>NC_062544.1:132921234-134248495 GCF_016906955.1 Phacochoerus africanus
TCTGTTCCATTTGCGATACACCTACAAGTATGGCAGGCTTGCCAGCGTGAGGGAAAAAAAAAATTCCAGTCGATTCTGACTATCTGTTTTTTTGCTTTCCTCTTGAACCATACAAGGAATTGTTTTCAAAAGCCAGGTTTGCAAATCCACTTTGGTTCAGTAATAAATTATTTTGGTGAAAAACCTTGTTTCTGCAGCTGGCAGCAAAAGCCCCCCTTTTCCTGCAATGGGGACATATAGCTCCTTTACTGAAATCATAAACAGCTCCTTTACTTATATCAACCATGAATCAATTTTCCTCATCCTGACATGGAAAAGTGAAGAGGTAGGCTTTACATTTTTAAAAACAATTAAACATAAACCCAGTGATGTTTAGGCCTTGGACACCTGCAAATACACTTGCTTCTTTCTTCACATTCAAGGGAAATGAAAGGAACCGATTCTCCTTTTTACATTATAAGTTCAATAAATCAGAAAACAAGACTCCTGACATTACAAACACTTAAGGAATAACCAATCCACTTACAGCCGCATTGTAATAAAAACTAGGTGAGCTCCTCCCATCTTTCAAGAAAGAATTAATGTATCCCAAATGTCCACAGTAGGGGTACAGAGAGGCAACCCCAACGCAATGACCTACTGGTTATTTTGGAATAAGTCTAAGTCCTAAACACTTCAAATTTTTCCCAATGCCTTAGAAAGCAATTAAGAGATAAGCATTGTTTATCAGGCAATATTTTTAAAATATGGAGTTAAAAGAATTTTTTTAACTCTAGAGAAAAAAAAGCAAATAATAAAAGACGAGAAGATAGAGAAAGCCCGTGTTCCCCCAGCCCCAGCCCGCCCCCCCCCTTTTTTGGGCCTCACCCACAGCATCGAGAGATTCCCTGGCAAGGGATCAAACATCACAGCAGTGAGCATGTCAGATCCTTAACCGAGAGTCCACCCCAGAACTCCTATTATTCCCTTTCTGGTGCATAAATAATTTAGGAGGAGTCTGAACTGTGGTCTAAGGAGATAGCAAAGAATGTGAGGTGTCAGGACCTAAAAATCTAGAAATTCAGAATGAGAGGACTAGACACTTTGCAAAGGCCAAAGAGTTCATATCTCAATGTTAACTCCTGTATGACAGCCACAACTATTTCCTGGGTGACTCTTCAACTGCCTGGGGAAGGAATTCTATACCTGAGAAATCGTTTTATAGCTCAAAGGGGAACAGGTACTTGGCTTATTTCAGAATCATCACCTTGAAAGGGATTTCTGGGAGTTTTGGTGTATCCTAGATTACATCTGAGGAGAAAAAAAAAAAGCCTATGTCCACCGAAAAGCTAACTCTAAATGGGCTAAGTAGCTTAGCAAATCAACATAACATAAAAGGAATCTGATGCTATTAAGATAAAAGAGGTGCCACCATGGATTAATAGCATATAATCAACCAAACTCACATACTGTAAATCCTAGGTTAGACCAAGGAGGGCAAAGAGATTTCATGCCAAGCACTATCGATTAGCAGAGGCTGGCACAATTTAAGATTCACAGGCAACAGTCAGACTTGCTGAGAAAGAGTGCTGGGATCAATTAGCAATGCCTGCTGTGAGAAGGGGCAGAGGGGAAAAGGAGCAACAGCTATTCCACCCATCTGCTGGCCATAGCTCCATAGGACCCCTTAACTCAGGCTGCACATCATCTCCATGGGAGTGAACAAAAGGTAAAAAAAATAAATAAATACGCCTTCTCTAAGGCAGGAATCTTGTCCATGTCAAGAGATTCCCCCCCCCCAAAGAATATAGAAAAAATAATTCCAAAAAGAAAAATGGTTTTAAAGTTCTATCAAGGAAAAGGACTTCTGACAGCACGCTCAAGGAAAAGAGGCACAGATGTGGAAGTCCACAGCCTACCAAGGTAGAAACAAATGATGGAGCATTGACGAGGCCAATTTTACAGAATGGATCCCTAAACTGGTTCCCTAAACTGGATGCCATGAAGGACAAGAGAGGATGAAGACATGTACATCTTTGGAACACAAAGATGGAAGCTAGCAAAACTTTGAGAATGCCTAAAAATGGGATCAGAAAGAGAATTTAAGGCCTTGATACATCAATTTCCCTTTAAGCCCAAATCAAACATCATTGCTGACAGAGAATTTTTGCCCTTTTTTCTGAGGGGTTCACGTTCTTTACATTCTCTGGGATTGCAGTTCTTATCTTGGATCTTAGAGCCACTACTAGCCTCAGCTTTTACACAAACACGACTGACCTTTAATGGGACAAGCTTACTTCTAGACTGTTTGATAGTGCTGTTTCCTGCATATTAATGTGGAGAGATGGAGATAGAAGGGTGTGCCTTTAATTGCAAGTCCTTGAAATACCTTTTACAGGTATGACTGAATCGATGACCCTTCCCATTTTTTTTTTTTTTAATTCAAAAGGCTTGAACCATTAAATCAAAACAACAACAACAAATCTTTGTGGACTACTGGAAGATTTACCAAAGAGCAGTTAGGGCTAAACACCTCAAAACGCAACACAGTAAGAGGAACACTAATGGTTCATGGCATTCCAACTCTGAAGTAATCCAATCAGCGTACCATACTTTCTGCATCTGAGACCATCTGGCAAAGCAGACAACCCAGGAGGACTGAAGCCTGTTTTGCTAGAACCTGTCCTTGTGGAAGAACTGACAGCAATGGCCTAAGAGGGGTCAGAGTTGGGGGCAGGGGGTGCAGGGATGCTCTTCAAAACCTTAGAGCTGCCTGTGGAAAGTTCTGCAGTCCCAAGGACAGCCCCAGGAACAGCTGTTCACTTCTGTTCAGAAGATGCTTTGGTGAGCAAGGCTGGTGAAGGGGCGGAGGCTCTCCTTTCTAACAGGTAGACGAAGAACTGTTTAGTGCAAATGAGTTCAAGGCATTTTCCTCCCCAGTTACACAAAGGACAAAATTGACCATTAACGTGATTCCCCTGTGAAGTTCAAAGAGTTGACATGAGGCCAACTGGGATAGGGTGATTGAAAAATGGAAACAGTGTGTGGAAAATTTCAAGCAATAATAATCGCCAGGAGCCAGTGGCCCAGAGATATAAACACCCTAGAAACCAATTGATACTAATGAAGTTGCAGCTTCAAGGCAGAGGACAGAGAGACGGAGGTGAACAATTTTAGCACTTAACATGGAAGTGGGCACATTTCATGCTGGGAACTGATCTTTGCCAGGCCCCCATCTTCCTACGGCTGTCTCACATCTAATACCCTGTCCCTTGACTCTTTAAGGACCAAAAAGTAAAGTGGGATAATATCCCACTTGAATGCATGCTTTTAATGGATGAGTTGACAGCTATAATTTCCATGTGTTCATACAAGTGCAGGCTTCCATCTATTCTGATGGGGGAAAAAAAAAAACAATTTAGACTGCAGGTCAAGCTCCCCTGGGTTTTCAAGAACTGGCATAGATGTTTAGGGGAAAAACTTTTAAGTGTGTAAGTCACCTTTCCACAGGGGTTGGAGTTATTGAAAAAATGTGGAATCTAAAAGACGGCACAAAAGAACCTATCTACAAAACAGACTCATAGGACAGACCTGTGGTTGCCAAGGGGGAGCAGGAGGGAGTGGGATAGTCTTGGAGTTTGGGGGTAGTAGATGCAGACTATTTCATTTAGAATGGTTAAGCAATGAGGTCCTGCTGTATAGCCCAGGGAATTACATCCAATCTCTTGGAAGAGACCACGGTGGAAGACATAAATATGAGAAAAAGAAAGTATATATATGTATGACTGGGTCATCTGCTATACAATAAAAATTAGCAGAGCACTGTAAATCAACTATACTTTAATAAAAACAATAAAAATTTTGGAGTTCCCGTCGTGGCGCAGTGGTTAACAAATCCGACTAGGAACCATGAGGTTGCGGATTCGATCCCTGGCCTTGCTCAGTGGGTTAAGGATCTGGCATTGCTATGAGCTGTGGTGTAGGTCGCAGACGTGGCTCGGATCCCCAGTTGCTACGGCTCTGGTGTAGGCCAGCGGCTCTAGCTCCGATTCGACCCCTAGCCTGGGAAACTCCATATGCTGCGGGAGCGGCCCAAGAAATGGCAAAAAGACAAAAAATAAATAAGTAAAAATTTTTAAATTTATTTTAAAAAAGAAAATTTACAATTAAAATCACTTTTTCCTTAAATCTTCTGTAAACAGAATGTGGGGATCATACGACCCTTTAATGGCCACAGATTAGGAATCCTCTTGAAAAAAATCTAAATATCTTTTCTTTTTATGGCCACACCCACAACATGTGGAAGTCCTAAGGCCAGGGACTGAATCTGAATCACAGATGTCGCAATGCTGGATCCTTAACCCTCTGCACCCAGAGATCAATTCTGCACCTCTGCAGTGACCAGAGCCACTGCAATTGGATTCTTAACCCACTGTGCCACAGCAGGAACTCCAAGAATCTTTTTATAAGGCAAACAACATAGATTCGAATTGGCAATCACTGAATTTTCTTTTTCTTTCTTTCTTTTTTTTTTTTTTTTTTTTTTCTGTCTAGAGCCACACTTGTGGCATACGAAAGTTCCCGGTTCAGAGGCTGAATTAGAGCTGCAGCTGCGGGCCTATGCTACGCAAGATCCAAGCAGCATCTGTAACCTACGCCACAGTTTGCAGCAACTCTAGATCCATAACTCACTGAGTGAGGCCAGGACTGAACCCAGGTCCTCAGGGACACTGTGTTGGGTTCCTAACCCACTTAGCATAAGGGGAACTCCAAATTTTCACGGTTTAAGTTGGAGTTATCTATGACATTTCTTATTTATCTACATACAGAATGAGCTCTCTGAAGGCAAGGAGCCTACCATGACTAATGAGATAGGTTCCTAATCAATATTTGTTGAATAATGTACATTCATATAGTTTTTCTCAATTAAAGTTTACTTAAGGCAAGAGATACCTGTGCTAGGTGAAGACTATCTGAGAGCACCACAGAAACAAATGCATCTAAGAAGAAAATCACAGCCATGCCCCAATAGGGGTCTACACTAGTGTACCAGTTCCAGTTCCAGGTTATCCAAGCCCTGCAAAGACCGTCATCTAGAACATTCACAGAACCCCATCCTCTCCTCTCTGATGACCTATGCTAATGGAATCATTAGAATAGAGGAGCCAAGATATACTGGCTTCAAAGGCACCAGCTGGATATAGAAACACTTGGCAAGTCCAAGTTTTTGAAATAGTGTGGTAAGTGGTATATGTCCAATGTGATTAGGAAGGCTATAGTATTGAAATACCCAAAGGGAGTATTTCTTTAGTGTCCTCCAGGAAGAAATATTGCTCTCTGGGGCTATACCCCTAAGTATATCCTGAGTCACTGATGCAGGCCAGGGCCTCCATGGAGCATGCTCACCAGCTCTCTATCCTGGGCTACCACACCTGGTCTACTAGTTATCATGTACAGAGATCAAGTATGTATACACTCAACTGTACAGTCTTGCAGAAACATAATGCGAGCCACATACGCAATCTTAAAATATCTTCCAGCAACATTTAAAACTTTGAGTTCCTACTCTGGCACAGAGGGTTGAGGATCTGGCATTGACACAGCTGTGGCATAGGTCACAGCTGAGGCTCGGACTTGATCCCTGGCCAGGGAACTTCTGTATGCCCCAGGCGTGGCCAAAAAATGAAAAATACATAGAAGAAAAACAACAAAGAGAAACAGTAGGGATTACTTTTAAAAGTATATTTCTCTTCAGGTGCCTTGTTGGTGCAGTAGGTAGCACATCAGTCTCATAAAAATGTATTTCTTTTAACTTAACAGAACCAAAATATTTTAATTGCAACATACAATCAATATAAAAGTTAATGAGATAGTTAAAAAAAAAAGAATATAAACCCAAGTCTTTGAACTCCAGTGTGTACTTTATACAGATGGCACGTAGATTTGGACTAGCTATACTTTAAAGGCTCAGCAGCCCCTTCTGGCTAGTGGCTCCCATACTGGACCTATAGGCAATGAGCATTGCAAGATTCTGGGAGAGATTCTGGATATAAGGGAGAGGGATACTGTCCATTTCACTTTCACTTTAGATGCTGAAGTGGGACTGCTGAGAGATGGGGGCAGAGGGACCGAGCTGGGAAAGGACTTTGAGACTAAGCAAGTGTGGTGTTTCCTTGACATGGTCCCACTGCTTCCTAGACATGGGGCCTACAATACAGATAAGTAAGACTCTGCGATGTCCACATCCATGTCACGGGGACACGTGCAAACATCTACAGACCCAGAGATCTATAAATTCTACAGCTGATATTCACTCTGTCACCTGTCAAGATAAAAGTAAAAAAAAAAAAAAAAACCTTCAATCACAGGGAAGGAAGCAGCACAGCACTTGCCTTCTTGGAAAGAATTTAACAACAGTCTAGTTTGTAAGTTTAGGGCAGGATAAGGGGGTGGCAGGAGGTGTGAAGAGAAGTTGGCTTCCTGCCAGGAATTGACATCGCACCATGGGAAATTAGGAGACGTCTCAGTTATTCAGAGCACGTATTTAAAGTCTAGATCCCCTACATGCAAGATAAATAACAAAGGCCTTAAATACCACAAACTCTCAAAAATAAGTTAACAATCTCGGGAGCACAAACTGCTCTCGAGGTATAGAGCTTAGCGAGAAGCATGCAGTGGTGATTGAGTGAGCAAGGGCACTGGAGGCAGAGGGGCTTGGGATCAAAGCCCATTTGGTCACTTCCTACCCATGTGAGCAAGTTATTTAATCTGAGGGAATGTCGGTTTCCTCATCAGTAAGTAGTGACAAATAATAGTTACCTTGCTGGGCAGCAATGAAAATGAAATATGTGAAGAGCTTAGCTGCAGTGGTGCAGGAAATGTACACACAAAACACACCTGAGATACAGTGGAGTAGTGTATCCATATACTTATATACACTTATGCACACTCCACAGTAACACTCTATTTTACTCCATAGAGTATGTATGTGTCTACAGTGAAAACCAAGGCTGAAGTGCAGTGGCCAGGAGTGAGGACCCTGGAGTTTTCCTGAAGGAGGACACATCGTGGTTCCAGCCCTACAGCTGGGGACCTGAGGCTTCATTTGCATCACAGTGGCCACATCTAAAAGATGAGACTAATATTGCAAATGCATGCTGGAGAGGATGTGGAGAAAAGGGAACCCTTGTATACTGTTGGTGGCAATGTAAATTGGTGCAGCCACTGCGGAAAACAGTATGGAGATTCCTTAAAAAAACTAAAAACAGAGTTGCCATATGGTCCAGCAAACCTACTCCTGGGCGTAGATTCAGAAAAGATGAAAATGCTAAATTGAAAAGATACATGCACCCCAAAGTTCAGGGCATGGCTATTTACAACAGCCAAGCCATGAACGTAACCTAAGTGTCCTGGGACAGAGGACTGGATAAAGATGCGGTATTGATATACGGTGGAATATTACTCAGCCATAAAAAAGAATGAAATATTATCATTTGCAGCAACATGGATGGACAAAGATTATCATAGTAAGTGAAGCCAAAGTCAAAGAAAGACCATTATATCACTTATATGTAGAATCTTTAAGAAAAAGAGTACAAATGGACTTATTTACAAAACAGAAATGGACTCACAGACACAGGAAACAAACTTACAGTTACCAAAGGGAAAGTGCAGGTGGTGAGGGAGGGATAAAGTGGGAGGATGGGATTAAAAGACACACACTACTAAATATAAAATAGGTAAACAACAAGGATTTACTGTATAACACCAGGAACTATATTCAGCATCTTACAATAAACTATAATGGAAAAGAATTTTAAAAAAATAATATAAAGGGGGTTCCCGCTGTGGTGCAGCAGAAACGAATCTGACTAGTATCCATGAGGATGCAAGTTTGATCCCTGGCCTCGCCTGGTAGGTTAAGGATCTGGCATGGTCATGAGCTGTGGTATAGGCTGCAGTCACGGCTTGGATCTGGTGTTGCTGTTGCTGTGGTGTAGGCCGGCAGCTGCAGCTCTGATTCAGCCCCTAGCCTGGGAACCTCCACATGCTGTGGGTGTGGCCCTGGGGGAAAAAAAAAAAGAATATACACATATACACATATGTGGATAGTTGAATCACTTTGCTTAAAATGAATACAGTGGTGTAAATCAACTACATGTCAATTTTTTTAAAAATTAAGGTAAAAAATAAAAAGGTGAGGCTAATAGTGCCTCCTCGGAAAGCTTATTGGGAGATTTAATACCTATGACAAGCGCTTAGTGCCATGCTGTTGCTCAATAACTACTAGTTGTTATGATCATTACAGAAATGCATCAATATTGTGGGCTGAGGTGCTTTCTATTTATGATTACTCCTGCCTAACGGCAAATACCTGTGACCAGCTCTTACATGGAGAAGTGACCAGAGGAAGGATGTGGCATGATGAGGTTTGCCAGTTTACCATCTAACTACCATCATACATTTTTTTTTTTTTCTGGCTGCACCTGAGGTATGTGGACGTTCCCAGAGTCAGCAATCAAAGCTGTGTCACAGCGGGCGATCTGAGCCACAGCAGTGCCAAAGCTGGACCCTTAACCAACTGAGCCACCAGGGAACTCATCATGCATATTTAAAGGCTTTATTTTAGAGAGCATGCTCTTTCTCATTTTCTCATTTGATGCTCATGAGCCTATAGGCATAATAAGCACACTGATTCAATCAGGAACTACATCTTGAACACCTACTATGTGCAAGGCACCATTCCAAGTGCTGGAAATTCAGATAAATATCCCTGACCTTCAAGGAGCTTATTTTTCTGTGGTACTGTTCATCCTTTGTTTGCTTACCTTTCTAGAAACAGCAAAATTCACAATGTGCATGTCTGCTGGGTTAGGGGCTTGGTGTGAACAGAAAAAAGTCTAGTTTCTATTATTTAATAAAAATGAGTATGTTTTACAGTATTACACAAAATCATTTCTTCTTCCTCCATCTCCCTACATTATACTGTAAACAAAAAAACTTCCCCAATAAAATACTGCATATAGAACAAGAGCCACACATAAGTATGTTTACAAGTTTTTTGCACATCTTTGCATCCTATGGTAATTCTCAAATTACATAAAGGGGAGGAAGGGGAGGAAAAAGCCCTTAAAGGTTTACACTTTTCCTTAAGTTTCAAGTGTTCTGAAACAAACAGCCTGACATCTTATTGACAATGTGTCAGCATCTGCTTAATTCAAAAACAGCTGGGGGAGTTTCCATTGTGGTGCAGTGGAATCGAACCTGACTAATATCCATGAGGATGCAGGTTCGATTCCTGACCTCGCTCAGTGGGTGAAAGATCTGGTGTTGCTGTGTCTGTGGTGTAGGCCGGCAGCTGCAGCTCTGATTCAACCCCTAGCCTAGAACTTCCATATGCTGTGGGTGCGGCCCCCTTAAACAAACAAACAAACAAACAAACAACAAACTGGGAAAGCAGTTGTTCACCTGCATCAAGATTTCCAAAGGGAGGCAGACATTCCCTACTGTCACTGCCTCCAGAACGAGGAAGCCCTGTGTGTGCCTGACCATGACCAAACCTGCCTGCCAGGATACTAGATGGAGGATGGCTTAGGGGAAGTGATAGACATCAAATAACAGAAGTCTGGGGCCAGGGGTATAGGACTGGAAAACCCTTTGAAAGGAAGGGCAAGGCTTTTAGTTCCAAGAAAGGAGGATGGACACAGCCTATGACTCTTTTTTTCTACTCTCCCATCTGTGAAGGAAGTAGCCTGCAGGAGTTAAGCGGCTTGAACTATTTTTAGGCCTCTGACCCTTTTAAAAAGCCAGAGCTAAATTCAGTCCTGCGTTACACCCACTCAACTCCCAGTGGCTTCAGCGTGAGCCCCGGGAGAACCCGTTCAGGGCTCAGGAGACTTTAGCTATGCCCTTGGCATTCTCGGCTTCAGATGGATCTCTGGATCCCTCACCGGGTCACCCAGGCTCTGGAAAGCCACCCTGCTTCCAGCCTCACAGAGGGCAGTGGCCACAGGCTCCTATTCTGAGGATATCCCCATGAGCTGTGACGATTTTCACACAACTGGATGAAAGGCTCAGGTTTTTCAGGTTGTGGATTTTTTGTTTTTTTGTTTTGTTTTGTTTTTTTACAAATCAGGCCAAAAGCGGAAAATAAGTTTCTTTTGAAAACGGTAGTCAATCTATCTCAGAATTGTTTAAAAATTATAATCTCATCTATAGGAGCCCAGATTTGAAGAACTGTAGTACATGGGCTAAATTAAACTTACCTCCAACTAGCACAGGGTAATTACAATCAGGCATCACATGAAGTTCACTGCTGCTGAATGCAACATGATTTGTGACAATAAACTACAGTATGGTGGAGAAAGACAAAAAAATCATTTATAAATAACGGGTCCCATGTCTGACTTGTGGGGTGAGTGGAGAGCATTCGGCATCTCCAATTACTTTAACGGGGGGCTGTCGGATCCCAGGGAAAGGACACATCGTCTCCCCTCACCCTCTCTAATCCTTCCTTCTTAAAGGAACACTCAGCAAGATAATGAATCCTTTAAATGTTACATCTTCTGTCCTGCATTATTGTGGTGCAGAAACTCTTCACATCAAACAGTCATCAGGACTATTACAAAGTGGGCTTATAAGAGAGGGGCTGAAAAGGAGCTGTGTGAAAAGAAGTGGAAAATTAAAGCTGAAGCAGTCGAAGAAAGGGCTTAATTTACTGGCATGTACAGTATGCAAATGAGATTACTCTCAGCTTAACTGCATCATTTATGTCCATAATAACGGCATCATCATTACAGGGCTCAAATTAAATTACACCATAATTAGCATATCAAAGTGATTGGTTAAAGTTTAAAACAAATACCCAATTTTGTTAATGAACAGCTGTAATTGTCATGTACACTTCAGTGAAAACTCTCTAAACAAATATATGTTTTAGAAGAGAGGAAGATTCCCCCCCCCCTCGGCAGACAGGTCTGTAGCAGAGGTAAATTACCTAAAAAAGAATGACACGGACTATTCTATTAATGTTAATATATGCTGATCATTTTCAGGTAATAAAGCATTCTATCAAAACAAGGTTTCGCTTATATTCAGACACCTCTCCTGTTCCTGAATGTGACAAACCACCAGAAACCTGTTTCCACTTGCAGTAATGATAACAACGTAGGGGCGACCTGTCTCAAACCAGCAAAGGACATGTTCAATAACAGGCTATTACCAAACCCACCCCCGCCCCTTTATTGAAAAGACATCCGTGTTCAAATCATGCCGAGTCAAAGCTGATTTTCTCCGCATTCCAATCAAGAGACGGAAGAGTGAGAGAGCCAGAAAACTTGCTGAATGTACGGGGTAGACCAGAACGCTCCCAAGTTGATGCCCTGATAACCCAGGAGACAGCCTCCAAATTCCACACCCCCTCATCGGACCATGGCTACACAGCTGCTGTTTCAAACTGGCAGCTGCACCAGGGAAGTTTCTGCTCTTTCATCATTAAAATAAATCAGAAGGTTCAGCGAGCGATTCTGTCAGCATGGGCTGGAACGAAGAGGCACGCACGTTTTAGATATGCAAAACCATATACAAATAAGAAGCTTGTTTTCAAACCTTTTTGTTATCATCGGTTCATGTCAGAAGAGTTTCTACACAAAAATAATATTCTTGAGGCTCACGTGCTGAAAAAGCTCTCTGCCTAAGGTTCTCCCCATTTCTTAACGACATACCCCATATGTTCTCCCATTTATCTGTGAGGGGAACCATCCACTGTGATATACAGCAAGGCAAGCCAAAATATGTTTTTCCCAAAAAGAAAAAAAAAAAAAGCACTTTCAAATATACTTAACAAGCAAATTGAATGTCTTATTAAAATCGTATTATCTAAACAGTGTTCAAAAATTTAAAGAAAGTAGCTTTTCATTTTATTCATCGAGGAATCCATTAAAGCTTAGGCTCTGAAGTAGTATGTAAATTATGTGCCTTTCAAGGTAGAGCTAGGGCAAATTCACTCCATCAACTAATGATGAACCTCATTATGTGCAGGGAGGATTCATAATGAGGAAAGAGCCACCGCCATTCCATGTTCTAACATAAATCCCTGTAAAATTTGAATATCTCCCCGTCTAATTAAAGGCTACTAATTCCAATCACCCCCTCCGTGGCCCCAAAGTAAAATTAAACCTCTTTACAAGCACGGACTACAGTTATATTTCTAAAGTAGCCCTCCATTCTGTTTGGACTCAAACCCTTCCACTCAGATATGTTTTACGACAAGCATAATTAGCAGCTTTCTCAGCTACAAACTTTGAGGCTGTTCAAGCTCCTTTTGGTTAAAATGCACTGGGTTTCTATTTTCCAAGGAGCTTCACCTTGATGGGGCTGCAGTGTAGGCACAGTAGTGATCCACAGCCAAGATGCCAGCAGCAATGGGTGAGCAGCGTAACAACGTAAAATAAAATTCTTAGCACTTGAGTTTCCGTGCTGAAGCTGAGATGTTCAGAAAAAGCCAAGCAATTGTGGCATGAACCCGAGATTGCATTTGGACGTGGATGTATTCAAATCTGCTTGGGAACGACATACTTGATTCTGGAACAAACTGCTCACTTTTAATGCGGTTTGAACTAATGAACAAGCACAGCCCAGCCTCTCACAAGCCAAAGAACTATTTCCTCTTCTAATCACCGACTTTGATTTTTTTTTTAACTGAAAACTATAGAATGCAAACCTAACATTGCCAAACGTATTTATTATGATTAATAGCCTGTAATATCCCCCACTAAGGCTTCATTTGCTCTTGTTTTCAATTATGAATCTGCACACTCTATTCCAGTCCCTTTTTCAGGTGGAGATGAATTTCTTGTGGTCTGTACTCTTTCTATTGTACTGCCACCCAGCAAGGCACAATTAGTTAAAAAAAAAAAAAAAGACAGCCAACCTCCACCTTGGCTCTAACCGAGCACCAGATTACGCAAAATGAGAGAACACAATCATTGAGAAATAAGTGAAGATGTCCAGGGAATTAAAGCAATTAGACCAAAGGAAAAAGAAATAATAATAAAAAAAAGTACGTATGCCTGTCCCCCAAGCACTCACACCTTTACATTAAAATTTCAAAGAAAAGGGGAAAAAAAAAAAAAAGATCCTAGCTCCTTTATTTAATTTTGATATACTGGATGTAGAAGCCACCCAGAAAACCTTATCTGCTGTCATAGCTTCAAGCATCCCCAAATGCCTGAACCCTGGGGTGGTAATGCAACATACATATCAGGGACATCAAGTGTAGAATTTCAGGAGCTACAGAGTCCATTCTATGGAAGATGCTGCTGCTTCTTTAAGTTGCATAAAAATAAACTCCACTACAAAAAGCTGCCACAGTGCGTGCTCTCTCGTCCCTGGGCTCCAGGCATGATCTCCCCCCCACCACCCCCCTTTTAGGTCAGCCACTCATGCATTAGGAAGACATCCCTCCCAAAATAACTCGGCCCTCCCCCCCAAGCACAGAGTTAAGCTACCTACCTTTGTTCTGGAGTTGCAGATAATAACAGGCAAGCCTCAAGACCATGAGGACGGGGGAAAGATCAGGAGAGTTGAAGGCAAAAAAGAAGAGGAGGAAAAGAAACAGCCCAAGTAGAGAAGAATTAGAAGAAACAACGGGAAAAGCCTTCTCATGAAACTGTTGTGGCTGCCACGGATCTGGGTGTCTTCACCAGTGTTTACACCAGTGAGTACACCTCTGCTCCATCTCACCCACAACTAGTGACATTTTTTTTCCCCCGAATCCATGCATGACAATTAAAAGCAACTGCACCTCTCCGTTTGGGAGGGGGGCTACCAAAGACCTCCGCAATATTTCTTTACAATGTCTATATCACTGATGAGCATTAGTTTGAGTGACAAAGGTCCCGGGCTAAATCAACATTCTTACCTTAATGTTCCTAGTAAAAGGCTCCAGGAAACATAACTCATGAGACATGTATGCAAAGATATGTCTCAAGGAATTAATCCAGAGCCCTCAGATGAAGTGAGGGGAAAAAAAGGAAAAAAGAAAAAAGAAAATGCAGTGGCTTATTTCCAAAGAAATGCAGCTCAGCCTGGGCAGCGATGGCATAAAAACAGGTTTGCATATACAGAGCTCAGTGGCAGAAGCGAGAGTTCTGTAGGATTTATTTGACACTTATTTTCCGGGAAGCCTTTTGTGGAGTTGTACCGTTTGTTTCTTATTGTCTGAGAGGCAGTTAGGAGCCTTCTCCCGGAGGGGGCCTCTCAACCCCTGGGCTTGGCCGCCTCTGACAGGGAGGTAACCATATTAGGATGTGTATGGTAAAGTAAACAATAACATAGTTGCAATGAAATGGAATTTTTTTTCCCAGCTAATGGTGTTGTCTTTTTAGTCATTCCCACTAATTTTGTTTCCTAGTTCAAACAGGCACTCCTCCTCCCTCTTTTTTTTTTTTTTCAAGTGTTCACTGTTTCCAAATATCTGACTGTAAATTTGCTGAGAATGTTTGCAATGTAAGAAAAAGCTTTTAACATCCAAATAAAGATCCTGCCAGTTTAATCATTAAAGGGGATGTGAATTTTCTAACTCTTGCAGAGAACCAAGCCCCCTTTACTCACCTCCTCCCACGCCCCCTTCCCCCCAGTATCTCCCTGAAGGTTAAAATTACTTGGTCACTGAAAAGTACCTTGTAAATAAATCAGATTTTTAAAGAAAGAGACCGTTACCTTCATAAAAATTCCACATTCACATACTGTGTTAGTGAGTGAAGAGTCTTAACCGTTCATGCGCCTGAAAATTTATTACCTGAAATTTCTAGGATGGTTACTTTTACATGATAAAGCTCTTTCCCACCTCCTCCAATGCCCCCCTCCCCAAAGAAAAAAGCTAGCATAAAATACTGTTGTCAAGACATCTTTTAGAAATTAGCAAATCATACACACACAAATCGAGAATGAGTTTCCAAGATGTTACATATTTAAGGAAAGTTCTGCAGGTCGAAAAGACAACAGTAAAAAAGTAAGGCTGCGCTCTGGCCACTGTCACTCAGTATGGTACTTCCCCTCCCAACCCCCCCTTAAGCAGGGAGGGAAACCTCCCCCTCCAAGGTCAGAGCTGGCTGAGGAGGACAGCGGCAGCGCAGAAGAGGACCACAGAACAGGTCTGGAGAGGGAGGAGCAGTGAGCCAGCCTGGCCCAAATGCAGAGCCAGCTTCCATGTCTTTATCCTGGAGGTGAGAGCCGTGGCTGCTCTTGAAAAGGGTTTCCTTAAGAGATCTGCCAAAACGAACGCATGTAAAGAGCAGCCAGCCCTCGGTGCACCAGGAAGCGGGTTAAATGTACCTCGCAGCTGCCTGCAAGGACCCCAGAAACCACCCCAGCAAAACCTGGGGTGGGAACACCAGGGCACAGGCAGGGGAAGAAATGATACAGGCAATTAAGGAGGCATTCAGGCTGATGGAGCAAGTACAATGCACATGGCCCCAGTGAAACTTGCAGAGCTCAGAAAGAGAGTGCTTCCCCAGCCTGGAACCCTGGGCTGTCCTCTCAACTGCCTCGTTCCTTATCAAATCCATATCATCCAGAAACTTAAAACCCCTGCAACTCATGTTTTATTAAAACATGTTTAGCATTCTTCTTAAAGATAGGTTTTAACCCCAAATACCCATGAAATTAAATCTCCTATGCCACTTATCTGCACTGCTGGGCAAAAACTAAAGTTGAGCTAAACAGAAGAGATAGCAAAATCAATAAATCACACAGAACAAGTAGCAGTTCAAAAGTTCAAAGATATGATGGCCAGTTCAGTGCGTCTTAGCACTCACCCAATAATAACTCGTCTCCGTCACTCCTCATCATATAGACAATTTCATCGGCATCATTTTCATTAGGCTGTCTCATGGAAAATTGCTAGCTATTTATGTATACGCTAAAATAAATTAGCCATTTCATCGAGCAGTGTGATTCTTATAAAATACATTAACACAATACTCGATTTTCCAGTTGGAGTAAATAAATAAATCAATAAATTCAATACAGTGTGATTCTTTTATTGTGGCGCTACAGCTCTCAGCATAAGTGTTTTTATTGGGTTTATTTGTTTCAATAAAAATTGAAATGGGCCAGTGATCTCTGTGCAGGCATCTTAAAAAAAAAAAAAATCTAACCAATATTTGGGAAAGAACTGCGTGCAACACTGAAACTTATAATGGTATTCAAAAATCATTTTCATTATGATGATTATTCCACACACCAATTCTGATGGGAAATTTCACAAAGGGAAAGGGGGAATTCTGCCAGGTGTGCAACTCTTGCGGCGTTTTCTCTGCTGCAGCCTTCAGTCTGGAGGGTGAGGCGTCTGAGGGACAGTGGTGCTTCGCTGAGCTGTGACCTTCTGCCACCAACGTGCCTCCTCCCCGGACAGCAAGAAACAACAGTGGGACAAGTGCCAGATGGCCTCTTCTGTCACACCTTACGGAATGCCATTGATTGTGGCTCAGAGAAGGCCATTTACTGCAACCTCTGGGGGAAAGACTAGGGTATCATGACTGCAAGAAAGAAGAGAGGGGTGCGCTGATGCTGTAAATAACATAGGCCCAGGGCCTGCAAGCAGCTCTGGAAGGGACATGGAGACCCCACCAGGCAAGAGATTTTCCTGGAGTCACTGGCACTGTTCAAATCAAAGAGGATCAGAGCAGTGGGGATCCTTGTTTTTGCGTGCCCAAGGGCCGCACTCCTCCTCTTCCTCTGATAACACCACCCTGAGTGTTCTTTGGAGAAATGCCCTGTCTCCACTCTCAGTCCCAGTCCAGTGACTCACAGGAGGCTGATGCATCTGCCGCCTCCAGGGGGTGGAGTCAGAAACCAGGTCTGGCCAATCAGTGCATTCTGCTCTGCTGGCCACATGGACATGTGTCAAAGGAGAATGATAATCAAATACTAGTATTCGGTAGCAACTACTGGGAGAGATAGAGACTATCATTCTGCTGGGTTTTCAAAAGCTTTAAGAACATGGATTGGCTTGCCCCCACAAAGAGAAAGTCGGCTAAAAGAGGTCAGGAGGCAGCAACTCAGCAGTGAGCACAATCTTGCAAGACAGACTCCTAACAATGCTCAGAGAGGGCCATCCCACTCCTGGACCTCAACTGCATGAGCTAAAGAAATTCCTTATTTGCTGAGCTAGCCGGAGTTGGCTATGGGTTGTTTGCAACCAAAAAGGTACAACACAGCAATTTAAAATACCGATGTGTTCTATATGCAGTTCTCCAACTCTACAATATATGTTACCGAATAATGGGAAAGCAAACCAACTAAGAAGACACAAACGAACAAGCTCCCAATACTCAAAAGCATACACCTCACAGGTCCTATGTAACCTAGTCAGCAGCCATGTTTCCTTTCCTGCTAATGCTTGAAAGAGTTAGGAGGTGAAATCAGGACCCACATCAGAAAGAACTCGAGATCATCTCCAAGCAAATGAACCTAGAGATCTGAAACAATCCAGCATGAGGTCTCATAGAGAATTGATAAACTTTCTTTTCTTGGCCCCTGGAGGCAGTGGTTCAGGTCAGGGATGGACCAACCCATTAGTTTAGGTGAACAGCAAGTTGGCTCACATAACAGAACTCACATCTCCTGACCTGACTCACTGACAAGGGAGATCTGGGTTGTTTTGCTTTGTTTTGTTTTTTGTGGCTGTGCCCATGGCATGCAGAAGTTTTCAGGCCAGGGATCAAACCCATGCCACAGCACTGACAATGCCACATCTTTAACTTGCTAAGCCACCAGGGAAGTCCAAGATCTGGTTCTTTCTTCCTCTGATATGAAAGGAAATTTCTACCTGTTTAACCAAATTGTTTTACTTTCAGCCTACCAAAGTCTCCATCCACTGGACAAACTGTAAAATTATTCTAGGAGACCTAAATATTCTAACACGTCATGTATTAAAGCTCAAGTTCTCTGTGTGACATTGACAGAAGGGAAGAAAAGGTGACGAATTCACTAATCATCATTTAGTTTACTCTCACATTGGCTCTTCAATTGTTATAAAAATTACCACTTAGTGAATATCCAACTGAAGTAGACAACATTATATTTGCCGTGGAATTCTCACAATGCCCTTTCCATTTCACAGATATGGCAAACTGAGGCTCATGTTACATAATTTGCATAAGGTCACAAAATGAGGAACACGCAGAGTGAGATTTCATTTCAAGTTAGTCAGCACAGAAAATCTATGTGCTGCTTTAGCCCTCTTTCCTCCTTTTCTTTCCTCCTTCACATGAGTTTGGTTTTTCCTTATAATGTGCCATTAATTCTTAAATCTCTCTAATGCATAATACCAATTCCAAGTTTAGAAGAAGAGCTAAAATACATACACTCATAAAAATTCATCTCATTCTAAGATGGAAGCAGACATGGGTCAAGGATGATAAAATAATGGCAGGGACTGGGGGAACCTCTTTAAATAGGGCAAACAGGGTAAGTGAGACTTAAGCTAAGGTGAAGGAGCAAGGTCCTGCCTGCCTGCCTGGCTTTTATCCTTGGCTCCAGCCCAGCCAGATTGGCAAACCAGAGCCATGATTTCCTCAGTGGGTAGGAGGAAAGTCCAGATCAATACATCCAGGCTTTCTTGGGACTGGCAACCACAGTAACACAAACAATAACAAAACAATGACAAGAAAGAAGCTACTAATAACTTCATTCTTAATATGGCAGCAACTGCACTAATCATTTTACATGCATTTTCTTACTTAATCTTTAAAGTAACCCTAAAAGATGCACACAGTTATTATTTCCATTTCATCAATAAGGAGACCAAGGCTCAGAGAAGTTTGGCCACATAGCAGTTAAAAAGCGGAGCCCAGATCCGAACCCAGCTCCTCTCAGGACACTCCTGATTCCTGATATGTCACACTGACATCCACCTACTGTCAAGAATAACTGTCAGGCAGATGAATGCACTAGGAAGATGTGGTACATATATACAATGGAATACTACTCAGCCAAAAAAGGGACAAAATAATGCCATTTACAACAACATGGATAGAACTAGAGACTCTCATACTGAGTGAAGTAAGTCAGAAAGAGAAAGACAAACACCATATGACATCACTTATATGTGGAGTCTAAAAATATGGCACAAACGATTTACCTATAAAACAGAAAAGTTAGTGGACATGGAGGACAGACTTGTGTTTGCCAGGGGTGGAGGGGGAGGGAGTGGGAGACTGGGGTTAGGAGATGAAAACTGTTATATTTGGAGTGGATGGGCAATGGGATCCTGCTGTATAGCACAGGGAACTATATATCTAATCACTTGTGATAGAACATGATGGAGGATAATGTGAAAAAAAGAATGTATACATATGTTTAACTGGGTCACTTTGCTGTACAGCAGAAATTGACAGGACACTGTAAATCAACTATAATAAAAATTTTTTTAAAGGCTTTAAAAAAAAAAAAAAAGAATGACTGTCAGCATGAGCCCCGGTTGCTTGCACTGGTGTCCTGGCTCCTGATGCTGGCTTAGAGTAAAATGAGAACCCACCCTCCTCTAAGACGTTATGATTTAAATGGCTGGATCCACTCAGTTTGCAGGGAGAAGGACAGTGAGAAGGGAAGAAGGCTGAGGGAGTGGGGGAATCAACACCACAGCCCGCTTATTTTTCTAGCCCTAGCTGCCTTAGTGTCCACTAGACTCTCCAAGTAGCTCTATGGATCTTCCTCATCTCTAACTAGGGTCTGGAACTTGGGCATTTTTTTTTTTCTGGAATTAACCTCAAGTCAATCCTGCCTCACACCAAGATTATATCCCAAAGACAGGTTACCTGGGAGTTCCCTGGTAGCCTAGAGGTTAAAGGACTCAGTGTTGCCCCTGCTATGGTTCACGTTACTGCTGTAGTTTGAGTTCAATCCCTGGCCTGAGAACTTCTGCTCGCCATGGGTGTGGCCCAAAAAATTAAAAAAAACAAAAAACAAAAAACATAAAACTACCTGAAATCTTGGTGACAGGAATTGCTTTAAAACTCCAGATGACAAGCTTGGGGCCACAAGGGTCTGCCTGCCCGCCCTGTAGAGTTTATCTTCCTCAGCACCTTTCTTTTTGCTTCTTAGGGTCAAACCTGAGGCACATAGAGGCTCCCAGGCTAGGGGTCAAAACAGAGCTGTAGCTGCTGGCCTATGCCACAGCCACAGCCACTTGGGATCCAAGCTGCATCTGACAGCTAAAGAGCTCAAGGCAACGCCAGATCTTTAACAAACTGAGTGAGGCTAGGGATCAAACCCACATCCTCACGGATACTAGTTGGGTTCATTATCGGTGAGCCACAACGGGAACTCCTCTGCCTCAGCACTATTGATGTGTCGGTCCAGTAAACTACTACAGGAGCTGTCCTGTGCATTGGAGGAGTTTAGCAAAATCCCTAGACACCAGCCACACCACTGCCACCCCAGCTGTGATACCAAAAACATCTCCCGAAACTGCCAAATGTTCCTTGGTTGGGAAAGTTGCTCCTGGTGGAAAATTACTCATCAAGAGAAATATTGCCTCATAGAACTTTCTGTCATGATGGAATGTTCTAGACCTACACTGTCCAATGGCGTAACCACAAGTTACCTGAGGCAACTTAGCGCTTGACATATGGCTAGTGCAACCACAGATCTAAATTCTTAAATGTATGTAATTTTAATTAATTTAAATTTAAATAGCCACACATCTAGTGGCCACTCTATCTTGGACTGTGCCGTTTTAGAAGTGTGGCGCATTTTCCATATTCATGAGAATCTGATCCTCAGCAGATGGATATTTGGTTCCCAGTTCAAGATTCTATGTATTAATTTTTAATTAAAAATGTTATCTTCTTCTCCCTGGAAATCAACAGTCTCTCTCAAATTTAGCAGTTGGGGTCATGACTCTTTAGAAATTCCATTTGTATTCTGAATCTCCTCTTCTAAATTTCATAAAAATTTTCACCTAATTTTTTTATAAATTCTAATCATAGTTTTGGTTAGAACTGTACATGTATTTAATTGAACAACTTGGGTGTGAGATTTACATTTGTGGATCGGAACCAAGTGCATTCCTTAAGAAGCCACTTGCAAAATAATTTTTTTCACTGTCGGAAACATGAGCCTGCTATTTTCTTCAAGACACACTGTTGTGGCTCAGTGGTAATGAATCCAACTAGGATCCATAAGGATATGGGTTCGATCCCTGGCCTCACTCAGTGGGTTAAGGATCCAGTGTTGCTGTGAGCTATGGTATAAGTCTCAGATGTGGCTTGGATCCTGTGTTGCTGTGGCTGTGGTGTAGGCCGGCAGCTACAGCTCCAATTTGACCCCTAGCCTGGGAACTTCCTTATGCTGTGGGTGCAGCCCTAAAAAAGCAAAAAAAAAAAAAAAAAGAAAGAAAGAAAGAGGTATGCTGCCTGCACCATAGCAGTGTCATCAGCCACTACAGTGACAACACCAGACTCTTAACTGGCTATGCTACAACAGAACTCTACAAAAGGTTTCTTAAACACTTTTTCCCACTCTTTCTTGGCCTCCCCATGGCATATGGAGTTCCCAGGCTAGGGGTAAGATCTGAGCCGCAGCTGCAACCTATACTGCAGCCATAGGAACGACCAATCTTTAACCCACTGCGCCAAGCCAGGGATTGAACCTGTGTCCCGGTGCTCCAGAGATGCTGCCAATCCCATTGCACCGCAAAGGAAACTCTGAAAAGGTTTCTTAAACAGTAACATCCCTCCATGATGTCCCTCGCCTGAAAACTCCAAACAACACACATTCAGGTGGAGATTTCCCCTATAGCTCAAAGAGTGATGAATTTGTCAGCTTAGGTAGAAAGATTAGTATTGATGTAACAAAGCAACTGTAAAACCAGCCATACGACTTCATAAGTACATCACAGCTGTCCCGAGGTATCTTTTCACAATGGGCAAGCACAGAAGCAAAGATCATTTTCGAGGGTAATCATACTTAATTGCACATGTAGGGTGTGAAATATCCAAAACTACGCCTTCAAGCAGGATGCTGAGCCATCTACAGAATACTTCTTGGGTGATACACAAAGAGCTTGAGATGGGACACAGCTTAATGGTGAAGACTGCAGACAAAGTGTGTCTGAGTTACCCACCATCCCGATACCAAGACATTTTCACTTAGGCAATGCCCTGGGAATCCAGAAAAGCACTGTCATTCTAAATAATACTGAAAACAGTAACATTCATATCCTAAGCTGAAAACAACCTAGATTTTAGGTTGACCTTAGCCAGTCAGGTATAAAATGTTACTACATAGGTAGACAGTACTAGATGGCTTTTCAACAGCATTGCCAACTCCTTCCCTCCTCCTACTACTCCTTGAGATGAAAAAACAAACAAACAAAAAATAAACAGAGATGTTCCCCTTCCCAGTTAGAGATAGAAATCTAACTTAGTTCTGGCCAAAAGATATATAGAGAAAATGCTTGAAGTATTCTGCCCCCTTGATTAAAGGGACAAATATCTCTCTGTCTGTCTCTCTTTTTCTCTCTCTGGCTTGTTCCCTTAGACTCCTTTGTGATTTTAAAAGCAACCATGTAGAAAGGTGATGTCTGGGGCTCTAGCAGCCATCTTGTGGCCATGAGGTAAAGGCAAAAAGAATCAGAGATATACCAACCCAGCAATCAGACATTAACGAGATGCTGAACCAGTGTTTGGGTGGCCTACATACAGACTTCTGAGCAAGTGAATGATAAATATTCTTATTTTTTCAGCCAGCATTAAAGAGGTTTTCTGTTAATAATAGATGAAAACATTTAATTTGATATAACCTAAATCCCAGGAATGACAAGAAAAAAAATCACTTCCTTGAGGGAACTGGACTCATCTAAGTGTAACTAATCAATTCCCCTGGTATCTAAGATGGTTTCCCATGTCACTTGAGGTCTCATTGCCTTTAGAAGGTCCCCAAACAAAAATACCACCACCTCATACCTACTGCATGCCAACTCTATGCAAAGCTTTTTACTCAAGCGATTTACTTTTGCTGCCCTCATCCAGTCTGCCAGCACCTCTATATACCTGGTATGATGATTATCCCAGTTGTTGAGGGGAAGACACAGCAGAGAGAGAGGAAACAAAATGTCCTAGGCCAACAGCTCTTACAGAAAACTTGGTCACACAGTAGGAAAATGGTTAAGCATGGCCCTAAACTGCAAAACATGGACAACCCCAACCAAGGGGTCATTTCCTGTTCTCAGATGTAACAGCACAATCTGGGCTGAGAGTAACAGCCGCGCAGAGTCAGAAAAGCTGTGCTGTGCTGAGCAGACGCTGCAACAGTAACTCAAGAAAGGATGGATTTTTTGGCTCATCCTGCCATGGCTATGGATGCTCCCTGAGAATTAACAGCAGCATCCACAGGGAAGTCACCACCATGAACAGGTAGGGATGTCACTTCAGTGTTGACTATCCCCTCGCCCAGCACAGAATAGGTAAGGCCTGCAACACAGTGTGGGAAATGGGGCATGGCCAAGTGGTGTGCAGCTTAGGGTAGTTAAGAGCCGTCAGCCAGTCTCACTTTCTAACTCCTGGTTCTGTGATCTTGAGTAACTAGCCTGACCTCTCTGAGCCTTGGGTTTCCTATCTCTAATATGGAAATAATAGAAGCAGATAACTTTTTGGGGTTATTGTGAAAACAAAATGAAAATGATAACACGTCAAAGTTCTCGCCTGGTAGACTGTAAGTGCTCAATAGTTAGTTATCATTATTGTCAAATCATCCTCAGCACTCAATAATAATGAATTGCAAAATTACTGTTAAGTGCCTAGGATAGTATTCAAAATACCCTAGGTATTCAACAGATGCTCATTCCCTGGTTTTGCCATGTTTCTTCCCTCTACAAATAACTCCAAGATTTAATTCTGTGATACACTATTGCAATTTAAAAAGATTAATGAATTAATCTAAAATGGTGGGATGATGTTGGCCTTGATGCTCTGACAGATAGAGATAAAGCATCTTTGTATAAAATAAGTTTACATAACAAATACTTTAAATTTTAAAAAAGGAACATATGTACCTACTGAAAAATGATTAAATATATGTAATATGAACATTTATATTTTTTCATACATTATACATGTAAGAATACCCCTTTATTTACTAAATTTCTCTGTATACTGAGGCTAGAGGTAATTTTAAATTTTAAAATGTGTGGGATGGACTGGGAGTCTGGGGTTACTA
Source organism: Phacochoerus africanus (assembly GCF_016906955.1). Lineage (NCBI taxonomy): Eukaryota > Metazoa > Chordata > Mammalia > Artiodactyla > Suidae > Phacochoerus > Phacochoerus africanus. The sequence goes on from NC_062544.1 coordinate 132,945,439, forward strand.
GATGTAAACTATAGCTTTTGGAGTGGATAAGCAATGAGGTCCTGCTGTATAGCACAGGGAACTATATTTAGTCACTTGTGATGGAGCATGATGGAGGATAATGTGAGAAAAAGAATACATATATATATGTGTGTGTGTATATGTATATATATATATATATATATAATTGGGTCACTTTACTGTACAGCAAAAATTGACAGGACGTTGTAAATAAACTATAATTTTAAAAACTAAAATTTAAATAAATAATAAAATATTTGCTTCTAGTTCCAGTTTCCAGATCTAGACATGTTCTCCTTATATAATTTGGAAGAAAAGACAGTACTTTTTAAAAGATAAACATTGTCTAATTTCCACCTTCCTGAATTGGGTTTCTAACAGATGACACTTTATCAGCCCCATAAATGGCAAAAAATCTATAAGAAACAAAAAATCCTCTCAACATTTAACTAACCTAACCTCGCTGCCCTTAATAGGTTACTGTTCATTGCTTTTTCCTCTTTCCTGACTTCCTCTTCTCACCAGAAATAAATTCTTCCCCTTGGTTTCAACCCTACCTTTCTCTCCCCAATAATATCTCAGGTGACATCTTTAAGCCCCTTGAGGTGTGACTAAAATCTAAGATGGGTTGGGAACACAAAAATAAATAACCCACCGAGAGTTAGGACCACTGGGCTGGCTTCATTAACAGAGGTTTTGTGGACTAGTGTTTGCTAAAAGTTTTTCCTTTTTGGTTGGCTGGTCTCATCGAGCCCTGTGAATGCCAGGACTTATGATAAGCAATGACACACTTAACTGTTACATATTAATGTTCATGATAATGCAATCTTTCATTTGGGTGATTTAAAAGTCCCTCTAGTTCGACTTACAGTTAGATATACACTGAATGCTTCATCAATCATAACCATTTTTATTCTCAATCTTGTGCGAGAATACCAGAGAAGGTGAATTTCAACTGCACACTAAAGAGGGTTTTACTCCTAGCCCTAAAACATTTTTTTTTTTTCTTGTCATTTCTGCACTGGATTCCCACAGTCTCTGCCTAAGCAGATCTTATCTATGGAGTGAAAGGAAATCCACGCTCAGCTCTCTTCTCTCAGGTCAAATCTGCCGTATCTTAGAGAGAGAAGCAAGCATTGCTTGGTTATGAACGTAACTTAACTGACAAAACGCCCAGCATCACAGCATTTGGAGCACTTGTGAGCAAGCAGCTTGAGAAGGTCACGGCAACTTTGACTGAACTTAAAAGCAGGATTTAGAACTCACTCATCCCAAGAACCAATGCACTCACTATCGTCAAGCACTGAGTCAAGGGATCACACCTACCCCTAAGTGATGCACTTGAAAGAAACTACATCCCCTTTCCATTCGTGTAAGGGCTTGTCGTAGTTTCAGGGCCAAAATCTTCCCACAATTAACCTTGGACCTACAGATCAAGGAGTCAATCAAAACAGAGGCAGTGATCAAACCAGGCACCCTTCAGCTTGGCCTGATTCTAGCCCAGTAGCCACTATCTTCTAAATGAGCAACCTAGAATTTTTAACGGAAATATACGACCACCTCTTACCCATCTGGCATCTTCCTCAGCTATAACACACCAACAAATGCAACTACATACACATGAAAATCTGTCCCCCCAAAAGCTCTGCTTAGGGTCAGGGAGAATTAAGTCTATCCCTCTAAAATTGTTTTGTTTTGTTTTGTTTTAATTTTACCATATAGTCAATATTTACATTTTGATTTTATGACCTTTCTTTTATTCTCAAATTCTCCCATCTTAACAACCTCCTTTTAGACTAATAAATTTATGTTTTTATTCTGAGGTCGTTTATAGGTTGATCTCTTGAGGCAAGGAAACAATGAATTATTGGAATTCAGCATAGAGATGCTTCCAGGGTAAAGGTTCTCTGTTTATTAGCAGAAGAAATGCACTCAACTAATTTGACTTGTAAGTCTGATAAAATCTCCCTGGAAAAACTGATTCTATTATGATGAATAATCCTTAGAGGTGAAAAATGAGAAATATCCACGTTGGGTTTTATTACACATTAATTCTAAAAGGGTCTGAAACGAAACTCAAGTAAGCCATCTTTTAGATGTTGGAAAATGGCAAACTTCCCCGCAAACTACATGTGAGAAGTAATTAAAGTAAATGAACATGAAATTAAACAGCACCCCCATAAAGTAGGATATAAAAGTAAAGATTATTAGGAAAAAAAAAAAAGATTGTCTTTCTGCTCTATATTAATCTCATGAATTGTGCATTTACTCTATTTCTCTTTTATTATTTGATGAGGGGTTTTTAGGGCTTGGATTTTATTAGAACTAGCTGGAGGAAGGTCTTCAAGTAGGAAGCTAGCAACAGGTCTGAGTAGGTTATATGTATTTCCCAGGGACTTAAATACCAGACAGGCCCTACGAGATAAAGGCAGGTTCATCAAACTCGCTGTGACAAAAAGCTGGAAGGTTTCCCCATACCAACAATGACAGAATCAAGATCCTGGCTAGAAAGGAGGCCTGGGGAGTTCCCGCTGTGGCTCAGCAGAAACAAATTCAACTAATATCTATGAGAATGTGGGTTCAAACCCTGGCCTCGCCCAGTGGGTTAAGGATCTGGTATTGCCAGGAACTACAGTATAGGCTGCAGACGTAGCTCAGATCTGGCGTTGCTGTGGCTGTGGTGTAGGCTGGCAGCTGCAGCTCTGATTCGACCCCTAGCCTGGGAACCTCCACATGCCATAGGTGTAGCTCGAAGAAGGAAAAAAAAAAAAAAAAAAAAAGGAGGCCTGAAGTTTCAAAAGGGAAGACTTTACAGAGGCAAACCTCTACATACCTCTTCAATAAACATTACTATGAGTACAGAATTCAGGGACAGCCGGTGTTTGTGAAATTGGGGGGCTATCCAGAATCCATTTTTACTTGCATTTCCTTGCTCAGAATTACCCCTCCCCCGTGTTGCAAGTGAGGTAGTACTCCTCAGTCAGCCCCCCTCTGCCCTCTCACAGCCATGGGTAGGTAGGAGATACAAAGAAGGCCCATCTGATTCCTCTCAGGAGACTGATGTGAGCATAGAAAAATAGTTGGGGAGCACTTCTTTCAGCAGTGACACTGATGAGCTGGTCAAGTTCACTCACGTTCCATATACTGGAAATGTACTGCCTCCTATCCTGTCCAAATTTTCTGTCCATTCTGGGAGCTACTGGCTATTCCTCCAATCAATTCTTTTCCTTTAAATTGAAATCCAGAGTTCAACTCTGTTGCTTGCAACCAAAGGATTCAACCAACATGATGGGGAGGCCCTTGCTTGATACCAGCTCAAAAACAAAGCTGAGCTAACTGAACCCATGCTCAGTGTAACTCTCAATATATGATACTGTGCTCCTAGGTTATTTATGACTGTTCTTCAATGCAACATAAAATTTTGGTCAATGGTCATAAATAAATTAAAAAAAAAAAGGACCAGTGTCCAAAACTGCAAATCTGGAATCCTCTTTCCAGTTTTTTATAGCACAGTTTTAGAGATACGCAAACTATACAGAATGAGTAAAAAGAGGAAATTTCCAGGATATGGAAAGATGAGGAAATTGAGCCATGTGAGTATTTAGGGAAGGGATGTGGATTCTTCATCTGGACTTCCAGGAGCCACTGCAACAACCACAGTGTATTTCTTAGGTATCCTGGGGTTTTTGAACATGGACTATGGAACCAGGCATTCCTGAGTGCAAATACTTGCCCCTCACCTTGGTAACTCTGTGACTCTGAGCAAGTTACATCATCTTGCTGGACGTCAATTTTCTCATCTGTAAGATGGATAATGATCATATCCATAACTCACAAACTAGTTGGTAGGAGCAAAAACAACGACACACACAAAATATCTAGCATTCTTGAGGCACAGAGGCCCTTAACATAATGGTAATTATTTTTACTCTGCCTAATAATATCAACAGAGCACCTACTCCCTATTCCGTGTGCTCTGGGGCACAGAAAAATAAGTTACATAGGTTCTTACCTTGGGGCAAAAATCTGTGGCTTTCACATCTGAAAAGAACGCTCTAAAATACATAGCAGACTCGAACAAAGGTTATAATGAAATACAAACACACACTTGTGGGAGCCCAGACAAAGGAGTGAGTCACACAGACTGGGCTACATTGAAAAGGCTTCACAGAAGTGGTATCTGAGCCAAGCCTTGAAGGATGAGTAGGATGTTAATAGGCAGGGGAGGAGGGGGGTAGAGGAGGATTGGCACCCACAGCTGAAGGAAGCTCTAACGTGAGTTGCCCAAGTTCAAGAGCAGGGCAAGAAAGAGGGTCAAAGAAGTGGGTTGGTGTAAGCTCCACAAGGCCAGCGACCAAGTGGGAATCTATCACTCCTGGATCTATCCTATCTCTGAGAAAGGAGCCAGTCCCACAAGAGGCACTTGGTTATTCCATGAGGGCCTGGCGACGGCAACAGAAGAGAGAATGGCGCCAGGGCAGAGAACCATGAGGGCCTCACGAAGGAACCAAGTCTCTATCCTGGGACATTGGGGAGAAAATGACAAGAAGAACACAGGGCAGCAGAGAGTCTGCAGAGGTTAAATAAATAGGGCTTGGCAACTGAGAGGATGCTTGGGGAAGGGTGGAGGGAAAAAAAAAGGAACTTTGATAAGACCTTAAGTCTGGAAATTTATTTTTTTTGGAACTGACAAGATTCTGTGCCCCAAACTGTCACAGATAATATCTACAATGAGGATTTTGACCACAAAGAAACTTTTCCATCAGGAGCCCTAAGGATAGGATGAGCTGCCTGGGGAAAGAGTGAGCACGTCATGTAAAGCCTTTTAGAGGAAAGCAGAGGAGCTCAGGCTTAAAGCCCAGATACAGGGCTGTGTGACCATGAGGTTACTTCACTTTTCTGTATCTTCATTTTACTCTCTATAAAATGGGGTCGACAGCAGGACATCTTGATAAGGTCATTATGAGGAGTCAAAGAGAAGATACATACAAGGGCTCCAGAATGGCTCCTGGTGCACATAAAATGCTCCATTTTGTGTGACCTGCTATTAGCCCTATTGTTTTCCCCAGTTATCTACCAAGGATGGGGAAGGAGGATTCCCAAGTCCCAAAGGATGAAGGTCCCAATACTAGGAGCCATATATTGGAAGGAAATGGACACCCGTGGCATTTGGTTAAGGAGCTGACTCCAGGCAACTCCCAACTCTGTACAGATAGACTAGATGCTTGGTGGATGGACCAGTGGTAAGAAAAACTATCAGAAATAGGTTCATGATAAAACAAAAATGCCGACAAATCCATGAAATGTTCACATACAAGATGGTGTCTAACACTGAGAGCTACGTATTAATCCACCGGCATCACGGCCTCGGCCTGCCGGCTCTGTCCCAGCCCCTTAAGATAAGGGGCCCTGAATCACACCCACAGGAAAGCAGCTGAGGTGGGGATGGGGAGAGTGAGTCTTCCTGGGGGCTTCAGAGGCAACCTGTTAGGTAGGGAAGGACCAGGCGAGGAAAGGGCAGTGGGGGACTAGCTATGGATACTTTCTAATATTCAGGGAAAGGGGAAGAGATGAACGGATGATATGGGCACATCATGCTTCTTGTTGTTATTTTTTTTAATTTTAAATTTTTTATTTTTTGGTCCTATCCGAAGCATGTGGAAGTTCCTGGGCCGGAGACTGAACCTGAGCCACAGCAGGGACAACACGGGATCCTTAACTGCCAGGCCACCAGGGAAGTCCTTGGTTTTTTGTTGTTGTTGTTTGTCTGTTTGTGTTTATTGTCTGTCTTTTTTTAAGGCCTCACCGGCAGCATGTGGAGGTTCCCAGGCTTGGAGGCGAATTGGAGGTGTAGCCTCCGGCCTACCCAGAGCCACAGCAGTGCCAGATCAGAGCTGTGTCAGTCTGCGACCTATACCACAGGTCACGGCAATGCCAGATCCTTAACCCACTGAGCAAGGCCAGGGATCGAACCCACAACCTCATGGTTCCTAGTCAGATTCGTTCCACTGTGCCACTACAGCAACTCCGGAACTCCTTGTTATTGTTTTAAGCAAAGGGCCCTTTTGGCCAGGTTTGGTCAAAGAACCGATGCGATGGTTCACTTTTTGTCAACTCCTAAACAGGGCTGGTCTTACACTTGGGGATAAAGTCTGGGAAGCATTCATATGTTCCTAAATACTATATATGATGTTAACTAGTTCAGTTATTTCTGTGTTATACTTGGACCACTTTTGTTTTTTTCTGCTGCACCCATAGCATATGGAAGTTTCTGGGCCAGGGATCAAACCCCAGCCATATCCACAACCTACACCACAGTTGCAGCAAGGCCAGATCCTTATCCCATTGCACCAGGTTGGGGAATCAAACCCGTGCTGCCACAGAGAGAACTCCAGATCTTTAATCCATTATACCACAGCAGGAACTCCTGGACTAATATTTTTAACCCACTATTTGGGATGAAAATAAGACTGAAACTCAAAGGACAGCAAATAGTGAGAGTGTACAAACACAAGACAAAAATCACTAAAAGGGACCCAGGATTTGGGCATGGTTAAGAAAGATGGGGAAAAAAAAAATCCCCAGACTCAAAACGCACAATTCAGTTGACTTTCTTTGTTCCACACTGAAAATACAAGCAAAAACGCGTCTTTCACGAGGAACATGATACCAAGCAGATTTGCTGAGTCACTTTCAATTTAAAATGAAATCTGGAAGTTCCCGTTGTAGCTCAGCGGAAACGAATCTGACTAGGAACCGTGAGGTTGCGGGTTTGATCCCTGGCCGCGCTCAGTGAGCTAAGGATCCAGTGTTGCCGTGAGCTGTGATGTAGGTCGCAGACATGGCTTGGATCTGGCATTGCTGTGTCTGTGGCGTGGGCCGGTAGCTATAGCTCTGATTGGACCCCCAACCTGGGAACTTCCATATGCCGAGGGTATGGCCTTAAAAAGACAAAAGACAAAATAAATAAATTAATAAATTAATTAATTAATTAAAATAAAATAAAATCTGTCCCTCACAGGGCAGAAATCCATCAAAGAGAAGGTGGGAAAGGAGGTGGACCACAGTGGAGATGCTGCACTGGAAGTGTGGCAACATCATCACTTTCAGGCAGCCAGGGAGCTGGTGGTGGTGGGAACGGACTTTGAAAAGGATCCAGTGCAACCAGCTTTTCTTAAATTAATTAATTAATTAATTTATGTCTTTTCTAGGGCCACACCCACAGCACATGGAAGTTCCCAGGCTAGGGGTTGAATCAGAGCTACAGCTGCTAGCCTACACCACAGCCACAGCAACGTGGGATCTGAGCCCCCACTGAGCAAGGCCAGGGATCAAACCCTCGGCTTCATGGATACTAGTCTGACTAGTTAACCACTAAGCCAAGACGGGAATTCCCCTGCCTTTCTGTTTATTAAACAACGAGGTGACCAGGAGGCAGGGGCAAAACCTGAATTCATTTTTAGGTATATTTCAACTCTGCACCACCTGTCCTTCTCTTGAGCTCAAGTTACTAATAAAGTGTGGAATCTGTTAACAGCATTTCCTTCTTTTGGGTGTCTCTTTTTTTAATTTTTTTTTTATTTTTTAGGGCTGCGCCGGAGAAGCATGGAAGTTACTAGGCTAGGGGTCAATCAGAGCTGCAGCTGCAGGCCTCCACCATAACCATACCCAAGCCAGATCTTTAACCCACTGAAATAAGCCAGGGATCAAACCCACACCCCAACAGACACTACATCAGGCTCTCAACCTACTGAGCCACAATGGCAACTCCTCCGTGTCTTTTTAAGCTAAGCAGGATTTCCCTGGGCCCATCAAGGTAAAGGAGAAAGAGCCCCTGATAATACACTTCAAGATGAAATGGGTAGCACACCAGGTATCATCTATGCATTTCAAAGTAACATAGGTCCCTTGCTGTGGGGTTAAAATAATGATCTTAGGAGTTCCCGTCATGGCGCAGTGGTCAATGAATCTGACTGGGAACCATGAGGTTGCGGGTTGAACCCCTGCTCTTGCTCAGTGGGTTAAGGATCTGGCATTGCTATGAGCTGTGGTGTGGGTGGCAGACATGGCGTGGATCTTGTGTTGCACTGGCGTAGGCCAGTGACTATAGCGCTGATTAGACCCCTAGCCTGGGAACCTCTATATGCTGCGGGAGTGACTCAAGAAAAGTCCAAAAAAAAAAAAAAGAAACTATAAAAAAAATAATAATGATGATCTTATAACACATTAAGTTTTGGACTGTATTCTGTATTTCATTGGGTGCTTTTTTTTTTTTTTAGGGCTGGAGGTTCCCAGGCTAGGGGTCTAATCAGAGCTAAGCTTCCAGCCTACACCAGAGCCAGATCAGAGCCGCATCTGCGACCTATACCAGAGCTCACAGCAACCTCGGATCCTTAACCCACTGAGCGAGGCCAGGGATCAAACCTGCAACCTCATGGTTCCTAGTTGGATTCATTTCCACTACGCCACAACAGGAACTCCTGTATTCTATGTTTCATAAATAGAAATTATGCTACTTTTTATAAATTATCATTAAGTTTAACACTACACATTATCAAAAAAAAAAAAAAAACCCTTAATTTTTTTCTTTGGCATTAAACTTAAGTTCCCAGTTCTGTAATCTGGAACTTCAGACCAAGATAGGAAAATATAAAATTGAGCAAAAGGGTAAAGCCCAGAAAAGAAGACCTTTATTTCTGAACAAAAGAGACCCAAATATCTACACTCGCTAAGATCTGATGTAACGCAGCAACAAGCTGTTTCTTTCCCCTCCTTAGGAAACTGACGTTGACATACCCACAATAAAAGAAGCATGAACTAGCAAGGCAGGTTACCAGTCTCTGTAGACTAAAGCTGCATCACTAAGAAGTAGTTTAAGATGACTATAAAAATATTCACAGACTTCAAAATGACTGTGACTTTTGGCCTGCTAACCAGCCCAGGCAGGAAAGAGCAAGCTAAGTACTAAGGGAATGCAGGGAGAAAGAGCTTGCACTGTAAACTATCTTAACTTGGACTAACACAGGTTCAAAACAGAGCCCAACACCACAACCTATAGAATATTCATTACTTCTCAAAAAGAAGGCCCGCGTGCACGCACGCGCACACACACACACAGGTTACCTAGAAAAGGACTTCTGGAACTGCCCTCACATAAGTCCTGATTGTTAAGTAATATTTATTAATCCATTCACCTATTTGTTCACTCAACAAATATTTGTCAGAGCCCTGACACGTGAGACACGGAATGCTCAAACTATAAGAAAGCTATGAACCCAGGCTGACCATGACTAGCAAAGCTGTGGGGTGGGGAGAGAGGGTCAGTATATGCCTCACGTGCCCAGAAATAAATAAGCAATTTAATTTTTACACTCGGGGTTTACTTGCAACATCAAATTTATGTAGAAGAGAAAGAGGGTGCCCTTTAAAAGAAAAAAAAAGTCAGCAGATCAAAAGCATCATTAATCACTGTCTCTTTTAAATTAAAAGGTTCGCAAAAAGGTGGGCACGGAAGCAACGTGGGAAACAAATCACTCCCCTTGCTGAGTGAGGGTCAGAGTCTAAATGGGAGAGTCCTCGGTATTTACCCAGCTCATCTCCTGCGTAATGGATCTGGAGAAGAGATTTCCGCTAGGGCTCTGCTCATCTGAGGCTTGGCTTCTGCTTTTTAAAAAATGACACTTGGGTGGGTGACTGTAGAATTGTGCCTGGTTTTAGAAATCAGCCTTCCGAGTGTTCTCTCAGTAAGATCCTCATGTTCATGATGGGACTTAGGAGATCCTGAGCCATTGCCAAGGCACTTGGTCGATGAGCCTAGGGCTGGACTCTTTGGGTGGCCAGGCCTTGGAAAGCAAAGGTGGGGCAAGCTCAGTGCACCTGGAAAGGACTTATCATGCACTGGCTGCATGGGCTAGGGTAGCCCCAAAGAGATTCCCTTAAAATCTATCATGTCTCACCAGGGAGCCCCCGGGACCACATTCCCCACCGCCTTGCCCTTCAGAACACCTCATCCACTCCCACACTGGCAAGAGTGGGTCAGGAGTGAGGCAGATAGAGTGTGACATTTTCTGCTGTGTACACATAGCAGAGGGAACTCAGCCTTGAACAGAGTCAGACCTTCCTTCTTGTGGTGGAATACCAACCCCGGGGGGACTTACAGGTGTTTAGAAACCAAGAAAAAACCCCACAAAACCTACTCTGGACAGTATCATGAAAGCTGGAAACTTCAATGGCAGCTGGGCAGGGGTCATCACAGTTCGGACTTGGGGAATTGGGACTGTGCTGTTCGACTGTTGTTTATTGGTAACTCTGCTGTCCAATCAGGCTGGGGCTGGTTTTGGAAAGTTCTTTTTTTTTTTTTTTAAATTCTCAATCTTCTGGAATGCCTCTGACCAAGGAGAGAACCCTTCCCCAATCCTTCCTCACACTTTATATGAGTTGGAGAGTATATATTCATTACTCCTTTATTTTCTTTTTAAATAAGTATTTCTGTGTAGAAAGGGCAAGTGGAGATAAAGACCTAATGTGCACATTCAAAGAGTCCTAAGGATGACACCCACCATTTACTGAACCATGTGGGTTATTACCATGTGCTGACACAGTGCAAAATGCTTCACACACTTTCTCAAATGTATTCCTCTCATTGCCAGATGAGGTCCTACTCTCGTTCTCTTTTGAAAGTTGAGAAAAACCTGAGGCCACAGTCATAGGCATGGTGAACAGAAGAGCTAAGATTCGACCCTGCCAAAAAGGTGCTTAGCAATGCTTCTTATGCTTAACACGTAACTAATCCTGAAGAGAAAGAAGGTGAGGGTAGGCGGGTAGCCAGGGTTTCAAAGCCAAAGACCAGTGGACCTCGAGAGATTCTTACACAAACTTCCATCACCCTCCTTCCTCCAGCCCCAGAATCCCAACTTTGTTTGGGCAGCAATGTGCTTAATTAAAATACCTGCAGTTTCAGGCTCTCTTGTCACTGGTAGTCACCCTGATACACAACCGTAGCCCACTGACATGTCCATAAACTGTCAAAGGAAGAGCACATCTTCCAAAGTAAGATCAATCCAGGAAGATATATTTCATTTTACAAAGAAGCAAAATCAGGAGCAAAGAAATATCTTTGTCCTTTGTACTTTCATGTCTGGAATCACACTTCTCAAGTTTCAAAACACAGGGGCTACCATGTGATTCTAAGAACAAAAGCCACATGGAAAGATGGGAGGCTGACGAGCGAAGAGGAATTCAGTCTCAGGAGATTCCTTTACACAGCAACTCCAGCCATGGAGAGCCCACTTCTAGCCTTCTTGTTTGGTTAAACAGAATTCACCAACCCCACCACCCCAATTTGAAGAAGCCAGCAGACTACCAACTATGGCCCATGAGCCAGACCTGGAACCTGTTCCTAAACTTTTACTGGAACACAGCCATGCCCGCTGATTTAAGCATTGTCTGTCTACTGCTGCTTCCAGGTAGCAGAGTTGGGTGGTCGAGACAGACTGAACAGCCTGCCTAAACCTAAAATATTTACTGTTGAGTTATCGACACATACACAAAAGTTTGCCAACTCCTGGATGAACTCACTGCAGCCAGGTTTTTGTTGAGTACATCCAAATTCAAGCCTAACTGAAACATAGCCAGTCACGGAAAATTCCGAGTAAGTTAATAAAAAGACTTTGCGCTTCCACTAATGTTTACTAAATATGTACAAGTCCCACTATGTGCCAGATCCTTTGTGATGTGTTAGACATAGAGAAGTGAATACAGTTCCTGATCCTTCTGAAACTTGCACATCTTTGTAGATAGTAGCATGTTAAAGGAATAGGCTCAAAAAGAATAATTTGGAGTTCCCGTCATGGTGCAGTGGAAATGAATCCAACTAGGAACCATCAGGCTGTGGGTTTGATCCCTGGCCTCACTCAGTGGGTTAAGGATCTGGCACTGCTGTGAGCTGTGCTGCAGGTTGCAGATGTGGCTCGGATCCTGCATTGCTGTGGCTGTGGTGTAAGCCGGCAGCTGTAGCTCCAATTGGACCCCTAGCCTGGGAAACTCCATATGCCACAGGTACGGCCCTAAAAAGACAAAAGAAAAAAGAAAAGAAAATCTTTCAGTGACTTAACACTTCCATGTGACCCTGAGTGAAAACTCCAGAGATAGTTTTAAAAGGAAAAGCCATTTGGTCATCTAGACCCAGTGGAAAATTTAATCTTCAACATGATTTTCCCATTGGTGTCTCCATGATCAAGCCACCTACACTTAGCATCATACCAGGTCCTGGAGAGCGGCCCTGGAGGAACTTCTAGAGAAAAGAGTCTATAGGGTTCTGACAGGAAAGCAAACAAAAGTGATGTTTTCCAAAAAACATCAATTCTCAAGTCCCATGGAGTATTTCCAGTAAACCACCAACAAATATGAAATCTGTCATTCCAGAATGTAGTCAACTAAGAAAGAAAAACACAAGACCCTCTTTTTTTTTTTTTTTTTTTTTAGGGCTGCACCTGGGGCGTATGGAAGTTTCCAGGCTAGGAGTCCAATTGGAGCTGCAGCTGCAGGTCTATACCACAGCCATAGCCACATGGGATCTGAGCTGTCTGTGACCTACATGACAGCTCTCGGCAACACCGGATCCTTAACACACTGAGAGGGGCCAGGGACTGAACCGGCATCCTCATGGGTGCTAGTCATGTTTGTTTCCCCTGAGTCATAATGGGAACTGCAAGAGCCATAAATTTTTGACATCAGGAATGGTGACCATGAAGGGCCTTTCAGAGAAATCAGATCAATCCTTAAGTCCTAACAACTCCAAAAACACTGCCATGTAGAGGGGTCTGATTGGATTCTCTAATGGCTTTGGCACCGTTCCTCATTCCTCTTCGGCTGGTTTGCTGAACCCTGTATTCAAAGGACAAGGAGGTTCCCAGGGTTCTCATTATCAGCCTTCTACTCTGGATTTCTAAGCACATGCATGTCCATTAAACAATGACCACACTGTCATTCAGTTGGATGTACAGGACGGTACAACTGATTTTATTACATACGCTAAACAATATCAGGAATAACTGTACCATTTTGAGTACTGGGCTCTGACCTATTGCTTCTATGTTCATTACTCTATTTTATTTTCATAGCATCTTTAAAAGATGGGTACAGTTTCCCCTCTTTTACAGCTAAGGAAGGAAAAGCTCAGAGAGCCCAAGCTTGCACAAGATCCCACAGTGACAAAGATGCTGAGCTGGGATGCAGAGCCAGCTCATTTGAGTCTACAGACTGCACACCTTACCAATTTCACATTCAGAGGCTGACTCCCTAAGCTTCTGGCCAGTCCTGCTGTACACTGTGGGCTATGAGCTTCAAGTCCAGGAATCTAGAGGTGGCACACAAGCGAACAGAAGAAGAGAAAACAGTCTGTCTTCTCTCTTTCTCAAGAAATTTCTAGAATGCTTCTCTTTGGTCAACAAGAAAACAATCAGCCTGGAGTTCCTATTGTGGATCAGCATTAACAAGCCCAACTAATATCCATGAGGATGTGGATTCAATCCCTGGCCTGGATCACTGGTTTAAGGGTCTGGCGTTGCCATGAGCTGAGGTGTAGGTCACAAATGTGGCTTGGATCCTGTGTTGCTGTGGTGGCTGTCATGTAGACTGGCAGCTGCATCTACAACTAGACCCCTAGCCTGGGAATTTCCACATGACACCAGTACGGCCCTAAAAAGAAAAAAAAAAAGAACAGGACCAGCCACATTTATTGAGAACTGTGTTAGGACTGTCCTAGGTATCTGCCGTAAGTGACCAGATGAGAAATCAAATTGGAGACAACACCCAGGAAATAAGATAGAAAAGGGAAGGAATCACTGTGTCTCCCTGATATCAAAGAAGACCCAAGAAATGAACAAAAGAATGGCTCAGAGTTACAGAAACCCCTTGGTGGGAAGCTCCAAAGCAAACCCACCATCAGATCAGCAGTACCCACTGCAAATATTCCCTCCTCCATTAGCTCACCTCCAGTCCCAAGAGCCAACCACAAGGTTTTCCTCTACGAGGAAATCGCCAAATGTGATCCAAAGACCTTAGAAACTAGCTGACTGCATAAATAATGTGGTCATCGGTCTGTGTATCTCTCAAAGAGGCAGAGGAAAGAAAGCATGGGATGCTGCAGAAAAGGAGTCAACTGGGGCTGCCCAGGCAAGCCCTTGTCCCAGTGACCCAGGAGCTTGTTAACAGCGCAATGGTGGTTTACAGCAACCACCAGGAGCACAGGAATGGCTGGACCAAATCCAAAAGAACTGGTAAAGGTCCAAGGAAAGGGAAGATGGACTGACAAACATGTGAAGAGAAACCTCATCAGGATCATGTAGGAGAAGGAAGGGCGTAGAAAGCAAAGTTCAAATGCGCTCACATCACACCTCAGGAAACAGGTGAGGGAGCCAAAGTGGAGGACAAGGCTCCAAAGTGCTTGGAGATGGAATGACTTGGATGTCATCTGGAACAAACATGGAGCACTGAGAACCAGGAATAGGGCTGACCCTGAAACCCACCAAAAGTGGGTTCATTTTTGCAATTCAGATGGATTCATTAGGTCTGAAAGGATAGATACAAAGGCAGGAGCACAAGGATGAAAGGCGTGAAGTGGAGTGGGGGATGCCTGGAATTGTGACAATCATGGGGAAGCTAAGGCAGTCACCTTGTCCTTGACTCCCATCCACAGAGGGTCACACATGTGGGCTTTCAACTCTCTCTCCAGATCAGATTTAACCTCTGGTCACAAGAACACAAGGACAGGAAGCAATCCAACCCTTCATCAAAGGGTCTAAACACATCATCTAAATACAGTGGAAGTAGTATTTTGGATAAATCACATGAGCCACGCTATTACATCACATGCATTTCATGTTGCGTGTCTGTGAAAACAGAATTCATTAAAGCTAAGTATTGAGAAGATACCAGAATTATTCTAGATCTGCATTATGTATTAGGACATCATGAGCCTTGACATAATGAAAGTGGCCCAGATCTCTATTCTGAGAAGTCCCGGTTTCATAAATGTGTGTGAAAGAGATTCAGTCTTCTGGAAGCTTGAAGACGTGTACAATGGATTCAGATGAAGAGAAGCCAAAAGGAAAACCAAAGAGAAAAGGCCAACGTCTGGATGCTTGGAGACCGTCAAAGAGAGGCCACAGAAAGACCCAGAAGTCTGCCCAAGAAGGCTGTGAGCACAAATGCACATGCAAATGGAAATGTCAGACAGGTAGGAAGCCCTTGGCTGATGTGGGGGACAGAAAACAACAACTATTGTACAAGGAAGGACAAGGTCGTGCAGCTAAAAGCCAAGACTAGAGAAAGAATTTACAAAAGAGACAATAGGTAAGGGTGGGGGATGTAACTGAAGACAAAAGACAGAGAGACAGGCAGATATGAGGCAGATATGTCTATATTTCTCACACACAAGACTAAAGGATTATTGGAAAATGCTTGTGATGTAAGAATTTTGCAATTTTTTTCGGCTTCTAAACTGCCATCAGCTGGATGAAGGAAGCAGAAAATAATTCTAAAAGTTGGTCCAGTCACATCACAGGGACGTAAGCACCCCAAGGTGCTTGGGACAACTTACACATGCTATTAGGGAGATTCCAAGGGTCAGGGAGATCCCCGGAAGACGGGCGGTGGGGGAGTCATGAAGCACAAAATGATGAGCCGAGTAATTACCACTTCACATCTTCCCCTCCAAACCAGGGAGGAGAGGAAACCATCTTTTCACCATCACTCTGAGAAGAACAAGTTTCCAGGCAATGGCCAGCAGGGTTTGCTCAAGATAACGCCGTGCCAGCCCCGCCAATCGAGTGACAAGGCAGGTGGATAAAGGGGAAATAGGAGATGTAATCTCATAGACGTGTGTTAGTCTCCCGATCCTGTCCCTTGTGACATTCTCATCAACGGGCAAGGGCAATGCGAGGAGGCACGCCACACCCACCGGGCGGTTATCACGGGTGCGCTGTCAACCTGGGGACGCCTAACAAGTGATGTTCCACAGGTGTCTGCCTTCCCACTGGGATGATTTAATATCTCTATCAATGAGACCCAATAGAGCTTCCTGTGCCCGGCCAACCAGCCTACAATCAAATCCCAGGGTCTCCCTATCGCCCTCCTCTATCACTACTTCTCTTATTATCCACGATGTAGCCCCGTGTTTCATCTCCGCAGAGCAGAGACAAAAATCTGGGCAGGTGACTGAAGGCAGAGAGATGGGAATGGACCCTGCAGCAGTGCTAGCCACACAGACCCTTCCTGGGCTCAAGGACTCAGAGCGGGTTTTTTGTTTTTTGTTTTTCCTCATTTATTGGCATGTGATGGTGCACACACACACTTCACGGAAGTGACACACAACAGTCCCAGGAGACCTCAAACTCAGAGTGAGCTCCAGAGCTCCAAATCTCAGTCTGGAAGTCCCCACAGGTCTCCAACTGCAAAAAAGTCAGCTCCCAAAGATTAGTTTTTAGAGATCCAGTTCCAAGCATCATTCAGGAGACTGAGATTTCAGAGGAAGCAGGTGACCCTAATCCAAAATTGCCAAGAAACAAAGAAAGCACCCCTCAAAAGCCTTAGGAAAGTACCAAAGACATCAAATCATTGGGCAGAAGGAAAAAACTGCACAACCCCAACATAATGCATATTCATTTTGACCTGAATGAAAAAGAAAATTCCACTATAAAAAGAATTTTTCCAAATGTTAGGTCCAAGAATGTGGCCCTATTGTTCCCTGACCAGGAACCTAGTTGATTCAGTTTGATCAGTAGCCTCCCCTCGGCTTCTAAGTCCCTCACTATAAACATTTACAAATTTCATCTCAGCATTAGCACTAAACAATATTCATTAAGAACCCCGCCAAAGTGCAACATGTAAGTAAATCAAACCTTTGATGCTCTATTTTGCAAATTTCATGGGCCACTAGGGATAATTAAAAGGGCAATTATATAAAGTTGGTGCAGTTTTGAGAAACAAATGACATTTTCTGCTTTAAAGCACTTGATAATTTGATATTTTGCTATTAGGGCCATCGTGTGTACTTTTATAGACAGGCAGCCAAATAAACAATAAATGTTCCTTAACAGCCTCTAATGATTGTTTTTGCCCACTGATATCACTCACCATTCCAGTCCATAAATCATACACTGAGAGATTAAAGTAAAGATAATGAAAAAGTATTAGAAGCCATTAAGCTAGAGGAGAAAGGAAAAATAAGGCTAAAAGCGTTGATTTCTTCTGGGCTTTTTGCAAAGACGCCCAGCAAAGTCGGAGCTTTTGAGTGCTGGCGCGTTTGTCCCTGCGTTTAACCACCGCTCTGAAGCCAGCAAAGTATATTACAGCTCATGAAAAATACAGCGAAGAAACTGCTAGTGGCAGAAGCATTTAACTTCCTTGTTAGCAGCCTCCCCCAAGTGGCACTTTTTCACCGGCAAGTTGTTTATTATGTTCCGTGCCAGGCAAAACTGATTAAATGGGGCTCTTAAGAATCAAAGCGTTATAAATTCATGGAAATACAGCAAGCAATAAATTCCATGGAATTAAAAGCTTACTAGTGCTATTAGCATTTCAGGGTGTTTGAATTGTTAATACTGATGTGCAAAAATGATGTGCCTCTAAGACAAGGCAGACCGAGGCGACAGAGGCGAGCAGCTCTGGAAATGGTTTTTATCAAAGTGGCACTGGGACTTGGCAGTTGTTAGAGCCACAGGAATGGAGGAGGGGAGTCATTATCTCCAAAATTCTCATCTGCCCTAAGAAGTCAATCCCACCACAGAAGAGGAAAAGGCACCAAATAAAGGTTTACCCGCAGGAGGAAAACAAGCGTAAAAATATTATGCAAAGGATTTCTGCCTTTAGTGAATGGAAATTCCATCTTAACAACTAAGAAGGATGAGAGTTTTATCTTGTAACCCGGTCTTAGCAGGGATGGGGCCCGACTGGTTGCAACTAAATGGATCTTGGTGTCCTTACAGGATAGATAACCCCAAATCTGGGGGTCCCATCACAGCGTTGGACATACTGCTGAAAGGACCAATCAATTTCCCTAGATCGTCATGTTTCATCTTTGACTTTTTCTGGGAGTTTTTTTTAAGGTGTTATTCTAAAGTGCCTAGGGGGTGAAGAAATCAATTATTATGCCATTAGGCAAGTACTATCTTCCCAAATTCAAGATGTGAAGTGGTAATTCTACTGCACCCATTTATTTAAAGAATACTTCCATTCAACAGAAATGCATCAGAGGATCTTTCTACACAAATACAAATGCAGCAGAGATACAGAAAAAAAAAACTGATGAGTGCTTCTCAGAAAGACTTGCATTTTATGGACGAAGATAGGATTTACTTCTTTTTTAGAAGAATTACTGTCCACAAAGAAAGTGTGACCACTTAAATATAAAAAACACAGCTTAAAAGAAAATGTACTCCTAAATCAAGAATTATCCAAACTCAGGAGAAAAAAAAAAAAAACAATCAAAACTGTCAATGTAGGAGTTCCTGTTGTGGTACAGCAGAAATGAATACAACTAGGAACCATGGGGTTGTGGGTTTGATCCCTGGCCTCGCTCAGTGGGTTAAGGATCCAGCGTTGCCATGAGCTGTGGTGGGGGTCATGGACACGGCTCGGATCCTGCATTGCTATGGCTGTGGCATAGGCCGGTGGCTATAGCTCCAATTGGACCCCTGGCCTGGGAACCTCCGTGTGCCAGGGGTGCAGGCCTAAAAAGACAAAAAAACAAAAAACAAACAAACAAAAAAAAACCACTGTCAATGTAGACAGATATCCGAAACATCTGTTCATCCATTCCAGAGTTGGCTTAAAAAAAAGTATTATTTTCTATATTCAGAAAACTCAATGTCTTTGATAAAAGAATCACACATGTAATAACATCTACTGATGGATTGCTAGTTCATATGATTATCTCCGGGGCCGTGTTCCATGTATGGCTCTCACATCTGTACTCGCTGAAGCTGTCTTCGGCTTCTCCACAGAGAGACAGAGCCTGCTCATAGACCAAAAAATAGAAAGGAGACAAAGAAGAAAAAAACTTACAGAGAAAAACTCACATCCATTAACGTGTTCTCACTGAGCTCAAGTCCAAAGCCACACATGGTTACGGCAGCATCATCTCACAGAGTATCTGTATCATGCATGGTGCTGTTCAGAATGGTTCTGCCTCTAAGACCAGACCTACTATGTGTGGAATCTGGGCAGGGGAGATGAATAAATCTAAGCCTCTGTTCTTGTACTCAAGAAAGCTCCAGAGTCTCACTGGGGAAATTATAAAGCACCTATTACCTATTCTCAATCAGGAATCAAAAGAGTTTTAAAAGACAGGTTCTCTACCCATTGGGATTTTAGAGTGACTTAAAGATAAGGCATACACTCCCCACTGCCCCCAATAACCCCTTAACAAGGCACTCTTGTCTCTGACAACATTCTCTGCACACCAAAGAATGGGGTGTTTGTTTTGTGTGTGTGTGTGTGTGTGTGCAACAGAGTCTCCAATTATAAGAGAGTGAGAGTAAAACCTTGATAAAGAGATCACTAGGGAAAATGTATATAGCAATGAAAATGAAGAATAATATGCATAATTGCTCTTGGCAGTACTGTGGGCAACGTGTAGGTCAATGGTAGCCTGTCACTGTGGGAGTCTCCAGATGAGGCTAAGGGTGGGAATATATCCAGCAACTGTGAGCAAAACCAATCTGGTCCCTGCCTCAAGGGTCTCAAAGTATGTATGCATCAGTGGGATAAGTGGCAGAAGGTGGCCACAGAAAGAGCTGAAGTTTCTTGCCTGTGTCCCACACTAATGCTCACTGCCCTTCCTTTTCTCACACGTCTCCAAGTGCCAAGTTCCCCTTCAAAATTAGAAAGTCCCCTCTAAGTCCTTCATTCTCACTGACCAACAAACCTTTAAAATCAACGAGCTGCACTTACGCTGGTGCCAAAGAGAAGATATTTATGCAGTCAGCTTCTGATAACTATCAGAGATGGAGAGCTCTACTAAAGGGTTACCTTGGTGCATTTTTTTTAACTATTTAACTAGTTTGTTATCATTGGACAACAGTCTTCCCAATGTTCCTGCAAATAGCCTTTCAAGGGTACTATTTCCCAGAACTGCTAAGGAAGGTTCTAGTTTCCTTCCAGACATGGAGACAACCGTCTCATGGCCACGGTCCTCCTTGGTTTGGTAGATGTGATAGCTGCAGAAAGGTGATCACTCTGCTCCTCACCCCCAGAAGCAGAATAGAGAAGAGAGAATAGAGACAATAGAGAGAACAGAATCTCCTCCATTCTCACTCATTACAAATTTAAACTAAACACCAACTAGGACTAATGGGAAGCCACCCGTCCACGGGTGCAGAGTCACCCCCTCTCTGGGTGTTCAATCCTCTCCACGGTACCATGAGCAGAGTTGGTAAGCTGTCGTCTTTCTGGCCCCATGTGGCCCACTTGAGAATGGCCAGATTCGGAGCTGGGAGAGGAACAAGAAAGGGACCACTCGGGTCCAAGCCTGGGCTGTGCTCACACTCATGTTTTAAGAATTACTTGCAAAGAATGCTTGGAAGGAGTAAGTTCACCTAACCATCAAAATTATGCTTGGCTTTCCACTTGCCACAATCTTCCTTCACGCAAGGTCTCAGCAAGCAGAGTTCCCCTCAGAGCACTGGGACCAACTTTGACTCCGGCGCCTAATACATGTACCGCCTTAGCCACAAATCAACCTTCTCTCTACCCTCCACTAATCTCCTTGTCTTTGGCAGGTTCAAGACTACCCTATTGTGTTTCCCCCCCGCATAAAAGTGCAAGGATTATTTTCATGCTGAACCCACCACCCTGCTTTCTCCCTTGAATGCAGCCCTAGGCAGCCTCCATTATTGCAATAGCAGGGAACGAGGTTTCTGAGGATAAAGTCTGTCCTTGGAAAGCAACCCCTTTGCTAGAGGAGGAACTAGTGCTTAATAATAGGGCACTAATTATGCAGCCCAGACAATGAGCTGAAAAGGAAACTGGGGAAAAGATGTAAGTAAATAACATACCAAGTAAGGGCAACAGAATAAAATGCTGTCATATTCTGAGGATGGGGAAGTCACCTCGCAAGGTCCGCTCATGGCGGGGGTAATGAGATGAAAAGACGACAGTGCACCGGGCACTGTGAGGCCTGACAGAACTTGAAGAAAAATAACCATAGTCTTTCTCACTCTTCTCATACTAGAATGCATTCTGCCGACTCCCCTGACCTGTCTGCACCCATTAATTCTTTTTTTTTGGTCTTTTTAGGGGTGCCCCTGCAGCATATGGAGATTCCCAGACTAGGGGTCGAATCAGAGCTGCAGTTGCCAGCCATAGCCAGAGCCACAGCAATCCGGGACCTGAGCTGCAACCTACACAATAGCTCACAGCAACGCCGGATCTTTAACCCGCTGAGCAAGACAAGGGATCAAACCTGCATCCTCATGGATACTAGTCAGATTCATTTCCACTGAGCCACAATCGGGAACTCCCTGTACCCACTATCATACAAGGCTTCAGGCCAGGCCACTTCTCTCACCAACCTCCCACTGATCTTTCATCTGTGAGAAGATGAGCCCTCTCGCAGAATTCCTTTGAGTCTAATATTTCACATCATAAAGGGCTTCCACCTTGGCTTCTGTGGCTTGTCTAACACGGCTGTGAGCTCTCTATGATCTGCCTCAATGTTTTATTCATCTTAATGTTTCCAGACATCAAGAATCGGGAATACAGTAGAAGCTTGGGGTCTATCCATTTTAAATGAATTGCCAAAAGCAATCCAGCCCTCCAGGTCCTCCCAAGAAGTGTGTGAGCCAAGATGAACCTTGAGAGCCAACACTTGAGAGGCTGGACCCCAGCTGAGACCCTCCCTGCAGCCCTTGGAGCTGAGAAGCTGCCAGGATGGAGCGGCTGGAGCTACTCACCACCAGGAAGGGGGTCCCATGAGAAACAGGCTCAATACGGAAGAAAGGAGAGAGGAGAAATGTAAAGATGAGGCTTAAGGGCTTAGACTGAGCCTCGCCAGGTCTCCACTCAACCTATTCAGCTATGGTGTCAAATACAGTCTCTTTGTTTAAGCCAATATGGGAGGCACCTTAAAAAAAAAAGTTGTACATGAAACTCAGATAACACAAGTCAATACAACAAACCAACATTCTATAAGAGACAGGCCAGATAGAGCCGGGACTCCGATGTGAGGACGTGGTGGATCTGGGCTGAATCAACCATTTCTTATCACTGGGTTCTGAAATCAATCAGCATTCACACTTGATTTTCACATTTACTAAAAGCGAGGATGTAAAAAGAGATAACTTCAAAATCCAGTATCTGATCTTTTTCAGCAGGGCTTGCTGCTTTTTAGGTAGCAACACTTTGGTGTCCTGGAACAGCTACGTTCAAAGGGGCATTACACTCATATATATGTAATTGAACATCACAAATGGGCTATAAATTCCACCTTCCCTCCCCACCCCCAACCAGCAATTTCCCTTCCCCAAGGCAGCCATTGTTCCCAGTGTCTTGTCTCTCTCTTCTAAAAATATTCTGTACATATTCGATCATAGGGTTTTGTGTGTTTACTTCTTTTTTCTTTCTGCCTTCTACCCAAAGAATAGTTTATTTACCCACTTGGTCGCTTGAGAGATCTTGGAGGTATTGCGACATCAGCACATACCGGTCTACATTCTTTTTTTGATAGCTGCACAGCAGGGTCCCTGTACGCTCCCCACCCTCACCCTAGGGATGGACCATAATTTAACCCTTCCCTCCAGACAGACATTTAGGGAATTTCGCTGCTTTTGCTCTCACAAGGGGAGTCACAAGTTACATCCCTATGCACAGGCCTTTGATCAGCAGGATACATATAAATCCTTAGATGCAACAGTTGATTTTTGCTACCGCATTTGTGAACTTCAAGTTAATCACCTTGTGAGCTGGAAAAAATAAATCCCCATCACCTTCCACACACTCTCTGCCTAGGGTTCCCTCTTGTTGGCACCCTTCTCAGGCCATCGGATGTCCATGAGGGACGGATGGTGAAAATGAAAAGAGAGGCTCCATTCCGAAATACCAGTCAATATCCACTGCAGAAGAACCCAAATTACTCGGTAAAATATTCCACCCACCACCTTTTTAAAAATTAATACATTTTATAGACCTATTAGAAAATCATTTCAACCGACACCTGATGGCATATGCTAGTGTTCTGGGTCCGTCCCACATCCCTGAAGCTCCACGAGGCATGCTGATCACAAGCCTAGGTTCCTGCAAGTGGGAGAAATGGTCCCCGCTCCTCTCACACGTTTCCTTTCTCCATCTTTTCTCCTGTCCTTTTCCACCTCTAACATATCCCAGAGAATTCTTTTAGCCTGTGTTTCCTCCAGCCTAATTATTCCTTAATTTTAAATAATATAATAACTTGACATTTTCGTTTCTACTTAAACCTTGCTAATTTGTGCAAATCATGGGTAGACACAGCACAAATTAACAACCCTGAAAAATCAGCAAACACACAAAAAAGCCAATGATTAAAATGAAATCAATTCGCTGCATTACACAATATGCATTTATCCTTAAAAGCAAATTCCTCAGACTTGTGAGGAAATATGGAACAGTGATACTTGGCTGACTTCTAATATGCTGTCTTTTCTAAGATATAGAGTTACTATTTTTTTTTTTTTTTGGTATGGTCTCCAGCAGTGGTATTTTCTGAACAAAATACCAGAGTATATGGTAAGACTAAATCTTTTAACAATAAGATTCCAAAGGCAGTCTATGGGCTCAGTTTTGCTGCTATAAGAATTTCTGGGCTCTCTAGCTACAAGAGAGATAAAATACACTGTCTTAGTCCACTGGGACTGCTATAACAGAACAACACTGACTGGGTGGCTTATAAACAACAGAAATTTGTTTCTCTCAGTTTTAGGGGCTGGGAAGTTCAACATCAAGGTTGGCCTGCAGAATCAGTGGATCTACTTTCTGATTCACAGACGATGTCTTCTCACATGTCTGGCCCTTCTTTTAAAGGGTACTAATCCCATGCAAAAAGGTTCCATTCTCATGACCCAATCACCTCCCAAAGGCCACACCTCCAGACATCATGACACTGGGTGTAAGGATTTAACATATGAATTTGGGCTGGACACAAAGACTCAGCACAGAGAACAAGTCAAAGTAGTTCCAACCTGAAAAACGCAAGATGTTTCCAACCTAATCTCATTATCTTCCTACTCCACTCTAGGGCTCTCCCAAGATTCTGCTAACTCTCACAGTGGTACCTCCATCCAGAGATGGTCACATGAAAAAAAAATGAGGTGTCGTCTTGAAATACTCCCTCCCTCTGGCAGCTTTACTCAATCCATCAATGATGGCAGCCTAATTTTCACTCCTAAACATCTCTTAAAGCCTGTCTTCCCTTGCTTGTGTACCATAAACATCAAGGTCCACCTCTCAGTCTTCTCTAGCTTGATCTCCTGTCAGAGCCTCCTTCCCCGTTTACCTGTCCTCCACAGCTTCCTCCATCTCCTCTTTGCACACCACGCTGCACACTGGCCTCATCTCTCTTCTTTAAGCATGCCGCGTTTCACTCCAACCTTGTGGACCTGGCTGTTGCTCTTACATGGAACACATGTTTCCTAACCCATATCTGGCAATTCCTTTTCATCGTCTCAATTGATTTATTTATTTTGCTTTTTAGGGCCTCACTCGGCATGTCAAAGTTCCCAGGCTAGGGGTCAAATCGGAGCTATAGCTGCCAGTCTACATCAGAGCCACAGCAACCCAGGATCCAAGCTGCATCTGCGACCTATGCCACAGTTCACAGCACTGCCAGATCCTTAACCCACTGAGCAAGGCCAGGGATCGAATCTGCATCCTCATGGATACTAGTCGGGTTTGTTACCGCTGAGCCATGATGGGAACTCCCCATCATCTCAATTTAAATGTTACCTCTTTAGAGGCACTTCCCCAACAATCCAACAGTCTAACATCGACCGACTCAGTTACTCTCTGTGACGCCACTATTTTAGTTCACTACTTTAGCAAATTACATCTGACACTGCTATAGCTTATTTGTTTGCTTATGGTCTCCATCTGTAAGGCTACATGAATGGGAACGAGTTTGTATCACTGTGTTCTATTCTCATTGCCTTCAATTGTGTCTGGCACATAGCAACTTTCAGCAGGTTGCCTCCAATGCTGGTTACCAGTGATTCCCTCCATTCTTGTGTGCACTTGCCCATCAAGAGGGTGGATTCTTTTCCTCCTTCCCTTAAGTATGGACTGGCCATAGGATGCACCCTGACAAATGCAAAGGAGTAAAGAGGGCTGTGCCTGTTCTGGACCTAGACCTAAAGAAACCTGGCCATGTCTCGTTTCGCCCTAAGTTTTCCATGCTGGGGAGGGTAACCTGAGAGGCAAGTCAGGGCCAGCACCAAGTGCCAAGTGTGTACGTGAAGCCAACTTGGACATTCCAGCCACACCTAAGCTCAGGGACGAATGTATTCCTGAGCAAACCATGGAGAGCAGAGAAAAACCACCCCTGCTAAGCCCTGCCCAAATGGAAGAATCCTGTACCAACAGTTGCTGGTTAAACCACTAAGTTTTGGGTTAGTTGGTGAAGCATCAATAAATCACTGAGGCAGAAATGCTCATTACTTGTGACTGCCCACCTTCCTAGTTTTCTGTATCTACTGCCCACTGCCCCCAGGCATGCTTCATCCATCACAGAGCGATCCTTCCCCAACACAAATCTGACCACGTTCTCCACCCTGACTCCCCAACCCTAGCCTATCCCATCTCACACACCCTGCACTATAAGAACAGACAACAAACAGAACTGTTTTTGGAAGCACAGATCCATGGACATTCTGCCTAGAACCTGTATCCTTGGCCTCATACTCACCCTAGCCCTGTCTACATAGGGCCAGTTCCTTCAACACACCCCAGTCCATCCCAGCAAATGAGACGTGATGTTCCTTTTCTTTGGCTCCCCCATAACCACCACCCTCCGCTCTTTTTCCAGATCTTATTTTAATCCTTATTTCCCCTGGAAGCCTTCCCTGACCTTCCTGATGAGGGCAGGTCCCCCCTTGTAGGTTCTCAAAGCCTCATGAACCTCCTCATCCTAGTCCTCATTAGACTAGCTTTTATCAGCCCCCATCAGTCTGCGAGCTGCACGAGGCCACAATCATGTCATTTTTGGCTCACTCTTATAAACTCGGCCAAGAACACTGTAGCTGGCGCATAGAAGAAGCTCAAATATTTGCTGGAAGGGTGAATTAATGGATAGTGTGGTCACTTGGACTGCCAGCTTCAAAATCCTGGCCACACCACTAGGGTCGTGACCCTGGGCCTGCCGGATGAATGGCTGGCCGCCTCTTCTGTGCCCATCTTCCTTCATCTGGCGAAAATGGTAGCACTTACCTAACAGATTTCTCTGAAATTTAAATGAAATTATAAGTAACGGCACTTAGCCCAGTGCCTGACACACAGCAAACATTCAATAATTAGCTATCGTCATCACATCATTTACTATTACTCCTGTGTCTCACTGTAAGAAACACTCCTAAATTGCAAAGTAATCAGAGGTTTTCTCTTGGGTTTTCTACCATCTTTCTCTCCCCCGCCCCCAACCCTTTTGCTAAGCACAGAAGTCCTAGAATACCTAGACTGCCTCCACACCGTGGTCTTTATAATAGCTGATCTTAGGAAAGCAACTAAACAAAGATGATTAAACAAAAATTCGGAGTTCCCGTCATGGCTCATGGTTACCTAGTTGGTAACAAATCCAACTAGGTTCGATCCCTGGCCTCACTCAGTGGGTTAAGGATCTGGTGTTGCAGTGAGCTGTGGTGTAGGTGGCTGAATCCCACGTTGCTGTGGCTGTGGTGTAGGCCCCTACACCCTGGGAACTTCCATATGCCTTGGGTGTGGTCTTAGAACACCAATATACACACACACACACACACATACACATGCCAACAAATAAATTAACAAATACCCAGCACTCCTTTCTTAAATATCTTGTAGGCATTTAATGAGGATCACGTTACTCCTGATACATACATGAATTGATACCATTCTTCTAGAAAATAGTGTGGGAATAGATATAAAATTTTCAATATCTATCCATATATACAAACTTTAAATATGTATGCCTTTCAACCCAGCATTTCCTATTCTGATAATCTACCTTATGTCAGTGCTTCTCAACTGGGGTGATTTTGGCCCCCAGGGGACACATGGCAACGTCCAGGGATGTTTTTGGTCATCCTGCATGGGCGTGGGGGAGGGGGGCACTCGGGGACAAGCGTGCTGCTGACAACTAGTGAGCAGAGGCCAGGAAAGCCACTAAATATCCTACCATACATAGCACAGAATCCCACAGCAAAGAATTATCCAGACCAAAACGTCTACCGTCCTTTGGTTGAGAAATTCTGTCTAAAGGAAATAATCAGATAGGCTTGCAAAGATGAATGTACAAGCTTGGTCACCAGCATCATTTCCTACAACTTTGTACATTCAACGAAGCGGGACTGGTTAAATCAACTGTGACCTACTGACACACAACTATAAGGTAATCATAATGCTGCCATATATCAATTGCTAGAGGAAGATACTGACAACATATTTTTATGGTTCAAAAAATTGGGAAAATGTAGCAGGATCCTCCTAAAACTATGATGTGTCTATACCCAGCTGCCAGAGGAAATACAACATGAGCCACAAACATAATTTAAAGATTATCAAGTAGATACGTTGAATAAGTAAAATGGAGCAAATTGATTTCAATAGTATATTTTATTTAATCCACTGTATTTAAAATATGATCATGTCAATGTGCAGCCAGCATCTAAACTTAATAGCTATTTTACAGGCTCTTTTTTAAAAATCTGCTGTGGATGTGACACAGCACATGTCAATTCTGACTAGCCACATTTCAACGGCTCAAGATCTACTGGTGGCAACTGGTTCCCACACTGGACAGCCCAAGTGTATCTAATAACAGAGGGGTAATGAGAGAGATGTTTAGAAGAACTGTCTCCAGAAGGGTCCAAGTCGTGATCCTGGGGGGTGAATCTGCAGTAATGTTTACTTTCTCATGTATGTTTTTCTTAGTGTTTGTTTTCATGAAAATGACCATGTGTGAGTATAGAAAAATCAAACCGGGTGCAGTTTGAAGGAACAGAGAAGACCACTTGCTGCATTTCCTGAACATGAGGCAGCCCTCTTGATCACGTCCGATGTTCTTGTTGAAAACGATGCATCCTGGAGGGGATGCTGTCCCCTCCCCTGTGTGCATGTACACACGCATGTGTATTCCTTGGCTTAACCTCGGGGTCCAGGTCATTGCAGCCAAGTGGACTTCAAGTAGCCAAGCTATGCTCCCTCAAAACGCATTGGTATAGTAGGAAAGTCACCTTCCTCCTGATGGACAGGAATTCCACTCCCTGCCCTGTGAACTCCCTTCCTCCCCCTCCTCCCTCCCTCTCATTCTCTCTCATTGACCTTGGACCCTGTGAACACTCAGTGCAGTGTCTACCCATGCTCCTCAGCATGAAGTACTGGGGCCACAAGCCTAAAGCTCCTTTAACGCAATCTCTATGTACAAGGTCTGCAATCACATCACCCCAGAGCCAGCAAATCTGATGCACAGCCCTGGAAAACCTTTTCACCTTATTTCTGTCACAGGGTTTAGGTTTCAAAAAGCTTGTGGGCTCAGATCTCTCCAGCTCAACTCAGAGCATCCCACTGTCAACTGGTTTACAATTCTAGCACTCAGCTCGAAGCTGCAATGTATCGAAGAGGCTGCTTAACATTTGAAAAAAGGAGGCAGGTGGATCCCTCTGGATGGCTCCACTCCTTTCCTGTGGACGCCAGGTGGGAGATGAGAAGAAGAGGAAGGTGATTTAAAATGATGGTGTTATCCTGAAAAACTCAGAAATCACATCTTTCTACTTAGAATCTCCAAATTTTTGGTTTTATTTTCTCTTTGGGGCCAGGGAAAGGTATAAGAATATCTATTTTATTCTTGTTCCCACCAGTCACCCCCAACTCCATAAAAAAAAGCCATTTAAAAATATTTACATCAGGGAGTTCCCGTCGTGGCGCAGTGGTTAACGAATCCGACTAGGAACCATGAGGTTGCGGGTTCGGTCCCTGCCCTTGCTCAGTGGGTTAACGATCCGGCGTTGCCGTGAGCTGTGGTGTAGGTTGCAGACGCGGCTCAGATCCTGCGTTGCTGTGGCTCTGGTGTAGGCCGGCGGCTACAGCTCCGATTCAACCCCTAGCCTGGGAACCTCCATATGCCGTGGGAGCGGCCCAAGAAATAGCAACAACAACAACAATAACAACAACAAACAAAAAGACAAAAAAAAATTTACATCATTTTTTAATCAAAAGTAAAGATTAATGTCCTTGAGGACCCACCACATTCCAGGCACTGTGCTAACAGAAAGAGCTGACATTATTGAGCACTTGCTGTATACAAAACATTGCTCTGAGCACTTTTTACTTGTAATAACTCAGTTAACCTTCCAACTATTTCAAAGGGGAAGCACAAGGTTAGCCCCTAATTTTTTAGATAAGGAAAAAAAAAGGGCTTAGAAAGATGTGATGACTTCCTCAACATCACAAAGCTGAAAAGAAACAGAACAGGGTCTCCCGTGCTGAATTCTAACTGGGAACTCTTAACCAAACTCTGTGATCTTTCAAGCTTATGTACAGAAGGGGTCCCCATTCACAGATGGGGACCACTATGGGACTTTGTTGGAAACAGGCCCTAGAACTGACCCAACCGAACTCAGACATGGCCTCCCCCAAACCATGCCTCTCTTGGGGAGGGAGGGAGGGATATTGGTCCCCAACAAGCTACTCCTTTATCATTTCAGCATCAGAAATGTTTATTTTTCCTTTAGAAACTGGTGATGTTTTGAAACAGTAGTGACAGGAACCAGGCAAGTACGGAGACAGGAGCATGGTTTCTGAGTGCGTTCTGGGAGTGGGGCAGGCCAGAGAGAGAAGAGTGTGGTCCTGGCCCAGGGACCTGCTGGCCCTCCATCAATAGTGCTGAGGGGAATGCTCAGCGAGAACTGAAAAGCAGCAAAAGGAAGTGAACTTTCTGTGTGTGTGTGTGTGTGTGTGTGTGTGTGTGTGTGTGTGTGTGTGTTTATTTTTAACTCTTAGATGCAGGGTTGATGAGAATCATCTGGTTGAACTAAAAAACAAACAGAGCAAATGCCCACAGGGGCAGCCTGTGTAACTCACAGTGGCTCAATTCCTTCTGGAGCTCAACCTCCAGCAACCCCTCCTAGACTGCTGGAAAAGGGAGGAGCAAGCCCGCTGGTCCATCCCCAGGGTCTTCCTGCTTAACTGGACACGGTCATGCTTCTCTCAAAGCTTCTGGAACCATGTAGTTAGAAGATACTAGCTCATTGGGTAAATGAGCTAAAAGAAATGGATAGAGAAGCTTCCCAGGCTGAGGAACATGTGATCCATGCTGGTGTTTCTTTCCTGCACAGGATGAGGAGGATAGAGATGGGATCTGGCCTGGCTCTGGTTTCTTTATTTTTTATTTGAGATGCTGCTGATAACAAAGCATTAGGGAAACAATTAAGAAAAGTAGTAGCTCTTACTGCAATGCTGAGTGCTTTATACAGATCTGTCAGTTTGTCTTCACCTGGAAGCAAAGACGAACATCCACTTCGTTTACAGAACAACC
Source organism: Phacochoerus africanus (assembly GCF_016906955.1). Lineage (NCBI taxonomy): Eukaryota > Metazoa > Chordata > Mammalia > Artiodactyla > Suidae > Phacochoerus > Phacochoerus africanus. Next base: position 132,976,187 of record NC_062544.1, read on the forward strand.
TTCCTTTTTTTTTCCTTTACTAAATATCCCTGCTGCCCAAAACAGTGCCTAGAACAAGTAAGCATTCAATACTTATTTACTAAACAAAGGAATGAACTAGGCATTCCCTATCAAAGTACCAATGTCATTTTTCGTAGAACTAGAACAAAACATTTTAAAATTTGTATGGAAATGCACAACACTCCAAATAGCCAAAGCCATCTTGAGAAAAAAATGAAGCTGGAGCAATCAGGCTCCCTGGCTCCAAACTGTACTACAAAGCTATAGTCATCAAAACAGTAAGGTACCAACATAAAAACAGAACTATTTCCTGGAACTGGATAGAAAGCCCAGAGATAAACCCACATACCTATGGTCAACTAATCTATGACAAGGGAGCCTATAATTGATCTCATACTAGTCAGAGTAACCACCATCAAAAAGTCTACAAACAAGGGAGTTCCCGTCGTGGTGCAGTGGTTAACGAATCCGACTAGGAACCATGAGGTTGCGGGTTCAGTCCCTGCCCTTGCTCAGTGGGTTAACGCTCTGGCGTTGCCGTGAGCTGTGGTGTAGGTTGCAGACGCGGCTCGGATCCTGCGTTGCTGTGGCTCTGGTGTAGGCCGGCAGCTACAGCTCCGATTCAACCCCTAGCCTGGGAACCTCCATATGCCGCCAGAGCGGCCCCAAGAAATGGCAAAAAGACAAAAAAAAAAAAAAAGCCTACAAACAATAAATGCTGGAGACCATGCAGAGAAAAAGGGAACCTTTTCTACACTGTTGGTAGGAATGTAAATTGTTACAACCACTATGGAAAACAGTATAAAGATTCCTCAAAAAAATAAAAATAGAACTACCATATGATCCAGTTATCCTACTCCTGAACATCTATCTAGTGAAAACCATAATTTGAAAAGATACATGCATCCTCACCTTCACAGCAGCACTATTTACAATAGCCAAGACATGGAAGTAACCTAAATGTCCACCAACAGAGGAAGATGTGGTACTTATATACAAGGACCATTTTCAACCATAAAAAGAATGAAACAATGCACTCTGTAGCAACATGGATGGATGTACAGATTTTCATACTAAGTGGAGTAAATCAGACAGAGTTAAGACAAACATCATATAGTATCACTTGTATGTGGAATCAGGGTCAGGGGTAGATACAAATCAACTTATTTGCCAGAACAGAAACAGACTCACGGACATTGAAAACACACTTACAGGAGTTCCCAGCATGGCTCAGTGGTTAACAAATCCAACTAGCATCCATGAGGACATGGGTTCAATCCCTGGCCTTGCTCAGTGGGTTAACGATCTGGCACTGCTGTGAGCTGTAGTGTAGGTTGCAGACACAGCTTGGATTTGACCCCTAGCCTGGAAATCTCCATATTCTGTGGGCATGGGCCTAAAAAACAAACAAACAAACATTACATTTAACAAAAGGGACAGGTGGGGCAGGTGGGGTGGGGGAAAAGATGGATTGGGGGTTTGGAATTGGCATTTGCATATTTTGGTATATGGAATGTTTGGCCAACAGGGACCTGCTTTAAAGTACAGGGAACTCTACTCAATATTCCGTGGTAATCTATATGGGAAAAGAATCTGAAAAAGCATGGATGCATGTGTTCGTATAACTGAATCTTTGTGCTGTATGGCAGAAGTTATCACAGCATTGTAAATCAACAATACGTCAATAAAGCTTAAAAAAATAAATCATTGTGCAGTTGTGGGGAAAGGGGCATTTAAAGCAAAGCATCAAAGTTTTTGAAAAACTTGTGAGTACCAGGTCTCCCCACTGGTTTTTAGGATGTCAGGACACCAATGGCCTGGCTTTTTACAATTTTAGCACTTAGATCTAAGCTACAATGTAGCACTTAGTGAATTTACTTTGTAAATTCTGGCCTAAGAAGCCATTGGTCAAGTAACCTCCCAATGACAGGATTCATTCACTATCCACTCAGCATCTTGAATCCCCTCATCCCTACTCCTCCAAACCCTGGCTACTCCAAAACTATAAAAATTTTAAAATATATATATAAACAGCCTCAAGAAACTAAACTTCTGGATTTCATTTATAATAAAATAACTGATCAGGAAAAAAATGAGATAGATTTTTCTCCTATGATTTAAATGACGATAAAAAATATTAAAACTTGGTGTTGGCAAAACTGCAGTGAAGTAAATATTCTCATTCAGTATTGATAGAAGAGTAAATTGGTACATTTTGAAAAGTAAGAGTTTAAGATGTATGGAAAATTCTCTAAGAATTCTGTAACTTGTTTCTAGCAATTTCTCCCTCTAGAATGTATCTCAAAACATAGAAACTAATAGACAGTGTTTACACACAACATGCCCCCTGCAACATATCAGAGAAAAACTGGAAACAACTTCCATATCCAACACTGAAAAGTAGTTAATTAAAAAATGGATACACAATTCTATATACCACATAAAAGCAATTTTGTTCAATATGTGCACATCCAATGCAAAAAGAATAGAAGAAAGTGTATGCTATTTCCAGGGTAAGGATTCTAAATTATTTTTATTTTTGTATTTGAGCAACATTTCTGTAATTTCAAATTCCTTATAATGAACTGGTTTTACACTTGTAATCAGGAAAAAAATGAAGTTCATAAGAATTTCCTCTTCTTTGTCGTATTACTAATAACATAATGAGATCTAAGCTAATGGAATTATATGACCCTTCCTGATGACAATTCTATATTGGTATTGATGCACTTCTATGCCACATAAAGAAATAAAGAGAGGGTGTCAAGCCTATTCCAGGATGAGGGGGAATAGCACTTTGGAGCATAAGCAGTTCCCATCAATTAGATGGTATGCACCTCAGAAACAATGACAATGACCAGCACATCCTATTATCCCCTTTTGTGCCTCAGCCCTTGGAAAAACACATGTCACTGGGATAAATCAGTCAGAAAGGACAGAGTGGACACCTAAATTCTCATGCTAAATAGAACATTCAACTAGTTAAAAAATGCACAGTAGTTGTCAACCAGCAGGAAGATTCTAACATGACACATATCTTCACTAAATGACCTTGGTGGTGTTTTTTTTTAATCAGGCTTCAGAGGAAAGGGGTTGGGTGGGAAAACGGGAGGAGGAGGGACAATTGTATCATAAAAAGAGGGAAGAAGTACAGTAAAAGAGACAGCGTCTCCTGAAAGAGACGGCGCCAATTACGAAGTGGCCTCAGGATCATCCTTTTCCTTTTCTGGGTCTCAGTTTCATCTTCAGTAACGTGAAGGGAATGGACCAGAGAAAGCTAACACTCCTTGGTTCTCTCTGAATTTCTCGATGTAAGAATATTTCACTGAGGGGCCATTTGGGGATTTTTGACAAAGGGGAGCCACAAAGGACAGTGGCAGACAGCTCAGTTTTAAATACAACTCAATAAATATTTGTTGCTGCAACAATGAATGACAGGGCAGGGCATGTATGAACTTTAAAGTTTTATATTTTAAAAGCTTTCAATACATTTAAATTTTCCAGGGTAAACTGACTGAAACTCAACTAAAGCAAATTCTGGAGATGCAAATGGAAACAAAGTAAATTAATGGCTGGAAAAGAAGAAGTTTCTGATGTTTGGGATAAAAGAACCATAAGCGGATGAACGGCTGCCCCTTGAAAGGACACAAAGTTCCCTGCTCCTGTGCTGAAAGTCAAGTTGGGGAAGTGAGAAAATACCAAGAGGCAATTCAGATCAAAGGAGAAAAATGCCAAGGGATTTAAAGTCTAGAAATTTTTAAAGCAAAGTTGATGCAGAGTGTACCTCACCTTACTGTGGAAAACACCTGCAGTGGGTGCCAGGGGATGATTTTATATACCTCAAATTAGTTTTAACATAACTTAAAAGTGAGGGAGAAACTGAGTGATAACCTAAAATCCCAACATCATTTATACAACTAATTCAAGAGATGGACCTAACTGCATCCTACAGAGGCACCCTGGCCATCGTTAGTAACTGGGGGACTCAGAAGACCCACTGCTGCAGAAATAGATGAGATGTAACACAACAATGGAAGTCACCAGGGCATCCTAAAAATAAGACTTAAGTAATATGGGTAACTTGGAGAAATAGTCACGACATTTTAAGGGTGAAAGCAGGAAACAAGAGTATATACAGTACAAATCCATATAAACAAATCTATATACACAAAACACTGGCAGGATAAAAATAAAATGTTGAACAGTTTAGGTGAGGTCACCAGGGAAATTTTTCTCCCTACATTCTTTTCTTATATTTTCATGTTCTTCTAATTTCATTTAATGCCCTTGTATAATTAAAAAAATTAAGATGTACATTTACTATCTTCTACAAAGAGGGGATATTCTTACCTCACCCAATGCCACCTTAATGGTACTATATCTAAAGAGGGACAATCTATCTTTTTCATTACTTTGCCTACAACATCCTAGATGCTGAAAGATTTGGGACCAGCCTAGAAATCTTGAAAATGTTCGACTGTTTCAAAAATTTGTCAATGAACTAGAATCTTTGATGCTCTTAGTTAATTTGAAAGATGGGAGAACCCATCAAAGACTACATATATTGGTGATAGACTGACATGAGGCTCCGCCACCAACTGGTACTTTACTAATCTGGACACCAGGTTAACCACACCGAACTGGGATGTACTTTAGATGACTGAAAACAAGGTATCTTAAGTTATAGATATAAATGTACATCCTTTTATTTAAATTGAACCTCCAAATCATGGGATTAGAGAATGAGCTCCAAGGGGCAAAATGCACAGGATTCCATCCTGTAGCAATGAACTTTTCTCTGATCACTTCACACAGGCTCTACTGTGACCTGAAGGTCACCGAGTTAGCCCATGTCTGTCTGGTGCCCTAGGAGGGGCTCGAGGGAGCATGTAATGACCTTAACAAATAAGAGTTCTGAACAGGCACTATTTCCAGAAAAGTCATTCCAGATGCCCAATCTCCAAAAGCAGATGGGTAGCTGTATGAGACCAGAATGAGATCCAATCACTTTTGACTCTTGTTAAGGTCATCAATGACTCTCATGCTGAGAAATTCAATGGTCCATTCTTTGTTATCATTGCTTTTGACCCCTGAGCAGCATCTGCTGCAATGGCCAATGCCCACTTCCTTGATACAATGTCCTGTAATGGGCTTCCAAAGCCCACAGTCCTTGAGTTTTCCTCCCATCCTTGACCCCTCTTAAGCATGTCGTGATCAAACCTCTTAAGGACACTGGCATCAGAACACACATCTTCGGGCCTGTCTCTTCTTTCTCTACATAATCGCTCCCTTGGTGAGCTCATCTAGGTTTATGCCTTTATTTCTCACTTACATTCTTAGAAATCCTCCAAAAGCCCTCACTAGGACATTTCTAGACCCGTTTGTCCAAATGCTCACTTGAGTCCTCAATCTGAATGAGTAATTAACAGCTCAAAACTCTTATGTCTACAACCACACCCTTGGTCTCACCTGCTTCCCTTATCCACTCTTATCAAACTTCTTGGATTAACCAAACTTTTGGGGACCTGCTTATAAAGCCAAATCTTTGCAAGAACCTTGCAAAGTCAGTTTAACCAGAATCCCCTCCTCTTTGATATATGGTCACCCTTGATAGCTTGAGTTGCTCACCCTCCACCATCTCCCCGGTGATGTAGGATCGCCATACCTTGTCTTCAGCAAGGATCTTGCTAGATCTGTTTAGCCAGAATTCCCCTTTACTCCTGATGTTTGCTCTTAGCAACTTTCCATCCACCAACCACCACTCTGCTCCCAGGCTATCAATTCTCTCTTGCCCAGGCTGTATTTAGAGCTGAGCTTCATCTCCTCTCCCTCACATAAAATCTCACTCAGCATTGCCTACACCTATGGCTATGGTCCTGAGTAAAGTCAGCTCTGCCACCTTTAACAAGTGAAATTAATTTTTTCCTCTAACACCCTCAGACCTGTTTCCCCACAGGATTTCCTATTTCAGTTAATGGCAGCCCCATCCTTCTAGCAATTGCTTAAAGTGAAAATCTTCAGGCTTCTATGTGACATCTTTTTTTTTTAATTTTTTTATTGTTATCTCCCCAATACAATTTTTTTCTACTGCCACAGCATGGTGACCCGGTTACAGATACATATAGACATTCTTTTTTCTCACATTATCATGCTCCGTCATAGACATGTTCTCAGGGCTACACAGCAGGACCTCATCGCTAATCCATTCCAAAGGCAATAGTTTGCATCTATTAATCTCAAACTCCCAATCCATCCCACTCCCTTCTAACCACAAGCAATCCATCAGTTGATGCTACCCCATCACTCAAGACAAAAATCTTGGGTGTCGTCCTTGAGGCAACTCTTTGCAAACTTCACATCATATTCTACCAGGAAAACTTTGGTTCCACCTACAGAGATGTCCCAATTGGCTAAATTTTACCACATTCTTTGCCACCTCTACCACCATCCTAATCCTTCTGGCTGTCATCATATCTAATGGGGATTACTACAATGGCCTCCTCTCATGTTGCCTGGCCTATCTTCACACCCACGCAGAGCCTACCTTCGAAACAGCTTCCAGAGTGATGCATTTAAGGCATGAGTCACATCTTGTCCCACCTCAAGGTCCAGCAACAGCTCCCTACTTCACCCAGAGACTAAGAGTCCATTGAGCATTAACACCCTACTAGATCTCACCCTATGCCTTCTTGACCTTGTTCCCTACTACTCTCTCCCTTTGATATCTTTCCTTTGGCCATAGTGGCCAACTTACTCTTTGAAGAATATGCTTTATCTCTGCTCAAATAGACTTACCTTATTCTTATAGTTGCAACCTCTTCCCTCTGGCAATCTGACCTCCCCTACCCTCCTATATTTTCTCCATAGCACCTATCATCTCACATTTCTTGACCTGTCCACACCTCTTAGAGCCATGAACAGAGGCCTTACAGCTATGTCTTCACTGCTATCTTCCCCATTATCTTGAGCAAAACTGCCCAATAAAAATACAACACCTGCCATATACATAATTATAACCACAAAGAAAAAAGTTAAAGAAACTGTTGAAATTAATTTTAATAATTTATTTTTCTTAATCTAATACATCTGAACTATGTTCATGGTAATGGGTAATCAATAAAGAATAATTATTCAAATATTTCACATTCTTTTTTCCACACACAGTCTTTGGAAGGTTTTGCATTATTTTAAGCTTATGGTACCTAAGTTAGGGCTAACCACATTTCAAAGGGCTAAGCAGCTACATGTGGCCAGTGGTTTCTATATTGGACAGTACAGGTTTATTCTACTCTATGGTATATTATTCTCTTTTTTAAAAATTCCTGGGCACAGCCCACTGAATTGATTCCCTAACCAATGAATGGACCCCAAAGTGCACTGTGAAAATCAATGCTCCAAATAAACTTTAAAAGAATATCATCTGTAAGGAATGAATTTGAGGACACTCCCACTGGCCTCCAGGGACTGCTCAGGATCTTTTGAAAGAGAAGCAGAATTCCAGAAAAAAAGAGGCCTGGAGGAAAGGGTGAGGAATTGAACATCCATGCCAATCCAAGAACTGAAATCATCAGAGTCCACGGCATGATGCAAGACTTTTTTCTTTTTTTTTAAGTAAGTGATAATTTTAAATAACTCACTCCTCTGTCAGATAGTTACCAAAACACCTAATTACCTTTAATTATATACCACATACATGCTAATATACAAGAGTCAAGAGAAACTCTGAATGATCTTCACACTTCAAAAAGAGCACATCTGAATAGAGTACAAAGACTTCAGGTTTTGCAGTTTTTCTTTCCCCTCACTCCCAACCCATGCAAAAGCCAAGGAAGTATAGTAGTTCAGAGCAAGGACAGAGAAGCACAAACTTACATGATTAACATCCTTTTCCATGTATAAAAGTCCAGCTCACCACAAGTCTTTCAAAAAAAGATACCATCAACATCAATACCCTGGGCAGAAAGTGTCAACTTTGAAAACAGACTGAAAAATAAGGGTTCTTCATTGATAAACCGTTTGCTCCTTTAAGGTCCTAGATGTTACTAGATACGAGAAGGTAAGCAGTTAAGGTTATTATAGGTATGCTACCATACACAGGGTTTTGGTTTTGTACATTTTTAAGCTTCAGATATTCTCCTGAGATTTACGAATTGTGAAAGAAAGGCAGTACTTCCTGCCACCTTGGTTAAGTTGTCACCTAAGCTGAGAACTTCTTCCAAAGACACTCAAGGTGAGCAGGTGGGGTATTTGTGCCCTTGGCAGATGGAAGAGCAAAAATGTCATTTTAAAGAAGATGAATCAAACCATTTGTTATTTGTATTTTTGATTGTTCACTGCGCAAAATATGGCTTACTTGATAATTGCTGCAAATATTGTCTTTAACACAAAATATGCCTTTATGTACATTTCAACAAGTGACTTCTGCTTGAAAACGAACTCTATTGGGCATATTTCTCTAGAAATCAATATTTTAAATTTTTTTTTCTTTGAAACTAACATTCAAGAGAGACAGCTCTTGTTTACAAGTTACTTAGTTTAGCATTATGGTTAACAATGTTTAAAAACAGCCAACTTAAAATGCAAACATTTAAATTCTAAAGTTTAACTGTTCGGAGGCCAAGTCTTTTTCTACAGAAACACGAACAACATGAAAATAGGCATTTTTCCCCCAATTCCATCCCCTGCGAGAGTATTTCAGGCCACCATTTTCTCACATTTAGGAGTAAGAATGCCTACAATTCTTCAGCTATAAGATAGCTAAAAATCTGAATGCTTTGGATGAACCTCGAAAATACTATGCTAAGAGAAAGTAGTCAGTCAGAAAAGACTACATACTAGATGATGCCATGTATGTAAAATATCCAGAAGAGGTAAAACTCTACAGACAGAAAGTTAAGTAGTTGTTGCCAGGGGCTGGGTAGGGGAAATAACTGCTAGTGGGTACGGCATCTCTCTCCGAGGTGATGGAAAATGTTCCAAAACTAAATTGTGATGATGCTTTTCAACTCTTGTGAATACAATGACTGTACACTTTAAATGAGTGAATTGTATTGTGTGTGAATTATATCTCAATAAAGCTATGAACAAGAAATTAACATGCCTAATAACATTCACAGGAACACTGGCACGAAAGAGACAAGAAACTCAAATTAATCTAACAGAGCTTCCAGGTAATGCTCAACTACATAAATCCCTGATACTCTGGTCTCTCTGTTAGAGAACACTTTCCTCAGAGCAACCAATCTTTGCCCTTCCTAACAGTTGTCATCATCATCATTCCTAATGTCTGTTCCCTTTTAAAATATAAACTCTAGGAGCACAGAGGCAGAATCCTTTTCATGTAGTGCTATGATATTAGCACCTACCACAAAATCATCAATAAACATGCAGTAGGAATTAATGTGTCTGTATATACATGTGTGTATGTTTGTCACATGTACATCCGTATGTATGTACATACGAATGAATGAAAGAAATTACTGGATTGGGGCCATTCAACCAATCAAGTTGTTAGTGCCTTACCTTTCCACTTAACTCTATTCTCCAATTCTCTCAAGCTCCTGGCTACCCAGGTGAGGTATTTCCCAGCAGCCATTGCAGCTTCTTGCGAAATGATCATAATCTAACCAATTAAATGTCAATGGATGTGATGTGTGCAATTTTTAAGTCATTTGCTTCAAGGAAAATTGCTTGCTTTGGACTTCACTATATTTCAACCATGTAGATAAGGACAAAGGCCCAAAGCAGGAATGCACAAAAGATAAAGATGCTATCCAGTCAAGCTAGACCGGCCAGATTATTAGATGAGACAGAGAAGTAAACTTCTATTACATTTAGCCCTTTCTGTGTTAGCCTTTATGCTTTACCAGTCTAGACTTTACCCTGAGTGATACAACCCAGGCAGGGGTCTACAGTGTGAAGGGGAGGCAGGGTGGAATTCAAAGTTTAACTAAACTGACTGGCTAGTCATTTCACCCAATGTGGTCAGCTGGTGGCTCAACAAAGACAGTTTCCCAGTGTCTTCCTAACAACTTCATGAATTAACAGCCAAGCAAATTCAAATGCTGAATGCTATAGAGAGGTCATTTTGAATGACTTTAACTCTGAATATTGTCATGGTCACTAAGTAAAGATTTAAATAACATAAATAACATACTTTCAAAAGAATCAATGAATATATTTTAAATGGCTGGATAGCTATCTTTATTTGTAACCAAGAAATAATCTGTAATATGTAAGAGTCAATGAGTGAAGTCCTTAAAGACACTGTAACCCCTTGCTGTAACAAAAAAATAGTTCAAATTGGGGTGGAAGGAAAACTGCAGTGATCACACTTTCTTTTATATTGTTTAACTTTCTCATAAATAAGCTGACTGCTAAACTGAACCAATACAAAATATGAAGCCTGGAGTTCCCATTGTGGCACACTGGTTAACGAATCCAACTAGAAACCATGAGGTTGCGGGTTCAATCCCTGACCTTGCTCAGTGGGTCAACAATCCGGCGTGGCTGTAAGCTGTGGTGTAGGTTGCAGATGCAGCTTGGATCCTGCATTGCTATGGCTCTGGCGTAGGCCGGTGGCTACAGCTCCGACTGAACCCCTAGCCTGGGAACCTCCATATGCCGCAGGAGCGGCCCAAGAAATGGCAAAAAAACAAAAAAAAATATGAAGCTTAAAGATGACTTACGTTTAAAAGAATCATTTATCTGCCACTTAGATTGGCTTGACAATGATAATCCATTACTCTCAGTGCTATTCAGAACTGAATCCAAGACAATGAATTTCACAAATTCGAGTTGAATTTTAAGCAAATATGTGTGTGGGTGAATTGCGAAAATATCCGGGGGAAGCAGGAAGAAAATGACATATAAGCCTTTATTGAACCACCAAGCCAGGCAGCCAAGAGAGAATGACATCCATATAACTGTGACCAGAGCAAGCTGTCTTTTTAGCTCCAGTCTTGATATTCTCCACGGCCTTGGGTAAATTACTAATCATCACTAAGTCAAAAACATTAAGTTGACTTAAAAATAAAATATCGGGAGTTCGCCTTGTGGCTCAGCAGGTTAAGGCCTCAATGCTGTCTTTGTAAAGTAGGGATTACAATAATCACTGGCTACCTCTCAGGAATGCAGGCAACCAGACCTATTTTGTAAAGTGCTCAAACCTACTTGGAAGAAACTGTTGTATCACTACCAAGTACGATGGACTGTTTATTTATGATTCTTCAGACTTCTGAATCTAAACTGGAAAAGTGGCTTCATCTGGTTTTCTGAATTTGCCTGGCCACTTTTATGCACATAACCAGACATTCCCGTAGCGCCAATATAGGCACATTTATTTGCATTTACGCTGATTCTTAATGATTCCCAGATTTCAAATTGGGCATGGCATTGACTGAAGAGTTCCTGGCATCTGAAACCTACATCCTTCTCGGTTTCTTGACCATTGCTAGACAGCACAATCTCTTCAAAGTTTATTCACTGGGAAGAAACACTCAAGACCCTATCCACTTCATACATTTTTAAAAAGATCTTACATGTATACATTTTTTATGGCAAAACACGTGTCCTATGGAAGCTTCCAGGCCAGGGATTGAATCCAAGCTGCAGCAGTGACCTACCCCAGAGCTCTATTATCAACGCTGGATCCTTAACCCACTGTGCTGGGCTGGGGATTGAACTCAAGCCACCACAGAGATAAAACTGGATCCTTAACCTGCTGCACCACGTCGGAAACCGCTAGATTTCATATTTTTTAACAAGTTTTTTTTTCCTTTATACATAAGAGATCAAGATGTACAAGGATTCATTTCTGAAGGATCCTCAAGCTTACTAAAAGATTAAAAAGTACATGTAATTTATTATTTGTCTATATAACATTTTTCTTTAAAAAATACTTGAAAAGAGCCATAATACAATGAAATTAATATTGTAGAAGAAAAATAGTTAAATAATAAAATGTTAATTGGGAGCCAGAAACATTAAGTTGACTTAAAAATATAGTATCAGGAGTTCCCCTTGTGGCTCAACAGGTTAAGGCCCCAATGCTGTCTTTGTGAGGATGTGGGTCCAATCTCTGGCCTCACTCAGTGGGTTAAAGATCTGGTGTTGCCACAAGTGGCTGCGTAGGTCACAGACACGGCTTCGATGTGACCCTGGCATTGCTGTGGCATAGGCCAGAGCTGCAGCTCTAATTTGACCCCTAGCCTGGGAATTCCTATACACCTCAGGTGTGGTCAAAAAATGAAAAGGAAAATTATTAACACCGGAAAGTTCAAGTTAGAAAAAATTACTAAGATAAGGCAAAATCTCTTACTTTGAGATTCCTAGCAGTCAAAACAAAAATTATATGATTTTGTTGTTCGGCTTCCTTTGTTTTATGAACGGAGGCAAAGGGACAAAATTTTTCTATGTTCTTGAAACCCCTTTCAACAAGGGGTTCCTGACTTGCAAGATAGTGTATACTATACCATGTTCTTGACATTAATTATAAAAAAAAGATTTTTTTCCTCCCCATAGACTACTTTTCTGAGTCAACACCAATGACAAATTACTGGAAGCTTTTTCTCCCCGCCAAACTTGCCCTAGACTCATGGTATCCTTAACTCCAAACATTAGCACAGAATTGGGAAAAACCGTATCACACAATTTCAAACATTTTCAGGTCATAGGTGTAAGCTTTAATGTCATCAAAAGACATCGAGTTGGAAGAAAAATAATTTATGCTTATAGGTGATTCCAAATAAAACCATGAAAACCTACTAACGAAGCCCATTTTGGGGGTTACAGGGATAACACAACTCTCAAGCTGAATATTTCATCTTTTCAATCACTTTTTCAGCTTTGTTTAGTCATAATTTTTAGCTTCACCAGAAACCTTCACCAACCACACAAAATGAGTTAAGCACCTGGCATGGCTCTGTATGACGAACATCTTGGATTGAGACCTTGCAGGGATCACAGAGACCAGAACACACAACGTACAGCTGAGTAGCTGTGGCAGAGACACAGAAGGGCCCACAATACAGGAAATACTGACTGGGCATCTCTTTAGAAAAAAGTTGCAGATCCCTGAACTCGACTGAGACTGGGAGATGGGGACTGGTGTGCTTTGCCCAATGGCTGTTACCTTGACAACCCAAATTAGTGGTTGGAATCAACCTTTTCCACGCCAGGACATCCGAAAGGCACTGAACTCTTTGGATGACAATCTGGTGCTTCCCATATTGTTTAATTTAAACAAGAATGATGATGAAATGAGGCAAGTTGGTTGGATTTTTTTTTTTGGTCCAAATCAAATGTGCCAGAATGCAACAAGTAAAGCAAATCCCTACCTTTATAATGCCTTCTAGCACCCCAAACTGTATGTGAAATTAAAAACAAAACCGATCTAAGAATCTTCACATTACAAAAGTTTCACAAAAAACTTTGCTCAACTGAAGAGTAGTAATAAGAAGTCTGTATCTTACACATCATCTTTGATCTGAGCAAAGGCTTTGTGCAACCAGGCTGGCAAATAACCTGTTTTAAAATAGACACAGATCTACCAAATCGAATGGAAATATCACTGGCCAAGATTCAACAATAGTAGGAAGATGCTCGCAACCTGAGAAACATCAGACTTAAAAATGACCTGTAAGATTAACTTAGGTGAGGTGACCAGGGCCCTCACTGGAGAGATACTTTGGGAATCAAAAATAATAGGCAGCATCTATAACCACTTTAACCAGAAGACTTTTTTTTTTTTTGCCCCTGCTCCCAAAAGTGAGTTGGAGAAAATTTAATTTAGCTTTAATTCATCAAGCTACATGAGTCGTGATGAAAACTTCTAATTTTAAAATCAAGTACTCATTTGATTTTCCAGCAAGGTCAAGAGAACAAGGCAGCTGAGCACTGACATCACAGGGACATGCCCCACGCCACACGGCAGTTACATCAACGTGGCATGTTGCTATGGCGCCTGACTATTAATTTCTGAAAGAAGGTGATTATAAAGCTGCCAGATGAACATCCATAGCGTGACACCACTTCAGCACAGAACACTGACACGGGTTGCTCCTGCTTGCAGCAAGTTCATTTTATGAATCACCATTTTTGTGATGTGCATTTTCCTTTCTAACTTTAAACCCACCAAGTCAACAACCAAAAAAAAAAAAAAAAAAAGTTCAGCTTCCACAAGCAGGGGACAAGTTTGATAATATTTAAGGGGGAAAATGTGACCCTGGAAACCATTTCTTAAGGACAATCTTTTCTTTAAAGACCTCTAAAAACAGACTTACACACAAATAAATACACAAAGATTTGATAATTACGTAGATAGGAAAAGAGCTGAATGAAGATGCCTAGAAGGTATTACAGCCCTAGATGCAATTCCACTGATCATATTTGCATTTACCTTTTCTGGCTTCTGTAAAGCAATCTTCAGTTAGAGTCACCTCAAAAGGTCACTTCTTACCCTGAAAACAAAAGAGAACATCAAAATCTGAATGTCAAGACAAAGTAGCAGCCACCTATTTGCCTGGGAAAAGATGCAAGAAAAACAACCGAAGAACTCAATTCTACTTAATGGCAAATGACTCTGGGAGTTAATTAAAAAAAAAAAAAAAAAAAAAAAAAAACAAGAGTCAAGACCTCCCCTTGCTGGACCACGTGTTTCTGAGCCAAGACAATAAAAACAACTTGGATGGAAAAAGTCAAGGGGAAACATTTCACATTTTGCCTATGAACTTTTTCTCATCTTGTCGTCTATCAATTTATTTTCATGCGGAATAACACGTGAGTCATAGGCCTTTGTTTTTTGGCAACCAGACTGCTTGCTACTTGAACGTGTCTCTGTTTCGTTAATATCCACGATGCCTCTAATTTCATTAAAGCCGAGGTTTCTTTTTTTCCCCACGCAAGAGGGTTAGTTCTTGCAGACAAGATGCTTTATGCTACTGTGGACCTTTCAAAAGGTATAAACGTAGCACAATTTTCAGTTTGGGGAGGGGTGGAAGTGGGGGTTCATCAGTTGGTACAAGCTGTGCATACAATGCTTTCCACTTAGTTTGTATCTATCAGATCTACTAAGTTCAATAAAAATAGTTCCTATCCCAGAAAATATACAACTGACATCCAGCTTCCTCAAACACAAAGCACGGAACACGTTTTAGCCCACATCTAACTCCTGCATCTGCATACTCCCTATGCAAAACAGTGTAGGATCCTTTAAGGAACAGTACAAGCTGCCTCTTTCTGCCTGTGGAACTGGGATCAGCATATGGCACAAGTGAAAAGAAAAACATTTGTTTATTAATTTAGATCAAGTTACCAACAGGGTACAGGATTCATTCCACATCAATTGACCAAATGCTCAGATAATTTTTTTTTTTTAAGGTGGTGAAGTCACACCATCATTTTACTAAAATGGTAATATCCTTTTGCTCACTCTCCAGAACAATATGTAATGAAGTGGTTTTAATTTTATACAGAATACATCCCTGCTTATCCCTCGGCTGTTGGCCCCGAACATGGAAAGGCAAACATCACTGTGAAGAATTAAATCTTATTTCGCCAGGGCTAAAAATTTGAAAGGTGGCACTTTGGTGTGTACTTTCTTTGAGGAATTGATCTGAGGCCAATTTATGACATTTCCACAAGCAAGTATATGCAGATTCTTGCCATTAAGACTGGGGAAAAAATGCAGGCTCTGAGTGAAATCATCATTTTCATGTTTACTGTAAGAGGAAATTGGAGGTTTTCACCATAAATGTTCACCATTTGGGTGGGGGAAAACCCTAGCGATGGGACTTGAAATTACTCTTTTGCAACCTGCCCCCAATCCTTTTTTGTTTTTACACAAAACAATTCAAATTGAAAATGAAATTCATGTGCTTTCCTGCTGATGTGTGTCCCCAGGATTGGTTTCTCCAGGGGTGAGAACTGGTGCAGGGCAAACGGTGATGAGCAGACAGCAGAGATGGTCAGGCCCTAAAGGGAATGCTGAGAATTGCAGAGCAGCCCCACCCCATACAAATCAGGGCTCATCAGACGGGAGGCAGGGCCACCACCTCACACACCAGAAATTGACATTCCCAACATGCATCCCACCTTCAATGGCAAGTAACACAGAGTCTCTGGCAGACCCTACTCGATACAAGGCAAGAACTCCCTTTCTCCCCCTCCTTTTATGGGAGACTTTCTCCAAGCTGCGCACTCTAAACTCATTTTCCTGTTTATCTCTTGAGTTGCTTCTCTTTTTGCATGTGTGGCAATCTGGTCTATAGTATCCGACTTTGCAATGCAGATAAGATTGCGTTGCAAAGATCATATAGGCCTGGCAAACAACTGGACCTTATTAAAATTTAATTCAAAAAAACCCCTGCTGAAAATGCCTATTTGGAATAGTTATCTCCAGTGTTGTACTCAAACCTGAAGAACACTCCCAGGTAACTACTGGGTCTGTTTCTTTACTCACCTATCTACATAGAACAGAATGTACGTGAAAACAGAGCAAAAATAGAAGCCGGTTCCTCCTCACAAATTTTACAAGTATAATTTTTCCCTGGAGGAAAAAAATTAATAACAATATTATACAATTGACCCTCCAATTTGCAATCACTAAAGCAATACAAATTTGGCTCCACTTAATTTTTACTTAGACATAAAAAATTGGCAGGGGGATACAAACCCTATTTTCCTCCACTTTGAAGTTCCATAAATTTTAATGTATATGTACATTTGACCACTCATTAATTTATTTCTGTTGATTTTAGTTTTTAGTATACACTAGCAAAGTAATCTAAAAGATATTTTTCCAGCTTTGCTGAGAAAAGATTAATAGTTCAACAGCTGTTTGCCATCATGCTAAATTAAATGAAATGTGTCAATATAATAGACAAGAAAATTAGGGAGTAGCACTGAGGCCCGAGTCTGCATCATTACTAGCCTAGAAGCATCAGAAATCAACAACCAGGAGAAAAATCTGCATTTCATTTATTCCAAAGCACACAGCTTCCAGTTCCAAAACTGTTATTTGCTATTTTTTTTTTAAATCACTCTGACTTATCATATATATCAACTGCTTACCTACACATTTACTGGCAGCACAAGCGCCAAAACTAAAATTAAATGATTATGTGAAGCTTAAGAGAAAAAGATAAAAGAAAAATATTGCCCTTGAGCCCACTTGTTTTCCATTTTTTAAAAAAATGCTGTCACCATGTGAATTTCATTTTCTCTTTTTCTTTTTCTCTCTTTCTTAAGTTTCCCGTTGGCTTTAGGTTTTAAAAGTGAGCCAGGGATATGGTGAAGAGAAATTACTTCCTTTCCTTGATGTCATTCTCTATACAGTTGAGACCCTGTGAACACTAGAAACTGTCTGGTGTGTGGCCTCTGAAGTACTCTTTGAGATAATGTTACTTCCCCAAAGCTTTGAGGACCATGAAGACCCTGACTGAGACACACATCTTCAGTGGAGATTCTAGGTTAGGAAACAACGTGCCTGCCTCTTCCTCTACCTCCCAGCTCCCCCCCTTAACCCTCATTAGGAATTTTACTCTGTAGACCCCTCAGGTTCCTACCGTGCTTCAATTTCATACTTTCTATGAGTATATTTTGTCACTAACGTGATCAGTGTGATAACTAATACACAGTGCCCATCGGTATGGCCTAGCTGGAAATGAATTGCTTGTAAGCTTTTATTTTATAAGAAGAAAAAAATGAACCATATACACTCTATCTTTTCCCATTAAAAGTATCTCCCCCTCTTCCTTCATGGCAGCTCAAGGAAATCACCGGCATCAGGATTTCGGCACAATTAGACAAGAGACTATGAAGAAGAGCCAACCTATTTCACCTCAACCTTGAGTCCAACAAAGGCTGGTTGAGAACCTACTGTGTGTCAGTGTCACTGGGGTGCAAAGATGATAAAAGCCAGCTCCTGCCCCATGGCAAAGGTGGCAGTGAGGAACTCATCTCTGGCTAGACTAATCCTCCTCTCCAAGCCCACAAAAAGCGTTGAGACGTCCCATCCTCCGAAATGTTCCCATCAAATGACATCTACTTCATTTGAGAAAACAGAAAGTCTAAATGGGCCAATTTCCAAGAGATGGATGTCTCTCTAACCAGTGAATCTTAACTCATGTGGGCTTTTCTGTCCGGTTTTTCAAAGACGTTTTAGAAAATGAGAACTATCCCAACACAAACTCAACAAACTGAAAAACAACGATAATACAAGGGACACTTCATTTTCTTGTGTTCAAGACAAGAAAATCCACTTAGAAATCAACGCCAAGGTGTTTTTCTGTTTGTTTCTTTCCTCTGTTCTAATAACCTCAAATACGGAATCAGGTTTACAAAAATAAAGAGGAACGCCAGAGGGAAGGAGGTGAGAAAAGAAGGAAGCAAAGAAGAAAAGAAACAGGGAGAATAAACCAAGGACAAAAGGAAAAGGTAAGAAGTAAATTAGATGGTGAAGGAGAACTATTGTGGAGTACAGGTCTCTGGGACCAGAGGCGACCTTGGCCATCACCCAGGTTTGCTGGCTCACAGTGACCACGTTTCTTTCACTTCCCTCTATCAAAGAAATCTACCACTGGGGACCCATCACTCCCAGGGTTCCCTCCTACTGCCGAGACGAATATTTTACTTCCTTTCTCCCCACCCTCTGGGACCCTCAACCAAACCAGAAGACCTAACTCTAGGGTCCATTCTAGTCAGAAAAATCTAACGTGCTCTTAAAAAAAAAAAAAAAAAAAAAAAAAAAAGGAAGCCACAGGGTACAGGCAAACCTGTCCGAGGCTTGCCCGTGAAATTCCTTCAGGCTGGCAGCCCCCCAGCAACTCCACATTGGCCCATCTCATTTGGGGGAAAAAAAAAATCTCTCTCTCTCTTACCTCAAAGGAAAGTAAAACCCTGGTCATGGTCATGTGAAAATATTTTATAGGTATCCTTTAGCAGGCTTTAAATGTTGAAACCTAAAAACAATATTTGCTGTTTTCCCTTTGAAGCTCTAACAAAGCCTTTGTTTTAGATTTACCTTGAGTGTGTGCAATAAGAGTTAATAATCAAATCCATCCCAACCCCCACAAATGTTAAACAAAAAGATAAAAGAAATGCAAATAGCTATTGTCATGGAAAGTTAAAGTACCTGTCTGTATTTTTAAGTGAAAACTATTATCTCTATCAATCAAAATTTAAGAATACAATAGCGCTAATCACAGAAGGTGCTCTGACGGAGTTACTTTTCCTCATAAAAAAAAGTATTTTTCCCTTTAAAAACCGAGCATAAAAGTCATATACTTACAATTAGATGGGGTATTTGTAATTTTATTATTAAAAACCTTCAGCAGCCTCACTGTTAAGAAATGCTTCTAAGTCTCTAGACTGATTTGTACCTAAGAAGACCCAAGTCCCTACATATTTTAATAAGGTTGATGAAATTTTATTTAAATTCTCACAGTTTCCAACCTGCGGGGGAACAGCACACTCTTCTGTTGAAAAGAGTTACTCAAACAGAGGCAACAGTTAACCAGTAATGAAAACTCCTTTCAGACCCTGGACACAATTCCTGGTCTCTGAAACAGCTTTACAGAGAACATATCTTCCTTGGACGGGCTCATCCTTCTTAATTGTGACAGTTTATTTTTGAAATTGTAACACGATTTCTACCATCATCCCCCAGAATGATCCAAGTACACAGGACATCCATTTTTCTCTCTCTCTTTTTTTTAATTTACTTTTTTAAAAAGACTGGATGAGACCCCAGATAGAAAAACAAACAGCTCCAGATTAAAATTCCTAGAGCAAACAGTTAAGCCAGGATGCCATTATGCAGGCAGAGCCTGGATGGAGGTCTCCTCCACCGTGGGGCCAAGAGGCTGTCATCTTCCCCCCACCCCCCAGCAAGATCAGATTTCCTTCCCTCCCGACCGCCTCTCTGAACATCATGGCCAACATCTCTAGTGTGCTATTAATATCAATGAAGAGACGATTCGATTTCCACTGAAGAAAACCCTTCCTATTCCGGCACAGACCTTCGGGAAGGACCCTGGCCCGGGTAGAGACAATACAGCAGCGGAGTTGCACTGCTTTCTTACAGTTCGCTCTAGCACACTGTTTGAAGGCTTTTAGCAAACAATGGCAGCATTATCTCCAGGATAGTTACAAAACAGGATTTGTTAGGACAAAGAATAATAAAGCTGTTCTCTCTCCCTCTCCTCCCTCTCTTTCTCTGTTTTTCTTCCCCCCAGTTCGCCAGAGCCCTTCTCTGCCAGTCAAAAATCCGGCAGGGTTTCCTAAGAGGCACCTGTACTTGTCTATTCCAGGGCAGCCAGCAACTGACAAGGGCCCAGGACCCAGGACTCTTAAGAGCTGCAAAGTAGCCCCTCAACATTTGTAAAATGAAACAAAAGTATCAGCCTTGGCTTTGCATACACTTACCCGTTCATCATGAGGAAGGAAAGCTTTGGGGCCGGAGAGGCAATTTTCACACCACGGAAGAAAAGTTGAGAGTTTGTCAGGGAGAAACTACAGGCGCCGGGAAGGGAAGCCCGCGGGCTTTCAGGGCTCCCAGGCTGGCGGCTGTGTGAGGAAGGACTGAAGGTATGTGGGCTAAACACAACAAAAGCCACTGCCTTACTCTAGATTAAATATGCAGGAAGAGGCCCCTTTGCATAAACACAAACACTCAGCAAATGAATAACTGGCTCAATCAGACGCCCGCTGTGCCTTCTACCTGTCCTCTCTCTGACAGGAGACACCGCCTGTTCCAGGGGACAAGGACTAAACAGGAGACAGTTAAATGTTCTGTTGCTATAATAACAATTAAAATGAATTGCATTCATTAGTAATTAAGAACTCACTCCTGGGGCGGGGGGAAGTACGGAGTGGCAATGGTGGTGGTGGGGTGGATACAGTGCTATTGTTGCTTCTCCAGCTACTCCAGAATCAACTTGGCAAAAGACCCACCGGCGCAGTTTTACTGTGGCTTGCCTCAACACCTCTCGTGTTCAATAAGAGTTTTAAAGAATCACATTTTTTTGGCCACAATTTAAGGACAGAAATATCCCTCTTATTTCTCTGCTCTGCCACCTTATAAACCAATCCTTGTGAGACTGTGTCTCCAGAAAGCTCTGTTTCATATATGTACAAATATTTACTTATATAAAATATATACACATATATGCACATTATATACATGTGCATGTATATACTCCTGCATATAGTATTCACACCTAATTAAAGCGAACAGACCCCAAAACAGTGTCATTTTACACTCTTGAGTTCACCAATGATTTAAGAAAAATAATGAGTCTTCCAAAAATACACCCCAAATGCCTGCCTTTCAAATGCCATCAATCCATGACCACTCATTTAAAAACATTACCCATATATTAGGAAGAATGCTTTTAACTGAGTGCCCTTAGCCACTTATAATTTCAATTAAATAACATAATTACCATCAACAATTTTCTCCATTTCGGCAGAAAATATGCCATACCTCAACATAATATGTCCTCAGAACTGATGAATTTGAGCAAGAGGAAAAATATGCAGGCGCTAGGAATTCACCTCTGCATTTTCTCCGCCTATGAAATCAACCCACACTCACCTCTAACCTCTTACTGTATGTTCCAGCTACGTGTTGGTCTTAGTAACTTAATTATTTTTTAATAACTTTTGCAGTATTAAATGATTTCGATTGAAACATAAATAAGATTATGTTCGTCTGCTTCCTTTTAATGCCACACAGTACTTTGGGGGCAAACCCAGCACTGCTTTTCTCTAGGCTATGTCTCCATTATTACTTGGACTAAAAAAGGGTAGGTTACAGATCCTTCACAGCATCAGAGGATGTACCACGATTATGACGGACAAGCGAAATAAGGTAGGTGGCTTTCTATTTCCAAAGGAGGTTTTATTTCATGAACACTACACTATTTCCTCGCTGTATCAATCTGCCCCCAAACCAAACGAATATTACCGGTGATTGTTTAAAAAAATGTTTTTGCAAACAAACGAAAAAGCCAATCTTAAACATATTTTATTACAGTAGAACATGAAGAACAAAGAAAATTTAAAAATTCCCAAAGCCCCCCAAAATAAATGCCACATTCTTTTAAGGGAGGTCTCAAAGAATCTAAAGATGTCCATTCTGTTCCCTGTTTTGTCTTGAAATGACCTTCTAGATAAGGTGTTGGATAACCCACTTCCATAGATGATAGCCATCTAACCTTGATGCAAATAAACCATAGAACAAAATTTAATCGGTCTATCACTGTGAAAAAAGCCTTTGTCCATCCCAATGGAGCTTCTAATGACTGTTTTGGCAGTTGTGGCGGGTAGTTATGCTTCCCAGCTCATCTATATCTCATACTGGTTGAGCAAGCTAATGGAAATGCTGTTAGTGGAATCCAATATTAATGCTCTGTATCGTGCAAACCTGGATGCAACTGAATATATTATACAATTATAGGTAGTATCTAATTCCATAGGTATTAGATACTGTCCTCGAAATTAATATTTTAATGAGGAAAGTGAAATAAAGACGACAGGCCAGGTAAGGGATCCATGCATTGTGGCCCAGCTAAGCTCCTGGCTGCCAGAGTGCTGGCTCCTAGCGCAACCAGCACAGACAGAGGGATTGTGACAAAAATCCGTATGCAAGCTTTAGATGCTGAGTGACACATACTGATGCAGAGTCAAAGATGTCATCCTCACACAAGCACCATTCGCTGTAAGCTTGAGAGAGAATGAAGGGGGGGCAGGGGAGGTGGGGGTGGGGAGGAGTTGCAGTGAGACCTCCAGAAAATAAACAGGGTGTACAGTTTCAAAGGCTGCAGACATAGACATTTCATTGTTCAAGCCAATTATCAGTGGAAAATAATAACAACAGATGGATTCAGAGTCACTGACTTTTCATATGCACTTCATCTCGGCGGAACAGATGATGAAACGCGAGAGCTATCTCAAAAAGGCAAAACATCTTTCAGTAAAAGAACTCTACAGTCCAGATGGGGACCTTCTAAGGCTGCTGATTATCTTCTTATAATGTTGTAAGATAGACTTACTAAAACATTTCAAGAACTGATCAGATACGATGCGTACAATGGCTTCATTATTGGATGGAGTTGCCTCAGACTTGTGACTAAACCAGCCAGAGAGTTCAATAAGGTTAGGACTCTAAGTTTCCTGTTTTCTCATCATGGACTGCAGGTTCCAACTAAAACTGGAAATCTGTGCACAACAGGAGAATAAACCATCACCCAAGGAGCTTACATTTGTGCTCTTCTTTCATGTGAGCAGAGGAGGGAAAAAAAAAAAAAAGATAAACTGGGACTGTGAAAAGGACATTAAATTATTCGGAAGCATTCCATCGAGATGGGGGGGGGGGAGGACTCCAAAGCAACTCCTTACTAAAAGTATGCAGTGATAAAATAGCATCCCTTATCTGCAATTAGAAAATCTTCAATATCCCTTGCCATTGGTGACTGTACAGGAAAAAATATATAGAAATTTCAGTGCTGGTGGGATAAACAGTTCTAATAAATACCAACCAAAAATACAGGCAGAACCCACCCACCAACCCCAAAACATTGTCACTTAACTTAAATATCGCCAAGTCAGACTTGCAGATAAAACATGATAGGTAAACCACAACCTGCCAGGCTGCTATAATAGAAAAAGTTAAACTCTCTCATCAGTAAGCCTCATCACTACTGGAATAATAATGTATCTGTTCTGTCTCCATCCATCTATCCATCCACCATCCCCTTCCACTTTGAGAATTTTGCAAAACTCTTCTCTAAATTGAAATATGGGTGAAATCATTCTAAGAAAAAAAGAAAAACTTATCTTCCTACTATTTACTAACATGCTTAACATTTTAAAAATATTTTTATGAACACACTGTTGACTTCACAAGTTTATAATACAAATTAAAAAAAGAAAAGAAAAGAAAAAAAATTTTTTAGAGCTAGGCTTTTCTTTCAAAGTACTCTGACAAAAGTAAATTTGTAGCAGAACATACAAGCACAAAGAAAATATCGCCAAGGGCCAAATTCTGCAACTGCTTTAAGAAGCAAACAAGAACACAAAAGATGTGTAATGCAACCATCTGGCTCTCCTCATACTTTATCAATGCCTCAACTTTATCCCCCACCCCCTGAGCCAACCCACACCAATGCCACAAAACCAAATGGCTTCACTTATGTTTCCTGCACGGCAAATTGACACAACGCCCTTAGAATGTAAAAGTTGATTTTTACACATAAACTAGGATCTTAATATTTTTCCCCACTTGAATGATTTTGTTGCCATTGTTACTTATTCAGAGGGGGGCTTCTTTGATAAACCACTCAGAACTTCATGGTGAAAAAGATGTTTCCCCACAGATCTATGTGTGTAGGCTCAAAAGAATCCCCCTTTTTGAAAGCTTCCTCTCTGCTATTCTGTTTCCTGTGATCATCAGACACTAGAGGTGGACATCTCAAAAAAGAATCCTCAAATTATTCCAATTAAACCTTTATTTCCGTTTTTGCTCTAACGTGTAGACTGTATCTCTCATTCGTTATTTGAAATAACCTCACTCATTTTTCATCGCCGTCCTTAAACATTAGCAAGCTGCCCAGAAGTTTTCCTTATTCTGCTCATTCTACATTTACTGAGCCACGACTGTGGTATCGGGAATGTGCACGATTATGAGTGATCAAAATCATCATATTCCCACAGGACAGCAGAGACTGCCTGTTCCATTAAGCCAGGGACTCCACATTTTATAAATCGTTCCCAGCAGGTAGGCTGAAGCTTTGTATTTATGTATAAACGTATTTGGGCCAGCGGGTACAAGAGATGTCTGAAAAAGTTGTGGTGCATCCGGAGTCAGCCAATTGCTTTCAAAGGTTTGAATTAAGACCTCACCTGGATGAGTTCCCATTGTGGTGCAGCAGAAACAAATCTGACTAGGAATCATGAAACTGCGGGTTCAATCCCTGGCCTCGCTCAGTGGGTTAAGGATCCAGCATTGCCATGAGTTGTGGTGTGGGTTGCAGATGCAGCTCAGATCCCATATTGCTGTGGTCTTGGTGTAGGACGGTAGCTACAGTTCTGATTGGACCCCTAGCCTGGGAACCTCCATATGCCCTCAAAAGCAAAGCAAAAAACAAAAAACAAAAACAAAACAAACAAAACATTTTGCCTTTTAGGTTAAATCAACATAGCTCATCATAAATGGGTCTCAGAAAAAGACAACGGTGAAAAATAACTGTCACTGGGAAAAGAGAAAACCTACAGACCAACTCCTCTCTCTGCTTTTTTTGCAGGGGCAGGTTAGAAGCAGGGATCCCGAGTCAGGCAAGAGCTTGGTTGGAATCAAGACTCACATGGTGGGGACCATGTCTGGTTTATGTCTCTTTTCTTGCTGACAGTGGTTTCCCCTGCATCCCTCTCCATGTTCTAATCTAAGAAGGCCTCGGCTGTTTTCCCCAGGGGCTGATTTCTGGTCCTCTTGTGGGTGTTTCTGCCTGGGACCACAGAGACTCCTGGTCTGGAGGGTGGCTGGTAACCTTAGGACACACACAGTGAATCCAGCCACTGGGTGAGGGATTCCGCTAATTGTTTAAACCTGCAGTCGTGTCTGGCCACCAGTTGGCAGACACAACTTGTGGCTGACGACCAGGCCTAGGTTAGCACAGCTGGAGCCAGATGACAAGTTCTCGGAGATATTCTTCCCGTGGCCACATCTGGCTCCCGGCGGTTCCAAGCTGTGGCGAAACATTTTGTTTGGTTTTTCTGGGAACGTTTAGGCAATAGACAAAACTAGTCAGAATCATCTCGACTCTGTGCATTTCAGTTGGGGACAAAATATCAAAATATCAACTCCATGAAGGCAAGCACTTCATCTGTCTTGCATACATGCTGGCTCTTAGCACCGAAGAAGAGTAGCTATTTACGGTCATTGTTCTCTAAATACATATGGAATGAACACCATGGACCAGTGTGGGAACTAAATAAAATCAAATCTGTATCTCACTGCAGCTCCTATATTCTTATCATTCTATGTGCAATGGCGAACACTCTGGGTGCACATAGAAAAGACCCACAAAGGAGCTTCAGAATTCAACTTTCCTGTGGGCATGTTGACCCAGAAACAAAGACACTCAAGAATGAACTCAGGAGTTCCCGTTGCCACTTACTGGTAACGAACCTGACTAACATCCGTGAGGACGCAGGTTTAATCCCTGGCCTCTCCCCGTGGTTTAAGGATCTGGCACTGCCATGAGCGGTGGTGTCGGTCCCAGATGTGGCTCAGATCTGGTGTTGCAGTGGCTGTGGTGTAGGCCAGCAGCTACAGCTCTGATTTGATCCCTAGCCTGGGAATTTCCACGTGCCGCAAAACGCAGAAAACAAAAACAGAACAAACAAAAAAGAACGAACCCACTCACGTGGTCACTCTAGCTGGGAGGATCTCCCAGGGATCTCTCCCTGAAAAGCACCTACTTCCAGTATTACCCACATTCTGACTTTATTAGTCCTTAAACTGCAAAACTTGGCAGTCATCTGCCCACCGTGTTGCAAGTGACCCGAGAGTAGCCACTTACCTTTCGGCCACCAGAGTAATGTCAAATGATGAGGCAACTTTTCCTGGCTCCTTTTCAGCCCATTTCCTTTCCCATGCCTTTCTTCCTGAATTCTTGGACACTTGCAGATCCCAGCTTCCATCTCTAGGCTTTCCCAAAGCTCCCCATCTCTCTAGCTCCCATTAGAAATACACTGAGAAATACTGGTGTGATCAGAACTCTATGGGGCTCATCCTCTTGGCTCCTTAGCTGGAAAGGTCTCTGATACATACAGGATGCTCCGTTAACACTGAGGCTGGGGACCCTGTAATACTGATAACAGTAAAGTGCCACCCAATGCCCCCAGAACATGGCAAAGGAGGAGGGACATTTGGTAGAAGCCCAGCATGGCTGTTTGCCTGTGACACTGCTTCCCCAATACAGAGAGTTAACGTTCCTAAAACAAGAATGGCTGAAACGGGCAGATGACTTTGACAAGCTCAGCATATGGTCTTCAACGAGGCAAAGCTACTCAAAAGTGCACTAGATGAAGCTGTTGCCTGAACTCGCTCCCTTTTCTGTCATGTAAAGCAGCAGGGGTGGGGGTGGGGGTGATTCTTGTCAGCTCAGTGGAAGTGTCTGAAAGGAGCACTGCATCCACTCTGGGGAGCTGAGGCTTCCCGTTCCCAGTGGAAGGAACTGCTTACCTCGTAAAAAGGTGTGCCAGGAAGACCCCAAAACCTCCCCCAAATACCTCCCCTCCTTTGTTCCTGGGTTTGGAATGACTTTACAAGTGGGAGAATGCCTTTCCACCATCCTACAATTACAATGAAAGGTGAAGAGAATCCAGAGAGAAGCAGTACAACAGGATTCAAATGGTACCCAGTCCTAAGCTCAGAAGCAGCAGTCATGTGAAAACAACCAAAAGAAAACAGAAAAAAAAAAGTAATTAGGGAAAAACAGTGATGGCAGGGGGTGTGAGTGGGAAGGCCCAGGGTGTAGGTGATAAATATCGGTATTTCTTCAAACTTCCTTGGACTGCTTCAGTTAAAACTCAGTATCATAGAAATTAGTATCACGCAGTGGAGTTGAGTCTAGGCTAATTCAGACCTTACAAGCACAGATTCAACTCTAGAAATTCAAACTTCAGCTCTGCTGCTTATGGGCCTTGTGAATGGTTCCTTGAGTTCTCTGTCCCTCCATGTGCTCATCCATAAAATGGGCTTAATTCCAGTACATGACATGCTTTCGAGGAATAAATTCATGAACATACGAAAGCGCTTAGGAAAGTGCCTGGCACAGAGTGAGTGATAAAGAAATGATAGCCACTGTTATCCTAACCAGGGAGAAACGTAACTTAAGTAAATCTAAAACTTCCCACGCCTCATTTCTGTCATCTCTACAAGTTGCTGATGATACCTGGTTTTGTGCCATCCAACAAGTTGGAAAAAAGAAGAAAACGTCTATCAGATTCTAAACTTAACACAGTGCTAAAATCAAATCAAAGCATTTATGTTTCTCCCTTCATATTAACTGGAGAATGGTAGATTTAAGACTGGGGTCTCGCCTACCTCAGCAAAGGGTAAATCATTAGCTACAAGAGAGCTACAATCCAAGCTAGCGTCAGCTGCTTGTCCTGCCAATGACCAAAAAGGACTTTGGGGTGATGTTCTAAGAAGGAAAAAGAAAGATCTGGCCTGAAACCCAAAGGTAGTGAAACACATTTTCTTGTACTTTTCAAGTCTGCGCATATAGATTCTGTTACTGATTTAGGATCTTAAACAGTTTGTTTATTTTTTAAATGCCTTTCAGCTCACCTTTAATAACATGTTTCTTTGACTTGGCTGAACTATGCCTCAGAAGAATTACAAGCGGGAATACGGCTGGGTGAAAGGTTCAGTGAACTAATCCACACCTGGTCCATGTAAAAAAAAAAAAAAGGCTCATATTTTCCATATAGAAACAAGTCTCTTTATATGAACCAGGCTTTCTTTTACTTAATTGCTAAGGCACTTTCCACACTGCACAATCTTTCATGAGCTTCTTCAGTGGGGTGGGGAAAAGGCCAAAGGACCCCCAGCCAGTCATAGCATGGAGCTTTATCAGTGACAGAAATAATAATGATGATGATGATAATGATGACGATGCAAAAACCCCATTTAGAATAGGAAGAGATTGATTTATTTTACCAGAATTCCCTTGACCAATGACAGAAGAACAGCTCCCCCAAAACATCGGGGATCAAATGAGATGTCTTGGGTCCTCGTGACCAACATTCAGATTTCTTCTACACTCATAGTGTGGTCCACACTTTCAGGTGGAGGGAATAAGGCATAGATGAGTAAATCTCAGCTGGGAGAAAAGTACAAACACACTGTGAAAGGTACCTGTGAGGGAGTGGAGATAAGGCAACATGCCCCCACCTCCCCTGCAAGCAGATTTAGCGTGTGACTGAGGCCATGCAGGTGGTGTGTCCCTGACAGCAGGGACAGGAGCCTCAGACTCCTGACAAATGTGGAAAAGCAATGGCTCACGAATGTGGCTATTGGAAACATCAATCACATCAAAAGGAGGTTGTGGAGCTGGCTCCTATGAACAGTGAGGGGGCAAGAGAATGGATACAGGAATCACAAGTGTTCCTCTAAGTTGTGCCAGCCTGTCACATCCAAACTAGAATCCAAACAAGTTAACTTTCTTCTAGCAAGTTATTCACTTCAGTGCTCCAGACATCAGGGTTTTTTTCCCCGCTCAGCTTTATTCCTAAGCAAACCTCTTTTTATTATATTTTTTCCCCCAAGAATTTGGAAGATGCTCTAGTCTTTCTTCTCTCTCTCTCTTTTTTTTTTTTTTTGACTGACCCATGGCATATGGAGTTCCTGGGGCTGGGATAGAATCTGAGCCAGAGCCTGACCTACGTCACAATGCTGGATTCTTCATCTACTGCGGAAATCAGACCCACATCCCTCCAGCTGCAGAGACACTGTCTATCCCATTGTGCCACAGTGGCAGTTTCCTAAGAAAATGTCTTTTAATCAACTCTGGTTTGAAATCAGTCGAAAAGGAGATTTTTCCACATCTGAGATAAGAGGAGGCAAAGTGAGTAGAAGATGCATTTCAGGAGGCAAGAGAGTGTTTCTACTCCTGGTTTTGCCAGTAATTCTCCACTAGAATTTGGTAGACTCCCCTCATTTCTCCAGACCTCAGTGCCCTTGTTGGGAAGAAGAGTGAGACTCAGGATGATGTTCATCTGGTACACGGTGGTCACCTGAAGGAGTTATTCAAATACTGAAATACTTGTACACAGATGGAAATAGCCTCTGCCCCCAAGCTATCCAATTACACCCCTAGCCACTCCCCTGAACCTCCTAGGATCCTCAGAGGCACAGAGGAGACCCCCACCCTTCACCCCCGCTGCCCACCCAGCGCCATGCCTTGTGTCCATCCTGGATGGCCAATACTTTGATGTACCTGTTACCCACACTGACTGTGAGCCCACATGCTCCGAGAGGTCCTTTGCCAAGGCTCTGAGGCAAGGACCACCAGGACCAGCTTATGTATGTATGGAGGAAGCCACTACTTGGGGCCCAGGGAGAGACAGAAGGGCTGGGACAAGCCGAACAAGAGACATGAGGGACTCGCCTTCTTCCCCAAGTCACCTCACTTCTTGGGCACACCTAGATGGGCGCCTGCAGTCATGACGGCAAATCAGTGGAATCTCAGGGCCAAGCCTTAGCTAAATTTATTTTCAAAATCTGGAAAGAAATATATCATTGTGAAACAGCTCTGCCAGTGAAAGGCTGAGCTGCGAGGGAAATTACGAACACATGTAATCAAATTATATTTACCATGGAAATTTCTAAGAGCTCAGACTTGCTACTCTGCTTTTACAACTCTTTAGGAAAAGGAATATTTCTCTGTCCAATGTTCCAAATTTCCACAGCAGAGTTGAGGCATTATACATGCTGAAATCTATGGGAAAGGGAAAAAAAATTTCCCATTATTGTTGTTTCCTTTAACCCTCCAGACCTTCTTTGCCACCATTACTCAAAAGCCACTGCAGCATTTTGCTGGCGGACATGACGCCATGCTGTCACTTGATCAGGTGTGGGGTACCACACGGTATGAATAAATACTTATCCACAACCGCATATTAAATGGGAATTTGCAAAGGCGAGCTCCAGAGACAAAGACGTTTCTATATAGAAATATTAACTAAGAATTTAAGTAAATGGCCCCACTGGAAAAAAAAAAAAAGTTCTGAAGTAGCAATATAAACTATATTTAATAGCAACAAAAAATATTTTCCTTTTGGGAAAGCAATTTGGGCTTCTCAAAGTTACTGCCTTTCACGTGACTTAGTACAGTATGCCTCAATGCTTTCATTTCCTAAAACACAGATGCTAGGCCGCCCACCCCATTTCTACCTTGTGAGAGTCAATTTTTTAAATTCATCTTCTTCCAAACACAATACGCAAATAACCCCCCCACCACAATTGTTATTTCCTTAAGCGCTTGAGTATCTCAAGTCCCAAAGCACATATGTTCCCAAGGAAGAAAGACAGAAAAAAAAAAAAAAGGCTCTAGAACTAATACACAATGAAAAATAAATTTAAAGCAGCCTTCTGGTCTGACATAAGAATATAAAAATGATATGAGCAAGAACAGCTTAGTTTACATACTTTTCAGTCACAGCTGCTGCTCTAAAACCACAATACCTTTAAAATGACATTTTAAGGAAACAGATACGGCATGGCTATACCCATAGCTGGATAAAGCTAACGCTGAGCTCAAGGGGCTTCTCTCTTTATCACGCTTCCTTTATATAACCCTGCACAATTAAGAGGAAAAGGGTGATTCACTTTTCAATAATGTCACGATAAACCGAGTAAATTATAAATAATTTGACCCCACAGGATTTTTTTTCCCTTTAAAAACACCAGACTCCAACATCAAAACAGAGTTTCGAGGACAGAAGGAACACGTCCCCTCTTCTTGGTTAATATTTAATTGGGTGCTAAAGATTTCTTGGAGAGACCTCTGCACCTCCAGTGACAGGCGCACAAGAGGCTCCCATTTCTGCAAGAGATGCAGGCCTTTCCCTGAATAAAGGAAAATAACATACAATTAAATCAGACTATTCAATTAATAAATTACTTGGGTGGACCTCGCAGGCCAAGTCCTATTTAATTACATAATTTAAAAAATATTTGCACATTGCAATCACCGAAATTGGCTTTGAGGTTTCATAATACACACTTAACACTTGAGTTAGAGAACAAATTTATTTAATAAATGCAGGCCTAAGAGCTAGAAGGCCGTACCACTCACACTGCAAAATCACTTAGCACATCCTCAGAAAAAGCAAATAAACTTTTCCACTATTTAGACGTGGGCTGCTGTTGAATGTCAGGAGAGGCTGGCTGACTTTCTTTCTTTTTTTTTTTTTTTTGCATTTTCTCTGTCATGTGTTGCCTGTAAATCTGACCATTTTGAGAGGTAATTAGAATAGAGCTAATGGACAAAATGGTTCCAGTTAAAGATAAATTAAAGATAAACTAAGGTGGAAGATGTCAAGAACCCAGCGGTAAAAACCTCTTCAGAGTAAAACAAAGAGAAGTCGTATTACCCTCCCATTTTTCACTTCTTGGAACAGCAAAATACACCATAAATTAACGTGGTTCCTGAGTGTAAAGATATGTTCCATTAGGAAAGCACACACAAATTCAGGGGTGAGGAGGACATTCATAAAAAGGATACAATTACACGGTGTCCAAGAAGAGGGCAGAAACATTTTAAATGGACTGTATTTCTTATGGCTGTATTGTGGGCCATGCTACTGCCATTCGGTGAATTTTCTAGAAAACCACTTGACCACTTTGGCACCACAACTTGTTTTGCCTTCACAGTTTGATGGAAATCTTTGTCAGACACAGACTTTCAATAATCATTGCATACTTTATACCCACAGCAGCCTCGGAGCCTTTTCAACTGTGTGGGGCTATTTACCCCCAAAGCCAGAGACCACCGAGACAAGGCCGTTATTTTTGCTTGTGGGTCTTCAATTGCTGTCACGTATAACCCAGCTGGCAGTGCCTCCACGTGCCTGTTCTGTTTCCTTCCCAAAGCCCACAATGGGCTGCTAACTGCCTGTTAGAAAGACATGGAAAGTTCTAAAACAAAAATGTTAAAGAAGGTTTACGTAGAAGATTCTGCTGAGACCTTGAAATCTCTGTTACAAAACAAAACTAGGAAATTCATCTCTCAATCCCCTTTGCTATCTTCCTCTACACAAGCTTCTGCAAAGTATTGTCTCCACTCGCGGTGTCCTTGTATTCACGTTCCACACCTCCCTGGGCCCTCACCATGGTTCTGCTGCCAAGGTCACTCAGTTCTAGGTCTCTTCTACTGTGGTCCACTGGCTCCATGTGCCCACCTCTCTTCTCAAATCCTTCTCCTCTCCCAGGTTTCTCCCTGGGACCCTGGATACCCATGATCTGCCAGCTTCTTCAACACCAAAGCCTCTTCCCATGGTTTTTCCCTCAGTGACCATTACCGCAATCCTCCTAGGAAGTAAGGCCAACCACTATGGAGGCCGCTTTGCCGTCACCTCCACCACCTCCAACAACCAAATCTGCTCTGTGTTTTCTTTTTCTTCATCCCACTCAAGACTCACTGGCCCACACAAGAGAGCCTCAAATTGACTCCTGCAAAGGCCTTCTGGGGGCTCTCTCCCGTCTTTGTACTTGCTCTCCCAAACCTATCTATACTGAAGGCAAACTCATTCTTGTAAAATGCAAGCTTTCAAAGCTTTTTCAATTCTCAGATAGCCTCCCTCACTCTCATTTTACTATTTTTGACAATGGGAGACATCTCAAAATGGATGGAGATGCTAACTGCAGGCTTCCCAGATGCGTATCCACCCCTGCTTACAAAGTTCTTCGCTTCCTAAGGCCCAGAAAGTCAAGATGAAATGTGCAAAGTTACTCAGAAGATCCCCGGGCATATGGAAGTTCCCAGACTAGGGGTCAAATCAGAGCTACAGCTGCAGGCTTATGCCACAGCCACACCAGATCTGAGCCACATCTGTGACCTACACTACAGCTTGAGGCAATGCCAGCTCCTTAATGCACTGAGCAAGGTCAGGGATTGAACCCACATCCTCACGGGTACTAGTCAGTTTGATAACCTGCTGAACCACAACGGAAACTCCAGAAGGTCTTTCTTAATGCTGGTACTGCCTGGCCTTCTGGGTGCACCTCGTGCAGCCCCTGACTTTCATTCTACCATCAAGAGATGATTAATAATATACAATACTATATTTTCACCCACCCTGAAGCCTTTGCATAGACCACTGAACTCTCTGCCCCATTTCTCCTACAGAGGTCTTACCTGTCCCACATAACTCAGGCATAAATAGACGCCACTTCCTCTAAGAGCCGTTCTCTCATCTCTCATCTGCCCCTGTAGGTGGTTCCATTTGCCTTCCATGCTTGATCTAATATAGCAATGATTCCATTTTATCATAGTGCTTTGTCTATCAACAGTTTCTCCTTGGAGTTCCCGTGGTGGCTTAGTGGAAAGGAATCTGACTAGCATCCATGAGGACGCATGTTTAATCCCTGGCCTTGCTCAGTGGGTTAAGGATCCAGCATTGCCATGAGCTGTGGTACAGGTCACAGGCACGGCTTGGATTCTGCGTTGCTGTGGCTGTGGTGTAGGCATGCACCTGCAGCTCCAATGACCCCTAGCCTGGGAACCTCCATACGCCACGGGTACGGTCCTAAAAAGACAAAAAATAAAAATAAAGAGGTACTTTTATCCTGGTAATCTGGATGCCCATTCTATTGATCTATCTTTTAAAAATTATTTTTATTGAAGCAATAATTGACATAGTATGATGACGATGATGATGACGACATGACATATTATTATTATTATTAGTTTCAGGTGTATAACTAATCTCTCTCCTGGAAAGAATAAAGCTGATGAATTGTACAAACAAGATCAACAACAATTCTTTGATTCCTTCATCAAAACCACCCTTCTCCTCCTTACTTCCTCTCCTCACTAAAATCATTTAGCAAGGTGAGGCCAAGCAGATTGCATCTGCTTGGTATTTGTGCACAACTCCAAAGATTAAAAAAAAAATGTTATCATGGCTGATAATTATGTGAATGACTGAGACATAATCTGAATAAAAAACCTTAGGTTCCCTTGAAGTAAAATCACTTTACTGTCCCTAATATACTGCACAGCAAATAGAATGAGCAAGAAAGCTATAAGGACTTAATCAAATAGACTTCTTATAAATAAGAATTGAGATTCACTATCCACCAAAAATGCAATTACCCTCCCCCTACTAACAGCGCCCTAATTTAGACTGTGCACAAAAAAATAAATAAATAAATAAATAAATAAATAAATAAAAGGAAGAAAAGAAAAGCTTTCAGGTTATAAGACAATTTTACATTAAGGGCTAAGATTAACCTTAATGCCATTCTCTCTCCTGAATCTGTGGTCTGCAGAACTTCAACTTTAATAATACCATCATGCATCCCACCATCACCAAATGCAACTTTGCAGTCACTCTTCCCAACAGTGTAAAAGAGCAAGTCATGATGGGTCAAACTCATTAACGCCAATCTTTGGCAGATTTGGTAGTGGTGTAAAAACCAGAAACCTGGTACGAGCCAACCACAGTCTCAGATTCAAGAAACGGCATGACTTAAGTAACGAAAGAATAAAAGCCCATCTCCACTAATGTGAAAATGACCAGGCGGGCTATTAACAACTACCAAGGCCACAAAACATTCTCTCTGGGATTCATATTTTCAGAGACCTAGAACTAAAACTACCAGGAAAAAAGTGTGTTGAACAGGGAAGGAAGATTTAAATGAAGGTGGTCAAAAGGTACAAACTTCCAGTTTTAAGAGAAATAGCTACCAGGGATGCAATATACACCATGATGAATTAACAACTGTGATATATTCTACATGACAGTTGATAGGAGAGTAAATAAATCCTATGAGTTCTCATCACAAAATTTTTTTTTATTCCTTTAATTTTTATCTATATGAGACGATGGATGTTCACTAATTGTGTCATTATTTCATGATATATTACATCAAAGCACCTTAAACTTATACAGTGCTGTATGTCAATTATATCTCAGTAAAAGTGAAAGAGAAAATATGAAAAATTAGAGGAAGAGAGACATAAAAAAAAGAAAAATGTGTTTATGATGTAATCAAAGATAACTAGCAGAGATAATTAGATCTTATTTTTCATATTTATGACTTGGCTGAGTTTTAACTTTTCTGATCCTCAATTTCTTCATCTGTCAAATGGGTTCATGAGACCCTGGTGAGAGGTAAATGTGACTGAATGTATTATGCTCATAGGTAGGGCTTTAGTTTGTGTTGAGGAGTATAAACTAGAGAAGAGAGTAATTGTTTTCTTCTTTTTCAGTTGCACACACAGCACATGGAAGTTCTTGAGCCAGGGATCGAATCCAGGCCGAAGCTGTGACCTATGCTGCTGCTGCAGCAACAGTGGATCCTTAACCCACTGCAACACAGTGGGAACTCCACAAGCGATTTGTGATACAACCACTTTGTCATGCATCCAGTCATTTAGCAAATGCTAGTGAACACTACTCCATGCCAGGCTGAAAGCAGAGAAAAACAAAATGAGGTCCCTACCCTCGAGGAGCTCACAGTCAAGATCTGTGCTGTCCAAAACAGTCTTCTGCAGTCAGATGTGAAAATTTTTAATGAAAGTTAAATGTAAACCAAAAATCCAGTTCATCAGTTGCACAAGTCACATTTCCAGTGCTCAATAGCTATGTGTAGGTGTCAGTCATGTGTTGGCTACCATACTGGATAGTGCAGAACATTTTCACCATCACGCAAAGTTTTATTGAATAGCTGTGGTCTACAGGAGCAACACTGAGAAGTACACAGGTAAATTTTACCATACTCCAATAGGCAGTAATCTGATAACAGTAAGGGATTTTATAATGGAAGTGATTTTCTTGAAAGACAAGTAGGTTTTGTTTTTTAGGAGCAGAATGGGGAGCCAGGTGGAACCACAAGTACAAAGGCACTTCAGGAGGTACTGAGGTTCTAAGTGGATTAGGACGCAACTTGGGAAGAGATCACAGCCCAAGTAAGAATCAGGACCTAACTCACAAAGAGTGACCTATTGGATGTGTATTACAGAAAGCTAACCATGCAGTGGTTGTCAACTCTGGAGATGCACATGACAACTCTTCTGGAAAGCTTTTGAAAATGCTGGTGACAGAGCTCTAACCCCCACTGAATTAAAACCAGTTCTGGGCATGGGACCTAGACTTCATTAAGCCTTAAAATTCCCAAGTGATTTACATGCAGCCAGGGTTAAAAATCAGTGGAGATGACCAAGAACTGACACTGTGGTTAAGCTGAATGAAGAAGTACGAGGAAGAGTCTACTGCAATAGTCCTATCAACAGATGGCAGGGAACCTCACTTTACACAGGAATAGGAAGAAGAAACACAGATATTAGTATAATTTTCAAAGACAGAATTAATACAACCTGGAAACCAAGAATATGAACAATCAGAGAAGGAAAAAATGTAACAGCTTCTAGCCCTTGGCAAAAATGACCAAGATTAAGCATATAGAAAATTGAGTAGGTTTAAGAGGCAAAGAGTAACAATTAGCTTAGTTTTTTAGAGCCACTGCCTGCTAAGTTCTGCAGAGCATCTGGTAGAAAAGTCCAGGAGGTCAGAGGAACTAACTGCCCGGATTCTACAAGAGGAGGAGGCCAGAGAGTGGGGCACAGAGGACTCGTGAAGAGTGCTTGCAGGATCCATACAGAGTGAATTAATTTCCTTTAAACTTCAACAGGAGAGAAGATACACTCTTTGCAAGTCCTGCTCTATCTCCAACTATTCCCCACTGTGCATCAAGGTCCCCATCTTCCTGGCATCACCAACAACCCACGAGCATCCTTTCCAACACCACTTACTGGTTGTATGACCTTGAACAAATCACTGTACTTTCTGGGTCTGCACTTCAGATTCCTAACACTCAAAGAAAAGGATGAACTAGAACCAGTTGCTACCAAGGGGCCCTTCCAATTTGAAGACTCTACAGACATATATATTACCTTCTGAAGAGCCGAAGTTACAGATACAATTTATAATCATTTCTAACATTTATATATGCATCAATTTGTATAACATATTCACTTGTATTCCTGAAATGTTATCTAGCCCTGAGATATATTAATATAATTTCATAAATTATATAAATTCCAAAAAATTACATAAATGTATATTCTTTGTCTTAAACTTGTTCATCAAAAAGACACAGTCAACATTTTGTTTAGTCCTGAATACCAAATTTTTGTGCTTTTTCCTTTGCCATGCTAAAGTAAGGGGTTGCAAACTCTAGCACCTACTGGGCCAGAGGATCATATTAATGAGTGAAGCAGTCCCGAGGACAATGATGAACTCTAGCTCCCTACCTCAGCTAAAGGGGGCAGGGATTACGCAGCACCACGCCACAGCTGCCATTTGGGGCCATGGACCCAGTGTTGCTTCAGAAACCCTCATTGTTTCACGTATAATCTCTTGATATTTAAACCCTGGCAACCAACACAAATCATTTTAAAATGCTGTGCAGGAGTTCTCATTGTGGCTCAGTGGAAACGAATCCAACTAATATCCATGAGGACACCGGTTTGAACCCTGGCCTTGCTCAGTGGGTGGGGATCCGGTGTTGCTGTGAGCTGTGGTGTAGGTCAAAGATGCTGCTTGCATCTGGCATTGCTGAGGCTATGGTGTAGGTCAGCAGCTGTAGCTCCAATTCAACCCAGAGCCTGGGAACTTCCATATGCCACGGGTGTGGCCCTAACCACCCCCCCCCCAAAAAAAAAAGTTTTTTAGACCAAACTTGGCCCAAGGCTGTCAGATTGTACCTGGTCCCAAAGTACACCATCCTGCGCAACTTTTAAACCTGAAAAACAGAACGCATGCACAAAACAAGAAAGAAGGCCTCTTAAGTCCCTATGATAGTTCGGAGCATTGGGATGAGTTTAAGCAAGTCAGAGCAATAACACTAGCCTAGGACTTGCAGCCACCTTTATCCTGAGTGCCTATAATGAAATCTACAAAATGCATTCATTGTTATGAAACATCTGTGTGGAGTATGAATGGAGAAGAGCACACCTGATAAACGAATTCTTCATGTACCAAATATCAGGTGGACTTTTAACACAGCGAGGTAAACATGTGATAATTCATAGTCTGCTGATAGCAGCCAATATCCCCCAGGGCATTCAAAAGAGAAAAATACTTTATTTAGCAGCAATTTCACTCTATTTCTTGCTTTCAGACAGGGGGAAAAAAACTCTTCTCTTTTCATTATACTCTTGATTTTATTTTTGTGTGTGAAGTACTAAGCAATCTGGCACACATTAGCAGGAAGAGGCCAACCGTACATGGAATATACTATTACCCTCATTCTCAAAGCATGATGAAATGCGATCTTCCGCTACCAGATCACCTTAAAACCACTGCAACACTGTGACTCTGCCAATAGGAAGAAGTTTGTATTGAGGAAGGTTGCCCTGTGCTACCCAGTGGACTCAATGGGGGAGAAATCCATGAGAGAAGGCAAAAAAAAAAAAAATAGGCAGCAGCCCAGATGGAAAATAACAATTCAGTAACAACTGTGATAAACCTTCCAATGATGCTCAAAAAAACACCTGGTAGCAACCTGGGTTTTGAGTTCCTGTATAAGATGATTGCGATGGCAGTGGTGATGGCACTCTGGCTTGTAACACAAACCCTGTAACAGTTATTCAAGACAGGAGAATGTGTTTTTAAAGAATGGGAAAATGTAGGGGTGGGTTTGGAGCCAGGTATTTTAGCACATGATTTCCGCTGGACTAAGTAAAAGGTAACAAAAGCTTCCTCTTTAAATTATCTGCCTTGAGAAAGCCTTTCTTGTCAGGCTCACTAGGCTTATGTCTGAGGTGGGTCAATAGAAGGCATGAGTTTTATACAAATTCCTAAATGTTGCTAGAGGTAGGGAGGAAAGAAGCCAACAAAGGATGTAGAAGTTGGGGAAGTAGGGTTGTAGTCAGCTGTCTGGGACAAGAAGGTCTAAATGAACTCTAAATCTGGAGGGACCCATATGAAGAGTGGAAAAGGGTGACAAACCACACCAATAACAGCAGAAGCAGGAAGAGAAGGGATAATTAGAAATCAATACTTCTTCATGTGTCCCAGGACCACAGTGTTCTTATTCCCATTTAACAGATGAGGAAGCAAAGGTCCAGCAAGATAATGAGCCCCAAGCCATATAGCTAATAAATGGCATAGCCTAGATTTGAACCCGCTGTCCTTTCTAGAATCCAGTATCTTAACCACCATGCTTCACCCACTCCCAAAGTTGGAGGCCACAAGGCAATACTGAATGAAAGGAGGTAAAGAAAAAACCAGAGGTGAAAAGACAAAGGATGACTTCAGAAATTCTTGAAAGGGCTGAGTCTGGTGGGTCCAGGGGAGGAAAAACTGAAGAGGGAGGAAGTGACAGCCTTGCTGTCACTCCAAGGAGAGAAGTGAGACAGACTGATTGTACTGAAATAGGTTTCCTGGCTGCAACATAAAGGTCACTTGCTTTCCTTCTCAGTTGGCCAACTGCAAGAGGATTGAAATATGTTTAAAAATGTATCCACAAGTCATGAAATCTGTCCATCAATCAATTTCACAAAGTTACCAACAGAGCAGATGACCTGCTGTAAAGGGAAGTTCCATTCTATCATGCGTTTCTACCATTGACAAATAGTAGCTGAATCTCAATGTATAGCTAATTTAATTCTCACTTTTGGATAATTATAATTGGCTCTTTCAAAATCAGGTACACACATATGTTTTCATTATCAGGATGTAGGAACATTTTTCTGAGTCAGAAAAGTTCTCCCAGGATATTGCTCCAAGCTTCTATGCATGGGAGAAGACCATACAAGTACCTCAAACATTACATTATTATCCAAAGCTTATGCTACAAAGTCTGTTCACTGGCATTTGAGCTGTTTGAAATTATTTTTCGCTGATGAACTAAGTAGTGTTGAAGACACATGGTTAGCTGAAAAGATTATGAGTGTCAACACCTTGGAGTCTTACACACTGAGAACTGCACCTAGAGTCTAGATAATCTGATATTATGAGAGAATTAGCTATTATTAGAGAATTTTTAGAGAAAATCATGAGAGAATTTTCAATTAGAAAGCTGAATAATTCTTGCACCAAAACAGAACAATTTTCTCCTCATACCTTTTCATATTAGATACTTGCTGGAATATGTGAGGGCAGCAAAAAGAGGCTTCACGGGCTAAGGTGGGTAACTTTTCTGGGCTTGCTTACTGACATATTTATGCCCATACAGCAGAATACTGGCTGAGACATGCTTTCAGTGCCACATGCCACAGAACAGTGAGAGTGTAAGAGGAGAAATTGCATAACCTTGTCTCCTGTTAATTATGGTAGCTATCATATTAGTCAAAATTTCTGACAGTTTTGGAATGGCCAAATTAGCTCAATTTGGCTCTTAATATCCTCCACCTATTTCTGATTGGGTTTCTCTGATCTGATTATCAGGCCGTAGTCTCTAATCAGCTGGAACATGATTTAATCAACCCACTTTGTTGCAACTGTTGAAACAGAATGGATGATCCAACCAAACACTGAATTTCCTTTCACACTGTCTAGACCTATTAAATGTCACAATGTATTGCTGCCCCAGGGTATCAGGCATCAGAAACTACAAAAACAGCCAGAAAGCAATTAACAAAATGACAATAAGCACTTACCTATCAATAACTACTTTAAATGTAAATGAACTAAATTCTCCAATCAAAAGACACAGACGGGCTAAATGGATTTAAAAAAAAAAAAAAGACAAGACCCATCTGTGTGTTGCCTACAAGAGATTCACTTTAGATATAAGATACACACAGAGTGAAAGTGAAGTGATGGAAAAAGATTTTTTCATGCAAATGGACACCAAAGAGAGCCTGAATAACTACACTTATATCAGAAGAAAATAGACTTTAAAACAAAGTCGTAAATAAGAGACAAAGAAGGGCATAATTAAAAGGAGTTAATCCAACAAGAAAATATAACATTTGTAAATGTTTATGTACCCAATACAAGAGCATCTGTGTATATAAAGCAGATATTAACAGACAGCAATAAAATAGACCACAATACAACAAAAACAGGGGACTTAAATATTCTATTTTCATCAATAGGTAGATCACTCAAACAGAAATTCAGTAAGGAAACATCAACCTTAAATGACACATCAGACCAGATGGACTTAACAGGTATTTATAGAACATCTACCCCAAACCAACAGAATATACATTCTTAAGTGTACATGGAAGATTTCTAAGGAAAATAATATGTTATGCCACGAAATAAGTCTTGATAAACTTGAAAGGATTTAAATTATAGCAAGCATCTTTTCCAACTATACTGGTATGAAACTAGAAATTAATAACATGAAATAAACTGGAAATTCACAGATAAGTGGAGGTTATACAACATGCTACTGAACAACAAATGGGAAAAAGAAGGAATCAATAAAGTAATGAAAAATATCTTGAGACACCTGAAAATGGAAATGCAACATAACAAAATTTATAGAATGCAGCAATAACAGTTCTAAGAGGGAAGTTCAAAGAAATAAATGTCTCCCTCAAGAAACAAGAAGTCTCAAACACCTAACTGTATGCCTTAAGGAATTAGAAAAAGAAAAACTGAGGCTCAAAGTTAGTAGAGGGAAGGAAATAAAAAAGAATAGAGTGGAAATAAATGAAACACAGATTTAAAAGAACATAGGAAAGATCAGTGAAACTAAGAGCAAGATATTTGAAAAGATAAACAAAATTGTCAACATTTATCTAGACTCACCAAGAATAAAAGAGAGGACTCAAATAGTATAGAAATGAAAAAGATGTTACAACTGATACCACAGAAATACAGAGCATACTAGAGACTACTGTGAACAATTACTCACAAATTTAAATACCTCTAAGACAAAAATTCCAGAAACATAAAACCTAGTAAGACTAAATCATGAAGAAAGAGAATTTCTGAACACACTGATTAATAGTAGAAAATGAAGCAGGCATCAAAGAACTCCTAGTGAACAAAAGTCAAGGATGTGATGTCCTCACTGGTGAAGTTTACCCAACATTCAGAGAATGATTAATACCAATCCTTCTCAAACATTTCCCCACCACCCCTACCAAAAAAAGGAAGAGAAAAAACAGACGGAACTCTTCCAAACTTATGAGATTAGCATTACCCAGATACTGAAACCACACAAGGATGCCACAAGAAAAGAAAATTATAGGCTAATATGCCTGATAACATAAATGCAAAAATCCTCAAAAAAAATCAGAAAACTGGGAATTCCCATCTTGGCACAGTGGAAACAATTCCAACTAGGAACCTTGAGGTTGTGGGTTCGATCCCTGGCTTTGCTCAGTGGGTTGAGAATCCAGGGTTGCTGTCACCTGTGGTGGTAGGTTGCAGACATGACTCAGATCTGGCGTTGCTGTGGTGGTGGTGTAGGCTGGCAGCTACAGCTTCGATTCGACCCCTAGCCTGGGACCCTCCATATGCCGTGGGTGCAGCCCTAAAAAGCACTATATATGTATGTATACTTAACAGGTATTTATAGAACATTCTACCCCAAATATATATATCAGAAGACTGAATCCAATAATACATTCCACCTCGATCAAGAGGGATTTATTCAGAGGATGCAAGGAGGGTTCAATATCCACACATCAGTCAATATGATATACTACATTAAGAAAATGAATAAACATCAGATTATCATCTCAATAGATGTAAAAATACATTTGACCAAATTCAATATTCATTTATGATAAAAACTCACAATAAAGTGGATACAGAGGGAACATAAATCAACACAATAAAGGCTATATATGGCAAGCCCATAGGTGACAGTACAAAAATGGTGAAAAGCTGAAAGCTTTTCCTCCAAGATAAGAAACAAGACAAGGATGCCCACTCACACTACTTTTCTTCAACATAGTATTGGAAGCCTTAGCACAACTGAGCAAGAAAAATAAAAGTTATCTACACTGCAAAGGAAAAAGTAAAGCTGTCACTGTTTGCAGATGACATGAAATTATTTATAGAAAACCTTAAAGATGCCATCAAAAATTATTAGAACTAATCAATTAAAAAACTTGCAGAATAGAAAAATCAATATGTAAGAAATCTGTTGCATATCTATACACTAATAATGAACTATCAGATAAAGCAATTAAGAAAAAAAATTCTAGGAGTTCTTGTTGTGGCTCAGTAGGATAATGAACCTGACTAGTTTCCATGAGGACATGGGTTCAACCCCTGGCCTCGCTCAGTAGGTTAAGGATCTGGCATTGTCATGCGCTTCAGTGTAGTTTGCAGACATGGCTCAGATGTGGCATTGCTGTAACTGTGGTGTAGGCTGGCAGCTACAGCTCCAATTTGACCCTTAGCTTGGGAACCTCCATATGCTGCAG
This sequence comes from Phacochoerus africanus, assembly GCF_016906955.1. NCBI lineage: Eukaryota > Metazoa > Chordata > Mammalia > Artiodactyla > Suidae > Phacochoerus > Phacochoerus africanus. The sequence continues at coordinate 133,020,325 of NC_062544.1, forward strand.
GTGTGGCCCTAAAAAAGACAAGGAAAAAAAATCCATTTGTAACTGCAGCAAAAGGAATAAAATTCCTAGGAATAAATCTATCCAATGAGGTAAAAAACCTGTGCATTAAAGGTTACAAGGGATTAGTTACAGAAGTTGAAGATGACACAAAATTTATGTAAAGATACTCAGAGCTTCTGGATTGAAATAATTAATACCGAATTTCATATTAACTAGAGCAATATACAGATTCAGTGCAATCCCTATCAAGATCCCAATGGTGTTTTTCCTAGAATAGACAAATAATTTTAAAATCGCTATGTCTCTGTATAAAAGACTGAAGAGCCAAAGAAATCTTGAGAAACTAAAACAAAACTAGAGGCATCACACTCCTTGATTTTAAACTATATTAGAAAGCTATAGTAATTAAAACAGTATGGTACAGGCAAAAGAACAGATATATAAATCAATGGAAGAGAATAGAGAGCCCAGAAGTAAACCCACATACATAGCTCTACCAGCTTATGACAAAAGAGTCAAGACTACACAATGGGGAAAAGACAGTCTCTTCAGTAACTGATGCTGGGAAAAGTGAATGGGCACATACAAAAACAAAAAACAAACAAAAAAAACAACTGGACAACTATCATCAACAAAAAAATTAACTCAAAATGTATTAAAGACTTGCATGTTAAGACTTGAAACCATAAAACTCCTAGAAAAAAACACAGGTAGTAATATAGGTCTTCATGATGATATGAACTGATGCCAAAAGCGAAAGTAGACAAGTAGAACTACAACAAACTAAAAAGCTTCTACACAGCAAAAGAAACCATCAACAAAATGAAAAGGCAACATACAGAATATTAATGGAAAAATATTTGCAAGTCAAGTGTCTGACAAGGGGCTAATATCCACAATATAAAAAGAACACATTCAACTCAAGAGTAGAAAAACCAAACAACCCAGTTAAAAATGGGCAGAATATCTAAATAAACATTTTCCCAAAGAAGATATACAGATGGCCAATTGGTACATAGAAGATGCTCCATGTCACTAATCATCAGGTAAAGGAGATAAACCTCACCTCACACATGTCAGAATAGCAACTATCAAAGAGACTAGAAATAGCAAGTGTTGACGGGGATGTGAAGAAAAAGCAACACTTGTGTATCCTTGAAGAGAAACAAACTGGGGCATCTGCTATGGAAAACAGTATGGAGGTTTCTCAGAAAATTAAAAATTAAACTACCCTATGATCCAGCAATTCTACTACTGATTTTCTATCCAAACTCATTTGAAAAAGTATATGCACCCCCAGGCTCACTGTAGCTTTATTTACAATAGTCCAGAGATGGAAACAACCTGATTTGTGATGGATAAATAAATAAAATGTGGTACATACATAAAAAATGAACTATTATTCAGCCATAAAAAAGAATGAAACCTTGCCATTTGGGGGAAGAGGAATAGACCTCAAGGACATTACCCTAAGTTAACTGAGTCACATGGAGAAAGAAAAGGCCCTATGATTTCTCTTCTACATGGAATCTAAATTTTTAAAAAATGTTCATATATACAAAAGAACAGATTGGTGGGTACCATGCAGTGAGAGTTATAAGAAATGGTGACTTTTTTTTTCTTTTTCTAGCTCAAATACATTTAATGAAAAAGCCTGAGGCAGAGGTAAAAACCTAATTTTCTAACCTTTCCAAATCCCCTATAAAAAACAGAACTACCTGAGAGAAAAGAAAAAACCTACAAACAAAAACTAGGTAACCAGGCATTGCTTCAAACACCAAAATACAAAGAGCTGTGGAAAAGCCAATACCGACCACAATTCCTGTAGATTAGCTGTATTTGCACAGAAAGAAGCACAGGAAAACAACAAGGCAATTGAAGCCCTTGAGAAAGAAATCCCCCAAATTCCAATAAATATTAAATGGAAAGTGTGATGAACCAATTTAAAACAACAGCTGAACCTGCGAGGAATTTTTCCCATTCTAACCAAAACTCAGTACACAGGGCCCATAGCAAGGAACCCTGAGGAATCTGAAGAGTCTAAAGTAGTTAACCTCTCAAAACTGATGATCCAGGACTCCATTCTAGGACAGAACCCACACAGAGGAAGAACGGCTGAGAATAGAATCAAAATTCAAAAGTATAGAGAAAATCAAGAGGAAAGAAAGAGAAAGTTCAAAAAAAGTGAAGGAGAGTCAAGCTAGAAAGCAGACCAGAAGAGGGAGCTCTATGAAGTTAGATATGGTAATCAATTCTCCCTATTAAAAATTCAGAAAAACTTACACATAAAAATGAGCAATAGGAAATTTTGAGATCAAATGCTACACAAACTGTAAGAGGGAAAAAGAATACTATCCTACAGAAAATGAAAGCACATACCAGAAAGACATGCCATAGAGCAGATGAAAACTGTAGCCTCTTTTTTTTTAAACGAGGTAAAAGACATTAAGAGTATGACATGAGGCATGAAAGAATAATCAGAAAAACTAAGAAATGAAGGGAGAAAGAATGGATCTGAGAAAAAAATCATTTTAATGAGGACAAGGAGGACAAAAGAGAGAATAAATAAAACAAATAATGCCTTAAAATACTTGAAGATTTTAAAAGGAGGACAAATTTAAAAATCAAAAAGAAATAAAAAATGAGAAGAATTTAAGGGAAAATGTCAAATACTCAAGTGAGGTAAAGAAGATCCAACATATGGAAAATAGGAATCCCTAAAAATGACATCAAAGGAAAGGACCTGTCCAAATACTTAAAAACTATATTCAAGGAAACTTTTCAGAAATTAAAAAGAAATTTAGGGCTAGCTGCATAAAGAAGTCACTGGATACTTGAGCATACTATATCAAAATGGTCAACAGTAAGACATATTCTAGTAAAATTACTGGATTTAAGACTTAACTCTAAAGATGGAATGCCATAGCCAGGATATTTAAAGAAAAAAAAAATGTGTGCCAACAATTTTGCAGCCAGAAAAAATTGCTGTTCCATTCAAAGTTAAAATGCAAACTGTCATCAAAATGCAAGAATTCAGGGAATGTGGTGCCCAGGAGCCCTTCTTAGAGAATCTAATAGAAAATGAGCTTTTGACAAATGAGCAGATACATCAACATAACAACTGGAGTTGAGCACTACATAGACTTAAGAACTAAGACTAAAACGTGTTTAAAGGGGAAAGTATAGTATAAATGGATATATGCTCTGAAAAGACAGACATAGCAAGCCATTAAAAAATGATAAAGATTAGTAATAGCATATGCACTAAGATGTATAACTTCTTAGTTATCATAACTGGAGATTGTAGTATTAATATTGTTACTCTGAAACTGTTGTATTAGAATATTCTAATTCAATCATCTCCCATATTCTCAAGAACCAGAATTCTGAGCATACAAGAAAGGAGATAAATATGTAACAGACAAGAAGCTAATTAAAAGCCCTCTAAATCCTGAATAGGAGATGGAAATATCAGTTGAATTCATGAGGCCTAGAATAATGGTGACAATGGCCAATCCCAGCAACAATGAGCATTGTTAGCAGGAAGGTAGCTGTCCTGAAACCATGTCCACTAAGAGAAACCAAGTTTTCTTGGATGAAATAGCCAAGTACAGCTCTCAGACAAAAAAATGAGGCAAAATGAGTCGGAAACATCTCATTTTAGCAGTAAGCCTAGAAGTGATCAATGACTAGTAGGATCACCTCGAGAGGACAGAATAGCCAATATAAAGAAGTCTCATGATTGAAGATGGACAGTTTGATTATCAATAAAAATGTGAGATTTAATGGACTGAAACTAACGTTTAAATTCATGGTTGAGAAATATATTGAAATTGACTGGTTGCTTTCAGAGGAGGATATGGAAGCAACACATTACTTTGAAAACTGGTAAACAAAAGGAAAAAACGGGTGTCTTTCCTGTGTCTCCTAAGGAATAGTTCCACTGGGTAACCAAGGAGTAGATGAATAAAACTACAAAAGTATTTCAGCAAATAAACAGTAGAATTAGAACATGACCATTTTGCAACTCCCAGTGAATTAATGGATCTAGGCAGTGAGCATTAATGGCTGTTAACATCACAAAAAAGAAGACAATAAGCTATTATGTCCCTCCTGAATGAAAGAACACAACACCACTTAGAGTCTTGCCAAAGAGATCAAACAAGAGCCTCTGGACCCAGCTGCCAATCTGCAGGAAATAGAGAGGGCAAGGAAAATGTGAGTTGAGGATGCAATCCGCCAAATCCAGACTCTATAGCTCACATGGCCCAGGTTCTCCAAAAGATAAAGTGTAAAGAGAAGAAAGGAATAGAGGGGAAACTTGTAAATTAAGAAACTTTAAACACACAAATTTTTAAAAAATGGGTAATACTTAACTATGATGTATAAAGATACACATGTAGGTAATAAAATGATAAAGATACAAAGGGAAGTGATTACTACACAAGGACTGGTTACTTTTGGAGGGAGCAGTAAAACGGGATAAGGCACCTGAGGTGCTTCTGGGTGGCTGGCAAAGTTCAACTTCTTGACTTAAATGGTTGTTACAAAGACATCCACCATGAAACAACTGATATATAAATATCTACATATATGCGAACATTGTCCAATACAGCAGCCAGTAGCCACATGTGGCTATTACAGTGTCAATTATTTAAGATCAAATAATTTTTAAATTTAGTTTCTCAATCATCCAAGTCAAATTTCAAGTACTCTGTAGACAGAGGCTTCCCTTTAGACAGTGAAGAGAATCAACCACCTTGTACAGACTTTGTGTGTACATGTGTGCATGTTTCTATAAGTGTTTTTTCACTTTATAATAAAAACCTAAAAGTGCATGCTCCCCAGAATACATCACACAGTTGCATTTATTTGAATTTATCTTGGATACACAAATACTGGCTATTCTTTGAAGCAAAGGCCAAGTGTACAGCTTCCAGCAAAGAGATAAAAGTGTGAAATCATTTTGCGTTAAGGAGCAGGAACCCTCCAAGTGCCATGGATCTGATTTAAAGTTCCTGGTAGGAGAAACTTCCATCTCAAGGACAACACAGTCATGCCCAGAAAAGGTTAATAAGCTCTTCTTCAGTACAGATTGATAACCGATCATTTCAATTATCATTAAACATTTATTAGACATCAGGAGCAGGCACGGATAGGGCCAAATAGAGTAGCAGAGTTCCTGCCAAATGGACACTCCAAACAAGGCACTTAAGGCATGTAACCCAATTACAGAGAAAGAGGACAAGGAAGCGTTCCTTCCTTCAGGCTGGAGATCCTTAGGTCAAAGACATCGTACCTCTGTACTACTGCTGAGCTCACAGTAAGTACGAAAAGGAAGTTCCTTTGAAGAGATTCGAAGGAGATACATAAAAGGGAAAAATGAGAGCCTGGCCAATGGAGTCAGAAAATGTTTTCAAGCAGAGCAAATGACATAAGAGAAATGGGAGGCTAGACATTCCCACAGATCAAAGTGAGATCTACAAAAATAAGTTACATAATAGAGCTGAGGGCTTAAAAAGAAATAATTTCGAGGTCAAAATAGAGAATCTCAAAGAACAAAAGTAGGATCAAGAGGCAGGGGTGTCCACTTATACTCTCCAGTTGTTAGCAGGTCAAAGGCCAGGGCTATAGAAGAGGATAATTATAAAGCAGGCATTTGGAATAAACTAAAGTGAGGGAGGAAAGAAACATCCCAGCTATGAAATACCATTCCTATAAAGTCTTTCATTATCCCAAGAGAATATCAGTATTTTCTTTAAAATAATGTAACAGGTGTTAAACATAATGAGGAAACATGTAAGGCTATAGAACCTGTGATCCAGGGCAGTAAAAAGGCACAAAGATGCATTAACAGCTCAAAGGTGTGGAACATTGGTAAATTCCAATTTCACTTTGGTTGTCATGCATGGTACCACACACCAAAGAGCACGCTAACTTGAGTCAAGACAAAAGATCTCTACCTAGAAAGTGATCTAGAATGGGTTAAAGACAAACAATAAGAAAAAGAAGAAAAACAAAACTCAACAGGGCTCCCTTCCTTCCCCCTCAATCCAATCTGAGCCTTTTCATCTCAGAAAGCCCATCATATGTTTACTTGTATCTAGATATGATCCAAATGTTCTGCAGGGCTCTCTTTTACATTTTATTCTATCCAGAAAGATGTGGCGAATGAAATCTATTATGATGTCAAAAGGTAGCTGACAACATAAAATGTATCCCGCTGAGTTGATGCTGCACGCGGCTAAATTTACAACAACAGGAGTATCATAAAAATTATAAGAACTGCAAATTAACCACTGATTTCTAGTTCGCTGACATAAATAATGGTAAGGACCTGGATCACTTCCAAACATCTCTACCACTGTTTAATTTGTCAAAATCTATCAAGAGCCTTTCAACCACAAACCTGTCCTCTAAGGTACATTATCATTCCCACACTTAGATTAGCATCAGTGGCAAAGCAAGGAAGACTGCATAATTATGGAGGGTGCACCAGGATTCTGCTCTCCTGTTTGTTAATTCCTCCATGTGTCAGTATCTCACTCTTTCTTAAGTACCATTCTTACTTTCAATTAGTTATTTAAGATCATTTAAAAATTTGGCTCTCCTTTTGTGAGCTATGTCTGTCTGCTTTCAAAATTAGTCCCTCATTACAGTGTTAAGGTTCCTACTGGGCTCAAATTAGCAAGATTTTCTGTTTACTTCTTATTTGTGAACCAGGAACTCAGAGAGCAGTATGGTGCTAGAGTAGTTAGTTGACAGCTGTTGGGAAACCCAGCAGGTAAGGAGGTCACATGTGGAAACAAAATGACAAAGACAATAATTTCTTTCTCAGAGAAAGTTCAGATGCAGAACCACATGGCTTCTTCCACTAACAATCAACTGTACAGACTATTCACAGAGGTGACAGGGAAAGAAAGTGGCTGCAACTCATATGAAAAAGCCTCTCCTGGAAAACCACATTCATTCATAGAGAATTTAAAAATCATGGCTAACCCACTCCATCGCTCATTGATGAACACCAAAATGTAAATACAGATAATAACATGGGCTAAAGAAATAAAGAAATCAGACACAAATGTCTTTTCAAAATTTAATTCGGTGAAAATCATCTTTTTTAGGTCTACCTTTATGTGTGTGTGTGTATTTTCCCACTCCCTGCTTTCCCACTGACATATGTCTAGAAGAAATTTACAATACTGCTGAAAAGAAAAAAATTAAATATTTGACCATGATATTGTTAGCAAAAACAATCACTCAGTACTATCATTGTCTAAGTAGATGCTATATCTGCATTTGTGCAGAAACTAGACAGTTCTAACTCTTTGATTAGCCTTAATACAATGAGTGTAGGGAGCTGTTTGATAGATACTAAGTAAATCTAGCATACACTACTTGTGCCCAAATTGGTTTATTTCACATTTCTGTATTTGGGGGGAAAAGCAATTTCTGTATGCCAGATGCACCTGGAGTTTGCCACGTGACCTACACACAGAAAGGGCTGTAGAGTCATAGATTTAGCAACAAGAAGAAAATTACATTTTATTCTTATTTCCTAAAAAAAAAAAAAAAAGTATATTTTTCTCCTGGAACATGTTTGTATTGGGTTACTCCATGTCTACACAGGGCAAGTGAGGAACAGAAATGAAGAGTGGCCTATATGTGGGTAAGTCAAAGTTCCTACAGAAGACAATGTTGGTTGGCCTCATTTGGACCCTACAAATGAGGGTCCACTCATCACCCACACTAATACAATGTATGCAATAAATAAGCTACCATCCTTCAATTCTCTTTACCTTTATAAATGTGGCTAAATAGTTCCATCAATATCAGAAAGTTGCCCCTTACAAAAGTAATCTTTATTTTTTTAATCAGTATGTGTAATTTTTGAATTCTAAAACCAAACAAACTACAAAATGTAGGTGACATAACCAGAGTGCTCTCTTTAAGAAAGTCTTCACCTAAAAACAGAGCTCTGAAGTGCATGAAATAACATAACTGAAGGGAGAAATAGACAAATCAACAATAATAGTTGGAAACCACCCTATTGATGAATATGGACTAAGCTAGGCAGAAGATAACGAAAAAGAGAAGACAGGAACAACACTAAGAACCAAAGAGACCTAGGAGAGGTCTATACAAAGTTCTACCCATCGACAACAGAATTTGTACCCTTCTCAAGTGGACATAGGACAAGTGTCCAGGATAGATCCTAAGCGAGGCCATAAAACAGACCTTAATAAATTCAAAAGATTGAAATAATACAAATCATGAGCTCCAATTACAAGGGAATAGATTAGGAATCAGTAACAGAAAGAAATATGAGAGGCTCACCAAAATATGGAAATTAAATAACACATTCCTAAATAGCCAGAAAGAAATAAGAAATCACAAAAGAAATATGAAAATACTTTGTGATGAATGAAATAAAGACATAGCATACCAAAACTTATGAGATACAGGTAAAGCAATGCTCAGAGGGAAATGTATAGCTGTAACTGTATATATTTTGTCTTTTTAGGACCACACCAATGGCATATGGAATTTCCCAGGCTAGGGGTACTGGAGCTACAGCTGCTGGCCTACACCATAGCCTCAGCAACGGGGGATCCAAGCCACGTCTATGACCTACATCATAGCTCACAGCAACACCGGACCCCTGACACACTAAACAAGGCCAGGGATCGAACCGGCATCCTCACAGATACTAGTGAGCTTTATTACCACTAAGCCACCATGGGAACTCCCTGTAAATACCTATATTATAAAAGAAGAAAGATTTCAAATACTTACTTTCAGTTAATCGACCAGTTAAATCTACCAATATATTCTAAATCTTGGTAATAAGACTAAGCAACTTTAACAGCCATCATTTTTAACTAAGTACAGATACAGATTTTAAATTGTATTATACAGAATGTCACAAAGCTACTTATACATGGAAACTTTTGGTAGAACCTGATTATCTCAATAATTTCATAAATGAAGGAACTGAGATCACATAATGAGGGAGCAGAAGATATGGCCTTAAAATACAGGTGTTCTGAATTGGAGTCTAGTAGTTTCTCAGGGAAAAACTAGCTATACAAACAACTTAGACTTATACATGTAAGTTGTTCATGGCTTCTGATATTTACATCTCTAAGCTAGTGTATTTTTGGCTTACTAGTGCCATTCTTTCCATATGTCTACATGCATATCCATGGATGCATCAGGAATTACAAATACATTACGAAACCCATCAAAGGTGACTGACCATCTCTCCTCGATAAAATATTAACTGGAAGACTCCAATAACAAGATACATGATCTCCACTGTCTCTATCAAGATCAGAGTAGATGAACATGGATTTGGGGGTGGGGAGGAGAGTAGGAACATGGTAAGAAGGAGAAACTGACAGAAGCGAGGATACTTTCTGGGTCCTAAAACTACACTGAGTTATGGGAGACCACACGACATGGTCTGGGTGACCTGAAACTCTAACCTGAGAAAGAGAGTGGAGCAATAGCCATCCTCTTGCTGGTTCAATGATCTAAGAAGGCATAAGAGTCAATAATCTGGATTTCAAATGCAAGGAGACCATAATTCACGTGTAAAATCTGACATTTTGAAACACATTTTAATTTTGAATTATAGATTTTCAAAAAGTTGCAAAATAGGACAGAATCCTATATACCCTTTCCCTAGCTTCCCCTAGTGATGACATCTTACATAGCTGTAGTACAATATCAGAACAAGGAAAATGGCATTGGTACATTACTGTTTAGTAGACTTTATTCAGTTTCACTTACTTTTGTTTGTTTTTTTGTTTTTGTTTTTTTTTTTTGTCTTTTGCTATTTCTTGGGCCGCTCCCACAGCATATGGAGGTTCCCAGGCTAGGGGTCCAATCGGAGCTGTAGCCACCGGCCTACTCCAGAGCCACAGCAACACGGGATCCGAGCCGTGTCTGCAACCTACACCACAGCTCACGGCAACGCCGGATCGTTAACCCACTGAGCAAGGCCAGGGACCGAACCCGCAACCTCATGGCTCCTAGTCGGATTTGCTCACCACTGAGCCACGACAGAAACTCCGGTTTCACTTACTTTTTTAATCCCAGGCAATTTAACCTAACTAGCCTCTTTAATCCTCAGTTTACTTACCTGAAACACAAAAGTACTATGGGTAGCTACTTCAAAGTATTCATAAGGATTCAGTAAGTACGTCAGTACTAGCATATTGCTTACTGCTTACAGCAGTAGCTGACACAGTAAGAACCTGATAAATGTTCATATTATAATTATTAAACAAGACTTTTGGGATTTCTAGTTCTACTCTGACATTCCTTGAGGCCTTTCCTACTACCCACTAATATGGCAATGGCATCTGCCACCATTTATAGGCTGACTAAACCCAAAGGACAAAAACACTAGAAAAAACAACAGAAGGTGGCCTACTCTAACACTGGAAAGGAATGCTCATTCAAAATTCCTTTTCATGCATATACCCTGATTTTTTTTAAACTTCATTTTTCCAACAATGACCCAGGTACTATTGACAATATGTTTTGAAGCCTTTGAGGGCAAAAATGAGTGGACTAATTAAAACAGCTGAATCTTAAACCAACATCTAAGAATAATTTATTTTTTAATTTAAAAAAAATTTTTTTTGTCTTTATTTATTTTTTTGTCTTTTGTCTTTTTAGGGCTGCACCCATGGCACATGGAGGTTCCCAGGCGAGGGGTCCAATCAGAGCTGTAGCTGCTGGCCTACACTATAGTCAGAGCAACACCAGATCCAAACCACATCTGCCACCTACACCACAGCTCATGGCAACGCCAGATCCTTAGCCAACTGAGCGAGGCCAGGGATTGAACCCGCAACCTCATGGTTCCTAGTCGGATTCATTTCCACTGAGCCACGATAGGAATTCCAAGAATAATCTATCTTAAATGGCTTTGCTTCCCTCTTTGAGGGGTGAGGGGTGTAGGTTTGGAGTTTTTTGTCAATGCGTATTTTATGATCTTTTTGCGGGGGGGGCCTCACCCTCGGCATATGGAGATTCCCATGCTAGGGATCTAATCAGAGCTGTAGCCTCTGGCCTACGCCAGAGCCACAGCAACACGGGATCTGACCTGCATCGGTGACCTATACCACAGCTCACGGCAACGTCGGATCCTTAGCCCACTGAGCGAGGCCAGGGATCAAACCCACAACCTCATGGTTTCTAGTGGGATTTGTTTTCCCTGTGCCATGACAGGAATTCCTAAATTTTATCATCCTAATTAGACTCTTTTAACTCAAAGAGACTGAACAGAAGCCTAGGTGCACTATGTCACAGTTGCTAAACCCACTTGTGTCAACACTTAGGGGATGCAGGGCTCTTTAAGAAGTGAGCTCTTTAATAGGTCCTGACTAGGCTTCCATTTGGACACACTTTTTGTGTATGGGAGAAAGAAGTGTGCATATAAACAGTCAGTTCTAGACACAATCAAGGCTCTCCAATCTAGGGGCTATCACATGCTCCTATCAGCCATCTGCATGAGCCCATCCAAGATCCCTCTGGCTATCATTACAGACATATGCCAGTACCCAGAATGCTCCTGGGCCCCACCTCCTTCACCACTACAATTTAAGGACAGAAGTGTTTCGTTTACAATCGGAAAAGAACTACACAGGATTTCCCCTCAGCTTTGAAATTTTTAAACCTTGAAAATGGATGAAACAAACTTTCAAGTTTTTTTTTTTTTCTTTTGATTCTCTTTTCTCCCCCATTCCTTTTCTGCAAATTAGCTGCATTTGCAAAACCTGCCACCCACAAACAGTCTAAAACACTAAAGTGTCTGCTCTGTTTCTATCAACAGACATTATTTGGAATCACTTAAAAGGACAAATAATATGTCCACTAATCAGCCAAACAGCTAGGATAGACATCTTTGGTTCATTTTAATACTCAGATGTCCTTCCATCCTCCTCAAGCAAGACCAAATGAGAACCCTATTGGCTAGTTTCAGCAGTGGTTTCAGATGAGGTCTAGCATCTCAATCTATGTGATCTCCAAGGAAATCACTTAGTGTTAACTGCAATCACAGGAAAATAATTTTACAAATCCAAGACTTAATCTATTCCAGCTACACATAAATCAATTAGCTAACCTGTAAGCCTTGGTTTCCTAATCTCAAGATTTATTTTTGACTGGACCAAAGAAAAGACTTGGGAGGCGTGCAGAAGTCGCTTCTTTTTTATTTTATAAAGTATACCAAAATGACCAAAACCCAGTTCCCTACCTGACGTGAAAAGAAGATGTGTTTAGCTTTGTGGGCCACTGTCTTCTGTCTGGTTCTAACTCCCTTTTTCTCAACATGAACATATGTTTCCCTTAAAATTACTTCTTTTTTCCTACCCTAGCGTTATGCAAGAACCCTGCTTATTTTGGCGAAGAAAACAAAATAAGAAGAGCCACCCAGAGTTCTCCATTCCAAAGGGAGGAGCTTCCCAAGAAAAGCAAAGTTCTGCTGCTGTATTTCCTTTCCGCACTGCCCAAGGGCAAGAGGCATTCTTCAGCACGGGAACTCAGGACAGAGGGGGGGGAGGGGTACTTCTGAAAGATTTATCATAACCAGGAATGGCAGGTGTGTGCAGGAACCTAAAGGTTCATGATCACTCAGTGCTTGTAAGAAACAGGAAGTGGCAAAAAACAAACAAACAAAACACCACCACAAAACCAACCAACCAACCAAGACCAAAAAAAAAAAAAAAAAAAACACCCAGTGTGCAATAAGAATGGGTGCTTTTCAAGCAAAAAATATAAGAAAAGGAGATGCCTTTTCTTTCAGAGAAAGCTCAGGAAAACCCAAACTCTCAGACTGAGAAGGCTAACCTCGCCTTTATTTCTAAGCTCAAAATTCTCCCTCAAATGGTCATCAGACCTAGGTGAAAGCCTAGGAGGGGCCAGCATGCTTCTGCAAGAAAAACAAAGCAAGCCTTGCATATAGGATATTGGTTTCAATGAGGAAGGGCAAACGCCAAAAACAGTATAAGAATTAAGCGCGCACATAATAGATCACTGTGAGCGAGGCTCTCCTGCAGATGTTGGAGGGAGTGATCTAAGCCTCACACTTGGAAAGGTTGTGTGACTGGAGCCATGATATATAAAGTAAGACCCAAGCGCCAAAGTTTTGATTGAGCCAAGCAAACGTGGCTGTTTTTGTTGGGTGGAAGAGGCATTTTTTTTTTTTTTTAAACTGAGCAAAGAATTACGGTAAACATCTGCTAACCATGACCACAGAAAGGGTGGTTGTTTTCATCCAGGGTCATTTTAAAGGAATAAATGCAATTAATAAAACCACACAGTCATAGTATCCAACCTTCCAATAAGGCTGCTTGCTTCTACCCACAGCGCTTAATGGAGAAAATTTTCTGACGTTGCCATTAAGACTTCTTGGGGACCACTGATGGGGACTAAGAATGCTCTGTCCCAAGGGACACTTGAAAATCCAATGGACCTCACTTCTTAACTCATTCCTTAGGCAGCTCTTCTCCAGAGGGTTCTCTTACTCTATGGGAAATTTCTTTATCATAATACACGTGTTGTTCAGGTAACTAAACACCATTAAAAAGAGAGAGAAAGAAAGAGAGAGAGAGAGAGATGAATGTTCTAATGCATTTACCTCACACATAAAAGTCCCAGAGATTGTCTCTCTGTCAAACTACCTCTTTTTAAAATGGCTAAGTATTCATATAATCCAGAATGGTTTGGGTTTTTTAAAATTCCTTATTTGGTTCGTTCTTTTGGGAAGACTGGGAAGGTAGGGAAACTGAATTATTCAGGCTGACTGTCATTCAAATCTGTCAAATTCGAGCTCAAAACATCACTTTACCTTTGAACAACCAGCCACAAGCCCCTCCAAAATGAGCGTCACCTATAATTACTACTCAATGTTCCCAATTAAGAGAAAATAATCAAATTCATAAAAATCCAACTTCCATTCTGAGTTAAGCAAAGTTCTGCTCTATCTACAAAGTCAGAAGGGTCTTTGAGGCTTAAAAAGCCGTTTCACACAAACTAGATGCTATCACTGTATCAAGTTGAAGAATTAAGATTTCCCACTTCTGACCTGTGGTCACCTCAATGCAACCCATCAACAAGATACTAAGTTCAGTGAACATAAGAAATAGTTTCTCACTTTGGCTTTCTCTATTTCCCATGAAACTAGAACACAGAAATTCATAAAGATCAGACTTCAGTAAGTTTATTGAAAAAAGAAATATTAATTCCATCAGTTCCACTTACTCTAATGGTTGCAATATCAGATAGGATTCCCGCTGTTGGATCGTCTCTAGGACCAGTCTGGGAGCCTGGAGGTGGAAAGCTGTCAGGGTTTCAACTTTTTCACCGGTAATTCTTCAACAAATACCTGTTCAACATCTCCTGGTTGCCAGTTGCTGAGTTCACTGCATGTGTGTTTGTGTGTGTGTTCAAGCACTCACGTATGCCCTTGTGGGTATAAATGCTACTGACACCTGATAGAATTTTGAGGGGAAATTAACACAAATTTCAGGGTTCATGGCATCTGGAAAATTATTCTTGTGTTTAGTTGTGTGTTCATTTTCCACAAGGCTAAGTGTTATGTGCTACGAAAGGAAAGGAGGAAAGCAGAGACAGAGATGCAGTAAGCAAGCAAGGTTGTGATACTTCAGCGGCCCTTAAGTGATGATGAACCATTAAACAAGAAAGAGAAAGGACTAGAAAGGCCCAATCTTATTTAATAACTGTCAGTGCCATCAGCTGTAAAAGAGAGTGAGCCTTAATGCAACCCACTAATTCCACCCCCCAACACAGTCAAGACTCATTTCTACAAGTAAGTCCAGTATCAAAGGTCACTGTGGTCAGAATTGGAATATAACCATGTGTCGCTACACTAAATTATGCTCAAATAAAAATGCAATGCATCCATCATATTTGTACAATAAAGGCATTGAATCAGCTATAATTTTCAAGCTTTAAAAGAAAATTCCAAGCTTTTAAGTCTATTCCTAGTGAAAGATAATGTGATGAATGTCACAATAAAAAAATAAACTTAGGGGGAAATAATTCTTTATCCTTTTAAAATTTTTCCTTGTGAAATGCATCATTTTAACCTAATGCATTTCAACACACTTATCACTAAATGTAAATGTGTTTTGATAAAATGAAGAGCCTTTTAATCCAAATTGCATAGTGATGCTTCGACACTGATCTGTTATAACTTAGTAATCAGAGTTAACAGACTGCCTAATTAACCAAGTCATCATTTGCCAAGATCCAAATATGGGAGGAATTGTGGGCCAAGGAGAAAATATGATGGACATGAAAATTATTAATTCAGGGAAGCATTAAAAGCATGTGGAGTTAAAGTTCCTTGCTAAAACCTACCATCTTTAATGTCCTTTTTGTAATAGAAGTAACATGTGAAAATAAAACAGTATATTACATTCAAAGTATATGGAAAAACATTTTAAAATCAATTAGTTATTCATCAGTGATACAATTACTTTTGTAAGCCTTCAACAATCTATGAGGTAAAAAGCATGGAACACCCTCTGCTAATAAGTAACATCTATTAAGTGCTTCCTAGGTGCCAGCATCATAATCAATGTTTCATATGGATCTAAGGATCAATATGTTTATTCTCCACATGAACCCTAACCTTTGGGAAGGCTCGTTTCTATTCTCAGGTATCAGGTTTGAAAAGTGAAGTTCAGAATACTTTTGCCCACAAGAATATATGAATTAACAAACAATAGCCTATCCTTTCAAATTTTTCAGGGAAGTGTTATTAAAAATTCTATAATATAACTTACCAAAATTTCACCTATGGGAGCTTCATATATTCACTTCTTATGGACTTGGTAGGAAAGGGAAACTGGGGTAACTTGAAAGATACCATGCGGCCAGTCTGTCTAAAAATCTTTCATCAGCAGCTTACTGTTCCCATCACTAACATCACTGATATGTCCTAAAAGACAGGTGTATTTTAACTGGGCAAAGATACATTATAAGCCATTTTCCCTAAGTAATTCAAATCAAAGTCCAAATGTACAGTTTGATTCCAGAAAAGACAATAAATCCATCAAGCTGATCACTTTCGCCTTGGCTATTTGAACTCCTATTCATCCTCTGGGTCCCAGCCAGATCTCACAGCTTCTGTGAGGTTTCTCCTCTTCCTCCTCCAGCATCCCCTCCTCAGCCTCTTATTTACCATCCACCAGTATTCCTGTAGCTTCTCTACCACTTCATTATAATCTCCCTGTCTACCTTATAGTATGTGTATATGGCAATCAAGGACCTTGTTTTAGGACCCACAATAGTGACAGACAATAGATGGATGGTCTGACAGAAGGACAGACAGAAGGAGCCCAGCCATGAATGAACTTCAGCTCCTTGAGGACAGAGGCATGGTGGTGTTTTTGAGGCACAACCCACTTCCTCATAGTCAGTGTCACTGGAGATGCCCATGTATTTGGCAGACACCTTCATGGGGAACATCTCAGATGATACTCAATCATGGGTAGCTGGGCTATATGATATTTAAAGATTCCTTCCAACCCTGTAATCCTTTATCTTTGCTGTGCATCAAGTAGAGTGCCTTACAGGATGTGTATGCACACAGTACTTTCCTAGAATGCTGTCCCCGTCTTCTGAAACCAGCACCCCTTTCACTCACTTTCCACTGCCTTGTGCAGGTCAAAAACCATTTGCTATTCTTGAGAGGAGCATGTGACCCACTCCAGGCTAAGCACACCTTCATACCTCCCATTACCCAGCCCGGCTGCAGCCCCAGACACTGTTTCAGCGATAGGCATATGATACACAAGGGACCAATCACAGACCAGGAAGATCCAAATTCTATGCGAGCTGCTAGAACTTAAACATAGCTTTCTGCTATTGCTACAAAAACAGAGTAATGAATGATTATCACAGCACAACTAGTAAATGGCTACATAAATGAGTGTAACACAGAACATAGCACAGCCAACAGACTGAGACCAAGACATAACGCTATGATCTGAACCCCTCATTCCAGAGGCCCCTGAAGCAGGTCCTACCAGCCAACTTCGCAACATCCTGAGCCAATTAATTCTTCTTTATGCCTAAGCTGGTCACAAGTCACCCAAGAGACCTAACAAATGGTGAGCTCAGTACTTCAAGGTACAGACACATTAAAAATGGTGCTGTTTGTGTTCATAGGAAAATACTGATACTTCCAACCCTGTAAAAATAAGTAAAAAACTGCTCATTTGTTGGTCTTTTGCAACTGGCTTACATATATTTTTTCAAGCCTACTATTTTATTATCTATGTTTTTAAAAACCTAATATTTTTATTTTTGAAGGTCAAAATCCTGGGCACACAGCTTATGAATTTGGAGTTCTATTGACCAAGGAACCAAAGACCTTCTAACTTTGTTAGCCAGAGTAAGCTCTAAGTACCCAGATCTTCACTCTGGTAAATAAAAAGCCTTCCAGGGGAATGTATCTCAAGAACTAAAGGAACATTTTGAAACTGCGCACTGGAAAAATGCCCCAGGTCCAAGACTGCTGCTTTGGCCAGGGGACCCTCTTGCTTGCCACACTTTTTCACACAGGTGATTGAGTGGAACAAATCATTTGTTGAGTGTCACAGGCTGATACAAAATAAAATGAGGGCTGCAGAGATGAGGTTAATTAGAATAATGTACCAGGGAAAAATGACTCAAAGATCTAGAGAAAATGCCTTAACAGGCACATCTAACTAGAGATGGAAGAATGCCAATTAAGTGGTTGTCCTTGGTCCGAATCACATCAGGACACACTTTTATTTCCCATAGCTCTTGTACTAGCAAAAAGAATTAAAGCATTTGAAAAAGTTGACTAAGATCAAACAGAGCCTGTTAGATGACACTGAAGTATAAAGTCTCAAGATGCAGCGACGATCAGCCCCAGAGTGAAATATGAATGTTATAGTAATGCTTGCAAATCAACACCCAAGGAAGATGCTTACATGGGGAAAACAATATGGTGGAGTGGTTTGGAGCCAGAGGAAGAGCGGCTGGGTTCAAATCCCAGCTCTACTTTTTAACATAACTTTTTTTTTTTTTTTTTGTCTGGCTGAGCCCAAAGTATGTGGAAGTTCCAGGGACCAGGGTTGGAACCTGTGCCACAGCAGTGTCCGGAGCCACAGCAGTGACATCAGATCCTTAACCCACTGTGCTACCAGGGAACTCCATGCAGCTCTACTTCTTATGAGCAGAGACATCCGAGTGAGTCTTTTCAACTCATTATGCCTCAGCTCCCTCATCTATAAAATGGACTTTTTCAAATGTTACCTCTAAGCTGATAATGTATCCCCATAAAGGCAGCTATTATAGGGTAGACTTTTTACAAACTAGAGTGTTTTTCTTAACTGCTGGTTTTTGGAATTTCATGGGATTAGGTTTTTTAAGCATTTTGAAAATTTCACTTTTCTTTCTCTTTACTTGGAAGGGAAAAGGGGGAAACTACACATATAAGGATTGGTGATTGATGAAATCCACGTTCATCTAGGCATATACAACTATAACAAGCCAAGAAGGCTGAAAAATGCTCTCTTCTAGTAGGATTTTCAAGAAATTATCATATTGAGGAAGTGGGCTGCAAGTGGAGGACTGGCTTTGTGTCACATTCATGAACGATCTGGGACAGATGTGGACAAAGACAGGGCATCACCTCTCTGGACAACACCCAGGGTAAAGGTTTACTGATGGTTTGTAAGAGTTGGCAAAGAGACATTCAAGCCTCAGCACATCATAACCAGACTCTCCTGGCACTGAGAGATGGTGCGCTCAACTGGACCCAGACAGACCAGCAGAATTTCCAAATACTGGAGGAAAACACTCAGAATGTTCCTCACCTTTCCGGCTGACAATCAGGCACCAGGGTATGGAGGAGACAGTTGCATGAGGTCACAACAAGGTTATCACACCTCTGTGTCAATGACACAAATCAAGTCTCACATTACACGGATCCCTTTCCCCTTTTGTGCTCAGTGTTTGAATTTCCAAAACGGTATTTGGAGAGAAGGGTGCTGGATGTTTTTAGAGATGTAAAAAACCTGAGTCTTGGCTGCTCTAGAGGCTGTGATGAGTGTAATAAAACTTTCCTGAATCATTTGCTTCATTTCATGGAACCTCACTGAGTTTTAGCTTTTTTTGTTTCTAAAAAGAGTATTAGGAAGCCAAGTGGATGCCCAACACTGTATTTTAGACAAGCTCTGTTATTTGTATAAGTTGAGAAGTACAAATTATAAATTAAGAAACATTAATGGCTCTTTAAATTTCTTTCTTTTCTTTTTTCTTTCTTTCTTTTTTTTTTTTTTGGTCTTTTTTATGGCCCCACCCGAGGCATATCCGACGTTCCCAGGCTAGGGGTCAAATAGAAGCTGCAGCTGCTGGCTTACACCACAGCTACAGCTATGCGGGATCCACACTGCCATCTGCGACCTACACTACAGCTCCCAGCAACTCTAGATCCTTAACCCACTGAGTGAGGCCAGGGGTCGAACCTGAATCCTCATGGATATTAGTCAGGTTTGTTACTGCTGAGCCGCAATGGGAACTCTGTTTTCCTAATTTAAAAGGCCAGAAACGAGAGTATGTGACAATGTATTTCATCTTTTATCATAAAAGCTGGGGATCCAGAGAGAGGTAAGTCCCTCTCTGAGCTTCAGCATTCACACAGAAAATGCTCACTGAACACAACAGGTCCAGCAGGCACAAACTGTATTAATACAATGTAATAGCTGTAACATACCCTCCGCCTTAACCATGTGAAAGAAGTCAGAGCTCACAACAAAAGATATTTACATTCACCTCCTCTCAATCTACGTAGACTTGAATTGTCTTTCAAAAAGAGGTAAGTGAATTTTCAGGACACAGACATTAAGGACACAATGTATTTTAAAATTAGGATTTACAGGGAGTTTAAGACATACTCTATTGTGAAGCAGGAGATCAAACCAGCTCTGATCAACCTGAAGAAGGAAGACCTCTCCAGTTAGGTGGCTTAAGGACAGGGCAGGACCCTGAACTCCCAATTCTCAAGGTTTTTTGGATGTGGGTCAGGCTCCAAACACTGAGCCATATTAGCACTGGAATTTATAAGTGGCTCTGAAACAAACCACTAACATCCAAGAATCAACATGTCATCAACAAATATAAATCATTCCACTGCTTGCTCACTCTGCACTCCATGATTTTTATCTTTTTTTTAAGCAAGAAATAGATTTACTAAGATAGGACGCTTGTGAAAGATGCAAGCGGGCAGGCAAGGAGGCCTACCTGCACTCTTTAAAGTTAATTCAGTGCATGAAATGAGCAGTACAAAAGGCAATCAAGGCTCTTCACTATCTTTGTCACTTTTCAAACGATGATTTACAAGATAGTGCAGTTTGAGTCTTGTCAGTGTCATTTCCAATACCCTTTTAATCATCTTTCTCAATCAAAAGTGTTATTATTCTGTTTCAGATCTTGTGCAAAGCATTAAATACCTATCATCTCATTTAATCCCCGCACTAACACTGTGAGCCAGGTAACGCTGTTTCCCCTGCCTCTGGTAAGGAAACTGAGGACCAAAGAAAGGAAGTCATCTGTTCAAGAACAAAGAGCCAGTGAAGGAGAGTGCTGGGATTTGGGCTTGAAATCCAACATCCTTAATTAACTTGTACCACCCACCATACGCTTTAGAACCAAATGGCAAACGTTCTGTGTTCACAGGGAAGATGATGTATAAGCCTTTCCGGACGGGACACGTGGAGTATCAGAGACTTGTCCAACGCAGAGAGGAAACTTTCCAGAGAAAACCCAAGGGTGGCATTCTATTCCTATAATAAAGGTGATGTGTATGGTTTTCTTTCTTTTCTTACTCTCTCATCCAGATGGAGTTCTCTTAGGTACCACGAAATAGAGCAACTCACAGGGAAATCCCCAAATGTCTGCTGCCTGATTCAATAAATACTGACTGCCAGCATGCCTACTATTCACTGTCAGCCACGAGGAAGCCACACTGAATCAGAGAGACCTTCCCCTTGCTTATTACCTGGTAAACAGGTATATTCAGAAAGTGACAGAAGCCGTAGTAAATGAAAGAGACAAAAGACCTGAGTGGCTAAGAGTGAGGAGGGGGAGGAGGGGGAAGAGGGATATCATTTTTAACGTGGGTAGTCAAGGAAGGCCAGCCCAAGAAAGTGGTATTTAAACTGAACAAAAAGGATGAGAAGGAATTAGCCCTGTGATGTGCAGAAATGGCTCCAGGCAGAGAATCCCATGGTCCAGAGGCAGGCAAGATTTTACTGCATCTGAGCCTGGGAACGGGGTCTAATTAAAGTATCTGAAACCAGAGTTCCCATTGTGGCTCAGAGGATTAAGGATCCAACGTAGTCTTGGTGAGCAGGCAGGTTCGATCCCTCGCCTCACGCAGGGGGTTAAGGATCTGGCATTGCTGCAAGCTGCGGCACAGGTGGTGGCTCGATGCTTCTCACTCTTTGGGACACACGGCCAACCATGCCATCTATGAGCAATACTGACAATCTCCACCACTCAGGTGGCAGCTTCTATGTGCAGATGACCCTGTGCTTTGAGGGCCATTCCCAGGAAGACATGTGGGGGACCAGAGGCTGCTCTGCAGACTCAGCACAGAGGCAGGGAGTGGGATGAGGCTGGCAAGAGCGACATCATGTAGCGTCAGCCCGCAAGAGTGAAACCTTACTGAGTTTCAGATTATCATCAGCAATACCAACTTGAAAGCAGTTAGTGAATTATGCTTGCTAGGCAGGGCCATTGTCTGAGTAAGTAAAAAACAGAATAAAAAAAGAACCACATGCATCTCAGGGGAAATTGTCCAAAGGGGACCTAGAGATCTAAGCCCTGTTAGCAGGGCTGTCCAGCTGTACAAGTACGTGGCTGCGGTGTCCTTGAAGGCAGGCAGCAAAGCCACCTCCTTGGGCTTTTTACTTACACAGAATACCAGGTGAGAAGCAATGGATAGTGAAATATACATTGCCTACACAACCACCAAAGAACCAGCCAGAGGGTGGTTAAAAACTCCTCCAAGACAAGGATTTCCACCAGATCGCCTAGCGTGTGTAGCACAAGGCCGGCATTTATTATCTACCAGGAACTGCACAAGCTCCTACAAGCCTCATCTCAGTGATTCTTTATGGGAATCTAGCTCCTATTTGTATCCCCCATTGTCCAGATGAGGAGGCCATGGCCTAGAAAGGTTAAGTCACTTAGCCAGGGTTACTCAGCCCGTCAATGGAAAAGGTGGAATTGGAATCTAGGCCAATTTCACTTCAATACAGACACTCTTATCCACTTTGCTATCCTCTATCTATAGCAGGCATTCAATAAAGGTCCGGGAATGCATCGGCAACCACGTCTCCTGAGCATCTATCACAGGCTGGTATAGGCAGAGACTCTATTATGAAGCATAGAGAAGTCTCATTCTGTGAGACAGAAATTTCACAAGAATATTTCACAGGCTAATGTGGGATAGAGAAACTGGACAGGAGTGGCTCACTGGTTTCTCCTATCCTGGAAGCTAAGGAGACACTTAGCAGCAAATCAGAGAGGCAGAGTGGATAATAGCATTGTCTAGTCTCTGGGGGACACAACAAAGCCATCATGATACTGCCCACACGTATTGGGAAGAACACAACTGGGTGCAGGCCTGTATGTCCTAGGACTTCACACTAGCCCTCAGGCTTTAACAAAATCTTCCACCCAGAGAAGAGAACATCCACTAGAAAATTTGGGAGTTTGAATTTTGGTTGATTGCTCTCCTGAGAAAGCAAAGTATTTCTCAGATTTGCCATGGCACTTTCAGTAAGAATATTATGGTCCTAGAATATTTACTGAGATGTGGATCTCAGCTGAGAACTGAAGAAGCTGAAGTTCAAACATGTAAGATTCAATAAAGATATGACATACACAAATCAGTGGAAGAAAGAACGCATTCATCAAAATAAATAAAAACTAGACACCTAAGGAAAATTGGTAACAAAATTTTATGGAAGTAACCACAATTGCTGTTCAATAACCATACACCTTTTCTTTATTACTACTAGAACTGGGAATTTATGTGGGACATCCAAACTCTCAAGGCTAAGGAGCCAATCAATTCCCAGATGCCTTATGTTCTAACATTTAAGGGTGGCTAAAAGGATGTAAGTAGAAACCACTGAGTAAGACTTTAGGAAAAGTTCTTTAAAGAGCCTTTCCTCAGCTAGGAAGACTATTCTCTTTGTTCCCTGTACTTTTGCTTCTTCAGGATGCAGAAGCAATGGCCAGAGAGGCAGTAGCCACAATGTGACCTTGAAGATGAAGCACTACTTCAACAAGCAGGCAGAGCATAAAGATAAAAAGCACAACAAACGGAGTTCCCGTCATGGCGCAGGGGAAACAAATCCAACTAGGAACTACGAGGTTTCGGGTTCACTCCCTGGCCTCAATCGGTGGGTTAAGGATCCAGCGTTGCCATGAGCTGTGGTGTAGGTTGCAGATGCAGCTCAGATAGGATCTGGTGTTGCTCTGGCTTCGGTGTAGGCTGGCAGCAACAGCTCCAATTGGACCCTTAGCCTGGGAACCTCCATATGCCGCAGGTGCAGCCCTAAAAAGACAAAAAAAAAAAAAAAAGCACAACACACATCATTTATGAGAGAGAATACACAACTAATTTTTTAAACTTATACAGTAGCATCTCTGTTACCAGACAATTCTTCAATGGTGTAAAGACATGAAAACATCTCTGAAGACTATTCTACTGTTCCGTCAAAAAATACTGGAAATTCATGAATTAGGATTCTGATTACCCCTCTATTCACCAAGCTGTTTGTTTAAGCATGACTTTCCTCCTTAATTAGTACCACTAGCCCAGGGAAGTATATTTGCTGAACCTGTCTCTCTGTTTTGACATGCCAGACTTGTGAAATTCAAACATACTTGTAGACATCCAAAACATTATTATTTATCAAGGCCTATTTTAAAGGTGGAAGATCTGATGATTAAAGGAAATTTAATAGTTCTTCATTGGCATTTGATCTGTAGCCTACCACAATCTGTATCATCCATATTTGATACTAAAAAGACATTTCAACAGCTTGTCCATCAAATGGACAATAGAAGGAATGCACATACAAACCACATGACTTAGAAAATCACAGTGCTTTCCCGCACAATCATGTCACTCAAGAAAGGCCAATGTGATTCAAAAGGTGAAGAAGGGTCACCCCACTCGGTGAACCAGAGTGACTTCAGAGTGTGCACCCATTCCATCTGTGAGGAGTTTTGAAATGTTCAACGAGCTTTCACGGACATTACATCTTATTTAATTCTTGTAACTACATGCTACTCCTAGCTCAGTAGTAAAGGCAAGTATTTTTTTTTAATTCCTGTTTCGCCTTAATAAACAATTTGTTCCAGATCAGAGGGACTGCTACCTAGTGAGGTAGCTGGATGACAAATCACTTGTCTCCCTTTGATCAGGTGTCCGCAAACTGAGGCCTTTAGGCCAAACATGGCCCATGACCTGTTTTTACAAATAAAGTTTTATTGCAATGCAGTCATGCCCATCTGTTTACCTATTGTCCCTGGCTACTTCTGGGTTCCATCAGCAGAGGTGGCCACAAACAAAACTCTATGGCTCATGGGGTTGACAGTATTTACCATCTGGCCCTTTAGAAACCAAGTTTGCCAACCCTTCCCTAGATACCATCCATGGTATGAATCCTACTCTTGAAATCCATAAAGCTATCATGAAAGGCAATAAACCTATTCCTGTCGGCTGTGGAATTCATGCTTGATAACCGGGCATTCTGTTATCTTCCCGGAGACTACTGTATCCACTAACATGTCACCTGCCAAGGTGGAGGGCAATATTTATTCATTTACTTATTTATTGATTTGGCTGCAGCATGCAGAGGTTCCCAGGGTTAGGGACCGATTCACACTACAGCAGTGATAAGGCTGGACCCTTAACCCACTGAGCCACCAGCCAACTCCAGGAGGTCAACTTTAAGTGATCCACAGTATGAGTGTTGCTCATCACTTACCCTGAACTTTTAACGTGTGTCACAGCCATAAAAAGCCTGGGGGTTCACTGGCTGGGGGCATGCATAATGCCACAGGACTGCAATACACAGAGGGACACTGAAAGCAAAAAGAAAAGAGGTTAAGCGAAGCGGCAAACTGGTGTTTTAAATATGACACATTCACGTATGCCTTAGGTCTTCCTTGTTGATGCACTACTTTAACATGCAATACGTCATTTCCCTTCGAGAATCAGTGCTCCATGTAGCTCATACTTGGAGCTTGGTATTAGAGAAGTAGAGTAGAAGGATGTGAAAAAGCTACAGAGCCAAGTACAACTGCCGCTCTTGAAAGCACTGTTATCCACTTAGGAAGTTGGTTCCTGTACCTTCCAACATTTCTTATGTTTTAAGATAACTTCTCCTAACTACACTGTTATCTCAAGTTGAAAAGTAAGTGCCAAATGATCCCTGAGTCCAAATAATGATTTTCCTTTGGGTTTTGGTCTTTAG
This sequence comes from Phacochoerus africanus, assembly GCF_016906955.1. NCBI lineage: Eukaryota > Metazoa > Chordata > Mammalia > Artiodactyla > Suidae > Phacochoerus > Phacochoerus africanus. The sequence goes on from NC_062544.1 coordinate 133,045,902, forward strand.
TCTCTCTTAATACATCTAGTAGAGGCAACCAGAGGAAAAATACATGCAAACACACATACATACATGTAGAGAGGCACCTTAAAAGAATGTAAAAAAAAAAAAAAAAAGGCAAGCTATGTACCCTACCAGCCAAATGCAGAAAGAGGGTGTGACACAGCCTTCTCATACACACAGTCAGCCTGGGTATATGCTGGGAGCTGGCTGGTGGCTCAGTGGGTATATACAGAGGCTGGGAGCTTTCATGGTTGAGTTGGGTTGTGAGTAGAGTATTTACCAAATCCATTGCCAAGAACATTGAGGTTGCTGACAGACAAGTCAGCTTATCCTCAAGCAGTTTCAGAAAGTTTTTGTGGATAGCAGTCAGGGGCAAGGTTTTGCATGCCAGGGCTTTTCTGCTTGGGATACTTGAGCTGATAATGACAGCTGTAGCGCCCTGAAGATGACAGAGAGGACCCACTGTGCGACAGGGAAATGGAACTCCAGGATGAACAGAAAGCACGAACTCTTGTGTGTGTGTGCGTGCTGATACCGTGCAACAGTAAACTCAGACAAAAAGCCATGAATGTACGTGTCTTCTAATCTAATCAGACAGAGAAGTTGAAACTGAAAAGGAGATATATGAAGTTTGATGATTTGAATAGTCGTGTACCTCCGGAAACTATGTGAGCTGTCTGTCTACCAGAGCTCAGAAGAGAGCGGGGCGGTGCTCTCCCGTGCGTACTTTTCCTTGATAAGAGAGAAACTCAGGCCGGATTGGTCCACAGTCTGTTTTCTAGGTATCAGTCATCTATGCGAGTGTCAACTGTTTGCCCAATACGTTCTGGCTTAAGAATCTTCCATCTGAGATGAGTTTTAACGTGCTGTGTTAGCAATGTTCCTCTTCAACACAGCAGCTTAAGAACATGATAAGAATGCATCAAAAATATTTTTCAAGATAATTTCAGTTGGCAAAGTTCAAACTTAATTGGTGAACTCATTAATGAGCAACTGCCACCATAAGAAAGAGGGCCATTGTCTCGGACTTATCAGAGCAATGAGATAACGAAGTTAATTATATTGTTTCCAGTGGATTTACACTGGCTTCCTTTCAGGGGCTACATTTGCTGAACATTGGTTCTGACACTCCGTGTGTTTGCGCCTCTTAAAGACCTATCGGCTGTGGGCTCCTCCGGGAAAGTCGGCAGATCACAGCCTGAACGACAGGGCAGAGCAATTGGGAAACTTTTAGGCCCTTTATTATCTACTTGTAAAATGTTATAAGCCTGTAAACTAGTTAATTTATGAGCCGTGTGGACAATTTGCTCACACGTGATCGCGGGGTTTGCAAACACGGTTTCCAGGCAAGTGGGAGGATAATTTGCAGGTCCGGCTTCTCTCCTAAGGGGACACTAACTAATTTGACACAGTAACATGACATTGATGGTGGGGCCCACTAATGACCAGACTCCAGGACGTGGCTGTCAGCCTGTCGTTCCACTGAGAAGCCAGCTTGCTTTCCCTGCCGCTCAGGATACGATGCTCAACTAATTATTCAGACAGCGACATTAATGAGAGCCCTTCGTGTTTATTTTCAACATACTAACCAGCGCTTAGCTTCCATTTGTCGGATATGGTCACTGATTAAAATGTGTTTCATGAATAGCAAATCTGAATTCGAATATAACAAAGAAGCACCGGAGAAAAATAAGGAACAGCTGAGCGGAGAACCAAACGTGTCAACTCAACTTGTTTTCAGCCTCAAGATTCGTCAAGGACAAACTGACAGGTAGAAGGAAATGCCCTGAGTATCAAGGAAAGTGAAAGGAGTATTTTTAATCACAGATGTCCATGTACAATCTTGACTCCTGACCAGAGCCGATGGCTCACCATATGGTCAAGAACAACTTCTATGTCTAATAAACTTCACTAACTTTATGATACTAAATAAAGATTTCTTTTAAGTTGGTTTTTTTTTTCATGGAATGACCAAAAGGCTCGTTTGCATTAGTGTGACTTTTCCATCTTAAAAAGTTTGATCTTTGATGAAATTATCTCATACACCATCTTCACAAACATCACCAAATGCAATTCTGTTTTATTCCAAATCTCTTGTAAACCTGTATTACTGAGGGTCTTTTAAAAAGTGTTCTTTAATATCCTCTTATACATCTTGTTTCTAGTCTGCTAAATCTTGCAATCAAGTTCTTTCTATTTCAAATTAAATTTCTATTTTGGTATGATAAATTTTGTCCTTCATTTAATGGTGATTATAATCCTAAAATATTCATATAATCATAATTGAAAATGAATAACTTAAAAAAAGGTGTGCTAAGAGCCACTAGAGACATTAAAAAATTGAAAATGGTCTTGATGCGGTTCATTTTGAGATGGGCACTTTTGAATTAAGTAACAGTGGCAGTATTTCAATAAGTGTTCTATCTGTCCTCCTGGATAAAGAATTTTACTCGATAACCTCATATGACTTCTGCTTTTATAGAACAGCAAAATAAATATGAGTCCACATAGACCACTTTGGGAATGAAAATGTCACGGCATGCAACATTTCTTAAGTATATATCTCTAAACTTACTCTATGATAGATCTGTGATTTTATAATGCCAAAATATGCAAATGGCACACATGTGGGAAGCAGATGCAGATCTTAGGCTAATTTTTAAAATGTATTTAAATAAGTACAAATACATGCTATTTACATGGGTACCTGTTAAAGACAGGTTCTCAGACTACTGGCATCTCCGTGCAATTTATGCCTGATAAGCATTTGTCCTCCATAATAATCCAGAAAGATGTGGTCAGTCTGCAGCAGAGCATGGCTAAGTGTTAATCATTCCATTCCTTCTTCTTGGGTGTACAGCTGGGATAAATTTCTCAGCCTCCCTTGCAGTTAGGTGGGTCCCTGTGACCAAGTTCTGGCCAAACAGATGGAAGTGGGTATGTTACTTTTCATCCTGACCCAAAAGCCTCCTGAACTATCCAACCACCCCTAATCCCCTCTCTCTCTTCCTGGTTGTGGGTCCAGAGCTCCAGGGAAGAACTTCAGGTCCTGGAAGACAGTGGAGTCACTGGGTGGAATGAGCCAAGGTCCCTTAAAACCATGCAGAGCAGAGCCAACAACACCAGTTCCACACCATCCACTAGGTTGTGAGATGTCCAATAAATAAACCTGCACTGTAGTTCCCATAGTGACACAGTGGAAACAATCCGACTAGGAACCATGAGGTTGCGGGTTTGATCCCTGGCCTCGCTCAGTGGGTTAAGGATCTGGCGTTGCCATGAGCTGTGGTGTAGGTCGCAGATGAGGCTCAGATCTGGCATTGCTGTGGCTCTGGCATGGGCTGGCAGCAACAGCTCTGATTCGACCCCTAGCCTAGGACCCCCCATATGTCGCGAGTGCGGCCCTTAAAAAAAAAAAAAAAAGGCAATAAATAAATAAACCTGCACTAAGTTAAGCCTTTGAGATTGAGGAATGTTTGTTAAAATTGCCACTATCTCTCACTCAAATACATAGGCCTTTGGAATTTCTCCTTGGCTCCAAAGTTATACTTGAATTTCAGGAACAGCACACACAAATTTGTAAATTTACAGTTGTACCAGCTTACATTCCCACCAACAGTGTAGGAGGGTTTCTTTTTCTCCACACCCTCTCCAGCATTTGTTATTTGTGGACTTATTAATGATGGCCATTCTGACTGGTGTGAGGTGGTATCTCATGGTAGTTTTGATTTGCACATCTCTAATAATCAGGGATGTTGAGCATTTTCTCATGTGCCTGTCGGCTATCTGTACATCTTTCTTGGAGAAATGTCTGTTCAGCTCTTTTGCCCATTTTTCAATTGGGTTGTTGGCTTTTTTGCTGTTGAGTTGTATAAATTGTTTGTACAGTTTAGAGATTAAACCCTTAATAAATGGCACAAATGAACCTTCCCACAGAAAAGAAAATCATGGACTTGGAGAATAGACTTGTGGTTGCCAAGGGGGAAGGGGAGGGAGTGAGATGGATTGGGGAGCTTGGGGTTAACAGATGCAGACTATTGCCTTTGGAATGGATTAGCAATGAGATCCTGCTGTGTAGCACCAGGAACTATGACTAGTCACTTATGATGGAGCATGATATTGTGAGAAAAAAGAATGTATACATATATGTGTAACTGGGTCACCATGCTGTACAGTAGAAAAAAAAATAATGTGTAGTGGAAATAAAAAAAAAATTGTAAATTTGGAAAAATTCCTGAAGATACATTACAGGTGTGGTTATCTGCTCCTCTCATTAAGCTAAGGGTAGAAAAGAGAAAGAGGAGAGACAGCTAATATATTCCCCAAACAGGTCAAGTGTATCTCTCCTTACTTCATCTTCACATAGTTCTGTGAGTAGGTCCAGTTCCCATTTTATGTATAAGAACACTGAGCCTCTAGGAAGTGAAATAGCAGCAAATGCCAGGGAATATATAGCCGGTGAACATTTTCTTAGTTGAATGCATTTGGCTTTTAATATCTGAATTTTACAGAAAATGCTTTTCTTTCTTTTCTTTTCTTTTCAGGGCCACACTCGCGGCATATGGAGGTTCCCAGGCAAGGGGATGGAATCAGAGCTACAGCTGCCAGCCACAATCACAGCCACGTGAGATCCAATCCTCCCATTCGTGTATGGGACCTACACTGCAGCTCACAGCAAAGCCGAATCCCTAACCCACTGAGCAAGGCCAGGGATCCAACCCATGTCCTCATGGATACTAGTCAAGTTTGTTACTGCTGAGCCGCAACTCTTGAAAATGCTTATTTCTAACATTTTTGGTTGTTGCTTGTAAAAGTCCATGACATGCTCTCCAATTTAAGAAAACATTTTCAATTAAAAGTGTGAGGAGAAAGTGTCAAGTTACAACATAATTGGTAGACTGTTAGAAACTTCTCTAGAGGTTTTGAAAAGCCAGCAACAAAGGGTGTGTGTTGCAGATTTTCTCAGCGATTAAAAAAAAAAGCCACATTTCAAAAAAAAAAAAAAAAAAGCACAAATGCATTCTGATGCCATTAATTGTTGAGAAATGCATGTTTTCAACATTTTTACATTCTTAGTGTGACTCTTGTTAAATATATATATATATATATATGGCATTTTACTGTATTTTTGTCGTATTTTACAAGGGTTGGCAACCCATTTTCATAAAGAGCCAGACAGTGAATATTTTGCACTCTGAAGCTTTTTTGTTTGTTTGTTTTTTGTCTTTTTGTCTTTTTTGTTGTTGTTGTTGTTGTTGCTATTTCTTGGGCCGCTCCCACGGCATATGGAGGTTCCCAGGCTAGGGGTCCAATCGGAGCTGTAGCCACCGGCCTACGCCAGAGCCACAGCAACGCGGGATCCGAGCCGCGTCTGCAACCTACACCACAGCTCACAGCAACGCCGGATCGTTAACCCACTGAGCAAGGGCAGGGACCGAACCCGCAACCTCATGGTTCCTAGTCGGATTCGTTAACCACTGCGCCACGACGGGAACTCCTGAAGCTTTTTTTTTTTAATGGCTGCACCCGAGGCATATGCAAGTTCCCAGGCCAGGAAATGAACTCTAGCCTCTAGCCTCAGCTGGGACAACACCAGATCCTTTAACCCACTGCGCCAGGCCAGGGATTGAACCCACGCCTCTGCAGCAACCTGAGCTGTTGTACTCAGATTCTTAACCCACTGAGCCACAGCAGTAACTCTTACACTTTGTAGCTTTGCAGCTCTAAGTTCTCTATGGCAATCACTCCACTCTGCTACCACAGCAGGAAAGCAACCGAAGGTACTATATAAACAAATGACTGCCGTGTTCTCATAAAACTTTATTTACAAAAACAGGCAGTGGGCAGGACTTGGCTCCAGGGACATATTTGCCACTTTTTTTTTTTTTTTTTTAATTTCACCTCCTATCCCCTACCTTGTACCCGCCTCTTGTTTCAAGTGTAAGTGACTCATGGTAGTATATTAGTTTGGGGTGTAAAACAATATAGTGATTCAATATTTTTATATTACAAAATAATCACCACCATCATTTACCAACTTCTGCCTCAGAAAACTGATTGGGGGTTTTGCATACTGACACAACACCACCTTATGATTTCTTCTCTGTAAAATAATGGGAAAGAGGCTCTGGTTAGCATTTCCACCCAGGACACCTGATTGCCAGGAATGGATTACTGATGATCGGGGGAGGTGCTTTAACTTGCGAAGGTTCAGGAGATAGTTTACTGCGCTCAGATTCTATCTGAGGTCTAACCCCACTGCCCGGCTCATCCCTCAAAATCACGCCACCTTTCAAAAGGCTCACGGGCACCTGTAAAGAGCTTATAGGCACCCGAAGCCATTCTGAACAAAGATGGAAGCACAACAGTAACAAAAAGGAAAAGATGATGGTTTTTCTCACTCAGCACAATCTCATCCCTGTCTTAAGGTAATGTAGGCAATAGTTGGTCACCTTATAATAAGGACTTCTTGCTGTGTCACAAGGTTTTTCTGTAGTGTCTCTGGAATGCTGGGATGCAGGTTTGATCCCTGGTCCTATACAGTAGGCAAGGATCTGGCATTGACTCAGCTGTGACACAAGTTGCAACTGCAGCTCAGATCTGATCCCTGGCCTGGGAATTCCATATGCCATGGGGAAGCCAACCCACCCCCCGAAAAAAACCCTTAAAAAAAGCAAAATAAATAATTTGTAGATTTAAAATGTCATTGGAGGAGTGCATGCCAGGAGCAAGAAATGACAACCTCCACAAGTTTCAAAATCAGGTATAAAGTCTCACCAAATTAGAACCACACAGCTTTCTTGGATCTCTAGGATGTTCTTTCTTAACCAATTTCAGAGTAAAAGTTATGTAACCAATGACAGAATATGCCAGAAGAAACCTATCAAATATCTTCTCCCATTATTCTCCCAAGAATGTAAAGTTGTTGTAAAAAGGTTTTAGTTCACTACATATTTTTTTTTTAGGATGGCAAAGTTCAATGACATAGACAGATAGATATGCTTTCTTAAAAAATCTCAGTTCCCCATTAATGTTTTATTACAACAGTGAAATATACAAGATAATCTGAGACATGAAGTAGATAAATTGAACGAGTCTGTTTTACCTAAAATGTCAATCACAACAGGAAAAGAGGCAAGTCAATGATAGTCCAGTCTGACAAAGGAATATTTTGTAGCTATTAAAAATCATTCTGGGAATACTGAAAAGTGTGCAGATGCTTCTTATGATGTGACATGAAATAAGCAAGACAGAAAAACCATATTTAAAGTAGATGATCAACTGTATAAACATAAGCATCAAAAAGAGAATATAAAATTAAAAGTTAATAGAACATAAAATTAACAGAGTTTGCCTAGGAAGTAATGGGACTAGGTGCTGTTTTCCTTTAGAATTTTTTTGTATTTTTGATTTACTCCAAGCAGTTTCTAAAGTATTGGTTACGCAATCTGAAAAAGTTGCATGAACTTCAAAAAGAAAAAAAGAAATGTGTTGTACATTTATTGACACTCATTTATTAATGGCTTCTGATGGCCTCCCTCTCAGACCAGAAGTATCTTGAGAAGAGAGATTCTTGTCCTCTTTCAATTTACAGCATCTCACGCACTCAATTAACATTCCTGGAAGCAAGTGAATAGTCCACCTAACTTTTAAAAATCCTCTTAATGAGATTCTATAAATAAATTAATTTTTATACTCTAAGCCTTTAAAAGAACGACATAATTTTGTTGAAAGAGCCTGATCATTTGTGGATTGTAGCCTACTGAAAAAATTCCACTTTCTTTCCTCTTTTCTTTTTCCACAGTGACACATGGCAATTTTGTCTTTCAGTAACTTATACAACTCCAAGTCACTGATCATTACAAACAAACTGCGACTTGATCATGAAGCTTTGGCATTTCATAAGTATGCACCCCAATGCACTACTTGCTTGGAGGCCAGGATGGTTATCTCCTGATGGACAAGTGACTTCTCAGCAGCAGGAGGGAGAGACCTCTCGTGTCAGCGAGGAGAAGGGCACTGTGCTGTCTCCACACACGCTCTCTCCTGTGCAGGCTCTTCCCCAACAGCCAAAAACCACACGACAAATGCCATCATCATTCATCACTTTTCTCTTTCTCCACCCATTTCTGTCTCAGAAGCACATGCCACACATGCATACAGACTCACCCAGCAAACACGCACTCCCTGCCTGCATAGTTTCTTTCTTTTTTTTTTTTTTTGCCTTTTTAGGGCCGCACCTGCAGCATATGGAAATTCCCAGGCTAGGGGTCAAATCAGAGCTACAGCTTTTGGCCTACACCACAGCTACAGCAATGCAGGATCCGCGCCATGTCTTCGATCTCTACCACAGCCCACGGCAACGCCAGATCCTTACCCCACTGAGTGAGGGCAGGGACCGAACCTGCATCCTCATGGATACTAGTTGGGTTCTTAACCCTCTTAGGCACAAAGGGAACTCACTGCCTGCATTGTTTCAATGGCTCCCCAGTATTCTTAGGAAAAGGGATCAAAACCCTTCCATTGGCCCTTCCAAGGCCCTCATGTTCTGGCCACTGGAGATCCCTCCAGCCTCCAGCTCAACCATACACATCCACTGGCCCTGCCCAGGTTCTCACTGAGCCTCTGCCCAGAGCTCTAGGGATCGACAAAGGGAGACTGAGAACTGGATAAAGATTCCAGCTCCTTTCCTGAGAATCACCGTGGTCAAGAAGACAGTGGGGGAAGAAACCTATCTTTTTCTTTAAAAAAAAAAAAAAAAAAAGCACTGTCAACATTTTATTATATATTTTACTCCACTTCATGTCTCACGGAAAAATTTCCCATAACATCTTTTGGATAAAAAGAAGCCTAAATGAGTATGTAAAACATGAAAACCTCAAAAGCAACTTCCGTTTTCTTCCTAAGACATAACCATCTGCCCAGAAGTCCTCTGTAGGCTCCTAACAATGGCAAGTGTTTCCTTAGTCCTGACCAGCAGGGAACTCTTCTCCAAACATGTCAACTCCAAGAGGAGAAGGGAAAGATAAAGCCAAGTGCAAATCACAAACAGGTCCAGCCATGGGAAAGGCAATCTGTGCAGAGGGAGATAAATGCTCGGGGCAGAATATTGCATCTTACGCTGGAACAAGTGCAAGCTATGAATGGCCTTCAACCAACCACCCTGCCCCATCCCAGGGGAGGATGAAATAAAAGACATCTTCCTCGTGAAATGTAAAAATGATCTCTGGGAGAACAAGCACGTTGAGCGATGAGCAGGCTACAAAAACAGGAAAGGCTCTGCTTCATTTTCATCAAACCTCAGTGGCCAAAAGCAAAGTAACATACCATCTGAGACCATCCCATGATCACGAAGGCCATTTCACTTTCCTCTCCCTGGGCACAGAGTAAGATTACGTGACCCTCTTTTCCTTGCTTTTAGGTTGGGACCTCAAATGTGTCTGATTTCTGGTCCACGGCATGTGGGCAGAAAGCAGCAAGGTGCACCACTGCCAAGCCTGACCCCTGCATTGGCTCTGCTCCCTGTTCCTCTTCCCCAGAGACCGTGGAGACCCCACGTTCTCGTGGCAAGCACAGGATGGAGGAGGTTCCACAGTGACATGAAGGGAGCATGAACACACACCTTTATTAAGTTAAACTACCCAAATCTGTGGGCTGTCAGTCACAGCAGCTAGCAGGACACATACTGACAAATATACTTTATACCTGATTGCAAACTTAATTAGGATTTCCTTAAATACACATTTATTTTTGGCTTCATCTCCACCATGGGGCCATGGCTTAATATTCTGTGTATCCTTGTAGAGAAGACCTACCACCATGTCTTGAATAGTGGGTTGTTGAAAGAGTGACAAATAATTCATCAATTAAGACAGAAAGCATTCACCAAAGTTGACTTTTTCAGGAATTACCAAGGGGCCAAAGCCTAAAATTGAGACAAACGAGGTCTCTGCCCTTACGAGGCCCCCAGTCTACCAGGAAACACCAATATACATCCACGGGGGAAGTTTTAACACAGAGATTTGACCCAAGCACAGAAGGTCAGAAAAGGGTGCACAAAAGTGATGATCTGGAAGCCTAAGACATTAGAGGTGAGCAGGACTCAGCCAGGGAGACAGAGCTGGGTGGAAGGTGAAAAGAGAAAATCTAGGATTCTCTTGGTCCAAAGAGGTAGGAGCAAATCTAAATACTGGGCCTGAAAATCAGCCATCTCCTGCCTTCTACAGTGTCTTATAAAATATAACTTGGGAGTATCAGGACTTTCAAACCAAGTACATTGAGTAATACAGAAATAAAAGCACACCCTTACCCTCTGCTACGTGTCTCAATGGTGTAACTTAAGACAAGACACTTGTTTTTCTACCACTGACAGGGAGAAAGGAGTGGGTTATTCACACGAAAATTGCTTTTTTAAATTATCTAAGAAAATAATAGTAGGAGAAACCAAGCAGCTTCAGTTCACAGGCTGAGGCACTATTCCTTCTTAAAAACCCATTCCTTTTTTTCTCCTCCTTTTTGTAAATATTATAACTATTGCCTCCCCCCAAAAAAACCCAAAGTAGGTTTTGTTTTCTCTTCAAATCCATACACCCATGACGACGAGCACTTCGGGTCAAGAAGCCCAGGTTCCCAACAGCACAGGGTCACCGCTGGGCTGTGGTCCTTACCTGGGTCTCTGTGTGCGCAGGCTGAGGGGAGTGAGTTTGGAGAGCTGGAAAGGGCTCTGTGGCCCTGTTTTATAAAGGGGCTTTCAAACTCATGTGCTCACCAGAATCACCTGAAAGACTCGTTAAAACAGGACTGCTGGGCCCTAACCCCAGAGTTTCTGATTCACTAAGGCTGTGGTAAGCCCAGAAAATTTACATTCCCGTCCGCAGGTGATGCTGCTGCTGTAGGTTCAGCCCCCACAGGTGGAGAACTGTGCCCTGAAGTGCTCCGCTGCCAATCCCCCCCGCCCCCGCCCAACCCGGCCCATCTGGACCCCACCCCAGTTGGAGGACAGCCTGCTCCTCACAGGAACCAGCCGTGTCTGTCTTGGGTGCAGGGCCTCCTCCAGGGTCCTTGCCCAGCTTCTGGGGACCAAGCCCTTAGCCTCTCTCCCATGGAGGTCTCCTCTCCGGAAAATATTTGAAGCTCTGCAATCCCTTCCCCAGCAGTCGTCTGTGTGCTTTATCCTGACACCTGAATCAGAAGTGGCTGACTCTAAGGTCTTGGCATCAGTCTCAGCACAGGACCCAGGCTTTGCCACGTCCAGAGGGCCTTCCATCTCCAAGTCCTCCCAGACCTCCCTACCCAGTCCTTTTCCCACCAACTGCTTCCCGTCCCTACACCATACTCTTATTCCTCACTCTGAGGCTTAGCTCTCATCATTCTCTTTGCCTAGAAAGCTCTTCCTACAGCTCTTTGCATATGGAGATCATTTTTAATCTTTAGACCTTAAATCAAAAGCCATCTCTTCCATGCCCCCTGCCCTGATCAGACTAGTTGAGCGGCCCTCTGAGGAAATGGGCTATGTACTGTTTCCTTCGTGTATTGTTAGTCTATGTAAATATACCATTCCTTCATTTTTCACTATTGACTCTGTGCTTCTCTCCACTCGAGAGCAAACTCCATGATAGCAGGATTCTGTTCTCTTTCCTTCCTTACTATGCCCTCACCCACCCCCCAACCCCACCCCGCCACATGCAGCACCATGACTGTCACATGGCAGGCACTCAATGGGTATTTGTCAGCTGCATGAATGACTAAATTATTCCATGCTATCTTTTAATTTTTCTTTGTTTTTCTTCTTCTTCTTTTTTGGTCACACCTGCAGCATATGGAGTTCCTAGGTCAGGGATCAAATCTGACCTGGAGTTGTGACCTATGCTGCGGCTATGGCAATGCCAGCTCTTTTAAGCCACTGTGCTGGGCTGAGGATCGAACCTGCGTCCTGGCACTGCAGAGACGGCTCCGATCCCACTGTGCCACGGTGGGAAATGCAACGCTATCTTTTAATCTTAGAGAAAAAAAATGAATGAACAATGAAAAGCCTGTATCTATAAGCTATAATATCACACGTTCCAGAGCCCAGAGGGATGTGTAATGGCACGTGCTAAGACTAAAGTTATAGAAATGAAGCATCTGTGCCAGGATTTCAGGCTTGAGATGCTGAAGTGGGTCAAGGGCTGGAGGAGACCCTTGGATACATCTCAAATCACCCTTGACAGCCCGCCCTGTCCTCCATAAGCCATTTCACATCGTTTCTGCGAGGCTGTGTCCATAACCTTTAGACGACTTCAACTTCTTTCTAATGCCACCCCCCTCCTGCTGCCAGGTGCAAAGGGGAAGAAAGTTCTTTGCAAGCTGAGCTCCTCCACCCTGGACGACTCTGAAAAACCACTTGTAAGTGGTGTATGTTAACCACAGTTCGTAATTTTGTCACAGGTGTTTGACTAAAAAGGGGACGGAGCCTTTTAAGACAGTCTGCCTCTATTATGTCATTGTGTATATTCTGCACCACACCTAAAAGCTAACACAATCCTTTCTTTCTATGCCATGGCAACCAGGAGAGGTAATGCTGCATAATTTTGCTAGGGGCATCCTATATGCTCAAAATCGTTCACGCCTTTACCAAAAAAAAAAAATGTTAAAGCAGAATTTTAACACAACTTATCATAAAAGCTGACACTCATACACTGGAAGGGAAATCAAATGACATGAGTTGTACCTGGCAGTTCAACAAAATACAGGATAAATACTCTTCACGAAGCAGCCAAACCATTGGTGAGAAGTTCAAATGAGGGAAATGAGGGAGAGGAAGTGAATGAATATTCGGTGTGTTATACCAAATGATTTTTCTATAATTTTTTTTAAATTGTTAATATTCACTAAGCCTGGTGGGGTGAAATTAGCACTGATGAGGATGGGACACTAATTTACTTACTGTGTGGCCTTAGGAAAGTCACTCTCTGAAATACACTGTCAGGAGAAGTTTTAATGAATTCAATTATTCCACAGGCTCCTTCCAGTCCAAACTCTTGGAATCCATGACATAGCTTCTAGATTTCCATCTGAGGTGGACAGACACAAGGAAAAGGGCAGGCTCACCTCTACCCTCCTTCATGCAAAACAAACACTGTGAGACGGCCATCCTTGACCCACAAGCTAAGGTGTGGGGTTGGCTATACTCTGGTTTACTGTATCTGTTCAAATAAAGTTATGTTTCCATGTACTACAGGAGGGTGAGTTGATGTAGTAATTACCTGTTACTCTTGACAAGTAAGGTAATTAATGTAGCAAAATACCACTGCAATGTGTGTAAATTTAGACCACCATAATTAAAGCACCCGTCTGTTCAACAAACTGTTCAATTAAGAAAAAAATATTGACGGTGTACATTTTTGGAAATTAGAAAACGTATGGAATGAATGAATCTCCCTTGGTTGACATCCTGTTTCTAGAATGCTTTCTCAGCAGGGAGCATGCAGGAAGGGTTATAATGGGGTAACTTTCACTGAAACACAGAAGCATCTTTGTACATGTATTATTAAGACAACAATCTCTTGTGGAAAGATTTCACTGAGCATTCTCATTCTACGTCACATACATAAGTCAGAAAATGAACTGAAGAACTATCTGCACCCCCACATGACAACAAGTAGCAAAAGGCTGAAAAGTTATTATTGTATAACGATTCAAGTAACAGGGCTGCATTCTAGTATCATAACCTGACAATACTCTTATATACTCACCAATTGAAAAGGCTAGAGGTGCTAAACACACCTTGGGCAAAGAAAACAGCTGCAAACTCCCAGGCACTCCTTGATCAGAGAGACAATGGTATCAAAGTTGCCTTCATTATCTTTTACCCTGGTCTCTTCCTGTGTCAACCAGTCATTTAAAAAAAAAACTGAAGTACAGCTGAATTACAGTGTTGAATTTCTTTTCTTTTTTTAAAATTATTATTATTATTATTTTTTAAGGGCCGCACCCGCAGCATATGGTGGTTTCCTGGCTGGGGGTCAAATCGGAGCTGTAGCTGCCAGCCTACCCCACAGCCACAGCAACACCAGATCTGAGACCTGTCTGTGACCTGTACCACAGCTCACAGCAACACCCGATCCTTAACCCACTGAGCGAGGCCAGGGATCGAACCCGAACCTCATGTTTCCTAGGTGGATTCATTTCCGCTGCTCCACAACGGGAACTCCTACAGTGTTAAATTAATTTTTGGTGCAGAGCAAAGTGATTCAGATATATATGTATATATGTATCTATATATATGTAGGTATTTTTTTTATATTCTTTTCCATTATGTTTTATTACAGGATACTGAATATAGTTCCCTGTGTTCTACAGCAGTATAGCTGTTGTTTCTCTATTTTGTATCTAGTAGTTTGTACCTGCTAATCCCAAACACCTAATTTATTCCTACCTCCACCCCCTTTCCCGTTTGGTAACCACAAGTTTGTGTTCTCTGTGAGTCTGTTTCTGTTTCAGACTCCAAAGTGAACACGCTGAACAAAAAGGCTACCTGGTCCTTCACGAGAAAGCAAGCTTACCTACCACCTTGCTAATCTAGCCACTTCAAGAGTCAACTGCCCAAAGAAATTAAAATAGAACTGAATCCTCAGTTACAAGATCAGGGGAAAAGCAGCTACCTCTAAACTTGTTCACAGAAAGAAGCGGGGTGGGGGCGGGGGGGCTAGCTGATGTCTACATGGAGAAGTGGGGAACTAGTCAGGCGTCCTTTCTGAGAAGGAAATCCCAGGAGTTTTTCTCTTAATTCTTCTACTCAGATAAATACAGAGGAAGACATAACAAGTTGGCCTGAGTAAAGAAACAGCTGGAATCCAGACAGACTAAACAGTGTGATATGGGGAAGAAACAGTATATGATTTCAATGTCACTTAATGATGGACACACTTGTTTTTTGGTCTTGTTTTCACATTTGGACAGTGTATCTTACCTTGGAAGATATAAAAATCTAAAGCGAAGTAACCAAAAGTCACTGTCAAGTGAATTCTTAGTTTATCATACTCAAATTAAGTCCTAAACGTTCTCTATCTGAGAACTTGGATGTACTACCAAGGAAAGAATAAAAAGGACAAGGAGACATGTGAAACTGAAATAGGATGAGGAAATGAAATCGTCTAACTTCAGTACTCTGATCTCACACTTGGAAATAATAACAATGACATTAACAGGAAAAGGATGAAAAAAAAAAATCACTTGCTCTAGCTGTTGGTAAAAACAAGGATAGGAGATCCCAGTGGGCAGGAGGATTTTGTCAAAGTATCCTCAGAACTTATGCTACCTGATGGGGCAGGAGTATTCACTTTTAAAGTGAACTTTTTTTAGAGGAACTTTTTTTAGAGGAGGGGTGGGGGATGAGTGGAATAGGTGAGGGAGATTAAGAAGTACAAACCTCCTGGAGTTCCTGTCATGGCTCAGTGGTTAACAAATCCAATGAGGAACCATGAGGTTGCAGATTCGATCCCTGGCCTCGCTCGGTGGTTTAAGGATCTGGCCTTGCTGTGGCTGTGGTGCAGGCCAGCAGCTGTAGCTCCAATTCGACCCCTAGCCTGGGAACCTCCATATGCCACAGGTGCGGCCCTAAAAAGCAAATAAATAGAAAAGGAGTACAAACTTCCAGGTAAAAAATAAATGGGTCAGGAGGATGAAATGTACAGCATGGGAATATAGTCAATAATAATGTCATATCTTTGAACAATGACAGATGGTAACTAGACTTATGGTGAGCATTTTGTAATGTCTCAAGTTATTGAATCACTCTGCTGTGCACCCGCTAATGCAGTGTTGTTGGTCAGTTACACCTCAAAACAAAATCATAGGAAAAAAATCATACTTGTGTTTACTAGAGGTGGGGGGGAGTGGATGAAGGAGGTCAGAAAAAGTATAAACTTCCAGTTACAAAAGAAATAAGTACTAGGGATTTAATACACAACATAATTACCATAATTAACATTGCTATTACACATGAATGTTGCAAAGTCCAAAGAATGCTCATCGCAAGGAAAAATAATTTTTTTCTTTTTCTTTCATCACGTATCTACGTGAGATAAGGGGTGTGCACCAAACTTGTGATAATTATTTCATGATGCATTTAAGTCAAATCCTTATGCGGTATACTTTGAACTTATACTTTGCCGTTTGTCAATTATATCTTGACAAAATTGGAAGAAAAAAAACAAAAGAGAAAATAAACTATTTTAATTTTCTTAATTAGAAAAGGTGCTAAAACTAATTACGGTAGAGACAGGAGGAAAAGGGGGGACGCGAATTGGGGACCTGATGCAAGATTCAAGGGCTGCAAAGTAAAATTTCTGTTTCTCCAATGCTGAATGAATCATCTAAAGAAGAAAGGACAGTCAATACTGTTCTTGTTCACTGGCTGAATTTATGGAGGATGAAACCTCCAAAAGCAATTATTTCAAGGATTACACTGGATAGCATCTGATGGGCTATGTAATATCACAAAATATCACAAAACTATTTCACATTGATTCCATCATTTGATCCTCCCCAACCACTGAGGTAATAAGATTAATTCCATCTTACAGACAAGCAAAGTAAGGCCCCAAAGCAGCTAGCTGGTATGGCTGAATTCCCAAAAGCTACTGTACTGAAACAATTTGTTCTCCCTGGAATGGCATAAATATGTCCCTTGGCCTCAATGAATCACTTCATAGACAGCATTTGAATAATACACTTGCCTTAGTACTTACAGTTATGATGACTCGTGTCTAAAAACCTGTACCTTAAAATGACCAGGTATGCTGGTGAACATGTTCCAAAGCAATGGTAGTGTAAGTTTTTAGGTAATCACTCAAGTTGGGACAAAAGTTCTGGTTCCAAATTTTGGCTTAGTCATTTAGGAAAAGCAACAAACCTGGGACCTGGGACCCTACAAACCCAAAGAGTTTAATTAAGTAGTCAGGGCTGCCTAGAATTTGCTCTATCCCAAAGGGGGCTCAAGAAAAACTACACCACCATCTTCCACTCCCAACAGCATATACTTGAGCTCTTGGTTTAACTTTCTCCTAACCTTTTCCTCTTGACCCTTCCATGGCATTGGGCTATGGTCCTCTTTCATCTCCCAGACAGAATCTGAGAACCATGGGGCTGGAGGATGACTGTGACAGGTCACATACCTTCTCCAGATGGAGACGCTGATGCAAGAAATTGAAAAAAGGTGACACACAGAAAAAGAAGGGAGGATGAGTAGTCTCTAATGCCCGTCATATTTATTCACCTCTCACCTATAGAAACTTGAAGCTGACTGAAATGCAGAATAGATTCTTCATCCTTTTTCATTCTCAAAATTAATACAAACTGGAGTGAAAAACTAAATGGCAAATGGCTACACAGGAACAACTGTACTAATGTTTAGGTGTTAAAATGTGTGAGTCAGTGTCTCCTGGGTTTAAGCAACTTTGAAAGATTTCAGTGGGACACGATCACTGACAAAGTTATCCAAATCCTGCTCTTATACAGATGTCATGCATACTACTTTTTAATATAAGAGAAAATAATTTTGAAACACACATCCAAAATGTATAAAGGTGAGACGGCTATTTAAAGCACCACTGACTCCTAGATTTAAATCTCCTCTACTTTTTAACGTCAGCCTAGGCATCCATTAGAACAAGAATCATCGGAACTACTTTTTATCTAATGAGGTAAATAAATACCACATGAAGGAAATATTATTTTTTACATACTATGCACTGTTCTCAGAACAATTTTTGCATAAGCCCATTCAACCCTAAAGCATCTGATAAACTAGAATATTTTCAACTCCTACAGTAAGGTAGGTGCTTTTCTACCTTAATCTTCAAATGAGACTATTGAGGTTTAAGAAGATTAAATAACTTTCCTAAGGTCACAATGTTACTAAGTAGCTTAGCCAGAATTTGAAACCAGATCTCTTTTCCCAACTTGGGTAATTACTTAACAACTATACTACCACACTTAAGAACATATCAGCTAATACTCCTGGTATAAGGTTTCCTGGTTCATGTTGATCCTGGAAAGTAAAGCAACTTGAAAAAACAACTCTGTTTTAAGAAGTCTGTTTTGCAATAAAAGTCATTTTTTTTATGGTAACATGAAGACTGATTATTTTTCAGGTTATAGTAGTAATTATTAGCCTATGAATGCTATATAGAAATGTTTCCCCAAAATTTAGTGTTTCTGTCCACCATTATACAAACTAATATTGTTAACCACCTGAATTCTTATACCCTCATTTATCTCGTTATGAAATTAAGCCATACTGGTCCTAGTTTTCTAACACAGAATTTTGTCAAGAAATAACTCAAGGATTCTTCTCCAAATCACATGCAAATGGAATCAATACAGCCTAAGAGGAAAAAAGAACCTGAATTTGAGGTTTACCATTCAGTGAATGACCACAAAGAAACAAAGTGTTTGGATAAAGAGACACAATCCTGGGTCCATAAGTTCCCTTGTTCCTTTTGCCAGGAGAGAGGAAATACTAGTATCAGAAACTTATGGAATAGAAGGATGTGACACACAAACACCAAAGAAGCTCCTTCTGGAAGATGAATGGGTAACAGGCAGTATTGTGTACCATGATACTCTGTGACACTATCAGAAAGGCAAGAGATGACAATGGATTGGTTGGCAAAATATTCAAATTCCTACTGACTTCTGGTCTCAGAAGTTCTTTTTTTAGGTATTTGCTCCCTTATCAAAAAGCCATTCTTTCATCCCCTCTCCCTAATCACTCATCCTGGCTGTTTCTAGTTAGGATGCTGGACGGTCTCTCTTTCTCTGACTCTCCCTTCATTCCTGGGCTATCTGTATCTCTACTGATGTCATCTGAGTGGTAATTAGAACAAAGAGGTAGAATCAAGAGACAGACCTATATTTCCTGAGGTTCTTGATTTAACCCTCTCCAATGATGTTGGGTGGTACGGACATGACAACAAATTACAATGAACCGAATACCTGGTTGTTCTTTTTTCCAATTCCCCTTCAACCCTTCTAATTATGTCAAGGTCAAAGCTTCATTGGGGTACTTGTCTGGTATCTCACACATGGGCAAGCCACTTTTTAAAAAAGAGATAACCCTTCCAAGCTCAATACCTTAAGAAGAAGTAGGCACTGTGCATTCCCTTGTGGCGCAGAGCCAGCATTGTCGCTGCAGTGGCTAGGGTTGCTGCTGTGGTGCACGTTTGATCCCTAGCCCAGGAACTTCCACATCCCATGCGCACAGCCACCAAAAAAAAAAAAAAAAAAGAAGAGAAAGGAGAGAGAAGGTAGACAACAGCATACAGTGAGAAGTTTTTATCAAGGGGTTAACAAATTATGATCTGGGATCTGTGGGCAAACCTGCCCCACTGCTCATGTTTGCCAAGCCCATGAGAAAAAGAATAGATTTTATATTTTTAAAGGGTTTGAGGGAAAAACATCCAAAGAAGGGTTATAGTTCATGAAATGAAAAAATAACATGAAAATCAAATTTCTATGTCCGTAAATAAAGTTTTATTGGGAACACCGCCATGCCCACTCATGACATACTGTTTCTTGCCAATCTGGGGTTACAATGGAGGAGGTGAGTAGCTGCAACAAAAACCATAAGGCCTGTGAAGCTGAACATATTTACTACGTGGCCCTTTACAGGAAGTTTCTAAACTCCTGTGAATACCGTCATTTTGCCTTTTTTTTTTTTTTGGAGTACTTATTTGAGGTTACCATCCAGCTCTGGCAATGGATACATTTTCTTTTAAAGGATAAGGTAAAATTTCTTTTTAAATAGGTTGCTTTGTATCTAACCAGTGAGAGGACTTAAAGGGAGATAGATTCTGATCAAATATAGGCAGTGTTGGAATTCCCACTAACAGAATCAGCAGCATCTTGGGAGTGCTAGGACACAGGCTCGATCCCTGGCCCGGCACTGTAGGTTAAGGATTTGGCATTGCTGCAGCTTCAGCTTAGGTTGCAACTGCAGCTCAAATCTGATCCCTGGTCCCTGGGAACTCCATATGCCACAGGATGGACATAAAAGAAAAAAATATACAGGCAGTGTTTACATTAAAATCAGGGAAAACCTGAGCCAAGTTATGAAAAAGGCCTGGAAAGGTGAAGTTTGAAAATTAATAAACCACGAAGCTGGGTGCAGGCCAGGAGGGGTTGGGTACCAAACTAAAGACTAAATAAATAAGATATGCAGACGTAGCAGGCTGTCTCCTAAGGTCAGAATGGAGTCTGAGCTGTGGACCCCTAGTGGACAGGAGGTCAGGCAGGCTACCCAAGAACATCAGGTTGGCCGGCCCCACCATGGGGAGCAGCAGGTTCTTATTTTACATTCATAAGTCCCTGACAAATTGGCCAAGAATCCCTATCCAGCTATTGGTGAGACAGACAGTCCAAAACAACCATCAGTGTGTAAGTCAGATAAAACAATAGCAACAGGCCAAGAGGCTCAGCATGAGTCCAGGCCCACTGCTTTGCAGCAAGTATCACTTTACACTGAGAATGCATCCAGTAACACTTAAGAAGGTTCTCAGAGCTTTCTTCACTCTGTTGGAGATGGTTGTGAGACGCACAGAGCCTGAGAGACCTCCTCCAACCTAGACTAAGTTCACATCACCATCCATACGCTTTACACGCGCCAGTGTTTGATACGCATCATGTTTATTCTTTTACAATAAAAGTTCCTCAACAGCTTGGCTATATGCTTTTTAGAAAAGTCTTTTTGAAAAACAATCTTACATTGTTGCATTTGCCTCTTAGTACTCTTACTGAATGAATATGCATCTCTTTTGTGGCCTTTCCACTAAAAATTTTCCCCAAGACAGAAATGTTTTTTGGTGGCTCCAAACAATTTCTGTTACTGAGTCATAGACACTATCAGAGCAGTGTTAAAATTCATCATCTTTTTCTTTCCATATGATTAATGTTTTTAAAACATGCTAGTAAAACGTAAAACTTAACATATCTGAACCAAAAAAAAAAAAAAGCGCTTAAAGTGCTGATTTTTAAATCCTGGAAATAAGATTAGTACAATTTAGAGGTCGTTTTTTTCCACATCTGCAGAGTACTTCAACTGGTCATCGTTTCTTGGGTGGATTACATCTCGTTTCATCTGCTGTTGACTCAGAAGGCTGAGGCAAGAGGTTCCCAATTTCTTTTTTAACCACAATGAACTACTTTTCTTAAGTCCCAAGCACTCCCACCTACACAGACACTAAGTTCTGGAAGGTTCTGCCAACCAATACTTATTTGTGAAGTATTAATTAATTCCTACATAATATCTACTGACTGCCAATCAGAGCTCATAGACTGAAATATTTATGGCCCAAAGACAAGGAACTTGACAGTCTGAGTAAGCCCTAAAGTATTATCTCATGCAAGTTACTGGATTAACTTTAGACCTTTGGCAACATAAAATACAACCTGATGAAGTACATACTTGAAGCTGTGTCCCCAGCATCTTTTCTGCCACAAATAGGACCAAGTGACTGGTGAGGTCACCAGTTCTGGAGAGGTTGACTCCATCCCAGTTCTAGGGGTAGAAAAATATCACCAAGGGTATGCCAATTAAGACATCCCATCTCCCTGGCCATTGGGAGGGTGTAATGTGCTGGAAACTCACCCAATTAGAGTTCTAAGAATCTTGCTGAAAATCTTAAGATTCCTCTTTCCCCTCTTCCTCCTTGGCATGTTCAGAGAATCCTATAGCCCAGCAGCTGCTAGGAACCATCTTAGGACTGCACATAGGGTGAATCTAAAGAGCAGCCAGCTCCACTGTGGAAAACAGAGCAGAGACAAAGAGCTGGATCAAATCTCTCCTGCAGTTCACCCACTAAGAACTTGCCAGTGACACTGCTGAAGCTGCCAGAACTGGACTTTCTGTTGCTTACCACCCAAGTCCTCCTAACATAAATCCTGAAAAACTCTAGGATTATATTTCCTAATGCCCTGGAATTCTAAGACCCCAGGCATTGGGGATAAACAGATTTAGATGGGAGTATCATAATGTGTAAAATAATCGATAAGTGTGTATTTCCAGGATGGTTGGATATTTTTCAGAGTTTCTGTAACCCCAGGTCAGGGGCATCAGCATGAAAATTACAAAAGATAATAACATCAGGAAACTACCTCATCAAATTATAAGGTGGCCACGCTGACTGACATTACAAGGGTGAAGTGACATGAGGAGAAGAGCTGGCTTCAGGTGACTCACCAAAGGCAAAGGCTTTCAGCTGGATCTGCACCAAAAGCCACCACTTACCCATTTTGTGAATATCCTTCATTTGCAGGGGAAAAAAGGAGAATTCACTATCATAGAAGACTTGCTTTAAAAAGGGCACATGAGTGGTAAACTCTACAAGGAAGATAAGATGATCAAAGGGACAAACAAAATGGTGTTAAGTGTTCCTGTAAACTAGGTGTTGGTAAGGCTCAGATTTTGGTTTTATGCTCCAAATTGAGAGACAGACTGTTGACCTAGTATAAGAAAATAAGTATCAGAGTTCCCGTCATGGCTCAGTGGTTAACAAATCGACTAGGAACCATGAGGTTGCGGGTTCAATCCCTGGCCTTGCTCAGTGGGTTAGGGATCCGGAGTTGCCGTGAGCTGTGGTGTAGGTTGCAGACGCGGCTTGGATCCCACGTTGCTGTGGCTGTGGTTTAAGCCAGCAGCGACAGCTCCAATTGGACCCCTAGCCTGGGAACCTCCAGAGGACATGGGTGCGGCCCTAGAAATGGCAAAATGACAAAAAAAAAAAGAAAAAAGAAAAAAAAGAAAAGAAAAAAGAAAATAAGTATCAATAAGAAAATACCGGTATTGATAGCATGCCCATTGAAGGCCTCTATGTAACTCAAGACATAACCTAGTTATTTGCTGATTAAAGGGGAACCATTGAAAAGAATGGAGTTAAATGGGTAGGGCCAAAATTGGAATAAAACCCTAATATGTGTTTCAGCACAAAGTAGTCGTTTTCGCCACATGTGAAGGAGAGGGACAGGGACAGGGAAGAGGAGGAAGTGGCATCTATGCATATGCAGAGGTGAAAAGATGATCCTTTTACCAGTCAGTAGTCCTTCCTGATATGCTGCTTTTAATGTGGAAGACAAGGTCTTAGCAACCAAGCCTGAGAAGAGATAGTAAACAGAAAATAAAAGCTAAATTGCTGTCTTTAAGAAATATGAGCCAGGAGTTTCTGCTGTGTGAAGTGGGTTAAGAATCCCACTGCAGTGGCTCAGGTTCAAGATCCCTGGTCTGGCACAGCAGTTTCAAGGGTCTGGCATTGCTGCAAATGCAGCATAGGCTGCAGCTGCAGCTCAGATGCAATCTCTGGCCCGGAAGCTTCCATATGCCACAGGTGTGGCCAGGAAGAAAGAAAGAAAGTATGAGCCAGTAACAAAACAGAAAAATGAGAGAAGTAAAAACAGATATGAGAAGACAGAAGAAAGGACAAGTTTGCAGGTCGAGACCTACAAAGAAAGCTATCCAAGGATAGGTTCAGAGTAGGCAAATGTAAATTTCAAGAACAAATCTATGGAACATTTGAATCTGATGCAAACTTCCTTGGACTCCCTCAGGTTCAATGCCTTGTGTGAGCTGTGTTGGACGGAAATCATGGAGAGGAGCTCATTTCCAACTATGAGAGGAGAAAAGATCATAGGCATGAGCAGAGAGACTATCCTCAACCAAAATCAATCATGAAAATGAAGCCTCTAGAAATTCTCATTGGAAGTCCCACAGGGAATAAGACAAAGGCGCAAGCCAATGTTATTAGAATCTCAAACGTCAGGGTGACCTCCGTTGATAAATGACTCCTCAAACCATTATGACAAAGCCCTCAGCAACATGGCCAACTAGAGACTCCCAGGAGAAACGTGGATGATACCTCAAGTGACACAAGCATGAAGACCTGCACAATTGTGTTAAATCCACTGTCATAAAATGAGTATCACCACCAATAAAGGGTTCACATGAATTTCACAGTGTGTGAAGCATGAAAGCTTTTAAAGGTGTTCCAAGCCATTCCAACCCTCGGGTCAATGTCCATGTCGGGAATCAAGAAGGAGAAGCTTAAGCCTACTAACATAGGAGGGCAGTTTTTGTCAGGGTGACATTTTATCGAACCCTGAAAGGGAATTACTTCAGTAGCATCTCGGAAAGAAAAAAGGGAACTATCTCATTCTCCAATCCCTAACACAAAATAGACTTTAGCAATAAGAGTATTTTGTTGGCTGCTGGGGAAAAGAAAGGAAGAAAGAAAAAAGGAAGGAAGACCTCAAAGTCTTCACTGCGGACTCTGCAAGTCATTCAGAAGAGGCCCAAGAAGGAAAGCAAAAAAACACACAAAAAATTCTTATCCGCCATCTTGCATTGGCCAAAGCAACAAAAGCCAAAAGCTTCCCATGTGCATGTCAGCAGATGAATGGATTTTCAAAGGAGAAAAATATCACCCCTGATGAAAAGTTAACACATTTATTGACCACATTCTTTGCCCATATCTCACAACATAATGATAATCTTGCGGAATTCTGTAAAATCCTATTATAGATCACTTAGCATTTACTATAGCATTTAAAGCAGCCAGGCTTCTGGGTTGGAATGTACTGGGGGGAGGGGGGTATAAAATTCTCTGTGTTGGTTTGAACCTCACACACTCGAGAAGGAAACTCCGTCTTCCCTCCACGGCTCCCAAAGTCTCAGGACCCTGAAGTAGGATCCCCCACAGTGGGGTGCTCACAGGAGAGCTGGGTGCCTCTCCTACCCTGAGGTGGGAAAGGCTCCAGAGTACTCATTCGTGTGCCTGAGGGAACAGCGCATGCTCACGATACATATACAAATACACACAGTGATACATATGAATGTATAGAGGAATACATATATAAATATGTACATGAATATGTATACAAATATGAATATGTATAGGTATGTGTCTGAAGCATGGCCTACAAATCTGTCATCGTCAATGTGCAGAAAGATTTTTATCTCAGAAGGCTGATTTATTTTCTGGTCGCCTTCTCCAGCCACCCCCGCCCTCACTAGATGCACCCGTTTGCCTCCCTATACTCAATTCTTTGGATTCGAGTCTCTGTCTTCAGTCCAGTTACCTTCCCAGCCTCATGTTTAATGTGTATTTCATCATCTTCTAGAAAGATCCCGCCTGAGATTGACCCCTGCACCTAAAACGACATTCAGACCTCAGCTTGTCGCTTGCCAGGCTGCCCTCCTCTCCTCTTCTGGGAACAAGCATTGAGAGCACCAACCTGATTTTCCCATCGTCCATTTCTTTCACACTGAATCCAGCCAATGGACTTTTGAGGTTGTTCTTACCCCTCCGTCATCTCCTTCCCAATCTCTTTGACTAACCTACTGAAGATGGCGCCGGTGGCTCCTCAAAACACCACAATTTCGTCTAATTTGAGCTCCTTACCTTATTCTATAAAATGATGACAGATGAACTAAGTTGGAGCCCAGCTCTGAGCGACTCCCATACTCATAAAAACACTGGTCCTGCCCACTGGCTGTGTAGTCAGGATCTTCAAAAGGCTGGACCTTGAGTCACAGAACAGATGTGAAATCCTGGCTCCATCTCACTGCTTTGTGCCTGTGGTAAGATGGCTTATCCTTTCTAAGACTCGATTTCCTCATCTGTAAGGTAGTCCATGGATAACAACAGTACCCCCTTCCCTGGATGCTTATAAGGAGCAAAACATAACAAACTATAAATTACTACACTTGGTGCCTTGTCCATAGCAAATGCTGTCTGCTGTTATTTGTATTAAGCAATGTTACTACTTGCTTCTTAATCTAAATTTGAAGTCTTCCACAGTCACATGTCAACTACCTTTCCAACTCATTTCCTCTCTTCTCCTTTAAGAACTCTGTGTCCCAGCCAAAGGGAATTCTATATTGCTCTCCTCAAGTACCAGGCTTTTTGGTCCTTGTTGAATATTCACTCTGTCTCCATGCGCCAGAAAACCATTCCTCTTCCCCCAACCCACATATCTAAAGTCTACATCTTTGGCAAGCTGTAGCTTAAATTCTCTAGGGGATAGGTATTCCTAAGTACAGTGTTTGAGGATGAACTTTGGCTTTCCAAAATTGCCTATGGCAATTTTAAACACATATGGAGCTAAGAGGTGAATGGGGTAGAGGAAGAAAGAATCAAACGATCAGGCATCTCTTAGAACACAAAAGTCAAAAGCTGGCTTAATAACTTGATCACCTTCAACTCGTCTCTTACTAGTTGGTAAACAACATTTTCTTGGTTAATTTAATATTGATCTAATTGGGACAATTAATGATTTTACATCTGAACTTTCTAAAACCATATTTCTTTTCTCTTCCCAATGTAAGTAAGAATCTTAAATGGCTTAATAAGCCATCATCAGAACAAGTTTTAGCTGTCAGTGGAACCATTTCACACCCAAAGGACTTAATACTGCCTGTAATCTGTCTCTCTGATTTCCTATTGTTGACTCCACAGAATTATAACGACTTCTTTGCGTGGAATATGAACAAATGTATATTAATTCTTAAAAGTGATTGATGCATCTGTGATTATTACATATTATAAGCTCAATAAACACATCCGTGTCATCTTCAAATGGTATTTACTAAGGACCCATATGTTCATAATGCATGACAAAAACAAAGCTGCTGTTCAATCCAGCTTCTATTTATTTCAACATCTAATGCTCTTAAGAGAATAGGTGGTTCTCTGTTATTGAGAAAGTTTCTAACCGTCAAAACAAGAAACTGACTTAGTTATAGTCAGAGACTTATAATGCCAATACCGAACCAATGCCAGAACATACAGTAAGAAGAAAAACGCTGTCAATTTTTCTGCCTGAAAGTCTGTTTCTCTGCATTGCCTATGTACCCAGCCAATTCAAAAGGGAGGAAAAGTAAAAATCCTTTGCTGTAATGTAGCCAAAACAGCCAGTGGATTTCCTTTTCTAACTTTATTTTTTGAATGTCCTGTAGACTCATCGTAAATCATTTCCAATCTAATTCTCCTGCTTCCCAATTTTAACTGTCGGCCTTATTTAAAGAATTGCCTCTATATTTAACAGATTCCATATCCATTCTGAGAGCTAGTCAGCTAAAAAAGAGTGTGTTGTTCTAAAATGCATCATTCAACGGCCTGACTTTTTAAGCCGCTTAAATGTTTTGCTGTTGATGAAGCGATGCACGTCCCAGTTGTCCTACCTGGTAGTGATTTGCAAACTACATATATGACTTTCCAGTAATAAAGAAAATTGCAGTTAAGCGTATCTTCAATGGTGCTCCCTTTTGGGTTTCAGGTGAAGTGTTTTTAAAAATGAGTATTCTCTAAATCCATCCTGGACGTGAAGAAAAACTTAACAAAACTGAAAACCTTCCTTTTCTAAGAAGATACATTGTAACACTTTTATTTTTTCTTAACTGGTAAAGGTATACGCCTTTATTAAAATTAAAAATTAAAGTTTCCCAAAGCACAAGGTAAGAGTTGACACTTAGATGCTTTCAAGGGTCCTCTAGGGAGAAAAGGCAAGAAGGGAAAAAAAAAATGTGGTGGCAGTTACAACAAATTAACAACATATAATAAAAATGCCATAAACACGTGGCATACATAATAAATCTAATCAAGTCTACAAGGCGGGCAGATAAAAATGATTAACTGCCACTATCCTTGAAAAGAAAAGAAAAATTTTGTCCCCTGTTATTCATCACAGCTAATGTTCTGACCCTAAATCTAACATGCAGATCGAACCATCTTTAGAGCAACACACTGTACCAAGGAGAACAGCCTTTTCACTTCCTATTTTATTTTCTGAGAAATCAGGAAAACATGTTAGAGCCACTTTTTAATTAAAGCTGTGGTTTTTGGGGATGTTGATAAAACTTCTCAGAATCTTTGCCTCTATCAACAGAAAAAAAAAAAAACACAAAAAACCAACAGCAAAACCCACCAGTCTCAGAACTACTACCTGTCTGGAGGTAACATGCAGTCACTTTTTTAATTGGTTGCCTGCATTTGATTCCTGATTCTGATATGTTACCAATTTAGCAAGGCCTCCAGCCAATGAGGAATCTATATGCTAAATCTGTAAGGTGGGGACGTAAACATCTCCAAAAGGGAATGTGCGAAAACTGAAGCTCGCCTCAAACGGAGAGTCTGTGGCATAAAAAAGACGTGGGTCACTTCCACAAGAGGCGTACAGGTCTTCCTGCACCAAGACTATCACCTTGGCAGGGAGCATGTCTGAGTCTGCTTTGCTCTCAGAGTTAAGATTCTCCAGAGAAAACCACTGTGACAAGAAGCGTTGCCTCAAGTGGGGATTAAACACGCTGACATGTAAAAAAATAAAAAATAAGATTTGGGGGGAAAAAAAGCTGAAGAGGTTCAAATGAACAAAGTCCTACTTGTTCCTCAAAAGAAAAACAAAGAGCTTTCAGAAACATCTCCTCTGAGAGATGTAATAGAATATGAGTAAATTATAACAATTAAAAACCATTAAAGATAGAATAATTGAGAATACCTGTTTGGGTAACAATGACTTTCTTGAATTCCTCATAACAGAGGGTCTATTTTTAATCACTCTTTTTGCAAAACCTTGCATAATTTAACAATAATTATGGATTTTTAATTTTTCTACATCCACAAGAACGTAAAGTGAAAACCATAAATTATATACTAACTCCAGCTGTTAAATGTTGGCATTTTGTCTTTAAAAAAAAAAAAGTTCAAAAAAATCTGTTTCCTTAAACCAAGGAAATGTGGGAAAAGGCCATCCTGCCAGTGGAAACCTTCAGCAGCAGAAAGCTCACGCTGCGGTTTCTTGCCGAGGCAGCAAACTCCACTGAAAGAGAAGTTGCTGCCAACTCAAATACTGTTTGCTTTCACACCCAAGAACAAACTGTGTGCACGGCGAAGGCATCCGAAGGGCTGGGAGCAGCTGGAGAGGACTGGAGAAAGGTAACAGTGGTGTCAGAGCTACTGTAAACTGGTTCTCGCTTTTCTATCAGCAAGTCAGCATCCCAGAAAACAGCGCGTCCAGCAGCCCGACTTCAGTACCTGCTGTATGTAATTCAAAACCTGCTTTTTCCAAGTCAACAAGCCAAGGGACTTTTCAGAAAGGGAAGGTGGAGGGGGGAAGATCACTCAGACAAATGAAACACAGGCTCCTTCCGTGTGATTCCAAGGGTCGGTGAGACGCAGGTTTCAACAGAGCAATGAGAAATTTCCCTCTCTCAGTGCAACATGTAAGCCACTTGCTCTGTAAGCAGGAAATGCAAAGGAAGTGTTTACTGCAACCTTGTAAACCAAAGGCAGAAAGCTCTGCCAAAGCAAACATCATGATGGCAAGGGCTTTGCTGCCCCAAAGGCCCTTCAAGTTCCCTTTCTGCCCCCACGGATGGGTGTCGCTAAGGATGTGGCAGGCGGGTGTGAGGAATTCTATAGGAAGAGAAACAGCCCAAGTCTCCAAAAAGCAAAGGTTTGTACCACGAGGACTTTCTATTCTGGTTTCAAATAAACGAAGGCCAGCTAATTGTTGGGATGGCACTATTTGAGACCCAAAGTAAAAATGGTCAAATAAGAAAATCTGTTTCTTCCCTTTGCTCATACAGCTTTGAAGTAATGTTTAAAATGATCACACGGTCGGTTAAAATGGTCAATTTCATGTTATGCATATTTTACTACAAAAAAAAAAAATTTACCCTGCAGCGCCATGGAGGTGGGAAGAAAAGTCTTCCATCTGAGACAAACTATATGTTATGAAATTCTGCCTCCCCGTGCCTGGCATGCTCACTTCCAGAATCAAACACAGTTCATCATTTTAAGGAAGAATCTTTTTCAAAGTGGAAAATGATATGGTTTCTTCAAAAACCCCTACTTTCTCCAAGCCCCCTCCTTCCCCCAAAACTGTGACTTAAAAAAAAAAAAAACAGCTCACAAAAATATCATGGGCTCAAAACATGTATATAAAGGAAATGGTGAATCTGCATGAATGGAAGATCTAAATATTCCCCACCTAAAAAAATATAAAGTTTACCCAGGGCAAAAAATATCACATATTTCCAATTCCAGATTGGACCTAGTAAAGTTTCAATATTAAGAGTCAACTTTATTGACTGACTTCCTCTAGTTTAAAATTAGAAACCTTTTTCTTACTGTCCTAACCACCCACACCTACTGCCCCCGCCACAAAAAGTCTGATGGTTTAGACACAGGTTGAAAAAAAATAATCTATCCAACTAAACAAAGACCACCTTTCTTCCACAGTGAAAAGGAGTGTAAGAATTTGCCAAGTGTTCCCCCAAGACACAATCCTACAGTAAATTCTCTGTGTCTCCAGGATGATTGATGCGATGGCATTCCCTTCTTTCATCGCTCCCTACCTTGTCTGGTTGCTGGTGAAAACCAGGAAGCCACAGACACACACACTTCGGTCTTTTGCTTGTATGGGCCTCAATTCTCCAATGCCAGCTTGCTGCCAATGTCCTTGTAGCCAATGGTAAACAGGCCACAGGGTTCAAGTTAACTGCGGAGTGTTACCACACTGAACATCTGGTCATGAATGAACGGATTGCCCACTAACTCTCAGCATTGGGCAGCTGATGAAAAATTCAACATTTTCCTTGTTGGCACAGTTGTTTTGGAGAATTCTCTAGAGCTTCCTGAATTATATTAAGAAAATTTCACTGCAGCAATCTATATCTGTGAGAACAGCTGGTGTTGAAAGGGATCTGCTGCTCTCTCCCCGTGCTGGGGGACCTCATGTTGGATGAGGACACTTTTACTACATTTGTCCTTGAAAACTCAGCCTCCGCTCTGAGGTACCGGAGAGAGCAAATGGCAGGAAGGCAGCTACCGGGTGATGGATTCCATGCACATGAACCTCTTAATTCGGTACGGTGGGAGCAGGCAGATCTATCACCCAGCTGAGAGGACATTAAGATCAAAACAGTACATGATGGAGATGTGTCTTGAAAAATATAGCCAAATGGTCATCAAAACTATTGCTGGGTTCTGAAATCAGGTCAGTCCCACCATGCCTGTACATTGGCTGAAGATTTTCAGCATAAAATAACAGTCCTTGGCAAAACCCAAGGAGAGACGATGTGTCCAAACATTAGTGTTCCATCACATGACCGAGTTTAAACTCGGCAGGGCTCTTTATTTTACCTAATGGTGACACTATTAGAGCAAATCAAATGTAATATGTGCTATTAGGCTCAGGACAGAAAGGAATCACACTGACAGAAGGGTCCGTGAAGGCTGAAGAAAAGAAATTCTCTAAAAATATAACAGTGGTGTTTAAAGAAATTAACTTGTTAATGGATATATGTGATATATTATTATTCTTTCTGGTCGAAAAAAAAAAGGAAGTGGTAAACTTAAGTCAAGCTAAATTTAGGCTATTATCTATGCAGCATAAATTTCACTTCTGTGTATAAATGCTAACTTGCATATTTCTCCATGGTAACTAAACTATGATTAAAACAACAGTGAAACCAGCCTTTAAAGCCACCTGTTTAACTAGGAACAACCTAATTTACAAAAATACTTAAACTTTGGAAATTTCATGGGCATCTATATCACGCTTCTCCCAGTAGAAAGCTCACTTTTCCATGAACATATAATTGCAATGTACTTGGCCTAGGTCGTAATCATTCTTTTTTTAACTAGTGTAATTTTTTCATGTATTGTTCACTCTAACATAAGTGGTATTTAAGATTATAAAGAATAAGACTCTAATAACTCTTTCCAAAAAGGAAGTTATTTTACCGCTTGGAAGGGATTAATTTACCTAGAAAGTGTCTTCACATTTTACAAAAAGAACTAATGAAAGAAGTGAGAAAATTCCAAACTGAAATGACTATTTGAGATGGCAGGCCACATTCAAACTAATTTTTTTTTTTTAATTGAGATAGCCTTGTAATTTACTAATGAAGAAATGGGCTATTTTATTGGTGAAATTAAAGAAATAATTATAATATGTCCAAGAATAGTAAAAACGTAGGTATAAGCAATATTTTCTTACTTAATTATAAAACATAAAAGTAGATTTGAACGTGAATCATTTTGAAACCTTAGAATTAGGTTTGGAATTTAAATACTGAAAACCCCTTGAACTTGAAACATAATCATAATAGGTCAGGTTTGGTGTGAAATTCATGACTCATATTCATGACACATATTCAGAAATGCCTCATACTAAAACTTTATTATAATCAAAAATTGATCCTCAGTTTTTTTGTCTCCTGGTCTTTACATGATGTAATGTCTAAGGCCACATTTCACACTGCTAAGTAATGATGACTGTATGAGACTCACGATAAAAAAACCTCATAAAATGTCACAATTTATAATTTTATGTATACTTGCTTCTCTAATATCACGTCCATTTGCACAGAGGATGCTAATTAGATAACAATGGTATTACTATAAAGTCTATAAAACCTGTCTTTAAAACCAAATTCTGTTAAAAATAGTCTTTTCAAGCTGACATAGCCCATTTCCAGGGTCATGTTTAAAATAATTAGGAGTATTGCTAGTAAATGTTCTAATAAAACTTGAAAATGATTTCTAAGCAAAATGCAAAATTTTCTAAAACTTAACAATAAAGTCTTCCAGTAATCTGAGATAATCTTTCCAAAGGGTGTCTATGAAATCAAAGAAGTGTAAGATTTTAAAATTCAAATTCCCTGGGGCCATTTATACGGCTCCTGAAAACTAATCTTGGAGAATTGGACCGATGGAATCTGTTATCCTATCTGATTCTCTGATGCATACAAATGCCCTACTGGGCAGAGGAAGAGATTCTGAGATGCAGACACTGACAAAAGTCAACTCCTGCATCCAAAATGTCAACTACCGAGACCAAATTTCCACTAGAACTATCAGCTCCCAAAGAACAGCATGTCAACTGCTCATATCCACAAGCCCAAATCCCAGGTGCTCCCAGGTGATCAGCAGTTATTTTTGGAAGTATGGGATTTTGGTCTTATAAGAACTCTGGTGAGTCCTCTTTAAAGACAAGTTCTTTAAAACTAACAGTTAACCCTTCTTTTTAAGCTTTCTCATATCTCAAAGTTGGTCTGGCTAAGAGACAAGAAAGCTAGGAGACAGAATTCCATAGATGGTGACCATTTGTTTTAACATCCCAGGCCTTAAAAGAGCAGATCAAACACTTATCTATGAGTGTGAGCCAGTACCTGAGAACCATTTAAGGAATAAGGTAAAAACATCCATCATGATTTATCTGCTTGGTTTTTGCTAAGTAGTATAGCATCTTCCTAATGGCGAGGGGGAAAAAATGCATTTTTTAAATTAAGAAAATTTAGTAATTTTTGTAGATAAGGTGATCAAATGAAGGGTTATCAGATATCTGGTATGTGGTTTTGCATTGTCGAGTAGTTGCCACAAGCTTTTTAAGTTATTAATTCACTACACCAAGCTCGTGTCAAAAAGTATTCTCAGTCTTATGGATGAAATGACTCGTCAAGGAAACAAAATAGCTCATCCCAGTAGAGTTGAGATTTGTCTTGGGACTCTAATTTCAGTGCTCCTTTCAGAGTTACCTGCTTAATCAGAGTAATAAGTGGATAAATCTAGGTAAAATCATCCTTTTCCTCCTTGGATAGCACCTGGAGACTACTTCAATCATTCAGTTTATGACTAAACAGATTCCTGGTTCCCTTTTAGATTGAAAACAACAGCCAGAGCAATAAAGCTCAGAGATCACATGACTCTGACTTACAGAGCCCAAGATCATGCCCCAAGTAATTCTCCAGCCCAACCAATTTCTTCTCTCCACCTTACACACCTCAATCGAGCCACATTGGTGTTTTTTTCTCTTCCTCAAACCCTCAAAGCTCATGACACCTTATGGTCTGAGCACTGGTTGTTCCCAAGTCTAGAATGTGGATCTTCTGTATCTTTCAACTTTCTCCTGGCTGCCTCCCTCCTGCCATTCTGATCTCAATTCAGATGTCACCTCCTCTGAGAAGCTCGCCTGGGCTGCTTCCTCCAAAGGAGCCCATAGGCACTCTTACTCTACCATCTCCTATCTCTGCAGAGCACTTTCCTCAGATTATGTTCTTTATTGTGTCTACCATCCAACCCTATGAGAATACCAGCTACACAAGAGCAAGGTTCCTGATGGCGCTGTAATCAGCTCTACCCCCCAGTTCTTATGACTCTGTCTGGCATACAGGCAGTGTTTAATACATTTGTTAGATAAATGAATGGATCATATCCCACATCCTATCAGTCCCCAATAACGCAGCCTCTCTCCCTAAGAACACTCTTCCCTGTGACATGGCCAATGTGCCACACATTTCCTGGATGAATGGGCGAGGAAGTAGTTATTTATAAATTAGCTGCTTCAAAATGTGTTCTAAAGGCATTTCTAAAAAAAGAGAAACCAATATCCCTCTAATGATGCACTGAGGAAGAGACACTTTGAACCACCGGGAAAGAGAATTGGGTTACAAAATACTGAGTTGAGTTATATCAATCCTTTTCCTGTGAATTAATCATGGAGAAAAGGGAGCAGCCTGGGCTTCCAGTTAGGAAAAGGGAATGAGCGGGGTCGGGTCTTCCCTTGAACTCCAGTGCCAGGTTACACAGAACTTCGAATGGTGGCATGTCAGAGTGTCAAAGCATGGTGAGAATTTTGTGGCTTCAATGGAGGAACCGGCTATGTGGTACCCAGTGATCAAAACCAAGACCTAGCAGTGATGGAGTGCTCCTTCTGAGCCAGGCATCTGGGAAGCTCCTTCTAAACACCATCTCAATTAATCCTCACTTCAAGCCTCAGAAGCAGGCATACTACCATTATCATCTTTCTATAAAAGGTTACTTAATCTTCCTGAGGTGGGCCTGGAAAGGTTAAGTCACCAGCCCATGGCAGAGCCAGGATTTGAACCACAGGTCTGAGTAAAAGCCAAAGCTCTTCTCCCATTTGCTTGTGTGCCCTGAGTTCAGGCTTCCTACCAAGTGCTAAATGAAGCCTTTAGGAATCAGAGGGACAGGTGAGACCTGAAACCAGGCTTGAGGCAGCCTAACTTCAGATAACCCAAATTCTTGCAGGATAAGGAAAGTAAGGAACTGAGAAGTCACATATGACCACAGTGAAAGAAAGAACACAGACTCATGGGCAGGACTGCTGCATAATCTGAGGGGCCTGGTGCAAAATGAAAACAGGGAACCCCTTTTTAAAAATTATTAAGAATTTCAAGAAGTTCCTGCTGTGGTGCAAGGGGACTTGTGTTGTCTTGGGAGTGCAGGGACATGGGTTCCATCCCTGGCCTGGCACACTGGTTTTAGGATCTGCTGTGGCTGCAACTGCAGCTCGGATCTGTTGCCTGGCTTGGGAACTCCTTGTGCTGGGCAGTGGCCAAAAAAGAAAGAAAGAAAAAAAAAAAAAGGAATTTCAAGATGATGGCAGAAGAGGATCAAAGCAAGGACCTGGGTCCTCTGAGCACAGGCTTGGAGCTGTGCTGGGATCACACCCACCCTTGGAGGTATCCCTGGTTCTACGTGTTTCATTTCTTTGCAACGTTAATCCCTGCATTTCAACTGTATTCATATCTTTATAAAGTCCAATATATGAGTCATCAAAGACATATATAATATTTTAAACGGACAAGAAAGAGTAAAGGGGTGGAGAAAGCATGTGTATTTTTCTGATTTTATTCTTTAAATTGTCCAAAGATCGGGTATGAGCCATCAAGTGGCAGTCCCTGGAACTGCAGGACGGGTCCTGGGAGGCAAGAATCCATTTGGAAGAGACTGGACCTAACTGGATTCTAAGGCTCCAAACTTAAAGGAGATGGCAAGCAGGTCATCCAAAATGCTCTACTAATTACGTGGACAAGTATTTACAGGTGGGAAAGTTTTATCTGCATGGATTTGCTAGCGTTCTCCCAGTGATATCCTGAATTGCAGGCTATCGCCCACATGGTTCTTTTGATTCATACTACAAATACTTCCCAAATATGCACCTCATGCCAGGTAATGTGACAGGCCCGAATAGTCACCTCATGTCAGGTAATGTGACAGGCCCAGGGACACAATTCCTGCTTTGGCAGACCTGATGGGCTGAACCCTGGGAAATAAATGTTAATATTACAAGTGTACGTGTAATCACAAAATACAGTAAATCTACAAGCGCTATCAAGTCTTGTGGCAGTGTGAGAGAAGACAAGAAAAGGACCTTGGGGTTTGCACCGACAGGATAGGGCAGGTCACAGTCCTGTGAACTCCCCACCAGCCTTACATAGTTCATTGGAAAGATAACTCGAAGTCTTCAACTTAAACTATTTGAGGTGATGTTGCTCCCTACCCTGGAAGGGCCAGGAAAGTTCCTCTACCCAGAAGAGTTCCAGGCTCCATACCAGGTAGACCCAATGCTACAGGGTCACCTTCCTCCATAGAATATTATACAGGAAAGCAAAGGAAGAGTGAGAAAGGAGGGCAGGAAGAAGTGAAGAGGAACAGGGAGAGAAGGAAGGACAGGAGGAAAAAAAGAAACAGATCACTGCCTTCAGACTACAGAAGGGCTTTAAAAATGGAACCATTTTCTTTTCCTCTTTCCGCCTCCAAAAGCTCAAAAACCCTCTTCAAACCACTCACAGCTTCCATCCCTCCAGGGTCTCAACACTATTTTAACAGAGCTTTGTGTGCGCAAATGATACTAAAACCAGAAATTGTGCCTCTTCCTCCGAAGCATCTCTCTAATCTGATGGTATATATGTCAAGTCTATGTGTACGATGTGCATGTCAACAGTGCTTAAGTAATATCTTGTCTCCACTTGCTCCTGATTTCTTTGAATTCTCATATTAACCTCTCTCTCGCTCTCTGTCTCCTTTGTCACAGCGCTGGGATTTTCCCTCCTTGAAACTTGACAGAAACGTAAGATATTTCAGTTCTTGCTATGAGGCACTAAAGAGAACTGAAAATATCGCCAGCACTTTAAGTCTCATTAGTTTCCTTTAAACACCTACTTGGCGGGTGTAAGCTAATGTGAACCTTTCTCACCCTGTTTAAATTCCAACATAAAACTTGTACACAACAATAAAACATGTGGCTCGTTTGTCATGCTTCCCTGAGCAACTGTGTCACTCACACCAAGAACCACGGGCTGGGTGTGCGGAGCAATTCCATTCCTATTTCCCATCACTCAATCGAGCCTTCTGGAGAAAAGCTTTTAACAACCACATCTGGCCTTTAATAAATCACTGCACTTTGTCTTCCTGCCAAAACTCCTCCTTTATCTAACTTACATCTTCATGATGAGATCGGAAATCACGCATTATGGTGGTGACAAACAATTGTAATTATGTCATTAGTAGCCATTTAGTCTACAAAGGTGCTCAAAAGGGAAAGAGAATGCACAATAAGAAATATAGGATAATACATTGATCACAGTTCTAATCCGCTTTTACTTCATGAGTGTAAAAAGCTGGCATAATTCTTGGGCACAGCAGGCAGTAATGGCATACCACTTTATGAACTATGCAGCTATTTTATTCCCCTATCTACTTAAAAATAAAAAAGCATTTAATAGTTTGATCTAGACATAAAAGTTATTTGTCATGCCTCGCAGATTATAATATTTATTTTTCAACTTTGCGCGGAAGTGACTTTTTGTGTGAGGAGAGAGACTTGGGTTATTTGGGTTGAGGAAATGTAACAACCACGTACGTGCTATGCATACGGGTGTATACACACTTTGGTATACGTGTGGCTATATATCATGTATTGTACACATATACATTAAATGTGTCTTACTGTGCACATATACACACACATTACATGTATGTGTTATGCACATGGAGACCTACACACACATCTGCACAGGATTCAAGCAACTTCACAATGTGATACATTCTCTAAGGACCCCAAAGCAGTGAAGGAAAAAAACTACTGAAGAGAGATGTGAGACAATGTGTCACTTTTTGTGATTCCCACCACCTCTCCCTCTACCAGCTTGAGGCGTAAGAAATCCCAGCAGGTTTTGAAATTAGTAATGGAGTGTTCCTAAAGTTCTAAAGCCCTCGGCGCTTCCCCAATGCAATAAAAATTAGATGTCTGGATTCTGCACAGACCAGAGCTCTCCACATCTACCTAAGCTGAAGCACCGGTGACAAGAGCCGGGGAAGAAGGCAGTGGGGGGTAAAACCTTCAATAGTCTGCAGACAACCTAGATGGAACATGATGAGATGAAGAGTCCTCTCTTACCCCGTTTGAAATGCATCTACTTAAGATACGTAAGTAAAAGGAATCAGAGGGCAATGTGGTCAAACTTTAGCAAGAGCAAAGTCATTTTATACAAAACTTCACTCAGCCCCTTCAACCTCGGCACTTCTTACAAACCTTCATTTCACTGTCAAAGCTCCACGAGACAAGCTCTGAATCAAGTCATTTAGAAACTTCCCTGTTTGTTAATAACAAATATCTAGTAAACGCCTACTATGTTCCACGTCGAGCTGTTAATCCAAAAATAATTAAGATAAAGACAAGGTGGCAGAAAGCTGAAATGTGAAAACAATGCTGCCATATCTACTTAATCTAGTGTTAACAATTATGACCACAATTGGCAGAGATGGATTTTTTTTTACATGATAAGGTCTCAGTTTTCACCTTGCACTTGGCAGTGTAGGTTTTCCTATAGCCTCAGAGACTGAATCTTTTTTTTTTTTTTAACTCTTTGACAAGCAAGTGAAATATTATGCTTTTATCTGTAATACCAGGGTAAATCGTGTCAATACCATCCGCTGGCTGATTCAACCCAGGGCTAGCACAAATGCAGTGAAACCATTTATCTTAAAGTTGTAATAAACAATCTAAAAACTAGGTACTTAAGTGGACTGGATGTTTATAAAGTACAGGTCTTGCAGCTCCCACTGTGGCACTATGGGTTAAGAATCCAACTGCAGTGGCTCAGATCACTGTGGAGGTATGGGTTCAATCAAGTATCCAGTGTTGCTACGGCTCAGGTTCCATTCCTGACCTGGGAACTTCCATATGCTGCAGGAACAGCCAGAAAAAAGAATAAAGATAAAAATAAAGGTCTAGTCTGTTTTGTTAATTTACATATAATTATCACTTCCTGTTTACTTTCACCCAAATGCAAAAAACCTTGGATTTCCAAAAGATGCTTGGGAAGTAATAAAGGCTAATTTTCCCCCCAGAAGTTTTGTTAAGAACGAACAAACTTCAGTATCCAAGCTACACACTGTGTAAGATGTAGACATCCCCATTTTTCAATCTATTGGAGAAGGAATTAGAAAGTGAACATTATAGACAACAACAGAAAGTCAAATTACAATAATAAACAGAGACTTTAAGAGACCACATAAGGGGGTAAGAAGTCTAAACTCAATGAAAACCAAAGGGCTTTCAGCCAAATTTA
The DNA here is from genome assembly GCF_016906955.1 of Phacochoerus africanus. NCBI lineage: Eukaryota > Metazoa > Chordata > Mammalia > Artiodactyla > Suidae > Phacochoerus > Phacochoerus africanus. The sequence continues at coordinate 133,085,308 of NC_062544.1, forward strand.
CCTAGAAACTATCAGCTTGATTTTCTTTTCATCAGTCTAAGGTCTAAGGATGTCTTTTAGTTCTGGAGTCCTCCCTAACCTCACTCAAAAATCTTTGACATTTAGAATTTTTTTTTTTTTCTAAGAAAAGCTTATCTGGAACTCACATGCTTCTTCAGTTACATATGAAAGAAACTGTACTCATATCAACATTATCTTTATTTATCAACTCCCCTGCACATTGTCCCATGGGTACTAGCAGTTCAAAAGTTCAAAAAGGTTTTTGAAAATAAACCAAGATAGAAAACAGGCACCAATCCCTATGTGGAACTTACATTCTCATGCCTTCTAACATTCTCTAGATGATGGATCAAGAGGAATGATGAAAGATAGAGAGTGAGGCGGCTGCCAGAGGAGGGTATCAGCTGGTGTGGACGGTGTTTCTCAGGCTGACTGAAAAATTCATCTTGTCCCCACAAGCTGTCAAGCCCTGAGCACAGGACCCATCTACATATCACACTTCAGGACGAGAAGGAGAGGCAGAAATCCTTCTTTCGATCAGAAATTCTTCCTCCCTTTTATACTTATTTATTTTTTTCTTTTAGCCTATGTTTGTGTGCAGTTGCTTCAAACATTCCTGTGGGGGGCGGGCGATGGGGTGGGGGTTCTGTGAGCCTCTTGAAAGATGCGGCTGAGAAAGCTTGAAAATAGGCATGTGACAGGACAGCCTTCATTGGGCATCTCTAAATGTCTCCACTCTCTTGCTGGATTAACTGGCTGATGCCTTCCTTCTCTAAACTGCATTCCTACCTGTATCAGAAGATGAGGCTCTTGCTAGTCAACTAATGGAGTGGGACAGCTCACTTCAAATGGATGAAATCAACAGACACAATACCATGCAAAGAATCTCTCAAATATTAGGGACCCAAGCAGACCATTAACCTCCTCTGGAGGGCACTGATACAGTCCAGCTGAAATGTGCAGTTATTCTGAAGAGAGAACACTCTTCCTCCACTTCCTCACCAGACTATACAGCATCCTTGTGGAAAAGAATGACACATTAACACTTTTTCAGCCTGGTGTGATGGCAACTTTTGAACTGGGGAGCAGTGAATCTTAGTGCAATTCATTGACCCAGTAATCCTACTTCTTGGTACTTACTCTAAAGAAACTCTTGTACATGCCAAACATATTTATGGCAGTAAAAATTACATTATAAACATCCATCAACATTGGAATGAATAAGCACAATTCATTGTCAACTGACAGAATACAGGGTAGACTTTTTGCAGGGTAAGCTAGATCTATATGTATTAAACTATATCTTTCTCAAAATCGAGGTTAAATTAAAAAGCATGGAATAGGAAGGACACAATACATTTTGATGCTAAACTTATAAACACTCTCATAAAAGCCTAACTGTGTAAGTACATGCATAAAAATGGAGTGGAATGAAGTACCCCAAACTCCTGATGGAATATGCTTCTGAGCAATGGGAAGAGGAACAGTTGAAGGGGATCTTGCTAGAGCAGAAATCTTTTACTTCTTTTAAACAGATCCACAAGCAGAGGACAAAATGTGAACATTTGTCAGTCAAGGTAGAGAGAATACAAGTGGCTTTTAATTTTTGTGCTTTCCTCTAACTTTCAGAGGTCTTGGGCTCTTCCTCCAGCTCCCTGTCCATTTAATTCTGAAGATGCTCTGAAAATCATCCCATCCATTAGGTTGTCTTTTTACATCCATGTGGCCTGACAGACACTTCATGAGATAAGACATTTTATAAGAGAAGCCAGAATAGTTTCTCGAAAGAGAAAGTCTACTTTGGGGGATTTGCTGGGGGTTTTGGCTTGGTCTGGTTTTGTTTTGGTGGAAATGTCATAACCCCAAGGATCTGGAAACTAGGAATAAAGAAGTCAGACCTCTTGAAATGCACACAACCCAAGTGTGTTCGCACATGGCTGAAGATCATCTGATCATCTCAGTTCCAGTTGAGGTGAGGAAGGTGAGCTCCTAATAAAACAAAAGGCTTGCCTGGCTCTCCAAACAGGGGACAGCTTTCAAAAAAAAAAAAATGTGGCTCACTACCCCAAGCTTTTCAGTTGATGGCTGCTAAATAGCAATGGAAGGGCCCCACAGAAATGAGGGCCCCATGTCAAGGTCTGGACAGGGGTCAGAGAGGGATTCCTGATGTGACACACATATGCCCCATCTTCATGAGAAAGACCCCAGGAAGGAAAGAATCCCAAAGACAACAAAACTGCCCATCCAAAAGGATGATACCTGAAGGAAAAAAGAGTTTAAGATGATCAAATGTGCCTTTATTATTGGCTTTCCATGCTACTGACATTTATAACATGACACCTTATATTTTCCAAAACAAATGAGACTTAGGGCAAATGGCCTACAGGTAATTAATAACCTTCCAGGAAGGGACAGGTGAAGAAGGTTCCCCGGGGTGTCGAGTGATTTCTTTTGGAAACAGGACTTGGCTGTTACTCCTGATAGTGGTAACTTGTTTCCTAAGAATCACGGGGTCAAAGCGCAGGTTTTCTTAGTGACACTTGACCGGGTTTCTAAAATGTTGTACAAAGGCCATTAAGCACTGAAAGGAAACATAATTGTTGACTTTAAATATGCAGGCAAAAGTCACAGTAAATAACAATAATTTGCCTGGAATATTGTTCCATACAGCATTTCAGAGAAATCCAGCATACAATTTGCAAGAAAGTGCAGGCAAATTAATTGTATACTTTCACCTTTTCTTCTCAACTCACATATGAGAAGAATAACATTTTACCCCATGCAGAGAAGCCCCATACACTGCACAGGGTTTTGAAAAGAATCTAATCAATAGTATCAACTGAACCTGAGATTAGATTAAACGGCAGACAGAGGCAAACAGCCTATAACTGTTAAGAATCATCACTCCCATGGCTTTCAAGCTCCTGTTCCATGTCGGCAGGCAACAGGGCAAGATGGTTTATCGTGCAGAGACCAAATCCGGTACAAAGTGCCCCCCACCCCCACCCCCCCCCAGCCTGAGGGCTGACACTGGAAGTGGTTTGTGACATGTCTCCCCAGGCCAGAGCCTGCCACTGCCAGCTTCCAATATCCTCCAACTTCTGCCCCATGAGCCTCCTGCAAGGTCTGCCCAGGGGCAAGCAGACACACACCCCCAACTCGAAGAAATGCTCAGGTTCAAGATCAGGCTCCCAGGCTTGTTACCTGTGCCACTGGGAAGTGTCACATCACTTTTCTGACCCTCCATGGAATGGGTTGACCAACAGACGTGACCTCAGAATGCAGTTGTGAACACAGGGTCTGAGAACAGCCAGTCTCTGTTCCTCCTCTTAATTCATCAGAGGCTTATAACTTACAATTCAGTGGATCCAAAGCATCCCCCTGCAGACAAAGCAGCAGCTCCCATTTACTGAGCAATCGTCATGCCAGAGACACGTGCCCCTTCACATGTCAAGACCATACAACCTGAAGTGCAAGTTCCCAGCATCCCCAGGCAACAGATGGGAAACCAAAGCGATGAGCGGAACTCACTCACACACCCAGCTGGGCCCAGGCAGATGCTGACAAGGGCACCCAGGTTTACCTGAGGCCAAAGCTTGTACCTAGCACAGTGTTCCCCCTCCATGGCTGCACAGCTGAGTCACTGGGAGAACCTGGAAATTCTTCCTGTCCAGGCCACCCTCCAGACCAATTAAATAGGAACTTCTGGGGTTCAGGACCCAGGCCTCAGCATTTTGTAAAGTTCTCCAAGTGACTCTAACGTGAGGCCATGTTTGAGAACAACTAGTCTCATCACCATACAACCCCAGGCACATGGGCCTTCTCCGAGCTATTACTTTAGCTGTCATAACAAATTACCATAAACTTAGGGACTTAAAATATATGCATTTATTGTCTTCTATTTCTGGAGGTCAGAAATCCAAAGTGGGTCTCACCAGGCTAAAACCAGGATGTGGTAGGGCTCTGTTCTTTCTGGAAGCTCTAGAACAAAAATGTTTCCCTGCTTGCCCTTTCCAGTTTGCAGAGGCTGTCTGCATTCCTTGGCGTGTGGCTCCTTCCCCCATTTCCAAAGTCAGCAACACTGAGCAGGCCCTTCTCCCTCTGCCATCCCCTTTGGTTCCACCCCTTCAGTCTCCCGCCTCTACTTTTAAGGACCCTGTAACTACATGGGGTCCACTGAGATAATCTAGGATAATCTCCCACATCCAAGGTCAGGTGATAAGCAACCTTAATTCCATCTGCAAATATCCTCCTCTGCCCTATGATGTATTCTCAGGCTCCAGGGATCAGGATGCAGGCAGCTTCAGATGAGCATTATTCTGTCCACCACACCTGACAATGCTGCCTCTGCGCCAGGATCTCGGTCAAAGGGACACATTCTTTTTGTTTTGTTTTGTTTGGGGTTTGTTTTTTTTTTTTTTTTTTTTTTTTTTTTTTTTTTTTTTTTGCTCTCTAGGGGTGCGTCCGAGGCTTATGGAGGTTCCCAGGCTAGGGGTCCAATCAGGGCTACAGCTGCTGCCCTACACCACAGCCATAGCAACACAGGATCTGAGCCACATCTGCAACCTACCCCACAGCTCATGGCAATGCCAGATCCTTAACCCACTGAGCTAGGCCAGGGATTGAACCTGGTTCCTAGTCATATTTGCTTCCCCTGTGCCATAACAGGAACTCCCATTTTTGTTGTCATTTGTTTGTTTTAAAGGGACACATTCTTCATGTACTCCAATGTTCATTGCAGCACTATGTGCAACAGCCAAGACATGGAAACAACCTAAATGTCCATCGATAGAGGAGTGGATCCAGAAGATGTGGTACACATACACAATGGAATATTACTCAGCCATTAAAAGGAAAGAAATACTGGCATTTTTAGCAACATGGATGGACCTAGAAATTATCATGCTAAGTGAAGTCAGCCATACAATGAGACACCAACATCAAATGCTTTCACTGACATGTGGAATCTGAAAAAAGGACAGACGGAACTTCTTTGCAGAACAGATGCTGACTCAGAGACACCGAAAAACTTATGGTCTCCAGAGGAGACAGTTTGGGGAGTGGGGGGATGTGCTTGGGTTGTGGGATGGAAATCCTCTGAAATTGGATTGTTATGATCATTATGCAACTACAGATGTGATAAATTCATTTGAGTAATAAAAAAAATTAAAAAATAAAAATAAAAAAATAAAGGGACACATTCTTAAAGGCGACCTGAAAGTGGGTCTTGGTATATGAGCCTCCTGCTTGCTTAACAGTCTTAACAGGGACTATTTTATTCGGCACTGCATCTTAGGTACCAAGTATAGTGGTGAGCATACAAAAGGTGCTCAAGAGATGTCTGTGAAAGTAAGAAAAAAAAGGATCTTGCTTTTCTCTGGCCAAAGCACTTTACATCAGATAGATGACGGGTGTTCTATAAGGAGAGGCTAACCGGTGTGTGTGTGGTTTTTTTTTTTTTAATTTATTTATTTATTGTCTTTTTGCTATTTCTTGGGCTGCTCCCGCGGCATATGGAGGTTCCCAGGCTAGGGGTCCAATCGGAGCTGTAGCCACCGGCCTACACCAGAGCCACAGCAACGTGGGATCCGAGCCGCGTCTGCAACCTACAGCACAGCTCACTGCAACGCCAGATCGTTAACCCACTGAGCAAGCGCAGGGACCGAACCTACAACCTCATGGTTCCTAGTCGGATTCGTTAACCACTGCGCCACGAGGGGAACTCCCGGTGTGTGTTCTAATTGGATATTCACGTGAGAAATTTCTACTTGATTTGAAATGCAGCAACCCCACTCTGCCCCTACATGAGGAACAACATGCCACCCGTTTCCCAGCACACAGAAGCCTGCATCTAATTTTACAAGAGCTTGGAAATAATGCGCCCTCTAACTTGAATTTTCTTTGCCAGTGGCCACCACAGAAACAAATTGCTTTCAGAAGGGTGTTCTGCACTGGGTTTGTGTATGGGGTTGTTTTTTCTGAGGGGGTGGGGAGCAATAAGGGACACTTATTTTTTTTTTAAATCATGCTTCTAATCCTTAAAATGACTAAAATAGTTTCATCCTTTCATAACCTGTCATCACGCATGTTTCTCTAAAATTAAACACATATGGCTCAAGCCAGAGTTACATTATGCACCATATTATGTAATTATCTTTTCAATTTATTACTCCTCAAAATAGAAAAAGATTAGCCCGTGTTTCTTAAGTCTGAGTAAACATATGGCCCGAAGATTGTAAATGACATCCTATCTTTAAAAGAAGTTCCAAGACTAAACAACACACAATACTCTGTCCGCAAAGGCCATATGTGATAGCAGGGTTGTAAGATGCAGAAGATGTGTGTGTGTGTGTGTGTGTGTGTGTGTATACATATACATACATATATATACATTTTCTTGCTTTCTGGCCATGTCTTTGATGTCGTGAAATATTCCTGCTGGCAGATCATAAACAGCACAAAAATAGAGACCAAAAACATCTCCATTTCAGCATTTCCTATTAGCTTCAGTGAACTTGGGTCCTGTCTGATCCATAAGGAATAGGTAGGTCCCCTGTCACTGGGTGTTCACACAAGAATTACCTGTCTCTGGACAATTCGGAAGCTTTCTGACTGCTTCCCTGGCAGCCTGTATGCATTCATTCTTCATGTTACAGGGTGATCTAAGACCTCCTATGAGACCCTCTGCTTGATCACTGTCCTTTTCCTTCCTCATCAGGAGAGAGGACTTGAGCAGGGCCCCTCACCGCTGCCAAGAGCTCCTTCCCTGTTATTCCAGAGGCTCCCGGCAGTGTGCAGCAGAGCTAAGGGTTCTGACAACGTCCCTGTTATCAGAACCTTTCTCCAGGGGGGCTGGCAACTTGAAGACTTTCAGTTTGCAACAGGCGGAAATTTCCTGCACAGGGTTGCCAAGCAGAAAGGAAATATTTCTGGGACAATTCAGACTCAAATCGGTTGTATTGTTTATTCCGTGTGGAGGGATATCAGAAATGAACCGCTCTGAGTGGGTTTCTGATGCCTTTATATTCTCCTTAACTAGAAAGTTTTAAAGTAATAATCTGGCAAGCTGAAAACCAGCTAATCAGGCTTTCTCAGAAGTGTCACCACGTGCTCATTCACAAGAGCTTTAAATATACATTGTGCTATGAATGTCCAGCAAGAAATTGTGGATTTCAGATGACGACTTCTCCTTAAGAAAATATAATTTCCAATTGATTGATATCAACAATTGGCAATGCTATTGCAAAGTACATTTTACTAATAGAGCATCTGCTATCACTTTATTGAAGGATATGGAACCTTTTACATGAGAGATTAAAACAGATCAAGGATGTTTTACTCTGCCATGATGCAACAGTTACTCATTTTCAAATCACACAGTCAATCCTTTTTATTTGCTCTAAATGGGTAACCAGAGACATGGAGACCAGAGTCTCATTCTCTTATAACCACCGCACAGGAGAAGAACATTTTAGAAACTTGATTTCCAATATCTAGGATAAGACTATAGCCCACTAAAAATAAACCACACAGTTGGCTACAAAGGGATGTATGTTAGAGGCAGAATCACTGAACAGATCTTTTGGGCTATGTTCCATGTTTACTGAATCTTTGGAACCAGAAGGGCCATGATTAAATTATCTGGCACCTTCTCATTTAATACAGATTGACACTGATATTCTCTTCAGAGATACGGATGATAATCCAATCAGGAAGGAATATGTAAGCACAGATTCACAGGAATGATGGGCTTATTTTTTTTTTTTTTTTTTAATGAAGAGGCTCTCACCACAGGGCCTTTGCACTTACTGTTCTCTTCCTGGAATGCTCTTCCCCCATATTTCCTGATGCCCAGCTTCAGGTCATACTGTTCTTTTCTTCTTTAATGTAAAAAATGCACATCCCTCACTTACACTCACCATTTCCTGACCCTGATTTACTTTCTCTATACCACTCACCACCGTTAAGACACATTGTATACCTATTTGGTTTCTGACTTCTCTACTAGAATGAAAGCCTCATAAGACCAGGGAATGGTTCTGTCCACTGCTATACACCCACTGAGGGAAATAGTACCTCGAACCTACCTGACAGTGTAATACTTACCAAGAGAACAAATGAACAAGTGAATGAATGAATGCATGCATGAGTGTACCTTTATGTTGCCTTCAGCAGGCACTAGGACATAAGCATGTTAATCTGTTTATAGCAGAGCAATTACATGGAGGATCAACCATCAATGCAATGAAGAGAGACCTCAATTTGAGTTAAAAGCCCTTCAAAGGAAGGGATCTCAAGGTATGCTGAAATGATTAATAAAAGAAATTCAAACAAAAACCTTAAAGAAAAAGCAATAAAACCCTGGAGTCCAGCGCTTTAATTCTGGAATCAGACTGGGTTCATTCTCTAGTAAAGAGCTGTGTGGCCCCAGCAAGTAATCTCACCTCTCTAAACCTCAGCTCCCACAGCCAATAACAGACCTTCACTGCTCAGAGTTGTAAGGAGGATACAAGCAGGGATTTAAAATAAGAAAAGTGTCAGGCACATAATAACGCTCACTAATTGTACCTCTACATGATTTTCCATTTCAAAAATGCAAATAAGGAAGTACCCGTGTGGCGCAGTGGGCCAAGGAACCAGGGTTGCTGCAGCTGTGTTGCAGGGCACAGCTGGGCCATGGATTCAATCCCTGGCCCTAGAACTTCCTTCCACATGCTGTAGGCCCCTGGCAAAAACAAAGAAACAAACTCACATAAATCATGAAAGGAGATTTGAAGATATTGTTTATCTTTTGATAATTTTTACCTACTTAATTTTCTAAATTTTTTTAATATGAAAAATTTGTTTGCCTACCTGAAATATTTTATAGCACTTAAAAATTTCAGATGGTTCATTATTTTTATGTATCATAATTGTTTTCAATTTCAAGAGATTATGGTATGCTTCCCATTGTAGCTTCTTCTTTTTTTTTTTTCTTCCTGCTGTTATTTTACTCAAAAGAGGCACTGCTTTCTTCATTCACCCAAAGATGCATCCTTGTGGCTGTATAACCCAAAATGTACTTGGGTGTTTTTAAAACTGCCCACACACCTAATCAAAGTTTTGCATATACTCCAAAGGAATTATAAAACAAATGCCCAACTTGCTGAAACACACTTCAAAATATTCCCCAGGAGTTCCCATTATGGCACAGCAGAAACAAATCTGACTAGGAACCATGAGGTTGCCAGTTCAATCCCTGGCCTTGCTGAATGGGTTAAGGATCCGGGGTTGCCGTGAGCCATGGTGTAGGTCGCAGACGTGGCTTGGATCCCGAGTTGCTGTGACTGTGGCTTAGGCCAGCAGCTGTAGACCCCAAACCTTGGAATCTCCATATGCCACTGGTGCAGCCCTAAAGAGAAAGAAAGAAAGAAAAAAAAAGAAGAAGAAGAAGACATTTCCCCAAATACAGATTTTTGTGTTCCTCCCCTCCTTGAGGAATGGATCTTGGAAAAATCAGGACTTTGACTAGAATATGCTTTGTTCACAGATGCCTTACCTTTCCAAAGGCAGACTACACATCATATTTTTTTTGTCCTTTGCATTAAAAAAAAGCAGTAAATGTATTTTTCTCAGAACAAACACCTTTGATACGGTTTTTCTCAAGAAAGGCTGGTATTTGTCTATTTTCTCATCTACTGCTAATGCCAAAAGCCTCCTGGAGGGATGTGACCCTTTTCATGTATAGCTTCATACATGTAGCAGACAGGACAACTAGCCTTTTATTCCAAGAGATGCAGGGTTCTTAGGGCTTGGTTCAGGGGCTCCCTGATGGGAATGAGTGTGAAGCAGTAATAGAACTGATATACCATTGGAGGGGTACCACATGATGTAAAATGAATTTTTTATTATTTCTATTTTTATTTTTTGCTTTTTAGGGCTGCACCTGCGGCATATGGAAGTTCCCAGGTTAGGGGTCCAATCGGAGCTACAGCTGCCGGCCTACACCACAGTTCACGGCAATTCCAGATCCTTAACCTACTGAGCAAGGCCAGAGATCGAAATGCCCACCTCATGGTTCCTAGTGAGATTCGTTTCCGCTGCGGCACGACAGAAACTCCTAAAATGAATTTTTTAATCCACATTTGATTAGGTATTGGTGGTTACATTTTGACACAACATACCCTACCGGACTTCTACCAATTTGTACCCTGTTACCCCATTTATTTCTAGTTTATGAATCTGTTCCAGGTCCCCTTTCTAAGGAAACAAATCTGTCCAGGGATCCCAAGAGGGGTCAAATGACCTTTCTGCCATATCTACTAACCACGTGATCCTGGCAAGGGGCAAGCAAAGCCTCTTACAGCGAATGACCCCCCAAAAGGAACATCCATTTGGGTCTCCTCCAAAGTGGCCAAGTGGACCAGCACCAGCTTGCAAGGGAAGGAAACCTCAGTTGCAGTACTGCCTCTGCCACTCACAGCCGTGATCCTGGGCCAAGCACTCTATTCCCTTCCGTTTCTCACAGATCATCGGGGCGGGGGGTGGCGGGGTGGAAATACCCCTCTCACCGATTTAGAGGTGGGTTAACGTTCATCACAATGCCCAATGCCATGACTCCTATGGAAAGCCCCAAATTCTCAAAATTCATCATGAATATTCTTATCCTAGAGAGAGTGGAAGCACCCATACAGAGTAGGCCACCCCCTGCCCTGATGGCCTCTGTCTCCTTCTACTGTCTTTGAAATGATCTGTGTTGTCTGGACTATTGGTTCTTTTGCCTATTTGGTGATCAATTCAAAATCCCTGGGATCCTTACCAAGGATAGCAGGTAGCATGGCCTGTGGGATGCTAACCCTAACCCTAACCCTATCTAGGCTTGGTCCTCGCCCCTGGGCACCCCTGGGCAAGTATAGTAAGGGCTCTGAGTCTCATGTGCCCTGACTGAAATACCACAAGGGCTTCAAATAACTATCTCCCAAACTACCTATTGCAACCAGATCATGAGACGTACAGAGTAGGGTAGAGGGAGGGTTTATAGGCTGACATGCCTGTCGTGCTTCCCCTTCTGGTCACAGGGGCCCGGTGCTTTGCCTGCCATGTTCTCAATGCCTGGACTCTAAGGAGGTAAAGACAACATGGCCCTCCTGCCGATGAACCAAGGGCTGAAGCATTAAGGCAGAAGGTCAACCACAGACCAGCCTCAAAAGAGCCCAGCCACCCCTGGAAGTGAATGTCAACCAAGAGGCACGGGTCATTCTGAAAGCATTAAAATGATGCAACTGAATCTTCTCTTTGGATACAGGAAGAAACAGTAAGTTGTTCATCCAGAGGATGTGATCCTGAGCAAGACTGGGTCCTGTCAACACTCACTCTACGTGGACCCCACCTCTTCTCCACCTGCAGCCTGGGCACCTGGGCACCATGACAACCAACTCTGTGGACATAAATTTTAAAAAAAGATAGACAAGGGAGAATAAACACATCTTGGGTTAAATATGTTTGTCTAATTAAAAATATTGTCCTGCTTAATATAGGCAAACCGACTGGAGAATTAATGTGCCACCTGTCCACATACTTAGCAAAGAGTAAAAACTCCAAGTAGAGATTTCAATAGGTGCTTTGTCTCCTGATGGATAGGAAAGGCTGCCCAAATTCACACCCAGGTCTCCTTCCCTTTAAAAACACAGGAAGATGCGGTGGGAGTGGGGAGCTAACTAGCTATTTAGCTAATTAGAACACACCCATAGCCACACCTACAATCTAAACAGCCAACCAATAAAGAACTGGCTAAATAAATGACAACACATCCATATGCTATAAAGCAGGGCTGCCGCTAAAATATAAGACATAATATACGTCTATATTAATGACAGAGCAAGATGTCTATATACATATACCACGCCTTTGGTCCTCGTTTAACTTCTGCTTTCTCATCCCTCACTGGATCTCTCCCCAACATCTTTTTATGAAAATAGGAACCACCCAGAAAAATTAATCTGAGTTACTGAACACTCAGATGCCCAACTCCTAGATGCTACAGACTGACATTCTCCCCTACTTGACTTACCACGCATCTCTATCAAATTGTTTTATGTTTTGATTCATATCAGAATAAGTTCCATGATCAATTTTAAGTGGAAAAGACAAAAGACCCAAGCACACGTACAATATGATCTCATTTTTGAAAATACATATGGGTGTGTGCACTCACAGGCCTAGAAAAAACAATGGAAGGAAATACCACACAATGTTACCAGTAACAATTCTGCTATCTTTTTTCCTCATTCCCTACATGCATTTCTTGTCTCTCTCTCTCTCTCGCTTTTTGTCTCATTTTTTGAGAAACAAGGAATTATTCTTTGAGCATAAACAGATATGTAATTAAGGTAAGGAGATAAGGATGAGAAGAGGAATGCTAGGCAGACAGATAGGAAGGGTGCAGGGCAGAAAGGAAATGCTCAAAGCCACAGCGAAGTGCCTCCCGGGACAGCAGCGGCTCTGTGAGAAGCGACATGCTCAACCCACCCAGGGGAATGTTGGCCAAGAACATCAGCAGAGAAGTGACCCAACTGCCATTCCTGCTGGCCGTCCACATCATTCACTCTCCAGCTAACTACTTTTCAGATAGAGTTCTAGAACAATTTCCAGTTGCCTCCCTGAGGCTATGGGTGGGAAGTGATAGGGATTTCCTGGTCCCAGGCTGGTGTGCGCAGTGGCTGTCATAAACAGCCCACCCCATCAAGTTGCCAAGGCACAAGTTCCATAGCCGCCACGCTTGGGAACCTTTCTCATCAGAAAGTGCTTGGTCAGCTGCCACCTGAGCTGTGGCCTCCGGCTTTGGAAAGCCAGGAACATGCCAGACACAGAAGGACCACCCAGCTCGGCAGCACCCCCGATACACTGGACATCACTACACAGAGCTTCCAGTCTTTCATCTTCCCAGCAATGCACTTGTCGATTTGAGGGCTCAGTGGCTAAGATTTCAGGTCTCATTTCCAATCAGTGAAAGAGAGGAATAAATGAAGGGGAACTTGCTCTGCCCCCAGGGCTATTCTGATAGCAGCTCTTGGAGGGAGCCTTCTAGACACACTCCTGCCTCTGGTGAAGGTCAAAAGGGAGGGCATGAGACGACCCAGCAGAGCAAGAGGAGAACCTGGAGGCCTGGGTCTCAAAAGTACCTCACTGTAGCCTTGCCTGCAGGGATGGGATATCCCCATGACAACAAGGTGGGTGTGGCATAACAAGACAGTCACCACCAAGGGCCCAAGATAAAAATGATACCTGTGATCAGCCCCCTGAAGTCTAAAACAGGACTCGCTGATGGATCAGCCAAGTCTAAAAGGGTTGAACTGTGGTTTTCTAACCCCACATCTGGCTTCACATTAATAATCCATCACTATGTTTTCAGAATTGCTCTATTCTTTTTTCACTTTCTTACTGCTTTTGCTATGGTTCAATTTTTTTAAAAAAGTAGTTCCCAACGTGGCTCAGCATGTTAAGATCCCAACATAGTATCCATGAGGATGTGGGTTCCATCCTCGCTCAGTGGGGTAAGGACTGGTGTTGCTGTGGGTGTGGCGTAGGTGAGCCAAGTGTGGCCCAAACAAGTTTGTTTAGAGAATCTTTTATTTCCTCATAGATCAATGATTTAAAGGGTCATGAAAAACTGTGGAGAAGAGGATGCCAGTGATTTTTTAAAGTGAATATCCTTCAGTATGACAGCACTTTTTCAATCTACAAATTATGAATATAATTTTAAGTCTTACTGATAACAAAAAAACAAACGTTTCGAGCCTCCATGAAATTTTAGAAGATGTAGAGACACGGAAACAGATTCTTGAACCTGAACTTTTGATGTGAGAGACAAATAAAACCTGGAAGGTAAGAGACGGAAGGGAATGGAGATATGTAATCCAACTCCCTCATTTCACACATAAGGACCCTGAAGCTGAGGGATGTGATGGGGCTTATGTGTGGCCATGGGGCTCTACATGGTCCCATAGCACCAAGCGAAGAGAGGGAGGGGAAAAAGAGAGACCAGGAGAGGAGAGAGAGAGGGCAAGCATTATTAGGAAGAGCAAGTGGAAGCAGAGCAAAACTCAAATATGCGTTTTTCTTTTTGCCTTGATTATCAGCTTTAATCTTTAATGTCTGGGTCTTCGACTATAAAATAACCATGACCACAAACTGCCCTTAACCCCACAAAACACATAATCATCCCCCTGCTCCTGCAAAGAACCTCAGCCCTATAACACAAAGGCAACTTTAGAAAACTGATAAGGCAAACCACTTGAAGAGTAACCACTTAGTTTATAAGTAAACCATTTAGTTTGGTTTTAAAAGAGGACTTCAAAAGGGCTCAAAATAAAGCAAATTAAGACTTTAGTATCCTTCAAAACAGAAACAACAGACCAATACTATAGCCATTTGCTGAAGTAATATTTACAAAGTGTCTACTTTGTGCTACACATTGTGTTTAGAGACCAAAATACAACAGTATGGAGAAAGTGATATTCTTGCCTGTTGGAGCTGGTGAGAAAATGAGCATGAGTGAACACAGAAACAAAGATACATACAACCTACATTAGGATGAATGCCACAGGAGCAAGTTAAATGGGGCCAAAAAAGAAGTTGAAGAGGGACATTGGCAAAGAAAGATTCCCTGAGGAGGTTAGGATTGAGCTGAAAGCTGAAGGACAGATGAAGGTCAGAGGGAGGCATGCAATAGGCAGAAGGAACAGAATATGCAAAGGCCCTGTGGCACCAAGGATCAGAGTAAGACATAACCAGGGCAGCTGCAGCAGGAAGGGGGGGGGGGGGCAGCACAGAACGACACAAAATTGACGCCCTGAAGCCTGTACAGATTTTGTGACAGAATTTTGCCTTTAACCAAAAGGGCAGTGGTGGGAGGCCACTGAAGGGACATCAGTTTGGTGAACAGGCAACTGGGACATAATTCTAACTGCATTTTGAAAAGATCACTCTGCTGAATGGAGGTCAGACTGTAATGGTACCAGTCCATGACAAAACTGTCCAACCTTATTCACCGGACTCCCAATATAGGTAACATTTAGGAACAATCCTTTAAAAAATGCCCAAAGCAATTCTTCAAATATATGTAACATAACAGGAGGAGCTGGAGTGGAAAGGAAGTGGATTCTGATGGCAAATGGGAGAGATACACAGCATCCTTGGGGCTGGGCAGGTGGTCCACAGGATGCAAATAAACATTTTCAGCCCCAACCCTGCCCACCATGGAATCTACAGATGGTTTAGCCTGGCATCTGTTTCACACTGGCTGGGTTCCATCATGATTGATTTTAGACTTCCAATCATCTCTGTATCTGATCTTATGGACTAAGACATGGAAGACCCAACAGCAAAACTCTAAACTATTCCCAACTGTCCTCCTAAAAATGAGCACTGTGCTCCTGGGTTGTCCTCTTGCCAGTGGTAAGGATGGCAGAGAGAAACTGTGCGCCATCCACATGAGATTATAACAGCAATAGTTTCCTTTCTAAAAATCACATGGTGCCCCTGGTGATTCTGTGTGTGTGTGTGTGTGTGTGTGTGTGTGTGTGTGTGTGTGTGTGTGTGTGTCAAAGGCAATCTCAAAGTATTATATGTCCAGCTTTTTGGAGACAAAAATTGTTTAAATCTTACATGGAGCTAAATTCCTTTTCGTCCAAGGGAGAGGAAACAGTTAATACATCAGTTCATTTTTCCCTGCAGATCTACAAATGGGGACGGGCATCTTAGCTGGCCCTGAACGAGCGCAAGTTTGGACAGAGCTGAGGTTGTTGGGTTTAATTTGGCCAAATAAAGGAACTCTCAACTCAACGAGCATTTGGTCCGCGTAGTTGATTCACTTCGTATTACAGATCGAGGACACCAGCAGTACTGTTTAGAAAAACTGGCAATGCTGTTTAGACAAACAGCCTCGAGAAGACAGACTGGATAGGAAATGTGGTCTGTTGCACTGTTATCCTAGTTTTTTTTCCCCCTCCTTCCTTCCCTCATGAGTGCTTTTCATGTAATTTTTACTCACGAAGTTGCCAGTGTTAATTTCTACAGGCCAAATTTGGCTCACATATTCCTTGCCAACTCCACAGTCAAATTCTGTGTGCTTGTGGGTGTGTGTGTGCATATGTGTGTGTGTGTGTGTGTGTGTGTGTGTGCGCGCGTGCGCGTGCATGTTTCCACTGAACTGCACCTAAAGCCAAAGAGATTTCTGTGACCAGAGACTCAAGAAAAATGCCGGCGACACCACACTTGGGTATCTCTAATGACAAAATCTGTCTGTATTAGCAAAAATAATCAAACTCTCTGAGCTGGCACAAGGCCCCACTCAGCAAGATGCATGGATCCCCACAGAACCTTTACAAGGATGAGACAGAGCATCCACAGAAAGGCAATTTGCATATTCTCCTGCACAGAAAATGAAACACAGCAAAGCAAAGGCTAAGCAGCATTTTTCCTGAATTTTCCCTCTTGGGCTCAGTCACATAAATGCACCATTCATTGGAGGGAGCTGGGTTCAAATGACAGGGACAGAAAACAGCAGCTGGTTTCCATCTTCTGTTTTATATGATACACAAATTTGATGCTGGTTCTTTTGCATTGTTATTTTGAAGTTATCAAAGAGTTCAATTCTCTCCTCTATGCAAAAGAGCAAACACAAAAAGAAATTAACTGTCAGAAACACAACATTTTATTCTGTCCACCTCGGATGAAAAAATCCACAGATAGCAGCATATATACTGGAAACCGGAAAATTAATTTAGGGCAACCATAATCTTACTATTCTATTCTAATTATTCACTTGAGGCTAGTATCACAGTGAAGAATCAAGAAAGCATCTACTAATGCAAACTATTACACTTAGAATGGATAAACAACAAAAGTCCTACTGTATAGCACAGGGAACTATATTCAGTCTCTTGGGATAGAACATGATGGAAGATAATATAAGAAAAGGAATGTAGAAGTTCCTGTTCTGGCTGAATGGTAACAAAACCAACCAGTATCCATGAGGACGTGGGTTTGACCCCCCTGGCCTCCTCGTTCAGTGGGTTAAAGACCCAGCATTGCCATGAGCTGTGGTATATGTCACAGATGTGGCTCAGGTGCAGCACTGCTGTGGCCAGCAGCCATAGCTCCAATTCTACCCCTAGACTGGGAACCTCCATATGCCTCAGGTGTGGCCCTAAAAAGCAAAAACAAAACAAACAAACAAACAAAAGAAAATGAATGTATATATATGTATGCCTGGGTCGCTCTGCTATATAGCAGAAACTGGCATATCACTGTAAATCAACTATGCTCCATAAAAATAAAATAAAATATGGCACAAATGAACCTATCTACAAAACAGAAACAGACTCACAGACATGGAGAAGAGACCTGTGGTTGCCGAGGGGGAAGGAGAGAGAGTGGGATGGACTGAGAGTTTAAGGTTAGTAGATGCAAACTATTCCATTTAGAATGGATAAATAACAAAGTCCTACTGTACAGCACAGGGAACTATGTCCAATCGCCTGGGATAGACCATGATAGAAAATAGTATTTTTAAAAAGAATCCATATATATGTATGACTGAGTCACTCTGCTGTGCAGCAGGACTTGGCACAACATTGTAAACCAACTATAATTTTTAAAAGCATCTACTAAATCAGTTATGTCTATGTTTAAAAGGTTAATGTAAGAATTTAAGAATCAGAAGTCAATATAACATAAGGGGAAAGGGAAAACCATATCCCAAATCACAGCTCCTACCCTTGTGGCAGAATTGCAAAGGACAAAATTCAAAAGTAGATGTCTCAAGACGCTGTAGGTCCTGGGCAAGACTGGGCAGATCTCATGCAAGGTGGCACCTAATAGCAGCCACAAAAGATAAGAAAGAAACTGGCTCTCCACGGACACTGTGCCTTCCCCTGTGCAATGTACTCAGGGCAGTGACCTTTACAGACTGGTCTCCTGACTCGCCGCATCATTTGCAAACTGCTTTGGAGGTTTCTGGTCTAACTCAGTGCTTCCCAAAGTGTGCTGTGACCACCATGGGTGGTATGTGGGGTGGCTCTCAGTGGCAAATGAAGAAATACATGCCTGTGCTCACACACACACACACACACACACACCCCACACACACATGCAACATATATGGACACAACATATATACACACACTATTATATTTAATGGCTAGGTATTTATTGCTACAGTTTTCTTTATGGTTTATCATCATATTGGTGGTCCAATAATAGGCAAATTTTGATATATCCTTGAATGAAAAATATTAATGAATAAAAATTGAGAAAGCAACTGAAAGGAAAAAATTAAGTACAACATACTCCAAGTATGTAAAGATATGGTGAAACAGAAGGTGGGAAGTTTGATAAGCAATCATGTAGCTGAACGAAGAAGTGACACAGAAGGTGACAAGCCACATGAGAGCAAATGGGAGGAAAGCTGAGGAGTGCTGTCTAATTCCACCAGGAGTCCACGTCATCCCTTCCCTGCTCAGAGCTTCAGTGTTCTCATCTGTGTAGTACATTAAATACATGGATCCCGAATGTTTCCATCATGATATGACCTAAACTGTTCAAAAAATACACATGCATGGAGACACAGTGACATATACATGTCTGTCTCTAAAGGTAGATAGATGTCTGTACCTGTCTCTAAAGGTGACAAACATGTACAAGTAAAGAGACATGCACACACTTCCATGAAGACACATAAATACACAAGGCTGACTCCTGAACAACTTGGCGGTTCATCTGTATACAACTTAAGAGTCAGCGCTCCATATCAGAGGTTATTTCCCCCACATCTGTGGATTCAATCAACCTCGGGTTGTGTAGTCAGTCCCATAGTATTTACCATTGAGAAAAACCCACATATAAGCAGACCCACACAATTCAAACCCATGGTGTTCAAGGGTCAAGTGTATACATGGAAGCTGTACATAGATACACATACATGTCTGTAAAACCAGACCGACCCAAGGTGGGGGCTGATGAGGAAAGCAGACAAGGACCAAAACCAGCTCTGAATAAAAGAGCCCTCCCTGTCTGACACTGTGCATTTAACTTTCTACTTCTTGTCCCAACAGTTGCTTGGTGAGCCCCCAGCCCATCAAGTGACACCACAGGATTAAGAGATGCTTTCTACCCCTATCAAGTTCTCCAGTGTCAATACACCACAAAGCCTCATTCTAGGATGGCCCTGGAGATGAGACTAGAAATGCCCACATCACAAGAAATTCTACTAATCTACAAGGGACAAACACACCAAAGGATAACTTGTCACCATCGCTCCCAAAGCCAGGTGCTTCCTAAAGAAGAGCCCTGTGCAACATATTCTTTAGGCAAAGCCACGTAAGAGTAGGCAAAAGGAGAATAAAACTGCAAGAGAAAGTGAGTGAGTATAATTTTCCTCAATTTTGACATCAGGATAAAAAAAATTAAACGGATTAGAAGTAAATTCAGCGCAGCAATGCCATCCTCTACCCTCAGGTAAATGTATGCCCTGTTCATAATTTCAGAAAAAAAGAATACAGCTACACATGGTTTCAATATTTTCTCTGTGCTAGGGCAATCTAGTTATCTTTTTATCCAATAAGGCAACCAAAATTGCATGTGTTTCCTAAATAATCTTGAATTTATACAATTTGACATTTTTTTCAAAGAAGCATAAATTGTCTGAAGGCCATCTCCCCCAGTGCACCACAATAAATTGCAGTCCGTCCTATTTTAGGAAAACCACAGTATGCAAACGCTGGTCACCAGCCAGACTCAGGACAGAGACACCTGCGCGTAATGAACAGTTCACCCCAGAAACAAAGAGGCCACTGGTCTCAGGACCTCCCGCCCGAAGAATGGCTGGCTTGACCCTTCTTTGGTCCAAGTGGTATGATGTCAGCAAGCCACGTCCCCAGAGCAGTGCCTCAGGAGGGCAGACTTACTCTTAAAAGCATCCCCACTGACCACAATTCTCTTCGACAAAACCAGAGCCCTGCAGACCTGCCTATGATTAGCATCCCAGCTGCCTCTGCCCTGCTGATGGAAGCATTTCCCTCTGAGCCACTCAGGAGCATGAGTCCCAGTCTGAGCCCCTCCTGATGTGGCCTCGGTTCTCTATTCCCTCACTTCATGGGCTGCTTCCTCTTGCCACTGTCAAAGCAGCCAGCCCCAGCTCGGAAGGCTGCCTGCAGGCAGCGAGCAATCTGGGTCCTCGGCATCTTCTGCTGTGAGACATTTCGACATTTTCATGGTGTGATGTGGAACAGGAAACATTAACTCACTGCTGGTTTCAGTCACACTTCACAGCTTTCTAACACAAGTCAAGGACAACACAGAAAGGAAGTCGGAAATCGAGGGGAGCCTACTGTCGATACTTTGGAAGGGAGCATCTAAGCATCGGCGTAAACGTGAACTTCTCAACCTAGAACCACCTGCCCCACCCCTGACATTTTTGAGCCCTATTAGAAAAAATACACCACATTTAAAATCTTCTGGTGCTTCTCAAACCTTAACATGGATATAAATCACCTGGAGATCTTAGCAAACCAGGCTGATATGGTAGATGGGGGTGAGGGGGAGAAGGACCCAAGATTCTGAATTTGTAACAAGTGCCCAGGGAGGCTGATGTTGCTGGTCCAGGGACCACACTTTGAGTAGTAAGGGCACAGGGTCCCCTCACCCTCATCTCTACCTGTCTTCTCACCCTCCCAGTCAGGTCAGGAGTGCTCATCACTGGAAACAGGTTTCCACCTGACTGAAACTGAAAACCTGTTTCAGAGGAAACTTAAGTGTGGAAAAATAATCGAAAAGAAACCCAAAGAGCAAAAATCGCCCAAGTTGCAACAAGTCTTTCTAACGAGACATAGAAGTCACTAATTGATATGGCTGTTGAGTTATCACACTTCTGGGAAGAAGCTATGGGTCAAATTTAACCGTAGAAGAACAAAAAAAGTAACAGGCCTCTCTCTTGGCCATGGGAGGTTGCAAACTGTTTCATCTCACTTTCAACAGAAGTTACCTACAGATTATGGGTTGATACACACACACACACACACACACACACACACACACACACACACACACCTCCCATCATATGGAGAAAAAGTAAAGCAGAACTCCAATAAACATCCCGGTGTCTAAGCTAGGATGACAAGTCTTGATTTCTTCAGAGAAAAACAAAACTTGATCAAGAGCAAGGCAGGCACCACCTGAGACTCGACAGCCCCAAGATCTGAAGCTTTGGATCTCAGGCTGCAACAGGCCAGGCAAAGACATAGCATCTCACTGGAGAGCAGCATCTCCAGTCAGACCCTTCCAGCCTTTGGAGATATTCACATCCTCAAAGTGCTTTTGGTGAGTGAATTTATGAAGCCACACAAGCCCTATGAGTTCTTCCTTCCTCAGGTGTTATTAAGCCCATTTTAGAGATGAGGAAGCAGAAAAACACAAAGAGTTGGGGCAAGTCCGAGCACGCATCCAACCACAAGAAGGAGGCTCCCGACTCCCAACCCCAGGACCAACCAGCCACTCAGAACATCCTAGTCACAGCCTGGAGGTGATGCTCCTTTGGAAAGGACAGCAACTCATCTTGGGAGTTATGCCAAGAAAAAAAGCCATTCATCCTGAAGGTGTGCCCTTCGCCTCCCCTCATGAGACTGCTCCACTTTATAGGGCATCTGGGATCTTTGCAAGCTTTTACTAACACAGGGAGCATGTCCTCCTGGCTGGCGCGCTCAGGCATGTTTCTATAATGGGTGGAGAAGACGGGAGCCAGCACTGGAGGTGTAGCTGCCCAAGGCACCATCTCAAGGGCACCCTGGGCTGGCCTGTGTGTATTTCATAGTCACTTCCTGGGGGCCTGAACCCTCTTTCCTCAGGGAATCCTGCTGGAACCTGGCACAAAAGGATTATTATGTGCGCCCCCCCCCCATTCTACATAGGATTTAACTGAGCCTGAGGTGTCTTCAGCTACATTCAGTCAGCTTATCTTGGGTCACAGGATTTTATGTGTGACCCTAAATATACCCCCAAGTCTAGAAAGACACACCGGTAAAAACAGGTGTCTGCCAGAACACGCACCTCTTTCAGTGAGTAACAGTGAGCAGGGCTGAGAGATGCTTTACCAGCAGTCTGACCAGTGGTTGCCAAGAAGGGACAATGACCTTGGCAACCAGGCACACAGAGGCTCCACCTCCTCTGCTGTGTAACTGGGAAGATCCCAAATTCCCTCTTGGGCGTTCAAATCCCAATAAGGAATATGTCCCTCTTGGGTAAGCTCTGGCCACGCCACAGATACTGGAGGGGCACACTCCTAATCTGATTCCGAGGCCTCACCATCATCTTGCCATGTTACTGATGAGGAAGGGAGATGAGACAAGCACCTTGGCCAGGGAGCCATGGCTTATGGGGGCTTAACTCATAGCAGTGAGGACCACCGAGCATAAGAATCATAATTGGCTGCTAATCCCAATGATATTTATTTATTTATTTTGGTCTTTTTAGGGTCACACCTGTGGCACATGGAAGTTCCCAGGCTGGGGGTCAAATCAGACCTGCAGCTGCCAGCCTACACCATAGCCACAGCCACGCCAGATCCAAGTCGCATCTGCGACCTATACCCCTATAGCACAGCTCACAGCAATGCTGGATCCTTAACCCACTGAGTTAGGCCAGCGATTGAATCCGTGTCCTCATAGATACCAGTCAGGTTTGTTACGGCTGAGCCACAATGGGAACTCCTGAGCCACGACAGGAACTCCCCAGTGATATCTTAACTGGACTCCAGAAAGTTTTTCAAATCTCACACAGCCTTTTGCCTTCAAAAAAACCCAGGTCCAACTGGAGAAAGTGGTCGCATACAATCACCTCTAGGCAAGGAGTGGGAAGAAGAGACAAGACCCACTTAAGAGGCAAGGAGGGATTGAAAGAAAAAGGATCGTTTTTCCAGGCAGAGGGAAATGCATATGGCAGCTGCTCTACTCCAAGTGCCTACAGAGAAAACAAATAAATAAAAAGCTCTATTGTGAATTTTTATTAATATATTGGGAATATGCTAACTTATAAATATCAGGTGATAACCTACAAGGTGGCCTCACTGTACTGTTCTTACTATAGAGTGTGGTTTGCCAACTCTGTTCCATAGGGTACCTGTGGTGTGGAAGGTTGGGAGGGCACACCAGCTGCTCTCTGAGCTGGAAGTCACTCAACTTCCTGGTGAATAACCGTCCTCTCAGCGCTCCTTGCCGGGTCCCTGGCAAAATAAGCGCTTCATAAGTATCTACTGAATGAAAAAACAAGAAGGTGCTTTGAACTCATGCCCCTCATCAGGCACTAGGATTCAACTTTTGTTTATTTTAAAATGGGGGTGGGGGGGTTTCCAAGTGAGATTTCATTTGGCTAAGGAAGCCAAACCACTTTAAAAAAGCACCAAAAAAAAAAAAAAAAGACATGAGATTTATGAGTGTCTTTATATGTGCCCTCATTTCTTGCTCTACCATGACATTCACCCAACATGAAGGGCCACTAAACTGGGCTGATTCAAACTCTTAACAAATTTCCAGGCTCACAACCACATTCAGCCATCCATGTATTGCTGAACCACATCAATCAAGAGTGTGGCCTGTTCAAGACCAGAGCCTGGAGGCCAGCTGGGTTTGACCAACACACTTGGCTCACCCAAGTTTCTGGCCAGAACTGGAAAAACCC
This sequence comes from Phacochoerus africanus, assembly GCF_016906955.1. Lineage (NCBI taxonomy): Eukaryota > Metazoa > Chordata > Mammalia > Artiodactyla > Suidae > Phacochoerus > Phacochoerus africanus. The sequence goes on from NC_062544.1 coordinate 133,109,017, forward strand.
TTGCAGACACTTCAAGCTCAGGGGATGAGCCTCAGATCAGGCCAACTCTCTGATCCCATGGGAAGCTGAAAGAGGATATTAACTAATGCCAATTCCTCTTGAGCTGGAAAGCCAGGCATTCTCAAGAGAAGCAGGTAGGTCTGAGGACTGAAAAGATTCTACAAAGTCTGGAAGGGTCAGCAAAGGAATCAGGAGAAGGAGTGAATGATACAGACTCCACTGTTGGCTAAAGGTAAGCTAACTTCTGAGTTACATTTGCAATGATAATAAATGATTCCCCAGATAATCTGTGGATTCTCATTAGATGGAAGTTTTCCCTTTGGAAGATAACAGGAAGAGAAATGGGAATGTCTGGTATAGAGTCATTGTCCCCAAATGATGCAAAGGACACTCATCCAATAAACTCAGTTAGAGCCCACATGCAAAAGGGTTTTAAGGGAAGACCAAAGTGATAGACACACAGGGGTTGGTAGAGGTGAATCTAGGTGAGCCAAAGGAAGACGTACCTGGTAAGAGGAGGAATATCGTGGACATGTGAGAGCAAAATCCAAACTTCAAGAGATAAAGGGTCAGAGTCTTTCAGTTCATTTAAGACTTCTGCTCACTCTACTCAGGGCCTTTGCACATGCTGCGCTATGTACTGAGAAGGTTCTTTCCCAGTTCTTTGTATGACATTCATCTTCCAAATTTTCACTTAAATATCACCTTCTTGGAAAGTTCTTCTCTGACCACATAAGCGAAAAGAGCCTCCCTCCTCCTTTCACTGTCTCTTAAAATATCACATGGTGTCTTTTTTTTTTTTAATAATCACTCTATTTTATTACATGCTTCCTGGTTTATATACTATCTGACTCTCCCCTTAAAAGACCGTAAAGGCAGGAACCACAGCCATGTGCATCATCTCTATATATCTAATATGTAGCCAGGGCCCAGCACAAAGACAGAACTCAATCAGTGGTGTAGAATACATGAAGTAATATGTGAATAGAAAATGAACAAGGGAGAAAAAGCATTTCATGCAGAGTGAGAGGAAAAGTGGCCTGCTGGTGGCAAAGAGTCAGCAACGTTGGAAGGGTGCTAGGTACATGGTCTGGCTAGAGTGGAGGGTGTGTAAAGGAGAACTAGAAATCATGTTGCAGAAGGAGTCTACAGGGAGATCACGGAAGGCATGGAACACCAGGCTACGGAGCCTGGGCTCTCTAGTCAATTAAGGGCCACAGAAGGTTTGGAACAAGCGTATGGTAAAAAAATAAATAAATAAAACCCCTACAAACAAAAGTCCATGGCCAGATGGCTTCACAGGCAAATTCTACCATACAAAGGAGAGCTTATACCCGTCCTTCTTAAACTCTTCCAGAAGATTGCAGAGGAGGGAACACTCCCAAAGACATTCTATGAAGCCACCATCACCCTGATACCAAAACCAGAGAAAGCCACCATCAAAACAGAAAATTACATGCCAATATCTTTGATGAATGAAAACAGAACGAACACATGAGACATGATTCACCCTGTTCCAATAGGAACATTATAGAGGCAGAGTTGTCAGCCAGAGGTTGCTACAGTGATATGGACAAAAGATACTAAAGGCCTGAACAAGAGGAGAAACCCAACATGGAAAAAGGAGAGAAAAGATGGTACAGGAGAGACACAAGTCATAGACCTGAGTGGCTGAGGAAACACAAGGAATGAGAGGCAGAAGAATCATCCTAGGTTTCAGGCATGACTGGAAGGGTGGTGACGGAATTAAAAGATGCAGGAAACACAGAGGATGAACAGGTACCTGAGAAAAGGTGCCAAATTCTTTTCTAGAAATGCCTGCTCAGGGATCTGGGGTTTGCTCAGGGATCTGGGATGGAGTGGGAGAGATGGAGGGAATCTTTTGTGAAGATACCTTCCAGAAACCTGAAAACGAGTGCCTATAGTCCAAGAGAAAAGGTTAGCTCAAAATACAGATATTCCAGAGTCTCCCACATTGAAGTGAAAGCAGAACCATGGGAGAGGAGGACATGGCCTAGAGGGTACGTTAAATCAGAGAAAAGTCCCACCTTTGGGCACTGGCATCATGGCTTTTAATCAAGTTGAGAAATACTGTGTGACAGAGGAATAGCTTCTTTCTTCCTATTGGAGACTGAGACTGTCCCATCTGCATTCAAAGTCCTCACACCCTCAGAAAGATGAACACAGCAGCAAAAAAAAAAAGTGAGCAGTCCCATCCAAGAGGACTTCAGCAAAGAGGGAAACCTTCTGGAATGACTGAGAAAACTGTCAGGTGCCTCCAGCCCACCCCTGAGTGAGACATTCTGTAATTCCTTTTTTGTCTTAAAAATGCCCTTTCCAAGTGTTTCCAGCTCTGACCAAATGAATGGAACAGTACAGAGATGAATGCCAGTGCAAAATATGGCAGCAGTAAAAGTTTACAGAGCTAATTTTCAATTGTTTTGGCAAAACAGCTTGGTCCACCCCTTCAGGTCTGGAAAACAATCAGCTTATTAGCCGAGAATGGGCTACTGTCTTGCAGTCTTGTTCGGAAGCCTGCTTTATGGTTTTCATCTCATGAGAAGTTCCTCTTGAAAGCACATTGTTCTGAAGAGGCTCCTGTATGAACCCGCTTTCACACCCAAGGTTTGACAACAGCCCTTGGAGAGGCAGAGCCGTAAAACAATAATAGGGCCCATTACAAGATGCAAAGGAAATTAAAGGTCTGAAATTCTTGCAAAGAGACGTGGCCCGGACACACTTGCACACAAAAGAAACTTGAAGGGGGGCCTCAGAGAAAGGGTTAAGTGTACACTTCACCTTGAGCTGTGACTGCTCCGCGAGCTCTTATCCAAACCCCAGCTCGAGTGGGAGCTGCTGGTAGAACAGGGGTTTTCCTGGCCCTGAGGTTCAGCTCAGCTTGTCCATTCTCCTGCACAGTTACAGAATCAATGAAACATCCCTTTGAAACTCCCTGGACTAGTGCCGACTCGCAGACAGTAGTAGGTTGACTTTTTTTTTTTTTTTTTTTTTTTTTTTTGCTATTTCCATGATTACAGCCAGCAAATCTGAGGAGGAGACATGAAACCTACAGCACAGGCTGAGTGGCAAAGGTGGCTGCAGGGTCTGGCTGCACATAGGCTGCCCCTTTGTGGTCCACAGATGCCTGGCAACCTCACCCGTGGCCAGGGCCACCAGACCCAGGAGATGCCATTTCTAGGGGGACACTGGAAAACAAGAGGAATTTGCACCGTATCTGCCTTCACCGTTTTGGGGTGGGGTGGGGGGAGAGAAGCAGGGAGCTATTTTTTTTAAGGGAAAGAGGCATTCTTGGACAGGCTCACCTGAAAAACATTTTTTTTTTTTTTTTGGTCTGCTCTGAGCATTTCAGGAATCAAAGACCTGTGCCAAGGCAGGCAGCCAGGCGGAACTCAGCACTTGTGTGTGTGGCTCGTGAGAACTTGGGGGGGTGGGGGCGGGAGGAGGGGGGTACTGAAAATGTCCCTGTCCATCTGTTGATGTCTGGGCGGCAGAAAATATTGAAACAGAAATAGAAAGTTAGAAAAATGCTTCGGAGCAAAACCTGAAAGAGTATTGTATTTCAAAAGGAAACGTTCGACTGATTGTATAAAAATGGAAAAACAGAATTAACATGTTCCATAATGATTCGTCTGTGTTAACTAAATATTGAGCTGAAATTTGGTGAAACCCTCAAAATAAGACTTTCCATGGAAGTCGTTGTCTTCAAGAATTGTCCTGGTCTCAAGACAGCTACATGGATGGCTCCGTGGCGCCCTTTCTGACCCACCTGGCTGCTGGCCTTTTCTCTGACTTTATGAAACAAAGTACAAAGTGATGTGTAGTTTATTTCTCATTTCACAACCCCAAGGCAAGCCCATTACCAGCATTCCTCAATACATATTTGCATATCCAGGGAAAAACAAAATTCAAAATCTTTCCAAGTTACTTCTGCTCTACTGAGAAGCTATAAAAACTGACAACTTGGAAAAATGAAGATTCCTCTTTCTTCTCCATCCAAACTCACACAGGAAGTGACATGAGAGGTTTGCTCAAATTGCCCTCCTGCTACGCTGACCACAATCTCAACGGAGAAAGACCACCCTGGGAATGAGGCAATTCAGGTTTTTAACTGGCTCCCTCCTGACCAGACCCAAAAATAGCCAGCCTCAAACCACGGAGAGCCTGAGCTGAGGACACTGCAGCGTGAGCGGATTTCGGCATGGCTAACTCAACCTGGGAGTCCTTACTTAGAAAATAAAGACCACAGCCATGCACACATAGTAAAATGAGCAGGCGCAAATCTGGCACAGTACCACAAGCCGAGTGAATAATAGTACAAAAATATCAAAAAAAAAAAAGAAAAGAGAGAGAGAGAAAGGTTATAAAATTTTATAACAGATGACAAATTGGTAGCTTTTCCCCGCTTTCCTGGAATGGATTCAGTAACAGATTTGAATCTTGGGCTTTGATGCTTGTCTGTGATATACAGGGATCCCAAGTTCAAGGGAAAAAAGGAGGAAAAAAAACAAAAAACAAAATAGGAGTAGTTATCAGCAGAGTACTTCACTTACAGCAGAATCTATCCTTTGCCATTTACCCTGCAAATTATTTGGTTCCTTATTTAATCCACTTCTATTTAAAACAACATTAAATTTTTAATTTCCAATCTCAGGGTATTCTATCCTTGAAGCACTCGCTCAGGCTTATGTCTAAAAGATGAACCTACCTGCTCAGATTCCAAGGAAATAGAGAGAAAGCACTGCATTCTGCCACTTTGGAAGGGAGGCTCAGAACTCAGCCTTATGGTGTCTGTCTGTCACCCAGGCTCCCTGGGCTGTGGGGGAGGTAGCCACATGTCTCTGGGGTGAGAATGTCCGCCGGGCAATGCCTTATAGGTCACTGGCCCAGCCACCTTTGAAGCCACAAAGCAGCCACAACCACCAGAGAAGAGTGGACCTGTGCCAGGGGGCCCCTCCTATGTACATGAAACACCTCCCCCAACACTTTCATCTCATTTCAAGCAATCATTCAGAAGCATGCAGGGAGATGAGTGCCATAAGTGGAGGACCCAGTAGTCACATCCCTCAGCCGCAAGTAGCTCAGGTTATCTAGGGAGAGAGACAGCCACGCAAAGAAGCTGTATAAAGAAAACATGGGCAGGAAGAAACCTGTAGCCTAAGAAAGCTCCGGTGGGAGCAAAAGAGCTCAGAGTCATCTCTCAGGTTGGTGAGGAGGAAATCAAGGAAGGTTTCAAAGAAAAGAAAGGCCATGAAGAATAAGAAACAACGAGCTCAGATATGTTGCCCAGGAAGTACCTGTGTGGTTAATATTCTTGGTGACAGGTTTCACGCCAGCAGAGAAGAGCTTGCTAATTGAAGCTGACACGATTCAGTGCCCACACCCCTCTAGGCACAGGGCTGACCTAAGAGCTTGACGCACTCCATCCTTGCAACAACTCTTTCCCATTTTACAGATGGAAAAACTGAGGTTTGGAGAAACAAGGTTAAGTTGCCAGTGACCAAGCTAGGAAGCGGTCAACTAGGGCTTCGAACCTGGTCCATCTGGTCCGAGATGGCCCTATTCTCCAGTTTGGGTGGTCAGTTCAACCAAACACATTTGCCAAAGGCACATGCAAAAGTTAACAGTAACTCAACACCTCTTACTTCGCAGTCCTCATTTCCTAAGTCACAACCCCACTCCATGAGGAATGGAGGCTGACTTTTCCACGAAGCTACCCTATGAGCTTGGGACAAATTCAGAACCCAAACCTCCAGACTTCTTCCCATGTGTTTATTCTGACTTCACTGTGCACATGATCTGGAAAATCAAAGCCATCAAGGCTTTGGTAAAGATTTGAACCCCATCATCTGGCAATTCCTGCTCCATTTTTGGCATGTGGGGAGCAGCGCCCACCCCCAGCCCCCTGAGAAGCTGAGAGAACCTTCAGCAGAGTCACGGGGTCCCCTAAGGCTGAGAGTCTTAGAAAACCTATTGGCAGCAAGTATTTCTTGAGGACCAACCCACATGTCTGAGGGACACCTCAGAAAGGCTGGCACTTCTTTTCTTTTCCTTATTTATTTCAAGGGATGGCACTTGTATCCCCGTCCCCAAGGAACGAGACCCCAAGGAGCAGTGACATGCACCAGCCCCCAGGAGCTCAGTGTGCACGGCCCACCCACTGGCAGCAGCCGCCCAGCCCTGCATTTGCCCTCGCAGCTTTCCTGCATCTGTCTAGTTGATTTTTCCGTCTCCTCCCAAGCTCAGCCCAGAGCATAGAAGCATTTTCCCCTTCCCCATCATCTGTGCCTTGCCACCCCAGCCAGGCTTTGACCTTGCACCCCTCCCTGCATTCAGAGTACAATCGGTGCACCCCTCCCGGGCCCTGGCCCAATGACCCTCATTCTTCTCTCCCTTTGGAAGCTTCCTTTTCCTGTCCCTCCCTGTCTAATAATCTGCTCCTATTCCACCGGGTCCCCCTGGGCTGACGCTCCACCTAACAGGGAAGGGCCTGATCTGGCTCTGGCATCATAGCTCTGGTATCGAAAGGTCTGTGCCTGGCACCGTGGGTGCCTGCAATGCAGAGGCACTCGTCACAGCCTCGCCCCCTTCCTCATGCACCAGCCCCTTCCCCAATCCCCACCCCCAATCTCCAGAAATCTCAGCATTTACATGCATTTGCAGGCTGAAGTGTGGAGCTCCTAAGTCTAGCCTTCAAAGCAATTCAACACTCAACTCTGACAGGAAATGTGAACATGTAAAAAAAAAATCTCCGTTGTTGAAAACATGATTTGGCTGAGGAGCTATTCTTTGCACTGTTTCCAAGGATGAACTAGAGTCTGAGTTTTGAGATGGATAAAATAACCATAGGTTTGAATGATTCTAATGGTCAGAATGCCCTGATCATCTTACACCTGCACTGGTATTTTTGATCCTTAAGTATTAGGAAAAAAAATTGGTGGCATGACTGACATGCTCCAGCCTTAATCCTCCACCCTGTGATGAATAAAGGGCACGGCAGAGGCAGTGTAAGAATTCACCCATCCAATGGGCAAAGTCAAGCCATAAGCTGTGCATATTCGAGGACCCTGAAGATAATGCAGAAAGTCACCCTTGACTAGCCCCAGCACGGTAGACATTGTTTTCAGAGCAATAAACCAAATAGTCGGTGCCAGATTTTTGATACACTCCTTATTCTCAAAATATACACTCTATATAGGTCCATCAGCACAGAGCAACCTCTCATGTTTGTTACTGTTGCACACGCACACAGTCAATCAGAGAAACGACTTTCTGGGGTCAACCACGAGAGATAACAGTGTTCAGGCTGCCCGACACATCCAGTATCTGACATCACACATCAGAGGGAGTGCAGGCCGACTTGGAATAAGCTCCTGGTGTGCAGGGAGAAGGGCCTGCACATCCAAAAAAAAAAAAACACACATTAAGGACACTCATGCTGTACAAACAGAAAATAAAAGTGGTTCACAGGGGTGTTATTTTCTTCCCTGGTGAGAGAAGCTCTCCCCAGCCGGCAGTACACCCCAGATTCATGCTGGCCTGCTTCACCCTGACTCCAAAAGGCGGCTTACAAGCCCCTCAGCAAGTCTTCTCTTCCCTGACTGGTTGGTTGGAGGGCTTTGAAGGGCTCCGGTCTGCAGGAGAGCAAAAGTGTGTCTGCACTTAGCTGCACAATCTGCCATCCTTCAATGACAGGAGGGAAGCTTAGCCATCAACAGACCAAGATCCCTGCCGTAGGATAGTCCGACCCACGTTAAAGCTTCCTAGCTGGCTTAAATTGCCACAAATGATCTTCAAAAGCCTCAGGTTTAATTTCTGATAATTATTCAAAGGCCTAACATCAGAATGAAAGTTTCAATTACACAGTATTTACTGAAAAACAAAAAATACAAACCCACCAAGCATTTCTTAGTTAAAACACCCAAAGGAAAGGCAAAGAGATGAAGCATCAGAGTCTGATTTGGAAGGAGTTTACAGACCCGGGGAAGAAACAGGACATATATGTCTGAACAGTAAGGAACTCTGAGCAAGTGAAATGCCAAATGAAAGGTACGGGAAACAGTGATGGCTGCGAACTAGATTCTTAAGGCCTCATAGGGACAGTCCTCCCCACCCTGGGCAGGATGACAGTCTCCAGAGACCCTCCCTCCTGCTTCTGCTCCAGTGAACCCACCTGTGGGTTGAACTTCCCCCACACCTTCTCCAACCTGCTCGCTGGGTTCAAGTCCCACCTTCCTCTAAAACAGGAATCTAGAAATGGACTTCCAGGGTCCAGGAAGTACCTGGGGCCATACGCTTGCAAGTATTTGTGCCTGGGTCCATAAGGATGCCACATATGCAAATATAAGAAATAATTAATTTACCCCAAAAAGCACTATATGCCCTTTATGGACACTTGTGTATGCAAAATAGCAACCCCAGGGAGTTCCCTGGTGGCTCAGCAGGTTAAGGTCCAGCACAGTCACTGCTGTGGCTAGGGTTTCTGTGGTGGCACAGATTTGAGCCTTGGCCCCAGAACTTCCACATGTCATGGGCACGACAGAAAAGAATACATAAAACCAATAAAGAAAAGAGTAACTCCAAAAGGAGGCTACAGATGGACCTCCTGAGAGGCACCTGTATGTGCGTACAGGGGCAGGAGAAGGAGTTAAATCTGAACTGAATGGTTAGAGGAGACATCTTCATGAACGCTGTATTTCTTCAAGTTAACAGAGTATGACTATGACCAGATGTCAACAGTTATTAATTCTGGGTGGTTAAACAAAAGTGGACCTTTGTTTCAAACATATCCAGGCAGGGACACAGAGATTTTTCGGTTTCTGTAAGAGGCTCATGACCCCCAAACTGTGTATACTCCTTGACTTACAGGTGCCTGTGCCTCCACCTCTTCCTCCTCTGATTTCCCACAGCCTGGCACCGGATGTCCATGCCACAACTCAATTCTTCAGGTTTTAAAATGGTAATTAAATACCAAATATTGCCTTTTTTTCCCCTTCATTTTCCCACTGTGTTTCTCTCTGCTTTTCAACTAAAGTGTAAGTTTTTTGAAGCCAAGACATTTAACTTACATCTGTCCTTCTTGAGTTTGCTCCCTTGCACAAAACAGTCAATAAAATAGTGTTATTAAGTGGTATTTAAGACTAAGAAACATCAAACAAAAAGCAGTAATGAGACTGGTTTGGCTAGCTTTCATTCTGGAAAAAAAAAAAAAAGCTATTCTCAAAAGCGGTAAATATTCATTTCCGCAGCAAGAGTTATCTACTAGGTACATGTACACGCACACACACACAAACACACACAATTTTTTAGTTATGTCATTATTTTTCTCTTAAGAGCTTAAAGGAGGACATTTAAGGCCAAAAGAAAAAGGAAAAAGAAAAAAGGAAAGGAAAAAAATCCTCTACATACATGAACATTCCTTTACTCCACAACTGAAAAACCATTTCTGGATTTTAACCCACAGGGTGTGGGTTTATGCCATGTAAAATTCATAATTATTCCAATAAAGCATCTCCCAAACTACTCCTGGAATGGGGTTTTCACTATGTCACAAAACATGGTCCCCTGACTCCACTACCCAAGCCACATCAAAAAGGTTTCATGGGGAAAACTCTATATGGCCAGAGTTCACTCTGAGATCAACAGTACACATTACTATCCCAAAGACTAAAAAGTCCAAAGTTTAAAACAAAACCAAACAGAGATTCAGCATGTAGAAGCCAGTGTTTCTCAGCTTATTTTAACCAGAGACTGGTTTCTGCACAAAACAAATTAATACACTGAGGAACTCATGGTCTAAGGAACATGGTGTGGGACACACCGGCTCTTAGGATGATAAGAACTTCTGGATTGAACACGACAATTCACATTTCAAATATCCCAGCCTACTGTCCCCTTAAATATGGCTCATTCTCGTAAAATCAGAAGGCCTAGTTTTAGATTCATAAAATATGGTCCTCATTACAATGCCATGTCTTTCCATAAAACCCTCACGAATCGCTTCACATAACCTCTTATAATACAGAGAAGAGAAGAGAAAAATTTCAAGAATTAACTTCATCACCCCAACAGCATTAAAAAAACTGCAGTCATAAACCAAGTCTGGACCCCGTCCTCAAAGAGTAATAACAAGAATACATCGAAATACCTAGAAACCAAATTCTGCTTTTGAGTCTCTATCAGCACCAAGCGGAGATTCATAGGCAGAAACAATGCCAAATGTCTATTATAATAACCTAATTCTACATAACTTTGATATCCATCTAAAACACAGGAAACACAATCTTAAGCCCCGCTACCCATCAAAACACTGCCAGTGAAGACAGGACAGCTTTTTTCATCTATCAAATGAGGGAATATTTTTTGCACATAATATCCTATATTAGTGGTATTTAGGGAAATGGGCCTTCACCTACAGAGCTGATAGGAAACAAACTGGGTATCAGCCTTCTGAAAAACAGAATGCTAGCAATAAAATGTTGCAGTCACTCTGAGGCCACCATTGCATATTTAAGAACGCATGAGTAGGGAAACAAGTCAGGAACACATCCAGATGAGCCAACACAAAGTCTCCACTGGACTTGCCCCACTCACAAGGCATGGCAGAGGCATCGGAGGGGGCAGAGGTGGGGTGGGGGTTCTCAGGACAAAGCAGCCCTGGTCTTGCTCAGTGTTCTCACAAGTCTGCAATGGCCCACCAACCTCTCTCTCAAGCCAGCAGAGAATTCAAGGCCAACATGTGAAGGGGCATGAACTTCAAGTCTGGGATTATCATCCATTCACAGAAACATCCCCATGATATGGGTAGACATAAAAAGACAGAAACCCTGCTATACTGGGAACAAGAGCTGATTCCTCTGGCTGTGGCTCAGGAGACCCAAGTCAAAGAGGTGGCTGGAGAAAAAAGAGTTGCCCCAAAGGGACAGGATCCCCCTGCAGACAAAAGGAAAAGCTAAGTCCCTAGAGATGAAAGCTCTGTCTATGAGACGGGGTGAAAGAGAAACCCAAGAGACATTCCCATGATCTTCTGAAGGGTGGAGTTGGAAAATAAATGAAAACAATGCTTGGAGTTCCCTGGTGGCTCAGTGGGTTAAGGATCCATGTTGTCACTGCTGTGGCTCAGATTCAAGCCCTGGCCTGGGAACTTTGGGTGCAGCCAAAAAACCCACTAAGGTTGATTCATCTTCAGAAGAAAGGTTTTTATGTGTGATTCCAGCACTGGACCCTGTCGCTAATGGTTCTACAAAAATAATGGAATTAAAAACAAGTACAAAAAAATTGAACAATGTATTACCTTCAGGAAAACATTCACATCTCACGTGAGTGATTATGCACAGGAATCACCGGGTGCATTAATGTGGAGACTCTAAGGATGGTGCGTCTGGTTTCACGCAGCACTGGATTCTTGGCTCTTAAATCTATTTCTGAATGAATAAATAAATGTTGCCCATTATTCTTCGTTTTCTGGCAACAATTTAATACGAGCTACGATGGTCTGAAAGAGCTGGTGTTCACAGATTACATTTAAAGATGTGAAACAGCAACACTAGTCCCATTTCCACTTACTTATCCATCTTTAAGAGTGACCTGGGGTTGGTAAATGAAACCTATTACATTTAGAACGGATAAGTAGGGAATTTCCATCATGGCTCAGCAGAAATGCATCTGACTGGTATCCATGAGGATGCAGGTTTGGTCCCTGACCTCGCTCAGTGGGTTAAGGATCCGGTGTTGCTGTGAGGTGTGGTCCATGAGGTGTGGTCACAGATGCAGCTTGGATCCTGTATTGCTGTGGCTGTGGTGTAGGTCGGCAGCTGCAGCTCCGATTCGACCCCTAGCCTGGGACCCTCCATATGCCACAGTGTGGCCCTAAAACAAAACAAAACAAAAAAATGAATGAATAAGCAATGAGGTCCTACTGTACAGTGCAGGGAACTATATCCAGTCTCTTGGGATAGAACATGATGGAAGATAATGTAAGAAAGGGAATGTATATATAGGTATGAATGGGTGACTTTGCTGCACAGCAGAAAGTGGCACAACACTGTAAATCAATCATACTTTAATTTTTTTAATTAAAAAAAATTAGTGACCAGCTACGGCACAAGTGCCCGCACATCCCATGACCCGTCCCAAACCCTCCATCCTCCAGGCCATTAGCAGAGGAAGCCTGGCTCACAAAAGGACTGCACATCACAGCACATAGGAATTTCCATTTAGCGTCACCTCCTCGGGGCTCCCCTCCACTAACATGGTTATCATCTCCCAATACTGAGACTGTCCCGCCCTTGGGCCCTGTGGAGCTCCCTTACACACTCCCAGTGCTGATGGTCAAGATCTGGTCCACAAGCCCAAGGCTCGGAAGGCCCACTCCACAAAGAGAATTACATAGCTTAATGGAGGTTGCAGTCTAATGGAAAAAAAAAAAAGGAGAGAGAATGGACATAAAAAAGCAGTCTCCATAGATACAAGCTCTTCAACATATTGCTTTTCTGCTCTCCTGTTTTCTTACACTAAGAATGTCAAAACAGAACCAGAATACTTTTATAAGTCAATTCTGCATTCCACCCGTCACTCCACATCCTGACTGGGGACACCGAACTGGACATTCTGAATGAGCAGCATGGAAGGTAGCTGGGATACAGGCCCTCCAGAGGCGGGCAGGGAATAGAGCCTTAAATTCGGAGCTACAACATGCTACCCAAAGCCCTACTAGCAAAGAAGAAACCCTCTTGTCCTTCTTACAGCTCCTCTTCCTCTTTGCTGCTTTATTAACTGCATAAGGATGTGACTGTGCAGGTGGCAGACAGGCAAAGATGGGACCAGGTCTTGTGCTTTAGCAGATGCACAGCTCAGGCAAGTGCCACGGCTCCAGAGACAAAGTGATCAAGGTGTGCTGGTTTACAGTCCCTAAGCGATGGGGAGGACCGCAGGCTCCTGGATGCAAATGATTGCCCTGTCAACAACAGATCCATGACAATATTTTAGTGTGTCCATGTGCACAAAGAGGGGGTGAGAAAATGAATCAGGGGCAGCAGAGATTTAAGGAAAATCTTCAAGGAAGGGTGGGAATGGGTCCGAAGGACAGTGGATATCCCATTTCCCTCAGCTAAGAGAGGGCAAGAACATTTAAAAAGAGGAAGAAGAAAACAGAATTATCATCTGATCCAGCAATTCTACTTCTGGGTATACACCTGAAAGAATGGAAAGCAGGGGCTCAAGGAGATATCTGTACACCCAGGTTCAAAGCAGCATAATTCATAAGATCAAAAGGTGGAAGCAAGCCAAGCATCCAGCAACAGATGAATGAATACAGAAAAGGTGGCATATACATAAAATGGAATAGAATTTAACCTTAAAAAAGGAAAGAAACTGACACATGCTACAATGTGGATGAAGTGTGAGACATTATGCTAAGGGAAATAAGCCCATCACCAAAAGACAAACAGAGTATGATTCCACTTATTTGGGGTACCTAGTGTAGTCAGTCATAGAGACAGAAAGGAGAACGAAGGTTGCCAGGAGCTGGAGAGAAGAAGCAACCAGAATTGTGGTCTTACTGGTACACAGTTTCAGCTTCACAAGATGGAAAAGTTCTGAAGATACATCATCGGGAACACACCTAATGCTCCTGAACTTCATAAAGGTGACGGTGGCGAGTGTCACGTCTTGTGTGTTTTACCACAATTAAAACTTTCTAAAAATAAGGGGAGGGGTAAAAGTTCTGGAAGAATAAACAGCTCAGAGCCTGTTGCTCATATTTTAAAGTGAAACTGGTATTAAAGGAAAAGCAAAGACAATGACCACGTGTAAGTCAGGACCTCGTCTCTCGTGAGATGTGCTAGGACCTTAGCGAGTACTAGTTGATGGGCTTTTCTTAAAGCCATGTTCCCTGATGCAAACCATCCTTGAAGCTGGTCCTTGTGAATTTCTTGTCCATATTCTAAATTAAAGACTTAGTTTCGCAGTGCTTCTGTCAGGGTAAATGCCTCAGCAAATCACAGCGCGCCCCCTAGACAGATTACAGGTTGCAGTTCTCCTGTGGAGCCACTCTGCCCTCCCATCAGTTGTGTCTGAACACAGTTTTGCTCGTGACACTGTGCAGGGCATCAGGGAATGCCACTGGCACCTGGCGGATGGAGGCTGGGAAGCTGCTTAACATCCCACGATGCACAGGCCCCACAACAAAGAGCTTTCTGGCCCCAAATGTCAAGAGTGCTGAAGAGGGTGAAAAACTCTGCTTTTGATTGGCCTGGGAGTTCAGAGAGCAGGTGTGTGGTGTGTTTTGTTCTTTTACACATACCTTCGAGCAGCCAGTAGAGCAAGCGGTTACTGATCTGCCAGGCACAATGCTCAACACTCTCTGCACTCTACTTCATTACTTCATTCATTACTTCACACTTAGTAGAGTGATACTACCGTGACCACAGCTTTACTGGGAAAAACATATTTGCAAAGGTGAAGAATGTGTCCAAAGTCAGGGTTCCTGGTGGGGAATGTGAAATAATCTTTGCAGACCTCCAGAGTGGCGTCTTTGCTTCTCCTGACTAAATCTGCACATTCTTAGGCTCAGTGAGAAGCATGTCAATGGACTAATGCTCGACAAGACATACTGTGGAGAATGCTGCCACAGGCAACCATGAAACCAGCCAACACCCTTTCCAACCCAAGTCCCCTGAGCTTCTTGGCAGCCTGTCAACCCCACCCAGATTATGGAAGAACTTTGGGATTCAAGGGGGAAATTTCAGGAAAAAAAATTATTTTCTATGTTTTATGAAGGTTACTCCCTTTGTGTATTATAAAATTCCCCCATACTGCCCACTGGTATTTTCATCAAGAGGGCCTTAGAAAAGTTCCAACTGCTATCATCCCCAGAATTTTCCAACTCAGAAGTCAGTCCTAAAAAACTCTGAAGGATTCCCAAACATGGAACACCTCAGGGGGCAGAACTGGATACAACCTTAGCTACTGCCTCTGCCTATAACATTCTTCCTCTTGAATCATCTGGGGAACTCCTATTCATCCCTCAAAACTCTGCCCAAGCATGGTGGGTCACTTCTGTGAAACTCTCCTATATATGCCACAGGCCCCCCAGTCTGTCATTCCTTCTGTACCAGTTCCACATGGTAAGGAGTTTCTCTTCTATACATACCTCTCTTTATTAACCATCAGTCAGGCAGACTGTAAGTTCCTTGACACCAAGAACTGCATACATCTCACATGTCTTTGTAAATGCTCCATGTATTACAAAAGACCCTCAAAAGAATGGGCAATAAAACCAGTGTTTCCCATATTTTTCAAATAATGGCTGTCAGCTTAAAATTATATCCAAGTGCTAGCATGTAACAAAGACGATTAAAGACCTTTAGAAGACATGAGACTACCAAAAGAGAACACAAGACACCAAGTCAAACACTGGGAGAGACACCTATAGGAGAACATTTGCAACTTCCTCTGAATCTTGACAAGGCCCAAGTAATTTTGGCAGACTGACAAGAGTTTCTCAAAAAGAGAGCTGAATTCTTAGTTGCAGAAATGAGTCCCAAAAGTCTCCTGCAATGAACTGGGCATTCAGGACAGCTGGGGAAGTTAAACGGGTGCCAAGGTCCTCTTTCTTGTCAGTATCGTCATGTATTAAATTAACCATGGCCACAACAAATAAAAGCTGCTTCCTGCAGTCCAGGATTTCTGGGCTTGTCTTTTAAAAGGAGCAGATCCACTTCAAAAGTCATAGTTTATCAAAGGTCCAGGAGCACCACCTCAGAACTACCATGGGGAGGGGGACAGCAGGACAGGATGCTTGCCCCCAAAATATAAAGAATGCAGATTCCCAGGTTCCACTAGCAACCTCTGGAATCAGAGTTTCTGGGTATTGGGCTTGGGTACCTGTAGCTGGAACCAGGCCTCCAAGAGATTCTGGCATACACTCAAGTCTGAAAGCTACAGTCTGAAGTGTGTGGTTCTCAAACACTAGTGACCATTGGAACCCCAAGGAGCACTTGTTTACAACACAGATTTCCATGCCACGTGGTCCTCTCATTGTAGGTCTCTAATTGGGGCCCCAGAACCTGCATCTCTGATAAGCTCCCAGGTGATGCTGGCAGTGCTAGCCC
This sequence comes from Phacochoerus africanus, assembly GCF_016906955.1. Taxonomy (NCBI): domain Eukaryota; kingdom Metazoa; phylum Chordata; class Mammalia; order Artiodactyla; family Suidae; genus Phacochoerus; species Phacochoerus africanus. The sequence goes on from NC_062544.1 coordinate 133,125,147, forward strand.
TTCAGGACTGAAAAGACTTAAGAAGGGACCCTGGGGGAGGGAGATTTAATTTTCCATTTTAGCAAGTTCCTGTTGTGGCTCAGCGGTAACAAGCCCGACTAGTAACCAAGAGGATGCAGGTTCAATCCCTGGCCTTGCTCAGTAGGTTAAGAATCTGGCATTGCTGTGAGCTGCGGTGTAGGTCACAGACAAGGCTCGGTTCCCGTGTTGCTATGGTTGTGGTGCAGGCCAGGAGCTGTAGCTCTGATTCCATCCCTAGCCTGGGAACTTCCATAGGCTGCAGGTGCGGCACCTAAAAAGCAAAAAGAAAAAGAGGAAAATTTTCCATTTTATATCCTTTGGTAATGTTTCCTCACTTACTATTTTTACATATGAAGAATATGTGTTGGTTTATGAGAAAATTCTATAGCATTACAGGGTCTTATGAGGGCTTAAGAAAAATACCAAAATAAATTTTTCACTGCAATCCTGTTTCCCTTTTCCCCCTTCTCTCTCCACAGTCCACAAATAGCCAAAGGCAGGCAGCCCCCCAAACTTGGGACCCATGGTTTGGCATTCAGCTTCAAAAGAGCTTCAGCAGCCCCAGGCTGAATGGTTTATAACTCAGATACTAGCTACATAGGCACTGAAGCCCCCAAAATCATCTCAAAGTGATCTCTCTCTCTGAAACACCCAGTACAACATCCTCAATTGGCACTGGTTTCTGTTAACGAACAGAATGGCCTGCGCCAACCACAGCTTACAGCACGTGTACTCGGCCTACTTCCCTATTTTAAATGCCTAATGATTATCTCTGTGCCTGAACACATCTAGGGGAGCTGGGCCCACTGGTTGCCTGCTGCCCCATTCCAGGCCCTCCTCCAAGGGTGCGCTCAGCAAACCCTCCAAGTACAGACAGGTTACCCAGTGTTGCTCCATGTCAGAGCGGAGGCCTCAAACAATCAAGGATCTTTTTTTTTTTTTTTTTTTGGAGAAATGATCAAACCCGGGGGTGGGGACAGAACTTCCTGCAAGAAACCGCATCCTGAACAAGCATCGCCACGACTCACTGTAAATAAATACTCCCCCCTTGCAGCACTTCCGTCAACTGTCAGGGCCCTGGCTCCAATCGCCTTTCAAGTCCAAACAGGAAAGGGGAAAGAAGAGAGAGAGATGGCAGATAGGAGGTTTAATTTGCTTCTCGCTGCAGTTTTCATTGGTGGGGCGCTTCCAATTCAGCAGGGCTGCCAGCTGCCTGGAATTGCTCCTGGACCCCACTTTTTCCTGTTAACCTTCATAATTGTATTAATACGGGCCAGCCCACAACTGGCCTCCCCAGGGCTGAGGAGTGGGTCTCCTTCTTGGGGATTAGATAAGCAGCCAAAATCACACAGGCCTGCTAGAGACAGAAAGGCAAGACACATTCACCAGGGATGTTCCAAACAGCCTCCCCCCACCCCCCCATCCCCCGCTGTAACTCAGCTCCAGGGGTGGGGGTGGCAGAGATGGCATGGGGACTGCAGGGTGGAGAGGTCAAGAAGGAAACAAGTCGGTGACCTCAATTTTCTGGAAAACGAATGTGAAGGATATCCCTTTCAAAATGCATCGTGTGGCTGGGGAGGAAGGGGGGGGGCAATGTGTGAAAGGAGATCATTCATCCATTAACTGCAGTGATGACTACATCTTGAGCACAGACCATGTGGCAGGCACTCAAGGGCTTTAAAAAGCCTCTTCTCCTTCGTCTTCACTAAGGCACCTGGTGAGGCAGGTACAATAACCCCATCTCCATTTCATAGAAGAGGAAACCAAATTTGGGAAGAGTTAGACACGCGCTGGCTCACAAGTAAGTGGTAAAAGCAAGACTCAAACGCAGGTCTGTCAGAATCAAGGCTGCCATGGACAGCCAGAAAGGGTGTCCACTGCCCAACTCCCCCACACCCCCAGCAATGGACATGGCAGTCCCAGTGTCTTGCTTGTAGGCGGAACACGGCTGATACAGAAGGCGTATTTCCCATGTAACAGACTGCCTCCTGAAGTTCTGAAAAATAAAAATGAACGCCATCCAGAGAGCTTCTCAAGAGGTTCTAGGAACTCTAAGTTTGCTTGAACTCCATGGTATTCAAAAGACAAAGTCAGTGTACCCTTTTAGAAGGGCCCTTCTTTGTCACACTCCCTGTGGTTCGAATGTCTCATCTGCATTTGGGTCACGGGACCAGGCCGCAAGCCTGTTAGCACATAGTATTAAAAACCCTAGCACCGGGTACATCAGAGGTACTTGATCAATATCTATTGAAATGAACTGCCTGAGGGGTGGGTGGATGGATGAATGGATGGATGGATGGGTGGAAGGAAAGAAGGGTGGATGGATGGATGAGTAGATGGGTGGGTGGATGGATGGTTGTCACAGGAACAGAAGCAGGGGACAGCTCTTGCCCTTCTCTGAGAAGCCTGGGCCCCCTAGGGAAATGGGGGCTGGGGAGAGAGACTGCCTTCTATGAGCCACTGCCACTCATGGGCACCCGATGATTTTTCTTTGAGTGACTGTGAAAATATAGGTGCAGGTGCTGTGGTGGCAGAAGCACTGGCTACAGATGGGGGTGACAGGACATGCTGTTGGCAGCCTGGGAGGAAGCAGGGCGGGTAATGAGCAGGGAAAAAGCATGTTCAGGAATGAAGGAGTGGGTGAAACCTCGTAAACTCTTTGCAGACAGGACGTGCCCCTGGAGCCTCACCCCAAGGAGGGAGGGCACCCGCCGGCTTCCCCCAGGCGCACAAGGGCGGAGCCGGGGACTGGGCACCTACTGCCACACACGGGAAGAAAAAAAATTAAATTCATAAAAGTCACCATGAGGCATCCCATGAAGCAGAAAAGTGTTATTAAAACGCTGTAATGTCTCAGAGGTTCCTATGAAGTCATGTTCTTACAATTCACTGCTAAGAATTTAAAGACAAAATTATATGCCTTGTAATTCTCCAATGAGTGTGTTTTTCTATGGGTCCCATTGTTTACATGGGATGCACGGCTTCCAGAAAGTTTAAATCATTTAAGGGATTAAAAATCTTGGCACTTTCCAGAAACCTAGCTGCACATGCCTCAGCGGGAGAGACTGTCAATCCGGGTAATGTCTACACTTGGGTATATGGGACACACAGTTCAGGACACACTCTCAGTCAGGGTTGCAAACTGCAGTGCCCACAGGGGCCATGCAGTTGCTTCACTGAAAGAAGCAGGCAGGGACTCAAACACCAGGGCGTGTCGAAAACATCCCTAACCAGACAGTTTGACAAGCCCCATTGGAATGGGCAGCTTGGCTCTGGCATGGGAGAATGGCTGGTGTTCCCACATCTTTGGATTTCTAAAAAGCAGCTGGAAATCTGGGTTTTGCATAGAAGAGATCAGGGAACATAAGCGACATTCAAATATTTTAGGCACAACACCATATAGATCAAACACAATATATCTGTGGCCTGAATACCTCCCTCTTACGCATACATCTATACCTGCCAATCACAACTGCTTTTGATATTTAGCTACCGTAGGACCATGCCCTCAGCATCAAATATTACCAAGTTAGCACACAGGATTCCCCAAAGATCTGGTGGAGAGGAATGCCCATTTAACAGATGAACAAACTGAGGCAGGGAAGTACCTGGGCAGTTCCTAAGCAACCGGATGCCAGGAGGTTATTAACCAGATCCAAAAGTGCTGGGAGCCATGCTATAAGAAAGGAATCCGCCTGATGACAAAGTCCAGGGGATTCAGAAGATGGGAGTCCACCTGATGACAAAGTCCAGGGGACTCTGAAAAAAGGAATCTGCCTGATGACCAAGTTCAGGAGATTCTGAAGAAGCCTCTGCAAAACAGCACATCCACTGGACCTCAAAACCCCCATCAGGCATTAGAGACCAGTGCCTGGAGATACATACCTTTGGCTTCTGTTCTTTTGTTTTTAATAATTGATCCATGCCTTGCTTACCATGCCTTAACTCTGTGTTCTTTTTGCCTTAAGAAAGGAATTTATTATTCTCTATTTAAGCTCCAACCTATTTTTGTTTGTTAGCCTTTAGTTTATCTTCGGAGCTATGGCTCCATGCTGTCTACTTCCAAAATAATAGCTTCTGGGGAGGTTTCTGTTTTTTCATATGATGATCTTAGATAATATTGGCATGCTTTATTTAGGCAGCACAATTATTTAGTTTCCACAACATAGTATGTAGGCATTAGGAATTGATGATTATTATTACTTTATTGTATAAGTATAAATATCTATTATAATGTTAGGAGTTAAAGTTAAGATTGTTGATAGGTAGTAAAGAGACATTTGTGTTAAAAAGAACAATGAGATGTATGTGACATCTACAAGGTTGTTTGTGATCTGTATGTTCCTCTAGCTTTCTGCTTGTTTACTCTTTAATGGGTTTAGGGTGTACTTTACACAGATCGTGCCCCTTTTGTAATCTGTAAACTTAATCTATAATTTTTAGAACATGTGCCTCTTAATCTTTAAATTTAATCTGTAACTCTGGAAACATTTCAAGATATTGATCTTTTACTGCTGATGTAAGCTTAAATTTTTTCCTATATAAGTTGCCACTGTTCACCAATAAATCTGAGACTGCTTGAGCACTGCTCTAGTGTCTGTGTGTCTCCATTATTCATGCGCCTGCCGCCCTCCACTTCGGGAAATCCCCTGACCGCCAGGGCTGGACTCTGGCACAAATGGGAATCACTGCAACTGAAAGGAAATGTGTGAGTGGCTGGTTCCAGGAGGCCTGAGTGCCCATTCCCACCACCATCCATTGCACATTTCACTGTTGGAGAGGTGAGAGCATCCAGGTCCATATCCCAGCTACAAAAGGAACTACCAAAGAGAACTGTGTGGGCAAGGCCTCATGCCAACAGCAAGATCATTAAAAGGAAGGCCAGCCATGCTCGAAGTGCTTTACCTGTGCTTTACCTGTTAAGATGCAGGTTATAACCCACATAAGCTTCTTCTACAAGAGTCTAGTCTTTTTAATACATTTCTATTAAACTTGCATACTCACCAGAATGGAGGAAGGTGGATATCCGTTTCCCTCCCTTTTGTTCTACTCAGGATCAGAGAGAAATTTCAGTGCTTTAGAATCAGCCAGAAACAAGTGTAGACGTGTTCTGAGAAAAGAACCTGAAATGACTCATTCTTCCAGTTTTCTCAAACCGATTTCAGCTTTCAGGAAAGAGGCTTCATTCATACCCACCACACACATCAGACAGTGCCAGACCTCATGGAACCACACATGGGTTCAGGGATCCAGACAACGCTTCCCTGCGAAGAAAGGCGAACGCTGCCAACCTTGGGGAGGGAAGCGTGGTACAGAACCAGGCTCCTTCTAAGACTTCAATCTCCGTGACTGACAGTTCCCACCCGCTCTATCGGGAAAGCTTCCTTCCCTGGCTGGACTCAAGGATTCCCACTGCTTCTCCTCCCCTTACACACTCCACTCTGAATGGCTTCTGCAAAGAAATACACAAAATCCTGCCCCATTAAGTCTGCAAAAACATGGCCTGGGCAATTAATGCTTTAATAGTTCTGCCGACAAAGGCTGCTGACTTGTAAGGATAAGCCATACTTATGAGGGAAATTCTGGTACCTCCTCCAAAAGGCGGACTGTACCTGTAATAACATCACTGGACAATCAACAGAAGGGTTCTGCAGTGCTGAAGCACACTGGTATTAAGAGTTCAAGGGTTAGGCTCTGTTGTTTTTGAGCTGTGAACTTGGGCAAATGATTTCATTTCTCCAAGCAGTGCTTCCCTCATCTGTGAACCAGTAGGTAATAATGGCACCTGCCGAAGTAGCTTTTGCTGAGTATGAAATGGGAGGAATTCAAGGGGAGTCCTTCCTTAGATGCTGGTAACTGGTAGGTGGTGGCTGCAGCGCCAGAAACAAAGGTTATTCTTGTCACCTGCTTTAATGTCTTGAGTTAACTTCTCAGCTTTGAACACGAAATTAACCACTTCCACAATTTCAGAGCCAAATAATTGCCAAGTATTAATCCTTCGAAACCTGCTTAGCAAACTTCAACCTGGTAATGCCAGCACATGTCTTTTTAACGGAGGGCACTTGCAACTGTACAACTTAATAAGGTGTGTGGCATGTGAGTCTGTTAGCTAATGTCAAATCCTAGCTCCAGTGGGATCAAAGAAAAAAAATACATGTTATGACCGGGCCTGATGCAAAATTGCTTTTCAGTTCAGATGCAGTATGCCTGCGAATTCAGAGAAGATGCATGGAAACAGTAATCAATCAATATTGTATAATCACACTCATTGTCATTTTTTAATTTTGGTAAGGAAAATAGGTGAGGTTACAAAAACGGAAAAAAAGGTGAATTGGTTTCATTTAGATCAAGGATATTTTTTTTTCCTACTGCAAGAAATGCAACCTAAACACAGCCTTCCAAAAGGGTTACAGAAGGGCCCAGAACTACGGGTTGCAAGCAAGGAGCCTCAAGGGCAAAACCGTATAGGAGGAACTTACTCTCAGCCTCCCAAGTACAAGGTCAGCACCTATGCATGTGTTCCTCCTCAAATGGTGCAGAGTGGACACCTAGCTTGCTTCACCTCAGTACAGTGTTCACACCCGTGTGTGTGTGTGTGTGTGTGTGTGTGTGTGTAACTCCCAATGATGAATCAACATGTTAACTGATGGGTAACACTGTAGCACATCCCTCTCTGGAAGATCAGAATTGTAGGCTGGGAGCAACCTAGGCAAGGGCCAACTTCCTTGAATCTCACCAAGTTCAAAGGCAACTCTTTACAACTTTGTGAGCACTTCCTTTCATCAACCCTAAACAACCTTTTCCCCTCCTGTCTCACGCCAATTAGGATTAATTCCAGCAACAGCAGAAAATCCCATTCTCGGATATCATTTTTACCTAAGCCCTAAAGGAGGAGGGAGGGTGACATAAAATTTAAAGGGGGCCACTTACTGATTATGCAATTTGACCACTCAAATTGAGGACTGCTTTTTTTTTTTTCCTTTCCAAGGGCTGCTTGTAAATGAATCATTGATTAGATAAATATTCATGGAGTTTATTTTTAGAAAAACTAAACAATAATAAAGTATAACTAAATACATTCTAACACAGATCTATGGAACATGGGATAAATAAAAAGTTTTACACAGCTCAGGGAGTTAACTTCAATCTGAAGGCAGGCCATGCCTTTCAAATTGAGCATTAGAGGAAAAACGGGGGCTTGAAAAACCTAAGGCCCTCTGTGTTCGAAATTTCCTTTCTGGTTTTCCGTTTCAACTTCACAAAGCCTCATTTACAAATAAACATGTTTCTAAATACATAATACATTAGAACAAGGGGTAGGAGGAGGACAAAGAAAAATCACACCTGCATATCAGAGTCAAAGTGATATATTCCTCATGTCGACTATTTAACCGAAACCACTTTGGTTAAAAATGCTAAACAAATAGATTCAAAACTGAAAAATTACAGGTGTTTCTTTACCTCCACCCTGGCAATTGTTAGATGTGCTTCACTAATGATCTGAACAGAAATGCTGCACATGGGTGAAGAACCAGGAGGGCCAATGTAATAAACAGAACCCTCCCCACCAAAACTTCTGGATAACTTCACCAGAGAACTACCAGCTCATCTCCAATAAATGCCACTAATGCCCCACAAAGGGTGGTATCACCTGCCCCAGGCAAATGCGGGGCACAATTCTAGACGCAGTACTGAGCAATGAAATAAGTCAGTGCATTCGGGTGTGTGAACACATGCTTCTCTTGTTTCTAAACAGAAGGGTTCCTGGCATCTGGAACACAGTACTATTCTTGGTTTACCCTCCCTGCTTCTTTTCAACAAAGCCCATCACCCTCCTTCAATTTGGAACAAAATTAAAAGAATGACATAAGACTAGGTCCTGTAAACTCGTAAGTGGTGCTTCCGCTGGTAATTCCAAATAATCTGTATTTCATTATGAATTATTTTACTTTTCCACATACATAGGAGACTTTTGGCTCGCAGTTTGTTAACAGTTTTTGTTTTTTTTTTTTGAGGTCTACTTTACATAGAGTTTTACACACACATCTTATGTATGAGAGATCAAAGGATCTTGACAAACACAAACCAGCATAATTGATGCCCTTATTGAGACAGAACATTTCTATCACCCCACAAAATTGTCCCCTGCCATTTTCCCTGGTAGGCAACCACCATCCTGGTATCTTTCAAATCCTTGGTTTCTCCTCACAAGGAAAACAATTTTTTCCCATATCTTTAATTTTATATCTACATAGGATGATGGATGTTCACTCCACTTACTGTGGTAATCATTTTACGATGCATGTAAGGCAAATCATTATCTTGTATACCTTAAGCTGAGACAATGCTGTATGTCAATTATATCTCAATAAAACCGAAGGGGGAGAAAAAAAGACAGAAGAGAAGGTCCTGTCTGAAACACTAAATGCAATTTCTCTTGAAAGAATAATAAGTGATATGACGAGATGGTCTTTTTTTTTTTTTTTCTTGGAAGAGAGGAGGGAAGAATAAACAATTTTATGGAATAGTCTTTATATTTTTTGAGACCTAATTATATACTAAGCAAGAGTAAATTTTTTTCCCCTCCTGCCTACGTTTTATGTTTTGGGCTCTTCCATTTCACGTCCCTTGACACCTTTTCCAATAATCCATCTACTTGATATTGGAAAGCCTCACATGAATAAAACTTTATGGCACTACAGGCGTTTAGTCTTCCACTGACATTCCTGGCCTGTTCAATTCTGCAATTCAATCAAAATCAAATCTCAAAATCCTCTTGTCAGCCAGCACTGCTTTCATATGCCCGAGCCTTGTGTAAGGATAACTGCATCCAATCTTCCCCCCAAGCAGTGCTTATATTGTTTTATTACAGTTCAATGAGTGGAGTTCAAAATTACATGCAGCTGCCTACTACTGTGGTCGGGCGGTGTGACGCATGGACACAAGTATTGCCCACCAGGCCTGAAATCATTCACTTACTGGCCGGCCAGAAAGATGGGGAGCGCTTCTTTGTATGGAAGAACATCCTGTCTGCTAGATCTAAAGAAGGGGATGTTAACAGATCAGTCCCTTTATAAAAGGATTGCGAAAGCCAGCGAAATGCAACTCGAATGTGCTCAATGTTAAGCATGTGGCTGGAGCACATAAAAGCAAAGATAAACCTCAACATGTACTCCTTATTCTCAGAAAGCTTGTGAAGGAAGATAAAGAGATCCAGAATAAAAGCCATCTTAAAGAATTTCTGTATGTGTTTTAAATGATGGCGCTTCACTTAAATGGGCTTTTTTTTTCCTTTTTTAATATCCCCTCCATAATCCTTTCATCGAAACAAAAAGACAAAACGCAAAGCCAATTAAACACAATTGAACCGGATAAACAATACAGTCATTAAGACACCTGTAGTTTGGAAATGCCCACTATAAGCTAGTGGGAGGAAGAGCCAGGGTGAAAGGGCTTTAGGGGGCACTGTCTTTCCAACCTGGGGACAAACACATCTGGTGACTAGCACCTACTTTAAAGACAAACAAAAAAATGAAGAGACCATACATCAAGGAATACAAACTGGGTCTCTCATTTATGTAGGTGTTAAATGACCCAGTGTTAACAAATGGGGAGAAAAAAAACAAACAAACCCAAAAGTGGTCTAGCTGGGAGAACTGCCAAAACTCCAAATAAAAATGTATGTGCTAACTGCAGGCTACCTTTGGGTGGGTAATTCCAGAGGTAAAACAATTGGTTTCTGGGATGCAGCTTTCCAAGAAAAAGGAATTAACGTCTCTCTCATTTATGAAGGCAGGCATGTCCTGTGTAGGTGGTCACAGGCATCTCTGTGACAAAAGTCAGTGCCCACAGGGTAAAGACATGTGTGCAATTGTAAAAATTTTACCTGCAAGGTCTCTAAAATTCAACACCCTGGGAGCCCCCAAGAAGGTGAACTTATATCCATTTCTAATACCACGCTGTATCTTTGGAAATAATGCCATCCAAGAGAACTCTAAAGGGACGGTGAAAAGCTCTCCTATATGTAAACGGCTTACACGTAACAGAAATTAGTCTCCAAACAAAATACTTAGGAATTTAAGTACTGACCTAACTCCCAAGCCAAGGGGGCAAGTGGAAAGGTACTGATTCTGTGGCAGCTTTGTTTAATGGTAAACAGCTTGGAAAACCAGGTGATGCACATGAAACAGTATCTTATTTTTTAATAACAGAGGCAAATCCAAAGAACCAGCAAGGCGAGAGAGGGAAAACTCAGAGTTGGCAAAACAGTGGATGAGTTTCTAGATATCATTTTATTCTCTCTAGGATAAATGATGAGGTTCAGACTTACTGACCCAAAGCAGGCTCTTGTTATATTCTAATATCTGAGAGGGCTGAACTTCAAGAGATGAAGCACACAGTTTTGAAAGTGGACACTGCTTTGGTCAAGACCTGCCATTCTTTGATGGTCACAGAGCAGGAGCGCCTGTCTCCCTCCCACGTCAACCTGCAGTGAAATGTTATTGTTCGATAGCTTTTTCAATGGCTGAAAATATCAGCTGGTGTTCCCAGAAAACGGAAATGAATTCCACACACTGGTTTCACTCAGTGGAGTCCCAAGGGGCAGTGGGATGAACAAACCTCCCTGCGCCTCTAGAAGATTCAGACGACCTGGGAATATAGCCCAAAGTCCTGGCAACACTTGGATGGAGGGGACCAGCACTACTGCCTGGTTCTCCACTTTCCCCACTTCACCTGCTTACTTCTTTTAAATTACCAGTGTGGCCCCTGTGACAATGTGAGTCTGAGACCCCTGGGCCACAGGCTACCTCAAATTACTACTAGCACCCAAATCCTATCACACTCAGTAACATTTGAGCCACAATAAGTGAATGTTCCCCACTGCCTTCCTCCTAACTTCCAAAGAAAGAGGAATCAGGAGAAGAATAAGGATATACGCAGCTTCGTGAAAAATGCCCAGACCAGCCAGCCAAACACAGACAAAAATAAAGTGGGGTCCCTCCCCCAGTCCCAACCCCCAGCTTCATACTGTCTACCAGGCAAGGGAGTTACTGGTTCAAAACATGAATTATCAGACACATTCTTCAAGCTGAATGACACATGCAAATGGATACTTTGAGAACCAGTTACCTTGGTTATCCTAACAGCTAGAGTAGATTCACAGTGTGATCCGGGCAGCCCCATAGGCTGCATCAAAGGGTAGGTTATAATAGGATTTCAACACAAGGAGCAAAGAATGTCTGGTGCCGATGGACTCACAATGCTTATTTGAGTCTCACTCTAGTGTTTTAACAAACAAAATCACCGCCATCCCCGCCTCAATCCACAGATCTTGTCCAAAGCCACTGAGATGATCAAAAATTACCTTCGGAATTTAGACTCCTATTCTTATTGAAGAAATGTCATGCCCAAAATGCTGATGAAACTTAGAGTTGAGCCCACTGTTCATGCTCCTCATCTGAAAGCCCTCTTTTCATGCAAAGAGATAAAGTCCCATATACTCATTATGAACCAGGCATCTGTGCTCAAGACAATGAATAGGCCAAGCTTGCAAGGGCCTGCGACTCTGAAACAGAGCTGGTGTGACTTCAGGTCCTTCCACCAAACCACCTCTTCTGCTGTAAAAGCCATTGAAAGCAAACACTTACATTTAGCAGGAAAATCCTGAGTGGACTGTTACCTCTCTTACTCTACCACCTTGTCTTTGCAAGATGCCCTTTCTCCAGTGACCCTGGAGTTTAAACTCCATTCGCTCTGTTGTGTACATGATAGAAGTAGTCAAAGAGGTGAGAAAAAGTGCCTCAAAAGAATCTTAACTGCCCCTCCATCCGGCTGAGAGAACTGGATTCCTGCAGGGGCGAGCAGAGCTGAGGGGTAATTTAGAATCTTTGTGCCTCCATACACATGATGAGCATCGTGTGTATTTTCACTTTTTGTGAAAATACTCCTTAATGCTGACAGACGTGGGTACACACTGAAACAGGAGGTGGGGCAGAGAGAGAGAGAGACAGAAAGGAGTGTTCAACAGAAAACCACAGAGACAAAAAGCACCCCAAAACTTGCTTTAAGTATTTTTCATTTCAAAACTCTGTGCAGTGAAAATCATGGAACCTTGGTGTTCAGAGTGTGGCCTGGACCATCAGCATGAAGACCATCTGGGTGCTTGTTAAAGATGAGCGTCCCACACCATTCCCCTCAGACCTACTGAATCAGAATGCGCATTTTAACAAAATCCACAGCTGATCCCTAGACACACCAAAGGATGGGGAACTCTGCTCTAGAAGAATTTTGAGGCAGTACATATACTTTATATATTAACGTATAGTTGATTTATAGTGTTGAGCCAATTTCTGCTGTACAGCAAGAGGACCCAACCATATATATATATACACATACATACACACACACACACACACACACACACACACACATGTCCCTTTTCTCATATCATCTTCCATCATGGTCTACCCCAAGAGATTGGATATAGTTCCCAGTGCTGTATGCAGGACCTCCCCGCCTATCCATTCTAAATGGAATAGTGGGCATCTACTCTCCTCAGACTCCCAGTCCATCCCACATTCCCCCACCCTCCCCACTCCCCCTTTGCAACCACCAGTCTGCCCTCCCTGTCTGGGAGTCTGTTTCTGCTTTGTAGGTACGTTCATTTGTGTGAGGCAGATGCTCTTCATGACGTGAAGAACACATGTTCAAGTCCATGGAATACCTGGATTTGAATCAGCAGAGGAATTTCTGGGTCCCATCTCAGACCCTTTGAATCAGAGTCACTAGTACTCAGGTGTTCCTAGGGTCCCTGGCTTGAGAAACTGCCGAACAATGACAGCCTTCGGGGCTATACTTTCGGACTGATTTGGATCCACTGCAACATACTGTGACTGTATAAGTGGCCAAAATTTCATAAACCATGTCATAGCTTTATATGTGCCCTGGACTGAATGGAGCAGGGGCACAGTTCTGGAATTTCTACAAATGATACGCATCTCCTGCCAAACAGTCGATTTCTTTAAGGAAGTGTGTGCAGTAACACATGTGCACACACGTGCCTACAGTGCTACACCCTTAAGAGAAAATGACAGGCAGATGAGGAAATGTCTGCACGAGCACCCATCCCCGTCTGCCTGCAACACAGAGGCGCACCGCCGAGGGGATGCCCCTATGTGGAGACCCTTTCCAACAAAAAGGGACTGGCTGCAGGATGCATGCCGGCTCCTCAAATCTCCTATTCCCTCAGTCTAGGACCAAACCAACTGATTTAACAAGGAACAATAAATAACTTGTTATGTGTTGGGTTTTAGTCATTAAACACCCTTCCCTTTTAATGAAAGAAAGCGTGAAAACTAGCTCTCAATGGGTCCTAAATAAAAACTCGCTTAATGTTTAAGAAAATGCTGCTTTTGACACAAACTGGATAAAACCAATGATGCAGACTCTTACATGTTGGACGGGGTGGGGTTTCAAAGAATTAACTGGCTGCAAAGTGAAAAATCAGACGCATTCGCTTCTGAGTCCCTCTCTCCCTTCGTGCTTTTAAAGGCCCAACTTTTCAATCTGGAAGAGAAAGAAGCCCAAATGTTTTTCATTAATAAGAAGTGTCAAAATATTATAAAGGGCTGCACTCCCAACAGTTTCGGTTTCCCTGATGCAGGTTACCTAACCCAGAAAAGCGCTATTAGTAATAGTTACGGGTAGGGACAGGGTGGGAGCCGCGTATACACTTAAGCTTTCTTTATCTGCCACTGCAGATCTGCAGGGATATGCAAGAACGGTTTAATAAACACCACCATTTTACTTTTCAGTTCGAAGTGTTCTTTTTCATTCAATTAAGTTATTAAAACACGACTATAATTTGACTACATTAATACAACAATAAAGCAAGCCTTCAGGTTAGGTAACTTGGACAAAGGGTTTCCAAAAAGCACAGCTATAAAGCCAGACCAGGCAGAAGGAGAGGAGTTACCATCCGTGGAAAGAATAGCAGTTGCCCGGCTTTGATTATTAAAGTATTCTGCGGGTAGCAATCGCCCTTCCCCAGAAGAGGCACAATGGACATACATCTTCTTGAAATTGACAAACTTGTCGGTCTGGCTTTACAGAAAAGCATGTGGGCAGCAGGCACAACAGAGAAAGAGAAAGAGAAGGGGGGGGGCACACAAAAGTCTGGCAAAACAGGAAATTTGAGGAAACGATTTCTGAAATGTAAATAAGGTTTGCTGTTACTTTCATTATTGCGGGAGCAAAGAAGCTACAGTCAACGAAAGGTGCCAGTTTTTCTTATAAACTCTTTATTTTTCAGACCTGAGAGTTAGTTCACGATGTACCGAACTGATATTTTATATGTACAAGTTGATAGCATCACAATAGGAACCGAAATTTATTTTAAGTGTTCCACTGACCCCCAGCCCTCTCTTTGGTCCCCTGGAGACCGCAAAAGCAGGCAGTTCAAGTCCCACGTCCTCCACAAACTGCTCGCTTTGGGACTCAGGGCTGTGTATCTTCTTGATCACATCAGCTTCTTCTCTAGAAGGTAGGAATTACAGCAATTCCTATTTCACGGAGATACTGTGAGATACCCAAATTATACAATGACTGGGAAAGAGAAAGTGCTAAATGTTATGCTAGGAATTTTTATTATTAACTGCAGGACAATGCTCTTAAACCCATGGTTATCAAAGAGGTTGTTTCTGGGCTTTTTTTTTCTTTTTTCTCCCGTTTTTTTTGTTTTTTTTTTTTTTTTTTTTAATCTGTGTCAACTAGTATTAGTAGTTATATTTTTAAAGAAAGAGTGTTTGTAGGTTATTGCTAAGGACAATACCCTATATGAAAAAGACTGCTTTGGCAACGTTAACGTTTCTTTGAGACCCTCAAAGAAAGCCGGACACACAGACAAATTCGCATACTAGAAGATAAAGATGGGTGTTTGAGAGTGCTAACAGAATGCTAGGCTATAAATGCAGAGTTTGCTTCTTCACACATCTCTGCTATGTACTTAAATGTCTTTTCTAATCCTCACCATGAAACTTAAAAAAAAAAAAAAAAAGCATTCACAAATTCATAGAAATCAGAAATCATGGGAAGTTACATTAATAAAAATTCAAATACAATTTTAAAACTTTAAAATAAAAGCCAGAAAAGCCTTTCTAATACATTTACACACCCCAGTTTCTAGCAAATCCACAGTACTGCTGGACACACAATCCTAGAACACCTATGTAAATTATGATTTTTATTGTGCCATATTATTCAGTTGGTGTGAACCCACTGTGCCAAGTACACACACACATCAAATATCCTCAGTAATCACAGAAGAGATCTGAGCCCTGATGAGGCAATGATCCACATCGCCATTTCCGCCTCTAAGAAATTAAAGTGACAACTGCATCAAAGTAGAGGGTCAAAGAGAGTCCTGAATGTAAAATAACAAGGCAGCATTAATGCAGAATTACAGTGCATTTGCAGATTCGTATTTAGTGCATGTCCCTTTAAAGGATACTTTTTGCGTGCAGGGTCTCACATTTAGGCAATTGAGAACTCCCAGGCACACAAATAGTAGGGGAAATGGCTCAACCACTGGGTAAAAATAGGCAGTTTGTCCAACATGCACAATCGAGGCAATCAAAAGATACGCCTGTGAAATATGTTTTTATTGGTATTTATGGGTAGGTCTGCTTGTCACAGTCACAGGCATTCCTTCTCCCCACTTTCTTCTTTTTCCGCAGCACACCCCGCTTCACGTCTCTGGCTTGGGCACAGTGAACAGGAACTTTGGGGCTGCAGGCTTCCACACAGCAGACCCCAACCAGCATTGGCTACTGCTCCAGCACTGCGCGCCAATTTCAGGAAAATGAGAGTTGAGCCCTTTCTTTTCTCTCCATTTTCGTAATCTCGGAGAAGCACAACTGTTCCAGAAACCAGCTCCCCTACCAGTCAGATATTTACACTAACCTTCACTAAAGGGCTTGCTATTACAATGCTATCTTATCGATACAAGATTACTTCACTTCTGAAACACATCAAACTGTAGAACACTCCGACAATCAAAAACACTGCCCCTCAAGAAAGATGCAGCCCAGATTATTTTCATGTGCTTATGGAGCGGAACGCCAACATTTTTGTTTAATGCAATGCAAATCTTAGAAGAGAGTCAGATTTTAACCATGAATGTGGCAGGCAGGCAAACACCCTCCTAGCATATATGTGACATATACATAATACTTCTGTATACACATTACACGGGTGCATGGCTAACCATAAAGAATCTCTGGATCAGATCTGGATCAGAACTTTTCACTATTTTCAGTCTCTCAGAGTGCCACACCATTTTCAAAAACCTGAACAAGCGTCAGATTGGATGAAATTTTTTTTTTTTAAGTCTTTGAGAAAACAATATCCCTCTTCATGACTAGGTGAAATATTCTGCCTTTTTAATTCTGATGTGCAAAGCAGGTATGTAGGAAAAGTAACAGAAGATCACCTTTACCTATCCATTTGACATACAATATGGAAGACCTATTCTACATCTTTATTCAAATGAAAACACTTTTTACCTCTGGCATTTATTCCTTTAACTGGTAGAAACCCCACCCTGTAAGGAACACAAGCATAAAGCAGCCATCTCTCGCAATGGACCGTTTTACTTATTCTGCAATTTCTTACCCAAATTACACAGGTATAATTATTTTGACACTATAATGAAAAGAAAATGGGATTTGGGCACCGCAGGTTTATCTAATAACACTATTTCTTGCCAGACTTCACAGCACTGACAGTCACAAAGAACCTTGTCCATTCCAATAGGAAATATTTGATTTTACTGTAGGAACATTATTTATTTTCACCAAGTTGCTATTATCAGAAAGGATATGATAGCTGAATAATAAAAATGAAATCAAGAAATTCTGGTGTTTCAAGGCTTTATTTTTTTCTGCTCTCACTTTTGACATTTTCTTCCCCTGGAGAGACAAGATAAAGTGCTGTCATAAATGGGTGACTTTTCTTGTCAAATGACAGATTTGATTCTCCATGGCAACCACAAATCAAGGTGCTAGTAGGAATTAAAGCTTCTCTTAAAAGGCGTCTTTATGTTTATAAAATGAATTTAAATTAAATGGGTATTAGGTAAAGTCTTTACCTCAATTTATTTGTTGACGAAAGAGCTCTGGATGGCAGGGAGCACATTTGCATTTTTAAGAGAAGATAACATATTGTCCTGACAGATGTATAAACAAAGCAAGTTACAAGGTCATGCTTCATACACTAGTTTAGAGACCCTGGAAGGGGATACAGATGGACATCTAGCAGTTAAGAGGTATTTAAATACTGGACAAGGTGTAAAAATTACCCCTATTGGGGAACAGATGAAGGGATCTCTCTATTTCTTCTCCTAACAGAGCTTTCTATTATTGCCAATTAATAAAGATTTTTATAGCTGTCACAAGCAGAATGCCAACAGGCAATGCCCCACTTCCTTTTGGTCCCTCATGTAATAGGTAGAGATTTTTTAAACATCTCATCATTGCAAATGAGTATCCCATTCAAAATGAAATGATTTTAGCCCCTAAATTAAAGCACTTCTTAAATGGAACATTTGCTTTCCAATGTTTTTAAGCAAGGTAAACCCACACAGCAACATGCATGATTTCAGAGAAATTACATAATGAATTTGTGAGTTAAGCTGATTTCAATTTTCACCAAAAAAAAAAAAAACACACAAAAACAAACAAACAAACAAAAGCAGGGAAACTGACTTGCTTCAGGTTTGGTGTTTTTTGGTTGTGTTTTGTTTTGTTTTACAGTATCCTTGGCCACCAGAACTTAAGAAGCAAGGTAATGTGCAAGTGGATCCTAAAATAGAACTCGGGTCCAATATTCTTGATGTTAGCAAGCCATTTACCTAGTCTAGAAAAGTGAGGGTTTTAAGGTCGTAAATAATATTTTAAAAGTTGAAGTACAGCACATTTTTGGAAGTTTGAATTACAGCAGAGGGCAATGCTAACCTGTTTGAAATAGATATTGTCAATGGTACAGTCATTCCGAGAGACATGTTAAACCTAAAATAAAAAAAGGGGAAATAAAAGTTTTACACCGTACACTGGTAGTTGGGAGAATCCATCATTCTAAATGGCACCCTTGTAAGCTAAGCCAAATTTGATTTTACGCCGTCTCTAGTTAAAAGAACAATATGGGGAATTAAATTCCCTTCATACAAGCATCTGATGCTTGCCTTGGACTGTGGGGAGGAGCTCTGACTAGCTTAAAAGGGGTGGCAGGGGTTGGGGGCAAACAGCTGTACAATTACAACAAAGAGATGCACAAAATAACATCATCTAGGAATTTGTGACTTCAAACCCAAAGGCTTGGAAGCTGTTTTGTGGGGAGGATTTCACAGGGACCAAAGAGACCCTTGTGCACCCTTGAATTTCATCGGGACCCGCGATCATAAAATGGTGTCTAAAAGTTAGAAATCTCTTTGGAACTCTGTGTACAAAGCATATTTTATGGTGGCGTGAGTCACACCGAACTCTCTATTTCAGTCACAATGGCTTTTGTTTCATATTAGAATGAAGTGGGTTGATGATCTTATTCTCAGCCCGTGCAAGAAGTCAAACCAACATCACGTCTAAAAACACAAATTGACAAATTACACAGAAGCAAGTGCTCCTGGATGACTGCATGCCACACAAGAGCCACGTTGCAGGGGTGAGCAACCAAGGTTGTGACATCAGTCAAAATTAGTGACCACAGGTCTGCAGCATCACGATGCCAAGGTAATTCTACCCAGAGGGGCTTGGCGGAGCTTGGCACTCTTGTGGAGAGAGACTGAAAACAAGCTCTCAGCCTCTCTGACAATTGCCTGTGCTCCCTTTAGACAAGAGGAAGGCATCAGGGTGACCTGAGGGCTAAGGGGACCTCTCATATCAGTGTCCGCTTTACATGGATCCCGCTGGAGAGAGAAGGTCATCGGGATAGTGACCCTACAGGGTCATCCATGAACACCTGCTCCATAAAATCAGGACAACACTTTGCTAATGTACTACTGGATAAACCAAATTTCTCACTACATTAAGAGCTGCCAGGGTCCAAAACCACCAAAACGGCCCTTTTGGTCGAAAGAGTGAGGGGGAGAGGAAGAAAGTATAAACTGATGTCAGTCCCGCCAGTGGATGCTGGTTACTGTGTTTACATGCTCATGTCATGGAATCAGCTTGAGAATTTCTGGAGAAAAGTAAAACATGGCTTGCTTCAAACAATGCCTTCCACCTGTCTTTAGGAGAATGGACTTCTTGCAGGTACACGTGGCTCACAGGGTCATGTCGCCCTAATGGGCCAGCCCCTTGGGTACCGTTCTCCTTCTGGCAAGCTCCAGTCACCGTTTCACTTGCTGAGATAGAACAGAACAGGTGAGAACCTATTTGTGGGCTGCTGAAACTTCACAAAGTGTCTTCTGCTAAATCTGCCATGGGATTGATGTGAGAGGGGAATCATTTTATCTGCCTTGGAAACCTGGTCCCTGCTCAGTCAATTCCATTTAGTTCCACTGTACTCCACAGTCGGCCAATGATGACAGGTTCAAATCAGCCACCACTTACAAGGTGCTTTTATTCTTTTTTTATTTTTTTTAATATTTTTTAATCTTTTTAGGATCGCACCAGTGACATATGGAATTTCCTAGGCTAGTGGTTGAATCAGAGCTTCAGCTGCAAACCTACGCCACAACCACAGCCAAACCAGATCCAAGCCACATCTGTGACTTACAGGGCAGCTCACAGCAACACCAGATCCTTTAACTCACTGAGCAAGGCCAGAGATCGAATCTGCATCCTCATGGATACTAGTTGGGTTCTTGACTCACTGAGTCACAACAGGAACTCCTACAAAGTGCTTTTAAATCTGGAGGTTATGGAGATTCATCTGGTCCAAAGAACGACCCCTCAACTACATTCTGGTGACCCAAGTTCACTGCTCCAAGTAGTCCAGCAGGCTGGTCACCTGCACAGGTATCCCCTCCAACTCCAATGTTCCAGCTCCCCTGGCACCAGGAAAAAACTCACCTCCTGTCTCCTAGGTGAATTGACTCACTGTCAATTTTCACCTGGGAGGTGTCTGCTTTGAAATCCAGCACCTCAATGAACTGCAAGCTGCCTCTCCTGGTTTCTGTGCCTCTGCTCGAGAGCCTCTCTCTGTGACTCAGCCGCTCTAAGATCTCCACTCACCCCAGGGCAGGGATAGGGGACCTCCATCAGCAGGTCACCTCTGTAAAAGGCAAAGCTCATGCCTAACCAGTGTCTGTGGATTCAAGATATTTCGGGGCCCTGCTCAGGATGTGCTGGCACAGAAATGCATCTCATGCCCAGGGGGCAATGTGTGACTGGCCCTCACACCATCACCCTGTGGATGGTGACACCGAATTCCTCCAAGGTGGGCTCGCTCCCCACAAGACGTGAGGACAATAATGCCTACCCCACGGGGGTGTTGTGATTTCAATTTCTGCCTTTAAAAGGCTTTCTGAGGCCTGGATTAAAGGCAGCATTGGATGAAAGCATCGAATCAGCCACAAGAGCAACTGCTGTTACTGTGTCTTGACCCCTGAACACAACTCTGTTCACTTTATCATCTTTGTCTGGCTATGCCTGATATGGGAAAGTCTAGAACCGAGAACCGGCCCTGCGGAGACATGGATTTTGTAATAATCGGAGTGCTGATGATGGCAAGAAGGAAGGAACTGGAAAAGAGGATCCTACTGGAGCAGTACTCAGAGGCAGCATCAAGCATGCCTTTCTGCGAAGGCTTAGGGAGTCCAGCGTACCCCAGCTGTAAGATACACAAACAAGCTGAGTGCCCACAGGTCTAAGAGTCGGGAGCAGGTGAGCAGCATCTCCCAGGATGCCCTGCTCATGCCAGCACAGGGCTCTTATGGCTGATGCCAAAGCTGGCAAGCCCTAAGAGGAGGTCCCTGCAAGGCTCTGCAGGAGGTGGAGTGCTCTCCTGGGACGGGAGAAGGTGAATCAGAGGCCAAGTTACCACTGTTCCCTCTTCACCTCTTTGGGGAATTAAGTGGGGCCACGACGTCTTTGGCTCCAAGAAACTGGAAAATCAAGACGCCACACAATGCTACGCTGCACGTGGCTCTTCTGAAATGACCCTTCCTCACAGGCAGAGCCGGGAACCCCACTTGGCTTCCACTTTATCCTCTGGACCCCCCAGAGCTGGGTGAATGAAAGCAAGCAGCTTCTCTGATCACTTCCTTGAGGAGCCTGACCCGTAAGCACGTTTTACAAAGGTAGCACTCACAGAGGTCTGACTTTGCGCCAGACAGGGCCTCTGAAAGCCAGGCTGCCTGTGGCCCCATCTCCACTCTTCCCCTTTCTCCTTACAGGATCTCGTGTGAGTTACATGACATCTAAACCTCAGTTTCCCCATCTGTGACACGGGCATGACTTCTCTCATAGGATTTGATACCACAGGTAGATCATGAGTTATGATATAGAAGTACTTAAAAAAAGTCTATCCAGAATTGTCATCATCTGCCTCATAATAATGCTTTGAAGGGAGTACTAATATTATCTCCTTTTGGCAAATGGGAAAACTGAGGCACGAGCTACTTAAAGAACTTGCCCAAGATAGAGAGCCCACCCACTGAGAGTTACTGTGCAATCTGCACCATCCTCTGTTTTCTATCATTTTGGATGACACTGAAGCCTTCCATTCATTCACACAATGCTCCCTGAGGAAGGGCAGTGGACCTGGCTTTACTCATACTGTGCAGGACTGAGCACAGTGTGGGTGCTCAAAGAGTGAGGACAAAGCGAACCACCCATCCATTTAAGCAGCGTGCTGGGCAGGTAAACCAAATGCTTATAATGCTGACACCAACGAACCAGCTTGCACAGTCACCTGAAACAAAGAGATGCTCACCAGAAGCCCCTCCAGAACTTTCAAGAGTGGCTATACCTCCCACCCCACTCATGGACTCCCAACCTCTCCTGCTCTTCCGACCTACCCCCCTCCTTTTTTTTTGTCGTAGGGCTGAGAAAATCTGAACAGGGCGAGCTGCTAACTTTTCTCTAGAAAACAACTTTCCCCAGATATTTGTCAACTTCTGTCATTCAAAAGGATACAACACAAACGTATATCTTTAATGAAATTCACAGTCAAGAAAAGTTGTCATCATCTAGTTATATCTGTTATGACATACATTTCATTTTGCTCAATACATAACAGAGAAGCTATTTAATCAAACAGAAGATTCTTGCTAAAATGACAGTCCAAGCAATGTCCAAACAAGCGTTTATTATGCTATGAGAAACTGATCAGGATTGGATTGTTTTCAGCGGAATTTTTTTTTTCTTTCCTCTTCCATTGAGAAAATAGCTTGAGGGGTGGGTGCAGAAAAACACCACAAGACAATAGAGGTGGAGTGTTGCTGAGTCAGTGGTGAGTGTGGGTACTTAAGCCCCACCCTCGAGTCCTCAGGAAGAAAGCAAAAGACCTCACCAACTGGAGGGTCATAAAAGGATCTGCAAAAGCAAGAGGCTGGGTCTTCCTTTCCCTCACCAAACAGGTGTACAGAAGAGAGGTAGCAGCCCATTTATAAACACGATGTAATCTGTGTTTCTCCAATGATACTTTTCCTTGGATAAATTTTGTCTTTCCAATTTAATGAACACTCAGATTCCAAGTGAGAACTCATGTTATTGTATAAGAATTTAGTGGGTTAAAGAGCTAGAAAGCCCAAGGCCAAAAATACCAGGGGAATGGGAAGGAGGGGGAATGCTAAGGAGGTAACTGGGTTCTCAGGCTTTGGGTACCACACACAGATGGTGTGAAAATAAAAGAAAATAAAAGATACCAGTGATATTCAGCAGATGCTAATGCCCTTCCTCTGCTCACTCTCTACACAGTACCTGGAACAGAGGGAGCTATCAAGAAAGCATGACCACATGGACGGACAGAAGGATACTAGGTGAGTGGGAAGATGGGATGGCTGGATGGACCCCCTACAAAAAGAAAATGACTGATAAAATGATCTTAATATATCATCCTGAGAGATGGTGGCGCATTATCCACCTTGATCTCTTGTTCAAGGTGAGTGCTGAGCCATGTTACAGCAGCTCTTCCATTAAAGGGAAGAAATATCTTTTCCAAGACAGCTGGGGGCAGCCTGTGGCTAAGAAACTTTGTTGTCCTAGGCTAGGTGGATTGGTCACCATGACGACAATGACACACACTGCCAGTGAGCCCCATACTTTATATTCTCATGCTAACGTTCTAAGTAAAAGAGGGATGGTCAAGGCCAAGGTGCTCATCCTGGAAAGCTTGTTAAAATAAAAACAGGAGGGTGTTCCTAATTCAGTAGGTCTGGGATGGGACCTAAGAATTCTCATTTCAGAGAAGTTTTCAGGTGACACGAATGCTGAAGTACAGCAGAACCACTCATCTATTCAATCCCAAAGGTTCGTCAGACACTATAATCCTGAGTCTATTCCTGAGCTACCAAAACTCTTCTGGGAGTTCCCGTCGTGGCGCAGTGGTTAACGACTCCAACTAGGAACCATGAGGTTGCGGGTTCAGTCCCTGCCCTTGCTCAGTGGGTTAACGATCCGGCGTTGCCGTGAGCTGTGCTGTAGGTTGCAGACACGGCTCGGATCCCGCGTTGCTGTGGCTCTGGCGTAGGCTGGCAGCTACAGCTCCGATTAGACCCCTAGCCTGGGAACCTCCATATGCCGCGGGAGCAGCCCAAGCAAAAAAAAGAAAAGAAAAAAAAAAACCCCTCTTCTGAATGGAATGGACTTTGATACACAGATCCATTACTATTTGAGCTCTTCTAAAGGCACACAACATGGGTACATTTAAGATCGGGATCACGGATCACTGTAACGCTCCTCGCTCGGTAGGATTTTTAATCCTCATAGAAGCAACTTTTCATATTTCTGTGTTCCTTTTTGGAGAGTTCCAAAGGTCTGTCAAAATGTTTGGGAACATGAATTTTAAAAATTCACTGACAATAAGATAAAAAGAAAGATGAACTCAGGAGCCCATAAGGAACTTCTTCAAGGTCATCAAAGTCACTGTTTGGCTTAACAAGAGGATTCCCACACCAGCTACCAAACTGCGTATCTAAACTATGTTTAATTAACATCGAGGTGAAGGCCCCTGACATTTCTTTTTGGCAGTACCCTCTTCTAGAGTCTGGCCATCTTTAAAAGACTCTTGTCATCTATGTTACCGCGTCCTGCAGTCATTTCACCTGCTCTTCCAAAGTTATTGTCTTCCTAATGGTTAAGCCTTTAGGGAATCAAAGAGCGAACACCCCCTTTCCTATAAAGAGGCTCCTGTGTACAAAGGCTTAATGAAATGCCCCAACACATCCACACATGCCCCTGGGCTTCTCTGTATGTCAAATAGTTCCAATGCCTTTAACCTTTCCCCAAAAGATTGTCTTGGCTCAGTCTTTCATCATCTTCACTGATCATCCGTGGACACTTTCCGAAATCCCTACCTTCTCTTGTCCTTCACCTGAGGCTGGCCAAGTCCCTAGCCCTTTAACGTTTCACCGTACTTTCATTAATACAGCTCAAATCACGCGAGGTGTTTAATAACAGTGGTAGAGTGCTGACACAAGCATTGGTGTGAAAGGGGAGAGGCTGGACAATCCACATGACCGAAGACAAATGAGACCTAGAGGACTCGCTTGAGGGGATGGACCAAGGTGGCCAGCTGGGTACTTGAGCAGGACTCAAAAGAAATCCCGGGAGTCAAACTCCTGAAGGAGAATGTGGTTTCAGGGATGTTTGAGGCCCAGGGAGTACTTATAACTGAGAGCAATTCCACCAGTGCAGGGTGTTGTCTTTTAAATGGCAATATCCAAATCAGAGAGGAAATGACAGTGCATTCCAAGCAAAATTGCACACATTTAGACAGACTAAGAAAATAACAATAAAAGTGCAAATTTATTCTGCATGTGTGATCGTGATTATCATTACATCAAGTTCCATACATGCCCAGCCAGAATAAATATTAACCCATTTGATAAATGACTTTATACTGCATTTGTGGATACAGCTCCACCCAAACCCAAAACAACACTGTTTCCATAGTAACCCACAGATTTCAAAGAAGGAAAAAGGAGGGGGAGACTTCAGAATGGATAGCAATCAAATAAAATAGCCAGCATCAACAAAATATGTCAGCATTATTTAAAACACACATTTTAGGACCATGCTATAGTTTAATCTCTTTCCCAGAAAACCAGCTCCTCCTCAGTTACCTTCTTGTAAAGCTGGTCCTCCCGCAAAAATAACAAATGCAAAATTGTTCCCGTCTTCATTGAGGAAAGAAGCAAAATTCTTGAGTCATTCCTGGGATTCAAATGGGACTATGATAAAGACACTAACATTTACTGGGTGACTTTGCACACCCTGAAATTCAGATTCATTACCAATCGGTAATGATGAAATCTAGACGGATTTTTGATCATCATATTAGAACATCTATTCTCTCCCTGAGAATGTAGAGGAGAAAGAAGCAAAGCCAAAATTCAAAGCCAGAGAGCTAACAACCAGAAAAGCTGCAGACCATCCTCAAACGCCAGCCAGATTTTTCACTGGAACTTCCTCAAATATCAGTTCCCCCAAGTGAATTTTACAGGCGGGTGCCATGTAGTTGTTGCTCTGCCTCCCTGTAAGTCCTATAGGTCTTCTGCCTGTAAAGAAAACTCAAGCCCTGGAGGCCAGCACCCCGTCTGCAGGAGAGCACTGGCCTCAAGGGGGATGATCTCTGAGCTCCCTCAACTCCCCGTGCTGACCAAGCTCTCTCTCTGTCCTGTTGTTTCACAGTAGTCCAGACTAATACAAATAAAACATTCATATAATGCAAAAATAGTTATTTCAAGTCCCTGACTCCTACTGTCCTTGAATAAAGTTCTAAAGTCATTTGGTAATTAATTTCCTTTCTCCCACGTTCTACTGTGCAACCTCAGGCAAATGATTTAACCTTCCAGAGCCTCAGTTTTCTCATCTGCAAAATGGGAATGAAAGCATCTGCCACAGAAGGATGTTATACAGATAAAATGAGCTAGGATATACAGAGAGGTGAGCGGAACACCTAACACACAGCCAAGAGAACGGTGTTACTACTCTGAGGCTTATTGATAAAAAATTCCCTTTTCTTAATGGCCAGAATCAAATTCTGAGGGATTTTTCCTAAGAAAACACCTCTCAGTGTTGCAAAGGGAAATACCGTTGAGCAAATTGCTTAGGGACAGTTTCACTGGGAGATCTTGTGCACTGCAACCTCTTGGCCTAGCAGCTAGTCCCGGATGGCATGTGTTTCTGAGGCAGACAAAACTGGGTGTGAAAGGCACTCACAGCCATGTGACCATGCGTTCACCCCTAAACTTTCTTCAGCCTCAGTCTCCCACCCCGATGGTGAGAACAGTTAGAATAATCACAAAGACCTGCGGCAGGGTTCAAGTGAGAGAATTTCTGTAGAGCGTTTCACAAAGAATCTATTACACTTGAACATTAACTACATGTCAGCCATTATTACTATTACATTTATTTGTTCACATAAAACATGGATTCAACACCTGTTTACTGAATGCCACCATGTGCCAGGTGGTGTGTGGCTAAAAAAAAAAAAAAAAATTCACGTGGTCTGTGCATGGAATTCACAGCCCAAATGGGAACGCTTGCACGGAATAAAGAGACACAAAAACATACCTAACTACAAACCTTGACAAGTGTTATGAAAGAAAAGAACAGACAGAAATAACTAAGTGATAACACCATATCATATTTTAAACATTTTTCTCCTGTGGCCAAAATAAAAGAAAAATGTTGTAATTTTTTGCCACCAATAATTGTCCAGACCACTAATGGAAGTTTGGAGTACACACCTCCAAGCCTTTTCCACAGAGGACTCAATATTCTGCAGGGCCTTACTTTTAGCCAAAACCAGAGCAGTGCTTCCATTCTTTTGAACCTAGAGGAAAAACAGGCTAAGTTTATGTTTTGAGCAGATACGCAAAGTGAAATTACTCAAGTGACAAGGAAAAAGAAAAAAAGGGAAACAGTCCATCCTTAAAGCCATACTGTCAAAGACACATGTTTCATCCCTGTGCTTCTTTGTGAATCATCGATATCAAGAGACTCATAAGGACACGGCATCCAGATGCAGCCCTACGAAGTCGTCAGGTGCACAAAAGGCAACGGCCACATTCTGATGACTCACAATGGTTCCATCTGGCCAAGCCAAGAAAGACTTTTGTGACACCAAGTGACTCCCGAGTTTAAAGATTTATCTGAATTTGTTCTACAACCCTATTAGGAGAGTTTTTTCTTACTTCTCCCTACAGTTCGCCTAATGGCAGAAGCAGCACAAATGTAATTACATTTACATTTTATGATGAAGTCAGTGAGTCACTAAAAGTACAAGCTGGAACTTAACATTTTATTGTTTTTCATTATGTATTGTGTGCTTCATTGCCTTGAGGGTCGTATTTTTGTTGGGGGAGGAGCTGTAAGCGTGGAATACTTATTTTGCAGAGGACATACGTTTCCGTCAGGGCTTTTGTTTTTAGGGCTCCAGGATCAATCTCACTCCAGATGACTGGAATTCCCCCAGTGAAGTGTGGTACACTGCACTTGATGAGGAGTAACGATTTGGACTTCGGAGATACAATGTGCAGAACTGTTCACACTCAACACACACCCAGGACAAAATATGACTGAAAAATATCAAGAAAGTCTAAGAGACTGTGATAGATTTTGAAAACACCTTCCTATTTTTCTTCTCCATGCCTCATCTTAAATTATATTCTCTAACCAATGCTTTGGGCCTTGGTTCCACTTGTTTGAAAACAAGTGCCAAACATGGGGCAGAAACGTCTTCCTACTCTACCCAGCATTCAAACCAGCCAAGAACTCTAATAGGAAAGTCAAATCCAGAGGAGAAAATGAGAAGAGCCTTCCAAGTTCACTGTTATACCCATAACAAGGGATACATAAGGTGATAAATATGCGAGAAAAATGTGGAGCCAGACATACTAATTCACCTCTTTTGCCCAAAAAAGATGAAGAGGGAGCGGAGTAGACTAATCTATAAAATCCCATTGACTGAAACCCCCTAGCTATTACCAAACCATAGCTGCCATTTGTAGATTTCCACCACATGCAGACATTGCACTGAAACACAACCTTCCACCACTACTGTTGTGTCCTGATCTCCCCCCAGTCTTCATGCTGATGCAAGAAAAGGGGGAGGGTTGTATTCCTATTCCACAGATGGGAATATCAAGGCTCAGAGTGGCTAAGTACTTATGAAAGAGTCATAAGTAGTTGAGTCAATATTTGAACCCAGAGCCTGGCATCAGGGCTTGTGCTTGTAACTACTATTCAACAGTAGACCAATGCCAGTCTTCCTTTCAGCGAGCAAACTAACCTCATATGCAAACCTCATTTAATCTCACTAGATCTTTCTGAAGATTTACTATAATACAGGAAGATGAAGAGCTGTAACAGGGGTAAGGAACTTACCCAAAGACCCCCAGCCAATAAGTGTCAGAACTAAGATTTGAAGTGTGATTCTCAACGATGAGCCTTTAAAACCCTGTCTAACTTTATCATCAGAGGGCAAACTGTATAGACAGGGAGGAAAAGCAGCTACTGTCACAAGGTTGTCCCGAGCTTGTGGACAGCAAAACTGTAAAGGAACAAAGCTGCATGAAAATGCATCAGCTCTCCAGGCCTTGTTCTACACGAAATGGCCCTCAGAGATACAAGTGATGTATAACTGCCTACCGTATACCACCAAACGCAAGAAAGAAGAACAAATGGTAACCAACACTGAATGTCCCTGTCTGGCAGGAAAACGGTTAACCAAATTATGGTTTATACCAGCGATCTTCATTTGGGGAGCTGGGGTGGGTGGTATTTGGGACTGCACAGGAGTGATTTTCATGGTCACAGTTACTGGCAGGCAACAGAATGTTAACAAGGTGAGGCACACCCAGAACTGCTACATCTCAAATAGTGATGGAACCCCCATGGACCAAAACAGCCATCTCTGCACAGGCAGGAAACTGGTTTTACCCATTCCAAGGACATAGAACGGTCTCTGGCCCCTAGAAGGCACCAGGAAAACATCTGTGCAGTTGATGACATCTGCTCCACAGTCAGTAAAAATAACTGTCATAATATGGCAGCAGGGAAATGGTTATGTTTAAGAAACAAAATAGTTATGTCAGAGAAACAAAGTAAGATATGAGGTTAATAAGTACGAGAGGACCACAATTACATAGTCAAATTCTCCATTTGGAAAAGACTAGAAGGAAATATACTAAAATGTTCATTTTTAGTTGTTTCACACCAGTGAGAGAATTAGCAATTTCTCCCTCCATCCTCATTGTAGAATATTATTTGTGATCAAAGAGTAAAAATTTCAATCATAAGATAAAAGATACCTGGTCAAAAGATACCTAGAACCAAGAATTTGGGGTTAGTAGATGCAAACTACTACATGTAGCATGGATAAGCAATGAAGTCCTATTGTACAGCACAGGGAACTATATCCAGTCTCTTGGGACAGACCATGATGGAAGATAATATAAGGGAATGTGTGTGTGTTTATATATATATACACATATATATGAAAGGGAGTATACACACACACACACACATGACTGGGTCACTTTGCTGTATGGCAAAAATTGGCTCAACATTGTAAAACAACTATACTTTAATTAAAAAAAAAAAGATTACTGGAGCAAATGGCCCCTAAATAAATGCAGCCATGAGAAGAGTGTGAGAGAGTTTCTAGAGAAAGATAAATTATGGCTATCACCTGGGTATTTCTACACAGATTTTTTTCACCTTCACCTCCAAATTCAGAATGCTCCAAATTAAAGTCAAAAGCTTACAGTCCCTGCTCACCAAAGTCTTCCTCACGGTGTTATTTTTTCTTCTCCACCCCATGCCTCCCATCCCCAAACACTGCCCTTATCCTCCCAGCTTTTGCTCGAACTTCTATACCATACATCCTTACTCTCGTCTATTCCAAACATCAGAACCCAAACTCAAGATGTTTCCTCTCTCCTGTAAGCTGCCACCATTCATTCCTACACTTTCTCACTATAGGGGAGTCATGTCCTATCATTTGTAACCAACACCCAGCATTTCTATTCATCTAGTTAAGATGATCAAACCACACTGTAAAATTCTTAATGGAAGCAGCAGCTATGATGTTTTAAAGGTAATGATTAGCATAGAAACTAAGTTTGATCTCAAACATTTCTACCAAAATATATCTTTTTTTTTTTTTCCCACTGTACAGCAAGGGGGTCAGGTTATCCTTACATGTATACATTACAATTACATTTTTTTCCCCACCCTTTGTTCTGTTGCAACATGAGTATCTAGACAAAGTTCTCAATGCTATTCAGCAGGATCTCATTGTAAATCTATTCTAAGTTGTGGCTGATAAGCCCAAGCTCCCGATCCCTCCCACTCCCTCCCCCTCCCATCAGGCAGCCACAAGTCTCTTCTCCAAGTCCATGATTTTCTTTTCTGAGGAGATGTTCATTTGTGCTGGATGTTAGATTCCAGTTATGAGTGATATCATATGGTATTTGTGGCTCATTTCACTCAGTATGAGATTCTCTAGCTCCATCCATGTTGCTGCAAATGGCATTATGTCATTCTTTTTTATGGCTGAGTAGTATTCCATTGTGTATATACACCACACCTTCCTAATCCAATCATCTGTCGATGGACATTTGGGTTGTTTCCATGTCTTGGCTATTGTGAAGAGTGCTGCAATGAACATGTGGGTGCACGTGTCTCTTTTAAGGAGAGTTTTGTCCGGATAGATGCCCAAGAGTGGGATTGCGGGGTCATATGGAAGTTCTATGTATAGATTTCTAAGGTATCTCCAAACTGTTCTCCATAGTGGCTGTACCAGTTTACATTCCCACCAACAGTGGAGGAGGGTTCCCTTTTCTCCACAGCCCCTCCAGCACTTGTTATTTGTGGATTTATTAATGATGGCCATTCTGACTGGTGTGAGGTGATATCGCATGGTAGTTTTGATTTGCATTTCTCTTATAACCAGCGATATTGAGCATTTTTTCATGTGTTTGTTGGCCATCTGTATATCTTCTTTGGAGAAATGTCTATTCAGGTCTTTTGCCCATTTTTCCATGGATTGATTGGCTTTTTTGCTGTTGGGTTGTATAAGTTGTTTATATATTCTAGAGATTAAGCCCTTGTCGGTTGCATCATTTGAACCAAAATATATCTTGATGGCAATGAGGAAAAGAGGGAAGATGGTAAAGGTTCACTCATGAAAAAGGAAGGACATGGAAGCAAAGATCAAAGGGGCCTAAGTAGGAGCATCACTGTAAACATTCAAAATCTCGCATTAAATGCCAGCATGAATGTGGCCATTTAAAACATTAAAATGACATCTTTTCCCACCAATATCTTCAAGGGAAAAGTGCCCTTGCATGGCAGTATGCCAAAGTAAATTATTCTACAATATAGCGAGATCCCATCTAACGTGGTATAGACCTATCTTAGTTTGAGATTTACAGGTCTACACGACAAAATAGAAAATAACAACAACAACAACAAAAAATAGATTATCTCCCAGTATCTGATGTCAAATGTCACTAGTCTGTTAACTGACTCTTCAGCTAGTTGCTTCAGTGTAGTGTATACAGGATCCAAATCACTGAAAGGAGCTTTCTTACAATCAGATTATAATCCATGAGGGAATATTTATTGCTGTGCTACATTGAGAGAAGATGAAGTGAATTAATTTGAAAAGCATTCTGTCGCATTTTTAATTAAATAAATGTGAAATCAATTAGTCCTTTTTATACAATAAATTAATGAAATAACTCAGTGTTTTTTAACTTGAGCAACATTTGAAACCCCTTTGAAGGAAAAGAATTTCTCAAAGATTAATGATTTTAGAAACAATAGAACGGACATATTCTGTAATATACAGTTCTGTAACGCATCTGTTTTATAACAGTGGTATCCAATAGAAATATAAAGTGAGCCACATATGTAATTTTTAATTTCCTAGTTAGCCACATTAAAAAGATAAAAAGAAATAGATAAATTAATTTTAACATTTTATTTATTAACCCAGTATATCCAAAATCTTACCCCATCAACATGCAGCCAGTGTCTTTGAAATTCACTGTGTTTTTTATACTTAGCCCATCTCAATTCAGAAGAGCCACAGCTACACTTCATGCACCATGAAGCCTAGCTAGTGCATGTGGCTAGCATTTGGTATTGGAAAGCATAATTCTAGACAACTGACTGTATTGCCATGTTCGGCGGGGGTGGGGGTGGGATGATGAAATTCCTAAAGAAACTGTATTAGAAAACTATCAATATCATTTAGGTTGGCTGAATTTATTTCTACATGGAAAGTCTTTAACATATATATTTGGGAGTTGTAAAGAATTCCTATATAACATACATCTCTTTCACCTTCAAAATTATAACTGCCTCCTTAAATTCTAGATAAAACTAGCACTCATTAATCAGTTTTGTTTGTTTGTTTTTAACTTAAGGTTCCTGTCCTTTGGTCTTCTTCACAGTTTAATAAAAATGATTAAGTAGATGACATTCCCTGGGAAGCCTACCAGCTTTAAGAACTGAATTACTCAGTCTGCAGGAAATTTATTGACACATCTCATTTTCCCTCTTGTTCTTGGTAAGTGACACCCATCATTTTCAAAGACAAACGGCTAAAGATGAGGGCCTTGATGCATCACCAGAGCCTTGAGCCAGCACTGTGGGTACAGTTTCCTCTGGCTGGTTTCCACCATCTTTCTTCCTTTCTTCACAGTGCAATGGGTGCACTGTGAGGATGTGACACAGCGCACCCCGCCCCCCGAGGATGCAACAGAAACAGCATAAAATGCTGCATTCCCACCCCCCAAACCCAACTAACAAGTATATATAACAAGTTCAAGGAGCTCCAAGTGCCCCAGTCTAGCCAGACTCTCAAGTTCTGAACACTTAAATCCCTTCTCATTTCCACAGAATTCCTGTGTATCCAAGTATATTTCTAAGAAGCCCCCAGAAAATGTAAAATTCTCATAATCAAATGCAATTGAAGCATCATAAAATAAAAAGACTGAAAATTATGTGTAGGCTGCCATGACTTGGCTCATTATTCCCATTTCCTTAATAAAGTGTATTTTTTTAAAATAACTCTCCATTCATATATTTATAGGAAAAAGTAAAAATACAACATTTTGGTTCAAATAATTCCCTCAACAAAAGTAATTCAGAAATGTACAAAATCTCACAACATAAAAACAAAGCAAGATTTCTAACACCATAAAACTACTTCACTTGTAATATTTATTTAGCCTTGCATGCATAATGCTGATTTGAATTAATGCAATCTCCAACTCAGGTAACCATGACACTTTCCAAAATAGACACGAGCAATAAACATGACTGAAATCCTGTCAGACTATTCAAGTGACATCAGAAAAGAATATTACGAAGTAATTTCTAATACAGAGGATTTGTATCCATACATAAAGCACTAACTGAAATAGATCTTCAGAATGAAATTTCCCCAAATGATGAAAGTAAAATGTGAAACCTCACAGTTTATACAAGACAAGAAACATTTGGCTGCAAATGGTTTTATAATTTTGCTAATTAAAAATTATCCCATTTTCACTTTGGATTCATCATGTAACAGAAACAGGAATAACCTTACCATGCCAGAAACACAAGCAAATGATTAAAGTTCTACTCTCAAAAAAATCTTTAAAAGTTGGCAAAACATTTCATTAGGCTACAAATCAAAATCCGTCTGTCCTTGACATCTCTTTAATGTCTTCCAGATTCCACATCTACTTTTTTTTTAATCACTCAGTGAATCACTCAGAAATTAAAATATGTTAAAATACCATTCATCTTGGACCTCTAGAAAAATTTTCTGATATCATACAACCTCCTGGCCTCTCCGTATGAGCCACAGACCCTTAACACCACCCACGGATTTATGGAAAGTATTCCACAAATTTCACAATGAGAAATATATATATATTTAAAATATTCCCAGAATCATGCCTTCATCAATAAAATATGCTACATGTGAAGAATATAAATAAATACTAAAAGGGGGCCATCGTGAACTCTCTCTCCTGAAGTTTGCCAAGTAGAAATGGGTACAAGTGGGATTAAAAATAAAAGCATTTTCAAGCTTCCAAGGTGTTACCAACAAAATATGCTTGGAGAAAGAAGAATGCGAGTGGCAAGGAGGTTGAATGACGAATACATATTTCTCTGTAAAGCTAATGAAGGCAATGTTTACAACGCACACTTATTTATTGATGCTTCGGTTCCCCGAGCCCTCTATGTGCCATGGAGTCAGTGTGCATTAATGGCACTGAAAACCAAAGAACCTTCCAACTGTGAGTTACAGCAGCCACTGTGTCAGTGGAAACAATGAATCACAGAGATTCAACCTGGGATGCGTTGTGGCAGCACCTTACATGTGTCACCAATGTGTCATGTGACATGGCTGTTGCTATGGTGAGGCTCCATGTTCAGGAAATGTGTTAAGTCTTGTGAAGGCACCCAGCCATCCCCCAAGTTACCCATGCCCATGAGAGTATTTTCAAATCTCTCAACTGCTGATAACATTGTGATTGGCTTCCTCTCTGGGAGTCTTGTTGGAAGAAGCGGGAAGAAAGGCATTTGGGAAAAGCTGAGGGAAAATGAAGTAGCCTATCCCCACTGTCTGTGTGTGGCTCCAGCCTGTTGAGAATAGTAGTATCCTTAAAAATAATTCCCTTTGTTTCACTGGAATACAAGTGAACTCTCCTAAAAACGTGAGTGATTTTTTGTGTTACTTGTATAGTTTCCATGCATTAAAGCAACGGATAAAGCAAAAGAGACCTAAAAGCAAAAACAAAAACAAAAAAACTACACAATTTCTTACATAGGATAGAAAACTATATGGATTAAGGATACATGGATGAATAATCCCGGTCACATTTACTAAAAAATCCTTCTCTTGGGCTTTCATTGAGTCTCCAACTTGAGCCCAGCACTGCTTTTGGAGTCTGAAAATAGGAGTAAAAATCATAACAGACTCACAGTCAAGAAGATTAAATAACTAACTGTACCTAGAGGGTTGAGCCGAGTAGTTGGCACGTAATGAGCTCCCGATAAGATGTTACTGCCTGCCTAGAACCACCACTACAAATACTGCTTCCACAGCTACCTGGCTCGGAACAAAGCAAAGTCTATCCCAGTCAACCGACTCTCACAGGAAGATTTCTGATGCTTTAGCACTAGTTTCGTTCCCTGCCAGCTCCCCACATTTGGAATTTAGGAAGCAAGTTGAGAAAAGTCAAAATGTTTCCCTTCCAAATGATAAAGACAGTTTTGTCAAAAAGAGGCACTTGTAAGTGAATTCTATATAAATGGAGACCTATACAAAAAAAAAAAAAAGAATAATAAGAAAAAAAAAAAGTCTCTGGGGCTACCAGTGCTGTGAGAAATAGCCCAGATGGTTCCAGGACACCTAAAGCCAAATGCAAGAGGAAGAGCTGAAGGATGAAGGGATGCTTAGCCTGGAGAAGACTCAAAACAGATGTGCTAACTATTTGAAGATACCTGATAAACTGTCACATGGAAGAAATGGGTTTTGGAGAATTCCAAGGTACCAAACCAAATGATTAGATGGGATGCCTGTGGGTGGTAGATTTTAGTCCAGTGGAAGAAAGAACTTTCTTGCCCTGAGGGTTGGTCACTGATAAAATGGGCTTCTTGAAGGACAGAAGTTCACCCTCCCAGAGTTCTTCAAACAGGCTGCAAGTTCATGCAGTACCAATACAACCTCAGCAGGTATGAGGATGGCAATGAACTTCACTATTTCTGTGAACACGGAAAGTCTAGGAGTCTCTGAATGTATATGATATATACCACCCATGTGCACAGTATACATAAAAACTCATATCCTGGGACACTGCAGAGAGATAATGGCAAATTTGCTATAATGGCTTCAAACCACATTTTTTTTTAATTTAGGGAATACTTTAGGGCTAGCTATATTATTCACTGAAAATCACTACATCCCATCTTTTAAAATACCTATGTGTATTAACTCATTTAATCCCACAATAATTTATGAATGAGATACTGTTAACACTCCCAGTTTAAAGGTGAGGAAACTGAGGCACAGAGCAGTGTAACTTACCCAAATTTATACTGATGGTTACTGGCAGAGCCAGCATTCAGACTTGAGTTGTCTGGCCAACCTCCTGTGTTCCTGATCACCACACTTAGCTGTTTATTACACTAAAGGTTCTGTGTCTTGGCCCTGAATCCTGGAATATGTTTATTTTTCATTTAACAACAATAAAAAGATAAACCAACCATTTGCAAGGATTTCAACATAATTCTACCTTTGTCGTATTCTCTCTCCCGCTTCCTCATCCTCCCTCTTTTTTTTTTACAATGGGCATTTAAGTGGAAACATTTGCTTCTTAGGGAGGTTCATCATCTTTCGTAGATGTTTATTCCCCAAGTGCAACAACAATACTTTGGTTCATAAATGATGGCTTACTGAAAACCAGAAACTCAGTCCCCTTCACACCCTAGTAAGTTTTACCATGACACTTGATAGAGAAATATTCCTCTAGATTATTCTCCTAGAACTTTCTTGGAAAACATCCTTGTTTATTTCTCTTCCCTGGTCCCACCTTTTCTCTGACTCAAGGCTGGGTTATAATATCTTGGCCTCCATTCTATGAAAAAGCCCCACTGCACAAATCCGCCTTCCCTCCTGGTTCCTGTGGCCTTGGCTTCCCCACCTATTTATGAGTAAAAGTTTAAAATCTTCAGCATAAAGGGGAGAGGGGATTTTTTTTTTTGTCTTTTTGCTATTTCTTGGGCCGCTCCCGCAGCATATGGAGGTTCCAAGGCTAGGGGTCTAATCGGAGCTGTAGCCACCGGCCTACGCCAGAGCCACAGCAACTCGGGATCCGAGCCGAGTCTGCAACCTACACCACAGCTCACGGCAACGCCAGATCATTAACCCACTGAGCAAGCACAGGGACTGAACCCATAACATGGTTCCCAGTCAGATTCGTTAACCACTGCGCCACGACGGGAACTCCGGGAGAGGGGATTTTAATGGGAAGCATCTTCTCCCCAGAATGCTCACAGTCATTTTTTACAATTAAAAAAAATTGTAATATAGTTGATTTATAATGTTGTGTTAGTTTCAGGGGTACTATAAAGTGACAGGTAGATATACATTTGTTTTTAGATTCTCTTCCATTATAGATTATTATACGACATTGAATATAGTTCCTTGTGCTATACAGTAGGTCCTTGATGGTTATCAATTTTATATATAGTAGTGTGTATATTTTAATCCCAAACTCCTAATTTACCCCTCCTCCCCTCTTCCTCTTTGGTAACCATACATTTGTTTTCTGTGTCTGTGAATCTAATTCTGTCTCATTTTTTAATCCTTCTGGTCCTCTGTACATTTCTTCAGAGAAAATCAAATGACATACATTCTATGCCTCCAGGTCTCTATTCTTCCTTCAAAATAAAATAAGGGATATTTAGGGGGAAAAAAATCCTATTTTTTTGTTGCTGTGCCCAAGATCCCCTAGTACAATAATTCTGCATTTCTCCTTTAACCTCTCAATTTTATTAAATGTTTTATGTGTGCTAATAGTACTTTGCTACATATTTCACATTATATGTACATATTAAATAATACCTAATTCTTAAAGTTTCAAAAATGTCCTTTGTGACACTAGAAATTTCATTATTAATTCCACTGGTGGGATAACACATGCCAGAAAACACTGGTATTGAGGAGAATACAGACCTTAAATGTCAGTTTCAAAGCCCACTTTTTCCTCTGACATGTTTTCTCTTCCTCTTCATCTTTGAGCCTCAACCTCACTTCTACTTCAGGTTTATATTTCTCTTGTCTTAAATAAAGGAAGGGGGGAGTTCCCGTCACAGCTCAGTGGTTAACCAATCTGACTAGCATCCATGAGGACAGAGGTTCAATCCCTGGCCTTGCTCAGTGAGTTAGGGATCCAGTGTTGCCATGAGCTGTGGTGTAGGTCACAGACTTGGCTCGGATCCTGCGTTGCTGTGGCTCTGGCATAGGCAGGCGGCTGCAGCTCTGATTGGACCCCTAGCCTGGGAGCCTCCATATGCCACGAGGGTGCGGCCCAAATAAATAAATAAATAAATGAAGGAAGGGAGAGGGGGACCCTCACTAAATTTCACTCTAAATCAATAAATAATCCAATCACACAGAACAAGCCTATCTCAAGATGAATTGTGAGCAAAAGCTGACGACATTATTATTTTCTTAGAAACTGGAGAGCAATGATCAAGCCCAAGCATCACAGAGCTAGAACAAAGGACCAAATCCTCACCATTGTTTCTTGCTCCATCTTCTTTAGATGAGGCAGCAAACTGCAGACCCTGAGGCCAAATGGAACCCTAAGTTCGTGAACTATGAATAGTTTTTGCATTCTTAAAGGGTTGGGGGAAAAAACATAAAACTACAGCCACTATTTAGTGCTCTGTGGAAATGACACAAAACTCCCATTCCGACATCTGTAAATACATTTTATTGGCAACATGGCCATGCCCATTCACTTGTGAATCACTTCCGGCTGCCTGCACCCTACCACAATCCAGGCTTGTAGCTGTCACTGATCAGGTAGCCTGCAGAGCCTCAGATCCTTACTCTCTGGCTCTGACAAAGTTTGTTGATCCCTGATACAGAAGAGAAGTGAGATGACCCTCCTACACATAGACAAACCTTTTGCTTTTTTTAAATTATAAAACTTTTTCAAAGAAATACAGTACAAAGAGGAGCAAAATGCATCACCACAGACTTAGCACCAGAATCAGATAAAAGCTCTTCTCTGTAGCAGGGCACTGCCTGGAAGCATAGGCACCATAAGCATGAGTCCCAGCCATGTGTCCTGGTCCCCCCACCCCGAGTGCCAGCTCCCCTAACCCCTCAGGCAATTCTGACCCCCATTAACCAGGATAAGGGGAAACTATCTTGGTACCTTTTTAAAGCAGCAACATTACTAACAATTAAAAAGCTGCCATCACACATGCACAATAACTTTCTTGGATTTTAATATGCATATCCATAGTCTGATTATAACAGCCCAGAGAGATTGACAGGAAATGACTGAGTGTAATGGCACCAAAGGAGACACTACATTGATCAGTAAATAATACACGTTTTTTGAAACTGTCTAACTGCATATTTACACTTGTCAACTCTTATACGCTCTGGTGACAGAATTCTTTTTCAGACATCTATGTAAAAAAACCTCTAAGACTGATTTTTTTAATGTTTTATAATAATTACCAAAAAACACTTCTGGGATATATAAAGTTTAAATTATATCCACCAAATAGTGCCACCTGGAGCATTAATTGCTATATCCTTAACATTCTCAGTTACACAGGGCTATTTGTGAATATCTCAAAAAGGTTAAAATACAGTTGCAGGTAATGCAGACCCAGTGCTCACTAGATGCCAAGCACTGTATTAAAGACTTTTCACAGCCAACAAGGCAGATGCTACCACTGTCCCCGTTGTGCAGATGAGGACTCTGAAGCCTGGAGCATAGCCTTGACTTGGCCGCTGTAACACCATCAGTGAGGCCTGGGGCTAGGACATGAAGTCTACCTAACTTCAGAGACCCAGCTATTCAGGCCTGCCCGCAGGTGTGGACCTGGGAATCTGTGTTGAACATGATTCGGATAGCCCTGGGATCACACTTGGAAGTACATGGCCCCAAGGACTTGGAGGCAGAAGAGAAGGAAGGCCAGTGGGCCCTGGGTTCAGGTCCCCTCTACTCCCTCCCAAACACTGCCCACTGCAAGATTAGGGAGAAAAATCTATAACCAGTGTATCATAGCCCCTGGCATGTCACATGTGCTCTGTTATAACAGCTACTGAACCACTGTCATTTTTTATAGGTTAGTCAGGGAATGCTTGTATGTCAGGTAAAGTCATTTCATCTATATTGTCCAGAAAATTACTTCAAGTCTTGGCTGATTAGGTTAGCATCTCCTTGCCCTAAGACTCCATATCAATTCAATTACACCAGCAGCTGAGGGCTGACCAAG
The DNA here is from genome assembly GCF_016906955.1 of Phacochoerus africanus. NCBI lineage: Eukaryota > Metazoa > Chordata > Mammalia > Artiodactyla > Suidae > Phacochoerus > Phacochoerus africanus. The sequence continues at coordinate 133,165,373 of NC_062544.1, forward strand.
GTGGGGTGGAGGACAGAGAAACAGACACCTGGTTCTGTCTGGCAGAGCAAGTGGTTTATCAGCACTAGACTAGATAATGATGGAGATAAGCCCCTTACCACTGTCTCCCCATGCATGCTTTTTTTAAAAATTATAAAAGTTGTCGAATGTATAAAGAACTAGAGAAGATAGTATAATGAATTCCATACATCCATCACCCAGATTCCAGAATATCAAGATTCTGCTCCATTTTTTCTTTTCAGAAAATGTGTAAAGGAAATCACAAATGACATACCATTCCATCCATACACAATCCAATATATGACATGCAGAAACATGGAGAGAAAAATGAGTGGAAAAGGTCGTAAAATAAGTTCCACAGAACATACCTGAAACCAGCCTCCTGACCCTCTAGCCTGAGAGTCCTTCCTGGACAGGCAGATGTCCCTAGAGCCCACAGACAAGGGCCTACATGTGTGTGACAAAGGGGCAGGACCAACCTTGTTACTGCCCGGCCCTGGCCCTGGACATGAAAGCCCAGGAGCCCAAGGTCTTCCCTTCCTGCCACATTCCCTGGAGCAGCGGGCCAGCCAGTTGTCATGGTCTCTTCACGTTGTGTCAAGGAAGAAAACTCAGCTGCTCAGATATCGGGGACTCCATAAGCTTCCACCACCAAGAGCAGCTTTATTTTAGAAGATAGGCAAGCAAAGCATGCAGCGCTGAGCTCAACGGCATGGATCTGGGAGGTTTTAGACTGAGGAAAAGGCCAGGAGGTAAGGAATATTTTTGAGGAAAAAAAATCTGGAAGAAGTTATTCCCTTTTTATTTTTTTAAAATGCATAGTTTCATTTAATTTTTCTTTTTAGGGCCACACCTACAGCATATGGACATTCCCAGGCTAAAAGTTGAATTGGAGCTGTAGCTGCCGGCCTACACCAGAGCCACAGCAATGCAGGATCTGGGCCACATCTGTGAACTACACCGCAACTCACAGCAACACAGGATCCTTAACTTACTGAGCGGGGACAGGGATTGAACCTACATCTTCATGGATACTAGTCGGGTTCCTAACCCCCTGAGCCACAATGGGAACACCTATTCCCTTTTAAATCACTGGTTGCATAAAATTCTTGTGGGTATACTAAGCTGCCATTTTATTTTTATTTTTATTTTTGGTCTTTTTGTCTTTTAGGGCCGCACCTGCAACATATGGACTTTCCCAAGCTAGGGGTCTAGTCGCAGCTGTAGCAGCCAGACTATGCCATAGCCACAGCAACACAGGATGTGAGCCGAATCTGTGACCAACACCACAGCTCATGGCAATGCCGGATCCTTAATCCACTGAGCGAGGCCAAGGATTGAACCCATGTCCTCAAGGATGCTAGTCGGATTGGTTAACCACTGAGCCATGACAAGAACTCCTAAGCTGCCATTTTAAATGAAGTGGATTCCATTTCTCCCCAAAATGCTACAAAATCTTCCCTGCCTGAATCAAATAAAGAACCAAGGCATCCATCCAAAGATAAGGATGTAGCATGCCCTCCTGGTTAAGACACAGGCTTTGAAACTGGCCCACCTTGAGGTAAACTCTACTTGTCAAACTTGCTATGTGATCCTAATCAGTAACTTGAAGACACTGAGCTTCTGTCTTCTCCACAATAAAACCAGAATAATAATATCCTAACACAGAGATGCTGTTAGGATTACACGAGATAACTAAGGTGATAACCAAGCCACTGCAGGAACAATAAATGCCTGATGATTGGCTGCTATACTGATTTGGTACAAATATTACAAAGACCTCACAGAAAAGGAGGAGGGATGAAAAAAGATTTTATTTCATGAGTCTATTCCAATCAACTGGAGCAACACAGAACAAACACAGTGTAGATTTTAGTATCCTTGACCAACGCTAAATACCATATCACCCCACAAATATGGCCTGGAAGGTTAACAGTGTACGTGTTTACCCACAACTACTTTCCAAACTCCGTTTTCTATGATCAGCACAAATAATCAAAGAATACAGTGAAATAACATTAAAGTGTAGGTTAACTAAATGGTGCTTAAATATGCTAATGGCTCATTTTTCTTCAGGAAGGAATTAAAATGATGGCAATTCTCAACAGGGCAGCCTTCATGGAAATTTCCCTCTCGTAGCCTCTATGCATTACTTGAACCAAGTGAGGAGAAAACAGAATATTTTCAGAAACAACACACAATGTAGTTTAAGTTCCTAGAATTTTACATCATGTAAGATATCATTTGAAATATAACAGCTGAATAGCCTTCCTCCCTGGTACGGGCTGCTTCAGTGTATTGATAAAAACCAAGATTAATATGCAAAAAGAAATTGCAAGAAACTTGCCCTGCACCGGTCAGCACCTGGTATATGCATGTGCCCCTCCCTTTGAGAAAGAAACTGCACTCAGAGAGGTAAAGTCTGGGTTTGGCTCTCACCCCACCACTTCCTTGCTGCGTTTGAGCCTGAGCTAATGCACAGGTAACAAGAGGGTGAGAAGAGTCTTTTTCTTTTCCAAAGTTACAAGGGAAAAAAAAAAAAAAAAAACACTACAAAACTATAATGTTTCACACACATAACACCAAGGCCAGATAAAAGGTAGAAAATAAACTGCCTACCAAATCATACAAATATGGTGTATACATGGTATCAAAAATCCAATCCTACCACTTATATGTGGAATCTAAAATATGGCACAAATGAACTTATCTACAAAATAGAAGACATAGAGAAGAAACTTGTGGTTGCCAAGGAGGAGGGGGAGGGAGTGGGATGGACTACAAGTTATCAGTTAATACATACCAACTAGCACATTTAGAATGGATGAACAATGAGGTCCTACCCTGCAGCACAGGGAACTACATCCAGTCTCTTGGGATAGACCATGATAGAAGATAATGCAAGAAGATAATGTAAGAAAGTCATATATATATGACTGGCTCACTTCACAGCAGAAATTGGCACAACATTAAAAATCAACTATCCTTTAATTTAAAAATTAAAAGCAAAAAACCTCATCATTAAACAACCAGATAACTGTCAGAACTGTGTGTGTGTGTGTAAGATTCTCTCACTGTGGAGTTCCCGTCGTGGCTCAGAGGTTAACGAATCCAACTAGGAACCATGAGGTTGCGGGTTCAATCCCTGGCATTGCTCAGTGGGTTAAGGATCTGGCCTTGCCGTGAGCTGTGGTGTAGGCTGCAGACACGGCTTGGATCCTGCGTTGCTGTAGCTCTGGCGTAGGTGGTGGCTACAGCTCCAATTCGATCCCTAGCCTGGGAACCTCCACATTCTGCGGGAGCAGCCAAGAAATGGCAAATAGACAGAAAAACAAAAAAAAGATTCTCTCACTGTGTGCTACTGGGTACCAGGTATTGGGTAAGTACAGGACATAATAAAAGGCAAACTAAAAAGTCTTGTCAAAAGCCACTTGTCTGAGATACATTTGACCACTTTCATGTAAATTGTGGTTTTGTAAGCCAGGGATTTAAGTGAAGTAATTCTGGAGCCACATCCATAGTGAGCAGAAGAGAGACCGTGATCAATTAGTGATGTCTGCCAAGGGCACAGAATGGAGAGGGGTAAGGGAATTACAAAATCAAAAGCAAGTCAGGAATATTTGCTGCTTTCGATTTAGGTAAAGGATTCAATGCTTTGTGCAGATGTCATGGGAACAAAAGCCTGCCCACTACATTAAAAGTTTACTCTGAAGTGAATTTGTATGTCCAGAAAAATGTGTGTATAATCCCATAAGGGGCTTAGAGAGAAATGGAAAATATCTGCAATATAAATGCAGATTACCTTTATTACAAAATTGGATCATATTCTCATTCCTAGACTAATTTCCTATATCATAAAACCTATATTCAATTTTATAAATAGCATACATCAAGAATCATAAATTCAGTTAATGCAGAAATTTAACAGATTTTTTTTTAATAAAAGTGAGAAAAGGCTGTTTTAGAGCAAGTATCTGAAAGGACAGAAAGGGCTCTTTCTTTGAAGATATGTTTTTCCCTCTGACTCTACCTCCTTGGGGACATAACTAGAGAAGAAATAAATTTCACAGCTAATATATATGAAGTAACATGTTTTAACATTATCCAATGAAGTTAAATCTACCTACACCATATAAATTTATCTCACATAAACTGTCACCTCCAGGAGAATTCATTAAAACAATGTTATAGCTTCTGCATTAAATGCAATCTTCTAATTAGAATTTAAGCTTACAATACTAGTCAGTGGGGTTTCTTTTTTACATGACAAATGAAATAATTCATTAGGTTGTCTTACAGTTCTGTCGGAAGAAATGAAAAGTGAACATGGGACTGGCCGGCCACCGCCACCGCTATGAGGTACTGAGGGTGGGGGTAGGGGAGGGGGCCAGTGGAGGTTCTTTCATCATCTTCCGAACTCCTCCTGCTGCTGATGGGCGGGAAAAGGATGGACATGCTTCCCCTCACCATCCTGAATGACTACATTACTAATATATTCCATTACCTCCACGTAAATGTCGTGTTAATTTCTGATCTTTATCAAGCCAGACAATGGTTTCCACCTTGGGCCCTAGCCAATTAGCTCTGTGGAAAATATTCAGCCAATTACATTACTTGTATTAGGTTAGGGACTGGAGAGAGAGGCAAAATAAACGCCTTGAAAAGACTTCCGAGATAAAAAATGTAAGTTGACACTGCCTTCGTGTGCTGGAGTCCGAGTTATACAATCTGATAGGCAGCTGCCAGCACTCATAACCGCTTATTAAATCTAGCCTCTCTTTATGGCGTGAGTGAAGATCTGTATTTTTACCAATATTAGGTTCATTGCGTTATGAAAGAGACCAAAATACTTAAGATCATTCGCTTCAGCTTATAAAACATATTAGGTAGTTTATTAAATTGTTAAAATTACTTTTCAAAGTCAAAAATTTCAGGGACTGGAACTTTCAGCACAGCACAGTGGCTTGGCCCACTGACAGGTTCCCGCACAAGGCAGCTCAGAAGAGGAGCGCACCAGCTGACTTTCCTGTCCCCAAACACCTGCTACCTGCCCTCACCTCTTCCCGGAAGCTGTACCACCACCACACCCTACCCCAAACCAATGACAAAAATGCACATTCTTGAGTTTTCTAAAAAAAAAAAAAAAAAAAACAGGAACTTCCAGCCAAAAATTAGACCACTGTCAAGCCTTAAATGAGGATTATTTTCCCTCTTTATAGTAGGTAAAGAGCTAGGGATTTGATACAGAGAGAAATCAAAAGAGACTCTGCAGGAGTTCCCAACATGGCTCTGCGGTGAAGAACCAGACTAGTATCCATGAGGGTGCAGGTTCGATCCCTGGCCTCCTTCAGTGGGTTAAGGCTCTGGCATTGCCATGAGCTATGGTGTAGGTTGCAGATACAGCTCAGATCTGGCATTTCTGTGGCTGTAGCATAGGCCGGCAGCTGCAGCCCCAATTCAGTCTCTAGCTTGGGAACTTCCATATGCTGCAGGTGTGGCTTTTAAAAGAAAAAAAAAAAAAGAGGAACTGCAGATAAATAAGGGGAAAAAAGGATGACAAAGTAATGTTGTGTGATGCTTATACTCTTATCTCAGCTCCACCAGCGAGGGACAATCTCTTGGTAGAAATGGGGTAATGCTGAGCCACAGACTGACAAACAGGCCGACACGTTTGCCATCCATAGTCAACACTTCTCAGGAAAACTCTATGCAAATCCAGACTGTTATTATCACATTTATTAATAACACTGTGGCTAACTGCCTATTAGGTATGCAGCAGATTTAGCTACTCTTCACCCGTGGAGTCTCGTGATGTGCATCACATAGGTACCAGTAGCAACAAAACCTTCACTCGGGGGAAACAGAAGCCAAATCTGAACCCCTGCTGGAGCAGGATGGCATTAAAGAACCACATCACAAAGAGATACCTAAAATGTTCAGCCCTGCTATATCTGTATCCTGCCTATAAGCTAATTTACTATGCAGGCATGGTTATCGCCAACTCAAATAGTACATTACCCAATTCCCCATTTTCTGACCTTAAAATGTTGCCATAATGATCTACTTGTGCAAACCTTTTATCATACAGTGGCAGTTCCTTGCATTGGAGTGAGGTGATCTGTTATTTGAGCTGCTGACTCCTGGGAATGGGAAGCTGTTCTACCAAGAGGGCACTTACCAAGAAACATTCTGCTCAGAATTAAAGTTTATTTCACAACTACAGCCTCCAAATTATCAGCTGTTAACAATGAATTGGTGCCTCTTTTGGGTACTCAATAAACTTGAAGTTCTAAAAGCTATAGGACTCTGAACACATTTTCAGCAATAGAAGGATTAACTGGCTATGAGATATGTCATACCTTGAAGGTCAGGCTATCCCATCACAGAGGAAGAGAATTAGTCCTTTAAACAAAAGATGAAGGTGTGCTTTGAGGATAAACAAAGACAGAAAATCAGAACACCTACCCCAGCTTAGCACATTTCAGGGATCTCTACTTTCTACTAAAAATACACTGAAGGCAAATGACAATCTGATAAATACAAAGCATTTTATTCTTTAGGAAAAAAAAAATGGCTTTCAATTGGGCCAAATTATATTTTATCAATTCAAGAGATATCATTTTCATTGTAGTTCTTCAGATGGATTTTTCAAATAGCAGGCCTTGCTCAAATGAAATTAATGAATAAAATGAGCCCACTCTTCAATAAATCTATTCATGTGGTTTTGTTCAATTTCATACATCAATTTATGATTGTGAGGTTGAGTCAGACTCTCTCAATACTGAAGACAGAGATGACAGGTAACCTCAAACCTGAACATGTTGCTATTTCAATACCTTCAGAATTCCAACCACTTCTATGAATTCTCATGTTTATATGAGACAAACCCAGGCTTTGTTCTCAACTCTACCTGGATCCTCAAAGCCATAATTTTTTGTAAAGCCTGCTCTCTGCTCACTTGTCTACAGACCATTCACAAAAGACTATCAGAGCTGCATAGCAATGGAAAACCTCAGAAGAGCTTCATAGCAGAGAGAAGAACGGGGCCTGCCCAGGATCTCCACATAAGATGATCAAAGCACTCTAACGGATCTCAAATTCCATGATTCCATTAACCATTTCTTCTCACGGTGGACATCACTGCCTTATCCATTACTGTTTCCTATTTGCTTTATTTCTTGCCAGTGAAAGAAAGAATACTGTAGGAAAGATACAAGACTTTCTTTTTTTGCTCTACCTCTAGCTCCAGGAGAATGAAATCCAAAGGACAAGTAGTCAGATATAAAGGAGCCTAAGTGGAAGTGGACTTTAATGCCTACAGGCTCTTTGAGGATCATCTGGTCTCTGATATTTGGGCTAGGTGCTTCACTACCATAAATTGATGTGTGAAATTGAAAAGGAGAAGCATGACCTCTAACTGTACAATCTTTAAAAAGTTGGCCCAAAGAACTGAATGTAAAACAACATCTTAAAGAGACAAGTATCAGCAAAGAAGTTCTCCTAAATTCTATGGATTGGATGTCACTATCACTCCGAGATAAGCTAGGGAGAGTCACTGAGGACAAAAAAACTGAGGACATAGCTCTGACCAAGTCCAAGGACAAAGACATCTCAGACTCTATGGGCCTCAGCTGCTCCATCTGCAAACTGAAAAGATTTCAATAGATAGTTTCTAGGGCCTTGTTAGTACTGCCAAATAGGATACTGTAACCTACCTGCTTTGTTTTATTTTATTTTATTTTACTTCTTATTTTTATTTCATTTTATTTTTTTGCTTTTTAGGGCCACACTCGTGGCATACAGAAGTTCTCAGGCTAGCAGTCAAATCAGAGCTACAGCTGCCAGCTTACACCAGAGCCACAGCAATGTGAGATCCAAGCAGTATCTGTGACCTACCCCACAGTTCATGGTAACAGCAGATCCCTGACCCACTATGAGAGGCCAGGATCGAACCCACATCTTCATGGATACTAGTCAGATTCAAGTCCGCTGCACTACAACAGGGAACTCCCTACATGCTCTATTTTAAATATAAGAAATCAAAACAGAGACTAACCTGCCCCATGTCAGCTAGCTATTATGCCTCCCAATTTCCAAAAATGCTTTCTCCTTCACTATCCTTTCCTCAATTAAATAGAATCTATTTTGAATGCAACTCCACTATGACAAACAAGATGATTTTATGCCAATGGTTCTTATCGTGAAAGGCCATGCAGTACAAAACTGAAACTAAATGGGTCTGCATAAAGTTTACCTCATTTTATGACAAAGCTACCACCAAATGATCTCAGTTTTTGCCCAATACACCTGGCTTCAACCATCTACTGTCTCTGATAAAGGCAAGTCACAATTGTTCATTCATTACTGCAGGGGAGCCAGCGATTTCTGAGGAACGTGAGATACTATCAAATATGGAAAACGCATATGACAGAAAAACATCACATCCCTTCTAACCTCCCCTTAAAAATTACAATGAATAACCTGATAAGAAGAAATATGATAGAAGAAAATGTGTGTAAGTCTTTCTGAGAACCTTTGAGACTCCACAGTTCCCAATCCCTTAGCTTTCTCAAGAGCCCTAATCACGTGGAAGGCTTGGGAGGGAACCTTCTCAGTGAACAAAGCAGACTTAAATCCGCCCCCCACCATGACTTCAGTTGTCTTATACATCCAACTACCATCTTATTTCATGGTGGTTCATTTCATCGCCAAGGTTTAATGGGACCAAAAAAGCAACTACCCTTCCAATTGTGCATGTAGCTCAAAATTTTGGTAGTTCACCCTTCAGAGTATGCGTAAGAGAGTCATGCAAACAAAAATTCTCCCGTGTCCTATCAGGCCTTTCATAAACCCTCAGATCACTGTATGAGTTATCCAGAAAGGTTACAGCAGAAAGCAATGACAGGGTGTCTCATTTCAAAATGCGAGTCTCTCATCTTCAGTGTAATTGTTCTGATGTACTTGGGGCTGTTTCAGTTTCCTGCACTGGGTAGGACCCCTTTGAGCTGACGTTTGGTCTGGTGAATTTTCAGACGAATAATCATAAATGTTCACTCACCCTTTTGGCCAGCAGGCATCAAATCCATCCATTCATGGTTGACAGCAAACCAGAGAAGGGACCGAAGCCCTCACCATTGCCCAAATGTTGCGTGTGGAAATTGGAATTGTCAGCAGAAGCTCCTGGGACACTGCAACATAAAAATATTTTTTTTTACACATAACTAAGATGTAACATCTAAAACCACCACTTCCTTAAACTTGAAAACAGCACGACAGACATAGAACCTAGAGGTAGGGGAAAACACCTTTCAGACGAGGGGATGTCAATATATCAAGTGTGATGCTGTAAAATATGAACCGGAAATAATGTTTTGAAAGATACATTTACCAATTGCTTCAATGCAAACACTGAAAGCTTGTTGTTTATTGCAGACCCTGTGCCAAATATCTTACCTATTTTGGAGTTACAAAAAATATCATCATGACAAAGTGCTCAGGTAACAATCAGCTGTTTTAACTCAACTCTTACATGGATAAATGTGCCAGTTCCTATGAAGCAACTATCTTTTCCGGAAGATCAAAAAAACATAGGAAAGTAAAAATTATTTCAAAAATAACAATGAGCATCAAAACCAGTAAGAGAGATAACTGTAACCATCTTCCTCCAAAATAAATCAAAGTATGTTTATGAATTACACAGGAGCAAGACTTAGAGTTATTTCCATCAAGAGAAAACATACTACGTAATGTGCAGACATGTGCAGATGTCCATGTGGGGAAGCCTGGATTCTGGACCCAGGATTGTCATCAATAAGTTGTGTGGCTCCAGAAAGGCCATTTAACCCCCCAGGGCCCCAGTCCTTTCATCAACAAGATGGGGCCATGAACTCATGCTCTCCATGTCCCTTCTAGCTGTGAGACTTTTTGGATTAAGCATGGTTACTCTAAATAACCTCAACTCTTAGCTTCTTCTTTAAGCTTCCGGATTAAAAAGAAGATTTTTTTTTTTTAACCATGAATCACTCTTAGGCTGATCTGCCAGCAACACCAAAGCCGTGCTGTGGGCAGAGGGTTGTGCACGTGTATAGCGTTCTCACCGTGACACTAGTGCACCATCCTAGTGAGCCTGCACCCTCGGCAGCTGATGGCAGCCCCTGCATGCCCATGGAAGGTTCCCATTCTTCTCCCAAGAGTACAGCTCCAACTCCTACAGAAACCTGCCCAGATGTCTTATAAACTAGTGCTTCTTAAACTTGAGTGTGCATAAGAATAACTTGGATAAGAATGGGCATATATGTATGAACGGGTCACTATGCTGTACAGAAATTGGCACATTATAAATCAACTATATTTTAATAAAAATAAAATAAAAATTCCAGATCAGCTTAAAAAAATAACTTGAAATAACCTGAAGAGCTTTTAAAAATACAGATTCCATTGCTGTGGCGTAGGCAACTGTCTGTAGCTCCAATTCAACCCCTAGCCTGGAACTTCCATATGCCACCAGTGCAGCCCTGAAAAGCAAAAAAAATAAAAATAAATTTTTAAAAATAAAAATACAGATTCCTGGGCCCTATCTCCAGAGCCACTGATTCTGTGGGTTTGAAACTGGGCCTGAATGTCTGTATTTCTACCAAACTACCAGGGGATGTTGAGATTGTCAATCAGGGACCACAGTCTGCATCCAAATGAAAAAGTCCCACTGTCCAAACTTCAAGTAGCTTTGAGTTACAAACGAGAATTTGCAAGGCTCAGAGAGAGAAGCTCGGCAAAGCTACTAGGTCGATGTCACATGGCAAAAGGAAAGGGACTGAGATTGTTTAGGTCAAACTTCTTCCTGTGGCCTTGAAGGCCATGCATCATTTGGTCACCTTCTTCTCTGACAACACCACCAAACACCAACTCAATCGTCAACTACAACAAATGCAGTGGCCTTCCTACCATTTCAAGCAAGCCAAGGGTTTTCCTGTCTCAGGCCTGATGCACTGGCTCTTCCAGCAACCTGGAATGCCAGGGGCTTGCTGCTTACACAAGTGGCTTTTTTCTATGCAATTCCTTAGGGTCAAGGCCACTTCAAGGGTGTCCCGACCACCTACTCAAGCAAGGTCCCCAATGACTCTCAATTACTATATCATCCTATTTGCATTCCCCCAGAACACTTGCCGTCACTTACCAACTTTTTTTCTCATTTACTCACTTGTCTTCTCCACTAGACTATAGGTGCCACAGGAAAAGGGAACTTCTCTGCTGTATTCATCGCTATCCTCTAAGAATTCAGAAAAATGCCTGGCTGATAGCAGCCACTCGATGCAGACTGAGTCAAATAAATCAACCACTGAAAGAGTTAATTCCTCCGCATCCTATAAATGTACAATTGCCATTTACAGAAAACACACACTGTACTGGATATTGTTTTTAAGTATTTTACAACAGTTATTTCATTTAATTCTATTTTTAACCACCAAGTGCCTAGTAGCTATTCTTATAAGTTAAATATGCAGATAAGAAAGCTGAGGTATTTTGCACAGCAAATTTACTAGTAAAGACTAATGCTTAATAAACTTATTGCTAAGTTTTTTTGTTTGTTTGTCTGTTTGTTAGAAAAAGGGAGTTCCCGTCATGGCACAGCAGAAACAAATCCAACTAGGAACCATGAGGTTGCGGATTCAATCCCTGGCCTCGCTCAGTGGGTTAAGGATCCAGCGTTGCTGTGAGCTGTGGTGTAGGTAACAGACGCGGCTTGGATCCCATGTTGCTGTGGTTCTGGCGTAGGCCGGCAGCTACAGCTCCGATTCAACCCCTAGCCTGGGAACCTCCATATGCCGTGGGTGCAGCCCTGAAAAGACAAAAAATAAAAAAATAAAAAGAAATAAAGAAAGAAGAAAAAGAAAGAAAGAAAGAAAGAAAGAACAAACTGAGGCACAAAGAGTTTTGTTTGGTTGGTTTTTTAGGACCACATCCTCGGCACATGGAAATTCCCAGGCTACGGGTGGAATCAGAGCTGCAGTTGCTGGCCTAGCCACAGTCTCAGCAATGCTGGATCCGAGTGGTGTCTGTGACCTACACCACAACTCATGGCAACACCAGAGCCTTAACCCACTGGGTGAGGCCAGGGATCGAACTTGCATCCTCGTGGACACTAGTCAGATTCGTTTCCACTGAGCCACGATGAGAACTCCCACAAAGAGTTTTAGCAGGAGTTCCCATTGTGGCGCAGTGGTTAACGAATCCGACTAGGAACCATGAGGTTGCGGGTTCGGTCCCTGCCCTTGCTCAGTGGGTTAATGATCCGGCATTGCTGAGCTGTGGTGTAGGTTGCAGATGCGGCTCAGATCCCGCGTTGCTGTGGCTCCGGAGTAGGCTGGCGGCTACAGCTCCCATTGGACCCCTAGTCTGGGAACCTCCATATGCCACTGGAGCAGCCCAAAGAAATAGCAAAAAGACAAAAAAAAAAAAAAAGAGTTTTAGCAACTTGTCCAAGATCACATCACTATAGGGGCTTGACTCCCCAAAGCTTGGACTCCTAAGAAATCCATGTTTTTCTGGCCAATACACTAATACAAAAATTGTGAGTGTCTACCTTGCACTAGACACTCTTCTGGCTGAAGCTTCCCTTCAAGCATTTTGGCTTCCAGGCCTTGGAGAGGACACTGAACCTTTCTGACCCAGAGCTTCCTTGTTTACTAGCAGAAAGCTAAGGCACCCTACAATGACCAGGCAGAGAGTGCAAGTACACAAAGACCAGGTGTAAGGTACACCAAGCAGTTAAGGAGGGTATACGCCAGAGGCTCTGAGCTTTCTCAGCTAACAAGGGAGCTGATGTGTTCCATGAGCCAGTCACTGACACATGGGGACATAAACCCAGGGCTATGAGAGCTTTCAAATCTACAAACAAAAAGAGAAATCCAGATCACTGTTTTGTGAAATTTCATCATTTTTCAAAGAGTGCAGCTAACCTTTTAATAGTACACATTTAAAAAGAAAAAGAAGGAAAGCAAGAAAAAGAACCCTGGCAAACCCTGAACCAAACAATTGCTGGGGTCACACCAACCAGCTGGGGGCTCAGGTCTGTGATTCTACATGGATTCAGAAGCACAGAGAAGCCACACAAGTGAACACAAAAAACCACAGTGGGTATCTGGGCAGATAAAGGGCTTTCAAGAGGAATTATCTTGGGCAAGTTTTAGAAAGAACTGGAAGCTAGGGTGGAAAAGGGATGCCACAAAATCAGAGTATCATGGTCAAAGGTTTACAGGTGGGTTCAACAGGCAAGTAATGACAGAGAAGAGCAGTAAGATGGGAGAGACCACAAAGGAGCTGGAACAGTTCACAACTGGAGCAGCAGCTGGTGTCTGGAGGAGATGCGAGTTGGGCAAACAATGCTTAGAAGCATCATTAGTGCTGTCCTGCTTGACTTCATTAGAGTCACCAAGCATATCCAAAAGTAAAGGAAAAACTACCACTGAGGCTGGTGGAATTGTTTTGGTTTTGTGAGTGGTTAAACATCAAATTGATCCAAGACCAAATTCCATTTCCACCAAGCTCTACAACTCTAACCAAAACACTGTATGAATGGTAGATATTCCAGTTTTATATGTATGTATAGTACACGCACTGTATACATGCATAAATAATACACATATACTATGGTTTTTACATACATTTATATATACTATAGAATGCATACTATATATATAATACATATATACACACAAATGCTATAATACATATGTATATACTCATATACTGTAAATATAAGCTGTAGAACTATCTAAACTATATATACTATAGTTTTTAATATGTATTTATAGTGTATACACTATAAAATACATACTATATATATAGATTATATACACACACCATAACACATATATACACTGTAAAACACAAGCTATATAACTCTAACCAAAATACTACATAAACTATATACTATACTATTGTTTTATACATATTTATAGTACATATACTATATCTGCAACATATGTATATAATACACATCTATATGTACATACATAATACCATAAAATCAAGCTCTAGAACTCTAATCAAAACTCTGACCTCTAAAATTGAAAAACATAGCAACTGAAATTTAAAAGGAAAACAAAAAACAAACAAACAAACAAACAAAAAAGACAGTATCCAAATAAATATCCAGAACACAACCCAGAGGCAAAAACTGTCTACCTAGATTGGTATGCCCAGAAAAATTACCTTTCAAAAATGACAGTGAAATAAAGACCTTTTCAGACAAACAGAAATTTATCACCTTTCGGAAGTTCCCTTGTGGTGCAGCAAGTTAAGATCTGGCATTGCTGCAACAGTGGTATAGGCTGCAGCTGCAGCTGGGTTCAATCCCTGGCCCTGGGGGAACTTCCATAGCCCAGGCCATGGGCGGAGCCAAAAAAAAATTTTATCACTCTTCTCCAAGGATATTCAGAAAAGATGCATTTGGGGCCCAAAGAAAAAGATTTCATGAAGAAGGTTCCCTGATTTAAGAAGAAAGGGGGGCCAAAGTAATGGAGAACTTGTGAGTAAATGAAAAGTAAATGCCTTAAAATGACATGCAGGTCTCAAAAAAAAGTTGGATAACACTGTCACTTGCTCCCACCCAGGCCCACTTGATCACACTGGCTCTCTGTCACCAAGGCTGACTGCAAACCTGCTCTGCAATGAAGTACCAGGTTGAAATGCAGATTCCTGCCCCCAGAGTCCAGAGATTCTCAGTCTGGTCCCCGGAATCTGCATTTCTACCAGATACCCTAGGGATCGCTGATGAAGATGCATCCTTGCCTCTGAAGAGGCTGCACCACTTCAGGCCAGGAATCCAGGGAGCCCCAGGGGCTCAGCCTGGGAGGTCATGGCTGAAGGTTCAGCTGGCCTTTGTTCTCTTCCACTTCACTAGAGCCCCAGAGAGCACCTGGGCCCAGGGGGTCAGCAGCAACTCTGCCTCAACCCTGCCAGTAAGGAGCTGCAATAAATTAAAAGCCCATTAAGATATTTTAGAGAAAAGCCTAGAAGTGCTGAACCATTAATTGTGCCATATTCAATCTGCTTTTCTGGAGATTTGAAAAGCCAGATTACCATCTTGGGGGTCATTAGAAAGAATGAAGCTTTCTCCCTTTTCAATTTACATATTTAAAAATGCATAGATCCTTCCAGTGGCTACTACACAGGGCTTTCCAAGACCAGAGGCCACTTTGTGGTCTAACCATGGAGACAGAAGCCCGGGGGGTCATGGGGCCAATAAGAAACCAAAGCTCAGGGACCATGGTTGCAAAACAACTCCAGGAAAACAGGTAGAGGCAGCCACAAAACAACAGTGATGTTTTCTTGTTTTGTTCTCCCCTGTTTATTTTTCCCTGAAGCAATCCTTGCTCGGTACAAAAGTCTGCAGGGAGCTGGAAAGAGCAGCTGTGGTTCCCTGAGGCCAAGACCTAGCAATCAAGTTGTTTACCAAACACTGCCAGGCACCGGGAAAACAACAACAGCACAGGCACTATTTGCATCTGTTTTTCAAAAACAACCTCCAAAGTCTGAGGCCTGTCGGGTACTTCCCTGCATGGTTGAGAGGAGCACTTGGAAATTAAAGGCATGAACTGCCTTGGGGATAAGCCCCCATGGCCTACATGTAATCCATTATTCCATTTCTTTTGAAGAGTGCCTAGCCTAAAAATAAAAAGGATTGGCAGTCTGCAGAGCTGCCAAGCAGCGTACTGATACAGACAACATGCTCATCACTGGCAGTTCCAAGCAAGACAACAGTGGCCATCTTTGCAAAGTGACATACTTTGCTGACCATCCAATGCCTCAAGACAGCCAGCAGTGGTTCTCAATTTTGACCAAGTACCAGATTCTCCTCCTGGAGGGCTAATAAAATACAGATTCCTGGGCCCCTCTCTCCCTCTGAATGTCTAATTCGGTAGGTTCAGGATGGGGCCAGAAAATCTTCACCAAGTCCTCACGTGATGCTGGTGCTACTGGCCCAGGCACCACATTTTGGAAAGCACTGCTTCCTAGCCACCCTAAAGATCTGGGAAGTCCGTTCCCACCCACACCTGTCCCAGGGATCATCTGAGCGAGTATGGCAGGGTCATACCCAAAGGAGTTCACAGAACAAAATGCACTGCATGGTTTTCCACGTGCTCCTCCAGATACTCCATCTGCCATATTGCCTCGACCTCCCATCTTGCCGTGTCCTGGGAGGGTGCCCTGTGGGGATGCATCAATGGGTACCCTTGTCCTCTAACTTCCAGCTGGCACAACAACTGGAGGACTCATCTCAGAAGGACAGAGAAGATGGGGCATTTAGCAACCAGGCTCTCTCCCCACCCAGGCCCTGGAAGTTGACTCCGAAAGATCACAGCTCCTGCCAGGCAGCCCTTCCCATGCAGCTGTTCTCCCCAGCTTTCCCGACGAGCCCTCCCCATGTTCTCTCAGACCCACAAGAGGTACAAGCCACCTATTTCCTGCAAGGACTCTGACACAAAACTCAAACTGAATGAATGTCTTCTCCTCTGGCTCTCCCTAGGTTTTAGAATGCTATACCTGGAATCCTATGTACCCACATAATGTAAGTATATGTGTTCATACACACTCATATACACATGTATGTATATAAGAATATATATACAGGAGTTCCCGTCGTGGCGCAGTGGTTAACGAATCCAACTAGGAACCATGAGGTTGCGGGTTCGGTCCCTGCCCTTGCTCAGTGGGTTAACGATCCGGCGTTGCCGTGAGCTGAGGTGTAGGTTGCAGACGCGGCTCGGATCCCGCGTTGCTGTGGCTCTGGCGTAGGGCAGTGGCTACAGCTCCGATTCGACCCCTAGCCTGGGAACCTCCATATGCTGCAGGAGCGGCCCAAGAAATAGCAACAACAACAACAACAACAACAACAACAACAAAGACAAAAAATATATATATATATATACAATACATATATATTATAGATTTTTTAATGTAGCTCAATCAGATAGGCCAGGAGACCTGGGAGTCCGTGGCCAAGGCCATCTCATGGGGTTTGCAACCCATGTTCCTTCAGGTCCCTGTGCCCCAGGAAGAGTAGGCCCCCTCTGCCTAATCGGTTACACAACCTGATAGGAAGGGGAGCATGTGTGAGCGCTTCAATCCTTCTCTAATTTACCAACTTAGTTTCCTTTGTTGCAAAGAGCACCAAAATAGAAAGGGAACAGAAGTGGGTGGAGCGGGCTCCATCACCGACTCCTGTGAATAACTTTCTGACAATGCTGAACCCGGTTCAAAAAGCACATCGGCTGCAAAAAAATAAGGTGCCTGTTGTCAGCTCACAAATAAAATGCCAATCTGCCTCAATTAATAAGGCTCGGAGAAGAACACATAATACTTCTGCTTTAAAAATAATCATAACCTCAAGTGTACCCTAAATAAGCATCCATCTGAACAGCTAAGTTCTAAAGTTTTAGTCAAAATGGTCACCCAGACTTAACCAAATGGGTCACATCAACCTCTGGGGCTTCACTGAATCCAAACAACTTCATTTCAATTACAATCCCTAGAACTAATCACTATCCCTTTTACTAAACTTTCGCTAATAAGATTTCTTTCAACTCACCAGAGGACTTTTTGGTATCTATGTTCAAAAACAAGTTTTTAAGTAAACCCATTAGATTAATTAGAACGCACAGGGAATATGGTTTCTATGTAATTACTTTTCTAGTTCACTGAGGCTTAAGCAGAAACCTTTTTTGTTTGTTTATTCTTTTTCACTAAAAATCCCCCTAACATTCCATTTACCACGTGAAGGCTGGCCCTCCTGCTGCATCTGTGTGCCTCCCCCATCTCCCCAGTAAGCAGTCCAGCTTCTCTCAGAACCCTGCCACAGAAAATGAATGACGTAACTTTAACCCCATCTACAGGGCATAGATTACCACCATCCTGGTGCCTTCCGGCCATCGTAGAATCCCATTTCATTCCTCATCTTGGCTCAAGTACTCACTTCTTCCCACTGCCCTCCAAGACCAACAAGGTGAACAGTCTGGAGCCTTTCCTTTTTCCTTAGAGATGTCCTTTTCACCTGTCCCAGAAGCCATTCCCTTAATATCCCTTGACTTCAGGCAGACAAAGAAGGAAGAGTTGGCCTTTAATTCCCTTTCTTAGAGCCTCGTTATGGCTCTGCTCACAGTCTACCCTGCCTGCCATCGACCCCCAAGGGAACATCATCATCATTCTCCACGTGAGTCCTTAATCCTTCAAAACCCTTTTCTTGATGACCACATGGGAGTGAAACACTGCTCCCAGCCCAACCACATGGCTTTTCCATGTCAAGGATGCTCTTCTACACACCTTTCTCAGAGGTTTTAGTATCCTATTCACAACTTTGGTCTGGATCCCTTCAGTGTGGCCATTTCTATCAACCTCAATAGCCAGGAAGATGGGCCTTCCAAGAGCCTGGCTAAGGATGACACCAGGCCTGGTACAGATCCCGAGTGGCAGTGGCTGTGGTGTAGGCCAGCCGCTGCAGCTCCAATTTGACCCCTCGCCTGCAAACTTCCATATGCCACATGTGCAACTCTAAAAAGCAAAAGCAAAACAAAACCAAAAAAAAAAAAAAAAACCCAAAAAACAAAAACAAACTAAACAGAGGAAGCGTTCATTAAGTGTGACTAACCACTACCACTTCCTCTACATGGAGGCCATGGCCAAAATCTGGATCTCACCATCCTTTAGAACTGCTCCACCTCTCAGACCATGAATTCTGGAAATTAACTAACAACCCCCCCCCCCCCAGGGAGCCACCTCTCACTGCGTCCTCAATCCCAATATGTCCCTGGGCTGTGCTGAGACAAGGCACCATCACTCAAGTCTGCCACACACACAATTCCTGCCCCCGGCCACTGGCTTCTAAACCTCCTCTTACAGCACCGAAGGCTCATTCCACGTACCCTGAAGACCCCTGTATCACTCAGGGTGTCCTTGTCTTATCTACCAACTCCCTGCTCAAGCCCTGTGGTGCCTTCACCAGAGTGAGCTGGGTGAGGCAAGGCGTGGGTGTGAGTCATGGTTTATACCCTGGATGTCTACGCGACAGGGCCCAGGACACAGAAGGTCGTTAAGTGTAATATTAACCTGGGTTCTTGCAGGGAGCCGGGAAGATTCCCTATAAGCCTTCTTGGCCCTCAATCTATGCCAAGTTGCTATTTAAGAATCATGGTAACTCCAGGCTCAGTTTCACAAGTCCCTGCCACTTATGGTTCAGTTCAGTGGCACAAAGTACAGACCTCACATCTTCACTGGCAAATTGGGCTAAGCTAAATGAGCAGTGCTTGAAAAGGAGAGCCGCCTACTGGGCAGGGCGAGTGGTGTCTCTGTCCCTGAGGCCCCGGGGAACCTCAGAGGCTCCCTGGAAGAACAGGCAAGTGAGCAGAGAGCTGGCTGCCATCTGGGCTCTTTATAAAGCTTTTGTGGTAAACATGTTTACTTTCTTTTCATTGGCTGGGCTTATCGTGATCAAGTATTTTGTTTTGAGTCTTGCTCTATAAACATGTTTACTCTGAGGGGAGAGCTTTGTGATAGCTAGCACACTTGTTTTTCGCACTTTTAAATTCAAAACATATTTTTTACAGCCCCGTGGTAAACAACTCAAGGTGGTAAACAAATTATATTATTGCATCTTCACACGAGAGAGATGATTCCTATGTGTCTGCTCAAAAGCTGGGACTGGGGTGTGAGTAACCCCGGCTCTCCTAGATGAGAACAAGAATCGCAACCATACTGATGATGTTACTAACAAGAAACTTGTCACTTTTGACAATGGTGGGTCCTGCAGGAGGAGAGTAGCAAAGCCAAGCCTCAGATTCCCCAGGGGTGACGTTCTATGAGAAGTGACACCATAGTGAAACCGGAAGTCATCATGTGAGTGGATGGGATCCATATTTTCTGTAAGAGGTCAAGGTTACATAATCAGCATGCAGAACTGATGTGGGGGGAAAATAAAACAACTTTTCTAAAAATGAAGGATCCAACTAGGTCACAACATTAACTGCATTACTTTCAGACGCCTCCTCTGTGATGACTTCTGCCTGCTTTATGACTGAGAACAAGGGAGTGGAGTGGCTTCAACTGTAAAAAGAAAAAGTCCTCTATGATTGGGGAATGAAGAAAAAATAAGAAAAGAGTAAAAAGGGGAAAAATGAAAATAACTTTCGAAAAAAGCCAAGGGTCTTAGAGTAGGGTTTAAAAGTGCTATTTACAACAGTTATTCAATGGGATAAAGCATGAAGTCCTACCACAGCTGGGCCAGAGGTCTCTTCTAGAGAGTTCTTTGGGTCATGATATTCCAACTAGAAACAAAAGTCTTCTTAGCCCAGGCCTTTGAGGTGAAATATAAATTACTTAAAGGAATAAAAACACAGAGGCCAAATTCTTTGTTAAAGCAAATAATAACACCCACACTCCCACCCCCCACCTTCGAATCATCTTCCAAGCTCATGCCCAATTTAAAGAAGTTAAAAAACCACAAGAAGAAAGTTAAAGTGTGGTAACATAATAAGATAAACACCCTCATTTACTAAGCATTATTCTCTCATCATGTTTGGTACTGTAGGGTCAGCAAAGGAACTCCACATGGCATCTTATCCGTTACCCAAGATGGATGATGTATAGAACATACAGATATCAGAGAACAAGCATCCTAAATAGACTTCTTTTCCAAGGTTATCATGTGATTCAAGGATATGCTGAACAGGGGCGTGGGGGAGGCAGGATGGGGATCAGGAAGAAGAGCCAAAGGCATCTCAAGGCAACCGCCATCCCTGACATAAGGTTGTCTCTCCAATGGAGGAAGAAGAACTAAAACAAGTCGCTTCCCGGAGAGTTTTAGCAGAAGGGCAACAAGGCCTGGGGGAGGTGGGGGGATGCTGAGGGACCGATCGGTAGCAAGAACAAAGCTTGTCCCAGCTCGGCCAAATGTTTGAGCACTTCCGTGAGTCACCGAACTTGTCGGAGCCTGGCTTTCCCTTCCTATAAAGTCACAAACAACACCAAGTCCCACTTTGGGAACAATACCGTTTCACAACTGTCTGCCTTGGCCTCAAAAGGAAAACACCACGTCATTCGATAACCAACAATTCCAGGCTCCGTAATCCAATCGATAGAATACTTGGAGTGCTTTCCAACAACCCACGAAGGCATCCAAGCTCCCATCACTTAGGAGGACAAATGGAATTTCAAGTTAATGTGACGCTGGCCAGTGACGAGTCATCAGGCATGCTTCAGCTTTTAGTCGTCAGAGCAGACAGCTGACTCAGCGGGGACACGGTTACCCAGCCAGCCACGGCCATCTGACCCACTGCCTCAAAGTAATCCATCTTCCATCTTAAAAAAAAACCAAAAATGGGAAATGACTAATAAAGAACCTCCAGATAATTCTCACCAAGTTTAAAAAATAATCATAATAATTACCTTGGTAAACAGACAGGAGGATGATGACAGGGCTCAGCCGTGGTCCAACGTCTGACCGCCACGTTTCCTTCTGAGAAAGGGGGGATGGGGCAGTGCCTGTTCCAGGGGGCGGAATGACATGGTTTGGAAGTGCCTCAGGAGACCAGGAGAAGAGCAGGCGATTAGGACCAAATCATCCAGGAAAAGTGTCAAAAAGTCAAAGTGATGAAACGTGTGTCGTAAATCCAAGCAAAGAAAGGAACACACTGGCCTTTCACCTTGGTGTTCAAGAGAGTGGGAGGCCTCTGGACACTCGCCCAAGGACATCCGGTTCTATGACCAGCCCACATGGATGGAGCCCTGACCCCGCTTGGCACTCAGTCCTGATGAAGCATTTCCATCCAGGCTCTTACCAGCCTCACCACAGCGACATAAGTAACACCACCTTACAGATGAGGAAACTGAGCCTCAAAGTAAGTGAGGCGACTGACCACTTGCCTCTGACACCCAGTCCTTGCATCGGACAGTTCCTTGCTTCATGGTACCCAATACTTCTCAGTCTCACTCTTCCAGCAAAGGGGAAGTATGTAGACATGCGGAAAGGTTCCCAAGACAAAGCCCAGCTGGCGACACAGGGTCAGAATTCGATTGAGAGTGCCACGCTGCCTCCCACAATCTAAACCCCTTGGCTTCTTGCTTGCACTCAGAACAATGCCTGGTTAGGAGGGAAGTACGTGGTGAAGTGAGCCCTGATAGTGCAACCTGAACATCACAGGGACATGCCCACAGAGAAAGGACACGGGGGGTGGGGGGGGGGGCAGTGGGGTAGGAGGGAGAGCTTATGCAGGTGGCTGATGCACCGTCTCTCCATCACCTGTGCAAAAGGAATGCTTTCTAGGCTTCAGTCTCCCCTTGGTTCTCCCATATCCATGTGATCACAATCCTAAGTACTGTCCCCGCCTTCCCTCCCTCTCCCTACCCCTCCCTGAGGGTCACCTGTTTAAACGTCTCCAGAGTGAGACCCCTTAAATGACATTCAAACATGTATGGAGCCCTAATGTGAGGAACCATGGTGCATGTGCTTGGGGGTTGGGTGGAAGGATATCCAGGCTCAGTGGTCTTCCCAGTACAAGAAGTTGAACAGCAATATGTGATGGAAATCACATTTCCGGACAGCAAGGAGAGGCAGGTCATGGGGAATACATGATTAATTGCCAGATGAATACTACAGACAATAACTGTTCAAAAGGAGGGAGCAGGAGTTCCCTGGTGGCTCAGCTGGTTAAGGATCCAGTGTTGTCACTGCTGTAGCACAGGTTTGATCCTGGCTCAGGAGCTTTCACATGCCACAGGTGTGCCCAGAAAAATAAAAAAAGGAGAGATTACTTCCAACAATATATCCCAGGGGGCAATCTCTCCACTGAGTTCTAGTTCCCAGTCTGCTTTGGCCCAGACCAGGAATTTGGCCGCCTGGAGTCTGATTCTGGCTGTGACGCTCATGCACTGAGTTACTCAAGCTCTCTGGGCCCCAGTTCCCTCAGCTATTAAATCGGGGTAAGGACAGTTCCTACATCACGTAGTGGTTCAAAGATTAAGTGGGATGATGCATGGAAGACTTAAAACAAAGGAAGGGGTGTTACTGGATCTCCTGGCACATCTCAGGCACCAGTCTCTATAACCACATACATACCATCTAAATTCACACACTCACTCTCCCCTGGTTTCCCCTCCCCCTTCTCTACTTCAGCCACCAAAATTGTGCCTCTCTTTCAACAAGCTACAAACCCTACCACCTCCTACTCTGCCCTTCCCCCAAGATCAGCCAGCCACCACCCTTGGTCTTGCTTTGTCTCCATGTGGCTCTTGCATCCATGTTCCCATCTCCATCTCCAACACCCCAGCACAACACCCCGCACCTGAGTCAGAGCAGTTGGGTTCAACTCCCATATTTGCCACAAAGGAGCCTAACATGTGACTGTGGACAAATTGACTTAACTTCTCTAAAGGTCCGTTTCTGCATCTATAAAATGGGGCTAAGAAGAGTTCCCACCTCAGAATGTTGCTGTGAAGATTAAATTACACAGACTCAGAGCACTATGTACCACTTGTAACCCACAGTAAGGGCTCCATACATCACAACTGTTGCTGTCATCTTCACTGGGACACAAGTGTCCAACTGGTTTCTGCTCCCTCAATTCTGAGAGTCATTGCTTGTCCTTGATACCAGATTTGGATTAGTCATCCACATGGCATAATTATGCTTCATTTTTCTTTTAAGCACATCAATCTAATATTACATCAAAGTTTCACAAACAGAAATGGGCATCTTCGCCCATAGCTGGGTTTAGGGTAAGGTGGCACAGCCTTTGCAGGGAGTGATTTGGCACTGCTTCATCAGCCTTTAAATCATGCATTCTTATTCACCCTTTACTGTTTGGAATTGATCCTATGGAAAGAGTAATTACTGGGAGAGAAATCAGCTACAAAGTTGCAAAGAAAGACATCACAGCATTGTCAGTAGTGTATATATAAACTGGGAAAAAAATGTCCAATAAAAATTAAACACATTATGATTCATACTGATAATGAAATACTACACAGCTGTTAAAAAGGGTTGTAAAAATAAACATGGACATAGAAGGAAACATGACCCTCACATCACACCTGCTCACTAAATGTTTGCTGAGCAACAGCTGCGAAGTTAACAGAGATGCATTATAAAAACATTCTTCCTAAAGTTACGGTTTGTCTATTAATTGCGGGTCAGTTGCTACAAAAGAGCATATTATATACACTGGGCTACTGCAAACCCCAGTCCAGTGAGTTTATTTATTATCCCCATTTTAAAGACAGAAAATGGAAACAAAGAGAAATTAAATAACATGTCCAAAGTCACGTAGCTAGGAAAAAAGGAAAGTTGTAATTATAGCCCATGTCTTATTCCAAAGACCTTGCTCTTTTCCAACTAATGCTGCTGCTCATAAAAGTATCAGTACATTTATGGTCAGAGTAAGTGTATTTTCCAAGAGAAAAAGACTAGAAAGGCAGACAGAAAAACACCAGCAGTCATTCCTTCTAGGGGGTGGAACAATAGATAATTTTTATTTATTTTTGCTCTGGTTTTAGCATTTTTTAATGTTTCTCATAAAATGCTTTTGTAATAAGGGGGAAGAGAACAAAGTTTCTCCTATTTTAAAATTCAAATGTCAGCTAACCCTTTTTCCTGTACCTGTGACAGAGGCAGATGCTGGGCAAATGGGGGACTTGTCAGAAAGAAAGTGCTGACCAGTGGTGGGGGCTTGGGGGAGTGGCTATTAGGAAAAAGAGTCCATCACCCCCATTGACGGGGGGTGAGCCACTGGGAGACTGGCAAAAGCACTTTGGGTTGCTATGAGGGCAACACAGGCAGGTTCAAAGCTCAGATCAAGGCTCACACTAAGCACTCTATAATATCTGTGATGATGATGACTCGTGACATCTTCACCTAACTCAACATACTTTACAGCCTCTCTGAAGGGGGAACCAAAACTGGGTCTAAGACATCAAATCACAACATCCTTTAACCAACAGTCACAATGGATTGGCCAACTACCCCTCCTCAGCCCCCAATCTCCCAGGGCTGGCAAAGCAAAAATGTGGACAGGTCTGGAGCAGGATGACCTGGCTCGGAATCCCACAGATGTCACTTAACCTCTCTGCCTCCGTCTCTTCATTTGTAAGATGGAGATAATAAGAGCTCCGACCTCACAGGATGGTGGTGAAGACAGGAACAGAGAATGCAGGCAAGACCCTTCATCCTGTGTGCAGCCTACCATGAGTCCTCAATAAATGTTACTCATGTTAGCACAGACTGGCCTCATCTTTTGACAGGCTTCCATCCCAATAAACCCCTGTCAACTGAAAACACTGGAAGTCAAAAATGCATTTAAGGAGTTCCCGCTGTGGTGCAGTCAGTTAAGTATCTGACTGCAGCAGCTCGAGTGGATGCAAAGGTTCGGGTTCCATCCCTGGCCCAGTGCAGGGGGTTAAAGGATACAGCATTGCTGCAGCTGTGGCATAGGCCGAAGCTGTGGCTCAGATTCAATCCCTGGCCCGGGAACTTCTACATGCCATGGGGGTGTTCATAAAAAAATGCATTTAATACAACTAACCTACAGAACATCACAGCTCAGCCTCAACTACCTGAAACATGCTCAGAGTACTTACGTTAGCCTACAATTGGGCAAAATTATCCAATACTAAGGCTATTTTATAGTAAAGTGTTGAATATCTCAAGTAATATACTGAAGACTGTAGTGAAAGGGCTAAAGGGCTAAAGAATGGCTGTCTGGGCACTGACCGGTTCTAAGTGTATTGGTGGTTTACCCTCATG
Source organism: Phacochoerus africanus (assembly GCF_016906955.1). Taxonomy (NCBI): domain Eukaryota; kingdom Metazoa; phylum Chordata; class Mammalia; order Artiodactyla; family Suidae; genus Phacochoerus; species Phacochoerus africanus. The sequence continues at coordinate 133,191,162 of NC_062544.1, forward strand.
ATGGCGTGGCTGACCAGAGCATGGCCTCTCTTCAGCATCACCAGAGAGGACTGTACCGCCTATGCGAGTCTAGAGAAAGACCGAGCTTCAAAATTCAAAGGACATTTTCTACTGAATGAGGATGCTTTTGCAACCATCATAAAGTCGAAAAAGCTTAAGTCACATCATGGCAAAGAGCAGGCTAGCTGTACCTGAGCATGCACTAACACAATGCTCCCTGCCACATGGATTTGGCCAAGCTTTAGAGGTTTTCTTCCCTGTCAAGGTTTTCTCGCCATCATTTTCCAAATGTAAACCCTGGAATATAATATGGACTAGACTTTTTCAAATGTCACATGCCCTCCTGTAGATTCTGACGGCCTCCTATGCTAGTTTGCTCAAGGTACCATAACTAAGAAGCCTGGATTAGGTGGCTTAAACCACAGAATTTTATTTTCTCATTGTTCTAGAGTCTGGAAGCCAGAGTTCAAGGTTCCAGAGAGCTGTTTCCTCCGAGGTCTCCGTCCCTGGCTTCTGGCTGGCTGTCTTTACCCTGCGTCTTCCAACAGTCTGCTCCACATGCATGTCGGTGTCCTCATCGCCTCTTCCTTTTTTATTATTGACTTTTTTCTTTTTTTGCTTTTTAGGGCCACATCTATGGCACATGGAAGTTTCCAGGCTAGGGGTCAAATCGAATTGGGGCTGCAGCCAACAGCCTACACCACAGCCACAGTAACAAGGGATCCAAGCTCCGTCTCCAACCTACACCACAGCTCACGACAACGCTGGATCCTCGACCCACTGATTGAGGCCAGGGATCGAACCCGCATGCCCATGGACACCAGTCAGATTTGCCTCCACTGAGCCATGACAGGAACTCCCTTTCTTATTTATTTATTTATTTTTCATTGCCTCTTAAAGGACACTGATCGTACTAGATTCGGCTGCACTCTAATAATCTCATCTGAACTTAATTACCTCTTAAAAGACCCCGTCTACAAACGCAGTCACATTCTGAGGTTCTGGGGGTTAGGAATTCAACATCGGAACTTTGGGGGGAGGGAACACAATTCAGTCCCTAACAGCTCCCCGTGTCCTGGAAGAACAAGAGTACACCTCAAGTTGAGTTGATCCTGGGGCCTGGCAATCTGAGCAGACGCAGTTCCTGTGGATGACACAGACACACAGGCAAACCTCGGGGTTTGCCACAGTGTAATGGGCTCTCCCCACTCCACCCAGACCCCCGACCCACTCCAAATGCCAATGCCCTGCAAACGAAACACTTGCAAAAGCCATGGCCAAGCAGGTCAGCGTAGCCGGCTACTGCTCACATTTCCATCTGTGCAAAGACAGGAGGCGAAGTGTTCATTCCCGGTACGGACGCCCCAGTCTGGGCTCGTGAAATACATATAAATCACAGCTGACGGTCATTTGTAAAAATCAGTCCATACTTCATTAAAACTGGTTTTGAAAACACACACACAAAATGGAGTTTCTTACACCACAGCATATAATTTGCCAAGTGCAAATATCTAAGATACATGTGCTAAATTTAAAGAAACAACTATTATTAAACACTCCATTATGTAAGGCAGTGAAATATATTTGCGCTCTATACATCCGTTGTAATACTTCAACAGAGCCTCACAACGTTTGGCAGCTCTTTCCTTCGGTGATAATAAAAGGCTTTTCTTTCCATTAAATATCTAAATGAAGTCAAATAGTGTATGTTAAATAAGCCCATAAGTCCTTTTGTATGATGCAATGAAGTCTTGAAATGCTTATCTACTGAGCACGCTAACTTAAAGGCTGGCGGTTTATGTCCCCTACCGAGCCCCGGGACCCTGCTGGCTTGGCCAGACTGTGAAAATAAGCTTCAAATGACCCAACGCAACTGCAACTTTAAAAGTAGGAACCAGACCAGACACAACAAACCACAGAGTAGTCGCCTCACTTGTCATAATTCATGTGTGTGGAATTCAACTGTAAAAGCATTCAGAGTGCTAACTTTCCTCCATCGGGGCATTCCGAGTGGAATGTCAGATTGTGAAAAGCTGCTGATAAGCCTCTCCTGATGACAAGTCTACAAGTTGTAGCATTAATCAAAAAAATATCTAGCCCCACCCCAAGACAGCCTTGTCTGTGCCATCCAACCCTGAAACAAGGCAGGCAAGTGCTAATACATTTTTAAATGTCCAGGTTATAACTCTCCACACTCTACTACTGGTCCCGTGTTAACATCAAGCTCCTCTCCGGTTCTTTTTTTCCTCTAACATCCATTCCCCCACTAGTCTCCATTTTGATGGCCTACATAATGATCACTTACAGCAATCTTTTTTTGAAAAACAATTTCCTCATGGCTCAATGACTCAAAAATATAATTCTTACAGATTTTTAAAAGAGAAACTTGAATGGATAAATATATACATGTGTAGATTCCAAAGCCATGCACAGATATATAAATATAAAAGCCATGAAAATGTAATAATCCAATTAGCACATCTTTTTTGGAAACTAAATTGATCTTAACAAAACTGGCCTAAGCCTCAGGTAGGAATCACGGAAGATGCCAGCCATGATGATGATGATAACAACAGCTCCCATTATTTTGACATTGACCTCTGTGCCAAGGGCAGTGCCCAGCCCTTGACATGCACGTTTCTCATTTGGCTCCCCAAGGACAATATTCTAATGTAGGAATCTCTTTTTCAAAAAAGGAAACTGGCTCAGAGATGTTAAGTAACCACCCAAGGTCACAGAGCAATTAAGTGGAGCAACCAGGATTTGAATCTAGTTCAAATTGTGCTATATTGCCTCCCAGTGGTGCCTCAGAGACAAGATCCAGCACCTGGCTAAGAGCAGGGTCACACACCTGGCCCTAAATGTCCTCTTATCTTGGCTAGCCGCAGGCAGAACAGCCCAGGCTCTGTCTCAGGAGAAAGTACAGGAGCAGGTGACCCCCTAGAGTAAGGAAGAAAGCCAAAAGCACTGGCTGCATCTTTCCCCTCCTGTAGGACAGAGATGAAAAAAATCCCCAGCTGAAAATGAATCCTTTACCTTCCCCGACTATCACCTTACTGCTTTGTTACCAAAAGCATCACATGAATGTTCCTGAAGACTACTTTGTCCCTGTTGAGAAACACTCAAGGAATAAAATAATTAAAACTGAAAAGCAACAGTAATCTTCATTCTAGAACACCACCTAACTTTTCCTGGGTGATAAAAGATGGACAAGCAGATGCAAGCAGCAAAAACCCTGCACTACCCAATTTTCTGACTGCCTCTTCACTCAGGAGCTGGTCACTGCTCACTGGAGCAGAAAGAGAACAGGACAGGGAGTCAGTCAACTCGGATTCCAGTTTCACTCTGCCCACAACCAAGTACCTACTCTTCTTCTAGAACTAAAGACATCTCCACCTCAGGTTTAGCTCAGGCTTTCTGAGATTCCGAGAGCTTCCTTCAAGGGAACACAGCTAGCACCTGGACACCGCAAAGTCCAAGAGCAGCCACTTAGCACCAAGGAAGCATCACCTTCAAGAGCCAAACTGAGCATCTCCTTCATGGGAAGCACATAAGATTAGCAGCGCACAGGAGAATCTCGGAGTAACCAGTAGGTCAGTTTCAGGATAACATGAAAATAATCAGCCTTGGCAACAGTTACCAGGCATTTCCAGCTCTCCCAGGCTCCGAGCCCAGCCCACATCTCTGTCCTCAACTCCAGACTTGGGTACCTAACTGCCTCCACAGCATGTTCTCTGATGTCTAGCCATCTCAGACTCAACATGCCTAGAACTTATCTTCCTTCTGAAACAGGCGTTAACACATATCTTTCCCCATCACAATGTATGGCCACTGCATCCTTCTCATCACTCAGGCCAATGATCTTTGGGTCCATCTTGACTCATAACCTTTCTCTCAAATCTTCCATTTATTCCATCAGGCAATCCTGTGGAACCTGCCTTCAAAATAGGTCTAAAACCCAACCATTGCTCCCTGTCTGGACTAGAAACTTCCTGGTCAGGGCCACCATCATCCCTCCCCTGGATTCCTGCAGAAGCTAACAGGTCTCCCTGCTCCTTCCCTCATCCTGCCCCCACACCACCCCCACCCAATGCAGCACCAAGAGGGATCCTGTTTAATTTAAATCAAGTCAACACCTCCAAAGGCACCAGGATACTCCAGAAAAGGGCAAGCCCTTTAATGGTGAGGCCCCAGTTGGCACTCCAAGATCATTCACCACCACGCTCCTCCTGGCCTCCTGACTGTCTCTCTCAATCATGCAGGGGATGTCCTGCCCCAAAGGGCCTTTGCGTTAACTGTTCCCTCTGCCTGGAATGTTCTACAGGACTAACTCCCTGCCCTCCTCCTCCAAGGCTTTGCTCAAACAACATCTTTTCAAGAGACTTACCTGGTCCCACTATCCGAAAGTACAACCCACTCCCACCCACAGCCCTGCCAACCCCCATGACCCACCTCCTTCCCCTGCACACACCTTCTAACAGACGTATAACATACTTACTACATCTGTCTGTTCTCATCCCTGTCCCCCTACAGAATATAAGCATCCACAGGGGTGAGAATCTGTGTTATTCATTGATTTATTCCACATACTTAGAACAGTGCTAGATACAAAACAGGCACTCAGTAAATATCTGCGGTAGGAGTGACTGAAGGGATGAAAGAATCCAGAGGTGGGGCCACTCTCCCCACAGGGCAGGGCATGGTGTCTCCACCTCCCAGAGGCCAAGAGGAAAAGATGTGTCTAAACTGAGCTGAGCTCTGGCAGGGACATCACAGCTCTGTGCCCTGCACACGGAGCAGACCCAGGTGAGCAGCCTGGCTCTTCCAGCCACTGGCCCAGTCAGAGACTCAAACTCCACCTCATTTACACCATTCCCAGGAAGCCAGACCTCGACCACCCTTCTTCTCAAGCTCCACTCTGTTCGCTCGCCAGGTGCCCAGGTGCCCAGCCAGGAGACAAGAAAAACATGGTTCACATGTGCAAAACTGGGGCTGAATGAAAATTAACTACATCCACAGCAGGCAACGTCAAAAGAAAAATATAAAAATGACTCTCTTGTTTCTAGAAGTCAAAATTGTAGTTTGACAGCATAAAGTTAATTGTGCTATCGACTTTGGAGGTTTATTTCAAAAAATTCAGTTCATGGATTTCAGGGAAAAGCATCATTCTTTCAGGTACGAATTGGCAGCTCTACACCGTCCGTGATATCAGAGCTGTGATTCTGCCTGTTGGTTGAATACTTGACCAAGGCTTTGGGTATTCAGGCTACCCATCCCCCTGCCGTCTGCATTTAAGTGAATACTCGGCAGAATGTGATGCAGGGAGCATCAGCAGTGCAGTTCAACATGTCTACTCTTTCCAAATCTCTCTCTCTCTCTTTTTTTGGCCTTTTAGGGCTGCACCTCGGCACATGCAAGTTCCCAGGCTAGGGGCTGAACTGGAGCTGCAGCTGCTGGCCTATACCACAGCCACAGCAATGTCAGATTTGAGAGCCACATCTGCAACCTACACCACAGCTCACGGCAATACCAGATCCTTAACCCACTGAGCAAGGCCAGGGGTCAAACCTTCGTCCTCACGGATCCTTGTTAGGTTCGTTAACTGCTGAACCATAAACTCCACATCCTTTACAAATCTTAAGCTCACACTTCTAGTGCCATTTTATTTCTGTTTGTAGTTTTACACTCAGGCTTGATTAAATTCAAGAAACATTCGACTGAATGGTATATACATTTCCCTTTGATCAAAATTTACATGGCAAAAAAAACTCTGCACATTTATACCACTGAGCTCTCTGCAAGTTGCTGGAATCACACTTACAGAGTAACAGTCGTTTTCAAGCTTTTATTAGTTACTATAATGATCTGAGACAGGGGTCATCAAAATGCCTTTGCCAGAGCCAATCCAACATTACTGCAAGGTCCCGCTGTGAAATTAAAGACGTCTAGAGAGACGGAGGAAAGTGGAGAAAGGGGGACTTCTGTGCTGTAAGGCACAGAGAAGATCGAGACAGTAACATAAGTATGTAACACTGCAAAGAGAACCGTGCTTAAGTCTAACTCACCTTTACTGATTCAACATAACGGAAGATATTTTGCTGCTGGGGTCTCAACCCAGGGATACATTAACAAGCAATGCTGCCAAAACAAAAACAACAATAAAAAAACTTCTGCTTTTTTTAAGAAAGAAACCAGGGGTCAGAATACGCTGTGTCTCTGATATTTAGAAAATATTTTGTCTGCAGCCAAGAGAATGAATTAGAAGGATGGCCAGTTATAGTTCATTTGAGATTCTCTAATAGATTTTGTCTAATTGAATGTTCATTAAATACAGATTTATAAAAGAAACATGACAACTAAATGCAATGTGTGATCCTGGATTGGATCCTGAACTGGGTCCAATAACAGCTATCAAAGATTTTACTGCCACACGGACAAAATGAAACAACAGTCTTGTATCACTGTTAAATCTCCTGTTTTGATAAGTGTACTATACTTATGGAAAAGAATAGCCTTGTTAGGAAATAAATACTCACTGAAGTATTTTATGGTAAAGGTATCTGAGGTTTCAAACTTGCTTTCAAATGATTTAGGAATATTATATGCAAACATAAAAAGCGTGTGTGTGTGTGAAAGAGGAGAGAGGTAAGAAAGCAGGAAATGATAAACAAAGACACCTAAGTATAAACAATTGAGATCTGGCTAAAGGGTATATGGAAATTCCTTGTATCATTCTTACAACTTGTGTTTAAGTTTGAAATTATATCAAAAGAAAAATGAGCTCAGACTTTGTAGCCTAATCTTACTCCTGAAATATATTATTATTACTGTCCATGAAATGAAAGAAATTAACCAGAATAAGATGCATTCTTCTGGTCATACATTCATGTCATTCAGTCATTCAACAAACATTTGCGAAGCACCTACCAGGTGCTAAGCAGGGCTTGCCTGTCAGAGCGGACTGTGCGCTTTGTTTCACGCCCTTTGAATTTCAAGGAGCTGCATTATTGGCATGAGAAAAACATGGCTTCCCAATTTGGAAATGAGGTCAGCCATGCTCGTTAGTACTGAAAAAAAAAATAACCCATTTTTCAATACAGAGCTTTAAGTAGTTAGAAAATAGGATCAAAATATTGTATTTTACTTTGGCTAAAAATACAAACCTAACCTGAAAGTGAAAAAAAAAATTTTTTTTGACCTGGCTTTGCAAAACACAGATAAAAATCACAAGAGAAGGCCAAGTCCTTATAGACTCACCGTGTCAACGAGCGGGCAATAACCAAATGCTTTCCAATGATGGAAATGCTATCTAGTCATGTGTGACATGAGTTAAATAAGTAACAATGTGAGAATGCATTTGTCTGCCATTGCCCAGGGGTTTCCTGGGTTTAGCAGCCAAACTGGCAACAGGGATTATACAATCAAGTAGTATCTATACCACTTTATTAACTGTCAGGGAAATGTCTATTATAATAATTGTCAGGGAAATGATGTTTATTTTACTGCCACCAGAGAAACGTGGCCGATCAAATCGAGATTTTTCCATTCGATCATTCCCAGAGAATGGCCAGTGTTCCAGGAACACGGAGCTGATAACATCACTTCTCCCTTTACCTTCAGTCTAACGTTGTTCATGTCGAGAGAAAGAAAAGGTTTTTTCTTTTACAGAGTAGTGGCTTAGCAGGCTGCCTGGTTCAAATGCCCGCTCCTCCACTTAGCTGGTGAAGTTATCTTGAACTAACTAGTTAACCAGTAAAATGGGGGAACGAGCCTCAGGGGTAATGGCAAATATAAAAAGAAATTATTAAGCAAAGTGTTTGGAGCTACTGTTACCTACACTGAATGGTTGTTTCCCACTATCAGTGTTGTTTTCTGCTGGTATATAACTGACAGTAATAGCTCTCTTAACATTTCTTCTAGAAATCCATTAGATGAACTGGGTGGTACCTCAAAATTTCAAGTCCATTCGATAACTAGCTGTTTAAGAAGTGGTAATGGGCAGGTCTTCTGCCCACTTTTAATTGAGGTTTTTTTTTTAATGTTGAGCTTTATAAGCTGTTTATATATTTTGATTTAACCCCTTATCTGTCCTATCATGTGCAAATATCTTCTTCCATTCTATATAGTTTGTCTTTTTGTTTTCTCGATGGTTTTCTTTGCTGTGCAAAAGCTTTTAAGTTTAATTAGATCCCATTCATATATTTTTGCTTTCATTTTCTTTGTTTTAAGAGACAGATTCCAAAAAAATATTTCTACGATGTACAGCAGGGTATTCCTCTGGAAGATTTATGGTATCCAGTCTTACATTTAGGCCTTTAATTTACTCTTAGTTTATTATTTATATGATATTAGACAATGTTCTAATTTCATTCTTTTACATGTAGTACAGAACTACCACATGAACCAGCAATTCCACTCACGGTTATATATCCAAAACGCTAATTTGAAAAGATATTTGCACCACTATGCTCACAGTAGCACTATTTACAATTGCCAAGAAAGGGAAGCAAGCTAAGTGTCCATCAACAGAGGAATGGATAAAGATGCCATACAGATGTACATTAAAACACTACTCAGCCATAAAAGAAGAATGAAATTTTGCCATTTGCAACAACATTGATGGGCCTGGAGCACATTATGCTAAGTCAAGTAAGTCAGAATAAGACAAATCCTGGATGATACCACTTACATATGGAATCTAAAAAATACAACAAACCAGTGACTGAAACAAAAAAGAATCAGACTCACAGGTATATAGCACAAACTAATAGTTACCAGCAGGGAGGGGGCTGCAATATGGGGGGAGGGGAGATTAAGAGGTACAAATGTTAAGTATGAAATAAGCTCAAAGGATATATTTATACAAGAGGAATATAGTCAATATTTTATAAAAAGTATGGAGTATAACCTTTAAAATTTGTGAATCACTCTAGTGTACACCTGTTAAGATATGTTAAAAACAAAATGGTACAATAGCAATTAGAATAAACAACTTTCCCCAGTGAACAACTCTCAACTTATCCACTTAATCATCGGTGACTTGGGGAAATAGAGAATCTTGGTAGACATTTTATGGTGTTTTTTTGTATTTTATCTAAGTACATGCATCTAAGAACTCTAAGAAATTTAACTGACACAAACAGCCAGCTGGACTGAATGATCTCACCAGATCACCGGCAGCAATGGTTCCCTGACTCAAGATTTCTACCCTCATTAGCCAAACAGAATTCTTCTACAGATGGGAAAACTCAAACTCATGGTCAGCCAACCGAAACTCTTCCCATTCTTGTTACTTGTTTAGAAATGTGCCAATGCCATGAAAGGAAATAATATATACAAAACAGGATCCCTGCCCTCTAGGCAATTACAGTCTAGTTCCTTAAGACAACATAGATCCATAAAGGACTCCTGGGCTCTTTTCTCCCCCTTTTATTCACTTGTCTAAGTGGAATATTTACCCAAGTGACTCAAAGTACTTCCAGGGCTATCCCATTAAGTTTTCACTTAAGTGATCCTCTCTGCTCTTTTTTTTTTTTCTCTTTAAAAAAAAAATTTTTTTTTTTTACAATTACAGTATAGTTGATTTACAATGTTGTGTCAATATCTGCTGTATAACAAAGTGACTCAGGCATACATATACGTACATTTTTTTATGTTATTTTCCGTCGTGGTCTATCCTAGGATATTAGATATAGCTCCCTGGGTTATATACAGCAGGATTTTATTGTTTACCCATTTTAAATGCAATAGTTTGCATCTACTAGCCCCAAACGCTCAATTCCATCCTACTCTCTCTCCCTCCCCCTTGGCAACCACAAGTCTGTTCTCTATGTCTGCAAGTCTGTTTCTGTTTTATAGATAGGTTCATTTGTGCCATATTTAGATTCCACATGTATGTGATATCATGTGATATTTGTCTTTCTCTGTCTGACTTACTTTGCTTAGTACAATCATCTCTAGTTCCACCCTTGTTGCTGCAAATGGTATTCTTTCTTCTTTTTCATGGCTGAGTAGTATTCCGTTGCATACATGTACCTACCACATCTTTTTTATCCATTCATATGCTGATGGACAATTAAGTTGTTTCCATGTCTTTGCTATTGTGAATAGTGCTGCAATGAACATAGGGGTGCATGTATCTTTTTTATTTATTGCTCTCTTTTTAGGCTTCCACAATTTTAATCCACAGGTAGAAGATGGCAGAAACAGATGGAAGAAGAAAGGGTGCCTGAATCAATTCTTGGAAGAGAGGCTCTGTCAACCAGTAGAAGAACATCTAATAGGCTTGGGCCATCATTCTTGTGGGATTCATTTGTTACAGCAGCTAGCAATACTAGCTAATACACCCACCTTCCCTCTGACCTCATAATCAATTCCACCAACATTTATTGGGCTTATGATAAATGCTGAGCTCTAGACAAAGCAGCAGGGGATATAACTAGGGGAGAAAGAACTGGCAAGGGTTCTGCCGGTATGGAGGTAGTGATGTGATATAGGATAAAAGGGTTAGTGAACAGAGATATAGGCTCATGCAGAAGGCTGGCAATACTAACAGAGGTAATGTGGTCTATAAAACAGCATCTCAGAAAAGCTTAGAGCTTAGATTTCATACTTCATGCCTTATTCTCTGCTATGCAGACCAATGACTTAACATGTATAAATCTCCACCAGGGCATAGAGCCTCCTAACTTTCTGACAATTGAAATCAGAATTCCTCTGAGACATCATGGACTTTTTTTATAGGAGCCCATGTCTATTCATTTAGCCTTCCTTCCTGAGTTCTCCTGATCATTTTCCCATAGTTTCTCTGGTTTCAAGCAACAGATCCTTATATTTACCTAATTTAGGGTAACTTCAATTCTATTATTTGGCTTAACAAAAATTGAGGACTCAGTCTTGGGGATGCCTCAAAGAAACAGGTCCAAAGCCCAACCCCTCCCTCCCTCAACGTGTAAAAGAAAGAACAATACTACCAAATAAGTACTTAAAATCACCAGATATGTATTTGCTGCTGGATCTCTGTAAGGGTGCTGACCAGCTCCACTGGGATATAAGCAAGTGCTTTGTTCTCTCCAGAGTCCAAAGTACCTTCCCACAAATGTGGTGGCCAGGTCCTGCTGAATACAATACCTTCGGTGAAGGAGCCTACGTGAAATGTGATAAACACATGTAAAAACATTCCTAGGAAAGAGATTGCCAACAAAGAGCCAGGTAGGTGACCAGACAACTTTTTGACTGAACAATAACATAAGATAAACATCTACTATCAAATGTAAGAGGGAAGAAAAAAAAATTAAAAAAAAAAAAAACAGAACCAAATGAAAAAATCCCAGTAAGACAGACAGAGAGGAAGAAGGAAGAAAGCACACATGCACCCCTCCCCTCTCCCCCCCACCAGCACTCCCCCAGACCCACATACACCACTCGCTATTAAGTCCATACGTCTCCCCAATCATCTTGGGACGTTTCTTCATCTTATTACGAGTGTCTGAAACACAGAACATATTCTCTGCTAACCCATAAATGAACCACTCCTAGACTTCTGTTTGCCTCATCAATTTCTACACCTTTTTGAAAAATAGATCATTTTACATTCCTTTTCAATGACAGCAAAGGGCTCACATTTTTGAAAAACATATACCCATTTCTTAGCATATGTGCAGAGTGACTTCCCAGCATGAAACTGGCTGACCCCTTTAAATGTTCTCATTCCAAATAGGAGGGAAAGCCCATCTTATGTAACTCCACAGGAATCCTTGCAGGATTATATCAGATGCAAACCTCTTGGCGGCTCATTAGAAATCGTCCCCGTCTGTCACTAAGGTTAGATTTGAGGACTTCTTTACAAGGATATAAGGGGGCCTCCTCCACCCTGTTTCCCAGAACAGCAACAGAATGTTATTCCATGTGGCCTAAAAATGTCAGTGTGAGACTGCCCTTGAGAAAATGGCTTCAAATCTAAAATGTTCTTGCAAAGGGATGAGTGAGTCAGGCATCCCCAAAATGCTGAGAACAGTGTGTATCAGAAACCTGTCCGTCTTGTGTCTCCACTTAGCCTCTAGGAACCAAAACAGGTTGGCACTGACAAGTCAATTGAAATTTCTCTGACATTTATTATTTTTTTCTCTAAAGCAACCCAGGTAAAGTCGCAAGGCATAATCGACAATGACAGTTGCCATCTGAGAGCAAAGAGATGACCTGACTCCGCCACCCACACCAAGCAGAACGCATGCAAATGAGAAGAAAAAAAAACCCACATGGGCTGAGGGGGGATGAGGACCATTTCCCACTCCGGCTCCACCCCCCAGCTTGCACCAGTGCCCTCACTGCCGTCACTCAGCATTCACACCTGCATCCACTGCGGACCAACACCTTGGATATCAAGAGGAAGGAGCCACAGTTCTGGGAGATGACAGAGAAGCACAAGGACAATTCAAACACGGGGAAAGAAATGCTCGATCAGGATGCGAGGGGGGTGGAGGTGGGCAGCAACACAGAAAGGCTCCTCATTTAACCTGAAGAGAACAGACAGAGAGGATCAGCGAAGCTGACATCCCTGAAACTGTAAAGTGAAAGGAAAAGAAGAAAGTGGTTGGGGGGCCAGGGACCCTGTTCGAGGCCCCAAATTATGAATCATTGATCTGAGAACCTAAGGTGATCCAAAAATGCATCTGTGGTGGTTTTTGTTTGTTTTAGATTTCAGTTTGGGGAAGAGAAATCTGGCCACTTCATTCAACTAGCATTTCTTCAGCAATGAAGAGGTGAGGCTGAAGACCTCAAGGGAGCCATTGCACCTGTCTGTTTGCCCCTGTGGACCACGGGGTTTGCAGCCCTCTTTATCGGCAGAGGCAATAACACTCATAAAGGCCCAGAGGCTATTTTAACGCGTCACCAACAGTCTCTAAAAGCTCAGCCTTGTTTAGAATGGACAAGCAATGAGGTCCTACTGTACAATGCAGGGAACTACATCCAATCTAATGGGATAGAACATGATGGAAGACAGTATGAGAAAAAGAATGTACATTTATGCATGACTGGGTCACATTGCTGAACAGCAGAAATTGATACCACATTGTGAGTTAACTATACTTTACTTAAAATTAATAATACTACTACTAAAAGCTTGGCCTTGGCTCCGAGACTCCAAACTTGTTATAAAGCCCTCTCACGTGGTACATTTTCAAGTCTCTCTGGTTGAAAGCCACAGAACATTTGAGCAGCGAGAAATTATGCCAGAGCTACTATTACAAAGGGCAGATAACAAAACCCAAATAAAAAAACAGCCACCCACAAACATCCCAAACACCACGCACCAGCAATTGCAAAGCAAACCCTTGGGCCTGGCAAGAATTCCGAGAGAGACACTGGCACCAGAAATGCTGAGCTCCCAGCGGGCGGCAGTCCAATGACAGGGGCAAAGGTGCCCAGGCTCGTCTGTCCGTGCTGGCACAGTCAATCTAGAGAAACTTCTTTTTTCCTAAGATTCATATTTCTCAGGGTAAACTCCACTCTGTTCAAAGGGAGACAGACAGACCCGAAAGACAGGAAATACCACCAGACTGCTTTTCCTGTGATGGTGTTTTCCAAAAGAGGCTAGGAGATTGGGGTACTTAGTAAGTCAGGGACAGAGAGACAGAAAGAAAACAGGCTCTTGATTCTGAAAGGCTTGACTTTTTATCCTGAATTGGCTATGCAACCCTGAGCAAGGGAACTGCCTTTCCTGATCCTCAGCAACTTCCTCCTCAAGATGAAACTGGCCCTGCCCACTGTCCAGATGGGTTGGGAAGGTTAAATACAATTTCTATCAAGTGTCTCAGAGAGCAGGTAGTACTAGCAAGCTTGAAGACTGCTACCATAACCCAGGATCTTTCTGGGCCCACGCCACCCTGTCAATCATCCCACGAACTGGGAGAAATTCATGAAAACACCATGCACTGACTCACATGGGAAGAAAGAAATACAACCCATGACTCGGGTCCATCTACTGCACACATCCTCGCCTGATGTTTGCATGAACGGAGGTTGTAGTGGCAAGCAGGACTGGGCCTTCAGTAAAATCGAGAGACACTGGCATGGCTTTCCTGTCTAATTCTCATGGGTTTTGCATGCTGTTCTATAATACTCTGAGGAATGACAGCATTTGCACACTCAGTTTTCCCAAATTCAACTACATGAGCTAAGCAGGAGAAGGTAGGCCAAGAAGGTGACCTATGAAGAGATAACAGCCACTGCAAAAATAATTAGCCAAGATGAGGTCATACTGGAGTAGAGTGGGCCCCTAATCCAATAGGACTGGCATCCTAATAAAAAGGGGAAATATGGACAGAGACACACATGCAGAGAGAACACCATGTGAAGATGAAGGAGAACATCAGGGTGATGCTTGTACAAGCCAAGGAACATGGATGATCGCCAGCCAAGCACCAGAAGCTATGTGAGGTGGCATCAAACAGAAGCTCCCCCACTGTCCTTGGAAAGAGCCAACCCAGTCAACACCAAGCCAGCCTTCTGGCTTCGAGGACTGTGAGACAATACATTTCTGCTGTTTGAGCTGAGAGGAAAGGAGAGAGGGAGGAGTGAGGCAGCTGGGGCAGTGGGGGGTGGGGGTGGGGGCAGAGGTGAGCCTTGAAGCAGTGAGCTCAGGATGGCCTCATGCCACACCAAGAGCTACAATTATGCTGCCCTCAATGGGATGATTCCACTTCTAGCCACACCCCTTTTCCCCCACCACTGCCAAGCAAAGAAGGGATGTAACAAAAACAACAAGCATCCTTCATCCTCTGCCCTGGATTAAGACCAGAGCCATGAAATGCTCAAAGGCATTTGAACAATGAAAGGCACAAAGAACATCCACCACAGGTATTTCTACTAACAGGTCCCTCGGCTGGAGTGGGGTAGTAGATAGCAACACTCCTGGACATATACTCGAACAAAATTAAAATTCAAAAAGACACACGCACCCATATGTTCACAGCAGCACTATTCACAATAGTCAAGACATGGAAACAACCTAAAAGATGCATTAACAGATAAATGGATTAAGAACATGTGGTACATATACACAAGGGAATACTACTCAGCCATAAAAAAGAACAAAACAATGCCATTTGCAGCAACGTGGATGCAACTAGAGATTCTCACACTAAGTGAAGTAAGTGAGAAAGAGAAAGACAAAGACCATCTGATATCACTTATATGTGGAATCTAAAATGCAGCACAAATGAACCTACCTACAGAACAGAAACAGACTCACAGACATGAAGAACAGGCTTGTGGTTGCCAAGGGGGATGGGAAGGGAGTGGAATGGATGGGGAGTTTGGGATTGGCAGATGCAAACTATTATGTTTAGAATAGATAAGCAATGAGGTCCTACTGCATAGCACAGGGAACTGTAACCAATCTCTTGGAATAGACCATGATGGAAGATAATATATAAGAAAATATATACAAAATATATATATGTATGGCCGGGTCACCTTGCTGTATAGCAGAAATAGGCACCACACTGTAAATCAACTATATTTTAATAAAAATTTAAAAATCAGAGCCAGCTGATAGTGAAGGGGGACAGAGAAATCCACCACAGGTATTTCTACTAACAGATCACTCAGTTGGATTGGGGTGGCAAATAGAGACAGGACAGACCAAGAAATGCTGATGTTTGGGCGCTGCAGATTGAGTAGGTGTGAGCGAGGAACTCATGAGACTATTCCAAACTGGATTCTACTTCCTGCCAAAAACAAGTTTAATTTAAAAATATAATTAATTATTTTTTTGCAGGAAGAAAAAAAAGGACGAGAGGAATTACAGTGGACAAGTGTTCTAGATCTTGGTTCTCATTCGTTTCTGCACTTGGATCCAATGGACACCTTTTCATATTCTTAAAATATATGTTCTCTTTCCTTAAATTAGCTGGTTTTGGGTCTGATGTTTGCAAGCCAATTTTTTTTTTTTTTAACCAAAGTATTAAGATTGTGTATCTCTGGGTAGCAACATCAAGGCCAATTTTATTTTCTCCATTTAGCTAATTTACATTTTCCAAATTGCCTACCATGACTACTTTTTCTTTCTTAATACAGCTATTTTTTTCTTGTGTCAATGCCAGAAGTTCTCAAATGTTCTCACTTTATAACTCTCCCAGTGTTTTAGCAATTTTTTCATGGCATTCTTCCTCTTTCCACCTCCCCCACCCAAGCCAAAGAAATGCCTAACAATTCTATTTATTAAACAGCTAGGTCCAAGCAACTGTCAATAGACCTAACAACTCAGTACCTATTTAAGGAAAAAAAATAAATTAAAAGGAAAAATATTTTTATTTCATTCTTAAACAACATAATACTTACTAATAGGACATACATGCCACAGCATCCTGCACAATTTCTCAAACCTTGAAGTCAGACTGGATGCTGCCACCCTCATTTTCTGTTCATGCTGATTTATCAAATGGTACATTGCTTTTTATCACAGCAACTGCCAAAACTCATCTATGCAAAAATACGCACTATCAATGGGAATATAATACAATAGAACAATGAAACTGTGACTAACCTAGGAATCTGCACAGTGTCCAGCAGATGCTACATTCCACTGTGGTTCCTACTCTAGCAGCTCCTGCAAGTCTGCAGCCCAGGGAACCTTGGCATATACTTTGGCAATAGCCTCTCAGTACATTTACATAGGCCTTTGCACGTACACATATCTTAAGGATTTTACGAGCGCTTTCCACACTAGCAAGATGAAATTTTTCATAATAAGCCAAGGAGGGTTCGAATTTGACAAATGAGCTCTTCTATCTGTCTGGTATTTAACGATAATGCCTTTAATTCACAAATTGGTCCCCTACATACACCACCCCCACCAAAAAAAAAGTTTAAACACAATAGCACAGATAACTGCAGAGCAGAGAAAAGCAATTTACCTACCTTCAAGAGAAACAATAGTCCTGAAATTTTAGCCATTAAAGACTTCTCCCTTAAGTCAAATTATAGGCACATATTTTACCTTGAGATTATTAAGTGGCAGCCATGATGCCAGTGAATTATTTTGAGAAATATATTCAAAACAATATGAAAAGTCACTTAATTTTTCTTCTTAAGAGGAGTATTTTATTTGGGGGTAACATCCACAGTCACTTTAGATGACATTCTTAATTAAAGATTTGCCAACTTTTCTAATTGTATGTTTTCCTTTGTTTTGTCTTTTTTTTTTCCCCCCCTAATTGTACTCTTCTATATAAACATTTGTAGAAAATCTATTGTGTGAATGGTTCAAGATGGAGATAGTGGGATATGGTGTGGATACAGGGATAGTAGGCCTTGAAATGTCTCAGATGTGACTGAATTGTGAGTAAGGATAGACCAGACCATCTTTCAAGTTTAATCCCCTCCCTCACCTCTATTTAGATTCTGTTAACTTGGAGGGAGGGCTCAGCAGCAAGGCTCATCCACAGAGTTGAAAGACATGTAACTAGCTTGGGTTACTTAACTCATCATAGATATGGAAGAATGTGTCCATGTAACTTTTGGGGGAAAATTAATTATGTTGCCAATTAAAAACTGCAATACAAAATAACATATAATAACAAAGCGGGTGGGGGGGAGACACAGGAAACAATTTCAACTCACTGTCCAGCAAGAAACAAATATGAGTCTTTTGGTCTTTATTTGTTTTCTTTTTTTTTTTGGCTACACCCACAGCATATGGAAGTTCCTGAGCCAGGGATCAAATCTGAGCCACAGCTACGACCTACACTGCCACTGCACCGGGCCAGAGACTGATCAAATCCACTGAGCTGCAGAGACAATGCCAAAGCCTTAAATTGCTGGCCACAGTGGGAACTTTCCAGAAACAAATGTTTTTAAGAGAGAACGAATGACCTCCCAGGTACATGAAAAACTCCATCAAGTTTTAAGCCTCAGTGGAACCAGAGGCCTAGCAGGCTCTGCCCTAACTTTTCCGGGTTTCTACTGGAGTTAATTTTAACTTGCTGGCAAATGCAAATACATTATTAAAAAAAAAAAAAAAAAAAGCAAGCCAATTAAGACACAAGTGTTTAAAGACACAAGGAGTAATTACAAATGTATTATTCATACCTAATTTACAAGATGAACTTCTTTCCGTAAAATATTAAACTGTTTACATGCAGGCTGGGAAGACAATTTTCAAACTGTTCATGTCCCGCTACAAAGCAATGACTATTAGCCCTGCCAACAGCTCCTGGCCGACTTACAGTGTGGACGAGGCGGTAATCAGAAAATGTTTGACCTCAAGATATCTACTTGACCCCCCAGAAATGCAGACTCGCCTGCTATAAAATCCTAAACAATGGGGCAGACAAGGTCACAGGGTCAAAGCGAGTATTAACAGGTCACCGTGCAGCCCACTTGGGAGCAATTACTTCCAGTCATGGCTAAGTGGACACTTGATTGAATACCACTAAGACAGCTCACATCCCACGGATAACAATCCTCACAGCGATTAAGAATTAAAGCCCCCATGATTCAGCCTTTATTACTCAAATGAACCTAACTCTTCCATAAAAAACTCTTGGTATATGCCTGATGCAAGGTCTAAATTGAAATGCCACCTCATTAAACAATAATATCTAATTTTATCTAAATGAATTTTCATGAAAGTGCGCCATACAGCTCAGGAATTTTTAAAATGAATTATCACAAGTGATACATAATTTCGCCAAAACTGGGGCAGAAAAAAAAATAGCTTTAGGAATAAAAGGAAACATCAATGATGAATGAAACACCTTCTTCTTCCATGGCTAGAGACAGCAGTAGAAAAGATCGGCCTTTATGAAATAGGAGTAACCTATTTTAAGGAAATTCCTAATTTTCACACATGTCAGATAAAAACAAAACATCCAAAGACCAAGGGAACCTTAAAAATGCCAGAAAGACCTCAGGTCCTTGTTTTAAATCAATTGTATCTGCGGCCCTAGGAAATCATATTATTTTAAAATTCCCAGGGAATTCTCACATACAACCACTTTTGAGAGCCCTGGCATGCACCAGGGACAAAGTACCTACCATATGATGGACAAGGCTACGATGTGGCAGAGACATAAGGACATCACCATCACCTTCCTTCTTTTTACTCTCCTCCACATCACCATCCTGCTGAGGTCCTTGTATTTCTCTTCATTGTCTAATTATGGAAAGTTATGATTTTCCTTTTCTTTTTTTTTTCCCCTGGTCTTCTGAGGGCCGCACCCACGGCATATGAAAGTTCCCAGGCTAGGGGTCAAATGGGTGCTGCAGCTGCCAGCCTACACCACAGAGATGCTGGATCCTTAACCCACTGATTGAAACCCCATCCTTATGGATACTAGTTGGGTCTGTTACCACTGAGCCAAGACAGGAACTCCCTGGTTTTCTCATTAGAAAAATAAATGTAGTTTCTTATCAATGTAAAATGATTTACTTTTTAAAAAAGATGTGGTATATATATATATACACATATCTGTGGTATGTATAAACATATATACACACATATACACACACACAAATGGAATACTACTCAGCCACAAAAAGAATAAAATAATGTCATTTAAGCAACATGAATGAACTTAGAGATTCTCATACTAAGTGAAATAAGAAAGACATATATGAGATATTTATACATGAAATCTAAAAAAAATGATACAAATGAACTTATTTACAAAATAGAAATAGACTCACAGTTGTATAAAACAAGTTTATGGTTACCAAAGGGGAGAGGGGGATGGGAGAGGGATAAATTAGGAAGGTGGGATTAACATATACACACTACTATACATAAAATAGGTAAACAACAAGGACCTCCTGTCTAGCACAGGGAACTGCATTCAATATCTTGTAATCTATAAGGTAAAAGAATCTGAAAAATATACACATACATGTGTGCCTGTGTATGTATAACTGAAATCACTTTGCTGTACACTGGAAATTAATGACACATTGTAAATTAACTATACCTCCATTTTTAAAATCAGATACAAAAAGAAATGACTATTTTAAAAAAACAAAAGCACCGGTGGTACTTGATGTCAGTCAACACAAGGACTGAACTTAGCTTGACATGGATACATGATGAGCTAAGAACTCCAGGGCCAGCCCTTTCCTTCTGGGTCACTTGTAGATCCCATAAATATGCACATGAAGTAAGAATCCAGAGCTTAGGCTCAAATCTGACCCTCGGCTGACAAGGTGGATGGACATTCTTGGCCAGAGAAATCTTGAAAACTAGGTCAAGCGATACATGTGACCCCTGCTGAAACGGGAAGTTAGTAACAGTCTAAATACAAATGACACATCATATGGAGGCCTATAAGGAATAAAAATTGGGAGAAAAATTAATAAAGTACTTCTACCCAAAGTAGAAAGGGGGCCCTAGGAAACAAATGAATCATTTTAGGGTCTTACATTTTAATCAATATTTATTTAAAAACCCTGAATGTGGCACTGTGTCCAGCATCGGCCCCATGCCTTGGCCACACCACCCATGCATTTGTGTGCATCAGTAGAGTTTTTCTTTGTGGGGAGGGAACCCTGCCAGGCCTGATGAGCAGAAGAACTACAGGCTAAATTGTTTAAAAGGCACTTCTTTTTCTAGGCTGATGCAGATGGGGGCCAGGGCCTGGCAAGAGCCAAGGCAGGCATTCAGCCCTCACTCGCCCCCTCAGCCAGGCACACTCGTGCAGTAAACAACCCCAATTTCACACCGGGGCAGCCCAGCAGAACAGTAACAGGCGATTTATGACTGCTGGACCACTTTGCATCAGCAAAGATGTGTTAAATTAACAATGGCTAATGATTCTCTCAAGTATCACTATGAAGACCAGCTGACTGGAAATGAAGACACAGTCCCTGCCTTCCAGAAGCTCTCTCTCACCCAGCAGATTGGAAAGAATCCTGTTTTGATGATCTGCTCCCAAGCTGAGTGACCTTCATCACATCCTTAACCAATGAAGACCTTGAACGTTCATATCCAAGGTGGAGATTTTGATGAGATGAACCAAAAAGCACAGATTAGGCTAACAGCTACAAATAAAGAACAACAGCTCAAGCTCTACACAGACCTGGCTTCAAGTCCAACCCCATCAATTGCCATCCGTGACTAACATGAAAGTGGTAGGGAGGAACCAGAATCCAGGTCACTCTGCTCCTTTTCTTTGAGGCGAGGGAGAAGAAGGCCTTCCCACAGTGTCATTAAATATAATTGTTTTCACAAGAGGACAATCCATGCAACAGTGGGAAAACACAAACAAAGAAAAAAAATCCCTGTGTTATGTGAGGTCCATACTTTGACAAGGGATCCGTCATGGAATGCCAAGGGAAAAGCCTGCTGTTTAAGACTCAAAAATTACCCTTTTAACCAGTTCATCCGGTACTGCCTACACTTTGATTTCAAATAAACGCATTTCCTTTTAAATTACAGCTTGCCACACTCACTTGACTCCCTGTCCCATCTTTTCTTAATTTGCCAATGGCAATTCTGCCAAAATGATACAAAGTGTGGATCATTCAAAGAGAAAGACCATGGTGTTTTTGGGACATTGAGATGCCAGAAAAAAGCAAAAGGACTTTTTGTGTAGAATTTGTTTTAATTCTCACACACCTAAAAATGCAGCTCCCCAATAATGCAAGCATTGCTGTGGTTGCTTTTTTGTTCTCTTTATAAAAACATGTTTGTGCTTACACCTCCCGGCACTTGCTCAGTGTTAAATAAAAACAACTCCAGTAAATTGCTGACAAACAGGTAATACAAGTATGAAGAATTCCCTAACTTTCAAACTCTCAGCTCAGGGGAATAGAAAAAAAAAAAAAAGCTGAAGTAAAAGATGTCCCCAAAGCCTCCTGGTAAACATGCTTTCCCAAAGAGAATGTGAAATGCATAGCAAAACAGACACTTAACTAATTTTAAATGCCTAATTATATACTGCCTAAATAGAATTCTCAAGACACTTGATTGACTTCTCCAGCGCTATGATTGCCATCAAGCCAGCTCAGAAAAATAATAAATAACGTTTGACCTTCTAATGTCCTCAAAAATTATTCACAATATCGAAGTATGTGGACCGCTGGCATTCCATTCCAATACTGTCAGGGAACACAGAGGTCACAGATTAATTTGAAGTTAGTGACTCACACTCATTTACCCTGGTTGATGGAGAAGGCTACAATTCGAAGAAATGCTTCAACTGGACAACCAAAATGATACGGGGGTTGACTGTGTGAATAAGAAAAAAAGAGGAAGAGGGTAAGTGGACATCTCAAACATGTGTGCTAATTATGACAGCTTACCCCAAAGAAACAGGAGCAGACAGGTGCACAGAACTTAAAAAGAAAGGTCTGGCCTGAAGGTAGGAGGCTTCAGTGTGCAGGGGACAGACAGGCCAGTGCTCTTTACAAACTGTTTCCTGAGAAAGGCTTCTCTAGTCTTAAGCATGTCCAACAAATGGTGACTGTTGTGAAATGTTTAACAAAGTAGTGCTGAGCGAAGAAACATTCCTTTCTGGTTTGGGAAGAGAACGCCATATAAGGTGAAACTCTGCCCCACATATAATTATAAGACATAACTTAGATTTTAATACAGGCGGCTTTTCTGCACCTGATAAGGAAACCAAAAGCCCAAGCTCTCAACATCAGAATCCACAGGCTGGAAAATGAGGGCTCCTCCCTCTCAGCCTAATGATTTGAGTTGTATGCTAAAGTGACTCTTGTTTTTAGTTTGTTTGTTTATTTATTTATTTAGTCTTTTGTCTTTTTAGCGCCGCACCTGTGGCTTCTGGAGGTTCCCAGGCTAGGGGTCCAATTGGAGCTGTTGCTGCCGATCTACACCACAGTCACAGAAACATCAGATCCGAGCCGCGTCTGCGACCTACGCCACAGCTCACATCAATGCCGGATCCTTAACCCACTGAGCAAGGCCAGGGATCGAACCCCCCAACCTCATGGTTCCTAGTTGGATTTGCTTCTGCTGCACCAAGACGGGAACTCCGATTTTTAGTTCAAATCGAATTTTTCCTCCTTAGTTTATGAGAGCCTGTTAGTATATGTCATTACTTCATTGTGCATATTAGCTAAAATAACACCCTCTTCACTCTTACATTTAAATTACATCCAGGATTGAAAGAAAGAATGAATGCATATATTATCTTGCCAACATCTCTTCAGGCCTTCTGGAAAACTTCATCAAACTCCCTATCTGAAGGGGAGTGGACAGACCACAGGTCATTATTTACAAGGCAACTGCTCACGAAATCACTGCTTACTATGTTGCACACAATGTCAAAAGCCGTTTATAAGCATTACCTAATTTAATAATCATGACAACCATGCAAAGCAGGAGTATCAATTATTCCAGTCTTACAGCAGGAAAACTGAACTGAAGCAGTTTGGCTAAATGGTGCTGTATATGAGCAGGATTGGGATTTGAACCCAGGACCGTGTGATTCCATCATCCAGGCAGGGAGAAAGAAAAAGGGCTGACCTAATAACTTAGACTACTTTTGCCATTCTGTCCCCAAACTGGGCACCCCAGTGTACACATAAAAATACATCATAATTTTTAATCAAGACTTTCTTACCGTGCAATATAAATAGCACCTCTGAAACTTGTCCTTCACTTCCTTACGTTTAGCTCTTCAGTTCAAGTGTGAATAAAACCTTTGTTTTTTAAGTTCCACTATCTCCACCTCTGAGGCGGAGCACACATAAATAAACAATTTCTTCCGGGCCCAGAGCTCAAGGCAATGCTTAGGCAAAGCAGTAGACAGCTGCTCAAACTGAGGCCTTGGAGTCAATTCTCCAACTCTGATGAGGTGGGACTGACAAAGCTACTGCTGCCCAAGGTGACCTGGGGAAGGGCCTGATGCTTAACAACCAGCCCAGGCAGCTGCCTGGCCAGCAGCTCAGCAAGAAGCTGCTCAGCTACCTGCCTGGCTCCAGTTACTGCTGAGGACGCTAGTGTTCCAAGGGGAAGAAACTGGAACGCTCAACAGGAACAGCGCTCAGAGCAATCCATTTCCAGTCCACCCTGGTGTGAACAAGAGAGGTCTGCTCGAGGAAGAACCTGGCCCAAAAAAGAAGATAGGAAATAGAAAATCAAAAAGGGGAAAAAGAATACAGAAGAGAGAAGGAAAGGAAGGAAGGAGGGAGGGAGGGAGGACAGCCTTGTTCAGAGAGAAAGAGGAACAGATTATATGCAATGTTCTCAGGACAATCCTTTTTTCTCTTGCTTCCCCACCTAACTGCAGCATTCTCTCCAGCACCATCATTTAGGAGAAAAATGATTCTCCAGTTCTTTGGAGATAAAGGTGACAATCCCAAGCTACAGATATGTGGGATGGGCCAACCAGTTGGACCCCCACATGGAAAGAGCTTGACTGGGACTGGCTGTCCACAGAGGAGAACAGACCTCAACCATGCTGTCCTTTACACACAGAATTTCCCAAGTCTCTACCTTATTACGCAGGTAAATGGAGGACACATGAAATTTACAGCCCAAACTCCATGTTTTGCATGCTCTGACATTTCAAAACACTATACAGAAAGGGACTGCCATTTACGTGACTTCCCTGTGCTCAATTCTACCTTCCCTTTTATTTGTTTACTTTTATGAAGTCTCAGGTCATACAGGATTCCAGAGAATTTATAGGCAGCCTTCTTTCCCTCTCCTGCAATATTTCCTTCCAAACCCCCACCTAGCACAGTAAAAAAAAAAAAAAAAACTATGAATGAAGCCACATAAACACCAAAAAGTGGATGGTCTCCCAACCAAGTTAGTGGATGCCCATCATCTTATTTTTTTTTCCCCTAATACTGTTTAGCAAAGCGGATCTTAGCTGAATGATTTTTTAAGGTGCTGATATGGTGTCAGCCTGAATTTTTTTAAGGTTAAAAAGCTAAAAGTACATCTACAAAAATAGCTTACTTATTAAAACTCTCCATGGTGCCAAAATCTCCTCCCAATCCATACCCCCACTGTGCTGGGAGGAGATGAGGGGGGAAAAAAAAAAAAAAGGTGGGGCACTTTCTTAAAAAAAAAACTGAATTTGGCAGGAAAAGTAAAGGGAAGCTACTTCTCCCAGCTCCCCACCTGCCCCGCCCTTCTCTTCCACCCAGAGAGAGAACAGAAAGTGCCTTAAGCGACAACTGAGTTTACACTGGCCACTCCAATCACATATCTAGTAATAACTTTATGATGTGTTTTTGAGCATAAATTTTTGGGGGAGAGGGTAAGATGTTCTGAGACACACATTCTTCATCCATAAAGGAAACAAAAATGAGTCATACCCAAACAATTCCCGCCAAAGCCTAAGACGCTGGTGATATGTTTTGCTTGGGAAACAATCAGAAGATTTTAGAGTCTACCAGGAGTTAAGGTGATCATACAAGTTTTAAGAAATATTTTGAGAACAGCTAGTGAGAACTTAACTGCTACATATTTTCAATTTTCCTAATATGAAATAAAGATACATTGTGTCAATAATTCAGTTATTGGGGTTCCCGTCGTGGTGCAGTAGTTAACGAATCCGACTAGGAACCACGAGGTTGCAGGTTTGATCCCTGGCCTTGCTCAGTGGGTCAAGGATCTGGCTTTGCCGTGAGCTGTGGTGTAGGTCGCAGACATGGCTCGGATCCCAAATTGCTGTGGCTGTGGTGTAGGCCGGTGGCTACAGCTCCGATTAGACCCCTAGCCTGGGATCCTCCATATGCCCAGGGAGCGGCCCAAGAAATGGCAAAAAGACAAAAAAATAAATAAAAAATAAAATAATAATTCAGTTATTAATTGGGCAAGATGTATTCTAAAGGTCCGTATATTCTACAAGCACTTTCAAATGCATCCCCCTTTCCAACTCTTTAATTCTGTGGAATGTTTTTTTTTTTTTTAAGATGTTTTTTTGGGTTTTTTGTCTGTCTTTTTAGGGCCGCACTTGCAGTGGCATACAGAGGTTCCCAGGCTAGGGGTCCAATAAGAGCAAGAGCTGCCAGCCTACACAACAGCCACAGCAAAACTAGATCTGAGCTGCATCTGTGACCTACACCACAGCTCATGGTAACAGTGGATCCTTAGCCCACTGCAAGAGGCCAGGGATCGAACCCACGTCCTCATCACACCAGTCAGGTTCATTACGCACTGAGCCACGACGGGAACTCCTTTTTCAGATGTTTTTTTAAGAGACAATAGTATGGGCTGGAAAGATATGTAAAAGCCCTTCTGACAAATTTTAAGGTCAGTCTTACTACTTTTTTTTTAATGAATAAGGGAGGTGTTCCATTCATATGAATGGATCCTCCAGAGAGATTCAAGAAACATGGGAAGTAATCACAGAACCCCAAATTTCTTCTTATTTAGAACTCAACATGCTCAAGACAGTAGTTTTAACCCATACTGAACAGAAAAAAGTCCTAACCTTCAGTGCCATGTGAAGGCCAGGTTATTTATTATAAAAGGAGAAGAACATGGTTGCTTATCTCTAGAATTATAACATTTTACTCTAAAGGTAGTTGAAATCACCTAACAGCTTTCTCTCTCTTTATTTTATTTACTTATTTATTTATTTTTGGCATTTTCTAGGGCCAAACAGGCAGCACGTGGAGGTGCCCAGGCTAGGGGTCTAATCGCAGCTACGGCTGCCGGCCTACGCCACGGCCACAGAAACATGGGATCCGAGCCGCGTCTGTGTCCTACTGCTGGATCCTTAACCTACTGAGCGAGGCCAGGGATAGAACCCACAATCTCATGGTTCCTAGTCAAATTCGATTCTGCTGCACCCTGACAGGAACTCCACAGCTTCCTCTTAAAGGCAGCAATTCTCCAAATTTGGTGTGGACAAGATTCATCATCTGATGGACTTAGTTTAAAAAGCAGATTCTAGGAGTTCCCGTCGTGGCGCAGTGGTTAACGAATCCGACTAGGAACCATGAGGTTGCGGGTTCGGTCCCTGCCCTTGCTCAGTGGGTTGACGATCCGGCGTTGCCGTGAGCTGTGCTATAGGTTGCAGACGAGGCTCGGATCCCGCATTGCTGTGACTCTGGCGTAGGCCGGTGGCTACAGCTCCGATTCAACCCCTAGCCTGGGAACCTCCATATGCCGCGGGAGCGGCCCAAGAAATAGCAGCAACAACAAAAAAAAGACAAAAGACAAAAAAAAAAAGCAGATTCTAGGCTCCATTTCTAGAAAAGTAGATGAAGCAGGTGTGGGATGGGGTCAGGGGAGCTGCACGGGAACAATGGTATACAAGTGATTCTGATACAGACCCTGGAAAACACTGTGTTCAAGGTCTCAGCAGAACCAAGGATCAGACTCCAACTATCGCTTTCTAGACTGTGGTTTTATCTGTCTTATTCCCATTGTTCATTCTGTGTTGTTGTTGTTTCACAAGATTAAAAGTATGAATATTTCCTGGGAGTTTCTGCCATGGCACAGTGGGTTAATAACCTGACTGCAGTGGCCCAGGCCAGTGTGAAGGTGCAGGTTTGATCACCAGCCCAGTGGATTAAAGGACCCAGTGTTGGTGCAGCTGCAGTGTAGGTCACAGCTGTGGCTCAGATTCAATCTGTGACCCGGGAACTTCCATATGCCGTGGCTGTGGCCATAAAATGAAATTTAAAAAAATTTTTTTAAGTATGACTATTTCCTGAATGGAATTGACCCCCTCTGAGCCAGAGCCAATGAGTTAGGGACATGCACATTGCCCAACCTGGGCCAATCAGATGCTTTAAATTCTTCCCCCATGAATCTGGACTAAGACCTGGTAAAATCACATTGTGTTCAAGCTTAACTAATACAAAGGCAACTACCGGAGCTTGGAAGAGGAAGCGGGGGAAAGAAAGCACATTTATTAATAGTGAAAATTATGAGCAAATATGCCTTGAAGCAGCAGAAGCTGAAAACCTGACATTCCCTTAGTGGGTCTCTGTTCTTACATGCCCCACAGACACTGAGCATTTCTCCTCACTAAACCATTCATCTCCAGGACTTTCAAAGAAAACTTGAACCATTCACAATTTTCACCTGATACACTGACATCAGAGCCTACTAACCTCTGGGCCTGGTGGAATTTCACAAACTAAGAACATAGCAGGTCCAGTGAGAGTCAGGGCCAGCAGGCTGCAGCCTAAGAAACACAGAGCAAGTCTGCAGAGAGGACGATGCAAAGCAAGGCCCAGGGAGCAACAAAGATGAGAAGAGGACTGGGGGCCAGAGTTCCTGATAATTCTGCTGCTGGGTTCTGCTCCCTTCGGAGAGATACCCACATTCCAGGGGGAAGCTGGTATCTTCCCAAAAAACAAGAGGCTTCCTGCTCTCCTCCCCTCTCTCTCTGGTTTACCTGCTAGCTACTTGAACCCCCAAAGCTCCCAGCAAGAACAGTGAGTAGACAGGCTTAAAAAACACAGAATCCTTGTCCCCAAGTCTCAGGAACCAAGGGTGACCTCTGGGGGCAGTCCCAATGGGCCATGTGCAGAGTGTCAAAACAGTCTTCAGGGAGAGCAAGACGACGCACAGCCGAGACACAAGAGGGGGTGACACTCAGAGAGAAGACGCCTTTTCCCCCCCAAGGACTCTGGTCCCCAACTTACCCTATATATTCCATGACTCTCAATCATCCCAACAAATCTGCTGCTGTTCCTTAAAACCCAGCCAGCCTTCCAAGAATTATTTTTGAAATATTTCAGGCCCAAGGAAGGAAAGTTTCTGGACTCTGCCTAATTCGCAGGCAGCCAAGGAATTGCGAAAGGATGTAACTCACACATGCTTATCATCCCTTACCCAACTGCTGAAGTGACCAGGGTCTCCACCACCACTAGTTGCCCTAGCCTGGCACGTGGCAGGGTCTGCTTTGGAGACACTCTGACTTTTCGTACATAACACAGTTGCAAACTACTTGGAACAGAGAGTACACTGAAGGCGGAAGGACTCTTCTCTCAACCATGTAATGAGTCATAAATACAGAGCTTACATTAATCACTTAAGCACTTCTAAATTCTTTTCTTTCTGCTTCTTTTCATTTATTAGTTTTTTGGTGGGGGGAGGGGAGGGTGGCTGCTCTTAGAAGAGTCTAGAAAGCTTAGATCCTAGAAGAAAACCCTTGCATGTAAAACAAGGGTGTTTGAGAAATGAAGTGAATCCTTGCCCAGCGTAACAGAGCTTTACGCCATCGTGTGGGAAAGGTGCTCTGGTCCCATGTAACACGTTCCTAGTGTGTCATCATGAAAGCCCATGGTGAGGACGGCGTACCTCTGGGAGTGACAGAGGATGGAAGAGATGGAGAAGGCCCCCCACAGACCGTCCCATTCTCCCCAAGAGCAGCACGTGTGGTAGGCATGATGGTCAGGCAGACGGAAAAGTGACTACATCCCGCTCCACCCCCGTCCCCTGCCTCTTGCCCACGTGACCCCGTGGAAGGATGACCTGGCACAGATCCAAGGGCAAGAGCCACACGGCGGGAAAGGCCAGCGCAGGGCTTAGTACAAGCTGGAGAGAAACGTCTAGATGGAAGGTGCCCCTGGGATTTTCACTTCCCTGGAGGTCCTAACCAAGTTCTGGGCACTAAATGAAACAAAGAGGCTCTAAGAAAGAGTCACTGCACAGGGTGGAAATGGTGCATAGCCAATCGGCTTGCCGAAAGACGGGTGATAAGGGGAGAGCACGGCAGCCAGCGAGGCGGACACGGTTCCAGCTGGATTGAGGGTCAAAAGGTGGCTGAGGCATCGCCTTCCCAGAAGAAGTGAGTCACGAGGAAAGTCTGAAAGGGAGGCAAGGTGGCGGGTTTGTTTTTCCCGAAGCCCGGTGTGGGTATTGGCTTAGCAATATGGAAAAGAGCATTAGGAGGGGATAAAGGAAATGGCCATGCCAGCGTCAGAGGAGGATGCGAGATACCTGAGGGCGCCAGGGACGGGGAGGGGCAGGCAGGGAAGCAGGAGGGGGTCAAGCACAGCCAGAAGGGGCTGGGCGGCCCTGATGGATCTGAGGGCGCCGGCAGGAAGGTGGTGCACAGCAGCTTAAGAGGAGGGGCTCTCGAACCAAACGGGGTCACAGCCCAGCCTTGTGTGACTTGCTTCAGCCACTGAAACTCTCAACTGCTTCACTGGTGAAAAAGGGCAAGAAACAATCATACCTCCCTCAAGAGGCTACTGCAACTTATTTAAAGTTTCCCGGGATGGGGTCAGCAAACGACCAGCCCCACGGCCAAATCTTTCTGACCCTGTGCTTTCTGCAGCCTGCACGCTAGGGACAACTTCTACATTCTTACGTGGTGAGGAAAAATTAAAATAATATTTCATGACGTGAGAAAATTCTATGAAATGGACATCTCAGTGTCTGCCAAAAAAGTTCTATCAGAACTCAGCCACACACCCACACATTTAGTCTATGCCCCTCTAATGCTACAAAGGCGAAACAGAGACTGGAGAGACTCCAAAGCCGGCAAAGCCTAAAATATTGACTATTTGGCTCTTTACAGGCTCCTTTGCTGGCCCCTTTCTGATGGGAAGTAGTCCACACCTGTTAAATGAACCTCACTTCATAAGTAAGGAAATCCAGAGAGATACTAAAATCCTTTTATTCGGATATACTTCACATACCATAAAATTCCCTGTTATAAATGGTACAGCTGAATGTTTTCTTGTATATTCAGAGCTGTGAAACCAATACCACACCCTAAATTTGGAACATTCTTACCACCCCCAAAAGAAACCCTGTAGCAACTAGCCAGTCTCCTCCCTCACCCCCCTTCTCCTGAGCCCCCAACACCCAGTAATCTGCTGTCTCTATGGATCTGCCAATTCTGGACATTTCATATCATGGAATCATACAACATTTAACTTTTTGAGCCTGGCTTCTTTTGGTTAGCATAACATTTTCAAGGTTCAGGTAGGTTGCTTCAATCCTTTTTACAGCAGAATATTATTCCACAGTATGTCCACAGCACATTCTGTTCATCTGCTCATCAATTTGTGGGCATCTGGGCTGTTTCCACTTTTTGGCTATTATGAATATTTCTAACAACACTGATGTACACATTTTTGTATATGTAGGATTTCATTTCTCTTGGCTACACACCAACCAGTAGAACTGCAGTGTCAGATGGTAACTATTTAAACTTTTGAGGAAATTCCAAACTGTTTCCAAAGTGGCTGAACCATTTTACATTTCCACCAGCAATGTACAAGGGTTTCAATTTCTCTGCATTTTCACCAACACCTGTTATTGTCTGTCTTTTTGATTAGAACCATCCCAGTAGGTGCAAAGAGGTATCTCATTGTGACTTTGATTTCCATTTGCCTAGTGACTAATGATGCTGAGCATCTTTCCATGTTCTTATTGGCCATCTGTTTACCTTCCTTAGAGAACTCTCTATACAGATATTTTGCACATTTCTAAACTGGGTTATCTGTCTCTTTGGTGTTGGGTTTAAGAGTCCTTTATATACACTGGATATTAGAACCGGACCAGACATATCATTTGCAAATAGTATGTCCCATTCTGTGGGCTGTCCTTCCACGTTCTGGATAGTATCCTTTAAGCACAAAAGCTTTTAATTTTGATGAAGTTCAGTTTATCTCTTTTTTTCTTTTGTTGCTTATGCTCTGGAGTCATATCTAAGAAATCATGCCCTAATCCAAGATCATAAAGATTTACTCTTGTGACTTTCTCTAAGAGTTTCATATATTGAGCTTTTACATTTAGACCTGCATCCTCACAGACACTATGTTGGGTTCTTACCCTGCTGAGCCACAATGAGAACTCCACATTTAGGTTTATGAGGTACATGTAATGTAGGGGTCCACGTGCATTCTTGTGCACAGTGATACCCTGTTGTCTTTGCATCATTTGTTAGAAGAACTATTCCTTCCCCCATAGAGTTGGTTTGGCATCCTTGTTGCAAATTAAGTAACCGTAAGTGTAAGCGTTTATTTCTGGATTCCAAAACTCTATTCCACTGATCTAAGGTGTCTACCTTTATTCTAGGATCACACTTACATGATTAGTATAGCTTTGCAGTAGGTTTTAAAATCAGGAAGTGTGAGTCCTCAAACTTTTTTTCAAAAGCTTCTTGGCTACTCTGGATAACTCCCATTTCCATATGACATTGAGCCTCAAACTGTCAATTTCTGCCTAAAAAAAAAGACAGCTGGGGTTCTGATAAAGACTGGTTTGTATCTGTACAACAACCTAGGAATACTGTCATCACAACAATATGAATTCTTTGTCTGTGAACACGAGATATCTCTCCACTTATTTAGGTCTTCTTGGATTTCTTTCAACAATGTTTTGTAGTTTCAGAGTATAAATCTTATACTTCTTTAATGAAACTGACTGGTGTGCATCATGTCACTGTGCTTCTCTTTACTGTGTCTTTTCCAAACTGAGGGTCTGTGGCGACCCTGCATTGAGCAAGCCTATCAGCACCATTTCTCCACCTGCGTCAGCTCACTTCCTGTCTCTGTCTACGTTTTGGTAATTTTTGCAGTAATTTAAACTTTTCCATTATCATTATATTTGTTATGTTGGTCTGTGTAAGACCATATAAGACAGTGAAGCTAATCGATAAAAGTTGTGTGTGCTCTGACTGTCCCAATGACCGCTGACTCTTTCCTCCTCCCCAGGCCGCCCTTGTTCCTGAGACAAAACAATGACTGAAATTGGGCCAATGAATAACTCCACAGTTGCTTCTATGTGTTCAAGTGAAAGGAAGAGTCAATACGCCAGCCTCCACAAACAACCACCTTGATCAGTCTGCAGCCACTGACATCGGGGCAAGACCCTTCACAAGCAAAAAGATTACAATATGCTGAAGGCTCAGACGGTAGAATTTTTTTTAGCAATAAAGTATTTTTAAATTCAGGTATGTACATTTTTTTAGACATAATGCTACTGCACACTTAACAGACTACAGTATAGTATAAACATAACTTTTATAGGCATTTGGAAACAGAAATATTCACATGGCTCATTTTATTCTGGTATTCACTTTATCACGGTGGTCTGGAACCAAACCCACAATATCTCTGAGGTCTGCCTGTATTACTAAATACTTTTTGATGTTAATGTAAATGGAATTATTTGAAAAAAATTTTTTTTCTGGCCGCACCCATGGCAGGTGGACGCTCCCAGGCCAGGGATCAAACTTGCACCACAGCAGTCATCAGAGCCACAGCAGTGACAATGCCAGATCCTTAACTGCACGAGCTACCAGGGAACTCCTAGAACTTTTGATTAGTATAAATGTGAACTTGAAACTGCAGAAAGCCAATGGGTGACTGTGTAGGAAACAAGGACGAAAGCTTAAGAGAAACCAAAAGTAAAACTAAAGGTAGATTTCAAGGAAATAACATGTGAGGATTCAGGTCAGCCTTCAACCTCCTTGAGGGCAGACTCAGTGTCTGTTGCTCATTTAGCATGGAGTAGGCCCTCAAGAGACATTTGTTGATGAATAAAATTCTTAACACTAACAAAGTGTTTACTCTGCGTTTCCTATTTTAGGCCATAAATAGGCCTTAAATATGAGTTTCCTTGAGCCACAGATTCGTTCCAATGGTGTGGATTGCAGCTATTACTGATCATAATGGGAAAACATTCACAGGCAAGAGAACGTTTGGTGAGGACCCCCCCCCCCACCATTTAACAAGCTCCCTTACCGTTGGTCCAGCTAAGAAGTTGAAGATGTCATGAGACAAGGAAGAAAATGGGATAAGTATCTGAGGGAGCCCTGAGCATCCTGGAACCAGCACTGGTCCTCTTGACAATGATGTAGAGAATGTAGAATGACACCCAAAGGGAAAACAAAGAATGCTTCAGACGGGGCCAGAAGGGCAAAGAGGAGGAAGGACAAAGAAAGGGAGAGCAAGAAGAGCAAACCCCTCTCTTCTGCAGTAGGAAAAGTCGAAACTCAAGGCTAAATATGGTATTTATCAGTACTATAATAATGGATGATCAATTAAAATCATAAGCTTTCGCTAAGGACTAGTGTACACTGTGCTGTGCTGGCACCATGCTGAGGGGCCCATGCACATAGTCTCATCAACCCCTTTGTGACAATTCCGAGGCAAGTATTATTATCGTTAGAGATGTTAGGATAACTTGTCCAAGGCCTCAATCGGCATTTAAACTCAGGTCACCTGACTCCAAAATGTACCTATCATGCAGGGTGTGCACACAGATAAATTCATACTGTACACACCTACTCACAAGTGCAGCAAACATCTGCTACCCTATACAGTTACTAACTCGAATATCCTCGTACTCATTACTAATTTGATTCAAACAGAAATCAAAAGTTTACAAGGACATCACTGCCCTTACTCTTTTTAGGGTAACAAGACAAATGAAATGCCTAATAGAAAGCTTGCAAATACTGTGCCATTAAAACCACACATATCATAAAGCCCAAGATCATGTTGTTTCCTGGGGCCTGTGGGGGAATACTGGGGTTACATCCTGGATCTGTCGCAAACCAGATATGTAACTTTGAAAATGTCCTTTTTCTTATTAGTAAATTTTCCTGCCCAAATCTGCAAGGCCACTGCCAATTCTATGATTCTACCAATTTACTCCTCTTCTAAGCTTTCAATGATTAGGTCATCAACTCTCATTGTACGCATACTTACACCGTCATCAAACCCACTGGTCAATTATGGGTCTCGATGCAGGGCAAATGAGAAGAAGTATATGTGGGCACATTGAAAAGTACCCTTGATCAGAATGCCATTTCTCAAGAAAAGAAAAAGGAAGGGTGCGGGGGGTGCAGGTGGGGGGATAGATTTGCTTTGATAAAGTGCATCCTGCGCCTTTC
This sequence comes from Phacochoerus africanus, assembly GCF_016906955.1. Taxonomy (NCBI): domain Eukaryota; kingdom Metazoa; phylum Chordata; class Mammalia; order Artiodactyla; family Suidae; genus Phacochoerus; species Phacochoerus africanus. Next base: position 133,225,958 of record NC_062544.1, read on the forward strand.
TTCCCCTGCCTGCCTGGTCCATATTCTAAATCACTTCCGTGCTTTCACATAGTAAATTTTCTGCTAGATGTCTAGATATGCTGGAGATCAGGTTACAGTGTGAAGGACAAAAGATAAAAACAATCTGCATACTTCCATCTGGCTCTTCAGAACAAAGTCTAGAAACTTGAAATGTGAGGAGAGAAGCATGCTCCTCGAGCTGCACAACAGATACAGCAAAATGTCACAGAAACAAATCTTTCAAGAGAATCAGAGATGCTGGAATGCGTAATTAACTAACATTTACTCTGAGGGCATTTAAAAAAAAAAAAAAAAAAGACCTGGGTACTAAATGCAATGCTGTCTCTATTACAAGGGGATGAAAGTTGAGAACAGACCAAGGTATTAGAAAATCCATACTGTGGGGATGCTATTCTTATTGCGGCCAAATGACTCCTTAAAAAAAGAAAAAAAGAAAAAAAAAAGAAAGAAAAAGAAAAAAAAGAAAAAGAAAAAACCCACCAAGCGCCTCTATGTATTTATTAACACAGTCTCGCCAAGTTTTCAGAACTCAAAAGTCAACACTCGAGGCTTGACTCGTGTCAAACTATTCCTTCGCCACATGGCACAGGGCCATGGAAGACGGATTTTCAATATGAAACAAACCAGAAGGTCCAATACAAACATGGGCTTTCCAATATATAAAATTTAAGAAAAGCCAGGGTCTGTGCAGAAAACATTAAACTGGTTTATATATCAAAATCATGAGGTTTAAGCAGAAACGCAGCATTAAAATAATTTACAAAATGGCTCAACGATGAACATTTTCCTCCATGAAAAAACAACACCCTTAATGTTTTTCATATGGCACATAAATTTTACAATACCTGAAGGAATATTTTCATTGGTTACACCAACACTATAGGTCTTTTTAGCTCTTAACCATATTACGATTCTTGCCTTTTTATAGCATTTTTGTTGTTGTTTGCACCCCATGTAATAAGCTTTTGAGAACAAGACGCAAACCACAATAAAAAAGGAAAAAAAAAAGGACTACCCTTTGTGACTGCAACTTTCACAAGAGGTTGGGGCAGGAGAGGGCTTCCAACCTACTTTTTATAGCTGCTATCTTGTTGCAATTAGTGTAAAATAATTGTCTGCACAGGCCCAAGAAGAGGCTAAGTTGAGGCACTTGAATGCATTCCCGAAAATGATTTCCCTGCCTCTCCCTTCAGCCTGCTGCAACAGATGTTGGCTGTTAAGCTGCGCAGACGACACAGTTCATGACTCTTCTAAGACGGCTGTGTGCCACATCTGCAGTTGATGAAATGGAGAGCAGAAGTGTGGCAGACACACAGAGGCGAGTGTGAGCGAGGCAGGCAGGCGCAGGCTGGGCCCGGGGAACTGTCTTGAAGGCTGGCCTAAAAATAGACACACGCTCACACTCCTCCACCCTCTGCATCCAACCTCATAAAACCGGGCCTGCCTGTCCTATTATGGAGTCAGCCTATGGCAGACGCTTCCTGCATCCAACTCGGGCTGCGGATACCGAGAGAGCGTCACGGCGGGAGTGGAGGGAAGCAGGCTGTGCAGCATCCTCAAACTGCAGCTTCGCTCTCCGAGCCTCGGTAGGACTGGGCTTCGGTCCAAGTTCAGCTGGGCCCCCAGAGAAAGGCAATGCTTGTGTTTAGCCCGCACAATACTGACATAACATTAACAGATTTACATATGCAAAACTGTGAAGCAACAGGCATTCCCCCTCAATTGACCCACAGCTTGTAGTGTCTGCCGAGTTATTCCCCGCTTCGGCTCTGTAACCAAGTGGGCGGCATGCGAATACCATCTGGGTACCACTTATTGAAAACTGGCAGTCGTTCTGTAATAGGCAAGCTGGCAATAAGAGGGAAGGGAATAAATTGCATCATTTAGTTAACATCCACTTGCTTTGCGGCTGTTAAAAACCCATGACTGAATAATAATTTGGTTATTTCTTTTGCCAGAAACTGCCGTCAGCCAAATCATACTACGCACGCTGCAGAAATCAACTTGCAAAATTTCCACTTGAAAAAGGATTGAGGAGGATCAGGGCGCAATGGGCACCAAGCTCTGTTTGTGAAGAGTAGTGACTGTGGCTGTGGGACCTCCGTGTCCTCACCAGCCCGTGGTTGATGGTGCCGAGCCCTCGTCAGCCACCCGGCCACACTGGGCCCCAGCATCAGGCTGTGATGTGCAATAATGGCCCTGAGAGGCACCGACCGAAGGGTATGTGTGTGACAACTTATCTACGTGGCTCTCTGCTGGCCGTGATGCAGATGTGGCCAGGTAAGCCTGGTGTGGAACTGACATCTCCTAGTCTCTGCCTCAAAACAAAGTGGGTTCAGTGAACAGGCTCACAGGAAACCCGAGCACTACCTGCCTGAGTCCCCTAATTCGATGCTTAGAGCATTCAGGCGGCATTGTTCCTTTGTGGTTTGCTCAACTGCTTCCAATCTGACTAATAAAGTGCCAGAAACCTTAGACCACCACAAATAGGTAGAAGTGATCTTCAGGGAAAATCCATGGGTCTGAAGTGGATCTCTTTTGAATATTTTTGTAAAGATATGAAATTATCACCTTATTTACTCTATACTGAGTGTGCGTACAGATGTATAGACATGCATATACATATACATACTATTTTTCTTTTTATGTCTTTTAGGAAAATCAAGGCTAACATATGCCAAAGAGACCAATGCTATGGCAATCTTTTAAAGTTATGTTTCAAAAATGTGTATCTTTTCATTATTTATACCTTTATTAATTTCTATGACATTGGTCCCTTACACGTTTTAGTCTTGATTCTCCAAAGAGACCTAAAAAAGGAAAAGATAAATAGCTAATAGAAAGAAATAAAATGTATATATGCACGGCTTTTAAAAACTGCAATAGCACTGGTCATTTATACATGCTTCGGCCTTGATTTTCCTCAAAAAACACAGAAAAAGAAAGAAATGGAAAGAAACAAAAGGAAAACCTGGAACAACAAAAGGATAAAGCAGGAAAGAAGATATGGAAGTGAACATACTTCACTGGATCAAGTAAAAAAAGGAAGAGAGCATTTGCCCTGATGTTAATGGCAGAAATACATGTTTACAAAATCCAAACTCTAAGCTCTCCTTACTTTTGCATTTGAAAAGAAAAGGCTAAAAATCTTTCAAAGCCCCACACAAATTAAAGACCACTGGATTTTATAAGAGGGGTGGACTTTCTGACAATAACAGTCAGCTGTTTGTACTTTAAAATAGGCAGAATACAATCACGAAGGTGGAGAACAGAAAAAGAAGGTAGGACCAAATTGTTACATATTTTATAAACCACATTTGCAAATCACCAAATGTTTAAGCGAAACTTGGGTAACAGTTATTTTCCAGGGAATGATGATAAATAAGAAAGATAATAAATTCCCCCCACACCCAGATTCAGGTTACGATTGTAATCCTACCTTGCTCTAAACAGCTTACAAAGGAGCAGACTAAGTCACTTGTTTATCTAGAGATATCAAAAGATGTTAGGACTATAAAGCAATCAGCTGAATTTGCTCCTTAAAAGGATGAGAAACAAAAGGATATCTCCAAGTCATTGATCTTCTAATCAGTATGTTAAAAGGAAGCTAAATAGTTATTATATTGACATACACACACACACACACACACACACACGTGTGTATTCAGGAACATGCACATCCGCCCCTCCTCCTTACCTCCACCCCTAATAAAATCAGCAAGCAGTCACAGAACTACCACGGGCCTGAGGGTCAAGAGAACTGGTTTTCATCAAAGCTCTGCCATTTTCTAGCTGTGTGACCTTGGGCAAGTCCCAGTTTCTCTGGGCTTAATTCTCTTTTCTTGGAAAATAGTGATGTATAACAAAGACATGGTTAGCAATTCCCCAAATCTAAACAAAATAATGGTTTTCCTAACAGTTCTTCATTGCACATTTATTATTACAAAATGTGAACCCTGAATTTCACATTACAAAATGTGAAAATAAATGAATCCAAGTACTCAGGATTTCAAAATTATTCTCATTTTACTTTGCAAATTACACTTAGGGTAAATATTCCTGGGGGTTTTGTTTGTTTTTAAAAATACACATGCTGAAGGACTGAACTGCCTTAAACAAATATTTATCTCCCAGAACATTATATGTTCCTCAGTGTTTGTTTAAAATCCAAAAAGTTTCCAGTAACTGCAAGATTTCTATTTAATAGGCAATTTCTTGATAAATAAATAGAATACAAAGTTAACTTACATAGCCCGTCATTTTGGCAATAGGTAGGAATCGAGAGGTAAAAGTCGAAAGAACCTACAACCCAAACATGGTTTGGTCCAAAGCAAGATTCTAGAAAGCCAGCATTCCCAGGAAACATGTTTTTAACTTACTGTCACGTCTACTGTCAATGCTGCATATTTAAAAGTCATCATTCTCTCCTTGTTGATTTCCACTGTTTCATTCCCCTTAAGCTCTTCCACCAATGAACCATGGCAGGGTTTTCCCTAAACCGCTTTAAAGGATGCATACGTCCTGGCAAAAGGCCAAGATTCCAGCCAACATCAGCATTTTCCAGTTAACCCTCATCAACAACTCTATTGTCTTTCAGAAGTGGAGACAATGCACTTGACCTCTGGGCAGTGGCCTATGTGTGTGAAGGTTTCCCCAGGCGCAGTGAGACTTTGGTGCTAATCCACATGGCACCTTGCATAACAACTTCCCCCTCCTCTGACATCCAAGAGCAGACACTCACAGGCCAGCTGGCGAGGGTTTGCAGTCAGTGGCCAGGAAAGAGAGTGGAAGGTAACTGGTCCATGAGAGGCAGGAATTCCCACTTTGGCCTCATTAGCAAGAGGGCTGAGCCGCCAAGGCTAAGGTTAACATTAGCCAAATACACCTGGCTAATCTTGTAAAGAATAAAGATTTGCTCATTAACTCAGCTGAGAAAGGTGTGACCTACAAACCTGAAGAGCTATTTTCAGGTCCTTAACAGTGCTCATTTTGTGATCAAGTTACAAATTCCATGTGGTTCTTCCTAAGATCCCTTTCAAGGGTCTTTTGATGCTGGACAGTAGGCCTTCCACCATATCACTCACATACACACACACACACACACACACACACTCTCTCTCTCACCACTTTCACCATGCAGGTCCTTAAGGTTGAAAATTTCCCCCAGAAGAAGGGAAGGTAGGCTTCCAGCTTAGGTGCGAGTTACCTGACAGCTCACATGCTACTGATCAGAGGCCAGGAGGCAGGGAAGGGCACCCCCCATGCCTCACAGAATGAAGGGGGTTGGTGCCAGGCCACACGCTACTCCCCCAGGGAAGAGAGCTCCTCGGCTCATTCACTCATTCTTAAGAGGCTCCCGGACAGAAACAGGGAGAGACCCACTCTCCCCAGGGTAACAGATGTAGGGATGGTAATTCACCCTGCAAGGTCCACACAGGCACTAATGGGCCCGGATCTGGCTCGTTCTTTTCACTTTCAGCTAGAAATAAAACTTCAGCAGCCATGATCTTGACTGACTGTCTTTTTTTAGGGTTGCATCTGCTGCATAGGGAGGTTCCCAAGGTAGGGGTTGAGTCGGAGCTGCAGCTGCCGGCCTACACCACAGCCACAGGAATGCGAGATCTGAGCCTCGTCCGTGACCGACACCACAGCTCACGGCAACACCGGATCCTTAACCCACTGAGCGAGGCCAGGGATCAAATGAGCCTCCTCATGGATCCTAGTCAGGTTCGTTAACCACTGAGCCACGATGGAAACTTCAAGAGCCATGTTCTTTAGGAGCTAGGAAAAGAAGGAGGGAAGGAAGGAAGAAGAAAAGAAAGGGGAGAGAGAGACAAAATGGAAAAGCTGGACAGACAGAGAGGTGGAGAGAGAAAGAGACGGAGAGACTGGTGCCTGGGAGAAATAGGAGGAGAGGGGAGAGGAAGGTAACTGCTTGCCATGAAGACAAAACAAACTGCGAAATCTGGAAATAAATACTCGTGGCTGAATTCCAACACAACTGGTTTTTGCTGTCAGTCTTAGGAAATAAAACTCTTATCAAAGGCAAAAAGGTTCAAGGGGAATTTACCATATCTGGGCTGCACATAAACTAAAAATTACAGGTTTCTGCAACAATTTGGATTAGGCAACACTTCTCCACCCATCAGTTTAGGTTTTAACCCACTTCCCCCTGCCACGTTTTGACACTGTGAGGATTCCGGAATGGAACCTAGAGCAGCCACAAACATCCAGCTCAAAGTACGGGAGGCGAAGGGCTGGAGAGCAGGTTTGTGGAAACGCAAAGAAAATGCTCTTTATTTGAGGAAGGAAGAGCCTGGCGGGTAGACAAACATTTCAGGAGTTCTCCAGGTGTATGGCTGGGGTGGGGCGAGGGTGAGGCCCTGACAGGCCCCATGGGCCCCTGTGTTCCTAGGCACCCAGGTCAACATCCTTTTTTTCAAATGGCCCTGAAAGCCATCGAGAAAGTCCAGTTGCCCAGCAAGGGCCCCTCAGAGCCACAATTAAGGGGCAATGCATGCATTTTCCCCCTTCTGCCACATCAAAAGGCAAATTACTGCTCTTAAAGGGGGGAGGCAGAGATGAGTATGAATTAAAGACACAAGAGGTTCTTGTGGAGAATTATTTCTGACACAATTACCCAACACCCTTTTCTACCCAAACACCTGGGTGGCTGCTTCTCAGGAGCATATGAAGTATTCGAGTACATTCCAGCAAGGTTCAGAGACGGGAGGAAGACAGGGCCTGGACATTCCAACCTTCGCTGGGCATCAACGCCCCCATATTTACAAGGTCTTTTGGCAACCCAGGTCTGAGGGCCTGCTGTGTACATCTACATTAGCTAGAAGAAAAGATCTAAGGTTCCCTCCTCAACTCCAAAGAGGCCTTTTCTATCCAGTCCCAGGGCAGGGGCCAGGACAAACAGCCAATTTCATAAGAGGCCAAAGGGCAGCTTGGAAAAGTGAACAGGGAGAAAAGATGAGGCAACTTTTGCAGTTCCCTTTCTGCTGGGGCCTCTCCATGGGGCTTCACTCTTTGTTTGGAAGAGATCTGAATTCCAGCACAGAGGGCACATCTGTGGGTAAACACACACTGGAAAATGGGAGTGATGCGCCAATTATGTCAGACCACTGATCACTACCACTAGTGTGCATATGCAAAAAGAAAGACGGCCCTATTGAGTTAAAGACTTAGCGAGTGCAGGTTGAATATGCAAAGGCAAGATCCCACCTTTAGTTTAAAACTAACACACACACACACACACCCCCCCAGAAGTTTTCATTCTGAGACAAAATGATTTTCCTCTCCAAGAGCATCATGAAAGCAACAGGCTATAATAATGCAACATCTGTACTTGTCCTTCCCTGCCAATTCTCTCTTTTTAATTTATTCCTTCCTCTATATTCCCTACCCCCCTTCAAATTAGACTTGGCCTTTACTGCTCCACCAGAAATAAGACAAAAGTTAAAACAAAAAGACAAAGCAAGTACTGATAATAAGCACTAATATTTAAACAGCATTTGCTATGTAAAAATACTAAGTACTTAATTTGTATTACAGTGACTCATTTAATCAGCACAAGAACACACCAAGATGGATGAATCGTCCCATTTGACAGATTTAGAAACTAAGGCAAAGTATGTAAGTAACATATCCAAAGTAACCCAACTGGTAAGAAGCAGGGCCAAAATTCAAACCCAGGCAAGTTAACCACTGCTCTATACAGCCTCAAAAATGTATTAACCGAAGAAGTTAATTTTTGACTCTTGAGCTGTTAAGGGTCCACAAGTTGGTTATATATTGGATTTTCAAAGTTAATGTTAACGCTGTGAGATTTATGCACTGACTTTATATATGATACAACTCTTAGAAACACACCACCCATCTACCACTTACAGCTAGCATGGGAAAGAATGACGATTAAGCATCTACTCTCCTATCCAGTGTTTCTTCCAAGGTGACAACTCAGTCACTGGTATTTTGTCTCCCCTCTGACTTCTGTACTAACTGAAAATGGATTTTTTTTTTTTAGATTCTGAAACAAATACATTTTTATAATTCATAACCAGAGTATTTTATTTCACAGATTAGAAAGAATAATGGGAATGAAATTCCCTCTCAGCTTTGACTGTAACTTTTAATCTTCAAAGTGAAACTTACTAACAGCCTTTAAGATGGAAGACGTGGTAAAATATATTAAAGAATACTCTGATTCTGGAAGCTGAGCACCCCTCCCCCCCATTGCTCTCTGGTAAACGTCTAAATTTTATATAGCTATATAAATAAAAAGGTATTTAGAACATACCTTTTTACAGTTGGAAGCTAAATGTATATAAAAATATTTTTAGCAAAGATAACCTTTATTTGAAAAATTAAACTACAAATGAAATACAAGTTCATTGTATAAAAGGGTTTCAAAAAACACAGCATAAATAAAACAAAAGCAAGAGGGCTTCTCGCTACCCTCTCTCCTTCAACCCTTAACATAATGTATTTTTCAGAATTAGCCACATCCTTAGTGTCAGTGATGACACAGAGCAGGAAGGGGGGGGGGGTGTGCAAAACCTTGGCTGTCTCTAATCCCCATTACCTACCCCCTACCCCCAATACCTACCAAAGTAATTATCAATCACACAACAAGCTGGTTAAAAGCACAAACTCTGGAACATTACTGCCTGGGCTTGAATCCTATCCCCTCCACTTACTCTCTATTTGACCTTGAGCTAATAAGTTACATAACTTCTCTGTGCCTCAGCTTCCACATATGTAAAGTGAGAATAACAGTAGTACTTACCTTACTGAGTCATGGTAGAAGAGTAAAAAATTACATGAACTAATATTTCTTTTTCTTTTCTTTTTTTCTTTTCTTTTTTGTCTTTGTGCCTTTTCTAGGGCCACTTCCACGGCATATGGAGGTTCCCAGGCTAGGGGTCTAATTGGAGCTACAGCTGCTGGCCTATGCCACAGCCACAGCAACGCCAGATCCAAGCCACATCTGTAACCTATACCACAGCTCAGGGCAACACCGGGTCCTCAACCCACTGAGCAAGGCCAGGGATCAAACACACAACCTCATGGTTCCTAGTCGGATTTGTTAACCACTGAGCCACGACGGGAACTCCGTGAGTTAATATTTCTAAAACAATGACAGGCACAGAAGTTCTGTGTCTTTCATGTATTTTTTTAAATAAATTAATATTCAGTGAATAGAAAGCAAAACCATAGTGTTTGGCAACTTAGTTTGTGAAAGTAAGAAAACTATTAGGAAGAGAGGAAAACAGATTCAGCTTCTATAAATCTAAAGTTTGCTAGTAATGGGTATATAGAGTCCAAATTTATTCATCTCCAGCTTGGATTTTTGGTTCAAATTATAACGATCAGTCCCAGATCAGGTCATACATTCAAAGACCAGGAAAAGAAGTGATTTTTCTAGTTCTCTGTATTCACCATATTTTTACCACTCTTTAGCACACAGCAGAGATAAAAACAGTGGGCTTACTATGCAACTATCAATTCAAGACACCCCCCGCCCCCCCCCAACAGAATATACTCTTTGCAGTTCCTGAATAGACAAGATGAACTGCCATTGTAGTTTGTTTCCTCCCAGACTTTAGAACTTTGGGTTTTTTCTGCAGGGACATGTTATATAACTAGAGACACAAAAATTCATCCTCATTTCAAAAATACTACCAACAAACACTGAGAAAGCTGGTTTCTCTAATAAATATGCACTTCAGAATGAGATTCTGAGAAGAATAATGCCTGAAATGGATAGCTTCAGTGTTGAGTTTGGCATACATGTTCTAGCTTAAACTCTCAAAGAAGCAAAAATAAATTTTTCCAAAGGAAACAATTGCTACGGCGTAAAACTATCAGGCTCGATCCATGACAACATTCTATAAAACATCAAGACATTTATAAGAGTAAAGTGTGCTATAAAACAAAATTACATAAATTATAGTATATTTTTATTTGTTGATTCTGAACACAACAACATATAACTATCTTTCCCCAAAAATACTACTGGAATTACTCAAATACAAGGGTAGGGCATAAAGAATTATTTTCCTCTTTGGTGAGTGGCGTTTCCCTGGTCAAAAGAAAACATTAGAAACTGAACAGAAACCAAAGTAAAAAATGTGGCAGTAGCCTGGACAGAAAGATGACAAAGGTTACAGCCACACTTCACATACATAATGTTTCCAGGATCCTCAATTTATAGTTTAGATTCAATATACACATTTCTGACATAAGAAACAAATGTTCTATCTTTAGTTATTGGTTTAAATGAAATTTTGCATTTCCATTCAGAAATCAATTAGAATTGTTTTAGGGGGAAATGTGAAAAAATAGAGAAGGAATCACTGCTACATATGTGAAGCTGAATATAAATTGTGATACAATGAAACTGTCTCAGACATAAAACCCTTAAATCTTTTGATCTTTAGCATCAATGACTGGGCTTCTACTATAATTCAGATGGGAGGAATTCAAAGAATATACTACTAAAGCATATCCCCTGAAGTTTTCACATATTGTTTAGTCCTATCTAATATACTACCTCTAAACCATTCCATCTCAGAAGTGTTAAAAAATACTCAGCATTCAGTACCTTATTTTATTCTAATGCTACAAGAGTTTTCCACAACACATGTATTCATCCTTTACTAAATGTGTATTACTGTGTAGAGAAGCCAGAGATAGAGAAAAATGAGACAAAAGTCCTGCCTTGGAGAGAATGAAGTCTAGCCCAAAAGAGAGTCATATAAAGAACTAATTACTACCACCACTATTATTATTGTTGTGTAAAGCAAAACCAATGCAATAAAGCAAGAAAATATGAAAAAAGGAGTTAACACTTATCTATGAGATGTTAAGTGTTGTTTTCTGAAATATAACAGTAATATTTTGAAATATAACTCTCCTAATGAGAGTTCAACAAGGTGATCAGACATAAAATAAATTTAAAAACACAGAGCTATCTACATACCAAAAATAATTAAAAATTACACGAAGGATTATGTTTTTCTTATGTAGGGAGAGACAAATAACTACAAAATTTTCTTAAGAAAGAAAAAAGGAATACTTAAATGAAAGGGTAATTAATTTTTTTAGAAAACCTATTTTCTGGAGTTCCCATCATGGCTCAGCAGTAAGGAACCCAACTCCCAACTAGTATCCATGAGGACATGGGTTCAATCCCTGACCTCACTGAGTGGATTGAGGATCCAGTGTTGCTGTGAGCTGTGGTGTAGGTCACAGATGCAGCTTGGATCTGGCATGGCTGTGGCTGTGTCGTAGGCTGGCAACTATAGCTCTGATTCAATCCCTAGTCTGGGAACTTCCATATGCCACGGGTGATGCACTAAAACGGACTAAAAGGAGTTCCCGTCGTGGCACAGCAGAAATGAATCTGACTAGGAACCATGAGTTTGCGGGTTCAATCCCTGGCCTTGCTCAGTGGGTTAAGAATCCGGTGTTGCCATGAGCTGTGGTGTAGGTCGCAGACTCAGCTTTGATCCCGAGTTGCTGTGGCTATGGTGTAGGCTGGCAGCAACACCTCCAATTAGACCCCTAGCCTGGGAACCTTCATATGCCACAGGTGCGGTACTCAAAAGACAAAAGACAAAAAAAAAAAAAGGACAAAAAAAACCCTATTTTCCTATTTTGCGACAACTTATTCTGAATTTCAACCAAAATGACAAAGAAAATTATTGTAAAAAAATTCAAGACATCTCAGAAAAATTGAAAAAAGCAAAAATAAAATTTTCAAGTATAATTAGGATATGAAACATTTACTATTAAACATATTATAAAGCCATTTAACTAAAACAGCATGGGATTGGTAAAGAACTAGACAGAAAAATCAATGAAAATATAGTAAGAATATTGATAATAGTTATAACGACAGCTAACATGTGAGTGCTCATTATACGCCAAGAGTTTTATATTTAGAGTTCCCAACACACTGATCATCCAAAATTTTTAATTTTTTTAATTAATGATTTTTATTTTTTCCATTATGGTTGGTTGATTATCCAAATTTGATTCATTTAAAATCATTAACATTAAGATAAGCAGAATAATTTTCCTAATATCTTTTTTATAATGATTTTTATTTTTTCCATGATAGCTGATTTACAATGTTCTGTCAATTTTCTACCGTACAGCAAGGTGACCCAGTTACACATATATGTATACATTCCTTTTTCTTACATTATCATGCTCCATCATAAGTGACTAGACATAGTTTCCAGTGCTACCTTATCAGTTTCTTAATAAACTGGATTCTAATATTTTTATTAATTTCATAACACTGCCTATAATATTCTTCAAGATTTTATTTTATGATTAATAAATATGAACTTCTGACACCTTCACCTGTCAGTATCTCTGGTACATAATATTAACTGAGAAAACACACTCTCAGAGTTCCTATTGTGGCTCAGTGGGGTAAGGACCCATCATAGACCCTGTGAGGATATGGGTTCAATCCCTGGCCTAGCTCAGTGGATTAAGGATCCTGCATTGCCACAAACTGTGGCATAGGTTCGCAGATGCAGCTTGGATCCAGTGTTGCCAGGCTTCTGGTGCAGGCCTCAGCTGCAGCTCTGAGGATCTGATCCCTGCCTGGGAATCCATATGCTGTAGGTATGGTCATTAAAAAAAGGATAAAAAGGAAAATGCACTGTCTACAGGTGCTATAGTACCTGTGAGCTACAGCAAATTCCACTAAATTGAGGTTATTCTCAATTTTATTATCCTATATTCCAATGTGTAAATATATGTCACCCTAAATATCTTCACAGGACATATTTTTATCTCCATTCTGAGTAAAAGTAAAACATTAAATAAATATATTTGCTTTATAATTTCTTGGAATGTTTGGCCAACTATAGATATTGTAAAATTGCAAGTCTCACCAATTTCATTTCATTTTGGTATAGAACTCACATTACCTGATTTAAAATAGAAGCTTTGTCTCCCACTGGTGAAATACTATAAAGTAGAGGTATAAAATTTTAAAATAAAAACGTTTTCACTTTTTGAGCTCACATTATCTAACTTGTTCAGTTATTACCTTGCATATGCAGGGATAAAAATTATGATGTTGTTCTACTGGTAATATTTTCCCCAGTAATTGTAATTTGCTGAAAATCTCAAAAAAGTCATGCACGTATAAACATTCTTTGAATTAATAATATATTCAACTAATATTTTTTGCTGCAGTATTTTTTTTAAAGTGTAGTTGATTTGCAATGTTGTACAATTTCTGCTAAACAGCAAAGTGACCCAGTCACACATATATATAAATTCCCTTTCTCATATATCTTCCATCATGGTCTATACCAAGAGACTGGATATAGTTCCCTGTGCTATACAGCAGGACATCACTGCTTATCCACTCTAAATGTCATAGTTTGCATCTACTAATCCCAAACTCCCAGTACATCCCACTCCCTCCCCTCTCCTCCTTGGCAACCACAAGTCTGTTGTCTCCGTGTGTGAGTCTATTTCTCTTTTGTAGACAGGTTCATCTATGCCATATTTTAGATTCCACATATAAATGATATCATGTGGTATTCATCTTTCTCTTTCTGAATTACTTCATTTAATATGATAATCTCTAGTTGCATCCATGTTGCAACAAATGGCATCCTTCCATTTCTTTTTTTGACTGAGTAGTATCCCACTGCATATACATACATCTCTCCCAAGGCAATAGAAATAAAAACAAAAATAACCAAATGGGAACTAATCAAACCTAATAAGCTTTTGCACAGCAAAGGAAATCATAAATAAAAAATGGAAAGATAACCTATGGAATGGGAAAAAATAGTTGCAAATGATGTAACCGACAAGGGCTTGATCTCCATAATGTACAAACAACACATACAACTCAACAAAAACAAAAAATAACCCACTTGAAAAATGGGTAGAAGACCTAAATAGACATTTCTCCAGAGAAGACATACAGATGGCCAGTAGGCACCTGAAAAAATGCTCAACACTGCTCATTAGAGAAATGCAAATCAAAACTATGAGATGCCACACTCAGAGGATGGCCATCATTAATAAGTCTACAAATAACAAATACTGGAGAAGGTGTAGAGAAAAGGGAATCCTCCTACACTATTGGAGGGAATGTAAATTGGTACAATCACTATGGAAAACAGTGAAGAGGTTCCTCAAAAACTAAAAACACAACTAACATATGATCTAGCAACCCCAACCCTGAGCATGTATTTGGACAAAACCATAATTCAGAAAGATACATCTATGTTCACAGCAGCACTATTCACAATAGCCAAGACATGAAAACAACCTAGATGTCCATCAACAGATAAATGGATATCCAACTGATTTTAAATAAAATACAACCAAAAGTTACAGCACTCATTTATAGATGTTTAATACCACCATGGAACACTTATATTGATTTATAAAATAGTTTCTCAAAGTTTCAAATACTTCTAAAACTTAATCAATAGCTAAAGTAGTTGTTTATACCCAACATGAGCCTCAACTCAAAAATTTTATAATTTGGTGATCTGTGTATACATAAAAGTACTTCTAAATGTTGGTATCTATAGCTTCTATTCAAGTGATAATACATTCCAAATTGAACACAATTATGAAATATGGGCTCTCCACAATCCCTTCCAAGTACATATCTGCTCCACAGGTTTATCTAGTAAAAATAGTTTTTACCACCATATGTCCTCCACCAAAATTGGTATTTATATCATACCCACAAAAACAAATAACTTTATCTTCCATTTTAAACTCTTAAACAGAATTTATATCATCCAAAATAATGTAAGATGTTTCACCTTCAAAAGAATGAAATTCCAAGAGCTTTACTTTGATTTCATAAATTGGATATGAAAAATATCTAGTTATTATGAAAATTACCCCAACTGATTTTCTATTTGAAGTATTCAATGTCATTGATATGAGACTATCATTTGTTGTTTATAAAGTAGTTATGTATTCACAACAACAATATTAATAGTTATCAATTCGCTTCCTGCACATACTGAAGAAAACTTGGACTCCAATATGAGTGAAATTCATTTCAAAAAATAACCATTAGATCTAAATGAAAAGTCATGTTTCATAGACTGAAATAGAGATGGGACATTCTGCAACTATACGAGGCCATAGTCTTCTTAAAATAAGCAATTTGAGATCCTGCTGTATAGCACTGGGAACTATATCTGGTCACTTATGATGGAGCATGATAATGTGAAAAAAAAGAATGTATACATGTATGTGTAACTGGGTCACCATGCTGTACAGTAGAAAATTGATAGAACACTGTGAACCAGCTATAATGGAAAAAATAAAAATCATTATCAAAAAAATAAGTACTAACTTTGAAAAATATGTAGTATTTTTTTCCAGAAAATGATCTCCTGATTTTCTTAACTTCAGTGATTTTACTACAATCCCTCCAGAGGATGATAAATGTCAGAAACATTTTACGGAAGTAAATACTCATGGTCAACTTTCTTGAAAATAGAAAAATAGTCAGGGACTATTTCACTTAAAAAGCTCTGGTTTTTTAAAGCTCTTTTGTTGCCAAAATTATTTATTACAAAATACAGTTTTAAAAATTTACCAAATATTAAAAACAGTTGTAGATTTAAACCATTCAATAAATGAAAAACTCATAAAACATCCTGTTACCAACAAGAACATTCAGACTTCCTTTCACTCTGCAGCATGACTCCTCAGACTCCATTTCCCATATAGTTCAGGTGAACTAACCTGAAATTTCCTATGTTTCCCCTGACTCCAACCACTTGGAGTTATAGGTCCCTAGCCACTCCCTTGAAATAGAGGTGTTAATACGATGTTGCACCTAGAAAGGGTTAGGAGAAAAGGGTCATCTTTCAGAGCTCACTACACAGGCATCTCACACAGGACAAGGAACACACAGAGGGAGAAAAAGCAAACGAAGTAAAGGTCTCTTTATAATAATACTTTGTTATAAAATAAAACATCGGTGACAAATGCCAAGCTAGATAGGATCCTTCAACAACAGATATAAAATTAGGACTGTCCCTAACAGACTGACATAAATGGTCCTGTAAATCTAATTTACACCCTAGAGCTTCCCCTTTAGATAGTTTCATGATCGTCTCTATTTTGAGATGAGAAATTCATGGCATAGAGCTGTACAGGAGAGTTCCCATCGTGGCTCAGTGGAAACAAATCTGACTAGCTCTAGCATCCATGAGGACATAGGTTCAATCTCTGCTCTTGCTCATTGGGTTAAGGATCCAGCATTGCCGTGAGCTGTGGTGTAGGTTGAAGATGCGGCTTGGATCCTGAGTTGCTCTGGCTGTGGTGTAGGCCAGCAGCTATAGCTCTGATTGGACCCCTAGTCTGGGAACCTCCATGTGCTGCGGGTGCGGCCCTAAAAAGACAAAAAAAAAAAATTGTACAGTAATTAATCCAAGCCCATAAACCTTATATTGGTGAAATCTAATAACCAGAATCCAAACACATAACTACTATGTAATACTGCTTCTCTGCAAAACAGAACAGGAAGCATAGAAGTCAAGCCTTATTTCCTTTTTTTTTTTTTTTTCCTTTTTTGGCTGCCCTTCAGCATTATGGATTTCCTGGGACAGGGATCAGATCTGAGCCATGGTCGCAACTTAAACCCCAGCTGCAGCAACCCAGATCTTTACCTCACTGTGCCAGGCCAGGGACTGAACCTGCATCCCAGTGCTCCCAAGACACCACAGATCCCACCACAGATTGTGCCACAGTGAGAACTCAAAATCAGCCTTATTTTAGACTAAAATTTAGCATATACTAAAGCACTTGAAATCAGCAATGTGATTATTCAATACATAATACTAGAACTATAAGTTAATTTTTTAGCAATCCTATCAAACCCGTCTCACACCATACAATGAAATAAAATTAAGACAAGTTGAGAATTAAAAACTTTTTTCACAAAAAAAAGAACAGAAAAAGAAGAAAGAGAAAAAAGAAATGGAAGAAATCATAAAGCAACTATATGGGAAAAAAATACGTTGGGCAGAAAAAAAAAAAATCTAAGTTTTGAGAGTTCCCATTGTAACTCAGTGGAAATGAACCTAACTAGTATCCATGAGGATGCAAGATCGATCCCTGGCCTTGCTCAATGGGTTAAGCATCCAGCGTTGCCGTGAGCTGTGGTGTAGGTCCCAGACTTGGCTCAGATCCTGCATTGCTCTGGCTGTGGTGTAGGCCAGAGGCTACAGTTCTGATTCGCCCCCTAGCCTCCATATGTTGCAGGTGTGGCCCTTAAAAAAAAAAAAGGCAAAGAAAAAAACTAAGTTTTGGAGAAAGTTAGAAGGCATAAATGAAAAGATGAAGAACATAAAAATGGAATTAATTACCCCCAAAGATGCTTTATGTGGAATATGTAAAAGAGAAAAAAAATTGGAGAAAATATTAAAATCCATAATATAAAAAGGTATCTTATAAATCAGTATGATATTTTTAAACTCAGTATATAATACAAACAGGGTTTCAAAAAGTGCTACAAATCCAAAGGATGTGGAAAGTACCATTTTACTAGTTTTCAAAGAATCGCACATTATCAGAATTCTATACTATCTTTCACCTAGAAAACCAACCAATAATAAAAAGTGTGGATGATTCGTTTATTCAGTATTGGCCCTGGTGCAATGAAGTAGAAACTGCCATAGCTTTTTATGTCAAACAAATTGGTGACACAGCCAAGAGAATGTCAATGTTCACCATCCCTTAATCCAATAAATCCACTTACAGAATTTATTCTAAGGAAATGAGAGGTGCAAATAAAGTTATGTAATATAACTTTATTTTCAATGCAGCATTATTTATAGTACCAAAAGCCTGGAAACAAGGTAAACACCCAACAAAAAGAGAATGGTTAAATAAATTATGCACACTATAAAGAGAATGGAATTGCAGCTATATTTAAAAGTAATGCTTATGGAGACTATTTAATGATACCAAAAAATGTTGATGATATGTTAGATGAAAATAAGCCAGAAATGGGGTTCAATCCCTGGCTTTGTTCAGTGGGTCAAGGATCCGGGCTTTTCATGAGCTATGGTGTAGGTCGCAGATACAGCTCAAATTCCACACTGCTGAGGCTGTGGTGTAGGCTAGCAGCTGTAGCTTCAATTTGACCCCTACACTGGGAACCTCCATATGCCATGGGTATGGCCCTATAAAGAAAAGAAGAAAAAAAAAAGCAGGAAATGAAACTGTTTAATCTCACCTGCAAATGTTTGTTCATACAAATGGAAAAAAGATTAGGTTTAAATATACTAAAAATGTTTAGATAAACTTTTTTTTTAGAAACATCTATCACTGGATTTCAATCTAAAATGGTGTCTTTATATTTAAATAACTGATTTGTTTATACCCTTTGCATTTTTCAAGATTTACTTTTTATTGAGGTACCATTTGTTTACAACATTACATAAGTTTCGTGAGCACAAAATTACATTTTTACTTTTGTGTCCCCTAATGCAAACTCACCTCCAAAAGTTTAGTTTCCACTCGTCACCGTACAGCTGATCCCCTTCACCTATTTCACATGTTCACCTGCCCCTTCCCTTTTGGTAACCACTGTCTCTTCTCTGTTATCTACATGTTCATTTTTATATCTTTTGATTCATTCATTTATTTGGGGATTTTTTTTTGTTTGCTTGCTTTTTTTGTATTACATCTATGAGTGAAATCATACAGTATTTGCCTTTCTCCATATGATTTATTTCACATAGTATAATACCCTCAAGGTCCACCCATGTTGTAGCAAATGGCAAGATTTTATTGCTGTATGGCTGAGTACTGCTCAATTGCATATATTTACCATATCTTCCATTCACCCACTGATGGGCACTTAGGTTGTTTCCATATCTTGGTGAAAGTGTTTTCTTACGGGTGGGGGATACACAGGGAACTTTCAGAAAAATCACAATTCTCAAAGTTGGGCATATCACAGAGGTATCTTTCTGAACCAATAACTAGGGAATTACTAGCTTACTACATGAATGAGAGAGGAAAAAACTGGAATCAGTAAGATGTATGTCTGGGGAAAAAAATAACTAAATCCTGACATGCCTCCATGGTATCTTTCACATCTCAAATGATCACCTTATAACTTTCCCTGGGAGGAAAAAAATCCCATTATTAAAAGAGCAAAAAAGTCCATTAAGTCCCCAAATTACTGCACAGAGCACACAATATCAATGCAACACTTATAGTTCTTCAAGCTATGAAAGATGCTGTGAACCGATAGCTTAGAAAAAAAGAAAAGAAAAAAATCTTTCTGCTTTGCTTATTCTACTGTGAAACAGAGGAGGAAGGCAGCTCTCAGGCTGACCATTCACATGCAACTGGCCATTTCACCTTCACAGAAGAGTGAGAAGAGGATGAGCAAGTTCTAGTGCCAGTACTGCTTCTTACTTTCTGCTCTTCAAGTTCTTTATTCATATAAGAGAAGGTAAAGATTCCCTCTTTTTTTTTTTTTTTTTGTCTTCCTAGGGCCAAACCTGAGGCATATGGAGGTTCCCAGGCTAGGGGTCAAATCAGGGCTACAGCTGCCAGTCTATGCCACGGCCACAGCAATGCAGGGTCTGAGCCAAGTCTGTGACCTACATCACAGCTCATGGCAATGACAGATCCTCAACCCACTGAGCAAGGGCAGGGATCGAACCCGCATCCTCAAGGATTCTAGTTGGATTCTGCTGAGCCACAATGGGAACTCTGAGATTCCTTCAATTTTACATACAGTAGTGGGAGGGAATGGCTTTGCTTATGCTATTCCTTTAGTCTGAAATGTCTTCCTTCCACACGCACAACATCACCTTAGAAGCCTGTATTCTTTTAGGCACTGCCAGATTTTCACCCTCGATTCCCACCTTTCTCCTGAAGGGAATCTTGATCTGATTCAGATGTGCAGCCTTATCCCACAGCACCCATGAGCCTCAGGGAAAGCTGGCCCCACTGCTACCCCCAGAGATGGGCATGAATGACTGATGATCATGACTGGTTTAGAAGGCTTAGTAAAAGGTCTTGGGAATAGGCAGGATGGGCTAAGACAATAGTTAGGAAGTTTGCTGGGAGGCTGCTAAGAAGGCAATTTTTCATTAGTAAAAGATGGCATCTGGACCAGACAGCCTCTGTCTTCCTCTGGATATTGTGGTAGTGAGGAGTTGCTATGCCACTCTGCCTCCAAGGTAATGAAAGGGAATCACTGAGAACTAAATCACTGGATTCAGCTATGCCTAAAGACTACCCTAGCTCTGAACCTCCAATTAAATGAGCTAATGCCTCCCCTTATTATCTTAGCCAGAATGAGTATAGATTTCTGTCATGTGTGAATAAAAGCTTCCTAACTTGTAGAAGAGAATGGACAACTGCTGTTTCTACCAGGAAAGCAGCATTTCTTATTCTTCTATAAATTGAACCTTGGTTTTCCCTTTGGGAATCATGCCTTACCCATTCTCAGTTCCTATGGTCTAGGTGGGACTCACCTCTCCCCACTCTAAGGTCCAGAGTAGGCAATGAAGCAAATAGAACCTTCAGAACACTGGGTCTAAGTGGTTGGGAAGCTGTTACAATAACCTACTGGGGCCAGTGAGGGATCTATGTAAGTCTCCTGCTAGAACTATGGTAAAGAAAAATTCCTGTTCCATTGAAGATGCTTACATGGTAGAATATAAACCTAGATCTGCTGGTAGCCATCTTTCCAAAAAAAGAAATGAGATGGCTAAGAATGAAGGAGATAATGGTAGAGCAAGGACAAGAGAAAGAAAGAGATAATTGTTTTAGCACCTGGATCCATCTGTACCTGAAGCTAATCACCATCAGATTGTTAAATTATGTGAGCTACTAAATAATCTTCTTTTTCTTAAAGTTTGAGACAGGTTTCTGTTCCAAGTCCTGCCATTATATCTTGTCACCAAAGACCCACCATCACCTTACAATGTGCGTACGAGTCTGATGTCCCAGACACAGTGAGCCTCTGCAATAAAGACCATGATTTTCACCCTTTTATCTTCCATACCTAGAGAAGAATCTGGCTCATATCACCAAGGCACAGTATGGTACTTGAAGCAAGTCATTAAAACTCACCCAGGCTCAGTTTCCTAATCTCAAAAACAAGACATTTAATAACAAAGATGACAGATAATAACAAGTGTTGGGGAGAATGTGGAGAAATCAGAACCCCCATACATTGCAAATGGGCATGTAAAGTAGTGCAGGTGCTTTGAAAACCAGTTTGGTAGTTCCTCAAAAGGTTAAACAAAGAAGGTACCATATGATGCAGCAGTTCCACAACTCAAAACATTCCTAAGAGAATTAAAAACATACGTCAACACAAAAACTTACATAAAAATGTTTGTAGTAGTCTTCATCATAAAAGCAAAAAGTGAGACAAGTGTCCAGCAATGTATGAATGGATAAACAAGATGTGCTATAGCTGTACAATGGAATATTACTCTACCATGAAAAAGAATGACATATTGATTCATGCTACATATTCATTCATGTTAATGAATCTTAAGAATCATTACATGGAATGAAAGAAGCCAAACACAAATGGCCACACACATACTGTTTGAATTCATCTATATGCAAATGTCCGGAAGAGACAAACCTATAGATAAAAAATACAGTAGTTGCCAAGTGCAGAGCGGATTACGAGGAAATGGGGGAAGGGGGTGTGAATGTTAAAGGGTATAGGATTTCTTTTGTAGGAAGTGAAAATGTTCTAAAATGGGCTGTGGTAATGGTTATACAACTGTGTGACCGTGCTAAAAACCACAACTGTAAATTAGTATACACTGTAAACTGGCAAATTTATGAATTATATCTCAATAAACCTGTTACCCCAAAAAATCAGTCAACTGAACCAAATGGTGGCTAAGGTCTCTTGCCACCATGACCTGCAGATTCTCTACAGCATTTTAGGTGAAATAGGAAAGATCTAACTACGTGACTCTCGGCAAGCTCTTAATCTCTCTGCAACTCAATGTTCTCATTTATAAAATGGAGATGAAAGGTTGTTGCAAGGATAGAAAGAATTACACATATGAAGCATTACAATAGTGCCTGCACACACTAAGCATTTTGAGAGTTCTGGCTATTGCTGAGCTCCCATTTGCTGATGAGCCTTTTACATGTGGCCTCAGACACATCAAGGGCAAGTCAAATTCTATTCTATGAAAGTCGTCATCATCAAGTACCACTATGTGGCTTGTGAAGTATTTTCATTCACTACCCTGCTAACTCAAGAAATTGCCAAAATATATTCCCATATCAGTTTTGCTTTTTCTTTCTCCTAGAGAGTGGAGAAAAAAAAAAAAGAAGGAAAATGCAAATAAGTTACGGCAAGTAGCAAGTAAACATTTTTCATCCTCCACTTGCCAAACCAAGGCCTGATACCCCACTGCTACAAACTATTTCCATGTGTCTCCATCCCAGGCGAAAAGGATAAGGGGCCAAATGTTTAGGCCTGATGATAGGAGTTTGGGTTTAAAACCAAGACTCTCCAACCAAGGCTCAGTTTTGGGTGTCTGCCCCCTGGCTGTCAAGAAATGGGAGGATTTGAAAGAGTTCTACATGCATCCTCTCAATGCTTGTTTTTGCCTGGATAGGAAAGGGGTAATAAAAGTCACCATGGGCACGATCAAGAGAACCACAGTAGCTCCTATGATTTACTGGGAACGCCACGTCTTCTAGACTCTGCCCTATTCCCAGTGAATTACATGTATTAACCTATCTAATTCTCTCCACCAGCCTTACTGGGTAGGTACTATCACACTATTTTGTGGGTAAGAAAACTGAACCACAGAAATGTTTAATAACTTGTCCAAGGTCACAGCTCTTAAGTACCAAGGCTGGGGGGTTGAAGCAGACTGCCTAACTCAGTATTCACTGCACTAAGCACTGGCTTGGATTCTCAACCACACACAATGGAACTGCTGCCTCCAGGCATTAGAATAATAGGGGGGCCAATATTAGCCAACTTTCTCTGAAGGTTTAGCAGAAGCCAGATATTGGGCATTATGAGAATCATCATCACAACATCTCTAGTATTATCATCACCAGACCATTTTACAGAAGTGCAAACTGAGAGTAAGAAACTTACCCAAGATCACTAAACACTAAGAAACCACACTGAGACTCGAGCTTGTTCGGTCTGGTTCAGAGACCATGCATGTCAGTAATGGAATGATTTGGTTTTTCTATTGGCAGAGCAGAGTCTTCCTCAAATAGAAACCTGAACAATGACTCGGGGCCCCACATATATGTGATCTAGCCACATTCCTTCATCTCTGTTTCTCCTTTTATTTGGTATTCCCTCCCAACCAAGAAGTTCCTCTGCCCCAGCCCCAATCCCACCCCTTCCTTTAGGAACAAAAGGAAGAGAGGAATGATGCCTCTGGCAGATGCCTTTTCTAGAAAATACGGGATGTGAGCAGAGTAAGGTTGGGGAAATGAAGGAAGCAGAAGGGATGGCTGTGCAAAATGAGGCAGTAACAGACTCATGAGGGTGTGTGTGTATGTTAAGGAGAGAAAGAGAGAGAGATTGAGACTGTGGCCACAGAGCAAAGAATCAAGCTCAAGAAGAAGAAACAAAATTCCAGCCAAGCAGAAGACTCGGGAACAGCTCTGAAGGCTCTGGCTGTGTCTGCCACAGGATTAGTGAAATTATTTAAGATATCCTTGTACCAAAAGCAGGAACTGGATGGGCACCTTCCACTTCTGAGTTCAACAAAGAAGTACATATGGAGCAGCTCCTCCAGGCCAAGCTGGGCAAACTTTATCCAACTTGATGCAAGTTGAAGGGCTCACAACAGGCCAAGATGAGCATCTGGCCAAAGAGAAAGAGAGAGACCTTCCCTACCATGCAGGCAAGGCAGCCACAGTCTCTCCCTAAACCCTCCAGGATAAAGCAGCAAATTAAGCCGCAAGAAACAACACTCTCTAGATACTAACATGGGGCTATCCAAAAACATTTGGAAAGCTTGGTATTCTAGCCATTCAAATTTTTCTATGTGTCAGAATATGGGGTAATAATGTAACGTCCTCTCACATCCAGAGTAAACTTTTAAACGCCAGAGACATGGTGCCAGTCCACTTATGAAAGGTACCTTGCCTGCTCCCAAGAGGTGGAGCCTCAAAGATAACATGAAGTGCTAATGAATAACACGGCACCTGCAATCCTGGGCCTCTGAAGGCATATCACTGTGCTCAACGCAGTCTCTGAGCATAAGAATGAAGGCTTTCCTCCCTCTCCTAAGGAGCCAGGCAACTTGGTGCCAAACTGCAGTATGACTTCACTCTCTGTAATCCGCATGGCACGTGGAATACTCACAGCGTGCCAGATTATCAGTAAGGTGATAACATTTGTGTATTATACCTGCCTGGCACAATTTGAATGAGGCTCCCTCAGGCCGCCTAAGGTTTCGCTTCCTGTTTTCTGCACCTGCACCAATTTCAGAAACAAATAAAAACACCACACACAACCCTATTTTGGGAGCTTATTCAAAAGCGAAGTGGCCAAACCAACACAATCAACATAAACCCCAAAACACAACAAGGTAATTAACCTGAGGTTCAGACTCACTCCATGTCGGGGAAGTATGCCTCCTTCCACTTTTTAGCGATCTCCACAAATTTCCACATCTTGAATCATCTTACTTATTTAATGTGACTTTTAGCCAATAGAGAGAACAGTCATTATCATGAGGGCCTACATGCATAAAGCTCCTTTCTATATTTGCTAGGCACCATGCATCACATTCTACCTGTATTTCCTCATTAATCCAGAGAACAAATGAAGTGATTTCTATTATTACGTCCTCTTACATACAGACAGACACACACCCATTTATGACAGATGAAGGTAAATTAGAAAGGTTAATGGGCTTGAAGTCACCCAATAAGTATGAAAAGCCTCTGTATACCCAAATCTGTCAAACTCCAGACTCCTTGCCCTTAACCGCCAAGTCACAGTGTGACCAACAACCAGATGGCACTGATCATGATCTGGGTACACCCGTAACCTTCGCCACCTACCTGGACAGTGTCCTTAGCATTACTGAAACTCCTTATCACTAGAGTGAAACTGGCTTTTGCAGAATCTTTTTAAAAAAAAAAAAATGTGGGAGTTCCCGTCATGGCGCAGGGGTTAACGAATCTGACTAGGAACCATGAGGTTGCAGGTTCGGTCCCTGCCCTTGCTCAGTGGGTTAACGATCCGGCGTTGCCGTGAGCTGTGCTGTAGGTTGCAGACGCGGCTCGGATCCCGCATTGCTGTGGCTCTGGCGTAGGCCGGTGGCTACAGCTCTGATTCAACCCCTAGCCTGGGAACCTCCATATGCCTCGGGAGCGGCCCAAGAAATAGCAACAACAACAACAACAACAAAAAGACAAAAAAATAAAAATAAATAAATAAAAATGTGTAAATAGAGATTTATATTTCAGTGAACAGAGCAACAGTCCTTTCAGGAAGTTAGTTCTATACCAACTGGGGAGGATGAACATTGAGAAATGGAAAGGGAAGAAATCAAATCATCCACCAAGGGATTCAGTACTGTGGTCAACAATGCCTCTGCCACTCTGTCCCTGGTGGAGCATGAGGGGTGAAAACAGGGTAAGAAAGCTTCCTGGACTTTGGCCTGCCATTCAGCATCACCCAAGGACAGCAATCCCTGGAGATGCCAGGACTAGAGCAGACATGAAAGCAATTCCCTAGCAGTATCTCTGTAACATAAATTTACTATTAAGATATGTTATTTTGCTTTTTACCAATTCATTATATAAAATCTACAGTGTGAAAGAGTCTTCACCAAATACACGAATTTGGGGCAGGGGGTGGAGGGGTGACCAAGAGAAGCCAAAGAGACTCAATGGGAAATTCAAATCAAGAATTGTGCAAGACGACACCTGCCTTCTGGCCTAATAGAAAAATCAATCTGTCAGGTTTTAATTAAGTGCTCAGGCTAGAAATAAAAGGCGGCAGCTTCTACTTGGTCTCCTACCTAGTAGAGTCTTGATAATCAAAAGGCAGCTGGAAGTCGTATTTGTTACAGAAATGGTAAATATGTGCAGAGATGACTCACTGGCTTCAGGGCGGCAGTGTATTTCGTAAATAAAAGGTGGAACAAGATGAATCTCATAAGCTTGTTGACAACGATCTCTGTGAATAATGACATTTGGAAGTCTAAATGATGTTGTATTAGCACATCTAACTGAAAATGTGCAAAAAAAAAAAAAAAAGCTAGGGGCATAGGGGATGGGGCAGTAACACTTTCTAGCCTAGCAGCCACGTGGAGTCAATAAATGAACAAATGGGTGAAAAAGTGAACAAATGAGGGATAAGTCATTGAATGAATGCATCCAGGTGTTACTTGCATGCACATCACTAAAATACCTTCATTCTCCAGTCTACTTGATCTAATCTCTAAGAAACGCACAAGGTCCTGCACGCTCACATGGCCCACGGACCACGAAGGAGACAGTTAAAAATCCTGACCAAGCCCGGGTGCATCTGCATCTGCGTTCACAGGTGTGGCTCCATGGATGGGAAACAGCTCAGGCGACATGGTTCGTGATCACTGCGGGGAATCAGCTGGCACATGTGCGGTCCCTCTTCTCAATCCGCTCTGTGCACCGCCAGCTCATTCTCCAACCATCCTAGCCGAGGTGGGGAAATAGAGACGTTGACAACGGTGCGTGGATTACAAGTTAATAACTGGTTTGTACGTGGTGAGCCGTCCTGAGCGGCTGGGTGGCTCCCCTAGGAATGAAACACCAGACACCTTGCCAGGGAAAAATAATACAGACGGGCTGCGTAAACACATTCAAATCCCAAACCTGACTATAAAACCCTTGTGTAGTCTAACGTTTGACCCAACTAAAGTATCATTTCCAGTCCCTGTAGTGTGAAAATTAAGGTTGTTGTGAAGAGACAATTTAACAGGCAATCTGGGAAATAACCAGATAAGAAGGCTCTAATGTCCACACCCTGAGACGGTCAGGGTGACTGGGGACTGGCAGGGCATCTGCTACCAGAACTCCTTTTCCCCTCCTTTCCTCACTCCGGACCAGACCTTCGAGTGGGGAGGCTGATGCTCTTCACTCTAGAAGAAGCCCCGGGCCAGCAGTTGCATCTGAAAGAGCATCCTCCTGAAGGCGGTAGGCAGACACTGGTGCCGCCCTGCTTCTGGCAACATTTAGCACCCTAAAAAAGGATAAAAAGACATAGAGAGTCCCTCCCCAAGCCTAGCCCATGGGTGCTCCTAACAAACCCATCACAGCTCTGCCCAGAAAAACACACACACGCCTTCGCCCTGGGCTCCCAGAAATGGCCTCTGTGTCAGCTTGCAACACTTCCTCTGGGCATTCAGAGTCCCCTCAAAGTGCCATTGTGTCAGGAAGAGCTATTGTGAAGGTTGATGGGAAGAGGGGAGCACAGGCCAGTGCGAGGAGAAAAGTGGGGAAAAGTTAGAGGAAGCAAGAAAGCAAGGGAGGTAAGTTTTCAAATCGACCCAACTCATGTTATTACGTGTGTTTTTTTCTTTCTTTTTTTTTTTTTTTTTTTGCTGTACCCATGCCACAGAGAAGTTCCTGGGCCAGGGTTCAAACTGACCCCACAGCAGTGTGAATGCTGAAACCTTAACCACTGGGCCATCAGGGAACTTATCATCACACTTTTTTTTATCTTTTTTTTTTTTTTAGGGCCTTACCCGCAACATACGGAGGTTCCAAGGCTAGGGGTCAAATTGGAGCTGCAGCTGCCAGCCTACACCATGGCCACAGCCACTCAGGACCTGAGCTGCATCTCTGACCTACACCATAGCTCATGGCAATACTGGATCCTTAACCCATGAGTGAGGCCAGGACTGGATTCATGTCCTCACGGATACTAGTCGGGTTCACTACCACTGAACCACAACAGGAACTCCTATCACACATTTTAAAGAGAAAGGAGGGAGTGAACTGCCAAAACCCAGTTCTAATAAACCACTTCAAGTACCAAGAATCATTCTTATGAATAATAAACTATCACCAAAACTCAAGTGTTTAGGACAAGCCCAAAGCTCTGGTAAATGCTCTGCATATATATTTGCTTATTTATGCTTCCTGTCAATCCAAAGGCTAGCACCATTGCTACCACTAAGAATCCGGGTCCCTAAGGCTCAGTTGCTCGGTTCAGGATGCCCAGAGGACCGAGGGGCAGAGGATCCATGCATATTTCAGGAGAGAACAAAAACTACCTGGCCCAAGGTAAAACATTCCAGAGTCCTTCAATTCTGTCGAAATTCTAAAACTTGGTACTACCAGCAAAAAAATCCATTCTTTTCTTCCAACCCAGTAGGACTTGAACCAGCTTATAGACGAAGGAAAAGCAAAAACCACCATGAACAGGATTAGCTTCCATCACAGGACCTTGCAAAATGTTCAGAGGAGACTGATATTTTACACTCAATGGATCTTACAACCCAGAAAGAAGAATGTGCTTTAAAAGAAATTTACAGCCCAATCTGGATTCAGTCATGGAGAGAAAGCCAAGATCTCCGAGTGGGTGGCATAGGAGGGCCACAGCCTGTCATGCCTGCCCCAGCCCTGTCCTCATCCTCCTGTTGCAAAACAGTGAAGCCCTTCCAGTGTGTGAATTCCAAGCAGGGCCAGCTTCCTGGGGTGTGACTACAAAAGGCCCCCTGCTCTGAAAGGCCATGACTTGGTTTAAAGTTCTATTGTCCCCTTTTTGAAATTCTTAATATTTACCAAGGAATCCCACATTTTCATTTTGCACTGGGTCCCACAAATCAGACAGCTGGTGTACTCCCACTTTTTGTTTGTTCTTTGAGTTTTCAAAAGCTACACGAGCCTGGGATTTTACGTCTACTTTTTTTTTTTTTTTTTTTTTTTTTGCAGATAACACATTTCATGGGCTATTTACAGTCTAGATAACTTGGCATTGTTGTTGTCATAGATTTATTTTTTTTTTTTTAAGGGTCACACCTATGGCATATGGAAGTTCCCTGGCTAGGGGTCTAATCAGAGCTGCAGCTGAGGCCTACACCACAGTCACAGGAACACCGGATCCAAGCCGTGTCTGTGACTTATGCCCCAGCTTGTGGCAATGCTGGATCCTTAACCCACTGGGCGAGGCCAGGGATTGAACCCACGTCCTCATGGATACTAGCCAGGTTCTTAACCTGCTGAGCCACAGCAGGAACTCCTGTTGTAGATTTTCCAAAGTTGATACTGAATACACAGAGCATACATGTCTTCACATCACCCCTAATCCATGTTCCAACCTGTGAATCCCATGTGCTCCGTACAACCGACTGTTCAGAACCTACAGAAGAGCAAAGATGTCACTAGTGGGTTTAATGGAGCAAGGATGGGACCAGTGCATTTCTAACAAGGAAGGACTGAGACAATCTGAACCACTAACAGACCATCAACCTTACCCTATTTCATTCACAATGCAATACACCCCTCCCAAGCACAGGCACACGGAGGTATAACATATGTACCCAGAGACAGTTCTAATAGCTCCAGAGGCCTGTACTGGATTCTTGGTCTCACATTTGTTATAAACATCAAAGACGCAGGTTGGTCCTGATGGTGCTGTCCTCAAACAGGGTCTCTTCACAGAGGAAGAAAATACAAATGCATATGCTGGAAGGCCAAGTACAGGCGTTACCTCCAAGACAGTGTAGGATCAGTACCAGACCACTGAAATAAAGCAAGCATCACAATAAAGCAAGTCAAAAAGTTTTCAGTTTCCTGGTGTATATCAAAGCTATGTCCACATGGAGCCTACGGTGCAAGAGCATTGTGTCTAAAAAAACAAGGTACATAACCTTCAATTTAACATACGTTATTGCTAAAAAAAATGCTGCCCAGTACTTGAGGCTTTGGCGAGTCATAATCTTTTCATTGTAGTCACAACAAAGATCACTGGTCAAAATCCACCAGAATAAATACAACAGTAATAGAAAGTTTGAAATATGGCAAGAAATTCCCAAAATGTGACACAGAGACATAAAGTGAGCAAATGCCTTTAGCGAAAAGGTTCTGAGACTCGCTTGACATAGAGTCGCCACAGACCTTCCAATCGTTAGAAACGCAGCATCAGGGAAGCACGATAAATCGAAGTACAATAAAATGAGGTATGCATGTAGTTATTAACAACTGTACAGAAGAAGATTTTTGATACACAAAATATCCGGGATATAGTGTGGAATAAAAGCATGTTTTTAAAAAAGGTATATGGAGCATCATTTGTATGCTGTGGGGTTTTAAATACAAATACATACACAAACACACACACTTAGATACGTGTGCCAAAGCAGCTGTCTACACTCACATGTGTATGTAAATCCAATCCATAAGGATGGATGCTATTGTGGGAGACAAGGCTGGATTTGATCCCAGTGCCTGTCTTAGTAAAAAGTAGGTTCCCCTCACTGAACCACAGTCGCCTCACAGATAAAGGCATGGCTGGGCTCAGTCCATCACTGAGGTCCTTTGCAGCTCTCACAGGTCCCCACTCTGGGGGTCAGAGCAGCCTAAGACATTCCTCCACTAATACCCCAAGTCTCAAGAGCAAGTGCTTCCTTATTCTGACAAGAAACTTTAATGATCACTTGGCTGGAGAAAAGAGAAAGAAAGACTACATATTCTTTAAAAAGATATAGAGATGGATAATGGTAATGGATATTATACAATGCAGGAATAATTTTTTTTTATTTTTACGGCTGCACCTGTGAGATTCCCAGACTAGGGGTTGAATCAGAGCTGCAGCTGCCAGACTACACTACAGCCACAGCAAAAGGGAATCCAAGCCACATCTGCAACCTACACCACAGCTCACAGCAATGCCAGATCCTTAACCCACTGAGCGAGGCCAGGGATCGAACCCATATCCTCATGGATACTAGTCAGATTCATTACCATCGAGCCATGACAGGAACTCCAGGAAGGCTTTTAAAAAAAATTTTTTTAATGTCTCATATGGACGTTCGCAGGCCAGGGACTGAATCTGAGCTGCAGCTGTGACCTACACAAGAGCCACGGCAACGCTGGATCCTTTAACCCATGGCATGGGACTGGGGATGGAACCCACACCTCTGCAGCAACTTGAGCCACTGAAGTCAAATTCTTACCCACTGTACCACAGTGGAAACTCCCAAGTCTTTATCTTTTAGAGCAGTTTAAGGTTTACAGCAAAATGCAGGGGAAGGTAACAAGACTTCCCATACACATCCACATACACGCCTAGCCTCTCTCATCATCAACCTCTCCCACCAGAGTGGTACACTGGTTACAGCAGGTGAATCTACACAACATACCCTATCACCCCAAGTCCATGGTTTACATTACAACATTATGGTTTACTCTCGGTGCTGTACATTCTATGGGTTTGGACAAATGTACAATGACACGTACCTGCTGTTATGGTATCATACAGCTTATTTTCACTACCCTAAAATTCCTCTCTGCTCTGCCTGTTCGCCTCTCCCTCCCCTACCTCAGCAACCACTGATCTTTTTACTGTCTCCAAGTTTTGCCTTTTCCAGAATGTCATATAGTTGGAATCACACAGTATGTAGCCTTTTCAGATTGGCTTATTTCACTTAGTGATATGTATGTAAGGTTCCTCCACGTTCTTTTCACGGCTTAACAGCTCGTTTCTTTTTACTGCTGAATATATTCCACTGTTTGGATGCACCAGAGTTATTACTGATGCATTCACGTACTGAAGGACATCTTGGTTGCTTCCAGGTTTGGGCAATTATGAACAAAGCTGCTGTAACCACTCACAGGCAGGTTTCTGAGTGGACCTAAGTTTTCCACTGCTTTGAATAAAAACGGAGAGTGACTGCTGGATCGCCTGGTAAGAGTATGTTTGGTTTTCTAAGAAACTGCCCAACCATCTTCCAAAGTGACTGAACTATTTTCTTACCCCATCGGAAATGAGTGAGAGTTTATTTTTTTGTTTTTTATTTTATTTTTTTGTGTGTCTTTTTGTCTTTTTAGGGCCGCACCCGCGGCATATGGAGGGTCCCAGGCTAGGGTTCAAATCGGAGCCGCAGCAATGCCAGATCCAAGCTGCATCTGCGACCTACACCACAGCTCAGGGCAAAGCTGGATCCTTAACCCATTGAGCGACACTAGGGATTGAACCCAAAACCTCATGATTCCTAGTCGGATTTGTTTCTGCTGCGCCATGACGGGAACCCCAGAGTTTATTTTTTAAAACATTGTTTCTGAGATATTCATTGTCAGATTCATCCCAACCCAGCGATGAAGGATCTTTTCCATGGCACAGTGGAAGTTCAAGGGAAATGTTTCATCCTTTTTAAGCCTCCACTCAGCACCCCTACCACACGGTACCTGGTCAGGATCCTTGGGGTTTTCCCATGCTGGAGGAGAAGGCTTGTGGTGAGCCAGGCTCTGTGACCACCCGTGATCTGAATTATGAACAGGTGTTCGAAAAGACAGGGAGATCCAGAATAATTAAGAGCATTAAGCGATCATCTTAGCCCAAGGAGGCAGTTGAAGGAAAAAAAAAAAAAAGAACAGAGTTTGGGCAGTGCTTTGGGAAATAAATTCCACAGTCTTTCACCAAGTTGAAATCTTGGCTTGGGACACACATAAAAATGAGCCTGGCCTGATCTGAGCTCCTAGTGGACATCTGCCAGATCACAAAAGTTGACCCAGTTGGCCTGTCTTCCCGCAGAGAAGGCCACCGCTGGAAGGGCAGATGGTACGGCTGGTAAGAACCAACACGGATGGACAGGGACACGGGCAGGAAAATGGCAGAATACGGCTGGTGTGAGTCAGGCTGGGAACCTCTCCTAGGAAGAGACCATTTTTACAGCACATAAAAAAAAATTACATCACATCGGCCTTCGATCTGACTTTCTTCTTTCATAGACTTCAATCGCCCTGTCTTTACATCCTATAAAACATAGCTAATTACTCTTTTATTTTCTCTCTTATCACTTGGTACTGCTGTGCAGGAGTAAAACAACTGCGGACACCGCTCAGGAAAGTGTGTCTTTTGGGACAGTTGCATTGGAAACCCCTCTGCAACAAAGAAGGCAGCGCCAGTGTTTTCCCACAAGGTTTCAGGAACCTGGAAAAAGATGCTAAGTTACAAGTATGACTTCTCCTTAAATAAACCATTACCAAGTATAACTTTATTTGTTATGAGAAACTCCAAAAAATTTTAAAATTGAAGCCAGTGTTTAATGGGTAACACTGACTCTAATGGTCCCTGTTTAACACACACCCATCTTTTAAAAAGAGCATTGTCCAAACATTCCCCTTTTGTTATATTTTTCTCAATTCTTGAGGGAAACACTATCTACCTTTACACTCATATTGTTTAACATCCCGGGTCATTTATGCTATTTACTGAGTATCTGATATTCCTAATAAAATGTCAGTACAAATATCCAAGTTGCCTAGGAGGAGGGAGGAAAAAAAAGTTTTTCCAACCTTTCCTGGCTGGTCAAGGTAAACATTTCTATGGCCCGAGTCGGTCGGCCATGCTGACACAAATGCCTTTTATCTTTCCTCTTAAATCACAAAAGATGATCATTTTACTCAGCAATGAGCCTAACTAAATCGAAACTCTGTACACAGCAGAATTAAATATGTTCTCTCTACTCAAGATGAACAGTGTATTATTTATCACTAATATTTAATGACAAAAAACCCTGATAACTCTCTCCGATTATACCACTGATTTCATCTAGTTCCACATCATCGATTCTTTTGGTCATTAGCATAATCACAGAGCACCAGCTCTGGCTTATGCAGCAAGTTTGATAACAGAGCTGAAAGAAGACACACACTATTTTAAAAACATGTTCCGATTTTCATCTAAGTATATCTTTATTTATGTGGCTTTCTTACCATCACGATGCCAGCCCTTGAAAATATGCAGAAGTCCCTTTCTCCACTGAAGAACAAGGTGCCTCTATCATACCAAGGATAGTGAAGTATAAAGTGCCTGTTAATTAAACATTGCTTTTTAACTTGCTATCCTGCATATGTAACTGTTAAGTTCTAAGCCGAGCCTTTAAAATAAGAATGAGAAAATGGCTAGGCTCCTTCAAATGAAGGCCTCATCTTTTTTTTTCTCCTCCTTAAATGTAAGAGATCAGCCACTGGATATATTATTTTTTTAAATCACATTCCCTGGTAAATGTTTCACTTTAAAGTTTTTCCCTCAAAAAAAAAAAAAAAAAAACCCAGCAAAATAAAACAAACAAAACACCACACTGGCAAATGCACACATTATGAAGATGGAGTCAGGACTGATGGTTTTACCTCAATCCTACATTTTCAATGTACGGAACTGTAGAACGCTGCAGGGTTTTAAATTCAAGTGTAAAGAGCTTGTCATGAATTAATATTCAACACTTCAAAAGGTTCACATGGAAAAATGCATAAATTTCAGCCACATGCATGCACATCAATGACTTTTACTTACTGACCAAAAACAACCAAATAAGCAAGTTACTAAAGAACACAGACAAGAGGGTATCATCAATATACATCTTGAACAAGCAGAAGAAAACTCTGTATTGGGGAAAATACACATGCATACGTGTTAAAAGTATAAAGGAAGCCATGGGATGGGAGACAGGCAGCTGAGAGGAGAGGGCACCTCCAGGGGAGAAGCGGGGGAGGGGTAAGACATGCCAGGGGCCTCTACAACCTGGATCAGAAGTGTGTTCTTCCTGAGGTTGAGCTGCAAGTACATGAATGCTCACTGAATTATTCTCTGAATTACATCGTCTTGTTGTCTTACACATTTCATAATAAAAGTGGCAAGCTATAAGCGTGTCGTTTTAGAGAAAGAGCTTGTAAATATCTGCCAGCTTTCCTTCCTCAAATATTGCTCTCAACTCAAAGATCAAAGTGCTTGAGGCCAAGGCATCGCTTTTTATTCAACAACTGAGGCACCTGTTACAAGACTAGAGCCCCGCATCCCAATATAAAATCCATTTGCACCATTTCCAAAAGTGCTTATGACGACCTTAAAGATGCCTTGCACTCCGGTCCTCCACCATGGCAAAGTAAGTCCTCTCTGACCCAGAGATAATTTCTCTAGCTAGTGACAAAGACTGTCCTGCTTCCTGACTGAAATAAACAACAACAAATACAGAAAAGAGAGCTCACTTTAAGGATTTTTTAAATCCTTAAAAGGTGCTCCGCTCCCCCCAGTAGTGTTCGGGAAGAAGCAGCTAGAACCACACTTTGTGTATGGTCTGGGGACAGAGGGGTCTAAGAGAAAGATCCGTGTTTGGCCAGAAGGGGAGCTGACTCCCCCACACCCCATGCCCATCCTCAACCCAAAACATTGAAACCTTGTGCTGCCGCTGCCAGGAGGACAGTGGGACAAAAGGGAGAAGCACCCCAGTGAGCGGCGAGGGTGGCGTGCTCCTACAGGTATAAGAATTTGTTGCAAGCTTACCCAAGTTACCACGGTGCGTTTACTGTCAACATGCATCACACTGCAACAAAAGCCATTATTTAGAAAATAAGGTGAACACATTCAAGCGGCTGAACCCTTCCTAAGCCTGGAGAAGGCACACAGAACAGTGGGTCTGCAACAACACGCCTGACGAAGGCCATGAAAGAAAACCTGAGACTGAACCATTTGCTATGGGAAGAGATAATCTTCCCCAAAATAACTGACAGTTACATGTGGACAGCAATATAGTCTCTACAGAGGCCCCACCCTCCCCTCTCCAGGTTCAACTAGCTTCCTGCCCAATCGTCAAACACAGCAAAGTTTCTATTAGAAAATTTCTCTAATACGTTAGGGCCTGTCACTGATTCCCTAATGATAAATCAGTTGATTACTTAACCTTTCTTAATGAAATGATTAACACCCTTTCAACAAACAAGGTGGAGTGATTTAACATCATGCTATAGATTTTACCCACTGGTGACAGAAGTAGAAAGACCACGTGGCCTCTACAATGTACCTTCTATTTTTTCCCATCAGTTCCATTTTTCATCTTTTATAGAAATCCTTTATGTGAGGTTAGATACACTCTCATTTGAAAAACCGGGCCCATCAGAGGTATTTTTTAAGCACTTCAGGGTCTTAACAGAAATTAAAAAACTCTGTATTACAGGAATATTCCAAATGCCCCCCAAATCGAGAGCCAAAGCAACTGTGAAGTTCTAAACATAAAAAACAATTGCAAACTTTTGGCTACCTATTAAAATCAAACTGCACCCAAAGTCAAGTGGAAAAAAATTTTTATTTTAGGTGAGGGCCTCTTGGACAAACACTTTACTGCTGGGTAACTTCAAAAAGCACATCACTAATACAGACGAAAAATGTCTACACAACTTTTATTTAAATAACTCTTTTGATCTTAGTGGATAGATCTTTAGCTGAAGCCCTGAATATTTAAACAAGCCTCCTTAGCATTTTCTCTTCCTTTATCTCATAATCTTGGAGGGTGCATTTGTCTTAGGGTTCCGCTTGCTTTATTTGTGTGGCATCCTTGACGAGGCTACTTCCATCAATAATCCTGCAGGTCCCATTACGCACAATGATAGAGAATTTCCCAAGATGCCTAGGGAAATCCACATACTTATACCAGCAGGGTTAATCTAGTGGGTAAACAGTTCGGATTTTTAAATTAAGATGAAATAGAGAAAAAAAAAATTCCCAGAAAGCCATTTGACACTAATTGGTAGCTACAATGTGACAACGCCCATTGGAAACACGGATGCAAGCAAGGCAGAATTTGAAAAGAAATGTCTGGTACTTGGTGAAAACTACCCATGTTCCACATTGTTCCTACCACTCAGTGAAACTGTGAGGCTCTTGTTCTTCCCCTATTTCTCTAAGAATCTAATGTTTCTTTTAGTGCTGGACTCTGAAAAGGAAACCTGTATTCCTTTCTTAGGTTTCATGAAGTCCAAACAGTCAAGTGAAACCCTTAAGAAGAGCTGTAAGCTTTCCTCCATTTCTGATCACTGAGGAGCCCAGTTCTCCCACTCTGGTGGGCATGAGAATCAGACAGGGAGAGCTTTTTCAAAAAAAAAATGAAAAGGCTGGCCCCACCCTCCATAGGGCACATCCAGTGGCAATGTGATGATGACGTCTGTGTGTGGAATAACAGCCCTGCTGTGATTCCAATCCTCGTGCCGTCTAAAAGCCACCAGCTTTGATTCTTACTAGAAATCCAAATACATTAAAAAGGATACAGGTCTCAAAACAAAACAAATTCATCGGTAAAATCCAAGTGAAGATCAAGATTTCAATTCCGGAATCTTTCAGAGCATAAATCACTTGGTGCTTGGGTCTCTGTTTAGTATACATCAGAATGACCAGTGGAGGTTTGTTTAAAATGCACATTTGCATGTCAGTCAGCAAGAATTCTGGCTGAAGCATGTGTATTTTAATAAATCTCCCCCAACACACACACAGACATACACAATGATCTGGAAGCAGGGGAGGCAGGACTTGACTCCGAAACACGCTGAACTACTACCACCAGCCGCCCTCTTCCACATCACCGATGAGTATGGGTTGCCACCTCTGTGTTCACCTGTTCCCAGGAAAGGAAGCCTCCAAAATCTCTGATTGGGCATCGCCAACTCAATGGAGAGGCTCTGGGACAGGAGCAACTCATGCAAAAGTCACACCACTCCCCCGCACCAAAAGCTGCAATAACTGTCCTGAGAATATCAAGAATATCTTTAAAAGTCTCAGTAATAACACAGCCCCAGTGCTGCTAGATCTCCAAGCTCAAGGACCATACCTTAAAAACTCTCCCTAATTCACAGACAGGGAACCGGGACCAGGGAAAGTGACATTATGACTCGAGTGTAGAACCAGGAGGGAGAAAAGGCTAGCTGAAAAATTCTATTTTTTAAGTTGATGCTGGAACTGTTATTCAGCATCCTAACAATAAAGCCGATCACACAAAATTAGCTAAAATCAGAGAATCTGGCCAACTGTGAATGTTCACCTGACTTGCTCCTAATAAACAAATATGTATCCAAAATGAAAATTCAGGAGAAAAATCTCTGTTCCATCCCAAGTAAATCTATTCTAATATAAAACAAGGACCCAATAATGCCAGACTCGGGCCCATTTTCCCCTTCAGTAAACTGTCATATAAGACACTAGCTTCTGCTATCTTCAAACTGTTGAAATAAAACAGAATGACATGAGCTTTCTAGTCAATGATTCCTCCATTTCAGTTTTTTGTCTGAATTAGCAGCAACTGGAGGAAATAAACACATCCATGAGTGGTCCTGAAAACTAAACAGTAAACAGAACCCCTGAACACAATTTTGTACGTATTCATACTCCTTTATTAAAAAAAAAACTATTTTATTAAAAATGTGATTCAGAAAGAAAGCGCAATTAGCTTTGCACAGGCACTGACACGATGTTCCCGGACACACCAGACATATGTAAATATTTCGTGATATCAGTTCCAAGTGAGTAGACCTGTCAAGATATTTACAGGGCTTGACAGTACTTCTGTCTTTAATTAAATTTTTGTCTAGATACTTTAATGTAATTTAAATAGATTATTAGTTGTCAGGATCTAATATAAATTTTGTTTACGATTTAGTTACTTTAAGTACTCAGACTGAAGAAACTAATTTAACCCCATGTGTGAGCAGCTTCAAGCATCATGATGAGACCACTAAAAAGCTTCCCCTGCCCTTTGCACTCTCCCAATAATCTTAAATTACTACAACTTAATTGCAAATATGGAGGCACAAAATCGAGCCCCTCCCCCACTTTATAAAAACCAAAGAGCTTGGGGAGAGTCACACGGAAAAATCCATCTATACTTATTCGAGTTCCAGATTCTTTCTTCCAGACAGCTCCTTCTTTCAGTGGCTGCCTAGGTAGGACATGTTTTTCTCATGTTAAATCCCATAAAATAACTACCAAACACCTGTTGTGCACAAGGCAGGGCATATATTAAAAACTGGTGTCGGGGGATTTCAAAAAGAAAAACAAGTCTTGCAGAGACATCCTCAAGCTAATTTGGTTAAGAGATTTCAGGACTGGGTGTAACAGTGTGAGGAAAAGGATACAGCTTCTGGCACAACCTTCTTGTGAATGGAAGCTGACCTGCAAATAAGGCCCGAAAAATGCCTGTAGCACAAACTGGATGTAATTAATAAAAATAATTAAAGAAACAGAGTACACAACTGCCATGTACTTTACCCCACTGTACTTCCTCCTTCCAGAATACCAGCCTTGTAGCCATTACTGCAAGAACATTATCTATGGGATGCAAAACCAAAGCATTTCTTGAAATCAAACATTCCTTACAACATTTATTTTTAGGTTGGCAGCACAAGCCAAATCTACTTAATTTCCATTAACCACATCATCACATGCGCGTTGAAATAAACTATGTGGGTCCAGGGAGTGGGGGGGACACAACGTAAGTGTCATGCATAAAATACCCCATATTTGGCTAGGTTTTCCTCTGTTTCAGGAATTCGTCTCATCTCAAGCCTACTGACGTTCTAGTTGTTGGCACTTCTAACCTTAATTCATCCAAGCACCAAGGAAAAGAAATATTTTTAAAAATCAGTTTAAGATGACTCCTTGAAGAGCACAAGTGACTTGCAGACCAGCGTAACAAGGCACAAGCAAGACCGTTTAGAAATTACACCAGCCCAACTGCAAACCCACTTGGCTGGCTGGCTTGATTTACAAATTCAGTGTTTGATCACCTGGTAGGATTACTACCATCAACTAAAGAAAAAAAAAAATCTCCTACGAATAGTAAAAGTGTATGTTGGCTCATGTATAAAGCTCACCTGTCTATTCAGATGCGTCTCTTAAGGTTATTTTCTTTAGAAAACAAACCCCTCCTTGCTTGAGACTTTTATATACTCCTGACCCAAAAAAACATACTTAAAAAAAAGAACAATACTGCTGGCTTAGCAAAAATGACATTTACTATGACGGAATTCTATTAAGGAGTATGACACCTAAAATAGGCTAAGAAGGGAAAAGAAAAAGCCCTAAGCCAAAAAAAAAAAAATTCCCTTAAAAAACAAAAATACCACCTGTGCAAATCTAGCTATGCTCTGGAAACCCCTTTTCAGCCCTAAAGAAACAGCTCAGGCTCAGGGCCTTGAAGTTGCAATTAAATTGTAGTAATTTAAGATTATCGGGAGAGCAAAGGGCAGTGGGAGCTCTTTGGAGGGCTTGCCTCCCCACTTAATGCTCTTCAGTCAGGGGTTAAATGAGTTTCTTTAATGTAAGTACCTTAAAGTAACTGAATCATAAACAAAATTTATACTATTTCTGACAGCCTGCAATCTATCTAAATTTTATTAACGTGTTTCTGAAATTATTTTTAAAAGACAGAACCATTGTAATGCCCTGTAAATATTCCTGGCATGGCCACTGAAAAGGAATTGGTACTTTAGAACACCTAAAGTGAATAACACATACATTTGGGGGGAGGGGGTACAGAATCTTTACAAGATAACATTTCAAAAGTGAGGTTGAGTCTGAAAGAAAACATGAAAACCAAATAAACAGCACAATAAGACTGGTTGCAAAAAGGAAGCTGGGTTCAAAAGAAGTTGTCACATCTGTTCTATTCTCCCTTCTCTTCCTTTATATAGGCATTGGACATGCAGTGGTATAAATATATTTGTTTAGGAAATATCACAATTCTTCTGTTGATTTAAACATCTGCTGAAAACAGACATATACTTCAACAGAGACTACGAATGCAAATATACAAGGCCCGGGGTAGAGTCTTAAGCAAGGAAAAACTTAGTAACAGAAAGCCATGCCCAGGCTCAATATTAACCCAGTTAACTTTTGTTATTGTTGGTACAAATGATTTAACTAGAAAATATTTATAGCTTTTTTAAAAACATTACATATTGCAGAAAATTGCCTAATAGCATCC
Organism: Phacochoerus africanus; assembly: GCF_016906955.1. Classification (NCBI taxonomy): domain Eukaryota; kingdom Metazoa; phylum Chordata; class Mammalia; order Artiodactyla; family Suidae; genus Phacochoerus; species Phacochoerus africanus. The sequence goes on from NC_062544.1 coordinate 133,266,970, forward strand.
ATGTGTATGTTTAACTCACATTGTTTAATGATACAATAAAAGGTATATCCAATAAAAGCTACAGACTTTGAAACATGTTAGGCACTCTAGTTATGAAATTCTGGCTTAAAAAAACATAGTGCTTACTATATGATCAACATTTGTTAATTAAAAATGCAATTCTTAAATGATAATTATTTTTATTCTTTTCCATGCGTTTATGTGTCCTCTTTGCTATTTTGTTGTACTTAATTTAAAACGACATTTAATTTGGGGAGAGTTTATAGCTTTAAAAAAAGTGTTAGACAGTTTATACTCTAGGATTTAAATATAAACACAAAATCTTTCAGACATCACCAGCAATACAACCCCCTTAATTTGAGACAGTTAATTTGAAAAGTCGATGTTTCTTATATTATACTTTGATAAACCTGTAAAAACAAAATGCTAAAGTAATTACTGTTACTACTCCCTTTAAAAATGTAAAGCAGTTAAATTTTCCTAGACAACAAGCAAGGACAAGTTACAGAGAATTTGAATAAAAGTAGCAACATGGTCATGTTGAATGTCAATCTAAAAAAAGAGGTTATGTCTAATCTGCAGAATGCTCCCTCTCGCCTCTTTAAATTCCAAGAGTGGGCTGACACAAAACTTCATCACCAGGGAATTTTTTTTTTTTTTTTTTTTTTGAGCTTCACATCAGATTTAAACCCTCACATACAAAACCTTGGCTTCCCTGACAAGGCAGATCTTCTAAACTTGATGTGAGAAAACGTTATCTAACTCCAGTGTAGGAGTCTCATGTTGGTAAAAAGAATTCCAGGGCACAGTTCTGGGTAGCAAGACAGCCAGCCTCTGGAAGACTGCATTTCCTTTTAATGCCTTTCTGGGTGCATTCTCTTCATAAATAAGAATGCATTATAAAAATAATAACTTATTTCACTACTCAGCATCTATAAAGAACCCAAATGCTGCCTGAAGAGGGACTGAGTATTTCCTTCGAAGTGAGCCTTTGCTTCCACAACAAAGATCAGCATTTGCAATGGTCCATTTCTGCATTAGTGAATATATAGCTTTGCTGCTTGATCGAATAGTCCAGGGTTCTCCATGTAGACCTCCTGACAACAACACAGCAGCAGTTCTGTTTGATCTCTCCTGCTTCCTTAATTTGGGTTGTCAAGGTTCAGCAGTTGGAGGCTGTTTACTTTACTTTTCAAAAAAAAAAAAAAACTGATTTTTTTTTTCTCTCTCTCTCTCATACAATGACTAATCCAAAGACTAAGGGGGGGGAGGGAGATGCAGCTAGTAGCAAGATGTTAAATGCCCCCTCCACACTGAGATTTTTTAGCTTACATCTTTTGAATGGTAACTAGATGAGTTTTTTTTTTTTTAATATTTTTCATGTTCTTTCATTATGAGATGTTTCAAGCAGGAAAGTCAGAGAGTGAAAAACTCATTCCTCATCTCTGAATCTGTGAGCCCAATTTTCCTTCCAGGCCCCAAAGAGATGGGTCTTTCCACTTTGGGAATCAAAACTCCAGTGGAATTCTCAAAAAGATTCAATACATTTCTCTCTGGAACCGAAAATAACAGCAACTCCTGTGTCTCAATTATACAGGATAACACCAGAAAGAAAACAGCTGAAGTCTCAGCATTTCTCTTCAAATTCTAGTTAAGACATCTTCCCCTAAACTGATTCTCACTGTGGAAAAAAAGAGAGGGGGGCCAGGGGAGGGAAAGGAGATGAAAGGTAAAAATTTGGAGATATTCTTCAACATATTTTCAGCCAGAGAAAAATCCCTTAAACATCCCTCAGGTTTTCTCAGCTCAGCTGTTGTGCAAGCCCTAAATCCTGAAGCCTCCAAAAAAAACGAAAGGTAAAGCGTAGATGGTTTCAATGTATAAACTCCTTTCAGAGGGAATACAGAATGGCCCTCCAACATTCAACAAACAAAAAAGGAAATCCAAACTTGGAAAATACCTGTGACTGGACAAGAGAGCAACACCAATCCCGCAGAAGTGGGCTGGAAAAGCTCAAATGCAACCAAATGAAGTGTTTATATTAATTTCATTATTCTGCTCAAGCTTCACAGATGAGGATGGGGGGGTGCGCAAAGGAAGAAATAAGTTTCATTTCGGGTTTTCTGGCCAAGCAAAAGAAAAAGGAAAACGAACGCGAAGGATGAGCCCAGACTAAATCAATACACTTTGTAATCAGCTCGGCAAGGGTATTTGGACACAATGACTTGGAAATAATTAATAGTTATAAAAAGGGGGAGTGGGGTGAGAAGGGGAGCTACGAATGTCATCATATTTTATCGGAGCACTTTATACTCGTTGCTAAACTTTGATCTCCAGATTTTCAGATTTAGGAAAAAAAGGGGGGGGGGAGGAGAAAGTCCAGTATTTCGAAGCACCTACCGGCTTGAGGATGGGCACATTCCTGGCTCCTACGCCTGATCGCTGCGCTCGCACCGCCCATGTTGGGGCTTTGGGCGCAGAGAAGCCCCGGGGTGCAGCCTGAAGCTCTAGGGTGCCCCTTCCCCCACCCGCCCCAGTCCTCGCCCCGGTGCCCAAGGCCGCCTCGACTTACCCGCGGAGTCCGAGGGGAGAGTGGGAGCGCCGCCTTCACGCCCTCGGAGGAGGCGCCGGCAGCACCATGGTCCCTGGCGGCGCCGCTGCCGCTGCCCCTTGCCCGCTTGTTCGCCGCGCGCTCTCTTCCTCTTGGAAACTTTCGGGTTCTGCGGTCGACAAGAAACCGGGGCGACCCTCAGCAAGTCTTCTCAATGCAGGTTGGGGGAAATTGAGGGGGGCGAGATAAGTGGGTAGGCTGGGGGGGCCAAGACCGAGAGGGTGGCGGGCTCGGAAGACCGGCGAGCGCGCGTGGAGGAAAGAGAGGATGTGGCTCAGGGATTCCCTACAAGGATTCCGAGACCGGGAAATCGGCCCGAGCCAAAGTCTCAGCACCTTCCCCGGGATCTTACAAAGTTGCAACAACAAAAAAGGAGGGGGGAGGAAAGGGGGAAAGGGGTGGGATAGGGAAACGATCGCAGGCGCAAGGTTTGAAGTTACAACTGTTTATTTAGTCCTTATTCTCACAGGGGGGCGGGAGCTGCTCGGCAAGACGGGCGGGGGGGGGGGGGTGGCTGCACGCAGCGATTTCGAAGCAAACACTTGGGAGGGGGGCATGCGACTTTGTTTCTGGGCGAGGAGCTCCCCGGCGTCCGCGTGTGTCACCGCCAGTCTCCGGGGACCAAGGCGGAGCTCACAACAGGTGGGGAGGGGGGCTCGCCGAGGGCCTAAAAGGAAAAGGAATCAAAGTTTCCGAGCGCGGCCGTGTCTAGGGAGGAGGGGGGCGGGAGGCGGGGGCGAAGGGGAGGCGGAAGCAGCGAATGACCGCGACCCGGCGGCAACTGGCAAACTCCTCGGCTCCCGGAGCCGCCACCGCGGTCCCCACCCGAAGCGCACGCACGCCCGGCTTGCCGGCTCAGCTGAGTCCTCTCTTCGGGGCAGGAATGTAGCGAGGGGAGCTTGGGAGAAAGGCGGCGCGCAGCCGAAGGACGGAGAGCCATGAGCCATCAGCCTCCAGGACAGGGCCGAAGGGACACAGCGACTCGCGCGCGTCTCAGGATAAATTGAGGCTTGAGAAATCCCCCCGTTCCCCAGGCTTGAGAGGGGAGTAGACCCAGAAAGTGCGTGCGGCGGAGTGCATCCAGGCTCGGCGACTCCCCTCAGCGCACCCTACTCCCAGCTCCCACCCGCGAAGTTGGCCACCGTGGTCTCCGACCCCTCGCGGGGAGGCTGGCTTGGCCCGGCCAAGCGCGCGTGGGGGTACGTGTCTAACTGGGGGTGCGCGGGTTTGTGTCTGAGTTTTCCCGGCTCCCAGCGGGCGTCGGAGGAGTGCCCCCGCCGCCAAGTTCGGGGCACCGCGTGCGTGGTACCGCGGATGTCCCCAGCCGCGGGGCCTAGGGCGCAGATGTCCCTAGTCATTCTGCGGCGAAGCCCCGGGGGCACCAAGGGGGGCAAACACTAGCGAAGAGCGAACGGAAAAAGTTTGCTCCAAGTCCAAACTTTGGGCTCCAAAGGCGCTCGGCGCGCGTCCCCTCCCGCAACTGACCCGACCCCGGGCCCAGCGCTCGCCATGCTCCTCGGAAGGCACCCCGACGCTAGACACCGAAAGTTGCGCCGGGCGGCCTGGGCTTATCGATTTCTCTCCCCGCGGCGACTGTGGAGAGCGCAGAACGAGGCGTGAAGGGGCCGAAGGGAAAGCGAGATCGCCTCCTCCCTGCCGCTGCCGCCGCCACCGTCCCCCCTCCCCCGCAACCCCTTTTGACTTATGGAAATGCACCCAAGAGTACGGGCGCCACCGGAGTCCTCTCCACGCCCGCGCCGGCGCGCAGCCCCCACCCACCCCTGAGCTCCGGCCCAACGCGGGGAGAGAGAGGGGCTGCCTCTGGGGAGGGCTAGGGGAGATGCACGTGGAGCCTGGAGATGAAAAGTATTTTTTTCCTTTTTTCTTTTTCTTTTTTTTTCTTTTCTTTTTTCTTTTTCTTTCTTTCTTTTTTTTTTTTTTTTGTGCTGGTTTTTGTTGTTGTTTAAAGTAGTCGGAAACAAGGCGGGAGGCGGCTTGGGAAAAAGTGGAGCAGAAATGGAAAAATACAAACTCACCCGCTGCAAATGGTCTCTCGGTGCAAACTAAGGTGTTTTCGGGCCTTTCCCCGCGCGCGCCCACTCCCGCCCGCGCGCGCACCCCGCACACACTCTCACACACACACACACACATACACACGCGCGCACACACGCACTCCCGGGCGAGGGCCGGGCTGCCGCGAGTACAGCATGCAGCCGCCACACAATAAATAACAATAGATTCCTCCGCTCCGGACTAGCTTCCCGGAGCCCAGCCAGCGGCGGCGGCGGCAGAGGCGCGGGCAGCGTCGGGCCGGGGGCGCTCCCTAACCCACCCCGGGCCTCCGGCCCAGGCCCCCTCTCTGCCTCAGGCACCCCCAAACCGCCCCAGGGCGCTGCCTAACATTCCCCACTTCCCGGATCCACTGGGGCGCTAGCCCCCACCCACCTCCCCTGGCCTCCCGGAACAAATAAATAAATAAGGCGCGCGAGAGGCCAACACGTCGCGGAGGGAGATGTTGTTATTTTTTGCTGTTGTGCGTCCCTGACGTCACATCCACCTGCTGGGTAAACAACAAGGCTAGCAAAAAAAAAAAAAAAAATCGCAGTTGCCAAAGCAAGGGGGGAGGGTGTGCGGGGGCTGGGGGCTGGGGGCTAGGTGCAGGGGAGGTGGGAGTGCGGGGTGTCCAGACTGGATGGGGAAAAGGAGAAGGAGGCAGAGCCCCGCAGACCAGAGAGGAGAAGGCCACGCCAGAGCAGAAGGTCCTTGGCAAAAGAGGGATCTGGCAAGAAAGACCTGGAAAATAAGGGGCATGGGGGAGGGGGGATTCCTCAGAAGATGGGGAAAGGGGGGCCCATTCAGGCATGAGAAAAAGCCGAGAGAGAGAGTGTTAACAACTAGGGCCGAAGATGGGAATGCTAAGGCTATTTGCTTGGTTTCTGAGCTAAAAATACAGAAGGAAGAAGAGAGGATAGGCAGGGATGTGAGGTTCCTCCAGTTAAAAGTGAAAGTGTTTTGCCATCAGTGACAGTTGAAGGAGGGGGAGGCGGAGTGGTGTTTCAACCCCCTTTCTCCTTCTCTCCCGTCCTCCCTCGGTCTCTCCTCTTTCTTTCTGCACTTTGTCCAATGAAAGAAGGCGAGTTCGGGAGGTGAAAGTTCAACAGAAGGACAAACCCCTGTTTGCAAGGAAACAGAAACCCGCCAGCGAGGGTCCACCTCCCCCCCACCACCAGGAGAGTGTAACGCGGGACGTTTTTCCCCCCTTCCTTGTCAGAGTCACTGCCGGAATGTGTAGTTAGATCCACTTTAGGCGAAAGTGGCTGCGAAGGGAGCTGTGCTCTCGGCCAAGGTTTCTCTTAGGAAAACGCCCAGGGGGCTAGCAAGTCAATCAGTTGTTTAACACAAATTACCTGCTCTCCCAGAGATCAGTCACATGGAAAAAGCTTTGTCCAATTTGAAAAAGTGAGATTTTTTTTTTCTTTTTGCCGCTTTAAAGTTTGGTGAAATTTAGAAATTTGAAGGAGTAAATGAGGAACCTGAATGAAATGTTGTGAAATATGCATAAACATGTATAAAACAAAAGACGCAAGTATTTTTTTCACTTTTATCAGCCCAGGGAAGACTTTTTGTTCCCCAAGTGTGACTTAAAAAAAATATGGCTCTAAGGCTTCTTTTTACTGATAACAAAAGTAATTTTTTTCAGACCCCCCCACCCCCACCCCAGATGCCACCAGCCTTCAAAGGAGCATTTCTAGCTATTGGCAGGGCAACTCTTTTTGAGAATGTATATCCAAAGCCACTCCTGCATATTCCTACAAAGTACTTGGGGGGCGCGGGGGACACAAGTACTGTCCCTTTGGTATTGAGTCCAATGCAGTTGTATATAATAAATATTCTGAAAAGGTTACTATAAATTCTTTTGGATATAATGTTACAAATATTTTTTAAGCATTCATTTACAGAATACTAAATCTCAATTTCAATCAAATCATAAGACTACCACTTTAAAATGGTATCTGTCTTGTGAGTTTAAAAAAAAAAAAGCCATCCACTGGTGATACAGAATAAAGCCAGAGATAGGGTGATTGTGCTAAGGTAATTCCAACATAGCAGAATTCATGCTGTGTAAGATTCCAGGCTAGCCAGGCAAGGATATCCATCGGATCTTTGAGACAAGAATCCAGATAAAGAAAATGTGTTTTAGTTCATATAGAACTTCCTAGCTTCTGAGAAGCTAGGGTTTATGTTGTCTTTGATTCAAGATATTAATTAAGACATGACATACCTTCCATGTTCTAGACCATATAGTAGGCACTGAGGGATGCAAAAATAAATAAAAATCCCTGCCCTTGAAGAATTCATTGTCTATAGCTGTCAGTAATAATATCTAATATTTATTGAATGCTTACCATGACCTAGACAATGATGTAAAAGCTTTATGTCAACTCAGTTAATCCCCCAAAACCCTTTGACAGTCACTGGAAATTCCATATGCTGAATTCACATGGAATTAAATGGAAATCTACAAAGTAGCCAGTCTCTGGGGGAGGGGGGTGGTTTTTCATTTCTACAATGTTTATGCCATATATAACATGCTTATGGTATACATCATGTTGCAGAATTATAACTCAGGGGAATAGCAGTTTATTTCAATGTGATGAAGGTATTCATCCTCTGTAAGGAACAATTCATGCTCTGATTTTGTTTTTCAGATTGAACAGTGAGTTTTTAAAACAGTGAGTTTTTTTTAAAAGAAAAAATTATTAGTATTACCCTACTAAAAGATCTTTAGATGGCCACAGATCTTATTCTGCATTTTACCTACCTTTAATTCTACTTTCACTTGGAAATGGAGGCCAAAATCAGATTGGCAACAAGTTTTGCAGACAAAAGGAAATCCTGGTTGTAAATCCCATGATATATTGTACCCAATTTTGTATATAATACTGTTTAATGTGCCGCCTTATTAAAGAACTCCACGTCCATTTGGCTTACATTAGAGGGAAACTTAACTGCAGCTTGACATACAGTTCATTTTCAACACTGTCACGTTACATTCATAGGGAGCACATTTTAATTTCTTTATCAGTAATCAACTGGAAGTTTCTTTTTGTTAAATTAAAGCAAGAAGGATTTTTAAATAAAGGGCATGGGGGTAGGACGCCACCTTTTGGTGGTAAAACAAATAGAAATCCCTTTTTAAACAGATGTTCCTGATATAATTTCATTTTTAATTACACCAAGGCAAAGGTGCTTGTCCTCATTTTGTTATATTTTAAGTATTAGGGAAAAAATTGTAAATTCAAAATTAGCAACCTAGGGCTAGCTGCAGCCAAATTTTCCCAAATGTATCAGAATATCTGAGTGCCTGTCACATAGTATTAATTATATGTCAAACATCAACTTTGTTCTACAAATACTGTGTCAGTGAATATATGCACATTTGGGGGAACAGAAACTGGAGTGGACATTGACCATAAATGAGATACCTGAATCTCTTTTAAGTTTAGAGCTAAATAGAAACTTGAAAATTGCCTAATTCAGTGTTTCTTAAACTACAGTTACCATCTTCCTAATTTTCACCATATCTACACAACGTAATAATTCTTGAATAATTAATATACTGCACTCATACAGTTATTGTGGTAATTGTACCAAATATTTTCCTGTAAATCAAGCAACTTTTTATTTTTTCTATTATTTAAATGAGAAATCAGTATCACCCTCCATAAACTGAAAGCAATCACAGTGGATACAAAGTCATTGATTTTTCTTTGCTAGTAAGAGTGGCCAAAAAACTAAAATTAGAATTTGTTTAAAAGGGAAGGGAGGCAAGTGCTGAGAAGTGTTAATGACATGAGTGTCAACAGAGAATTGCTTTAAGAGTTTAAAAAAAAAAAAAAGATTGAAAGTGACTACAGGGGGAGTGTAGTTCTCAATATGTAATTCAATGTTACCTAATGCCAGTCCAGTGGCAAGACTCCTACACTCTGAGAAACAGACAGAGAAATATGTATATCCAATTACAGATTAGGAAGCAGAGGCCCAGGGAGGTTAAATCACCCTCCAAGGCCAAATAATTGGTTAGTGGCTAGAGGCAGATTAGAACCCAGGTGTCCTGAGTCAGCACCTTTGTGTCTTTCCATCTCACACCCTCCTTATCTTCACCAAAGTGAGGTGCCACCCGACCTTGGAAATTATAAACCCAACCTCGGAAATCATAAGCCCTGCCTGGTTTCTCAGAAACAGCCAACTCACATACCCCTTTACAGACAGGAGAGAAACTGAGGCCACAAAGGCTCAAGATCAAGTTCCACAACCTACTCACCCTCCCCTCTCCCCCAAGTGTGGCAGCAGTCCAGGCATGGGTAAACAGCGAGGCGAGGGTTGGCAGGAGAGAAGGAGAGTTAGTAAAAGTGGTCACACTTCTCTAGATGAAAGCTTTCCTCCTAAGCTTCCCTCCTAGAAGAGAGAAGCAACTAACGAAAATCAGTGTTTCACAGTAAGTGGCAAGAGAAATGGATCCTCTGTGTTGTGATGTGGTCCTAAGTCCACATCAGAAATCAACAGAGGAGTTCCCGTCGTGGCGCAGTGGTTAACGAATCCGACTAGGAACCATGAGGTTGCGGGTTCGGTCCCTGCCCTTGCTCAGTGGGTTAACGATCCGGCGTTGCCGTGAGCTGTGGTGTAGGTTGCAGACGCGGCTCGGATCCTGCGTTGCTGTGGCTCTGGTGTAGGCCGGTGGCTACAGCTCCGATTGGACCCCTAGCCTGGGAACCTCCACATGCCGTGGAAGCGGCCCAAGAAATAGCAAAAAGACAAAAAAAAAAAAAAAGAAAGAAAGAAATCAACAGAGGCTCTCCTGTTTTAAAGTACAGTTGAGGAGTTCCCGTCGTGGTTCATGGGTTAGCGAACCCAACTGGCATCCATGAGGACTTGAGTTTGACCCCTGGCATCTCACAGTGGGTTAAGAATCGGTGTTGGCTTGAGCTGTGGTGTAGGTTGCAGATGTGGCTCAGATCCTGCATTGCTGTGGCTGTAGTGTAGGCTGGTGGCTACAGCTCTGATTGGACCCCTAGCCTGGGACCCTCCATATGCCATGGATGTGGCCCTAAAATGACAAGAAAGGAAGGAAGGAAGGAAGGAAGCAAGCAAAGAAGGAAGGTAGAGAGAAAAAAAGAGTCAGAACTTGGTCTCTACTCGTTCGGCATCCTCAGATTCAACCCACTGTTTTGGGGACTCAGTGGGTCGAATCCATGGATGGGGAACCAGAGTAGGGAAGCAGCAGATTTGAAGGGTGTACTATAAGGGACAAGCATCTGTGGGTTTTGGTATCCATGTGAGGTCCTGGAGCCAACCTTCTCGGATACTGAAGGAAAATGTATACATTATCAGGCCCTCGGAGACAAACCACATGATAACTGAGTGGCATGAAAAGCTAGTGAGGGAGTGATGAAAGATCCCAGCTTTAAAGGGGTTTTCCCTGATGCCAAGCCGTGTTCAGAGGCTCAGCATTAAAACTACAGACAATAGTGCATTTTCTGAGGTTTTGACCACAGAGAGGGGCCTTAGTTACAGAGATTGCATTACCTGTTTTCTTTTAAGGGCACAGCTCTATAAACAAAAACATGGTCTGCACATATTTTTGTTTTTCCAAATTGGCCTTTGTGAAAGAGGTTGCTGATAACTATACTCTATAGCTCATGGCCTTATGAGTCCCAGTGGACTGTGACCGAGATAAATCGCATTGCATAATCAAGTATTTGGCCAAGTACCTTCACTCCAGAAAGCTCTTCTGGTCCTCTGAACATTCAGAGTGCAACATGTTGATAATGTGGAGAAACTGACAGGGGTTATGAGCAGCCCACTCCTACCTGCCTTGAGTACAAGAACAATCCAGAGCCTTGTGATGCAAACTGAGATGTGCTGACCTGCAGCATGGGCACCACCCCACGGTGTATTAAAAAGCAGGCTCTCAGCCCACTCTCTAGACCTTAGTCAACATCCACATTTTAACAAAACCACCCAGGTGAGTCTCACACGAGTGAGAAACACAGATCTGCAGTGCACATGGCCTCTTAGATAACAGACACCATCTCAATAACCTTCATTGGCTTAGACTACTTGACAGATAGTCCTATAAGCTCTCTATCAAACCTTGTTCTCCAAGCTGGCGTCTTTTGTAAACTTTGTGGGGTTCTTGTGTTTCAACCACTTGCAAAGTTAAGCCACTAAATCACCTATGTAAACCATGATTAATTCCTTTGACATTAATAGCAGGGTGACTTCTCTCTTCTGTTACCCCCAAAGAGACTAATTGCCCTCCAATTGTTTACCTTTGTATTGTTTTATGAGTGCTCAGAGAAGAGATGGAAGATATTCCCTACCAGGCCAGAAAAAAATGCCAGACAGGTTTTGGGAAGGCTGAACACATGCTATGACTACACCTTGTTAGTAGAAGGGCTTTGCTTTCTTTGTTTTGTTTTCTTTTTTATGGAAAGGATGACGCCTCCATAATTATAGGTGTTGCTGTTCAAAACCCAGAATGTTTTCCAAACCACTGAGGGGCCACACCTCCAGTGGCCCATGAGCCATCCTGGTTGGATTCCCTTTCCAGTTCTCTAGACAGGTTTTTAAGATACATCCAAGCACCACTAGATTTCCATTAAGTATAATGAGAGGAAGGGGGACCCCATGCAAGTATGGTTGCTTCTTGAATAAACATGAAGGACTCATAGGTGAACCTCCCAGAAAATGGTTAATTTGCATCTGTGAAGTTCTCAGAGATTGTAGTCACTTCATCTTCCTGACAAGACAACACGTTACTTTTGTAACCTACCCCAAAATAATTAAAACTATTGTTTTATACTATCCTAAGGCAGTATAATTAAGTCTCTGAGTGAGTAATTGTGTACCTGAATTCAAAATACGATTTCACATGTAAAGCAAAGTTCTGATTATATCTCTGAGAAGTGTCTTGGCTTATATTTAGAATCCACAAGGGCCAACTCAGGATTACAATAGGTATTGTTCTGTAGGGCTGGAGACAAACTGTGTTTGTATGAGAAGGGAAATGAGGCAGGTCTACCCACCTTCAGAAACAGTGAGGTTATGAGTTACAAATTATAGATGATTTTAAAAAGGACTGCAGGATACTAAGCATGGGCATATGCTGACATGTCTGTTATGCTAAGTTGGGATATGGTTTTTCTTTGTTTTTAGTAATATCTATAACATAGCTATCAAGTGAAGCTTTCTTCCCCCTCCCCCATGATATTCATGAGCCATAGTTAAAATAAAAATATATATATAAATAAAGATTAAACATATGATATCTCTAAGATTAATATGAATCCTATGATAATGGATTAAAGATATCCATATAGACAACTATATATTTAGAGATAGATACAGAAATAAATCTATATGTATGTATACTTGAATTAGTATACAGAAATATATTTCCTAGGTCTGTCCATTGAGAAAGGCTAGAAGTAGTGATACCCCAATAACAATGAGTACACCTAGTACCCAGATATTGGTTTCTATATACCTTTCTCCAATAAAACAAAGCAGCAATCTTTGGAGAACTAGTTAATTCCAGGGGTGGGGTAGGGAAAATACAAAATAATCATGGAGCATCTTGTGGTGCCAGAAACTGCTAAAAGAAACATTAAAAAAAAAAAAAAAGACACTGAAACAGCACAAGAGCCAAACTGGAAGAGCTCCCCAGTGCCCAAAGTTGAGATATCTTGAACAAGAAAAGAAATACAAGTATTGGATTATAACCCAAAGGGTGAAATATATATGAGTTCATACTGACACACATACATACACACACACATATGTATGTGTACATATATATATATATATATACACTCACATACGTTTATATAAAAATCTACATACATAAATGGGCAAGTGGCAAGTCTTTCTTACAAAAGATCAGTGGGGCTCAGCAATTGGTATTTCAAGTTTTAACAGGTGATGCTGATACCAGAACTCAACCAGTTAGATTACTGGAGTGGATTCTGTGTAATTAGGGAGGAGTGGGGACTGTGGCACACAGGTCTCAACTGAAAGGGTCAGATGCTGATTCCCGTTCCCAAGAAAGCAACCTCAGGGAAGAAAAAGCTTCTGAATTTTCAAGAGTGTCAAAAGAAAAGCCAGATCTTTCTCCAAAAAGTCCTCAGTTTTAAAATTCCAGGTAGACCCATCAAAGCGTAGCTTCAGGGAACATCAAGGCCATAGGCAGCTCATATGTGACTCCCATCTTTGGGAAAACTGAGCCACCATGTCAGTTCAGGATGATAAGATTTGTTCCTTAAGTGAGCAAAGTGAAAACAACCAACGGAAAAAAAAAGGAAACTTGGAGAGTACTTTGACTTATTCCTAAATTCCTTCCCAAGTATTAACTAGTCACTCCCAACTTCCTGGAGAGGAAAGCTGGTTTGCATTCTGAATTGTTCCTCCATGTGTCAGCAAAACTCATGTAATAAAATATCAAACCATCGAAACACCACTATTTAGAAGACCCTATTATTTAGAAGGATTCTTTGTTGCTCCCCTAGAAAAGTAAAGTCTAAAGTTTTCCTAGGATATTTTATTTGAGGAGTCTAGTGCCAGGGCAACCTTCTAGAACCATTACTACTCTCCCCCTGCTGTTGTGAAGAAAGTCATGGCTCAAAGCCCACTTGGTCTCTGTCTTGTCTTTTCTGCATCTACCCTCTCCTACTCTTCCTGCTCCCATCACACACAGTGGCACTCCTTCCCCCAGGGACGATGTCATCTAGTTCATGGAAGACATGTAGAAACAAGGTGCTAAGAGACATACCTTAATGTGGGACAAAAAGCAGAGGAGTGAGCAGGGTGCACGTGGAAAGACAAGAGAGAGAAGAATCTGTTGTCAATGTGTCTTCCAGGAGAGGCAAAATTTCTACATGTGGGACTAGGAGAATGGAATCAACTTACAAGTTAAAATTCAGCAGCAGCAGAGGTGTGGAGTCTGGGACACCTGAAACAGGGGTTCCCAAACTGCTGTGCATAGAAATCATCTGGAAATCTTTTTTTTTTTTTTTAAGTGAGTTCCCTTCATGGCTCAGGGGTTAATGAACCCAACTAGGATCTATGAGGAGGTGGGTTCGATCCCTGGCCTCACTTGGTGGGTGAAGGATCTGGCATTGCCATGAGCTGTAGTGTAAGTTGCAGATGCAGCTGGGATCCCGTGGAGCTGTGGCTGTGGCTGTGGCTGTAGCTCTGATTTGACCCCTAGCCTGGGAACTTCCATATGCCACAGGAGCAGCCCTAAAAAGCAAAAACAAAAACAAAAAAAAGCCAGTTTCCAGTCCCAGACTTTCGATTTACTTTATCTGCAGTATGGTCTGGGCAGAGAACTTTATCTATTTGTTTGTTGTTTTTATTTTTAGGGCCACACCTGCAGCACATTGAAGTTACCAAGCTAGAATTAGAATCAGAGCTTCATCTGCCAGCCTACACCACAGCCACAGCAACATGGGATCCAAACTGCATCTTTGAACTATGCCTCGGCTTGCAGCAATGCTGGACCCTTAACCCACTGAGAGAGGCCAGGGATTGAACTCACATCCTCATGGATACTAGTTATGTTCCTAACCCTCTGAGCCACAGTAGGAACTCCCAAGGGCAGGGGAAGTTTTAAAAGCTTCCCAGTTGGTTCTAATATGCAGCAATGTTTGGGAACCCCTGCCCTGCCATGAGTCTGAGGACAGGAGTCTCAGCCAGCCCTACCAGCCTAAGGGATCTAGGAGCCACAATTTGCTCCTGAACACTCTGAACCTCCACTGTGGCCAACATCCTTTCCTCAAAGGAAACCAACAGATTACACTATTCTTCACTGTAGTCTTCAGACCTCATGCATCACAATCACCTGGATGGATGGGGGAGTAATAGAAGAATTCAGGAGCCCACTTCACATCTGCTAAAGCAGAGTGTTTGTGAGGGGCTGTGAGAACAGGAATTTTTAGAAGCTCACCACCTGGTTATGATACTCAGTGAGGTTTGGGATCCTTCCATGGGGATTTCCAATTTGTTACCTATCCCAAGCCTGTTTCCATTTTAAAAAGAAACCTTGAAAGAGGGCAAGATGTAAAACAAAGGAACAAACAAGGACATATTAGCCTTATAAAATGTTCCTAGGAGTCATGGAGTTTAACTTCCTCATTTTCCACAGGTGAAAGGGGCCACAGAAAGGTCAGCCGAGAGCCTCAGAGCTGGGGGAGGGTAAGTGCTTGGTTCCTGGCAAGGTCTTGGGCACCAGACGCAACCGGGTAGAAAATCCCAGCACCATGCTGCCAGCATGTCACTTTGGGCAGGTTCCTGAGCAACCCCTGTTTGCTCCTTAGTGAAACCACAGTAGTAATGGCACTTGTCTGTCTTACAGTGTCACTGAGGATGGAACAAGAGAACATGTGTGCAGTGCCTTGAACCAGGCTGGGTGCAAAGCAGATGCTGGGCAAAGCTTGCTTCAAGACCCAGGAAATCTGATTCCCCATTTAGGGTTTCTCTAGGTCCCGCTGAAGGAATTCTAGGTCTTGGAGCTCTGCTGTGGAGGAGCATTGGAAATCTGGATTTTGCTCAGCACCTTTCAAATTATTTCACTTAGGCTGCTTGCCCTGCCCACTTCTGAAACCCACTCTGCCTTCAGCTCATTAATTTTTTTGGCCACACCTGCAGCCTATGGAATTTCCTGGACCAGGGATTGAATCCCAGCCACAGCTATGATTGCTGCCACAGCTGCAGCCACACCAGGCCCTTAACCCACTTCACAGGGCCTGGGATTGAACCCAGGCCTCCTCAGCAACCTGAGCCGCTGCAGTTGTGTCCTTAGCCCACCATGCCACAGCAGAAACTCTCAATTTATGAATTCTTGATGCAAGAATAAGATGAGAATAATTTTTCTAAGTCAGAACTGAAAACAGCAGTGAAAGAGTCCCCTTCCCAGGCAGGAACCTTCTCATGAAACTGAGCAGGGTTCTTTCAGATCAGGGCTTCTCAACCTGGGCACTGTTGACGTTTGGGGTCAGATAATTCTTTGCTGGGTGGGTGGGTGGGGCAGTCCTGTGTACTGTAGAACATTTTTGTGGCACCCCTGGCCTCTGCCTACTAGATGCCCATGGCACCCACCCACTCCCCAGTTAAGACAACCAAAAATGTCTCCAGACATGGACAAATGTTCCCTGGGAGGCAAAATCACCCTTGGGAGAATTGCTACTCCAGGTACCCTCAGGGCAGACAGGCAGGACTCACTCTGAGCCACCCACATTCCTCTCCTTGGCCCTGGCATTTATCTGAGAACTTCTGCCACAAGGAAAAGCAGAAATCAGTCTCATTTCCAGCTGTAACTGAGTGACCAAATCATTTTCTTTTCAGAACTGAAGGGTTTAAGATGAAGCTATTTGTAGCTCAAACAGAGCTCTAGGTGGGCTCCACAGCCATGGTCGATCACCACTGACCTCTTTTTTTTTTTTTTTTTTGTCTTTTGTCTTTTTAGGGCCACGCCTGTGGCATATGGAGGTTCCCAGACTAGGGGTCGAATTGGAGCTGTAGCTGCCAGCCTATGCCAGAGCCACAGTAACTCGGGATCCAAGCCACGTCTGCGGCCTACACCACAGCTCACCGCAGCGCCGGATGCTTAACCCACTGAGCAAGGCCAGGGATTGAACCCTCAACCTCATGGTTCCTAGTCAGATTGTAGCTCTGACAAGGCTCTTGGCAATAGAACTCATTCTATCATGGACTAAGTGGACTTGATTAGAATCCATGACCCCATAAATGATGTCTGATGTGTTGTCAGCCTCCTAGCTCTCAGTCTCAAAGCAAAACGCCACAAAAGAAGTGGCAACGATTAGAATCAAGCCTTTAGGATCCTGCCTCTCCCATGATGCATGGGATCGAAATTAGGCAGAAACTTCATCTGGATGTTCTAATTAAAATTCCCCTTCTTCTGGGAAGGCCAAGGGCATCTGCATCTCAGGTGCAGGAAGCTTGCAAGGAACCAGACATTTATTATGTGCCTGTCACTAACTACCATCCCAAGACTAACTCATCCACTCTCTGGGTCTCCTGAGAAGCTTACATAGCCCAGCCGTTGCTATTTTAATGATCAATAATGGAAGTGTCTGAGTGATCACTAGATTCAGAGAACAATTTGGAAAGAAGTGCATCCAAGACTTTTTGCTAACCGTGGTGTTCTGCTAGTTTTATATCTTACGTGGTTCTAACGATTTATTCTGTTTTTAGAGGAACCTTTTAAGAGAAGCAGAAGTGAGCATAGGCCAGGCCCCTCCCACATACATGTGTGTGTCAGTTTCATTCAGTTACGCAACAGACATTCATTGCTTGCTATGCTGTGTACCAGCCACTACTTTAGACATTAGGGGAGAATAGTGAACAGAAGATAAAAATCTTTGCCTTCAGGAGTTCCCATTGTGGTGCAGTAGAAACGAATCTGACTAGGAACCATGAGCTTGCGGGTTCAATCCCTGGCCACACTCAGTGGGTTAAAGATCTGGCATTTCCACCTGTGGTGTAGGTCGCAGATGGGGTTCAGATCTGATGTTGCTGTTGCTGTGGTGTAGGCTGGCGGCTGTAGCTCTGATTTGACCCCTAGCCTGGAAACCTCCATAAGCTGCAGGTGCGGCCCTAAAAAGCAAAATTAAAAAAAAAATCTTTGCCCTCATGGAGTTTACATTCTAGTGAATTTCTCCATGAATTGTATCATTTTTCAATTGAACATTTTTTAAAAGAAACTAAAAGCAATAGCTAACAATATAAACTGACAAATTCAGCAAAATAGGACGAATATTGTTAGTTATCATTTAAACGATAAACAAAACTTCTGTAGATTGAGGCAATAAGTAAAAATAGAGAAATAAATGAATAACAATGGTAAGATGGTCGTTAAAAACCTACCGCAAAGGAATGGAAATGTTGATTTGCCAACAATGGAAAGATCAGGCCATTCCATAAGCCTGAGGCCCCAGCTTAGCTAAAAGGACAAAGGTCCTAGAAAGAGTCAGAACACCAAACACCACCAAAATTTTTGTTTTTAGGAGAGAAAGGGAGAGAAGGAGAAAGAAAGAACAGAGCTCTTAGTTCCAAGTGAGCTGTGGCATTCCACTGAAAAGAGGACAGGGCCCAGAGAGAAATGGTGGTGGGAAGATTATGATGCTGGCATATCTACAAGACTCCAGTTGGCACACCACCACCAGTCTTTCCTCCAGGCAACAGAAAAGAGCCTCTTCTGGATGCTTGTCTTAGGACAGAGAACAACAGAAGGTAGAAGAGGCCAATCAAATCTTCTTAATGGTTCTAGCAGGTGCCTGGGCAGCATGAATCTCAGGCTCCAGGGGAACAAATGGTGTATTTTTTAGGTCAGTGTTCAGAAGTGAGAATTCTGGAGAAGAGATGATAATGGTCTGTATAATTTATATTGTCTTCCCCAAGGAAGCGGAAGCATCTGTGCTCCAAAAGGACCCAGCATGGCTGGCCTGCTGTTTGCCTGCTGGATCTCTGTGCTGGCTAAAAGGTCACATGTTTCTGAATGTTTGGAAATGTATTACCCAGTTGTTTGTTTGTTTCTATCTTCCCTATAAATAGTTTGGTCTTGTTCTGGGGAAAAGAAATAATGTGAGCGGAACAAACACACACACTCTCAAAAATGCTCTGCTCCAGGATCCGATAAAGCCAGATTTTTCTAGGGCAAAGAGAATCTTAAAGCAGAAGACCCCAGCTTTTCTCACAGTTTGATCTCATGCTGAGCACGGTATGTTTACAACAGTTCTTTGGTTAAGTATCCATGTCAAAATTAACTTTTATGATAAAAATCTATGTGCATGGTGGGCACATAGGTTTGGCAGTGGCCAAAGAGTCTGGACTCTAGAGCCAAATTAGCTGCATTCACATCCTGGCTCTACTACTTACTGGTGCTAGGTAGTTAACCTCTCTATGCCTCAGTTTCACCAGGTGTACAACAGAATCATAATAGAAACTATTTGGTAAGATTGATGAGAGGATTCTTACATGCGTTAATATACGTAAAACACAAAGAGTTTCAGGCACATGGAAAATGTTATATAAATGTCACCTATTATTAAAACTAAATTTCACACACTTTAAACAAATCTTAGAATTAATTTTTTAAATTTTTTTTTGGCTTATAAGGAAAGAAAATACAGGTTACATCTAGCATCCTTACCAATTCTTCTCTCTAAAGTTCATCTATGATCAGGATGGCTTTATTTGGGATGATATTTCTTTATGCCTGTTTCATGTATTGATGATTCAGTGATTACAGGCCTTTTATGCTGACCTATAGGGACAGCAGAGCCTGCAACCTGCTGTCTGTCTACCTGGCACGATCATCTTCCTCAAGCTCTTTGCATGGCTACATCTTTCTAGCCTTCAGGTCTCAGCTGAAACATCACCTTCTTGGAGAAACCTTCTCAAACCTCTTCCAGATACAACCCTCTCCCTCCTCTTCCTCTAAAATTAGTAGGTACAGTTCTGACTTATTTCTTGATTTATTTGCTCACTTATTGTCTCTCTCCTTCCCTAGAAATAAGCTCTGTGAAGCAAGAGGTCTGTGTGTTTTGAGCACTACACATTCTTCACTGGCATAGAGTAGGCACCTAAATATTTGATTGAATGGGTGACCAAATGAGTTAATGATCAAGTGCCATGATCACCCTGCCATCAGGAGACCACATCTCTTTTGGCCTTTCCTTTCTCCACTATAAAATTATAATGACGCCCAACTCAGAAATGAGAGATTCAGAGAAATCAAAGTTCCCTTTCTAGGAACTCCCAAGAAGAGAGCTGGGAGACAGTCCCTGGGTGGAACTACCCTCGGGGTCTCCACCCACGAGCACCCAGTGCTCTGCATCACATCTAATGAAGACAGACCTTGGGCCTCTGGTGACCTTTCCATCTCTCAGCTCAACATACATATTTACACCTGTTCTTTTAGACTTAGTTTCACCTGGACCCCAGAATCATCAAGACCTCTTAACTGTAAGAGCAGATACATGGGAGTCTTTCAAAGTTATTTAAAATTAGAAACACATGTCATAGGGGATTAAGCCAAGCAAATATCATATACAGAATTGAGAGCTATGACGCAGAACTTTCAAATAATGCAAACGAACACACAAACACACACCTGAATTTGTGCTTCAAATGAGTGCAGCACATTTGAAAATAGTCACCTTGAGGATCTCAGCAGTGATTCCTACAATGATTCCATTCATCCCAAACCCTATTTGGATTTCTGTTTTCAGAATTTCCATGAGAAAATTAAGACATTGGTGGTTAAAACATCGCCTCTTATGGTAAATTTCATCTACGTGGCTCTCTCTGATTTTTGGAAATGACCAAACAGAAATTCAGAGCATGCCTTGGGGGGGCAATCAAGCAGGTAATTCCTGGTGTTTTTCTGAAATAATTAAGCCTGGTTTTCTTGTCTGGGTCAGAAAGTAGCTTTAAAGGCAATAATCAAAAGTGAAATTCAAGTCACTTATGATGGAGCATGATGGAGGCTAATGTAAGAAAAAGAATGTATATATGAATGTGTGAGTGGGTCACTTTGCTGTATTGTAGAAAATTGACAGAACACTGTAAACCAGCTACAATGGAAAAAATAAAAATCAATTTTTAAAAAAGTGAAATTCAAGAGGAGATGTTTCATTGGTAGCATCTTTGAAGGATGTAATTTCCTAAGGTTGGAAATCTTGAAGGACAACATTCTTTTGGATCTATAACATATAATATGTTTATTTAGAAATTCTGTATGATGACTTACAGAACAACCTTATATGAGAAAAGCAGCTTACAACTATGTACAACCCCCCCTTATATATAGCTTTGTGTTACATTAAGGGTTTTATGTTTCCATTCAGGTATCTAACAAGAAAAATTTAAATACAATTCCTGTTGCTTTTCAGTCAATCATAAGCAAGATCAAATAAATAGGAAGTAAACTGTTATAAATGTAATCACTTGTTTTATAAAAGTCACAGGACTGCATAATTATAACTTTGTTTATTAATACTTTTAAAAATAATGAGTGCTCAAAGCAGAAAATTTGGCAGACACTAAGTATTAAGTAACAAACACTCATAATCCTCATCATTTATAAATAATCAAGGTAAACATCTGGACATATATCCTTCCAGGTCTTTCTTCCATCCATGTGTGTTTCTTTGTTTGTTTGTTTGTATGTAGACAAAAAGGCTAGCATGGATGACCTATTCTGCCACTTACTAGCTTTGGAACTTTGGGCAAATTAGTTTCTGCCTCTGTTCCATCAGCTGTAAAATGGGAATAATAATACTTGCCTATGCATTGTTACAATTAAATAACTTAAGGAACATTAAGCTCATAGCCTGGCATCTAACACATAGTAAGTACTTGAATTAATTATACCCATAATATTATTATTTTACAATTTAAAATATAGCTGTTGTCACTGAAAATTATATTGTAAACATTTTCCTTGACATCTTATTTTTTTTTTTTTTTAGAGCTGCACCCACCGCATGTGGAAGTTCCCAGGCTAGGAGTTGAATTGGAGCTACAGCTGCCTGCCACAGCCACAGCCACAGCAACACCAGATCTGGTGAGCCGCATTGGTGACCTACGTCGTAGCTTGTAGCAACCCTGGATCCTTAACCTCCTGAGCGAGGCCAGAGATCAAATCTGCATCCTCATGGATACAGCTGGGTTCTTAACATGCTGAGCCACAATAGGAACTCCTCCTTGACATTATTTTAAATTCTGTTACAAAAACAGAATTAAAACTTGGAGCTATTAATCTGTTATTCAAAACTGCCCAGGTTGGTAAGTAGAAAAAGGTATAGAAAAAGGTAAGTAGAAAAAGGTAAGTAGAAAAAGATCTGATAAGAAGGCAGAGATATTAAAGCCACTGGCAAAAAATTAAAAAAAAAAGTCCCTTAGGCTTAGTCACAAAACCAACAAAATTAGCATCCATGACAATGGGTTCAGGTACAAACATATTAACATTAAAAAAAAAAAAAATCTGGAGTTCCCATCATGGCGCAGTGGAAAGGAATCCGACTAGGAACCATGAGGTTGAGGGTTCGATCCCTGGCCTCGTTCAGTGGGTCAAGGATTCGACATTGCTATGAGCTGCAGTGTAGGTCACAGACGCGGCTCAGATATGGCATTGCTGTGGCTGTGGCGTAGGCCAGCAGCTACAGCTCTGATTAGACTTCTAGCTTGGGAACCTCCATGTGGTGCAGATGTGGCCCTAAAAAAAAAAAAAAAATTCTATAGCCCCCTATGGAAAACAGCATGGAGGCTCCTCAAAAAATTAAAAGTAGAACTACTATATAATCCACCAATTCCACTTCTGGGTATACATCCAAAGGAAATAAAATCACTATCTCTGAGAAATATCTATACCCCATATATTCACTGAAGCATTATTTACAATAGCCAAGACATAGAAACAACCTAAGTGCCCATCAACAGATGAATGAGTAAAGAAAATATAGTACACACACACACACACACACAAAATGCAATCTTATTTTTGAAAGAAATTCTGCCGTTAGTGACAACATGGCTGCATCTTGAGGGCATTATGCTAAATGAACTCAAACAAAGACAAACACTGTATTATCTCATTTATATGTGGAATCTAAAAAAAAAAACAAGCTTATAGAAACAGAGAATGGATTGGTAGTTTCAAGAGATGGAAGAATGGGTGAAAGCGGTCAAAGGGTAAAACTTCCAGTTATAAAATGAGTAACTTCTAGGGAGGTAACATACAAACAGGGTGTCTATAGTTAACAATACTGTAACTGTATATTTTAAAGTAGCTAAGAGAGGATTTAAAAGTTGTCATCATACATACACACAAATTATAACTATTTGAAGTCATGAATGTTAACTTCCTTTTTCTTTTTCTTCCTTCCTTCCTTCCTTCCTTTCTTTCTTTCCTTTCTTTCTTTCTTGTCTTTTTAGGGCCACACCTGCGGCATATGCAGGTTCTCAGGCGAGTGATCAAATCAGAGCTGTAGCTGTCAACCTACACCACAGCCATAGCAATGCCGGATCCTTAACCCACTGAGCAAGGCCAGGGATCGAACCCACCACCTCATAGATACTAGCCAGGTTCGTTAACTGCTGAGATATGATGAGAACTCCTAACTAACTTTAATGTGGTAATCATTTTACACTCGTTACCCTGTATACCTTAAACTTACACAATGTTATATACCAATTATGTCTCAATAAAGCTGCACAAAATTTAAACACATACACACAAAATCTATAGATGAACTCAGGTCTAGTTCAGTGGTTCTTTTTGTTTTTTGTTTTCTTTTTCGGCTTCTCTAAGGCTTATGGAGTTCCTGGGCCAGGGATCAGATCTGAACTGTAGTTAAGCTGCAGCTACAGCAATGCCAGCTGCCTAACCCACTGTGCCAGGCATGGAACCTGCATCCCAGCATTCCCAAGACACCGCCAATCCCATTGTGCCACAGTGGGAACTCCTAGTGGTTCTTAACTGGGACAATTTTGCCCTCAAGGGACATCTGGCAAGGTCTGCAGACATTTGTGGGGGATGGGGTGCAGAGTTACTGGCATCTAGTGGGTAGAGGTCAGGGATGTTGCTGATCATTATCTTGCAATGTACAGGACAGCTGTAGCAAAGAGGTATCTAGCTATTTAAATATTAGTAATGCTGAATTTGAAAAACCCTGACTAGTCCTACCTAGCTTTGTAATCAGAAACAAGTCACTGTCCCTACTAATGATGGTGACGATGATGACAGCTCACACGTATGAAGCACTGATGCCAACACGGTACCAAATGCTTCATGTACATTATTTTGGTTTAACCTTCCCAACAGTTCAGTGATGTAGCTTCTGTTATCATCACACTTTATCCACAAGGAAACAAGCTCACAAGGATTAAGAAATTTGCCTCAAATCACAGAGCCAATAAGTCATGTGGCTAACATCATCTCACTCTTGAGCCCTTATTCTTAACTCCAATGCTCTTCTGCTTTGCTTTGAACTTCCCTGTGTCTCCAAGTCTTTGTAAAGATGTATTATAATCTACTGATAAAATTCCACCTCATTGGCATGGAATGCCCAGCTCCACTGGCATTTTAGTAGAAGCCTGGGATACCATGTTGAAAGACTATGTGGCCATGGATGACGTAACAGAAAGAGAGCCATGATCAATTACTGATGTCTGCCATGGATGTGGGAGGGAAGGGCAGTGGTATTGGTGCCACATACTCGATTTCTTTGTACTAGATGAACTTATTTAAGATCTTTTCAAGAGCCAGTCACCTATGTTCCTATGTTTTCTAACCACCCTCTGTCATGAACAGCCACAATTCTTGGTCAAGAGCCATTTGCAGAGCTGAGTACATTGAAGAGAATGGAGGACTAAGCAGTCTATTGTCATGGCTTTATTGAATACACAGTTTTCCCTGGTTGTAGGGAAACTCCTGAAAACTCTCAGGTCTTAGCCTACATAAGACAGACAACATCAAAGTTCATGAAAATCACAGTACACCTCCACTCAGAGTCAAAGCCAAGAACAAACAACTTTGGGGGTTGGAGTGATTTCATAAAATTATCTGAGGGACTGAAGTAAAAAACAGTAATAACTACAAACTTTAGGGAGGCCAAATAATACTCTGCTACATTTTTTTAAAATTACGTAATGTTTAGCAAACTGAGATCACTGGGGGAGAAAAAAAGAAGAGGAATCACACAAACTTTACTAAACAAAGTCACATGCCAACAAACATCCAAACCACTGTAACCAAGATGAGGAACTGAAGCTCATTTTTAGTTACAAAGATCTGAAGGATGGGGTGGGAGGTAAACAAAAATTCAAGAGGAAACTCATTAATAAGATTCTCTGAACTATTTTCCCACAAGTAATTTCTTAAAAAAAAAATAGAAAAGAAAAGCTATACTCTGTGTTATAAAAGCCCATGTCCCGCATTCTGGTCCACATAAAAGCTCTTTGCAAGCAGTCAACCAAAAAAAAACTGAAATTGCATTGCCATAACATTATGTCTGTGGGGTACCACTTCAGAATATCTTCATAAGAAAAAAAGAGTTGGGTAATTAATTTAGGACTCTGTAATGAAGAGGAAGAGAGAATTCATAAAATAAAACCCACTCAGAAACTTTAAGAAAACCTGGATTTAAATCCTTGTACTGTATCATTTCAAAGGCTTCCTGTTTACTAACAAGAGCAAAACAGCAACATACGTACACACATACACAAACACACACCACCCACATCAAGTTTTCCAGGAAGTTAGATATTTAAATAAAACAACAGTTGGAGTCCTTTAGTCAAAGGAATGTAATTTCTTCTTTACCTTTATCACTGATGGATGAACTGGTGTAGTTTTTATTACAGGAGTCTGATGCCAAGAGATCACATTTCTATCTGTCTAAGAGAGATCCCTAGACATATAGAGATAGAATGATACATAATACATACTTTTTTTCTCATGAAACAAGCTATTTTTTTTTATCAAATCATCTTACAAGCAAAATAACCCATCTTGGTAACACAAAAGCAAATAAGTATTGAAAACTCTACTTAAAGAAGATGAATTTTGCTAACATTGAGCTTAAGGCAACTCGGCGAAAAATGACAACATGTACTAAGTTATTTACATTTGCGACATCTTAGCTGTGTCTAACCAGGCACTAAAACATTGTGATGAAAAGTAAAAGTCAGTAATTGCTCAGATATTATGTCTAGTCACCAACAGCTGGAATTTCCTCAGTATTGGCTCTTAAAGCATTTTAAAAGTTTGCTGAAAGGCTTTTTCCCACACTCCCCTCTGTCGGCTCACATTCCTGTGGCCTTCGGGTGCTCCTTGCTGCATTTGATCCATGTAGGTCTCCACACAGCCACACGTGCTAACTTCCTTTTGTGGGGCTGTTCTTGGCCTCACACGTTGACAGCTAATGGTGTGCTTGTTTAGAAACAAATTCTTATCCCTGGGAATGTTCTTAATTGCAAAATATTTTTTTCTGTTCAAAGACTGTGACTCTGCCATGATAATTCTAAGAGCTCAGGAAGAAAAATCACCTGGATATTCATACCCCTTCCTTTCCCGCCAAACACTCCTCTCATCTTTTTTTTTTTTTTTTTCTTTTACAGCTGCACCTGTGACATGTGGAAGTTCCTGGGCCAGGGGTCGAATCAGAGCTGCAGCTCCTGGCCTACGCCACAGCCACAGCAATGTTGGATCTGAGTCACATCTTCAACCTACACTGCAGCTCACGGTAACTCCAAATCCTTTAACCCACTATGCGAGGCCAGGGATCAAATCTGCATCCTCATGGACACTATGTTGGGTTCTTAACCCGCTGAGCCACAATGGGAACTCCACACTCCTCCCATCTTAACTGAGAGAAATGGCTTCACTTACACATAGAGGCTGCCCCTCCCTCAAGTCCCCTGTTTTTAACAGCCAGGAGGCAGAGTAAGAGTTCTCTAAACTCCCTTCCACCTCTTCCCAAGCCTTCTTCACTAATTCATCCTTATTTGCAATGTCCACCCACACAGAAGCCCCCATCTCCCCAACCTTCCAGGCCCAGGGAGTGACAGGACATCTTGGTTAGGACAAGCTATGTTCATGTTCATGCTACCCTGAGATCTAATACTGGGTCAGCCAATTATGACTTATGTGACCTCGGGAAGGTTACTTCCTGTCTCCAATCTTCAGTTTCCACATCTGTACAATGAATGCAACAGTACCATGTTAGTCTGCTCGGGCTAATCTGGGTGAGCAAAACAAGAGACCTTTGTTTTCTCACAGTTTTGGAGGCCAAAGTCCAAGATCCAGTTGCCAGGAGGGGTGGTTTCTGATAAGACTCTGCATGACTTGCAGATGGCCACCTTCTCACTGCATCCTCACTTCTGCATGCAGTGAGAGGGGAATCTCTGATTTCTCACCAGCCCTACCAAGTTAGGGCTCCACACCCATGACCTCATTTTACCTCAGTTACCTCCTAAAAATGTCATATCTCCCAATAGAGTCATACTGGGGATTAGGACTTCCATATAGGACTTTTAGAGGCACCAATTTTTTTTTTATAACAAAGAGTATTCCTGCCTCCTAGAGTTATTTAAGGAATGTGCTATTTCAGATCCCTTGAGAAGCAGACACCAAGATGGTACTAGAGACTGAATGGGGAAACCCCCTGTACTTAGGGAGCTGAAGGAGGCCAGAAGGCATGTCTGATTGATGCTGCGGAGGTGAAAGGGAAAGAAGGGACCTTGAGTAGGCAAAGTCTTAGACTATGGTACAGGTCTAAGGAGGTTTCAGCAAGGTCAGTGAAGAACCCTGCAGTCAAAATTACTTGTGTCTCACAGCAGCAGTCCTGTCTTAGCATCCCTCTGCACTTGGTCACTAGTTGGGAAAAGGCTGTAGGAAGTAGCAAAGAAAGTGGTGAATCCAGAGGACAGGAAGTGGGACTGTTACTCAATTATGCTTCCCTAAGACGGGGATCTGAGAGAAGCCTCTTCACAGCCACAACCACACTTTAAATGCAGTCATGCACAGAAAGCTCCTCCTCATCTCAGAGTCAGAGCTCTGTAAAACAGTATTGGGGAAGGTGATGAAGAAGAAGAAGATGATGATGATGGGGATGATGATATTACCATTCCCATTTTACTGAGGTTCCTGGAATCTGACTCGCAGTTTTCATCCACACGTATGCTACCATCATTCTGTGAAGATGCAAGTTCCTTACTGGGCAGGTAACAAAGTAGATCCTTGTTCTCCTCCACACAGTTTAACTTCTCTTCCAAACACTTCTGCAAACATCTACTGGGCAATTACCTGCATGTTATCATCACCCCAGAATAAAGAATAAAGATAAGCCTTATGAACATCCCAGCTTCCTGCCTGGAGAAATATACCAGGCCACTGACGTAGAAAGGAGGAAATGAGTCAGAGCTGAGAAGACTCCCTGAGTTGAGGGCACAGAGGCAGAAGCCCAGAAAGGCAAAGGGAGTTAAGGTAGAGAGGAGACAGCTACATGGACAGTGTACTACAGACAAGGATAATTCGGCTGAGAACTGATCTTACAGGCATGTGAAGAAATTACCCAAAGCCTAGAGGAAAAAAAACACTCAAAAGCACTAGAAAGAAGAATTCTTAGAGCTCACATCCCACCAGAAATAATGGATGATCCCAGTAGCCAGAGTGGAAAACTTCATAATTCAAAGGGCATTGAGGGGAGTACTCAGAAGCGTTTTTCCCCAAGAATGGGGAATAAGTAGTCATAACTAAATGCTGATTTTGTCCCCTTCAACAAGGCTCAAAAATGATAAACTGCTTCCGAGGAAGTTAAACCCATTTGAGAACAAAGTACAAGAATGTTTATAGGAATACAAAAATATCAAACACCTAACAGAGTAAAATTCAAAATGTCTGGCATCCTATCACAAATTACCAGGTATATAAAGAAGCAGGAAAATAGGGCCCATAATGAAGAGAAATTCAATCAAAACCAACCCAGAACTGACACTAATGTTGGAATCATCAGGGAAAGACATTAAAAGTTATTGTAACTGTGTTCCAAGGGAAATTAGAAAATACTTTGCATCGAATAACACTAAAATACAATACATTGAAATGCGTAGGATAGAATGAAAGCAGTGAATAGATGGAAATTTATAGCATTAAGTGCTTTTTGGACATAAAGACCTCAAATCAGTAATTTAAGCGTCCAATTTAAGAACCAACAAAAATAAGAGCAAATAAGCCCAAATCAAGCAGGAAAAATAAATACAATCTTTATTAAATTAAAAACAAAAATAGGAGTTCCTGTCGTGGCACATCGGAAACAAATCTGACTAGGAACCATGAGATTGCGGGTTCGATCCCTGGCCTTGCTCAGTGGGTTAAGGATCCGGCGTTGCCGTGAGCTGTGGTGTAGGTCACACATGTGGCTCGGATCTGGTGTTGCTGTGGCTGTGGCGTAGGCCGGCAGTAACAGTTCTGATTAGACTCCTAGCCTGGGAACCTCCATATGCCGCGGATGTGGCCCTAAGAAAGAGACAAAAGACAAAAGACAAAAAAATAATAATAATAGAAAAAAAACTGAAACACAAAGCGAGCTCTTCGAAAAGATCAGTAAAATTAATAAACCATTGGCCAGATTGATTAAAACACACACACACACACACACACACACACACACACACACGCAAATTACCAACATCAAGAATGAAAGAGGAGGTATCGCTACAGACTCCACAGATATTTAAATGATAACAAGGAATACTATAAACAATTCTATGCACGTAAATTAAAAAAACTTAGATACAGCGGACCAATTTCTTAAAAGCAATAAACTATCAAAAATTACCTAAGAAGATAGAAATTATATGAATGAGCTTATTTACTTTTAGAAATTGAATTCATGGTTAAAAGTCTCTCCTCCCCATCCCTGGAAAAAAAAAAAAAAAACCAACCAACAGCCACAAAAAACCCCCCACACAAGTGAGCAAACAAATGAAATCTCTTCCAATCAGATAATTTGACAGACAAATTCTACCAAACACTTAAAGGTGAAATGAAACTAATTCTAAACCATTTTTTTCCAAAAAAAAGAACATCTTTCCCCAAAATACTTCTCAACTCATTATGAGGCCACGATTACTCTAATACCCAAAACCCCACTATATATATATATATATATATATATAATAAAATTACTAGCCAACATCTCTCAGGAATACAGCTGCCAAATTCTCAACAAAATATTCACAAATCAAATTTAACAATGAATAAAAAGAACTCTACATTGCACTCAAATAGGGTTTATCCCAAGAATTTAAGCCTGTTTAAGATTAAAAACAATCAATATAAATTATTACATCAAAGGCCTAGAGAAAAAAACCCCACATGATTATATAATTGATGCAAGAAACATTTGATAAAATTCAATGCTTATTCATGATAAAACAACAACAACTAATTAGAAATAGAAGGGGACTTCATCAACCTGATGAAGGATATATTTAATGGTAACAGACAGTGTTTTCCCCCTAATGTTGGGAATAAAGTCAAGATGTTTTACCACTCCTATTCAACATCAAACTAGAAGTTCTAAATAGTGCAATAAAGAAATAGAAATAAAAGACATCCAGCTCACAAAGAAAGAAATAAAACTGCATATTCACAGATGATCATAGAAACCCCAAGAAATCAACAACTATAAAAACCCTCTTAGAATAAGTCAGTTTGGTATGGTCATAGGAATCCACATACAACAATCGACTGTATTTCTATCAACTAGTAAGGAATAATTGGAACCCCAATTTTTTTTTCTCTTTTTGCCATTTCTTGGGCCGCTCCCACAGCATATGGAGGTTCCCAGGCTAGGGGTCGAATTGGAGCTGCAGCCGCCGGCCTACGCCAGAGCCACAGCAATGCGGGATCCGAGTCGTGTCTGCAACCTACACCACAGCTCACGGCAACGCCAGATCGTTAACCCACTGAGCAAGGGCAGGGACCAAACCCGCAACCTCATGGTTCCTAGTCGGATTCGTTAACCACTGCGCCACAACGGGAACTCCGGAACCCCAATTTGTAAGCCCATTTTACAAAAGCAAAAAAATACGTGTTACAAATCTACTAAAACATTCAGAGGACGTATATGGCGATAACCATAAAATTCTAATTAGATATATCAGAGAAAATCTAAATAAATAAAGAGACATACCATGTTAATGATACAGCCAAGATGTCAATTCTCCACAAATTGATCCATAAATTTAATGCAATTCCAATCAAAATCCCAATAGGCTTTTTTATAGACAGGGGATTCTAAAATTTATTTGGAAAGGCAAACAACTTAAACAGCAAAAGGCAATTTCAAAAAATAGAATTAAGTTGGGAAGATTCATCCCACAAATTTTAAGATGTATTATAATACTACAGCATCTGAGACAGTGTTGTATTAGCAGAGGGACAGACACAGAGATCAGTAGAAGAGAATATACTCCAGAAATAGACAGGGCTAATTCATTTTTTCAATTCTTTTTTTTTTTGTCTTTTTGTTGTTGTTGTTGTTGTTGCTATTTCTTGGGCCACTCCCGCGGCACATGGAGGTTCCCAGGCTAGGGGTTGAACCGGAGCTGTAGCCACCGGCCTATGCCAGAGCCACAGCAACGCGGGATCCGAGCCGCGTCTGCAACCTACACCCCAGCTCAGGGCAACGCCGGATGGTTAACCCACTGAGCAAGGGCAGGGACCGAACCCGCAACCTCATGGTTCCTAATCGGATTCGTTAACCACTGCGCCACAACGGGAACTCCCAATTCATTTTTTTATATAATCAAACTGTATAGGCAATTAAATGAAGAAAAGATAGTCTTTTCAATAAAGGATGTTGGAACAAATAGACATATAAGTAAAAACAAAAAGGAAAACAAAAGACCTCAACTTAAACCTAAACCTCATACCTTATGCAAAAAAATAATTTTAATGGATCATAAATCTAAATGTAGAATTATAAAACTTTCAGAAAACACAGATGGTAAAAATCTTTGTGGCCTTGTGTTAGAATTCTTAGCTATAACACCAAAAGCCCAGGCCATATAAGAAAAATTGATATGAGTTCCCGTCGTGGCGCAGTGGTTAACGAATCCGACTAGGAACCATGAGGTTGCGGGTTTGGTCCCTGCCCTTGCTCAGTGGGTTAACGATCTGGCGTTGCCGTGAGCTGTGGTGTAGGTTGCAGACGTGGCTCGGATCTTGCGTTGCTGTGGCTCTGGCGTAGCCTGGCGGCCACAGCTCCAATTAGACCCCTAGCCTGGGAACCTCCATATGCCGCGGGAGCGGTCCAAGAAATAGCAAAAAGAAAAAAAAAAAAAGAAAAAAAAAAGAAAAGAAAAATTGATAAATTGTGCTTGATCAAAATTAAAACTTGTTGCTACACAAAATGTATCAACAATCAAGATACTAGCTGGGAGAAAATATTTGGAAATCACGTATCCACATATATCCATGAAAGGCTTATATGCAAAAATATAAACAACTCAGAAAAATCAACAGAACAAAAACATTTTTTTTTCATCTTTTTAGGGCCGCATCCATGGCACGTGGAGTTTCCCAGGCTAGCAGCTGAATTGGAGCTGTAGTGGCTGGCCTCTGCCACATCCACAGCCACATAGGATCCAAGCTTCGTCTGTGACCTACACCACAGCTCACGGCAACGTCGGATTCTTAACCCACTGAGTGAGGCCAGGGATCGAACCTGCAACCTCATGGTTCTTAGTTGGATTCATTTCTGCTGTGCCACTGCGGGAACTCCTCTTTCCCCATTTCTGCTCACATTTTTTTCCCCCTTCAGATATATTACCACCTAAGTGCCATCTCATCCCAAAGAATGGACAGGTGGCTTACCTTTTTAAAAGCTACATTACCGAAAACGAGTTTTAGAGAAACAGTATCCTTCCTTTTCTGGTTTTTGTTTTGTTTTATTTTGTTTTTAAATGAATAAGAGAATGCTGTGGTGGAACATAAGTGTGACTTAAAGGAAAAAAAAAAGTCTGTCCTGCCCTTGCAAACCCCTAAGCACAGAGTAAGAGAGACAAGGCATTTAAGTTTAAAATGTTATGCTTAAGGTGGCAGTGTGGAAGTATATTTTCATCAGAGAGAATAAATCCATAAATCCAATGAAGACTGTAGAAAGAATTTAAAAACCACTCATTTTAGCACTTGAAGGAATTACTACCTGGCTGAATCCTTTCACTACAGATTAGGGGCCAGATAAAATATATACATATATTTGGAGTTCCATCTTGGCTAATCGGTAACAAACCTGACTAGTATCTATGAGGATTTGGTTTTGATCCCTGGCCTCACTCAGTGTATTCAGGATCTGGCATTGCCATGAGCTGTGGTGTAGGTCACAGACAGGCTCGGATCTGGTCTTGCTGTGGCTCTGGTGTAGTCTGGCAGCTGCAGGTCCAATTTGACCCCAAGGCTGGGAACTTCCATGTGCTGCAGGTGCGGCCCTAAGTTCCTTAAAATTTAAAGATACACTTACTCAAATGACCCAGTCACCTCATTCATATTTATTTACCCTAGATAAGTGAAAACATAAAGACCTATACAAAACTGCTTATACTTACTGTCATTGAACTATACTCTGCAAAATTTCTTTTTATTAAAAATGGTGAAATTTAATTTCATGTTTTTTTGTTTTTGTTTTTGTTATTGTCTTTTTGCTATTTCTTTGGGCCACTCCTGCGACATATGGAGGTTCCCAGGCTAGGGGTCAAATCGGAGCTGTAGCCACTGCCCTACGCCAGAGCCTCAGCATCGCGGGATCCGAGCCGCGTCTGCAACCTACACCACAGCTCACGGCAACGCTGGATCGTTAACCCACTGAGCAAGGGCAGGGACCGAACCCGCAACCTCATGGTTCCTAGTCGGATTCGTTAACCACTGTGCCACGACGAGAACTCCTAATTTCACGTATTTTTTACTTCGATTTTTAAAAATAATGAAAATAAAAAACATGTTTGATTTCTGAGAGGAAAAACAAAGGCTTATGGGAGTTCCTGCTGTGGCGCACTGGGTTAAGGATCTGGCATTGCAGCAGCCATGGCATAGGTCACAGCTGCATGCGACTTGGATTCAGTTTGTGGCCCAGGAAACTCCACATGCTGTGGGTGTGTCCAAAAAAGAAGAAAGAAAGGAAGAAAGGAAGGCAGGAGGAAAAGAAAGAAAGGAAGGAAGGAAGGAAGGAAGGAAGGAAGGAAGGAAGGAAGAAATGTTTAAAACAGCTCTATTCACAACTACCCAAAATTGAAAACAATCCATATGTCCCTCAACACTGAATGATTAAACTACCTGTGGTACATCCAATCCCATAGAATATTGCTTAACGGTTAAACAAAAAACTATTGATACACCCAGTTGGGATGAAGGCATTATGTTGAGTGAAGGAAGCCAATCTCAAAAGGCTATATCACAAATGATTTTTTTTTTTTTGTCTTTTTAGGGCAGCACCCACAGTACATAGGGTTCCCAGGCTAGGGGTAGAATTGGAGCTGTAGCCACCAGCCTACACCACAGCCACAGCAACATGGGATCCAAGTCGCGTCTGTGACCTGCACCACAGCTCATAGCCAAGCCAGATCCTTAACCCACTGATGAGGCCAGGAATCGAACCTGTGTCCTCATGAATACTAATGAGATTTGTTTCCGCTGAGCCATGATGGGAACTCCCTGATTTTTATTTATTTATTTTTTTTGTTTATGTGATGTTTTGGAAAAGGCAAAATTATAGAGATGGTGAAGAGATCACTAGTTGCCAGGGGTTAGGAGTGACGGGAAGGTTTGACTACAAAGGGACAATATAAGCGTGTTCTGGGGTGATGGAAATGTTCCTGATTGTGGTGGAGGTTACAGGAAACTATACATGTGTTAAAACTCGTAGACTGTCATACCTCCCCAGAATTAAAATGTATGCATTATGAACATAGAAATGATAATTAGCAAAAGAGAAATAAACCAAAGCCATCATTTTCTTAACAAAAGCCACCCTATCATTAAAATAAAATGAAACCCGTTTCTTCCTTCACTCTGTAATGATTAATAAATATCACCCAAATTGAGAGCCAACTTTGAATCCTTTTTCTTTCCTACCGTCTTGGCCTAATGGCATCAAGTTCTGTTGATTTGAACATCAGAAATGTCTTTTGGGAGATCCTGTGTGGCTCAGGGTGTTAAGAACCCAACTAGTATCCATGAGGATGTGGGTTCAATCCCTGGCCTCTCTCATTGGGCTAAGGATCCAGCATTGCTGTGAGCTGTGGTGCAGATCACAGACGAGGCCTGGATCTGGTGTTGCTGTGGCTGTGGCGTAGGCCAGCAGCTGCAGCTGTGATTCTACCCCTAGCCTGGGATCTTTCATATGCTGCAGGTGCAGCCCTAAAAAAGAAAAAAATGTTTTTTTGAATTGGTTCTCTCCTTGTTGAACCCACTATGACTTCCCCAGTTCTATAGTTTAGGAGTTGTGGTCTCCATTACTTTTGTAGTTTCCTCAGTGGTTTCCCTGCTCCCAGTTTCAATGTCTTCTGAATTGTCACCAGATCTGTGCATGTCAATCTTTTGCTTAAAAAAAAAATTAAAATATCTTCTAATTATTTGCCATCATCGCCCAGTTAAAGTCCAAACTCTGCTGCCATTTTCCTTCCACTTTGGTCTCTTCACATCTCCTCCAGTTAGCCCTGGCCTTCCTCACTTCCCTGCCTTTATTCATGCTGTTCCCTCCTCTTCACTTTCCATTTTCATTTGAGAACACCCTTTAAATCCTTGAAGGCCTTGTTCAAATGTCATCTACATTGGGGCTTCCCAGGCAGATTTTTTCTCTGCCTCACTCCATACCCAGAGTCACCTGGCTCTTTTTCTATTTTTCTGGAGGAAAACTCAGCATCTTACGGGGCTGTTATGTTCCAGCCTATCTCCCCACCAAATGGTCAGCTGTTTAAGGACAGGAACTGGATCTCATTTATTTCCAATGCCAAATGTTATACATGGCACTGAGATGGGCCAAAATCACATTTGCTGAAATGAAATGAGAATAACTGATATCCAGTTAATAAAACATCAGCTTAACTTCCACTTTTCAACCTAGGGTCTTAGTGTGCTATAGAAACAGCTTCGGTCATGAATATGTGTATGTGTCTATATGTATGTGTGTGTGTGTGTGTGTGTGTGTGTGTATAAAATTGGCTGTTTATTCTGCGCAAAGCACTAGCAGGATGTGGGATAATATGAGTTTGTGGAAAAAGGATGGATATACTGAAGGAAGCTAATAATATTCAGGCAAGATTAATGCCCCCTAGATCCTGACTCCTTTTAATATTTATTCTAATACCATTTTTCCTCTTTAATAGAATATGAGAGTCATTCAGATTTCAATAATTCAGAATATATTCTTGACTTGAATATGGGTTAGTTCTCTAACCACATTTGCTGTCCTTCTGGAATAATTTCTTGCTTTCTGCTTTGGGCCTTCATTAGTTGTCCTTTTTCCTTTTTAATCAGTTCCTCTCACCCACAATTTTTATTTCACCTATTATTGTATTTGCCTTCTTTAAAAATATTTCTGGATTTCAAGTGTCAGAGATGCACTGGTTACCGTGGAACTGTCTGTAATGTTGTCATTCAAACTTTGAGAAAAATCATTTACGTATTATACCTGAGCCTAAATGAAACAAGCAATCTATGTTCCCCCACACCCCTTGTCAGGTGTTTGGACAACATATTACTCAGAGATATGGTGACATTTAAAAAATATTTGTAGGAGTTCCCGTCGTGGCGCAGTGGTTAACGAATCCGATTAGGAACCATGAGGTTGCGGGTTCGGTCCCTGCCCTTGCTCAGTGGGTTAACGATCCAGCGTTGCCGTGAGCTGTGGTGTAGGTTGCAGATGCGGCTCGGATCCCAAGTTGCTGTGGCTCTGGCGTAGGCTGGCAGCTACAGCTCCGATTTGACCCCTAGCCTGGGAACCTCCATATGCCGCGGGAGCAGCCCAAGAAATAGCAACAACAACAACAACAACAACAACAACAAAATTTGTAAATAAAATCACCTGATCTTTATGTGTTTTAAGATGGAGCTTTTCATTTATAAGGCAAATAGCAAACTGTAGCTTTTAAGAAAACTGTGATCCAGAGCTTCATTAGAAAAGAAAATGCTAGCACAGTGAACTCTACTCAATACTGTGTAATAACATACGTGGGAAAAGAATCTGGAAAATAATGGGAATATGTGTATGTATAAATGATTCACTTTACTCCTGAAGCTAACACAACATTGTAAGTCAACTATAATACTCCAATAAAATTGTTTAAAAATGTATCATACTGAACAGTAGCCAAAGCTTTTGTAATTATGTACACCCACAAAAGATTTTGAGCCTGCCCAAATGGTGTATTTTTACTCATTTATAAATTACATATGTATATACATATGAACAATTATACTAACGTACTAAGTATATGTATAACTCTGCTGTTATAGACCATACATAAAAATGAACATTTTAAAGAATGAGATTAAATAGGAATAAAAGAAGTTCTAATATTTCTATACCCCAGTGGTTTATAACATATACCCTTTTGAGAGTATGTACACCACACTTTGGACACCAAACATACAGAGAATATACCCCTTAGCCCATTTCTGGGAGGCTATATTGCGTTGTTTTAGGAGGGAGGTAGACAAATCAGAACAAGTTATGAAGAGAGTGACTATGGCAGACACAAATAGGTCCCCAGATCACAATGCCCCACTGACCAATTTACATCATTCCTTTCTTCCATTCTTCTGTTAACCAGCTCTAACCTCCAGGCTGTAAGGGGAAGCCCATGGCCCAAGCTAGGCTCATCCTCTTCCTTCAGGCTTCAATGGCCAAAGGAATGGGGTCAAGGATGCATGCGGTTCTGGCCAAGCCAGTCTATAGGAGTCTCCCTACCCCTGCTTTTTGGCTAAAAGATAGACCATTCATTCCTTCTAAATAAAAAGTCTAGGGGTGTAAGCTTTGAGCTGCTGGCCCACATACTCCAGACTCCACAGAGAATACTCATTGACAGCAGTAGAAATATCAAGACAATATGCCTTTATCAAGGCTTGCTTAGAGAAGCCCATGAATTCCTATTTTCCTTTAAAACCAGTATGAATTAGGTTCTATTGCTTGCAACTAAAAAAAATTTAATAAAAATCAGTGAGATAGATACAATGGGCCTAGAAATCATTCATTCATTCTAAAATAATTATTGGCCTCCTGTTATGTGTCAGTCACTGTCCCATCCATTAGAAATAGATCCATGAGTGATCCAAAATAAAAACCCCTGAGCGTAGTAGTAGGAGTGCCAGAGAATGAAGACAAAGAAAAAAAAGTCTATATTCTGATACAAAGTAATAAAGAGAAAAAAATACACTGGGAGCAGAACAGAATGTATTTGGCTGGGGTGGCCAAGGAAGCCTTCATAGAAGTAGTCAGGGAAATAAGCTGTGAAAATATCTGGGGATGAATGTTCTAGCCAGACAGAGCAGCAAGTACAAAGGCCCTGAGGCAGTCCTGCTCTGTTAGAGGTACAGCCAAGAAATTATTATGGCTGGAGCAGAAGGAGAATAAGAAAAATACAACAACAAACC
Organism: Phacochoerus africanus; assembly: GCF_016906955.1. Taxonomy (NCBI): domain Eukaryota; kingdom Metazoa; phylum Chordata; class Mammalia; order Artiodactyla; family Suidae; genus Phacochoerus; species Phacochoerus africanus. The sequence goes on from NC_062544.1 coordinate 133,304,823, forward strand.
AGTGAATATAAACAAAAAAGAAGCAGACTCACGGACATCAAATACAAACCAGAGGTTAACTTGTTGGGGGTGGAGTGGTGGAGAAACACAGTGGGAGGGGAATAAGAGGTTCCAACTGTTAGGCATAAAATTAGCTACAAGGATGTAGTGTACAACATGGGGAATATAGCCAATATTTTATAATGACTACAAAGAGAATATAACCTTCAAAAATTATGAATCACTATATTTTACACTTGTAACTTAGTTAATATTGTACAGCAACTATACATCAATTAAAAAAATAAACATAATAAAATAATTAAAAATTAAAAAAATAGGAAGCTCCCATTGTGGCTCAGCAGTAAGAAGCCCAACCACTATCCAACAAGTCGTGGGTTTGATCCCTGGCCCTGTTCAGCGGGTTAAGGATCTGGCATTGCTGTGTGCTGTGGTATAGGTTGCAGACGCAGCTTGGATCCCAAGTTGCTGTGGCTGTGGCAAAGGCTGGCACCTGCATCTCCAAGCTCTGATTCGACCCCTAGCCTGGGAACTCCCATATGATGCATCTGCAGCCCTAAAAAAGAAAAAAAAAATTACAATAGTAAAAATGTTTATATAAATAAATAAATAAAAGTTTAAAAAAAGAAAGAGGGCAGCATAGGTGAAAGGGAGGTGACAGCCAGATCGCATAAGCACATCGTGGGCCACTGGAAACCTTTGGCTTTACTCTTAAGTGAGATGAAAGCTTCTGCAGGGTTTGAGTAAATAAATGACATGGTCTAATCATGATCACAAATGCATTATGTGAGAAATCTGAACAGAGCAGGGATGTCTGGCTACAATGTTCTTGGGAGGGCCCGGCTATGCTTCCAATACCCGAAAAGGCTGTGTGTGTGGAGCCATCCCCTGAGTGTGAGGAGAAACATCTGGACCAGTACCACCAGAATGGCGGCTGCAGGGTGTCAGGTTTCAGCTCAGTTGTTACTCTGGACATCTGCTCTGTCGCAGACTCCCCTTCCCCTCAGCACTCACTCCCAAGAAATCCACAGGTGATGGGGCACTCAACACCAAACATTTAGTGGCACCTCTTGATTTTGCCTCTCTGGTGTCTCTTGTGGCAACTGCTATCCCAAACAATTCACAGTGGCCTTAGAGAGAACCCCAAACATAAACAAGCTCTTTCTGCCCAGTTTTTAAGATCGTTGGGTCCTGGTGTCAGAAAGAGTGAGTCTTAAAGGTACCCACTGTGTGACTATAACCCCATCTACGTGACATGACCCCTTCCTTCCAGTGAGGGCCTGCATGAGAAGTGAGATCCCTCCTGTGTGTTCAAAGGAAAGCACGGTTGAGACTTCTCTCATCTCCAAAAGGAGCCACATGTCCACTGAATATGTTTTTTTGCCTGCTAATTTTCAACATGACCCACATATGGTCCTTGAACTCATGGAATGTGAGAGCAGACAGGGACCTCTCTATTTATCTCACAGGAATGCCATATCAGCTCCACCACAATTGCCAGTTCTGATGGATTGGGAGTGACTACTGGAGGTCTCTGATGAAAAGCGGGTAGAGGAGTTCTCCTCTTGGCTCAGCAGAAATGAATCTGACTAGTATCCATGAAGACACAGGTTTCATCTCTAGCCTTGCTCTGGGTTAAGGATCCGGCATTGCCATGAGCTATGGTACAGGTTGCAGACTCAGCTCAGATCTGGCATTGCTATGGCTATGGTGTGGGCAAGCAGCTACAGCTCCCATTCAACCCCTAGCCTGGGAACCTCCATATGCCACAGCCCTAAAAATACACCCACACACACACAAATGTGGTGGGATTTGCAAGGAAACCTGGTAAGTGATAGGAGGTGACTGGCACAAGTACCTTTAAATCATTCTGCTGTATTTAACCTAACCCTCTGTGCACTACAGATCAGAAAACCAAAGCTTTTACCCTCCCCACAGGTCAAGGGAAACCTTGACAAAGACCTGAGTTCAGATGCACTGTAATTCATCTACCTTGGTCAAATATGGCTCCAGGTTTTGGCTCACGTAACACTTAGGGACAACTTTAGGAATAGGTGTTTAGCAGTATGGCTTCACATACCTGAAAGGCTCCAACACCCTAACCAAAGGTGTTGTCCAATTTCTGTCCAACCCCCAAATTCCACAACTTTGCCACTAATAAATTTCAAGTTTCTCCTTTGAATTAAAACGTTAATAATCCCTGGATAGAGGCAAAAGGAAATGATTTAAGTCTTGTCTCTCTTAGAATGAATGATATTATTAGATACCTTCCAGAAAAAAAAAATCTTTCTTTAATGGTGTCATTTAAATTTAAAGAAAGATCACTAAAAAAAAAAAAAAAAGCAGTTCCACCCAAGGTGGATGGATGAGGATTAAGCAGTAAGGACACCGAGCTACTGAAGTGGAAAGGAGGGAATAGGAGGAAGAGGTTGTCTGGAGGCAATGCAAAGTGACTCTGACAACACCCTACACTTCAGCAGAGCCAGGCCTATTCACATCATTTAGTGTCAAATGGCTAAGTGATTTGCATCTTCTAAAGGAAGAACTATGCTAGGTTCAAATTATCTTTTACTGCCTAATAATGGACAAATCATTGTACTTTTAAAAAGGCAAGCAAAAATTACAGCCAGATGTTATCATTCTGCCTTTACATTTCAAGATTGTTATGAAAACACCTTCTCCCCATCAGTCAACATCTTTATCTTTTCCCATTTTGGTGGTACTTAGAAATGCAGGTGTCCGGAGAACCAGATAGTTAAGATCAATGAGGAAACAGGGCCAGACTAAAGATGATCAAGGATAACAAACCCTCTGCATCAGGAAAACAATAGAGAAGGGTGAGGACCTGGGCATTCGGACAGACCATGCTCACTTCAAGAGAGCAGCTACACAATTCCTTCCCATTGTGGGACTGAGGGCCTAAACACCAGGCCATCCACTTCCTTCTCAGCACAGTCAGAAACATGTAGCTTGTTGCATGCAATATTCTGATTTTTAAATGTTGACATTTAACTTTTTAAAAAACTGAACAATATGCAAGCTGATCATAGACAACTTTGGCCAAGTTTGTCTTACTGGCAACCACTTTGCTATCTTCGCTTTAAGGCAGGGATTGACAAACTAGAGCCCAATTTTGTAAATAAAGTTCATTCATTTGTGCATTGCCTTTCATTGCTTTTATGCTAATATCAGCAGAGTTGAGTTGAGCATGTTTGAGATCATATGGCCCACAATGAAATGGATAGACTCCCCCAGGATGTCTGATCTTTCCCAACAGATCAGCTGCCCACTTTTGTTAAATGAATGAAGGAGGAGGGGGCTGAAACAACTTTCAATGGCATGCTTATACCACATATGAACAACAAAATTGATGATTTTGCCATCACAAACAGAATGATCAGTTTGAATCCTAAGCAACCATGAAATAGCACAACAGAGGCTTTGTGTGGAGACTCTCAGCATCTGAAGCAGAAACACCAATGTTAGAATCCCACTTCTGCCACCACTAGCTATGAGGCATTTGGCTGAATATTTGATTGTTACAGCAGCAGTTGGATCATTTATAAAATGGTAATATTATTAAGTGAGAAATGATAACTCCCCTGCAAGTAATGTGTTTCAAACATCAGGCATTAACAGAAGCTCTATAAGATGCAGCCAGTAGTGCTAATGGTGGTAATAGTAACAGGATCATGCAAATTCCAAACTTAGCTGTCCAATACATTTTCTTCTTTGTTTGTTTTTGTTTTTGTTGTTTTTGGCCACCCTGTGGCATATGGAGTCCCTGGACCAGGGATCAGATCTGAGCCCAAGTTGTGACAGCTGAGGCAACACCGGATCTTTAACCCACTGTGCTGGATGGGGGATCAAACTTGCATCCTGGCACTGCAGAGACACTGCCAATCCTGCTATGCTGCAGTGTAAACTTCCTAACACATTTTCTTTTTCTTTCTTTTTTTTTCTTAGGGCCCTACCTGCAACCTATGGAAGTTCCCAAGCTAGGGTTGAATCTGAGCTGAAGCTGCAGGCCTATGCCACAGCCACAGCAATGGGGGATCCAAACCGCATCTGCAACCTACACTGCAGCTGTGGTAATGCTGGGTCCTTAATGCACTGATCAAGGCCAGGGATTGAACCCTCATCCTCATGGATATTAGTTGAGTTCTCAACCTGCTGAGCCACAATGTGTTGAGCTCCTCCAACACATTTTCCTTCTCTTAGATTTTCTTTGCTAGGAAAAATAATTCTGAGATTCTTGATGTTTCAATAAAAACACAGAAAATTCCCTGCTTTAAGACTTAATTCATTATTACAGAGCCTGGGGAATGAGTTTCTTCACTGTAAGTGCTCAGGAAATGGGCAGAGTGAGTGTTTACTACATGCTGATTGATTTGTTTTGACGAATAAGTGTATGATTGGAAGGATCAAAAATAATATAGAGTCAGAAAAGTTGGAGTATAATATTTTTTCTTTGTATGCTTTCTTTAGAAATTGTCACCAAGTAGAATTAAATTAGACCAGTCCCAACTGTGAGATCACCTGCAAGAAGACTGACTTTCTTCAACAGTCAATGCAATGAAATAAACATGTGGGATGGGATTTAGTGAGTGAACATTCTGGACTGAGAAAAAGAAGACACCATTCAATGACCTAGTGAAATGCACAGTCCGTGACTGGATTCTGGTTTGAACACATCAGCTATAAGACAACATTTGGGACATTTGAAAAATTTAAATATGGACTGAGTATCAGATAATATAAGAGAATTAATATGAATGCTGTTAGCTTCAATAATAATATTATGGTTCTTTCAGTTTTAGGATACATAATGAAATATTTAGGGTTAAGGTGTGGTAATGACTATGAATTATTTTTAAACACTTCAATCAAAAATTTAAAGGAAGAGGAGTTCCTGTTGTGGCTCAGTGGAAAAGAATCTGACTGGTATCCATGAGGACGCAGGTTCAATCCCTGGCCCCACTCAGTGGGTTAAGGATCTGGTGTTTCCTGAGCTGTGGTGTAGGTTGAAGATGCGGCTCGGATCTGGCCTTGCTGTGGCTGTGGTGTGGGTGGCGACTACAGCTTTGATTAGACCCCTAGCCTGGGAACCTCCATATGCCTTGGGTGAGGCCCTAAAAAGACAAAAAAAAAAAAAAAAAGGAAAAGAAAACTACAAATGCAGGGAGCAGGGAAAATTTAACAACTGTTAAATCTAGGTTATGGGTATATTAATCTCTCTACATTTCTGATGTTTATAATTTTACATGAAAATGTAAAAAACATTAATAAAAGGTATCTCTTTCCTGAATTCTTAAGGATGCTGGTTTATATTTATTATATTTGGAAAATGTGTCTATGGTTGGGCTGCCCTTTCATCTCAAAAGCAGAAAAGGCATCATTTCCATTAAACTCTAGGCATTTTAGTACTAAAAAGGAAAGGAACAATGCAGTGGCACTAAAAGATTACTTTCCAAGTATTAGTTTGTTATATGCTGCTGTAACAAATTCCATAAACTTGGTGGTTTAAAACAAGATGAACTTCGAAACAGAATTCTATAGGTAAGAGGTCTGATACAGCTTTTTTTCTGAACTAAAATCATGGTGTCAACACCCGGAGGGTCTAGATGCCACCAGCATTCTTTGGCTCAACAGCCCCTTCTTCATCTTCAAAACCAGCAACCTTGAATCTTTGACCTTTTCTCTATCATCACATCTCTCCCTCATTTCATCTAGGAAAGATTCTCCACTCTTAAGGATCCATGCAATGAGATGGCCCACAGGGATAATCCAGGATAATCTCTCTAATCTCAAAGTCCATAGTCTTAATCATATCTGCAAAGTCCACTTCATAGGGAGGAGTAATGTATTCACAACTTTCATGATTAGCATGTGAACATATCTTAGAAAAGGCTTTGCTCTTCCTATCTCAAACACTGTTAAACATAATCATGCATGCTATCATGGGTAGCGGGAGTAGGTATATATCAAAAATAATGGTGGCAGCAACAGCTCCCATTCCTTAAGCACCTACAATATGCCAAGCATGGGCTAGAAGCTCTGCATGCATTTTCTCATAATCCTAATGAGGCCATGAGGTTCATCAGATTCACAGATAAGGAAATCCCAGTTCTGTGAGGTTGTGATTTTTGCCAAAGTGGGAGCTTAAATTCAGGTCAATCTGATCCTAAAGGTCAACTTCAATACCTCCCAACTATTTTCCTGTCTCTGATACCTTAAGCACCTTCCTACATCTCTCTCTCTCTCTCTCTCTCTTTTTTTTTTTTTGTCTTTTTAGGGCCATGCCCTTGGCATACAGAGGTTCCCAGGCCATGGGTTGATTTGGAGCTGTAGCCGCCTGCCTATACCAGAGCAACAGCAACGTGGGATCTGAGCCATGTCTGTGACCTACACCATAGCTCACAGCAATGCTAGATCCTTAACCCACTGAGCAAGGCCAGGGATCGAACCTGCATCCTCATGGATGCTAGTCAGGTTTGTTAACCATGGAGCCATGATGGGAACTCCTTTCCTACATCTCTTAACACACCCAGCACTTTAATTGATGCTGCTGGCCCACTGATGGGTTAAATTTCAATTATCAATCTATTTTATCTTTTTCACTTCTTTTACTTTTTTTCTCATTTCTTTTTTAAAAAACAACTTCCACTTCCCCTTAGATTTCTTCTGGAGCAAACCCTCCCAAATCCTTAAGCCAATATTGTGACCAGTCTGAGACAAGTCACTTAGGCAAACTTGTCAGGGCATGTGTCACTTATAAAACACTTAATTTGGAAATCAAGGTGGTAGTGGACAAAACACCTTCAAAATGGGGATTTTATCAGAAAATCTTGGTTAACCTGATGTATAGCACAGGGAACTATATCCAATCATTGACAGAACATGATGGAAGACAATATGAGAAAAATAATGTGTGTGTGTATATATATATAAATATGTATGACTGGGTCCATTTGCTGTACAACAGAAATTGGAACAACACTATAAATCAACTATACTTTAATTAAAATTAAAAAAGAAGATATTGGTTAAGAGCCCTCATAGAAAGAAATCTATTGATAAAGAGCCAGTGCCTCCTGAGATGGGCTCAGTGAGCTTGTTGCTCTTGTGGTTAATTAGGAAGGAGGATCAGAGACAACTTGGTTGGTTAGTTGTTTCAAATGAACAAGTTAGAGTCACCACCTGCTCATCTAGAACAACCTCAGCCTCTAGGGCATTTGATATTTCTGGTCAAACTCCCTCCTTGCCCCCTCCAGGTCAGCAAAATGAAGTTACACTAAAGTACCATCCGATATAGACTTTGTACAGTACCCTAAAAAGCATGAAACTAATTCTCACATGAATCTTGACTTCCAAATGATTTATAGCAACTATAGCCGACCTTGAGTTCAAGTTTTTACAGTTATTTTATCTACCAAGCCGTCCATTAGAGAGCTTGGTATAGGATTCATACTGCTAGTTAGAATTTTTTTTCTTGAAGTCATGAGACTGAAATTCTAAGTTTGCTTCTATTTGTCCATTAGAGGAAATCTCTTTATACCATTTCTCCAAAGTGCATTTAAACCAAAATCATGATATCACCACCTCTCTTCATAGATGCAATCATCCTAAAATCACACAGACGGGGAGATGGGTCATTTGTAGATCTAACCCTCTGTATTATCAATTTGTTTTCTCCTGTCTTCCTTTTCCAGCAACACACAGACTTTTGTCAGGCCAAACTCAAGATAAGTCACGCATGAACAGTTCATCATCTGGGGGAAATGGAACAAATTTCAATGAAATAAATAGTTTGGTAACTCAGACGCCATCATTTCACATGTACCTTGTGTTCATCTCGTAAATGCCACAGCCCTCTGGTTGGCCAACTGGCTCTGGAAAATTACAAAGAAAGCTCCAACCCTTAAAGGCTGGTAAGCACCTCTTAATTTAATTTAAGGTTTTTGTTTTTTTTTTTTCCCTTTATGGAATAGGAATAGTATAAACACAAGATGGGAGCACTTAGCGCTTCTTTTAGCATCATCTTTCTGGAGCTGAGAGGGCTGCCCAGGGCCTTCACACGTAGCCGCCTCTTTGGTCTCCAACTCAGTTCTTCTCAAGACATTTTTAGGGCCTCCTCCAGAGGCTCAGGCCCAAACAGATGTCCCTCTCGCCCCCACTTCAAACTAGTGTGGCATAAAGAAACACAAGAGAGAAGAAAAGGGGGAGAAAAAAAGCTTTGGTAACCATGTGTCACAGCATAGAAAGTGGTTCATGTATTAAGGGAAAGTCAAAATGAAAAACCAGAAAATATGTAGCTAGTTCATGAGACTCCTGAAAAACAGCTGTTAGCAACTTCTCAGCTGAACCAAGGAGATATGAAGCTTAGAGGATCAGATTGATGATAACATGACAAACTTGAACACCCAAAGACAGAGCTGCTCAGCCTCGACAATATTGATTGACATTTCAGTGGATCAGACTTTGTTCAGGGAGCTATACCACGTGCTGTAGGCAGGGGTTAGAGGCCCTGACCTCTAACCCCTCACCACTCATAGCACTGCCTTTGTGGCAACCAAAAGGGTCTCCACAGTTGTTCCCCGGGTGCAAAAATCACTCCCAAGTAAGAATTTTTTGTTTTGTTTTGTTTTGTTTTTCAGGACCACACTTGTGCCATATGGAATTCCCCAGGCTAGGAGTCGATTTGGAGCTGCAGCTGTCAGCCTACACCACAGCCACAGCCACACCAGATCCCTAACCCGTTGAGCGAGGCCAGGGATCGAACCCTCATCCTCATGGATACCAATTAGGTTCGTAACCCATTGAGCCACCATGGGAACTCCCCAATGAGAACTTTTGCCTTAAGGTATAAATTTGGATCACAGACTGTCCCAACTTATAGTGGTTCCACTTTAACAATTTTTCAACTTTACAATGGGGCAAAAGTGATATGCAATTCAGTAGAAACTTCAAATTGTGAATTGTGATCTTGTTTTCCCAGGCTAGAAGTATTCTCTTGTGAAGCTGGGCAGCTACAGCTCTCAGTCAGCTGCACAATCGTGAGGGTAAACCACCGATTTACCCATACAACCACTGTTTTCTACTTTCAATACAGTATCCAATAAATTAGATGATATTCAACACTTTATGAGGGAATTCCTACTGTGGCTCAGTGGTAATGAGCCCACCTAGTAACCCATGAGGAGGAGGGTTCAATACCTGGCCTTGGTCAGTAGGTTAAAGATCTGACACTGCTGTGAACTGTGGTGTAGGTTGCAGATGTGGCATGGATCCCACATCACTGTGGCTGTGATGTAAGCTGGCAGCTGCAGCTCTGATTTGACCCCTAGCCTGGGAACTTCCTTATGCTGTGGGTGTGCCCCCCCCAAAAAAAAAAACCACTTTATGATAACATAGGCTTTGTGTTAGGTGAGTTTGCTCAACTGTAGGCCAGTGTATGTGTTCTCCGTAAGTTTAATGGATCCTTAATGTACTGATTGAGGCCAGGGATCAAACCTACATCCTCATGGATACTAGTTGGGTTCTTAACCTGCTGAACCACAACAGGAACTCTTCAACTTAATGGTATTTTCAAATTGTGATGACTTTATGGGAACATAAACCCACCAGAAGTTAGGAAGATCTGTCTATTTGATGTTCAACCTAACAGGCTTCTTGGGATCCTCCAGATGGGTTAGCTAGATTTTATAAATTCAAATCTCAGGATATTTACATACAGAGAGTACCAAGAGCAATTATGTAGCCCAGGCACATCAATTTTATAGATTAGGAAATCGAGGCCCCAAAACAGAGGGACTGTCTAACAGAGGTACTCCATTTAAGGGCCATCTAGGCTTTGGTACTGCTTAAACAACAAAAGAAACAAAAACCCTTCACCAGATGCATATATAAGCAATCAGGATTGAGCTAGGGGGTGGGTCTACATGGAGATGCACTTTAAACCAGAGCCTCTGAAGAGCTGCCAGTGGTTCCAGAGCCTGTGTGGATGACTTCTAGATGACCTTCATGAAAACTGTTCACTGGGATCTATTTGTGACTAAGAAGGGCCAACCCCTTTCTCTGAAAATCCTGACTCTCAAAGATACCTTGGGTTGGAGTTCACACTGTGGTGCAATGGGATCAACAGCATCTCTGCAGTGCTAGGATACAGGTTTGATCCCCAGCCCAGCACAGTGGGTTAAAGGAGCCAGCATTGCTGCAGCTGCAGTGTGAGGTTGCAACAGCAGCTCAGATCTGATCCCTGGCCCAGGTACTCCACAGGCTGTGAGGTGGCCAAAAAAGATACTTTGGGTCAAGCAAAGACCCCTCATCCTTCCATCATCAGTGCATCAGTTAGGAGAAGGTCTGAGTATTCCTGAGCACTAAGAGCAGCAGACTTGCTGAAATGCAGGATTTAAGCCTAAGTGGGGCAGATATGTGTTTGCAGCAACTTGATTTGCACAGGAACAACATTCTGCAAGGAAAATCAGGCATACAAATCTCACCCTGGTTTGGCAGCCCTGACACTGCTGAAATGAACACATCGAATGCTTCCTCTGGCTCTCAGCTCCCAGAACTCCTTCCTGCAATCCACTCCACTCCCCCAGCCCACCCGGAGACTCATATCCGCTCCTCCTGAGGACTCCTCTTAGCAAGTGCTAATTCCACTACGGGCCCAGACACCCGAGGACAACAAGCAGCACCTAGTTGTGGAGGATCCTCCAGATCCTGGCACCTCAGCAAACGGATGCCATCCTTGTGCATTCCCAGTGGCTCTCCATCTGCCTGGTTTCCTGGAGCTGCTGTTGTGGACAGGTGTTGTTTTTGCCTACCAGACCAATGGCCCCCCACTTTCTGGTGACAATATCCTGGTTTTGGGTTTCTTTTTTTCTTTTTTTTGGGGGGGGGGGGGTCACACCCGCGGCATATGGAGGTTCCCAAGCTAGCCCCAGCCTATGCCACAGACACAGCAACTCAGGATCCAAGCTGAGTCTGCAATCTACAGCACAGCTCATGGCAACGCCAGATCCTTAACCCACTGAGCAAGGCCAGGGATCGAACCTGCGTCCTCATGGATGCTAGTCAGATTTGTTAACTGCTGAGCCACGATAGGAACTCTTGGTTTTTGGCTTCTTTTCTAAGGACCTGCTCCTCACACTCCTAGTCCTCAGGGTGCAACCCCCTACCCCAGATGTGGGATCGGAGCTCAGGGCTGGCTCAGCAGAGTCCTGTGACTCTCTGGTCTCAGACATTGGTTCAAAGGTGGGCAAATGGGGATATTGGGACCAAGAGAGTGGATTCCAGGTGGGCTGGCATTTCTGTTGAAAGAGACTGACTCTTGTAACAAATACAGCAGAGAGGACAGGGCCTGGCCTGGGGGAACAGGGGGAGCCATCTAAGATGCCTACATCGGATAGAGAGAAGCTACGAGATGGAGAGACCATGACCCAGACCCATGGGCTGGCTTGAGCTTCCAATCTGGCTCTGTCTTAAGCCACCAACCTTATTCTGGACTCTTAACTTCCTTGAACCAGCTAATTCCTTTTTCGGAGTTCCCGTTGTGGCGCAGTGGTTAACGAATCCGACTAGGAACCATGAGGTTGCGGGTTCGGTCCCTGCCCTTGCTCAGTGGGTTAACGATCCGGCGTCGCCCTGAGCTGTGGTGTAGGTTGCAGACGCGGCTCGGATCCCAAGTTGCTGTGGCTCTGGCGTAGGCCGGTGGCTACAGCTCCGATTCAACCCCTAGCCTGGGAACCTCCATATGCCGAGGGAGTGGCCCAAGAAATAGCAACAACAACAACAACAACAAAAAGACCAAAAAAAAAATTTTTTTCATTAAAATTTTTTTTCTTATGGCCACACTGTGGCATATGGAAGTTTCCAGGCTAGGAGTCAAATCAAAGCTGCAGCTGCCGGCCTGCACCACAGGCACAACAACAGTGGATGCGAGTTGCGTTAGCAATCTATGCCACAGCTTCTGGCAACACTTGATCCTTTAATCCACTGAGCAGGGCCAGGGGTGGAACCCGCATCCTCACAGAGACAAAGTTGGGTCTTTAATCTGCTAAGCCACAAGGGGTATTCCCAGTTATTTCCCTGAAGCTTAAATCAATGAGGAGTAAGCTCCTACCCTGGCCGTGGAAGCAGTCCCTGCAAGTCCTGTAGGAGATGCAGGGCTTCTCTGATAATCATTTGCCATTCACCAAATTCACTGCGCATTTCCAATCATCCTTTTCTTGGGATTCCCTAAAAAGCTAGCTATAGATCTTGACTACTTATTGTCCCTTATCCTTAGGTGGACATTTCAAGCTTGCTGTAATCTGGTGTGTCACCTGCGCCATCCTTTCCCCAGTCCCTCCCCTCTGGTAGCAAACTCTTGCCTAAAGCCTCCTCAGACTCCTCCCCTACAGGTCCCCTGTGGCCTCACCCGTCCTCTCTTTGTCCCAGGGTTTTGCCAGTCTTATGGTCTCTGCTCAAATGTCACCCCTTCCATCAAGTCTTCTGTGAACCATTGGCTCAGCACCATGGCTCCCTCACCTGAACTCCAGAGGCTTGTTGCCTATGCATCCCTTGGCACAGGTGAAGTGTGTTGCACGGTGAAGACCCACAGCAGGCGTTCAAGAACATGCTATTATTACCAGCAAAGTCACCTTCATACCTTCTTCCCTGTAGCACTAAAAAGGCATATCGCTGGATGAATAAGATCATGTATGGCTATTTTGCCATTGTTTCATTAAAAATAGGCTGTCTTTACAGAATAGACTTGTGGTTGCCAAGAGGGAGGGAGTGGGATGAACTGGGAGTTTGCAGTGAGGAGATGCAAACTATTACGTTTAGAATGAATAAGCAATGAGGTCCTACTGTAAAGCACAGGGAACTATATCCAGTCTCTTGGGATACAATACAGAGGAACATAATATAAGAAAGGGAATATGTCATTTTGCTGTACAGCAGAAATTGGTACAACATTGTAAACCAACTATACTTCAACTTAAAAAAAAAGGCTTCCACTGGCAAAAAAAAAAAACAAAACCCAAAACAAAATATAGGCTATGTCTGTACACGGCCACTAGGAAAACCATGAGCTGGAGGCACAGAATCAGCTATAAGGACTCTGCCTGCATCTGAGATGAAGTGGGAAGTTTGGGTAAAGTGAGATGTAAATAAAGTGCGGAGATTGGGGCCCAGGCTTTGGAGACAACGGGATTTGGGTTTAGATCCTGGCTTTGCTGCTGTTGTAGGATCTTGAGCCAGTTTCTCAGCATCCAAAGTTTGTTTCTTTGTTGGTAAATTGGGGTTTTGAGAACACATCTCACAGGGCACCCAGGAGGTGTAAACATTCCAGCACAGGTGAAGCATTTCGCTCATTCTGTGACAAGCAGCATGTGTTCATGAAGCAGCAGCCAAAGGAAAATGTCTGAGACTCCATATCCTGTGCAGACAATGCCTGCTTGCCCTTCCTGCCTCACCGGTCCCCCTGGTGAGGGTTATATCACCAGGTGCTTATTTGTTTTTCATCTCTTCATAGGTTGGGAAATGTCAGTCTTCCATCTCAGGTAAGATATATTGCTCTCTTGCTTCTCTCTGGAAATTACTATTTAAAAATTCTTTCTGGGAGTTCTTGTCGTGGCTCAGTGGTAACAAACCCAACTAGTAATCATGAGGATGTGGGTTCAATCCCTGATCTTGCTCATTGTGTTAAGGACCCAGCATCACTGTAAGCTGAGGCGTAGGTCACACACACCACTCTGATCTGGCATTGCTTGGCTGTGGTGTAGCCCGGCAGCTGCAGCTCTAACTCGACCCATAGCCTGGGAACCTCCATATGCCACAGGTGGGGCCCCTCTCCCCACCAAAAAATTCTATCATCTTTTTACTTTCTTTACACCCTGATGCTGACCCTGAGCATGTTCTCCTAGGACACCCACTCTCAGGACACCCACTCTCCTCAACTCATTTGCCGCTCGCCAATCTTGGTACCTAATTCTACATGAGAAAGATCAACGGGAAAAATCTTGACTGTCCTTCCATGGTGCCTGGTCCTGAGATGGTAATCCAAGAATATTTCTGTCCTTCCTTCCCTTGCTGATGGTCAGACAACAATTATTGACCAAGTGTCCTGTCAGTACCAGGGACTGTGCTGGGTGCAGGCATCCATGGTGAGCCAGACAGGCATGTGTTTCGGTCTTCATCCTCTTCGAGTCTGCAAGGCTCCTTTTCTGTAAATGGAAGGACAAATGAAGACTGGAACTTCACCAGTGCTCTTCTGCCCCTGCCATCTCCTTCTTTATTAAAATTGCAACACAAGGAAGAAAAACAACCACCCTTCCTCCAAGAAGGAGCTCGTAATTACCTGCCCCAGTCACTGGGAGGTGAATATGTTCATTGCTTTTTAATTATATTGGCCTTATTGTTTCATAAGAAAATAAAACACCGTCTCAACAGGGAGACTGTGCAGAGCAGAGGCAGCCAAACATAACTTAGGCATCTTATTAAAAACAATTAGGGATTGTTTGATGAGGCAGGTTCGTTTCCAGATGGCCAGCCTCCATAGAGCCACGGTTCAGACTTCTCACCTTCCCCCAGCCTCTTCCCAAGTTCTGCATCATCAGTTTGCTTAAAATACAAGGATGGGATTGTCAGCGATGCTGTTCCCATGTTCATTCTTTTTCTCTTCTCAGTGGCAACCAAGTCGTTTCTGCACCAGTGTTTACTGGCTCCGGGCTTCTCCTTTGCCACTGTCTCGGTCCCTCTCTCAGGATGTCAGGAGTGAGGTTGAGAGATACTTTATCGGCCTCTTTGACTTCTAGGTTTGCCTCGCTGGGTGAGCATGTTTGCCTGAGGGGACCTTGGGGACAGAGCATTTGTCAGGTTACCACCTCATTTTAGCCATTTGTTGACCAGGAGGGGTGCAGAAAGGCCACAGTGATGTACCACTGGCTGCCTTCCCTCCACTCGCATCCTCCCTTTCCACCTCCACAGCATTGCAACAACACCCAAAGCCTGGAGGTTCTCCCCACACTGCACATGTTGTTCTGTTCTGTGCCTTTGCAGATGCTATGCCTTCTCCACAGACTGCCCTTCTTCTACTTCTTGGCTCAACTCACTTCTGCTCACCTTATACCTTTTCTTCTGCCACATCATCTCCCTCTCTCACATCCTGTCCAACCTCTACACCTGGGCTCTGCTGTTGGCTCTTCGTGCTTAGATCATAACAATCCATTCAAGGTTCCATCTCCCTTAAGAAACCATGGGCTCCTTGAGGGCTGAACTGTATCCATTGCCATCTTCCCAGCCCTTGGCACAATTCAAGGCACAGTTGGGGGATCCTAATCCTAATTTTCTACTAGAATAGCTGGTACCTCCTTGGGAGATGGTTTGGAGTGTAGCCCACAAATCTGTATTTTTATAAATTGAACTATAGTTGATTTATAACGTTGTGTTAGTTTCTGGTGTACAGCATAGTGATTCAGATTATATATTATTTCTCATGTTTTTTTCCATTATGGTTTATCACATGATATGGAGTATAGTTCCCTGTGTTATACAGTAGGACCTTTTTCATTTTATATATAGTAGTTTGTATCTGCTAATCATAAACTCCTAATTTTTCCCTGCCTTCCCTCCCCTTTATGGTAATCATAAATTTGTTTACTCTGTTTCTTTTTTATAAGTAAGTTCATTTGTATCATATTTTAGATTCCACATATAAGTGATATATGACATCAGTCTCTCTCTGACATATGTCACTTAGTATGATAATCTCTAGATCCATCCATGTTGCTGCAAGTGGCATTATTTCATTCTTTTTTAATGGCTGAGGAGAATGCCATTTTATGTATATAAATATACACACACACCACATCCTCTTTAACATTCATCTGTCAATGGACATTCATCTATGAATGCTTCCATGTCTTGGCTATGCCAATAGTGCATCTATGTATATTGTGGTGAATGTATCTTTTCAAATTAGAGTCTTCTCTGGATAATATGCCCAGGAGCAGGAATGCTGGATTATATTGCAACTTTCTTTAGTTTAATTTTTTTTTTTTTTTTTTTTTTTTGGCAAACCCACAGTATGCATAAGTTCCCTGGCCAGGGATCAAACCTGCACTATAGCAGTGACAACACTGGATACTTAACTGCTAGGCCACCAGGAAACTCCCTATTTTGGGGTGTTTAAGGAACTTCCATACTGTTTTCCATAGGAGCTGCACCAATTTACATTCTTACCAGAAGTGTAGCAGGAGTCCCTTTTCTCCACACCCTCTCTAGCATTTACTATTTGTAGACTTTTAATGATGGCCATTCTGACCAGTGTGAGGTGATACCTCATTGTAGTTTTGATTTGCATTTCCCTGATAATTATCAATGTTGAGAATCTCTTCATGAGCCTGCTAAGCTATTTGTCATCTTCAGAAATATGTCTATTTAGTCTTCTTCTGCCCATTTTTTTGTTTCTTGGTATTGAGTTGTATGAGCTGTTTGTATATTTTAGAAATTAAGCCTTTGTCAGTCACATCATTTGCAAATATTTTTTCCTAGTCCATAGGTTGTCTTTTCATTTTGTTAAGATTGTAAATTTGATTGTGCCCCATTTTGTTTATTTTTACTTTTATTTCTATTGCCTTGGGAGGCTGACCTAAGAAACTCTGCTATGATTTTTGTCACAGAATGTTTTGCCTAGTTCACCTCTAGGAGTTTTATGGTGTCATGTCTTATATTTAAGTGTTTAATCCATTTTGAGTTTATTTTTGTATATTGTATGAGGGAGTGTTTTAAGTTCATTTATTTACATGTGGCTGCTCAGCTTGTCCAAGACCACTTGCTGAAGAGACTGTCTTTACTTCATTATATAGTCTTGTCTCCTTTTGTTGAAGATTAATTGACTACGGGTGTGTAGGTTTATTTCTGGACCCTCTATTCCCTTCCATTGATCCCTATGCCTGTCTTTGTGACAATACTGTGCTGTTTTGATTACTGCAGCTTTGTAGTATTGTCTGAAGTCTGGGACAGTTATGCCTCCAGCTTTGCTCAGGATTGCTTTGGCACTTGTGGGTCTTCTATGATTCCATATAAATTTTATGATAATTTATTCTAGTTTTGTGAACAATGTCATGGGTAATTTGATAGGGATCCTATTAAATTAGTTGATTGCTTTGGGTAGTATGGCCATTTTAACAATGTTAATTCTTCCAATCCAAGAGCATGGGGTATCTTTCCATTTCTTTGGATCATCTTAAATTTACTTTATCAATATTTTATAGTTCTCAACATACCGGCCTTTCACCTCCTTAGTCATGTTTATTCTTAAGTTTTCTGTGTTTGGGCTGTGGGATGGAAATCCTGTAAAATTGGATTGTTATGATCATTATACAACTACAGATGTGATAAATTCATTTGAGTAATAAAAAAATACTAAAAAAAAATAAAAGCTATTGTTTTTATTTTTAAAATACAACCTGTATTTTTTAGCATTTCCCCAGTGGTGCCCTTGTACAACAAAGGTGGAGAACCATTACAGTTATCACTCAACAAATATTTATAAAACTGTGCTCATCCATACTAGGAAATAAAAAAGATTTCTAGATTATCTAGAATAGATTTTTACAGGTCATTCCTGCCTCTGAGAAATCTAGACACATGACTATATGGAGAGTAACTTCTGTTTTTAAGTTGCTTGGTTTTCCCCCAAAAAATAAAGAAGAAGAAATCAAAATGAGTACAAATAGCAGAAGGTTGCTTAAACCTAAACATCCATTGTCAGAGGATTGATTAAATAATAATGATGTGCCTCAAAATTGGAATTCTATGTAGCCACTGATAGGGAAACTCTCTAGCTGCAGACATACACCAATACCCAAGATAGAGTAAGTGAAAAAACTAAGATACAAAGCAAAATTTGGTGGCTGTTTTGGGTCATGTTCCTTATCCCTGGTACCATTGAAGTTGACTGTATTTGCAGAAGATGAGGCCAGACTAGATTAGGGTGGGCTCAAGTCCAATGACTGGTGTCCCTTTAAGAAGAGATAAACTTGCATACAGACCCAGAAGGTCACATGAAGATGGAAACAAAGATTGGAGTGATGGAGCCCCAGCAGCTAGGATAGAGGCAGGGAACAGATAGATGTTCCCTCAGAACCTCCAGAAAAAGCATATCCTACCAACAACTGGATTTTGGACCTCAAGCCTCCCTATTATGAGAAAGTAAGGTTCTATTGTTTCAAGCCACCCAATTTGTGGTGATTTGTTATGGCAGCCCTAGAAAACTAATACAGTAGCTTATCATTTCTGGGAATCTCTCTCTCTCTCTCTCTCTCTCTCTCTCTCTCTCATCTATCTATCCATCTATCAATACTAAAACTGTTTCCGAAAGGATACCCAAGAAACTGAGGCCAAAATGACTTCTGGGAAAGACATGAGGATGGCTGGGAGCAAGGGAAGAAAGAGAGATTTATTTTTCAGTGCATGTTCTTTTATGTTTTTTGACTTTTGTACTATATTCAGATGCTATTTTATTTCATTTTCTTTTTTAGGGCTGCACCCATGGCATATGTAAGTTTCCAGGCTAAGGGTAAAATAGGACCTATGCTATAGCCACAGCAACGCAGGATCTGAGCTGTGTCTGAGACCTATACCACAGCTCATAGCAATGCTGGATCCTTAACCCACTGAGTGAGGCCAGGGATCAAACCCATGTCTTCATGGATACTAGTCAGGTTTGGTTACTACTGCACTGCCATGGGAACTCCAAATACTATTTATTTTTAAAAAATCAATGATTTTACAATAATTGTGACTTTTTTTCCCCCCAGCTTGGGTCAGCTGCAGAAATAACCCAAGAAAGCTGCTTTAACCTCTCAGGGCCTCAGACTTCACAACCAGAAAATGGGGATAATAATACCAATTATAGCCAACCCTTAAAAAAATGCACCAACCCCTCACACAGTTGAAAATCCACATATAACTTTACAGTTGGCCCTTTGTATCTGTGGTTCTGCCTCTGGGGATTCAACCAGTGTTGGATGGTGTAGCACTGTGGTACATCTTTATTAAAAAAATCTACACATAATTGGATGCACACAGATCCAACCTCTGTTATTCAAGGGTCAACTGTACCTTACACACAGTGCATGATGTGCCTGGAAGGGTGCCTGGCAGAGAAAAGGGCTCAAGGAGGGATCATATTGACTATGGTGGTTTTTTTTTTGTTTTGTTTTGTTTTTTTTTTTTTGTCTTTTCTAGGGCTGCACACAAGGCATATGGAGGTTTCCAGGTTAGGGGTCTAATCGGAGCTGTAGCTGCTAGCCTAAGCCACAGCCACAGCAATGTGGGAACCAAAACGCGTCTGTAACCTGTACCACAGCTCATGGCAAAGCTGGATCCTTAACCCACTGAGCAAGGCCAGGGATCAAACCTGCAACCTCATGGTTCCTAGTTGGATTGGTTAACCACTGAGCGACTACAAGAACTCCTGGCTATGGTTTTTATGGCTATTATGTGATTAAGGTGCCTGAATAATAGTTAAAATCCAAACAAGGGATCATGGGTGGAACACTGGAAGGGCCACACTAAACTGTCGTGGCAACTAATAAAGCTGGCACCTAATCAAGGATAGCATCTTCTCCACGAAGGAGATCTTCCTCAGCAGCCTTCCTCAACAGCAGCAGTGCCACCTTCATAGCTGGATAATTCTAGGTTGTGGGTCTGTGCTGCACACAGTAGGTTTTAGCATTGCTGGTCTTTGCCCACAAGGTGCCAGGAGTATGTCTCCCTCAGTTGTGTTCATCAAAGAAGACTCCTGACAATGGCTCGCATCCTCTGGTGCACAAAACTGGCTTAGCTGAGAACCACTAGTCCACAGATTGGCAGTTCCCAACATGTGCCACCCAGACCAGCAGTAAATATTACTGGGAACTTCTCAGAAATGCAGAATCTGGGCCCCATCTCAGACCCACCGTAGCTGAACCTGCATTTTAACAAGATCTCCCTGTCACATTAAAATGTGATCAGCATTCATCAACACCAGTGGCTCTCCCCTTCTCTTATAAACATAGGAATCCTTTGAGTAAAAACACATATTACTGGCTCCTACCCAACCTGAGAAAGGGCTGGGAGTAGATATTTTAAAGCGAATCTTAGGATCAAGAAGTTTGGGGAAACTCTACCGTGTTTATATAGAGAAACAAAATTTAGCAATTCCTTTCTAGAATTGCCTGGGCAGAGAGTGTCTTGGATCCCAAACTTGTTCTCTGGATATTTATCAAGTCCTCACTGAGCACTGGCCCAGGGACAAGTGGCTAAAAGAGATCCATCTCCTGAGTGGCACCGAGCTGACAGCCCAAAGTGCACTGGATGGCGCAGAAGTAGAGTCCAGCTGACATTGTTAGAGAACTTCTACATCTAACTGTGTTGGAATCCTTTGACTTCCTGGTCCCATAAGCAAATAAAGTTTGGTTTTGGAATTCCTGTTGTGGTTCAACGGTGATGAACCTGACTAGTATCCACATGGCAGCGGGTTCAATCCCTGGCCTCACTCCGTGGGTTAAGAATCCAGCATTGCTGTGACCTGTGGTGCAGGTCACAGACACAGCTCAGATGCTGGGCTGCTCTAACTGTGGTATAGCCTGGCAGCAGCAGCTCCGATTCGACCCCTAGCCTGAGAACCTCCATATGCTGCAAATGCAGCCCTAAAAAGCAAAAAAAAAGAAAGAAAGAAAAAAAGTTTGATTTTGCTTGAGGCAATTTAAGTTTTATTTCTAGTCACTTGTCTCTGAGATAGTCTCAATGAACACACTATCCTCTAAGGTCACAGGACTGATTTTCCTGCCCATGACCATATGTGATGGAGTAACTTTCTAAGTCTAATATGGCTTCCCATGAAGTTCTGTCTATAGGGAGATAATACAGAGCTCAGAAGCCATAAGAATGTGAAAACTTTTGTAGCTATAAGAGCATTATAAATCAATTGTATTCTGGCTTTATACATCCATCTCTTGTGAGTTTGGTTCCTGTAAGTCAGTGTCCAGGTTTTAACACATCCAAGTATAAGTAGAGCAAAAGGAATGTTCCAACCAGCCCCTGGAATGAAATGATGTCATACTCCCCACCCCACTGTTTTCATGTAGGACTTCTTTTGTTTGTTTGTTTAGGGCTGCACTTGAAGCATATGGAAGTTCCCAGGCTAGGGGTCAAATCAGAACTACAGCTACCACCTATACCACACCCACAGCAACATGGGATGTGGACCGTGTCTGCGACCTACATCATAGCTCACAGCAACGCTGGATCCTTAACACACTGAGTGAGGCCAGGGATCAAACCTGAGTCCTCATGGATACTAGTCGGGTTTGTTACCCGCTGAGCCACAATGGGAACCCCCAGGCAGGAGTTTTTTAAATAGAAAAAGTGGTTAAACTCAGCCAGCCCGTAGATCTCTTTCCAATATATGTGATAGTAAGGTGGATGTTTCCTTTCCTTCTCTTAATTTATAACTTGGTTTATTTACAACATGCTTATATCTTTTTGTTCCTTTTCCTACATCTTCTATCACCTATAAAATATTAACAGTTAGTGTTCCCTTATCATAGTCCCTTCCACAAGCCCTTATTTCTTTGTAAGATTTTGCTTCAGGTTTCCTCCCCTGGTCCCAAGTGCTCACACAAAATTGTGCACGGAGATTTTTTTTATCTGTTGCTCCACAGCATTTCTCTCTACATATAACTTGCTGAACCGATACCATTTCTTTCCAAAGTCCTCTGTTTCACCAAATTAGCTGCTGCCATTAACACCCAAGGTCAGAACAATGCACTTACCTAAGTTTATTATTCCTGAATTCATGCATTCCATGACCTGCCTTTTCTGCTCTGTCATCGCATTACATGGAACAACAACAAAGTGGCACTCACCCTCCCTGCTCGCTGCAATTCAAACAGGTTCAAACTTTTGAGAGGGCAAACAATGTGTACAAAGAGCCTTCACCCAGCAATACCCACCCAGGGATGTGTCCTA
Organism: Phacochoerus africanus; assembly: GCF_016906955.1. Taxonomy (NCBI): domain Eukaryota; kingdom Metazoa; phylum Chordata; class Mammalia; order Artiodactyla; family Suidae; genus Phacochoerus; species Phacochoerus africanus. The sequence goes on from NC_062544.1 coordinate 133,326,834, forward strand.
AAAGAATAGTAAGATAAGCAGGCAAAGCCATCCATGCAGAAATGTTTGCAATGTTGATAATGTTGGCAAATCGTAAATAACCTCAAGGTCCAATGCCAATCCTTTTTTAAAAAATATAAAGTATAATTCTGCATTATCTAGGATAATGCAAACTCCTCTATAATGCAATTCACAAATGAACTCTGGTCCACCACCTGGCTGTCAAACAGAGGTGAGCTGAAATTCTGTCTCTGTTTGTTGGGTGGGGCAGCAGAGAGAGGAGGTCAGGGGGCAAAATGTCTAACAATCCTGTTTGGGGAAGAAAAAGAACAGGTGGTGGGTCACCCCATTATCAGTGTTTTCCTGGCCTAATCTTCCCCCTTTGGCTAATGAAATGGATGCCAGCTAGTCTGAAGATTCCTGGAAGTACCACCCCTGGAAGACATACAAAGACACAGGATCTGATTCATCCTCATTGACATGTGAGATGTAGTGGCCAATCTCCAACAGGAGGTGCCCAGCAGGAAGTGGGACTGGCAAGGAGTTGGGTCTTCCTGGTGGACCCTCCAAAGTTCTGTCCCACACTCTTCCTAGTGGCTAAGTCCTTTCATCTGTGTTCCAGTTCCTCACCCGTCAAGTGGAAGGAATAATAGTACCCATCTTGCAGGGTTAATACACAAAATACAACAAAGTTAGTTAGCATCTCTAAACATTTGCTATTATTATTGGTACTCAAAGTTATCTATCAGCTTTTCCCCTTCTTCTTCTATGCAAAGTTGGGATTCCAAAACGAACAGCTGCACGGTGTTACCATCTTACTACACATTCACACATAGCAATCTTAACGATACATCACAATGAATAATTTGGCGTTAACTCTGCGTACTCTAAGCTGTGGACTGCATCAAACTCAACTCCAATACTGATCTTGTTCTTCAATTTTCAGTGGCAAAGTCATTCATAAATTTTAAAAAAAACAACACAAAAAGTGCTTCTTGTTTTGCATGAATCAATTCACAAGATAAATATTTAAATAAAATGTGGCTTCAATTGTGCTCTCTGATGGTAATTGCTGGCTCACACTCTGTTTCTATATCAGTGTGTTTTCTTTTATTTTTTTCCCCCACACTGACTAATGAACAGAGCTGTCAGAAACCCATTGCTCACGATCTAGCGAGCAACACATTAGCAGTTTCATATAAATATAAAAACCATATTCACTGCAATGAGGGAAATACACATGTAACACACAAAAACCCCAAATATTCAGTTGCTATGAACAGAGAAAGAATCCTGGGTGATAAATGTAATTAAGTTATTGGCACTGTTTTAACATAGGAATCAGATCTGCATTGCCCAAGCAGTCAATAAAAAACATATGATGCTAAGAACAAAACCCTTTCTGCACAGAACATGCTCTATTTGGAAGAGCCACAAAATTCTGTACCTGAGGTCACTGGGTGGCGGTGGGGGGGGAGAAAAGCTTATTTGTGTAATCTGGGGATATTTAGAATCCTGACATTGTACAAAATCAAATAGTCTTGAATTTACATTCCATTCAAAGCAGGGAGAATCCAGGATTTTTTACCTCTAAGACTCCAGATTCTCTTAAATGTCATTTCATTCATATCTTTCATATTTCCAGGGACTGTTCTGTTCCAATTTTACAGTTTATTCACTCCATGAAAACGCATCGAGTCATTGCCATGTGCCTGGCACTGTTGGGGAAGATGGATTCCAGGCAGAAAACTTGCCGGCTCTGACAGTCATCAAAAGGACCAGAAACGAGAGGTCACTGTCTCCCAAACCGTGGCTCACCGCAAGTGCCAGAAACTCACACACCGCAATTCTCGAAGATAAATATTTAAATGTGTTTTCAGTTGTACTCTTTGATGATAATTACTGGCTGGCTCCCTGTAATTTTATCAATGTGTTTTTATCTCCTCATCTCAGGCTGATTAATAAACTTAAGACACAAAATAGTGAATGCAAGCGATAAAAGATTAGAGTCAACCATTCAAATGCCATCGATTCTTCGCATTTCTCCAGATCCCTTCTCTCTCAACTTTTCAGCTACATGAAGAGTGACACCATAGTCAGAAATTGTAAGGCCTCTCGAATTACACCCATGATGCTGGCATGAAAGGCTGGGGTTCAAAGTGAGTGCCTCCTGTCAGGTGGGTTTCCTCATAATCGTCTGCAGTCCCTATGTGGATCCTTCTGAATAGGAAATAACAATGCCTTGTAGCCAGTTCTGTCTAATCCGCTCACACTAGTGACCCCACCCAAATCAACAGCACTCTTGCTAAGGCTTAGAAAATCCAAAAGTAATCCATTCATCTGTCGATGGACATTTAGGTTGTTTCCATGTCTTGGCTATTGTGAATAGCGCTGCAATGAATATAATACAGAAGATGTAGTATATGTACACAATGGAATACTACTCAGCCATAAGAAAGAACAAAATGATGCCATTTGCAGCAACATGGATGGAATTAGAGACTCTCATACTAAGTAAGTAAGTTAGAAAGAGAAAGACAAAAACCATTATGATATCACTTATATCTGGAATCTAATATACGGCACAAATGAACCTTTCCACAGAAAAGAAAATCATGGACTTGGAGAACAGTTTTGCGGTTGCCAAGGGGGAGGGAGTGGGATAGATTGAGAATTTGGGGTTAATAGATGCAAATTATTGCCTTCGGAATGGATAAGAGATCCTGCTGTGTAGCACCAGGAACTATGTCTGGTCACTTGTGATGAAGCACGACAATATGAGAAAAAAGAATGTCTATATGTATGTGTGACTGGGTCACCTTGCTGTATAGTAGAAAATTGACAGAACACTGTAAACCAATTATAATGGACAAAAAATAAAAATCATTAAAGTAAAAAATAAAAAATAAAAGAAAATCCAAGAGTAAAAGAAAAGTAAGAATGCACAGCCCAGGAAAGAAGTTAGATGTGGGCTCCCTTAATTTCTTTTTCCTCTGACCTCTCTTCTTATGTGGTAGACTATTGCTCAGAAATACTCACTTCCTTCTTACACAGCCATTAAAAACAAATGAGGTAATGGCAATTGCAGCAACATGTATGGACCTGGAGATTATCATACAAGGTGAAGTTGGTCAGACAGCGAAAGATATCAAATGGCGCCACTTACATGTGAATCATGTGATGAAACATATGTCATTTACATGAATCTAAAAAAAGATACAAATGGACTTGTTTGCAGTGCAAAGAGGATTCACAGAGCTTGAAAAATTATGGTTACAGGGACAGGTAGGAGGAGGGATGGACTGGGCATTTGGGACTGTCATATGTACACTGAGGTATATGGAATGATTGGCCAATGAGGACCTGCTGTACAGGGAACTCTACCCAATATTCTGTGATTATCTATATGGGAAAAGAATCTGAAAGAGGGAGTTCCCGTCGTGGCGCAGTGGTTAACGAATCCGACTAGGAACCATGAGGTTGCGGGTCGGTCCCTGCCCTTGCTCAGTGGGTTAAGGATCCGGCATTGCCGTGAGCTGTGGTGTAGGTTGCAGACACGGCTCGGATCCTGCGTTGCTGTGGCTCTGGCGTAGGCCAGTGGCTACAGCTCCGATTCAACCCCTAGCCTGGGAACCTCCATATGCCGTGGGAGCGGCCCAAAGAAATAGCAAAAAGACAAAAAGACAAAAAAAAAAGAAGAATCTGAAAGAGAATAGATGTGTATATGTGCATAACTGAATCACTTCATTGTATAGCAGAAATTAGCATTGTAAAACCACTATACTTCAATAAAACTTTAAAAAATGGAGAAAAAACCAGAAATACTCACTTCCTATCCCCATCAGTTCCATGGATAGAATGGGGATCTCTTGACTTTGTGCTTGGCCATGTGACTTGCTTTGGATGTTAACAGGTATGACGTGACCAAAGGCTCAAAAGGAATTTGTGACACTGGATATGTTCTCTTGTGCTTCTGGCACCACCTAGGCTACTTACTGGTCCAAGGATTCCAGAAGGAGGAGGGGACCCACCCAACCAACACCAGCCTCAGGCATCTAACCCTAAGCCATTCTGAGGACATGGGAGCTTCTTCATTTATTTTATTTTTTGTCCTTTTAGGGCCTCACTGGCAACATATGGAAATTCCTAGGCCAGGGGTCGAATCAGAGCTGTAGCTGCTGGCCTACACCATAGCCACAGCAATGCCAGATCCAAGTCCCATCTGTGACTTATACCATAGCTCACGGCAATGCCTGATCCTTATCCACTGATTGAGGCCAGGGATCAAACCCTCGACCTCTTGGATACTAGTTGGGTTTGTTACTGCTGAGCCACGATGGGAACTCCCAAATACTCTTCTTTAAATGCCACCAAAATTTGGTGACTACTTGTTATTTAGAAATAGCTACAAACACAGCTGGTCTCTGATGGTGCCCAGCCTTCATTCCCCAGGTCCTGCCCAAAAGGAAGGCACATTCCTTCTATTCTTCATGGCCTTTAAACTTTGAAACACAACAGAAGATAAGTGTTTCTTGGGAAGAGAAACTTCAGAATCCAAATTCTTGAATTTGCACAGGACTGGAGTCCGTCATTTCCCCCCCTCCCTGGTAGCTCCCACATCTGCTTCCCTCACTCTCATCTTCACCCTGAATGGCTTCTCCTCAGCTCCAGGGGCCTGCCCTGCCTTGGCCCTCTGCCATCCACTCCATAAATACCTGGTAAATACTAGAAAGGCAGAAGGGAAAGAAGAGTGTGGCAAAGTCATAAAGGACATATGAAAAGGGTACTTCGAGATGAATGAAATAGTCAATGACGGTAAATACTGCCACGTGGCTCAGTCAACAAAGGTCACCTCATGCAACCCCTTGGCTTTAGTGTACCCTTACTTGCCATCAATCGCTAAACACACGACATAGCCCCAATCTCTCCCCTAAGCTCAGCACCTGTATTTGCAACTGCCCACTGGTGCCTTCACTTGGATGTCATGTAGGTGATGTCTACTCAAATCCCCAGGCCTGACACCCCTGCCACCTAGAGGGTCTCCTTCTGTGGGCCCTGTTTTGGTGACTGACAGGTGCAGGAGATGCTGGGGGTGTCCGGTTCATATTTCTGTGGGCCTTTTCCAGTGTGGCACACTCTGCAGGCTTCCCTTGGCCCATGGGCTGGCCTTGGAAGCTGCAGCTCATCCTACCCTGTGAGCTAGAAGTGCCAGATAAATAACTCCCTATGGAGCACAGCCTGAACCAGGGGCCGCACCCCCACCAGGGATCATGCTGGGGCACGTGTGTCCTGAACACCCCCAGTGGGAGCCCGTGTTTCCTGGTACCACCTCCCAAGTAAATTATCTGTGTAGGAATGTTCACTTCAGGGCCTGCTTATGAGGGAAGCCAAACTAAAACAAAATGACTGATCTGAGGCTAAAACTCATTACTCCTTCTCTTTTACATCCACGTCTAACTGACCACCCCCTCAGACACACAATATGACCTTATTCCTTCATTCAAAGTATTACCAAGGAGTTCCCATTGTGGTGCAGCAGAAATGAATCCAACTAGGAACCATGAGGTTTCAGGTTCAATCCCTGGCCTTGCTCAGTGAGTTAAGGATCTGGCGTTGCAATGAGTTGTGGTGTAGGTTGCGGACGCGGCTTGGATCTGGTGTTGCTGTGGCTGTGATGTAGGCCGGCAGCTGTAGCTCTGATTTGACCCCTAGCCTGGAAATCTCCATATGCCGTGAGAACAGCCCTAAAAAGCAAAAAAAAAAAAAAAAAAAGTATTACCAAGAACCTAATATACCAGGACCTAAGGATGTGGCCATGAACAAGACAAGCAGAGCCCCAGCCTTTAAGAGCCTACATTTAAAGTGGAAGAGAGACAGAAAGGAAAGCAAACGCATAAATACTGTCATCACCTGCAGAAATGAGGCTTTTTTTCTTTCTTTTTTTCTATTTTGGTCACCCCATGGCATATGGAAGTTCCCCAGCCAGGGATCAGATCTGAGCCACAACATATACCACAGCTGTGACCTACACTGCAATTGCAGGAACACAGGATCATTTAATCCACTGTGCAGGGCCAGGGAGTGAACCTGTGTCCTGGTGCTGCAGAGATGCCACCAATCCCATGGTGCCACAGCAGGAACTCCAGAGGTGAGTTTTATGAAAGAAATAAAACAGGATGATGAGATGGAGAAAATGAGGAAGACCACTTTGAATAAAGTGGGAAGAGAAAGAGGCCGCATGGGAGCTGGAAGCTGGAGAATAAGCCAAATAGGAGAAGCTCTGGGGAAGGTAGTGCAGGCAGAGGGAAGAGCAGAGGCAAAGGCCTAGAGCAAGGAGAGAACTTGTACATCCAAGCACAGGGAAGGAGGTCATAGGAGGCGAAGAACAGGGCACAGTGAAATCAAAGGGCAGATGGGAGTTCCTATTGTGGCTCAGTGGCAACAAACCTAACTAATATCCATGAGGATGCAGGTTCAATAACTGGCCACGCTCAGTGGATTAAGGATCTGGCATTGCCATGAGCTGTGGTATAGGTCTTTGTTGCGGCTTGGATTTGGCATTGCTGTGGCTGTAGCATAGGCCAGCAGTTGCAGCTTCAATTCAAACCCTAGCCTGGGAACTTCCATATGCCATAGGTACAGCCCTAAAAAAAGCAAAAAAGAAAAGAAAAAAATAAATAAATGGGAAAGGAACCCTCCTGCACTGTTGGTGGGAATGTAAATTGGTACAACCACTATGGAAAACAGTATGGAGGTACCTCAGAAAGCTAACTATAGAACTACCATATGACTCAGAAGTCCAACTTCTGGGCGTATATCCAGACAAAACTTTCATTGAAAAAGATACATGCACTCCTATGTTCATTGCCGCTCTATTCACAAAAGCCAAGACATGGAAACAACCAAAATGTCCATTAATAGCCAATGGATCAAGAAAATGTGAGATATATATATATATATATATATATATATATATATATATATATATATAAAATGGAATACTACTCATCCATAAAAAAGAACAAAATAATGCCATTTGCAGCAACACGGATGGAACTAGAGACTCATACTAAGTGAAGTCAGAAAGAGAGACAAACACCATATGATATCACATATCTGGAGTCTAATACATGGCACAAATGAACCTTTCCACAGAAAAGAAACACACTCATGGACTTGCAGAACAGAACTGTGTTTGCCAAGGGGGAGGCGGGGAAGTGGGATGGACTGGGAGTTTGGGGTTAGCAGATGCAAACTATTGCATTTGGAGTGGATAAGCAATGAGGTCCTGATGTATAGCACAGGGAACTATATCCAATCCCTTGTAATGGAACATGATGGAGGATAATGTGAGAAAAAGAATGTGTATGCATATGTACGACTGGGTCACTTTGTTGTATGGCAGAAATTGACAGACATTGTAAATCAATTGTAATAGAAGAAATAAAAATCTTAAAAAATAGTAATTAAAAAAAAACTAAAAAAAAAAAGAAAGAAAGAAAAAAGAAATCAAAGGGGAGAGGTGGCCAAGGGCCAGACCAGAGGAGGACTTCTGTATGATGATTAGGGGTTTGCATTTTCTTCTAAGGACCACTGAGAGGATTTAAACCAGAATGTGACATGGCATGCTTGGGATTGTGAAAATTCCCTCTGACTGCTATAGGAGGATGACTGTGGAAACCGTGAGTGCAGAGGTTCTAGTAATCTGACCTGTCCTCCACTCAGGGCTCATTCTAACTCCCAACATTGCTAGTCCATAATACTCCAGAGCCGTGGAGTTCCTGCTGTGGATCAGTGGTATGAACCCCACTAGTACCCATGAGGACATGGGTTCGATCCCTGTCCTCGCTCAGTGGGATATGGATCCAGTGTTACCATGAGCTGTAGTGTAGGTTGCAGATTCGGCTTGGATCCTGTGTTGCTGTGGCTAGGGTGTAGGCCAGCAGCTGCAGCTCCTATCTGACCCCTAGTCTGGTGTGGCCCTAAAAAGAGAAAAAAAAATTTTTTTCCGGGGTCTCCAACTCTCCTCTGGAAGGTGTGTAAGCTACAGGCAAACGCACCAAATATGATCAACACTCTTGCAGAGCTCATAAGCCAGCCCAGAGATCATCAAGTAAGTAGCAATGAGGACACAGGGCATTGGGTCGAGTGCTATTGGTGCCACAGAGGATTCAGAACTCAGACCTAGAAGGGGGTCACAAGGGCCCTCAAGGGGGAGGAGTGTATAGGCTGCAGTCTGAGTCAGGATCAGGGATTAGTCACATTTGGAAGCTCACGTGCAAAGGTCAAGAAGGAAAGAGAGCGTGGTGTGTTTGGGAACTGCAAGACCAGGACTGGCGGAGCCATGGTCTATGAGAATGGTGGTGGCCATATGAACTTTCAGTGGCCACCCAGTGCTTAGTGAATGAATGAGCGAAGGGATGAATGGGTGGTAACAGACATGAGCTGAAAGGAAAAAAGTCCTCATCTACCATTTCTAGTCCTTCAGTATTGCCATTCAAGAACTTACACTGGGCAGTTCCTTTCATGGCGCAGTGGAAATGCATCTAACTAGAATTTGTGGGGATGTGGGTTCCATCCCTAGCCTCGCTCAGTGGGTTGGGGCTCCAGTGTTGCCATGAGCCGTGGTGTAGGTTGCAGATGTGACTTGGATCCCGCAGTTGCTTTGACTGTGATGTAGGCAGCTGTAGCTCCAATTCGACCCCTAGCCTAAGAACTTCCATATGCTGTGAGTACAGCCCTAAAAAAAGCAAAGAAAAAAAAAAAAAGAAGTTACACTGTACCACAGATGGCAGCTCAACAAACGTGTTAAACTGAACTCGGCACTTACTGAGTACTTACTACACGCTGCACGTGTGGAAATTAAGCATTCGCAATAGATCTACACATCTGGCTCCTGCCCTGGAGAAACTCACAAAGGCAAGTGACCTATGTAAGGACATCAGACCATGCTTTGGTATTTAAGTGACTATTATGAAGAGTGAGGCATAAAGGAAGTGGATTTGTAACGTGGGTTAGGCATCGAGATCTGTTTTTTAAACACAGTCTCAGTCCCTCTTAAATAAACACATATTTACAAACATATATATACATAAACAAATATATATATTTGAAACATCTGGAGTATGGGTCTAATCTTTAGTTTTGGCAATAGAAAGAGAGAGATCCTACACCCTATGATGGATTTCCACTATTCTCTATGGCCTCACTGTCCAATATTTTCATAATCTGTACCTTCACTGTTCAGTACTGTAGCCATGTGTGGTTATGGATGCCTTGAAATGTGACTAGTCTGAATCAAGATGTGCTTACAAGTGTAAAATGTAGGCATGATTTCAAAGGTTTAGTATAAAAAAGAATATATAAAAAAGAATATATGAGTTCCCGATGTGGCTCAGGGGTAACGAACCTGACTAGTATCCATGAGGATGGGGGTGGGGGAGGTTGATCCCTGGCCTCACTCAGTGGGCTAAGGATCTGGTGTTGCTGTGAGCTGTGGTGTAGGTCAAAGACATGGCTTGGATCCTGCAGTGCTGTGGCTGTGGTGCTGGCTGGCAGCTATAGCTCCGATTTGACCCTAGCCTGGAAACTTCCACATGCTGTGGGGGGCAGCCCTAAAAAGACACACACACACACACACACACACACACAAAGGAATATAGCATATCTCACTTTTTTTATATTGATTGCACACTGAAATAATAATATGCTGAGCATACTGGGTTAAATAAAGTGTCTTATTAAAATTAATTTCACCCATTACTTTTTACGTCTTAAATGGGGCTATTAGGAAAATTTAAGTTACATATATGGCTATTTGTGGCTCCTATTATATAGTCAGTTCCAGCTATATTGTTATATATAGTATATATATATGCACAAAATATATAGTATATATTATCTATATATAATTGTTATTTTGTATATGGATTATACAAAATAAGTTATACTTATTTTGAAAATGTGAATTTGCTCCCATGAAGTGGATACATTGAGAGGTAATTGAACATAACACTAATAACATGTCTACTCGTGTCTGTAAGGAACACTAGGTGAATCCTGAAAACGGCACCCAGCTGAACTGAGTTGTGCGGAAAACACACAAAATGCTCACACATGCACAGACCTCAAACATCCACCAGATACTTCAGTTCACCACACGGATTATGCGCCACATGAACCCACATCTGGTGCTACAACTTTCCGTCCAATTTTAGATAACCCTCCTTTCACCACTTTCCATAACTCACATGCAGCCACCATGGCTTGTGGATGCCACTTCCTCAAGCAAATGCCAGGTCTTTTCCAAGCTAAAATGCAATATACAGTATAGTATTTACACATATACTTGCAGTTAACATATGCAAAAGTGGGCTGTTTTTACTAGGCTCCTTTTTTTTTTTAAATGTTTCTCTGACAAAGTTTTTAGTGTTATGTCCCTCACCCCACTTACTCCATAGGTCCTACAGTTTTTATTGCGAGATTTTGCATCTCACTGTATTTTTCAGTAATGCCTACGGCTGTGTTTCTATTGGACGGTGCTGTGCTACAGAGCCTTGGTTCCCAAAGCAAACACAAGCATCTCACATACTTATCAGGATGCAGATCTTCCTTTAAAACAATCTTTAAAACAAAAGTAATAACAATAAAACACAATGATTCTAAGATATTGTAGGGCCAAACACCATATAACCTATATAAACGCAGCTAATGATTACTGTGATTTAATCACGACTGCTAACATCACCGTAAACATGGTGTGCTTCTATGAACAGTGCTGGGGAGTGAAATAAATGTCTTGCTACCTTGGGGAAAACATTTGTTTGACAGAAGAGATGGACAATGTGACTAAGTAGTAGGGCTTTTCCTTAAAATCCCAGGGGCCAATATTACCATGACATCAGTGGAAAAGTGCCAGTGGCTGGGATTCCTGCTTCTGAGAGACAATGCTTTATTTTCTTCTTAACCCTGGCTTTATTCCAGCACTGTCAGGATGGACCCTGGGGGCTTGACTGGAAAACCAGTGTAGAATATGGACTCACTTAAACATAGACACTTCCTTAAAAGCTTTTGGTTCGATGTGAATGTAAGTCATTTTGATTACTCAATTTCTATATTTATTAGGAATGATAAACCAAAGTACTTGAAAATAATTTCAGTGGTGATGAACTGTGGCACGCGATCGATGGGGGACACAGCAGTCAATTACCCTCTCACTTTATTTTGGCCCTCGGCAATCAGTCGAGATCAATACTCTCAATCTCCATTGATAGCCAAGCGTACATCACAAATAATTTTTTTAAGTGGGCTGTCGCAGTGTGTGCAGGCAAGTCCCACAGATCCTGGGCTGTCCCCTGTGCTTCCACGTGAGCAACCAGGATCAGGGATGCACTGTGGTGTTCCCAGCCCAGTCATGTCAGCAGGAGCAGCTGCGAAAGGCCAGTTCAGTCTGAGCGAATGTTGTACATCGTAAGTATACCCCATCACAGCCCACTCTGCCTCTGTGAAAATGGAGCTGCCTGAAATGAGCTCCAGTCTGAAACTTTGTGAAATCAATTCACTGAGCAAAAAATGATTACCTGGAAGGTAAATCATGGAAAACTCAACAAGGATGAAGAAGGGAAGAACCAGAACCCAGGAAAGGATAGCCATCTATTCTAAATGTGCTTTTTAAGAAAGTAGAGGAGGGTGGTTTCCTGAAGATACAGACTCTGGAGAAAGGTTGACTTAATTCAGCCCCTACACATCCAATCTGGTGAAACAGAAAGATGCCTGAACTAGAAGAGAGATTCTCCCAGTTCAGCCATTTGGAAGCTAGGGAACCAAGGGTAAAACGTGGCACCACTTCGCCTCTGGAGAAGTGAGTCCCGACCTATGAAATGAATGGGTTGGGTTAGGTTCATGGTTCCCAAACTGGGTTCTCTGCAATACCTCAACACTTCAAGGAAAGGCGGAAAAGGATTAACAAGAGGAGGAAGAAAAAGGTTGAGGGGATGGCCAAACAGATCCTCGCCCTTCACTCTGCTTGTTTATCTCTGTTTTATGCACTTGGCTCTGTGTCAGAATTTGTTTGAAGGAGCAGCCTAATTAGCGATGAAGAGTCTGAATCCTGGAGCCAGCCTAGGTGTGTCTTCCAGCTTCCACTTTCTAGCTGGGCGACCAAACCTCTTTAGGCTTCAGTTTCTGCAAAGGAGCTATAAACAGTACCTCCCCTCATGGACTGGTTATGAAGCCCAAATACATTAATATTTGTAGTGCACTCAGAGCAGTGCCTGGCATGTGGCAAACAATATATGAGTTTAAGTAAATAAAGTTCTATGCTGCCTTTAAATTTTTTTCAATCATAGCTCTATGTGTCTCCAGAATTCATTTGCCAAACACCCTTTTGAGAAAAGAAATTCTGAATACAATCCCCATGTGCATACACTTATATGCATACCTGTGCTATTGTTCTAATGTATTTTGTTTTAAGTGTGCAAACAATTCTGGGGTGGACACAAAGGAAGGATGTAAACAGAGAGTGAGGTTGGACCTATTGCCTTGATTCTCCTGCAACATCCTGGGCTCAGGGTGCTCAGCACCCAAAGCTTGTCTTAGACCCCTGGTGAAAGTGGTTGGGTGAGCTCTGGCTGTGGTTAGAAGGTTTTGCAAAGTCATGGCAAAGGGACCCTTGTCAGTGTCTGTTTTCATGCAGGACATGATGCTCTGAGTGTTCTCAAGCATGAAGTGAACACTTACTGTGTGCCCTAGAGACAGGAAAAAAAAAAAATACAAGATGAAGTCTATGGTCTAAACACAGCTCGGGCATGTTGTGAGAAGCTAAGACTAAAAAGCTGGCCACAGGCCTCTCACTCAAGGATCCGTGACAGAGTGGCCATGCTGGAGTGCACAGGACCCAGGGAAAGGAGACTGTCACAGAGACAGGAATGGTCTTTTTTACATGACCACTCTAAGAGTCCTTCTTCCCTGCCCTTCTTCCCTGCCCTGCCACATCTTGAGGAAATTCCAGGCCAGGAATCCAGGTTCAAGGACATTTCCTACAAGATCATGATCAATCATAGTTCCAGAGCAACCAAATGTGCCACGTGATTCCCTCATTTGTAATTTCTTGTCAGGACACATTTACCAACCAACACCACGGCCAGCCTGGGGTGCAAGAACTGTCCAGACTGCATCAGAAAAACCCTATGAGAAGGCTGCCACAGCCCCCTAGGAGGGGAGAGAGACTCAAGCACCTATTGAGAAATATCACATAGACATGGAACATTTCATTTATATCAGGATAAATGTCTAAGTCACTCTCCTCTACAGATATACTTAAGAGCTAATGTTTCAAGAAGTAACCTCTGGAGCTGAGCATTTTTATGCTATTGTAGAAATATTGTGGGCTCTCTGCTCAGCTCAAAGCAACCCTCCTACATGACCACCTCCTACAGAGTGACTGCTGACAGCCATGAAGTTTCGACAGCAAAGCTCCTCAAAGCTCAATGTACATACTAATAATTTGGGGATCTTGCAAACAGGGAAAGTCAGCAGGTCCTAAAGTGGTGTTGCAACCAACCAGTAAGGATATAGGGCGCTGCTGATAGAGCAACCACACCGTGAGTGACAGGTTTTGTATTTAACTCCACCCCTGGCCATAGCTGATTGGACCTGGAGTAAACATCTGACAAATCAGCTTTCCTCCCAGACATTTAGCCTTGGGATAAAGCGATACTCTTTCTTCTGGGAGGATCCCATGAATGTGGAGAGATCTGAAAACTCAGAAGCTGTAGGAGAGCTATTTTCTGCTCTGTGGACTGAGAAAAAATGGAAGACCAGGAGACACAGAAAAACTGAGCAAGTATATAAGATGAGAGGCACAGATGGGGCTGCCTGAGTCCTGCAGGTTGTCATTCCTTGGTCTAGGTCCTAATGACATTTCTATGATTTCCCTGACTTGGGTTTCACAAGACAACCCTTCAGCATTACAATAATATTCACTTTTCTCACTCAAGGTTTTTGCAAGTTGTTTTCTGTTACCTGCAACCAGAGAATCCTACTATAGGGTACTACAGACTGCACAGTTACCATGGGCAAGCACTGGTCATTTTAATCTAAGACTTTAGCATGATCATTTAGGAGGTGCTTGTTAGACAATTGACGATTGAGTGAACGAACATAATGCCCCAGGCGTGGTGTTCTCTACAACTTCCCTGTGCCCAGATTTGGAGAAACCCTTTTACTTCCTGTCTCGCTGTCAGTCCTAGAAATCCAATTGTGAATGCAGCGCACTGGCTGTCAATTTTTCTATTTATGCCATCTATTCCCTCTGCACTCTGATTTCATTCTTCATATCTGGCAAGGGAAAAAGGGACTCGGGGAAGGTGTATTTCCCCTTTAAATACCATGAAAGTTATGAATATATCTTTCCCAAACTGCCAAAATAATTGTTTCATTTACAGAACTGAAATTCTCTAGGGAGCGTCCCAGTGATGTTCTAAATTGCTAACATCAGATATGCAGAAAACAAATATGGAGCGATCCATATGCTCCCGATCCTGGATTTAGCATCTCAGCTCAACAAAAACTTGCATTTCAATCACTTTCCGTCAGTTTGGGATTATGAATATGGGCAGGGTTAGGGCTGGAATGAAGCCACCGGCCTGGAATCTTCTGCAGAGAAGGGCTCTGTCTGCACAGCCTGAGGCTCTTGCACAAGTTACCATTTAGAGAGTTCACTTTAAATTAACACTTAAAGGCTGCAGATCTCCAGTCAAAGGGAAACCTGAGAAGGCACTGGCTATGTGACTGCAGAAGTAGAAGTTGCCAAATTTCTCCCTCTTCTGTTTTATTACTACTTAAAAAGTCCTGTTGCTTGAGGGGTTGGGACATGGCCAGGCATTTCCCACTTCTCAGGGCCCAGTGATGAAAACAACATGGAACAAGGCAAAGTACATCAGGAGCAAGACACGATAATGATGATGGTGGTGGCTAACATGTACAGAGCACATTTTATGTTCTAGGTACTACTCTCAGAACCTCATGTGTTAGCCCATTTAATCTTTTTTTTTTTTGTAGGGCAACATGTGTGGCATATGGAAATTCCCAGGCTAGGGGTCAAATCAGAGCTGCAGCTGCCAGCCTGTGCCACAGCCACAGCAATGCAGGATCTGAACCATGTCTGTGACCTACACCGCAGCTCGCGGCAATGCCAGATCCTTAACCCACTGAGAAAGGCCAGGGATTGAATCCATATCCTCATGGATACTAGTCCAATTCGTTACCACTGAGCCGCAATGGGACCCCCCGCCCCCTTTTAGTCTTTAAATTAACCCTGTGAGGTGGGTATCATTATTATCCCTACTTTACAGATGAGGAAACTGAGGCTCTGAAAATTGAAATAATATACCAATTAGGTGTACTAGAATGGTTGTAGCTTTTTCCTGCCAATAGCCAATCTCTTCTGCCCAGAGTGCCTCAGTTTCCCTTTGGGGAACCACTCTCCCCTTCTGTACATTGCTGTGGGACAGAGATCCCACCTTAACTCTAGGATCCAAAGTTCCCATCAATTTAATCATTGTTAGACTGTAAACTGCACAAGGGCAGGCACTGGTTTTGTCCATTTCACATCTTGGAATAGGGCACAATTTAAGTGCTCAACAAATAGCTAAAGAACAAACAAATGAACACAGCATATGATGTGTAATACATCAATGTTTTTTTTTTTTTTGTCTTTTTGCATTTTCTAGGGCTGCACCTGTGGCATATGGAGGTTCCCAGGCTAGGGGTCTAATCGGAACTGTAGCTATCAGCCTACACCAGAGCCACAGGAACGCGGGATCCGAGCCGCGTCTGCAACCTACACCACAGCTCACGGCAACGCCGGATCCTTAACCCACTGAGCAAGGCCAGGGATCAAACCTGCAACCTCATGGTTCCCACTCAGATTGGTTAACCACTGCGCCAGACGGGAACTCTTCAATGTGATGTTTTCTACACCACCTCTGTGGTTAAGGAAGTGTCCTGATTGGTCAAGCCTGTGTTGTGTCTGTTCTAGACCAATCATGCTCTCCCAGGAATGTGAATGGAATTACACATGGAGAGAAGCTTTCTGGAGCTGATACATCCTATCCATGCTACCTTAGAGGGGCTCCTACCTCTAGCCTGGACCTGACCCTGTGGTTTTTAGTCCCTGATATCCAGCTTTTCTTTCAGTTTTCTGAAACACCCCTAACTCACAAATTCCCTTTTTGCTTAACTGCACCTGAGTTGGTTTGTATTGCCCACCACATTACCCTGTATTCTAACTGGCATTCATGGTACCATTGAATGGCTAGACCCCAAAAATTTAATCACAGGGACAAAGAGCAGTACTGAAAGCTTAGGACCTAAAGTTAGGCACAGTCACTGGCATGGAGCATTCATTTATTTCATAAACATCATTAACTGAGTGTCTTTATGACCCTGGAGCTCTAATAGATCTTTCCCCTGATTTTTCTTTGCAAGAGCTATAATACACAGCAATTACAAGTATGACACCCACTTTACAGATGAGACAATTAAGGCTCAAGGAAGTCAGGCAGCTTGCCTATGAACACAGATACAGTGAGTGGTATAGTTAGGACTGAAAATCATGTCTTTCTCAGGCCAAAGTAATTGTTCTCACCAATGTACGCCACAGCCTCCAATGGACTGGGGGCTCAGTTCACAGCAGGGCTGAGAAGTCTAGTTGCCAGAGCTTAGGCAAAAGGAAACAGAAAACTTGAATGGAAGCTGATTTCCATGTGAGTTAAACCAGTTCAAGGATCAGGACAACAACCTAGTAAGTTATTATATAGTGCACTATTCAGTAACTTTTTCAATTAAATAGAAATTACCTCATTTAAGGCGAAATGTTGGCTGAGTCAATAAAAGTTCAAGGAATCAGCTGAATTGTCCCAATTCCCCTAGCTTCCATGCTCCAAGTCCCTCCAATCTTCTGCCATCTTCTGACATCCACATGCAAACTCCTGTCCTAAAGACAGCCTTCTCATGTTTTACACGCATATGAATCCATTCATAATCAACTTAAAATCCACTAGAGCTTAGAAGGCCACCCCAAGACCTTTAAATCAAAGAGCAGTGTATGATATCGCATGGCCAAACACAATCAATTTTGCTTCTCTTAATCTCGTGAACAGCAGATGTTTTTGACCTTACATACCCATTTCGACCTTCTTTTGCTGCCATTTTAAATAAGCCTTGCCTGGTGCTTGGTCCATGTAGTTGAGTGAAGCCAATGTTAATTCCTCCTGTCGTCTTAGGTGCAAAATGGGCATGTGATTCAGGTTGCCAAACAAATGCTTTCCATCCCACTGGATACAATATTTGGTTCAAGGCTGGCCACCCAAACTTGGTCTCATGTGACTCAGTACTGGAGCTTTTGCTGAACCCAGGATATGAAGAAGCCCTCCTTCCCTTGGGATTACTAGCCACAAGGAAGACAAAATCCTAGAGCTGCCTAAGAATAAAGCCAACATCAGACAAGACAGAGCTGCTGAGAAACACAAGGAAAACTCACTGCATCATTCAAGTATCTGGATGCAGCCATATCTGAAGTCAATGCCTTGCACTTTTCCATTACTAAGTAAGACAGAATCTTGCTTTTGTTGGATCGCTGAATCTCCAAAGCAGTAGAGCCTAGAATTATACCAGGCACTCAACCATGTACTTTGGAATTATATTTATCTACCCTGAATTGCTCCTTTGCTCTCCCAAATCTTAATCAAGTTGTCTAAGATTTACCAATTTTTTAATTTTACATTTTGAAAACTTTATGCCCTAAAATTCCTTTTCTGGAAATAAAATGTTTTAACAAAAGAAATGGAAAATGTAATTTATTCCCAAGTGGGAATTTATTAGATAATTCAATTCTCTGTTAATAGCCCAACTAATATACTAAGAAAAATAGTTAGGGGAAATGTCATGTGTCTTGCACATTATATAATATTTGCTGAAAACTCACTAAGTTCCAGGCTATTGGGGATAAGACAGTAAAGAGAACAAGAAAAAAATATTCCTGCCCTCATGGAACTTATATCCCAGTGGAAGAAGAAAAGATAATAATCAAAACACATAAATAAAGCAGAGCAAAGTGATAGAGAATGGGGTAGGAGGTAATGCTATTTTAAACAGATGGCCAGGAAGCTCCCTGAGGAGGTGACCTTTGAGCTGATACTGGCACTAGCTGATGAAGAACAGTGTTGGCAGAGGAAACACCTAGACGTCCCAAGGCAAAGATGTGCTCAGCATATGCCAGAACACCAAGGAGGCCAGCATGGCTAGAACAAAGTAAGTGATGGGAACAGTGAGGAAATGAGTTCAGCAAGGCAGCCAGAGGCTAGATAATCTGGGACCTTCTGGGGCCAGAAAGACTCTGGGTTTAACTGTGTTGTTATGGGAAGCAGAGGAGCATGTGGACAGAAGAATAGCATGACTGAACATATATGTGAAAAGAATCGCTCTAGTTACATGTGGAGAATGAACTAAAGAAGGGCAATTGCAGAACAGAGAGACTGGTTAAGAGGCTACTTGCAGTCCACGCAAGAGATGACATGGGCCAAGCAACTGAGGTGGAGGTAATGAAAAGTGGTTGGATTCCAGAAATATTTTGAAGGTAGAGCCGCCTACCTGGCTTTATGGATGGAACCAATGCTGCAAGTGAGAAAAAGCAAATCAACAGTGATAATACCAAGTTTTCAACATGAGCCTAAAGTTGAGTAGAGGTGTCATTTTCTAAAATAAAGAGGATGGCAGAGAGTTCCCATCATGGTATAGCAGAAACAAATCTGACTAGGAACCATGAGGTTGCCAGTTCGATCCCTGGCCTTGCTCAGTGGCGTTGCCATGAGCTGTGGGAGAGGTCGCAGACATGCTTGGATCTGGCGTTGCTGTGGGACTCTGGCATAGGCCAGCAGCAACAGCTCCGATTAGACCCCTAGCCTGGGAACCTCCATGTGTCACGGGTGCAGCCCTAAAAAGACAAAAAAGACCAAAAAAAAAAAAAAAAAGAGGACAGCAGGAGGGGCAAGTTTGGGGAGTGGAAAATCAGTTCAGTTTGGGATATGTACTGTTTTTATTATAGCAAAGTAGACAAACAAGGGCAAAGTTGCTATACCATATAGCAATACCACTCCTGAGCATATATCCAGAAAAAACTATAATTTGAAAAGATACATGCTCCCCAATGTTCATTGCAGCACTATTCACAATAGCCAAGACATGGAAACAACATAAATGTCCATCAGCAGAGCACTGGATAATGAAGATGTGGTGCATATATACAATGGAATATTACTCAGCCATAAGAAAGAACAAAGAAAAAAATGCCATTTGCAGCAACATGTTTGGACCAAAGATGATCATACTAAGTGAAGTGAATCAGACAGAGAAGGACAAATATCATACGAGATCACTCATATGCTTAATCTAACAAAAATTGACGAAAAAGGACTTATTCACAAAACAGTAACAGACTCAAAGATTCTGAGACAAAACTTACAGTTACCAAAGGGGAAATGCTGGGGGTGGGGGATGGATTGGGAAGTTGGGATTGGCATATACACACTAGTATATACCAAATTGATTGGTAAGAAGGAGCTACTATACAGCTCAGGAAAACTTATTCAATGCTCTGTTACAGCCTATATAGGGAAAGACTCTGAAAAAGAATGAAGATTTATATACGTATATAGGTATGGCTGATTCAGTTTGCTGTACACTTGAAAGTAACACAACATTGTGAGTCACCTACATGCCAATAAAATTTATTTTAAAAAAATACATAAACATAAAACTTACGATTTCATTCATAATTGAGTGGCATCAAGTACTTTCACAATGTCGTGACCATCACCACTATCTGCTTCTCAAACTTTTCCATCCTTCCCAACACAAACTCTGTACCCATTAAACACTAAACTCCCATTTTGCCTCCTCCCAGGCCCTGGTCCCGTCTGGTCTACCTTCCTCTCTAGTGGACACTTACATGTAAGATGCCTACCGGACATTCCCCTGAAGATATTGGCAGGTCAGACTCGCTGATTCTGGAGTAAAAGGGAGAAATGAGAGGTAGCGACATTAACAGGGGAGTCCTCAGTGTATGGTACAGCCAGCACACAACTCCCATTTTTTGAACTGAATGTTTCACTTTATTTCTCTCACACTTGTGCAGCCTGGAACATGACTATGGTGTCAGAATTAGTGACATCAAGTAATCGTTGTTTACTTGAATAACTGAACTCATTGCCCTCCAGGTTGGGGGCACTGTGTTTCTTTGACTAAGAAATTTTAAAAGGATAATAAGCCTTTAATATCAACACCTCTATTTCTTGGGGGAAAATAGAGATGGAACAAATTTCAAAATACACTGGCATCACACCTGCAGTTTTCAGAACCAGTGTTTGATTTGTGATCTCTTTGGCTGATGATGGTGCCAGAATCCGGTACCACTTGACACCATGCTATGTTGCATAAACAGAACAGCAGTGACATGACCAGATGTGGTATGGCAGAGCAAGGATCAATGAGCTTGAAAAGCCAAAGAGGTTCTGTCTAAAACCAGGCACTTGAAGTGTTTTGAAATTGCCAACTTCCACTTACATTACCCTGGTTCTGTTTGAAGAAAAATGTGGTTGTGTGTGTAGCGCTGAGAACTATGTCTAGATACTTACTTCGCAGCACCACAATGGGAGAAAAAATTATGTATACATGTATGTGTAGCTGGGTCTCTATGATTTACAGGGGAAAAAAAAACAATAAAAAAAGAAAAGAAAAATGTGGTTGTGCAAAGACGTAAAATGACGGCTAACAAGATGGGATGCGGACAGTGATTTATCTTCAGCTGACAAATGTTTTCTACATAGAATCATCTTCAAGTGCCAGATCTTGATCTCTTAGTTATATGCTGCGGATCCTAAGTGTGCAGCAACCTTTGGACATGGCAATGTGGTGTGCAATTCATAACTGGGGTGTGGGTGATACTGGAACTTGTCCTTGTGTGGTAACATTGGAATCATCTTTGCCGGTTTTGTAGCCCTAAGTGTAGAGATGTGGGGGTATAAACTTGGTGTGGGAAGATTTTAAAAGCCTCATTTGTTTATTTCATTCTCTAGACACTTACTTCATCATCTGTATGATTAACTATAGGTTAGCCATCCACGAGTGCCATGGCTACAGCCCTCCATTTGAACTGCAATGGCGTCTTTAGCCTAAACTCAAACTCAAAATAGAGCAGTGGAAGACGGGCAAGAGTTCACTCACACATACACCCTGGTGTCAGTGTTTCATTGGGAAGTGAAAACGCATGGTGTTTTTGCTCAGTCATTGTGCCTTCTCAATGCACAGTGGTGGTGATGGCAGTTACGAAATTATCTGAACATACCATTAGTCATATTTCAAGAAACCAAACCGTTTCTGGAGGACACGTGAGGATTTCTAGTCACTTGAGCTGGAATCTGAACTTTGAAAACTAGGATACATTTGCCCACTTTGAAAAGAGAGAACCTATTCCATTTAAAACCCTGGTTATACAACTCTGATTGTACAGGGAACGACAAATTCACTTCCTCCCCCAAATTTCATCATTGGGTTTGGACCTTCCTCATGAATTCAGAGGAGACAGGAAGCAGTATTTCTCCACATTTCATCTTGAGAGTGGAACAATATACTCAGGATGGAGTCCACAAAACACTTCTTAACCTGGTACTATGTTGTGTCACTACCCTCCACCAGATATCAACTTCCTTGGGGTACCTGAGTCTTCATCTGTCCTCAGAGATGATAGGAAAAAAAAAAAGCACTTTCATTGCTATTGTCTCATGAAGAGACTTAAGGAACAAAATTAATGCTTTAATTTCTGTGTCGGAGGGTTCACAAGATAAAAGGGACTTGCATGTTTAGTGAAGTCCAATGAAAAATCTAGCACATCTCTGATAATGTACCAACAGCATTTTCTAATGAATTCCATCACAAAACTGAGAGCTTGAAATCTTTTCCAATAGACAGAACAAGTTCACTTGCCTTGGGGTTTTTGACTGAACCGTATCTATCATGTAAAACCCTATTTCAGTAATGTGTCCCATTTTAAACTATTTTTAAGTTACCATGGCCCTATTAGGTGCTGCTGATGACCACTATTAACAGAAAATTTAACCTTGACTTTTCCTGCTATCATGGCTTGGTGTACAACATAATCTTTTACTAATTTGTTGACTCTCGGCCGTATGGGTTATTTTTATTTGGCCAAGTTTCACAGCTATTTAGCACTTGCTCAGGAAATAATTAGTGCAATAAAAAGGGCTTTAAATATATTCAGAGGCCATGAACTCGTCTTCTTCCATTTTATCATTGGGAGTATATATAAGACATAACATGCTGAAGGAAGGGCAAATGGAGATGGTAAAAAACTCACATTGTGTGGCACTATTCATGAATTGGTCAAACTATAGTGAGTGCACTTTAACCTCTGGGCAGCCAAACGAGTCTTCAATTTAGATAAGGGAGAGCATATTTCCTTCCAGAGGAAGAAGATCATTTCCAAAAGTAGTCCAATTTATCAAATTTATATTGTGTACAAATGGGACTCATGGTCAAGACTGAAAATTAGGTAGGTGAGGCTTAATGATAGTCTCAACAGCTTGGTAATGACAAGCCACTTTATTTGGAGGAGCCATCAGACAATCAGGTGAATGACCTGGTGGTTGTTAGGTTTTAGGAACTATGATCTTCAATTTCACAGGATAGGCTGGAAGGGTAAGAACCTGACAATGGGGACAGTAGTAACAAGAGTAAGGAAGGCACTGACCGAGGGGTGAAAAAAGGGCCTCGAGAACGATGGATGCCACTGGCCGCAGGACTATAGGGATGGGAATTTGTTGGGTCACAGATAGCTGGTTTTAATTCACTATCAGCAAAATGGAGATGAGGAAGAGGATCTGGGGTCATTAGGGAGGATGTGTGAGGTTTTATTTTGAAGAGGCTGTGTTTAAGTAGCACTGAAAATCCAACTGGAAGCTGAGGTCTTGTCTCTGAAGAAAGAAGCTACACCTAAAAATCCAGACTGTGGAATGGCTAGGATGGAGGTAAATGTGCAGGTTCTGGGAGAGAACAAAGTGGCTGGAGTTGAGGGAGGAAGAGAGCTGAAGCCAGAACCTGGAAGGAGAAAATTGGAGTGTGGTGAGTGAAAAGATGGAGAAAAAAGGAAGAAAACCCCAGGCACATAGTAACATGGAAACCAGGGATGAGGGAGTTTCAAAAGCTGCAGATGATGCAAGGTAGTTCAAGGAAACACAGGAAAGCCCATAGGATTTGTTAATTAGGGACTTGGTTTATTTCTGTTGGGTCAGATTGGGTGTGAAAGAGGATTCTGCATGGCAAAGGAGACATCAACAAAATGAAAAGAGAACCTATTGAATGGAGATAATACATGCAAAACAATTATACGTTAAGGGGCTAATACTCAACATACACAAAGAACTCATATAACTCAAGAGCAACAAAATGATTCCATTAAAAAAGGGGAAGAACTAGCAGGTGCAAACTATTACATACAGAATGGATAAACAACAGGTCCTATTGTATGGCACAGGGAATATATCCAATATCCTGTAATAAACCATAATGGAAAACAATATGAAACAGGATATATATGTGCTTGTATTGTGTGTATAATTGAATCACTTTGCTATACATCAGAAACTAACACAATGTTGTAAATCAACTATACCTCAATTTTAAAAAATTAAATTAAATTTAAAAATTTTAGGCATTCCCTTCATGGCTCAGCAGTTAACGAACACGACTAGGATCCATGAGGATGTGTGTTGGATCCCTGGCCTCATTCACTGGGTTAAGGATCCACCTTGGCTGTGAGCTGTGGTGTAAGTCATAGATGCACAGATGTAGGATCCCAAGTTGCTGTGGCTGTGGTGTAGGCTGGCAGCTGTAGCTCTGATTTGACCCCTAGCCTGAGAACTTCCATATGCAGTGGGTGTGACACTAAAAAAGCAAAAAAAAAAAAAAAAAAAAAAGAAAGAAAGAATTTTAAAAGAGGGCAGAGATTTAAGTAGACATTGTTCCAAAGAAGATGTATAGATGGTTCATGAGTTCATGAAACAGCACTCAACATCACTAACCATGAGGGAAATGCAAGCAAAACCACAATAAAATATCACCTCACACATGTTAGAATGGTTACTAGTGAAAAAAACAAGAAATAACAAATGTTGCCGAGAATCTGAAGAAAAGGCAATCCTTGTACACTGTTGGCAGAAATGTAAAATGTTGCAACCACTATTGAAAATGTTATGGAGGTTACTCTGAAAATTAAAAATAGAACTACCAAATGACCCATAAATTCCAATGCTGGCTGAGTATTTATATGAAGGAAAAAACCACTGATTTTAAAAGATACATGCAACCTCATGTTTACTGCAGCATTATTTACAACAGCCAAGAGATGGAAACAGCCTAAGTATCCATGGATAGATGAACTAATAAAGAAGGTGTGATGTATATATACAATGGAATATTCCTCAGCCATAAAAAGACAGAAATCTTGCCATCTTCAGCAACATGGAAGGGCTTTGCAGGCATTATGCTAAGTGAAATAAACCAAAGAGAAAAAGACAAGTACTATATGATCTTACTTACATCTGTAATTAGAAAAAGGAAATAATAAATCCAAGCTCATAGATGCAGAGAACAGACTGGTAGTTGCCAAAGGCAGGGGACTGGGATTGGGCAAAATGGGTAAAGAAGTTCAAAAGGAACAAATTTCCTGTTATAAAATAAGTCATGGGGATGCAATGTACAGTAGAGGGACTAAAGTTAATAATACTGTAAAAATACTGTTTTGCTTATTTGAAAGTGGTTAAGAGAGTAAACCTTAAAAATTATTATAAGAAAAAAAATTTGTAACTATGTATGGTGACTGATGTTAACTAGACTTATTGTGGTGATCATTCCACAGTGTGCACAAATATCAAATTGGGTTGTATACCTGAAACGTTACATGTCAGTTACACTTCAATTTTTTAAAAAGTGAATGAAGAGAGAAGGACAATATGCAGAGGCATAACCTAGCTCTTTGGAGAAACAGGTAAGTGGAAGAAAGAAGATAGGAGCATAAGAACATCCTAAGACTGAAACCTTCCGAAGCTACTTAGTGGGATGACAGGAATAACTCAAGGTCTAGAGAAAGGGGTGATTTTACTGTTTCAAATGCACAGTTTATATACAAGTCCATGAGTGTCAAGGTTGAGTAGGGAGGTCATCAAAGCCAGTGTGGAAATGACAGCTACCACTAGAAAGTGGCAAGAAATCACTTGGGGGTGGGTGAGAAAAAGTAAATAATGGGTTTTTGTATGTTCTTCTCTTTGTTTTGGTATATATATCATTTTGGGTGTGAGAGAAAATATCCTAAGTTTTCACTACATTTTTCAGGGAATGTTTAAAAAATTGAATTTGTCACTAACACTTGAAAATTGAGGAGTTTCCTGGTGCTTAGTGGTTAAGGATCCAGTGCTATGACTTGGGTCACTGCTTGACTCAGGTTTGATACCTGGCTGGGGAACTTCCACATGCCATGGACACAGCCAGAAAAATTTTAATAAAAATCTTTTAAAATAAAAATTGAGACTATTTCATATAATTTTTTTTCTGAATTATCTTCTTTGTTGTCTTTTGGGGGGTGGGGGCTGTACCCACAGCATATGGAGGTTCCCAGGCTTGGGGTCGAATTGGAGCTGTAGCTGCTGGCCTACATCACAGACACAGCAACACCAAATCTGAGACATGTCTGCGACCTACACCACAGCTCACTGCAGCACCAGATCCTTGGCCCACTGAGTGAGGCCAGGGATTGAACCTGCATCCTCATGGATACTAGTCAGATTTGTTTCCACGAGGGGAGCCTTGGGGGAACTCCTGAATCATCTTGATAAAGGGCATGGCCTGGGATATCCTCCCACTTGGCAGCAGATGTCAGGAGCTTTCCTGTACCTTGGGCCTCACCATTCCCTGTGGTCTGCCCCAACCCCGTTTATATTATCTCTCTGGTATCCTTCAACACATGCGTTTGCAACTTCTTGGCTAGAGGCCTTACCTAGTCAGTCAGAAGTAAAAAGTGGAAAGCAATGGATATATAAGAAATTATGATTAGAGGCAATTTAAGAGCCAGGTCTCAAAGTCTTCTTTTTATATAATTCATAGATTTTGAATGTAACTTCTACATTAGATTTCTTCTTCTTCTTCTTCTTCTTTTTTTTTCTGTCTTTTTTTCTTTTTTTGAGGGCCATACCCACAGCATATGGAAGTTCCCAGGCTAGGGGTCAAATTGGAGCTGTAGCCACCAGCCTACACCACAGCCAAAGCAACATCAGATCTGAGCCAAGTCTGCGACCTGCACCACAGCTCATGGCAATGCTGGATCCTGAACCCACTAAGCGAGGCCAGGGATCGAACCCACAACCTCATGGTTCCTAGCTGGATTCGTTTCCACTGTGCCATGACAGGAATTCCCCACACTAGATTTCTTCTAAAAGATAAACACACATATACAATATAAATATAGATCCACATTCCCTTATGCACAATTTAGAAATTCAAAGTTTTGTTTACTTTTTTAATTAACTTAGTATTGGCAAGATATGACCTGATAGATCTTTAAAGAATTTACTTACACCATTAATGGGAACATTCACACATTTCACTGCAGAAATATTAATCAGTCACAGGGTACCTGGTGTATGGTCCGTGCACCCCAGTACCTTTATAAAATTTCCCTAATTCTATATTCTGGCACCAAAGTTTTCAGGTGAAGGATCAGGCTTCTTAAATATGAACTTTCACACCTATAAAAAAAAGCTGTAACTGTCCATTTGAGGAAAAAAATTTGTATCCTATTGGGAAAAACCAGGGGTGAGTTCTAAAACAGTAGTTTCAAAAGAACATTTCCAAAGACAATGAGCAAGGGTTAGGAGGGCTAAGTCAGCACTCCTAGGGAAGCAGGTAATCAGAGGAACAGAGCAGGCACAAGATTTCCCAAGAGATTTTTGCCAGCAGAAGCCGGGGACACCAGTTTATTAAGAAGCAAGTCTTTTCTCTTTGCGCCATCCCCAGACAAATCTCCACTTAATGTTCTCTATACTCTGAAAACCAGACATCTTAACACCACAGCAATTTACCCAGAGTCTACTCACTAGAGTGAGACTGGTTGTGACTCCAAAGCCATTCCAGACACTCTGGCATGGGGCTTACTCAGAGAGACCAGCCAAACCTGTCTTCCCCCAAATGCAGCCTTAACCCACTGGAGAGAAAACCCATTGGTTTTTGCATCAGCTAGAGGTCAGGCCCTGTGGGCTTCCAAGACCATTCCACTAGGTGTGGGCTTTCTAGACTGAAACATCCCCCCACCGGTACATTGGTACTTGGTCTTTGACCAGTATTTTCAGTTGCCTGATGTTCCACCTACTTTCTCTCCTGGGGTGATGGGGGGAAATCATTAAGAAAAAGAGCTTGATGTTTCACATAAAGCCAGGCTCCCCAATGACCTCCTCTCAGCCAAGTGCCATCCGCTGTTTTCTGGGATGCTCAGCACTTCCAGAAACCATCTCATGGTTCCAGAAGCATTTGGTACTTCTCCCCTGAGCAAACCATATAAAACAGAGCCTGGGCACCTGCTTGCTGAGCAGAGAAGAACATGTAACTGGTTTCATGCCAAGTCAAAGAGAGTATCACAATATCTTGGTATAGCTTGGTATCACAATAGCTGAAGATCTGCAAGAAAACTGATTTTCCTTTTTTAAAAAAAAGCTTTTCTACGAAGCCAGAGAACACATTGGTGAGACTGCTGTTTTCAACTGTGCCTGAAGCTATGGATCCCCTACAAAGGAATCTGGATGTTTTCTGCCCCTCTCTCTTCTTTAACTCTCTAAGGCATTGCCACTAAACCAGGGCCACTTTGGCAGAGGCAGTGCTGACTGAGCCCTTCTCAAACAGAGTGTGGCAGCAACAAAAAAACAACCCCCCTGCACACACACAAAAACGAGCCAACAATGCCTGCTGCATCAATATCCCCAAATACTTTTATTCCCTGATGCTCATCCGTAAAAGGCAATGCTTTGTTAACAAACAGAAAAACAAAAACAAAAAAGCCAAGGGCATAAATGTGTTGGCACCAACTTTCAGATGCCACAGCCAGGCCCTGTGGGGTTGGCCACCTTCCTAAGATGGTCTGTGTCCCTCTCTGGAATGACAGGGAAGTAAGAAGAATGGGAAAATGGTTCAACACAGTTTGCATTCTGACCTTCGTTATTATGTTCCTGAGACAGGACCAAGAATAGAAGACACCTTCCCTTTTTTTCTTTTTTTTTTTTTTGGACTTGTGGTTTCAGCCTGATTTCTCTTTCTTCTTATTTTTGTAGTCTTTTCTTTCAGGTTATATGGGAACTCATTTTCCCTGTAAACATAAAAGGACTTGTCTGCCGTGAGTTCCTGGAGAGCGTCTCCCTGATTAAAATCCAATGTGAGTATAACATGCTTTTAGCACATTTCCTAGTTAATGCATCTCTTTGGGAATAATTCCAGTCTGCTCACCTGCAAATCTGGTGCTCTGCTTTTAATTCTTTCAGTCCTTATACCATATAGCTGACTGTCCCCATAATTTATGTTACAGTGCCATCTTATGGTAGTTTATGACCACCATTCATGGATGGAAAAACTCCGGGCTGTCTCTTCAGCGTTTTAAAGAAATAGATGGAGTGAAAAATCATCTTTAATTAATCATCCCAGGTAAATGTGTCAAAAATGGAGGCCTGTAGATAAGAAAGCTCTTTCTCTGTGATCTACTCACAGCTAGACTCTGCAGAGACTCTGTGAACAGCCACATGAGCCTTAGAGACAACTGATGAAAGTTTTTAAAGGTGTTTATGTTCTCATTCAGTGACTATGACCACATAATCCGACCTTTAGCAAGCATGATGTGTTTAGGAAGGGTATCAGAGCTGGGAGGCTGGTCTGTGTCAGTGATTTGCACCCGGGATTTTCAGCTCTGCATTCTCGCAGTGCCTCATTTCTTCCTCCCCACCATCCAAAACAAACAAACCAAAAAACCCCACAAAATTCTCTGGGCCCCTATCAGCAAGATGCAAGGAAACCCAAGCCCACTTCTAAGCCTGATCATTTGCAAATGTATTTCAGACCCCAGTTTAATTCGAGGAGAAGATTCCTTGGAGGAGCCTCCTTCCGGAAGTCTGCCTGCCAATTTCTGGAGGCTTTAAGCCCTGTTTCCTCTCTCTTCTCCGGGTTTCTTTCCACCCACCAAGTTAACGTACAGGGTGAATGGGCCTGAATTGAATGCCTTCATCAGAAACTTGCCAGTCCTGAGGCTACACCGACAATCACTCGCAGGAAGGCACGAGAGAAAAGATGGTTTCAATTCTAGGTTAGCTTGGGGGCTTATGGGGAAATGAAATGAGTTCATGCGAGGGGGATGGTGGGGGACCTGGGGATGATAGTGAGGGTTTTACTGAAGGAACGCCCTATCCTCTCTAATGTCAAACAGTCTAAGAACTAACAGAGTGATCCACTTCCAGCCCCCACATTCCAGAATGCTTGGTGCACATCCCATCTCCCTCCCGGGCTGCCTCATTTCTTTTCTCATCACTCCTCCAGGATCAAGAGGGAAAGTCTGAGTGGCTGGTGCAAGGCAGTGTTCCATCTCTGGATGCTCCTTTTCTCTCCATCAAGAAGGTACAGAACACACAGTGGTTCATGATGAAGGAAGAAAAATTAACATGCATTTCACCAGATCCAAAATGAGAACTTCGGAACAAAGGCAATTGTTTTTCAAAAGGCACTTGGATGTCAAATAGGTCTTAGGTCCTTCCCGCCCTGTCACAAGTGAACTGCTTTCCTTTTTAACTGCTCCCTTTTCAGTAATTGTGGGGATCCCAATTTCCAATTAAACATTTCCAATAAATCATGGCTGGGTGGGTTTGCTAGGCTTCTGCTTACCTTCTTCTCTCACCCCGGCCCCCTTCCCCCCCCCCCCCAGCACTCTTTGGCTCATAAACTTACCTTTGCTGACCCTTCTCCCTTCTCCTCTTTGGGGAGCTATTCTTGCTTTAGTCCCTGCCTTGCAAATGTTCTCTCTTCAACCATCATCCCCAAATCAACAAGGACACGCCTGGTGTTCACATTTCCCCCATCTTTGGGTTGAGTGTGTGTTTGTGTCTGTTATTGTTTCCCCACCCCCTTGTAATCAGAAGAACATGATCAGAGACTCCAACACATTGAGCTCAGAGTCTGAACTGACTGTACCCATTAGGAATTCTAGTGCAGATCACTCTACAAAATGACTCTTTACAGATGCACAAGTGACATCACGGGCTGCCTCACCCCCATCCCACCTCCCAACATATATGGTTTGTTTCATTGCTGTTGCAATTGAAATTTTGCAGTTTCCCAGTCAAAAGAGATGGTTTTTCTAATATCCACCCTGAAAACTCCATCTGGGAGTCCCCCAAACAAGCTGTGTTCTTCTGCTTCTCTCACAGGCAGAAATTATAAAAAGTCTGCAAGAGGAGCAGGGTCTAGGTCAGGCCTTCGTGATCCTGAACCATAAGTCTGAATGCCTGCAAGCAGGCAGGATGAGTTGAAGAGGGAAGATGAAATCAGTGCCTTCCTCCAAGTGATATTTCACCCCCCTCCAGCCTGCTGATCCTGTGCCAATCACCTTGGGGAAGCCCAAGTTCCAGTCCTCAAAAAATCGGAACAGATACTGACTCACAGACTTTGAAAAACTTATGGTTTCCAAATGAGATAGGTTGCAGGGCGGGGGGATGCACGGAGGCTTTGGGATGGAAATGCTGTAAAATTTGGTTGTGATGATTGTTGTACACCTATAAACGTAATAAAATCCATTAATAATTTTTTTAAAAAAACCTACAGTGAAAAAAGAAAACTATATATATATATTAAATTATAATTCCCCCCCAAAAAAAAATCAGAAACGAGGAGCATCTACCATCACTACAATTATCCTGTGATGTTCATGCATCGCAAGATATTATTACCCTTCCAAGCTTTCGGCCTAGTGTCTCGTGTGAACAGAGAACCAGATGGGAGTTTTGGGGGCTAAAATGGATACGCCAATTATTTATAGATTCGGACGAGAAATCATGTGAACGGCCTTCTGTGGAGTTCCATCTTCCGAGAACAGACTTGAAATAGACATAGTTGTGGAAAGTCTCAGAATCCTTCGGAATAATCCTCAACATGATATTGCAAGTAGGCAGTGGTGGAGATAAGCCTCAGGAGTTTCAGAAGGCCCGTTATCAAGAAGACCAGAGCTTTAGAGCTCTCTTTTGGCAAACTCGAGAATGTGACCCTGTGGTTTGACTTTAGATCCAAAGTCAAACTGTTTTGGATTTAGGAGCATGGCCGCTAGCCATTTTTTCCCCCTCTTGGCAAAACCTTTCAAATTTGACTTGACTGCTTGCATACCTGGGTTTCACCAGCTTCGGCATAGAAGGAAATTGTTTCTAGCATCTATGCATGCTAGGTACTCAGTCAACATTTACTGAAAGGATGAAAGAAAAAAAACCAGATTTCCTTTTATTAAAACTAAGTACATGACTATGTATGATTTGAGGAAGTTTCCTTAAGTTCTCCATTTGATTTTTTTTTAAACTCTTGATATACGTTGAAGTAATTTTTTTTTTTTTTTCCTTTTCAGGGGAGGTAATAGAAGGGCAAGATTTCTTGAAGGCTTCCTCTGGGCTGGGCACCACACAACACACTCTACCTGTGTTGCTCTCTTCCAAACTCACAATGACCAATAATGTTTCTCACAAGGGAATAATAACCTGGCTGAGGTTGAACCAGCTGTCTGGGTCACCCAGCCAACCTGCTGTGGAGCCCAAGTCCTAACTGCTCCCAAGCACAGCCTATTCTGCTGTGATTCAGATCTGAGAAATGCTGCCTTCTGTTATTACTCATAAATCTAAAAATCATGATGGAGGAAATTTGGGGGAACTGCTGAGTGCATTAAGATTTTTTAGGGATACTTCCATTTTCATAGCCAATAAGGCACTTGAAGGAATCAGCAAAAGCTTTTGCTTTTGTTAATTTTTAAAAATTTTCTCTAATCCTCTCCTGGAAGAGAGGAACAGGCATCCTGGGCATAGCTCTAAATTCCTCTCTATAAGAAGGCTCCTTTGGTCCACAAACCAGCTAAAAAGCTGAAAATAAAAGGGAAATATAGAAATGAACTTATATCTGGTGCTACCAATACCTGAGTTATGGTGCTAATCCAAACAGCTATCTGCACTGATTTCATTTTATTAGCATCCATTTAATGTACACAGAGCATCACTAAACATGTGGAAATCACTTGGATTGCCATTCACTCTCAACTTGGGGGAAAAGTCCTCATTCATCAGATATGGAAGCGTCTGCCCCTCTACCAAACTAGCTTAGAAACCGAAAAAACTTCTTTTCTAGTTAACTGCCATTCTCAGAGGAAAAGCTCTCAGTTTCTCCCCTAAAAAGGGGACAGTGGGATGCCAGGCCACAACCCCCATGCCCCACACACAGGTGTCAACTGACCCATGAATGAGGATCTTGAGAAAGGATCTGATTCTGGGCCTTCTTCTCCATGTGGCTTGAATAACGTCCACTGGAGAAATATATTTTATGAAAATTACAAGAAAGAAAAAAAAAGGAAAAAGAAAAATCACAAAAAAGCATTCAATGAGTTCTCAATACTCACTTTGTGTGGGGGACATTTCCAAGTCAATCACCTAAAATTAAAGAAACCTGCTTTTATGATGCTTGGAAAGTTGAGACTGTGGAAACCTACCTTGCCCCTTGGTTTTAAATCTCCCTTCTTTACCATTAATTTCCTCACTGTCACAGCATGGAATGCCATGGGATCCAGCATCTGTGTGTGTGTGTGTGTGTGTGTGTGTGTGTTCTCTGCGCATTCTTTGTATTTCAACCGAACACCACCTTAGATCATCCTCGACAAGAGAGCAAAGGTTATCATTAGCATGCTGAATAATGGATGGCGTCCATTGTATTTTCTTGTTTAGGGTGATAAATCATTCTGAAAACTTTTATTATGTTCTATATAAAATGGAAGCACATCAGCACTTGTTCTGTTTTCCTCTCCGGAGTCGGTTTGGCAGGGCGCCCTGGGCTGGAAAGAACAGCCAGGGGTTGCCAAGCGAGGGCTGGCTTGATTCTGTGCCCATTCCTCCAGGGGCTGTAAACATCCTGCCCTGGAACGATTCACCAACCTGTAGCTAGAAACCTCCCATGCACGGCTATGCAGCTGGGAGAATGGGAACCCATGAGTCACCCACCAGGCCCCACTGGGTAATGAAGAGGTCAAAGCAGGGAGCTTCATCCACCCACCCCAGTCCCCAATATGAGCCCAGTACTGGATTCCCCAGAGAGCCAGGCACGGGGCCCCGGGTCAACAAAGGGCAAAGAAACTAAGATTTACTGAGTTCCCGCCTACCATTTGCCTGAGACGGCAGCAGCCACTGTCACCCACATCATCTTGCGTCATATCAAGGAGGGCTGCTCAGTGGGTGAGGTCACGGGCTCCAGAGTGAGACACCCCTGCATCACTCACTGGCTGTGTGGTCCTGGGCCACGCACCTCATTGAATGTTCAGGATTCTCATTGGCCATGTGGGGATGGACCAGTTTAATACGAAAGTCCTTTCACACCAGATGGTCAGGTCCAGTGCCTTAAGGCTCCAGAGCCTGCACCCTCCCACTGTTCTAGAGGAACCAGCCCCTCCCAGGAATCTGCTCATCCATCGTGAGCCACCGTGCAATCCAGGAACTAAAGGGACATGTGGGCACAGCAGAGCTTCTAGGGCCTGTCCCGCAATAAAGGCTGGTTTGCTCTCACTGATGGTGTCCATGCTGTACCAGCCATTACATCACTTTCTAGGGCTGTTCTAAGACCAGAGGTGACGTCTACAGAGCCTATCATATGATACACCACCCATAAATGATCAGGATAGTTATGCCTTCCACACAGATACGGAAAGCTAGTAAAGAAGTTTCACTAATACAGGGAAAACCATGGAACCAGGGAATGAATCTCACTGACTCAAACTCTCAACTCAACGTCTGTTGACCACAACGCAGCAATGGAAAAATCCTAAGAGTTCATTTAACGATGGCAGCAAAAAGATTTCCTTCTAGAAAGCACCATTGCTGCAGCTAGATTTCAAATGTCCATGCTCATTTCGAACAACATCCTTGAGGATCTGTTAAAAAGGCCAGCCTGCATCCAGTTGTAGAGACAATATTTTAATCATGTTATCAGACTTACTACATGGAAGTTGCTTTTCTCCAGCCTGAGCAGAACAGACTGGTCTCAGCTGTGGAATGGAGTTCAATGGGCACAAACTAAGCCTTAACCACAGGTGGACAGGATGCTATTCCTAATGTCTGGGTGCCCTGAGTACTGGGTTGTACCTCAGTGGTCCTCTGTGTTTTTACAGGTGGAGGGAGAAAATGAATAAAAAGATTCAATACCTAATTTTACATGGTCTGCAAAAGGATTTCTTTAAAAATTCTTACCAACAGAGAATATTGTCAGGACATATTAAAAACAATAACAGCTCACCAACTGGAAATGTGATTCTCATGTGGTCATCACAGCATAAATCCTATACTCTGCTTATCTATCAGCTATTATCACTTGAGTATGAAACAGTCACAGCCACAGCAAGGGGGGCAGGACACAAGAAAGGGGAAGAGAGGGTACTTCTATAGAATTAGAACATCAAGTGGTTAAGTTCTGTTAAGAGAAAGGAGAAGAGACAGGAATGTTATTGGTGGGAGGGCCAGAGGGGAGATTATTTCCGAAGTAATCTAAAACTTTGCAACACAACATGTGGTTCAGGGACCAATAGCATCTACATCACCTGTGAGCCCATCAGGCATCAGAATCTGAGGCCCACCCCACATTTATGGATCAGCACCACTCTTCTGATCCGATGCTCAGACAGTTCATAACGCACACTGCTGTTCCTGAAACCCTGCTTTAAGGGGCCCCGCCTCTGCTCACATGGCGGAGAGGGGTTGGTGGGGGAGTGGCACGGAGAGAAAAATGACGTTGTAAGAGATGGTTCTGCCTAAGAGTTTATCCTGTCTGAATCGGCCAGGGGCGGGGGGTGGGGGTGGCGAATGTTCTGGGACGATGCGCAGACCATGGTTGCGGGTGCGCACAGCGTGGGGGCCATCTGTGTCTAAAAAGAAAAGAAATGCTGGGCAGAAGCGTGGAGCTGTGCCGGGGCTAAGCACGGCCAGGTGTTTAAGTGGGAAAGCCAGTCTCGAAGATCAAAGGCAAGTCGGTTGTAAAAGAGAACATCTTGCCCACCAAGCCCAGGCCCTCCGCATGGAGAGAGGGTGACATGGAAACACACCAGATGTTAGCAGCCAAGGGCCCCTTAGAGCCAAGGATAAACTCGCCTCCATAGCTCTGCGGCATCAAAACCTCATTATCTGCCAGGCCCACCACTAAATACAAACACAGGTTCTGCAGGCAGATGTGACCAAGTCCGTGGAGGCTCGCAGCTGTCCCTGTGGTAAACGGGCAGTAACTAATAAGAAGACAGATGCCAAGGCCCCTGAAAGTAAGTTCTTTTTTGTGGGTGACAAGGGAATGTAGTTTTCTAGAAAAGCTGTGTGAGCACTTTGCAGCAACCAGCCTGGGGTCAGGCCAAGTGCCGTTTCCTGTGGGGCCTGAGATGGACAGGCAAGTTATTTTTGCCCAGAAGACTGGGTGGTTCCAGCTCAGAAGCTCCCATCCCCACCCCCACCCATTCCCCTGTCCAGATCTGGGACCACAATCCTATCACACCACCATAGCAACCCGGTGGCCTCGCAGGCACACGGGCACTTCATCAACTTGTGCATTTTCCGCAAGTACAAGCCGGCATCTTCTTAATTGCTCCTGTGGAGCTTTTCATAAATACATTTAAATGGAATAATTATTATTGTTATTTTACTTTATTCTTCTAGATGGCACCTTTCCTTCAAGCCGCTCAAAGAGCTATTCTGAAATTATCCAATTAATCTTTGCAAAATTCCTGGGAAGAAGGTGGGTGGCAGTTTCTCTACATTTCTGAAGAGAAGGGAGAAGTGGAGGGGCGGGTGAGAAGCCTGGGGTAACATGGGGATGGTGCAGAAATGGAAACGAGGCTCCCACACCCGTTGTCCTGGACACTGTTCTCAGGTTCTGTGCCATCAAAGCCACCACTGCCTAGGCCTGGGCCCTCAGCACAAAGCTTGTTTTCAGATTCTGACACTGCCCCTCAAGCAGACACATGCAAGTGTCTTTGTGCAAGTGACTTAGTCCCCCTGGGCCTCGGCGTCCCTCTCTGTCTAATGCCTCAATGACACACCACAGTGGGGGGTTGAGGAGGAAGGGTTTTCAGCTGCTCAGGACAGGGCTCTAAGTGGCCATCAGGAGCCCCTTTCTGTACTGGATTGTGCAGCCTCTGGGGTCTGTCCCCAAGAAGGCTCTTCATTCCACGCATTGCAGTGTAAAGGGCATATTTTGGCAAGGGATAGAGCAGAGATTCTGAGATCCAGCTTTGGAGATGGACAGCTCCAGTCAGATCCTGACTCCAGTTCTTCTTGAATCTTAGGACTTGGGCAGGTCACTTAACAGCACTGAGCCTCGGTTTTCTCATCCATAAAATGGGGGTGGTGATGAGTCGATGAGATAGTGCAGACAAAGGGCCTAGCATTACCCGGTACTCGGGTTATACAGAGAGAGGGGTTAAGAGGAGGAGCCTACATCTGCTTTCTGGTTCACCACCTTTAGCTAAGTGACCTGAGGCAGGCAGGTCACCTCACCTCACAGGTAAGGAATGTCCCTGTGAGGTTTAACCAAGTTCATAGATGTAATTTATAAAAGATTCGGGCACAGAGGTCCATGCATGTTATTAATATTAGATTATTTCTTTCTTTTTCTCCTTCTTCCTTTTCTCCCCTCTCGCTCTCTCTCTTTCTTTCTTTGGCTATACCTATGACATATGGAATTTCCCAGGCTAAGGGTTGAATTGGAGCTGCAGCTGCTGGCCTACACCACAGCCACAGCAACGGCGGATCCTTAGCCCACTGAGTGAGGCCAGGGATCGAACCCACATCCTCATGGATACTAGTTGGGTTTGTTTCTGATGAGCCACAACAGGAACTCCTATTGCTTCATTTCTTGTGTCTGTTTTACCTGGGGGAGCCAGGAAGACTGGCCTCCACCCCCAAGGAAGGAGATGACTCCATAATTGGAGGGCAATGAGGAGGGGCCAGCAGCTCAGTCTCAGGCCACTTCCCTAGCAATTAGAAGAGTCTCTCACCTGGACAGCACTTCTGGAATCAGGGGGGCCGTGAGCTGCCACTCCTTGGCTAAGTGATTCCAGGCCAGTCCCCCATCTTCCTCTCAGTCAATGCATCTGCAAAATCATGCTAATATGTTCATCACCTTGACTCCTCACCAAGGCCACCAGAGATAATGCACACAAATGCCCTTTGTCAACTCTTACATGTCACTCACATTCCAACTATTATAAATTCAGACACATGCAGTTGAAAAGCACATGCGTGAGTCCTCTGGTGGCTTGGCAGATTAGGGATCCCGTGTTGTCCCTGCTGTGTTGTGGGTTCAATCCCTGGGCCGGGAACTTCCGCCTGCTGTGGGCATGGGCAAAAATAAGCAAATCTTAAAAAGAAATATATAAAAGCCCACCTCGGTCTGAATTTTCATTTGAACAGGTGGAAACTGCATACTTTTCTAGGTGTGCTTTTATTTTTCCTTCCTTTGAATACTAAAAGAAAGGTTTTTTTTCTTTAAAGCTCTTGTCTCAGGTAGGAGACGAATGAAGACACTTTAATTTCCGGTGGTGCCACTGCCCTGGATTTGGGCTTTACCCCCAGCTGTGCTCAAACCAAACAAACAGCATGTCCACCCACCCGGGAGACTCAAAGTAACTCTGGATTTCTCTTTGCTGGGTTTCCTGTGGGTACTTCAAAGCCTAGAGATTTTGCAGATGTCTTGGTGGTGATTTCCCTTTAGCGAACACATGGGAAATACTCCAATAAGAGAGAGACCAGGAATTTTGGCTGTAGAAAGAGAGGGAAGAAGGCTTGCAAGCCGAGCCCAAGAGCACAGTTGCCCAGATTCATTCCTCATCCATACGGAGGGGCAGGTGTGTGTTTGCAGCTGGGGTTGAATCCCTCAGCTCGCCTCCAGCATTTACAGCAAGGAAGTGTTTCTGGCCCTTGAACAGTCAAAATCCAACTTAGCCAGAAAGAAATATATTCAATACTTCACCATCGGCAAGACCTTCCCTGCAAGCCACCACCCCCATGGGAAAGTTAAGAAATGAAGACTCTTGTATTTGAGAAAGGGGAGTAGGTGGCCAGCAGAGAGTGGATCCCCCGGCCCATGGTGTTATTTCCAGATTTGTGTTTCTTTGACATTTTTGATTCTCCTCCCGAAGCAAATTTCCCTTAACCTAGAGTCAGAGACATTTTTCCTTTGAGCAGCTCTAAAGTTTTAACACAGAAAGTCGATCTTTGCTTTCGGGAAACTTGTTCTGTGGATGAAAATCTGCTTTTTAAATCAAGTGGTAGTTCATCCTTTCAAAATAAGAACTGATTACCAGACAATGCTGCCTCTAAACCTAGATATAGTGTTAAGAGTCCATGCCTTTGGCCAGGAGACTGCTCCCAGACTGTCACTGGTGCAAGGGTAGGGGCGTCCACTCAGAGCCCAGCACACTCTCCCTGGGCACCTGCCAGGGGCTGTGCAAGGCATGGGGTCAGAACGAAGCCCCCTCATCCACTGGAGCACACAACCCACAGGATCAACCAGGCAGAAATGCTCTGCCAGCTGGCCTAGTATTCACCCCTGGTTGTTTTTCACACCAAAGATCCTTTGACTACCTGCTCAGGAGGCATGGCAGCCTCCTGAGTGATAATCAGGGTCTCCATTGTCACCAAGTCTAGTGGGTGGGACAGACCAGCAGGCAGTCTCCATCCAGTAGCCATGACCTGTCCAGGGAGAGGTGCAGAGCGCTAAAGGGAAACGAGAGGAGGGGGCAGAGCCAAGGCGGGTACTGCAGGGGCCCCTGGGGAGGTCACTCTCCTGGCAGAGGGGAGGAGCAGTGGAGGTGGGGAGAGATCATGGGTGGGGACCCAAAAAAGGCTGGAGACTTAGCTCCCTCTGGGATAATTAAGGAGTCAGGACTTTATCCGCATGGCATCTGGGAGCCACTGCATCACTCAGTCCCAGGCCCCTGGCTTCTCAGCTTATGCTAACTGCTAAAATGTACTGAGCCTGACA
The DNA here is from genome assembly GCF_016906955.1 of Phacochoerus africanus. NCBI lineage: Eukaryota > Metazoa > Chordata > Mammalia > Artiodactyla > Suidae > Phacochoerus > Phacochoerus africanus. Next base: position 133,366,215 of record NC_062544.1, read on the forward strand.
CAGCTTAGAATACTAGAGAAAGTGAGGACAGTGCCCTTATCATCTGCATTCTGCAGCTGAAAAAAGGGAGGCTCTGAAGTTAAAAAACTTGCCTTAGATCATCCAGCTACTGGTACTTGAGGCTGCGGTAGAGCTTTGAGGGTTTTGTCTCTCAGTATCAATACCCCCTTGTCTGGGGAACCACTGACATGATTTCGCTCATGCATTAGGGATAGGTGTGTGACTTAAGCCTGGCCTGTCATTACACGGCTATGCCCTGCCCAGAGTAACTGGCTCAAGAATAAGAACGAGAACACTTTAGTGACAACCCTGGGACTTCTCGGACTCCAGAGAGGAAGAGAAAGAGAGAGAAAGGGGCCCAGTCTGTTGCTTTGGACTTAAAACTGGGAGGATGTAGGTTTAGACCTAGACAATGAAGAGAAAAATAAGAGCCAAGACAATAAGTCTCCTGGATCAAACTCTGCCTGAAGCCATTGCTCCACAACTTTTCAGTTAGGCCATTCATAATTTTTTCCTTCCCCTTAAGACACTCAGTTGGTTTTTCTGTCACTTGCAATGAAGTTGCCCTAATGCAATGGTGTTTAAGTGACCCTCACTTATTATACTCCTAATGGTTTAAGCCACTGAAATTAATTTGGCGTTTTGCTTAATTCATACAATAATTTTTTTTTTTTTATCCTCAGTGAAAATTTCAAGCATGGAGTAAACACTGCTTAGAAAAATAAAGGCAGAGTGGGGAATGTGGACGTGTTATTTAAGCAACTGCAAAATTATAGTTGCCTAGCAGAAAAGGAACTGAATGTGGGGTAGGAGGAGTGAGGTACAGGTCCTACTCTGTGGTTCACTAGTTCAGGGACCTTGGGCAAGGGACCCTTCCTCTCTAAGCTTCAGTACGTCAACTATGAAATAAGGGTGTTTCACAAGATGGGACCCTGACTCAAGTCAGCAACTTCTTCCTACGCTGTTCTTGAATCATCAAAGGTTGACTAGAACAAACGTAGGAAGCCCCTTCATAACCGAAGGTAAATAAGGGTTTATCTTCCTTCCAAGAAAGTCCACACCTGTTTGTATCCAGCAGGTGCAGCAGAGAAAGGTTCATCATTGAACATGGGCTCAGAGAGGTGTGATTACATAACTGACACTCTCGGGGCGGGGGCGAGGAGGGGAGAGAGAGGGAATCTAACTTGTACCACATCTTGGAAATCTCCAGTGGCAGCCCTGGGAGAGGGTCTCCCACCGAGTTTGAGTCCTGCTGGGCTCAGGAGACACCACCTCACCATCTAACCAATGGAGAGAGAGGACTTGCCCGGACTCACTTTGCACCACCACGGAATCTCTCTAGCGTAAACTCTTACTATGAGTCCCCAAGGCACAGCTAGCCTAGATTTTACACACACACACACACACACACACACACACGTATGTGTATATATATATGGCTTAGCCAATTATCTTTTTTTTTTTTGTCTTTTGTCTTTTTTTTGTTGTTGTTGTTGTTGCTATTTCTTGGGCCGCTCCCGTGGCATATGGAGGTTTCCCAGGCTAGGGGTTGAATCGGAGCTGTAGCCACCGGCCTACGCCAGAGCCACAGCAACACAGGATCCGAGCCGCGTCGGCCTACGCCAGAGCCACAGCAACACAGGATCCGAGCCGCGTCTGCAACCTACACCACAGCTCACGGCAACGCCGGATCGTTAACCCACTGAGCAAGGGCAGGGACCGAACCCGCAACCTCATGGTTCCTAGTCGGATTCGTTAACCACTGCGCCACGACGGGAACTCCTATCTTTTTTTTTAAATTGGAGTATAGTTGATTTACAGAGTTGTGTCCATTTCTGTTGTACAGCATAGTGACCCAGATATATACATTCTTTTTCTCATACTATCTTCCATCATGTTCTACCCCCAAGAGACTGGATATAGTTCCCTATGCTATAAAGCAGGACCTCATTGCTTATCCTTTCCAAATGTAATAGTTTCCATCTACCAACCCCAAAGTCCATCCATTCCACTTCCCCCCACCCCCATTCCTTTGATGACTCCAGCCCATGAACTGGGAGGAGGCCCGCAGGAATCTCAAGAAAACCACACTGGTTAGTTCACGAAGGTTGATGCCGGTGGCTTATATACAGGAATAGTGTCTTTGAAAGAATGATGGGCTGAGTGCCTTGTTTACCTTTTCTGCTAAAAGTTCACCTTACGATTTCTACAGCTTTTAAAAATAGATGATTTTCATCTATTTTGAGCTTCATACAATGAGCAAAGTACCTCTAAAAACTGGAGATAAGGAGCCGGTCACTAATAGACTTTGAAGGCAATCTGTTCTTAAAACCTGTGTTCTGTCCCAGGTAAATACATTTTTGTCCTCCAATAGTTCCATCTAGGAGTTCATTAGGCGTTTCTGTCTGCAACACGAGATTTAAAATTTGGTTTTGTAAAAAGTGAAATCTTCAAATGGGGATGTAAAATGGCTACTGGGATTTGCTAGCACAGGGGTACATTATAACCAGGAGCGCCCCCCGCCACCCCACTGCCTTTTCACAGGTAGAAAGCATCTCGTCAGCCCAGAAAGCACCAAAGCACACGGTCACATGCAGTCCCAGTGACATCCTCACACTCAGACCTTGGCCATTTCAGGTGAATGACATTCCAGGTCTGCTCTGTCTGGGCTCCACATGAGCAAAGAGATGGAACAAACCACTGAGGAGAACGACACATAAAGAACAATGTTACATAAAGAACAATGTAACTCCCGTTTTTACACTCTTGGCATCTGACATATTCTCAAACTCTAGCCCAACATCCAGTGGAAACTCTTAAGAGTGCACAGCTTCTGCCATGGCAACTCTAATTCAGCTACAGAAACGCAAGAGGCGTAAACCATTCCTGAAGACAGGATACAACATCAACAAGAAAAGGAAGCAGATTGAAAACAACTAACCTCCACAAAAGTTTCTTCAGGGCCAACAATTTCTGCCTCTTGGCATGAAGATAATGCCTATTTGTTGATCAAGGTGAGTGACAATTTAATTACTTAATGGGGGGCATTTAGGAGGGGGATAGAAGGAATTGGGGGGAAGGGGTCCTAAACTTCTAAAAGTCCTGTGCGTTTTCTCTGCCTTCAAACCGAGAAAGCTTGCTTTCCTCTGGAGGCGCAGAGTTAAGAGACTCCTACAGGTGTTGGGTCCACACAAATGAAGCATAATGGCTACATTTCCTTTAAAATGTTTCTTTTTTTTTGTCTTTTTTTGGGGCCACACCCGCAGCATATGGAGGTTCCCAGGCTAGCGGTAGAATCAGAGCTGTAGCGGCCAGCCTACACTACAGCCACAGCAACACCAGATGTGAGCCTCGTCTGCACCACAGCCCACAGCAACACTGGACCCTTAACCCACTGAGCAAGACCAGGGATCAAACCCTCATCCTCATAGATACTGAGCCAGGATGGGAACTCCTAAAGAGTTTCTTAACGGGAGTAGGCAGGTGTTATCAATAAATTACTTTCCTACCACCTGAGGGAAGGCAGGTGCCTCTAAGCCCAGGTCGCCACTTTCCTTTGGTCCCTTATTTTCTCTATATCTCCTTTGCTGTTCTGCCCTCACCCCAGCCCTGGCCCTAAGCAGCCCAATTTTCCTGCTATCCTCAGAAATCCATAAACACTGTTATTTCCCACTATTCATTTAGGAATAAAAAAAGTGATTAGGGGAGGCAACAAATTATTATCATTCACATTTGTTAAAATGAGCACTTTTATCCTAAAAAAATGAATTTTCATAAAAGTAAAGGGTTTCTGGTCTCCTTATAATGTGATTTTAAAACAACTACCAAGTATCTAAAAATAAAACATAACCAAAGCAGGTCTACCTTGACCAAAACACTTACAGCACCGTGAGACCTCAGTATTAAGACTTATATAAGAACAGCAGTTGACAGTTCAAAGTGGGCCTTCATGTGTAATTTTCTCATTTGATCCTCCCATCTCATGATGGGGGCATTCATTATCCTGCAGCCCAGATGAGGAAAAGGGGATTCAAAAGAGTCAGGCAGCTCATTCAAAGTCACAAAAACGAACAGGTTGGGGTGTAGGGAAGATGGGACTAGTCATTTCATGCCAAACGCAGTGCTCTTTCTGTGGCCAAATAATTTCCTATGAGTGGCACGTGGGTTTCTTAGGATGGGCTCTCGGATGGGCTTATGGCAATACTGCTTCTCGATCTACACAGAGCAAAACCTCTGTGCTCAGGGCCCTATGTGAGGGTGGACTGTAACCAGGCCTGGGGACTCTCAGGTTAGTGAGTGCCACCCTTACAAATGAACACACACACTAGAAAGAGCCAAGGGCCAGAGCAGAGCAAAAAGAAATTCAAGGGTCCCCTAGATTGGAAGAGAGGAGGGTGCCACTCAAGCTAGAAAGTGCAGAACAGGCTTGATGTGAAAGGGGGCCCTGGGTCACCCTGGGAGCCCTGGAGAGGAGGGCTAAGCATGCGGGGCTGAGGGCAGAGAGCCGGGGCAAACAGTGCTGCAGCCAGCTGGCAGAGGGAGGTAGCACCCGTGGCATGGTTTGCTCGTTGCTGAAATCTACAATATGGCTTTAAATTATCAAGGGTCCTGGAATGCCACAGACATTTTGAAAACTACCTTCAGGATCAGAAAGATATGTGGAGGAGAGATCTTCAAACCTAGTGTAAGAAATGAGAGATGGGCACGTGACCCCGCCTCACCCCACATGCGCTTATCAACCATAGGTGGTTGGGTGGCGGTGATGCGGCTGTGCGCAAGCAGACCCTACAAACTTAACAGAAGAGGAACCTTCTATCATGTGTAGATGTGAGCGTTTTGCTTCCATTATTAAAGGGGAAATAAACACCTTCCGGAACAAATTTGTGTTGCCAAGGTACGAACCCTTCATTTTGTAAAGGCGTTTTGGGAAAAGCGTAAAGCTCGCCCGGGACAGTCAGGGGACCATATTTCGTGCAACAGCAATTCTTCTAAATATAGAAGGCAGAGCAATCACAAGAAGGATGAGAGCGGTGTCCTTGGATGCCCCACTGAACACACGGATGACAGAGCTGCTGAGAGGGTTTTGCATTGACATCCTCTGCTCCCCGATTTAGCAGAAGGCTTCTCTGGCTGGCCCGGGAGTGGATTGCAAGAGCAGCCCCACAGTAATGGTATTTTGAAGCCGGCTCCTTCACCTGGTGCTAAGGCCTGCCTTCACAGGTACATAAAAACCCCGAACTCAGGGAATTTCTTTTTTAGCAATTTCCTTATCCAAACTCGGGGCTACCTCTAACGTTTGCCAGATATCACAGACCAATTTCTTTTTTCTTTTCTTTTTTTTTAACCTCATCTTCACAGCGAAAACATAAAAGGGGAGATCTATAAACATTTCAGATTCATAATATACTACTTCCTCTCGGTCCTTCTAAGCGGAAACTTTGCTCTAGAGCAAAGGTGAGCATCTACTACGAAGTAATTTTCCCCGGCAGGAGGGCTGGCCGTGCACTCGGTCGCAGCTGATACGTGTTTTAATAAGGCCTTTCTCCTTTACAAGCCCGGCTGGCTTTCAGCTCCATCCCACAGTTGAGCAGGGAGGAAGATGGCTCTCAGATATCCTTTTGTTACTCTAATCAGAGCCAGAAGGGCTGTATTGACTTTCTGGGCCTTGGGGAGTTGTAGTTCTTTTGTATCCATCTCATCCAAGAAATCAAGTTTGATTAATTTGTCATCAAGGAAAATGTGTGATCTGCTCAGAGCCAGGCCTTTGAAGTGGAAGGATGAACTTGGGGCTTGCAAAAGCCCAGGTCAGCAGGCGAAACAGCGATGGTGCCAAATGGAGCAAGTTCTTCACAGATTGCCTGTTCTCATTTAAACCACTTAAAAAAAAATTAAAAAAAAGGAAAAAAACAAAACAAAACAAAAAAACAAACCTTTTCCACAAGAACATTCAGTGTTGCAAGGCTCCCTGGCCAGGGTCTCCTTTTGTTTACCTTAATTTTGAAAATAGAGTTATCAGGGCTATAAAGCAAGACCCAGAGAACACTTAGCCATGCCACAAAGTGTGGGCTGGGAGGGTCTGACCTCCTGCCAATCTTAAAAGACCACTGAGAGTGGGAGAGCAGAGCAGGCTGAACTTGGTGTCAGCACGTGCTCCTGGAATGAATAATCGGGAGAGGTCTCCAGCTGGGTCATGGGACAGATGCTCATTTATGATGCTCTGTTCTTGTTAACCTGCACTTAGTGGAGTTCCCAAACTGCTGAAAATGCATAAGGTAGCGCCCCCCAAGATATTATTTAATCCTAGGCTTAGTGTCATATTTCTTTTTCAGATGCTATATATGCTTTATAAGGAATTACGGGGGCTTTTAAAAATGACAGAGTAAGCAATCTTTAGACATTCCACAGCGTAAGAATCCCCATATTTAACATGTTGGTGCACAGGCCATTTTATGATGCTTACCCCTCAGGTAGAGACATAAAGACACTCTGAATTACTGAGCAAAAGTCAAGGGCTCGCTTGGCTTTGAAAGATATTTGAAAAGCACCAACAAATTATCAACAGCCCTTTGCGGTTACTGAATTCATTGTCAAAACAATTATTAGAGAATTTTAAAACAATACTGAGATTAGTGAAAACACTCAGCTTTAGAAATCTAAGGATATTTTGACTTAAAAAAAACACACACCTCTGCTTACCATAACATTCAAGCATTCCTTCATTCAAATATGCATTGAGTTGGCAGTATGTGTAGGCATGTGGAACTCGAAGATGTTAAAGATCTACTCCCTGTCTTTCTCATAGTCTAGGAGTTCAGGGGTTGTAATGATGTTTACCAATCGTCTTATTTGTAAGCTCCATGAAGAAGGGAAGATGTTTCGGCCTGGAAACATTTTCATCAGCTGAACTTCCTTCTTACACTCCTGAGTAATGATGGCAACTATGTCCTCAGAAATATTTAATTGGAAGGTCCATTCAGGTTTTGAACTGGTTGATGGCAAGCAGACTCAGAAGTCAGGTACATGGAGCTCAAATGAGCCAGGCAGATTTGTTTTCTCTGAATATGGTTTGATGAGGTAGAAAGATCAGTAAACAAACAGTTAAGAGACTAGTAGGCTTGGCCAGTGTTGCCACCAACAACTTGCAAGACCTCAGACAGCTGAAGCTGGGCCATTCCCTCCAGAGGAAAATGCAAAAGTTTCGTTTGATCGGCTCATTCTCTCTCCGGGGTGTATTTCACCAATACAGCCAACCAATGGAAGTACTATATACTAACGCTCTGCATGAACCAAGTACTGAGGTGGGTGCCTAAATATGCTGTTTGCCTTGAAGAAGCTCCACCTTCTTCCTTCTAAAAAGGAGAAACGGAGGCTCGCAGAAGATGAGTCGCTTGCTCAAGGCACAAGCTAATAACGGGATTTCAACCCAGTAACACCAATGCCAAACTAAGCTCTTTGCATTATGCCAGTTTGCTTTTCTTCACCCCCAAGGCCCAAGGCTCACGCCCAAAGCCAAGATGGGCATCCTGGAGGGGTGTGACCCAGGAAGAATCAATCCTATAGTCTCCCACCAAAACCTCCATACCTTTATTTATTTATTTATTTTTAACCAGGGTGCCTAACCCTCTGGTCAAGAAATCACATTCCATCTCCTCTGCTTTTCTCCTCTGCAATCTCTGGTAGAAGCATTTGCAAACACAAATAAAGGTCACCAGTAAGAAGTAGAAGAGGGATTTTGCATGATCCATCTGTGCTGGGATAATCCAGAATTGGCCGTGAATATATTGAAGGGCCTACATTACACCAGTAATTCTTTTTCACCTGCCATGCACACCAGTCAAATGTGTTATTCTTGTACATTCTTTGGGGAAAAGTGTTAGGCATGTGCATCTACAGATTGGGCACTCAATAAGTGAAGCAGAAAAGCAAACTTCAAATATACATTTAAAAAAAAAAATTCCCAGTTAAAACCTTGAGAAAATAAGCAAGTGGGTGGTGCGTCCTAGTTATAAACTGGTTTCAAGTCCAATCTGCTCGTGTGGAAATGATGCAAAAAGCAGATTAGAAACTGTGTATTTTTTTCCACATTAAGTATGGGATGGAAGAAGGATCATTGATTTTAAGAGCCAGAAAATGTGGGGATCTGCCTGTGACTTTGCCACCAACTGTGTGACCTTAAACACAGTCTTTATCCTCTCTGGGTCATTTCTTCATGTGTAAAATGAAAAGCTGAACAAGGCCTGCAGGGATTTTTCTTTTTCTTAAAGCTGTAGATCCTTTCCTTTAGAAACAAACTCTTAAGACAGAATCTCAAAATTCTTGTACAGCAGAATCTTCAACTTCCATCAAGGCAGCCTCACCCTGGGAGAACAGGCTGGCCATTACTATGGATATGAGTGGGCTCTGAGATTAACAGTGTGACCCTGGGCATGTTAGGTGCTTCTCTGAACCTCAGTTTCCGCATACAGAAAATGGGGACAACAAGATCTACCTCCTAGGGTTTTGGAAATGAGCTAATTAATCCATGTGCTTAGAGGGTGTGGACCTCCATACATATTTGCTGTTATTATTAACGATATTATAGCGCTGGACAGAGCAGCATACCTCAGCAGAAGCATCTCACACTCTGTCCAGTCGCTGACTTATGGGGATGGTGATTGTTTACAAAGTATCATTCTGCACTTATCATTCAAGGGCTTATAACTAACTTTTCTGAACTTGACTTTCCTAAGTAGAGGAGTTTCTATGTAAAAAAATAAAAGTGATGTTTTTCACTTGAGTGATAGAACCAGAAAGAAATGCAAGGAAATGCCTACTTGGGTCAGAGGAATGGTTATTTTAATGAGGCAGGTGGGGGCTGTGACTGGGAGGGGAATGGGACTCCTGAGGTAGCTGGCACAGTTCTCTTTCTCGACCTGGGTGCCATTATAAAAATGTTCTCCTGGAGTTCCCATCGTGGCTTAGTAGTTAAACAAACCTGACTGGTATCCATGAGGAAGAGGGTTCGATCCCTGGCCTCATGCAGTGGGTTAAGGATCCTGCATTGCTGTTAACTGTGGTGTAGGTCACACAAGTGGCTTGGATCCCAAGTTGCTGTTGCTGTGGTATAGGCTGGTGGCTATAGCTCTGATTTGACCCCTAGCCCGGGAATCTCCATGTGCAATGGGTGCGGCCCCAAAAAGACAAAAAAAAAAAGTTCTTCTTAATACAATTCACTACGCTACATGTTTGTTTAGGGTGGTTTTCTATATCTTTTGTTTTATCGTACAATAAAAAGGTCTTAGAAGCGATGTTTCATAAAACAAAATCAATGAAATTATGCTTGCAGGCTCCCAAAAATGTTAACATTCTACCACCCAATGCACATCAGCATGGATGTGTTACTGTTTTACTACACTTTAAAAAATGTCTTTTACAATAGGAGTTTTGTTTGCAGCATCTAAAAGTATTTCTGTAGAACCAGCCACCTGGGAAACACTCTTTGAAAGCCACAGGACTTCTGTTAAATTTTTGTTTATGATTCCATGATGGGTTTCTTTTTTTTGAAAAGATACATGCTAAAAATCAAAGTCTTATTCTTCAGAACTTGCCTATCTTCATGAAACACCAATTATTTTTGCCTTAAAAGGGGGACTATTGCTTCAGTGTTGAACTTTCATTTGCCATTGTTCTGCAGCAAGAGTAAGATACCAACGGCCAAAACTTTGCTAAGACCTGAAAACTTCCTCGAGGTCTGTGCTTTCCAGAATTCTATGTGTGCAAAAAAACCCAATGATTTAAGCTTCCCGAGTGAAAAAGGTAATTGGGGAGTAAGAGCTTGTCCACATCTTTGAGGCTGGGAGGAGCACACACTTTTAACCATACCATCTGCACAAATGGAACTAGAGTTCAGCATGCTTATGACTAGAAGGGCTTATGATTTATGCTTGCTAGTTAAATACGCGTATGATTTAAACTTATTTTCTCTGGCACGAAATAAGCTAGTCAGCACCATGGCCTGGCCAGATGATGGGAAGTGGACACATATTTCAATGATACACATTTTAACTTGCAGAGCCTTGCAAGTGCTACTGTTTTCTTTTTATAACAAAAGACCTACCTTCCTGTAGGATTCCAGAGATTTCTTTTTAATACATTCATTAGTGAAAGCAGCTAAAAATTCTTTAACAGCAGTTAAACATTAGAAGTCACTGGTGTTGGCCTCGAAAAACAAAAACAAAAAACCCCTGTATTTTAGGTGGGAAAGCAAAGACTATGCTAATAAAACAACCAAGAACACATTCTAAAAGGTACATCGATAACCACGAGATGATAAAATACATACAGGATACATGGCAGGAGTAATCAGACTCATACGAGAAGGAGATATTAGGAAATCTTAACGCCTTCAGAGCGTTATACCTTGCCCTTCAAAGCTTTTATTAAATTCGCTGTCTTAAAATCAATTGGGCATCATATGCATAATCTTGAACTGCTTGCTTTTATAGGGAGATACAGGGAAGTCTGGAAAGTCTGCAGACGAATGGGAGAAATAAGAGTTGGCTGGTATTTTCTGTTTGTTTTTCAAGGGGTATATTAGCTAGAAAGGAAAAGTAAAGCCACCTGACTTGGCTGCATAAGGGACAACTGAATCTTATCGGCAAAAGAGAAACAAGTGTGCTTGGCTTATTCTAAAACGAAACCATTCTTGGTAAAGGGGCAATAAACAGAATGAAAAGAAGGGAAATGTGTTTTCTAAGACACCAAAATGGACTCTATCACCAGATATGTTCAGCATGAGAGTAGAAGAAAGAGAAAGAGCTGCTTCCTGCCAGAGGACCATGGACGACCTACTAGGCATCATACACTATGCTAGGGTATGGGGATGGGTAGGCAGGAAGTTTCAGTAGGTGCTGGAATAAACAGGGTTTGACGGTCACCACACATATACCTGGAACCTCATTAAGATGAACCAGTGCAGTTAATAAAATTGCATGTAATTCTACACCTGAGGGAGAAGAACGACATTTCTACACTACAGACCCTAACCACAGGATGAGAATTAGTGGCAACAGATTAGGGAAAAGGTCAACAAATTCTACAAATGAATTTAAACTCCATGAAGTTATAGCTGGAAAAAAAAAAAAAAAAAGAAGAAGGAAGGGGCGCAAATTCACAGCAATAGAGTCCCAAATTAGAAAACGGCAAGAATTTTCGCATGAGGAGGCCAAACACATGCACTAAACACATAAATCGCTACATTTGCAAGTAAGAAAAGTACCGTCTAGTCTTACCTTATTGCTGCAAGAGGCTGGAATAAAAATTACTGACTTAGAGAAGCAACTTTCACATGTATCTGAACATCAAACACAACACACAATACAAAATCAAAAATAACTAGAACAGAAAAAGTTTTCAGTCTGACCTTAAAAATACTGAGCAAATCACAAGATGAAGCCAGATCAAAGGGGAGGGCATTACACCAGCTTGTAGCCATATGTGAAAGGGCCCCAAATGCACAGGGCACAGATGGTAGCTGAGGGGGAGGAAGGGGCACAAGCAGATCCAAAACAGAAGGCAAATAAACCTGCTTCAACTTACACAGGTAAGACAGTTTGAAAGAATGAATAATTTTGAATGCAACTCATAAGATGCTTAATGTGGGACAAATGGTGCCGGAGGTCCCAAGCTAAAGTGGGCTCACTAGTGTAAGCTCTGAAATCCTTTTGAGTTACAATCTCGATGAAACAGAAGCCTCAGTGAGGAGACATGCAAAGGGCTGGTGATTTTCTATTAATCGATTACTGAGAAGACACTTCAAATTTTTTAAAAAACCATATAATGGCTGTCAGCCACATTACCTGATGAAGGGCTGAGAAATTGGGGGGTGGAGAGAAACTTAATGTATGCTCGCACAATTAATAGCTCTATTTGAAAACAGAAACCCTGTGACTTTATTAGAATGCTCAAAGTTCTTTCGTATCTCTCATTCCTCATTAATAGGAAGGGCTAAAATTACAATTTTCATCTCCTTAAACGTTCATTATAAGTCACTTGTTTCTATGTTAAAAAAAAAAAACTTCTATAGAAAACTCAGAAATGCTTATGTTTACTTCATGCTTGTTTCTCTCATGCAAAAGTGCCACTTCAATAAATCCCAAACACTTGTTCCAAAACAAAAGTTTTTTTAAAAAAAATCCTGACTTCAACATGAGAAGGTGAAATTTTCAGCAAGAAATCATACATTTCGATAAATGAGTTAATCACTTTTTTAAAGCAGCAACCAAAACAAACACATTTAACACAGATTTCTTCAACCTCATGATTTCTGAAGGACACAAGAGCATAGAATATCCAAAAGGCTATTTTATTGGATATTCTAATAAGGTACAGTCAACACACACATATACAATGGGACTCTAAATTTTAGTAGCAATGATGAACAAAATAATATTGACTTCACAATGACTCCTTATTTGATTTTTTTGACACTTCTATGTATTAAAGAATCCTTCCAGTTTAGTAACAGCTTTGCTAAGCTAAGTCTAGGAGTGACAATTAATTTTAGTGGAAATTCATTCCCAGGCTACTTTGATAGTCATTTGAACAGTTTTGCGTTATTTTACATGCAATTTTATAGCTCTATAACGTTCATTTAATCTTGTTCAATGATGCTGAACCCCAGATGCCATAAGACATTATAGAAAAGTAGTTACTGCACATATGGGGTAACTACTTTTTCTGAACATTAATTTCTTTTCTCTTAACAGGCTGAAATGGTATTTAGAAAAGAGAAAAGCCACCAGTCTGTATTAAGGGCTTTATGTTATGGACTTCCGGAAATGGGCTACCCATCACTGCTTGTGGCCCTAGCCATAAAGTTCTTATTTACAACCATCATCTTCTCAAATCTAAGGAATAATGGCTTTCTCCAGCCTTCAGAAGGTTGCTGGTATGAGACATTTGAATCAGGTCACCTGAGAAGCTTGGGGGCGGGGGGGAGGTTTTCCTCATTTGTCAGATCCGAGGGTTGGAAATAATCAGGGGTTCGAAAAGTGGGGTCTGGGGACCACCCACATTACAATCACTGGGGCACTTGCTATGAAGGCGGATTTCTAGGCCTCCCACACCTGCTTAATTCAAAACGAAAGGTTGGAGGTCAGGAAATCTGCATCTTAAGTAAGCACCCCAGTGATGCTTCTCCATGCTAAGGGGTGAGAGGCACGGGTAGATGATCTCGAAGGTCCCTTCCACTCTAAAATCCTAAACCTCTGTGAGTTTTAAAAGTGGAGTCCTGTCAGCCAGACCAACACAAGTAACTCTGAGCCAGAATGGGTTAACCTAACAAGAAGTGTTCTTGAATTTTGATGTATATGTAAAAGCAGAAAACAAAAACAGAACTGCATCATCAGATGTGTGAGGAGTATGTTTGTTTGTTTTTTTTCTTCACAGGAGATGCAGAGGAAGACGCCACCGTTAACCACTACGTAGAAGAAAAGGTTCCAAGGGATTTTGCACTGCCTGTTCCTATTTTTTTTTCCTTCTCACCTGCTGATGCCTCTCTGCTGTTGAGGTAGTGCTCCAGGCATTTCCAATCCCGAGTCACCAAACTCTTAAGTAATTTGCAATCAGTCTGCATATACTCTTGCAAGAAATAAACTATCTACAGGCAGTCCTCTACTTACATGTGTAATGAGGGAAATGTTACAGAAACATCAATAGAGGAAAAGTGAATGGCAGACTTACATTTTTAAGGGGGAAGTTTCGTATTTAGGCAGCAAAAAAAAGAAAAAAGAAAAAAAGGAATCAAACTCTAATTTTACTTCTCCCTTTGGGCACAGTATTTGCCCACTTGGATAAAATATTTCTGGTATTACCTATATGTTAGTTTATTTCATTCCTTCTCTTCCTAACTACTTATCGGCTCAATGAGAGCCCACAATTTGAGGTGGTTTTTTTTTTTTTCCAAGCACATCCGGAGTGTTCTATCTTTGACATATTTTTATTAGGTGCAGGAGAGCTAAACTTTTCTACTGGTAGTATCTCACCAAATTTTTATAAGATCACAAGAGCTATATGCAGTTGAACCTTAAAATAATTATACAGAGCTGGATAAATTATGTTGCTGAGCCAGCACCATCACGCGGGAAGGCAGCGCCACCATGTGATCGCTCCAAATGCTGTTAGAGTTGTGGCAGTACAAAAGTTAGGCTCCTCTAAGAGGTGGGCATCTTAGAGCAAAGGCCCATCTCCTGGAATAATAAGTTTATTTTCAAACACCAACCTGTGACACTGCTTCAGTCACTGAATGTGACAGGGAGAGAATGAGAGCTGTTTATAACAAGGACTGTGGAATAAGATCAATGGCCAGATTAGATCGGATATTTAGTGCTTGTACAGGGTGATTTGTTTTGGGGTTAGGGTGACAGACTTTGAGTGCTGTCTGTTTAAGGAAGCCTGGATCAGGATGTAGCCTGCAGACCTGAAAGCCCAGCTCTGTTACACTGGCTACTCCCCTGTCCTTTCACAAGGGACAATCCCTCTGTTGGGAGGTTATACATTATGTCTAGTGGACCCAACCATACTCAACATTTCTCTGAAGGATAGTGTCCTGTGACTGATACAGGGTGCAGCTAAATTCAAGACAGTGGAGAAAGTCAGAGTCAAGTTAAACTCCACTTAGGCTTTACTAGGATTGTGTTTTCCTATTCATGGGGTTTTTTTCCCCATCAATTCTATCTTGAATTCAATAGACACATTATATTAAAAGGAAATGTCCTCTATAAACTATACACTCTTAGTTCAGAAATGTGGGAAAGTGGCCAAGGAAATATTAAAATGGAGCAAGTCAGCATTTCAATAAGGACTCACAGAAGTAAGCTGAAATACAGACAAGTTACTTTAAATGGGTATTATCCATCCTTATGCGATGGGTGTAACTTGCTAGATGTAAGCAAGCACCTGAAATCAGACAGCCTGGGGAAGAATAGGAAGAGAAAAGGTGTATTGATTTCAGTCAGAGTCCCTGGCTCTGCATCACAGATCTTGAGGCGTGACAAAGACCAGAGGGTGAGCTCTCTGGCTTCTGGATGTCTTGATGCAGAGCCCAGGCTACACCTGCAAGGACGTGGCTGAAAGACATTGGGACTCTGCTGCAAGCTCTCACTTTTCCCAGCAACGGCCAAGGTGGGTTCGCCACCCAACACAAAAGTCACATGCCCTGCAAAATATTTTCTTCTATCTCACAAGAGCATTAGCTTCTTTAATCCAAAAAGGTAATGAGAGGTTTTTAAACTGATTAAATCAGCTTAGTTCATACACTGTCTCTTATGAACTCAATATTCAATTAAAACAATTTCCAGAGCAAAATCTGACAAAATCCTCCCTTGGAGGAACATAGATGATAGGTTCTTAACTCCAGCAAGTTAAATCCTTCTCAGGGTTGGCATTTTCCGCAGGGTCAGAAAGAGTTGCACAAGTTCTCTGGGACAAAAATTTACTTTGTGTGTTAAGCCACGTTTTGTGATCATAAACAAAAGAAACTAGAAAACAGTGATGGGAGCCTAACATTCCTATTTCTTTCATTTTATTTTTTTACTTCAAAAGCTACATACATGCAAAAGTTGAACATGTCATCACAATACTTTAAATAAAGTTCAAAAATAAAAATACTTCAAAATCCATTTACTTCTGGAAATATATATGACAATTATAATGAAGATAAGTCAATTATATCCTTTTTGTCTAATCTATCAGAAAAATACTTATATTATAAAAAAGAATTGAAATTCATGCCATGAATATTTTTCTAAATCCTTGATGAGTAATTTAAAAACAAGTTGGATGTTAGCACAATCTTTTAAAGAAACAAGTTCCAGGCTTTTGAAAAATGGGTCTGATATACCTCATTCTGAAGTCAATGAAGAAAAGTTGAGAACAAAAACATTAAAAAAAATAAAAAACTATGATCATTGTTATTATGGCTGATATGGTTAGTAATGCAAGTGGAGGGCACAACTTTTGTAAATAGATACTGTCTGAAGTCCATTAAAATGCCTGAATGTCGAAGGTTATTTACAAACACAGGTGGAAGGCTAGAAGCAGCTACCACCTCTCTCTGCTGGTCAATACTGCGAGAGGAATTAAAAATCCTGGGTACAACGAAGCTCTGAGTGCACCATCCTTTTGTGACATGTATAAGCATGTCCTGGCTTCCCTGACTCCAGAAAAATAGCCATCAGGAGGAAGGGTCTTCAAAGGGCCCTGCCTCTTTCAGGTAAAACGCAGGAGGAGGCTTGGCAGAGTGGAAAGAGGGAAATCGGAACATTCTGAGTGTTCCAGGATTGGGGGGGTGGATGGGGGGGAGGTCACTTCCTTCTACTAAACCCAGTACTTATTTGGTAACATAATAGGACGTATCTCAACAATTCCAAAATTAATATGAACAGAACGCAATTAAGAGTTCATCTCTGTGAATGTTCACATTCATTCTGGAAATGAGATTTAACTTCTGTTCCTAAATGAAGAAGGCAAGGGGGAAAAATTCCCCTGGCTGGAGGATGATCCATTACAGGAAATGACATAGGATGTGAGCAGGAAAAAAGGGGACTCATTTAACAGAATGTGTGTGAATTGACTTGGAAAGCCCTAAGTGGGTATATGCACCTGAAATTCGGAAGAAGCTTAACTCAAACAATTAAAATATCGCCTCCTCTTTAAATCAGAAATTATAAGGTTTCCTACTGAGACAACGCCCTTACTACCACTCTAAGCCTTCCTTTGAAAAGGCCAAATTGAAATTCTGGTTAGAAAATATTTCCACAGAGGGTCCAAAGACCTAGAATTTGATTTATATCCTGATCCTCAACTGTGATTATAGTTTTCATGTTTGGCAACCCAACTATTATTTTCCTTTCATCTCTTAAAAAAAATGCTTAAAAAGGAAAAATAAAAGATATGTGTGCTGTCAGTGCAAAAATCAGATTAAGTAAGGTTTTCCTTTTCCCTGGGACAGAAAAAAACAATGCCCAGTGCAGGGTATGTAGGAATGTGTCACAACAAATAATCAAAAGACAGGTTTCACCAAGCTAGTATTCCTCTGAGTACAGTGTGGTTTTCAAAAGCAGTATTGTCATGATTATGCATATTCTCATTAACTAGGTACAGCAGAGCTACTTAAAGGGAAACCGATTTCTTGTGCCTCAATGAAAGGGGAGTGCAGAAAACAATAATTAGACTGAATGAGGAATTTAAAAGGGCAAAAAAAAAAATTGGGGGAGTGAAAAGAACAGAGAATTCAGAAAGCCAAAAAAAGCAAGTAATGTGCCGGTAGAAACCCACCCCATCTCCCCCCACCCCACCTGCCACTTTGAGTCCTAATTGCTCAATCTGCAAGGACAGAAACCCACTCTAAATGGACCAGCATCGGGCTTCGGCAAGTCTTCTCTTCACTCTCCCTCCTGTTAAGACCGTTTCCAAAACCAATCAGCAAAGGACAAAGAATTCTTTACAGAGTGCAATTAGTGTTTTCCACGTCCACCTTCAAAAGCATGATGCTCTTCATGGGCTAAAGGACAGAAAAAAACAAAAAAGAAAAAAAGGAAAGAAAACTTTAAGCAAAGGATGGGGCAACCCTCCTCTAAGGCATCTCATTCAGTTTCCCCAAATGTTGGCAAGAACTCAAACACCTTTTTTGTGCCAGTAACTGTTAGCTAAGGCGTGCATTTCCTGAGAAACGTAATAATGAAAATTAAAACAAGAAATAAACAAGCAATGGGCAGTCTGCCGGTTTCTCCTGGCTGAGCCAGAGAGGATGAGTAATCCTGATGAGCTGATGGGCTACAGGCAAAGGCTGCGGGAAAACTTGCCCCACAGAACTCGGGCCTGGGACCTCACTGACCTGAGAGGGGGCCTTCACAAGCCTCAAATTCAAAATAAAATCAAACAAAAGTAAAACAAAACGAAGAACAATGCAAAGGTGGTGGCACTTTGCTTATGTTCCCCTCCCCCGCCCCCACTCCTGAACACCCTCTGTGGGAAATTAAGTTTCCTTCAATGGATGGGTCTTTTATTTCTCCCAGTCATATGTTTTTTTTGTTTTTGTTTTTGCTCCCCACTCTCTTTTTGTCCAGCCCTACTGTCTGGCTTGCAAAAAAAACCAAAAAACAAATGACAATTAGGAACTCTAGAATAAAAAAGAATGCTACCAAAAATGTTTTTCCAAGACTTAAACTTTTATAAAGTGGAAGCAGAAATTGGGAGACCTGTGAAACATATAATAGTTCCTTCAAGGCAAAAGGCCAAGTTTGAAAATCCACTTCCCGTGATGATGGTTAACCATCATCATGCAAAGGGGCAGAGTCTGTTCTCTCAAGTGAACAGACTGTAACTTGGGTCTGGTAAAGCCAAGGGCCCCTCAGGATCCCCGAGCTTTGCTCCCCCCACCCCCCACTGGCAGCAAAGGATGTCCTAGGGAAGCAGACAAGGGCTTGCCCATTTCATCTCCCAAGCCCCCCCAAGTCTGTATTTTTAAGAAGGACTCCATTCTTCAGACTAGTGAGGGCTGGGGATGAGGTGGGGAACAGGACCATTTTCCCTTTAGGATGGATGTTCACCCAAACTTGCTATTCACTTGGATAAAACACCAGGAAAAGCACACTTGATAGCTCCCAGGGTTACCTCCGGTTGGCCAAATTCCTCATGGTGGTCAGTAATTTGAATTGATGTAAGTGAACATTTCTCACACGGAGAATTTTATAGATATTTCTTTCTTTCTTTCTTTTTTTGCTTTTTCGGGCCAAACCTATGACGTATGGAAGTTCCCAGGTTAGGGATATACTCAGAGCTGCAGCTGCGCCTACACCACAACTACAGCAATGCCAGATCCAAGCCTTGTCTGCACCCTACACCACAGTTCATAGCAACACTGGATCCCTAAACTACTGAGTGAGCCCAGGGATCAAACCTCATGGATACTAGTCCTCATGAAAACTAGTAGGGTTTGATACTGCTGAGCCACAATGGGAACTCCAATATTTCACTTTTTATGCTGTTTTTTTTAAAGAAAGATTTTTAGGGCAGACATCAAAGAAAACGTGACCTGCTCTGCAATTAAATATGCTGTGCTTCTGGGCCAAGCAGGAGAGCCACGGCCCTCTTAGTGATGCTGGGCTTCCAATTATACATCCAGAGATGAGGTCTGTCCACTGATCTGTACTACTGAGTGTGAGGGACAGTTTGGGGCAGTCACAGTTGAGACAGTGCAATCCTGATGGGTTATGGAGACAGAACATTCAGAATTAGGAGAGTTCTGGGGAACAGAGACAGTTCTGTAGCCTTAGGTTAGTCTTGGTTGGAAGGGAATAGAGAAAAGCGCAAAGCCAGGAGTCAGCAAACTTTTTTTTCCAGAAAGGGGCAGGCAATAAATATCCCAGGCTTTGTGGGCCACAGGGTCTCTGTCTCAAGTATTAACTCTGGCTTTGTAACATTAAAGCAGCCACAGATGATATGTATACACATGGGCAGTGCCAATACACTTTATATATATACTGAAATCTGGATTTCATACAACGTTCATGAATTACAAAATGCAGTTCTTTTGATTTTTTTCCCAGCCAGTTCCCGTTGTGGCTCAGTGGTAACAAGCCTGACCAGTGTCCTTGAGGATGGGGGTTCATTCCCTGGTTGAGGATCTGGAGTTGCCATGAGCTGCAGTATAGGTCACAGATTCGGCTCGGATCCCAAATTGCTGTGGCTGTGGAGTAGGCTGGCAGCTGCAGCTCCAATTCAAGCCCTAGCCTGGGAACTTCCATATGCCACACATGCAGCCCTAAAAAGCAAAAAATTTTTAAAAATATTAAAAAATTAAAAAGAAGAAAAAAAAAAAAAAAGGAAAGCCATTCTTAGCTGCAGCCCATACAAAAACAGGTGAGAGGGGGCAGATATGGCCTGACAGTATAGTTTGCTCTAAACAATGCTCACGTCAGAAGACATTTGTCATTCAGCTGTTCTGAAGAACCTGAAAGAATCTGGGGGAGTGGGGGAGGCCTCTGTCCATTTCAGTTGCTCAGTCAAATAACCAGTCTGTATCCAGCTCGTACACTTATCAACAGCTGGACTGTCACCCACCCGGCTGGAGGCCATGCCCAGATTCACTAGGGCTCTTTCTCCACGGAAAACCTGTTACGTGGCTGTCGTACACTTGGGAATACTTACACCAGGATCCTATTAACAAGACAGAGGAAAAGCGTGGAGCTGGCCATTCCTGACTCAGCTCACTACCACTGTTCTTCATCAAGCTGGCAGGAACATTTCTGCCCCAACCTCATTTTCCACATCAATTCTGCAGCACGTGGGGTAGAGCCCTACTGAGTAAAGGACTGCCTGCTTTATTTCAAATCAAGACAATCGCTTGTTTTTTTCCCCATTCCAATTTCTATTTGAATAATCTCTGAATTTTTAATTTATGCCAATAAAATATAGATTTCTACCAAGACCTGTAGCCTGTTCTGCCTGACTCGCAAACTTGACAATGGCATCTACACTGAGGGCTGCAATCCTGCCCCTTTGTTCAGCTTCCATCCCCCGTTCCCAGCCATCATATCAGCTAAGTGATGACGCTCCCTTGCTTAGTCTTACCTGATGGCTGTTACTGCCCTAAAAACTAGTCTAACACTCAGAGGCCTAATTACCTCTGTGGCCTAAGTGTGCCTATCATGTTGAACCTGCTGCTAACCAACGTGTTACCTAGAAATTTAATTGAAGAATTTTGAAGCAGAAGGGACCTTGGAGACCATTTAAGACCAACCTCCTTGATATTAAGATGAGCAAGTGGAAGGATGAGAAAGTGTGACATGCCCAAGGTCACAGTGTTGACATGGGACATAAACCCACAGGGACAAAAACCTGACTTAAGATTCCAAACTGCTTTTCTCCTCCTTGGAGTCATATGTGGAGCAGGTTCAAAGGCAATAAACAATGTGTTTGCCCCGTTCATAACGGGCGGCAGAACACACTGCCTGCTGGAGAGATTCTGCTGGGGTGAGTCTCGTGGAGGAGAAAAAAAAGACCCCCGGTGACCTTTTCATTAGTATCTTCAGTTGAAAATACAATTACTGTTCCCTAAAGAATCAAAGTTGCATCTACAAATGCTCCAGTTCCACACTGCACAATCAATAAGCAACTTCTGCAGGGCCAACTCTGCCTCTTTTATGTAAACTTTTGTTTAAAATTCAGATGCCAAGCACGTCCGGAACACCTGCAGCAGCAGATCCGTCCCACTGCTTCAAGTCTAAACCACTGGGCCTGTGACTACGATTCCTGAGAGGGAGGCCTCAGTTTTCATGTCATCCTAGGACAATCACAAAACAAAATCTGATTTTTTCCTTCTCCTTTTTGACAAGGGTTTGGGAACAGTGAATCAATAATGGAGTGTATTTCACCAATTCTAAGATGCGCTCCCCCCACCAACCAGCCCTGCACATTTGAGGACCCCTGGGATCAAGAATGTGTTATAGTTTAATTAGGAGCCTTTTATTTTTCTTTCTCAGTAAAACTAAAATAACACTTCGCATCAAGGGCATCTTAGATTCAGGGAAATACCGTGGTTTTAAAAAAGTGGGTTACTAACTCAGAATCGCTGGGGAAATAGGAAATTCATCATCTACGCGTCGGGCTGTCAATCCTTTTCTCTAACTCATTGTTAAAACTATAACCCACAGTTTGATCTACCAAACATTGGTTTAATAGCACTAAGCTGTTTTCATTATGAAAAAGATGACTTTTTCAAAAGAGCACACAAAAGCAATGAACATGAATCATGATGGAAACAATGGGTCCACACACCTATTCACACTGTGAACATTTCACCACTCTGCGTGAATTCTCTCCTGTGTCACAGTCATCCGTAATGAGGACGTATTAGCATTTCAGTAGAACACTCAATCATGCCCGTGCTCAGAACGAGTTCCTCCACAAATACAGATGTTATACATTATAAATTCCTGTTTATGAAGGGGATGATTGAAAATCTGCCTGCCAGCTCATAGAATAACATTTTTGTTATTGTTGCTTCACGTCAAAGGTAATTTTTTTTTTTTTCCCCTGAGAGTGACAAGTTGGAGATCAGGTTTAAATTTTTGAAATCACAAAAACAATATGTATCTCCTGTTCTGATCCATGTGTGCAGGCGACAATAAAAGCTCATTTTTAATTTCTGAGACTAAACTTTTCTTTTTAGCCACCTAAGTGGATTTGGCTGAATTATTTACTAGATGATAGAATTTCAAGGGATTCTTTCTTCACCTCATTTGCAACAGTGTCTGCCGTTAAAAAGTATGAGAGAATAAGCTAGAAAGCAATAACCAGAAATGAAGCACTTACGTTTATAAAATACTGCTTTAAAAGATATGTGGGGCAGAAGTTCATAGATCTTTTCTAAAACGGTGGCTTCGCCCACTAACGCGGCATTGACATTCCACACTTGGACGACGTCTTCTCGGTCCCGGACGCTGACACTGACTCCTATTACTTCGTCATCTGAGGGGACGGCAGGGGGAAGAAAGAAATGAGGAATCAAGTCCGCTGGAGCTGGTTTTTAAGCACTTATGTTATCTGTAAGTTATAAAGCAGATGATCAAAACAAGATGGCAAAGGAGAACCCAGAACCAATATGGTTTCTAAGGAGACTCATTGGACAAAAGCACATGACAGGGTGAGAGCTGTAGCGGTCACATCACATTTAATCGGGGACTGAAACAAACAGTGTCCTGCCCAAACAAATTTTCCAGATAAGTAACTGACCCTTTTGAACATGTTACCGAAGCTCTGGCCTATTTCTTACTCTGTTTTGATGAGACTTTTTCTAAAACGAGTTGCATAATGTTCAGCCCTCTGAACGCCAAGTGAACTCACATGAACTTTTCCTCGATGCTTGGCTGTCTTTGTGAAGAACAGCAAGGGTTTCTCCTGACCTTCTGCCAGCCATTCAGAGATCTGGGGGGCTTGGTGCTCTGTGCCCAGACTGTGTGTTCTGAGCTGCTCATTCTGCTTCTTGCGGTTTGCTGGTCTGCACCTTTCCTGTCAATGCTCCCCGCTCCCTACTGCTGCTCCCCAGCCACCCCCCTTCTGGTTTTGGCATTTTAACTGTGGGCTAGAGAATCAATGGCCATCTGTTAGCACTGTGTATAAAGTAAGAGTCGATGTCTTCTAAGAGTGGCTCTGCTATTAGAGCACTTTGGCAAATGGGCAGGAAAGCATTTATCTACCCTGATGAAGGGAGGGTTTTTTAAAAAACTGAATTCTGGATTGGGGGCTGCTTGGTGGATATTTAAGAGCAGTGGCTGGATAAGTTAAGGCTGTGTACTGGTCTATGGAGCTGCTCTGTGTATGTTAATTTGCAGCAGAAAGATAGAAGACTTATGACTCCTGGTTTACACGTTCATGGCATATGACTAAAACAGGGTCACTCTCAGCCTTTGCACACTTAGCACCAATGAGTAAAGTGTGAAAGGTAAGCATTAGCAAAGTTAGGAAATTCTGCTCTAATTAATATATTTTGCCCGATTTTCCTTGTTTTCTGTACATTTGTACATCTCAATATTGGCACCATCAGTTTTCCCAGTTGTCTTCTGGAGCTTAAACTGGTCCCAGGATTTACATACAAGTTTAATGAAGACATGTCCAATTTACTTGAGGAGTTCCTCTTCAGTAAAATAATTCTTTTCTCCATCCTTCCTTTCCCACCTTCACTTGCTCTTTCCTTCTTTCCTTTTTAAATAAATTTCATTATGGCTAAATGCGTATGACAGGACACTAAATAATTCCAAGTAGAGAGATGTTTGAAAGGAGGCAGAATCAGTCTAAGGTGTCAGAAGTTTAGGCGGGTGGCCACCTCGGGAGGAAGAGAGGGCGTGGAGAAATTCTGGATGGCAAGATGTTCTGTTCCTTAATCTGGATGCTAGTTACAGGGCTCTATTTACTGTGTGAATATTCATCAAGCTATACACATCATAGCTGTGTCCTTTTCTGTATACATGTAACATTTAAACAAAAATTTTCAAAAAAGAAAATAGTACCTGATCATGGCCCTCCATGGAAACTTGCTATCCCATCAAGAATTATGTCATATGTACAGGTTTCTTATTTATTTATTTATTTATTTATTTATTTATTTATTTGGTTTCTTATTTTTTTAAAGCTACCTTCAAATTATACTTGCTAGAGCTCAGTGTTAATTTTTTCTGGCCACACCTGCGGCATGTGGAATTTCCTGGGCCAGGGACTGAACCAGTGCCACAGCAGTGACCCCAGCCACTGCAGCGACAGTGCCAGATCCTTAATCCATTGAGCCACAAAGGAACTCCTCAATGTTAAGCTTTTTTGTGACCACAAAATCATCAGGTAAAGCTTTGGCATTTTCCACTTTCAAGAACAGGCAAGAAGATTCTAGCTCAGCCTGTTAGGAAAAGATCAGCGTTTTCCAATCTTTTGGTTCCACCCATTTCTACCCTCCTGGTCAGAAGGCATTGTGGATGGGTGCTAAAAATGCAGAATAGTCAATATTGCAGTTTGGCTTGGCTTCTGGTACCTAGGTGTAGCCTCCTTGCACAGTACTTTCAGAAAGGCTGCAGCTTCTATGCAAAAGGGGATCCATCAGCAAATATGTAATAGGTATAAGTAAAATAGATCAGCAAAATCCTGCTTATTTTAGGGTAGCATAAGACCCTCGAGCCAGGAGGAGCCAGTGTTTAAAAAAGGGGAAGTGAGGATCAGCAAGTTGACCTGACCTGCTGTAGTGGCAGAGGCAGGTTAATGCAGAGCTAGTGGTTAATAGTTAATGGTGCTCAGGTTCCCAGGTCAACGAGAGAACAATAGGTCTTCTTTACTCAAGCCTGGCTATTTATGGTTTCTTAGACTATGTTCGCTGGTTCTGGAAACAGGAATAATTCATACAGAAAACTTCCTCTCCCAGGGATTTATGTGTTTATCATTACACCAAAGAGGCATTTTTGGCAACATGTTGTAAAATGCTAACTACTCTCTATTAAAACAGAAGGAATCTGTACTTTTAAGACAATTTAATCTTAACCCAGGTTCTATCTTCAGTGAATAAAAAGAGGTGTAAGAATTAAGGACAACAAAGACAGAATGATTGACACTGTTAGCGAGGTCAATCTGAAGCCCGCATGGCCTTGGTTAGGCTGATGGGGTTCCCAAAGACCACACCATTTAAGAAGTCTGAGGGCAAATTAATCAATACCAGTTAGTTAAAAGAAATCATTACTGAAAGCTGAACAGGAAAAATGTTATTCTAAATGTGACCTCAGAAGCATCCAGAGGGAACTACCCAGGAAACAAACAGAACTTTAAAGCAGCAGTTCAACTTTCCTCACTGAGAGTTCCATGATAAAAACAGAGCAAAATAAAAATGGGGTAGGGGATTAAGAGATAAAAACTCTTAGGCATAAAATCAGCTGCAAGGATGTGCTGTGCAGCTCAGGGAATATCATCAATATTTTGTAGTGACTACAGATGGAGGGTAACCTTTGAAAACTGTGTCACTAAGTTGTGCACGTGTAATGTACATGGTTTTGAACATCAACAATACTTCAATTAAAACAAAACCAAAGCAAAATAAAAACGTACTCACAGGGTTCTCAGGAATTCATTCAATATTTGAAAATCGTCTTCAGAGTAAAGTCCTGAGGATTTTATATGTTAGCCTCAATTGTGGGCTCATGGGCACTCATGGTGATTGGACCCCTAGCTGCTACCCTTTATCACTCACTTTGAGTGAAAGGGACCAAGAGAGGAACAGGAGGAAGTGGCAAGGGATTGAGAGTGGAAAAACAATAAACTTGAATAACAATAAACTTCAGTGGACAATAAAGGCATGTGCCCCTTCTGGAAGAATTGGAACTGATAAATGAAAACTCAGCTCATTTAAAAATAGATAGAAATAACCTCCACCAATTGCATGAGGAGCCCAATGTCAAATTTTCTTCTCTTCTGGAAAGAATATAATGTTGTGTGTCAACTACACGTCCCTTTTTATTTTAAATATTTTCTCCTTTTTTCCTGCCTATTTTAAACAAATGGTCATAGATACTATTAAGATGAGCTTTAAGTGCTAAAAAAATAAGCGTATACCCATATGCACATCCTCATAATATACACATATGTAAATATACATATGTACATACACATACAACACTAAACACCATGATCACATGGAAAAAAAGCTAAGTAACTGCATAGTTACAAAATCAATGACTTCAGAAAATCTAAAAAGCCAAACACACAAAAACAAACGTTGGCAAGGAACAAACACAAGCCAAGCGCACGTGAGCGGATGCCCGGAGCTGGGGGCTTTTTTACCTGCGGCGGCACAATCTGTGAATTGTTCCCCGATAGTCGCTAACAACAACTCTTTCCAAACTGTGGACTGGCGTGGGAAAAGAATAAAAAACAACAACAAAAAAAACAAAACCAAAGGGAAAAACAAAACACACACGTTTTTAAACAATTATCTTCAGGAGCTACACATATCACATTTTTTTTTTTAAGTCACATTTTCTTTAACCTCACATGCTATTTCCATGCCCATACCTGGAGGCTGCAGACACCTCTGAATCACAAGTGTAAACACTCACATGGTGGCATATAATGCACTGTTTGACACGTAACTTTACACAGATAGGTGGGAGGGATCCCAAGTTATAAATTATGTGTCCCAAGTCACAGAGCCAATCTCTAGTGACACCTCTGATGAAATGCAGAAGAATGTGAAAAACTTAGAATTTTCCAATTTCTCTACCTCTTACTGATTCAAAGGGTATTGGCTGGTTACAGGTGAATGCTATTAGTAAAATCCTTCTCTTCAAAACCTTTTCCTATTTTTCTCGCGGTTTGTGAGGTACTTCCAAGGTTACACAAGTGAAGAACACTTAAGGAAATATCTGGCTTATTGATTATCAGAGACTTGCAGATTTCCATTCATTTGAAGGCATTTTGTTTCTGCTAAGTGACTGTGTGTGTGGTGCATTTCCCTGGGAGAAAGACTGCATGCTCTGGTCAACTTCTTCTCACTGAGAAGAACAGGCATCTCTTCTATTCAAGGCCACTAATGCCAGCATCCATGCACATGTAAACTAACTGGAGGCCTGCAAGTTCTTCTACTATTCCTCCTTGAAAAGTTCTTGGTCCCATTTCTCTTCCTCATCATGATTCACAGGCTCTGACCTCTATGAGCACTAGGTTTGAACCCCGACAGCCGGCTTATCTATGACCCGGGCAGGTTCTCAGCACCCACTTGAGTATCGGTTTTCTTTGGTGGATAGGGAGCAAGAAAAGGATCGACCTCCCAGGGTTGTTGTGACCATGGAATTAGTCAACAAATGTATTTGACAGGCTCAGTCCTGTGACTGCAACAACAGGACTGGAGATTTAAGATCCATTCCATAAATAGCTGCATGTTTGCTCTGGACCAGGTGCCCAGTATATATTAACTATAATAAGATTGTGTATTATCATGTTCTAAGCAACTGAAAGCAGCCTAGCTGAATTTTTAACCAAGACAAGAGTAGTTCACCATTGTGCCCTTTCACTCCCAAGGAGAGTTTTCTTTCCTCTTCCCTAGACTTCTGGTCTACATACCTTCCATTTTCTATCTGTCCCATCTGTGGTCGCTTATGCAGACAGCGACAAAGATGAGAGTGTTAAGAAGAAATCAGAAGATGGGAATGTTCCCTCCCCCATTGTGAATTCAGAGAGGGTTGACCCCCTGAATGCCCACTGGCCAACAGTGAATAGTGGGCTGAGCTGCCTGGGAAGATGACGCTCATGCAGACACGAAAGTGTTATTATTTGTGACTGAATGTGGTCAGGTGAACTGACAAGGAGGGAGAACAAACGTGCCTCTCAGCTACCTTTTACCCACACTGACATCACCATTGCTTCCACTAGAATCCAGTGTCTACTGTGGATAAATAAAGGACATGGCAAGAAAAACGTGTTCTTACTGAAATTCACAACCTTCTTTCCTTTTTGATGGACAGGAAGAGCTTTACAGACCTTGCTTGCTTTATTCTTTGCTCCCCTGACATTTTTTATACATATATGCCAAATAACGGGTGAACCTTATACATATATGCCAAATAATGGGTGAACCTGTCTGCATCTTAAAGACAGTTTGCAGCTTTAACAAACAAATCAGGTCACGTCTTTAGGTTTGTGCTTATTGGGAAACAAAGCCAGGTCAAGCCTGGGGTCCCTGAAGACATCTCAATTCTCTGAGCTTTCCCAGAGGAAAGAGACCATGAAAAGGTGAGACTGGGTGGGATCTCCCCTTTCATCCATTTTCAAAGAAGCTTTATGTTTCCCAAAGCTTAAGAATAGACGTGAACGTTTTTTTTCAGTCAGTACAATAAACTGGAGCCCACTCCTGGAAAACCCAAGTTTCTGAAGCTTGACCACTGCCAGCTAGCACCCCAGCAGACTGTCCCACCAACCAGGCTCTGATCAGCCCCAACTGGCGACTGGGCCCAGCCTGGCATGAAACCCCAGAGAATGGTGAGATGCAAGGCCTCCTCCACATCCCCACACTCTGTGCCAGGGTCATTCTCAGAAGTGCCTGTCCCCACGGTGGGGGAGGGATGAGCCTTTGCTGGGAAGGAGCCTGCTTGTCACCATGTAAACTAGCTTCCACATGATAAGTCATGGCTGTGGAGGGCCTGACAGTCATAATCAGCTCTTCTGTCAGGTTGAAAGGCATGGGGCTGCTCAGACTATATCATAGAGTCACACTATTACACAGATTCACAATATATTTCCAAGGTGACATTGTAAGGTAGAACACCTCCGAGGTCAGGACAGACGTTCTCACCCCCAGCGCCATCCTGAGTCTACCAGGCAGACTGTCTAAAATGAGAGGTTCATTGTATGCAGTCAACAATAATCCACACTTAGCTTCTAGAAAAGGATTACAACAAACCTACCGTGCTGTCCTTGGGAACTTTCATCTTCCATACGCCACCCTTGGCATTACTTTCCTCTTCCCTGGATCAAAGACCAATGTTCAAAGTTATATTCATGGATAAAAGTCCTACATACATTGAGTTTAACAATGGATGACATTGAAAACAAAAAACAGTGGCGCATTCTTCAAGAAACTCTCCCCCATTGGTTATACTGGAAACAGAAGCAGATGAAAGAAAAAGCAAGAGGGAGGAGCTGGGGAGGGAAGAAAGTGGGATTCAGTGGCTAACAGGGCAGGGAAGGTGATGAGAGGCCAGGTTCTCATCCTCAAGCAGGTGGTGATGAGAGGTTCCCCAGACACTGTGGGGATGGAAAAACTAAAACAAGTGCCTCACAGATGTGAAGGCCTTGACAGTTCAGTGTCATGTTCCTGATGTTGCATTTCAACCTAGTGTCATAAGCCTAAAAGGAGACTCGGTCCCTGGAGAGGATGCCTGAGGTTTCCTTGTCTAGTAACTGCTCCCTCCTCTGGCAAAAGCACTCCAATTTCCCTTTAAGAAGCTCCTAGTCCCCTACTCCTATATCAGATTCTTTCTGATGTGACTGATTCCATGTCCTGGCTTTAAAACGGGCTTACAACCCAGGTTCACCTATGGGGAATCCTGCCTCCTAGTCTCTAGGGTTGGCAAGGGATGGACAGGTAAAGTACAGTGGGCCAGTCTGGCATTTTAATGGGGCTGGGGAATGTGGACATAGATAAACTTGTAAGGTTAAGACTGGAGTTTATGAAAGCCCTTTTATCACCACAAATGGGAGAGCCTGCCTGAAAGTTAAACCAAGGCAGAGGAAGGCAACAATGCAAAGCCGATGGAGAGGATCAGATTCCTAATAATGAGCACCTAGATCTGCCCCAGATCAGCCCTACCAGTACACTACTCAGGTACTACGCCTCAGAGATTCCAATTTTTTTGGCTCAACTTAGGTCTCTATCATTTGCTACTAGAGAGCTAAGATACATTTCCGTTTTATTAATGAGTCCATAGCTCAGAATGGTCAAGCGACATGATGCAAGGATTTACCACTAACTGGGACTCCAGCACAGGCAAAATGACACACTGTCCACCACTCTCAACATTACACCAAGCTATTAAAGAAAAGAGACACCTTCCCCTTGACCCTGGGCCATGACTAGTATCATATACTTCCCATGGGGTCCACATGAGACAGGTCTAAGGTGCTAAGATCTTTGTTGAACCACGCAATAGATGCAGGTACCACAGCTGTTCCTTCCCCTCCCCTCTAGCCTATAAGCTTTTTCATTCCACTGTCCAGGTATCATTGAACCAGTGACAGAACGAACCCAAACGATGCCACACCCCCCTACAAAGACTTGCATCACACCTGCAGTGAGCTAATGATGGCCTATTTATGGGGAGACTGCACTGGGGTGGTCAGTGTCGTGGTGGGAGGATTCTGAGACACCTGTTTGTCAGCCACAGAGCATAAGGGGAAAGAGTAGTGGGAAGGGGCCTATTTCAAAATGAAATCATGGCTAAAATGACTTTCCAATACCACCAGGAGAAGAAGACTTCGGCATTCCAATTCAGCATGCAGTAAGTATTTTAAGTTCACAACCATTTCCCTCCCACTGTAGTTAACCCCAAATTACACAGGACACACTTACCAAAGTGGTCGCCTCTCGCCTCTCATTAAATGATAACTACATCTCAAAGGCAGGCTAGTCACAGGAGGAATATTATTGTACACACTCCAGAATATCTTTAAAAGAAAAACACTTTGTTTAATATACCCAATATTCACTTACTGTGCCACTAGATTGTAAAATTAATGCATTAAAGAAAAATCAGATTCTCATTAAATCCTCTCCATTCAAACTAGATCGTTCTCGGTATTTTTTTCTGATTCTCTGATAAAAAATATAACATAACACTAATGAATGTTACTTTCTGAAGTTGGGGCCAAGCTGTATGCTTCAGGAAGCCATGGGTATTAGGCAAACATTCCTATGCAGTATGTATCCACATAAAACTGGGTAAGGACCTTGCTAATGATTTTTCTGACAAGTAGGTAGCATCTAACAGAGCCTGTAGTGCTGACAAGATGTACTGGACCCTATTTCCTTACCACACAAACTCTCCCTTCTTTCTAGCCTAGAAGGGTCTGCTAGACTTTGAATTAGGGGATGGGGTAGAGAGGAGTCAGCTATGTGCTCTGCCCTCCTTCCTTTCCTCTCTCAGAAGGAAAGAGGGACGGCTCCGTTGCTCAAGATATGGGACATGAAGGACTTCGTTTTTGTGTCCTTTCCCAGTGGGACAGTTTTAGGAGGTGGGGTCTTTAGGAAATGATTAGGCCATAAGGATGGAACCCCCATGATGGGATGAGAGTCCCCATAGGAAAAGGAAGAGGATTAGCCTTCTCTCTCCCTCAGTTGAGGAAACAATGAGAAGATGCCTGTCTGTAAACCCAGGAAGAGTGCCTTCACCAGGGCTGGCACTCTGATCTTGGACTTCCAGCCTATAGAACTGTGAGAAATCATTGCTGTTTAAACTACAAGTCTATGGTGTTCTGGTGTAGCAGCTGGAACTGAGCCACTGACTGGCGGGTAGACAGAAACAGATACATAAAAATAAAAAAGTGGAGTTCCCATCGTAGCGCAGTGGTTAACGAATCCGACTAGGAACCATGAGGTTGCGGGTTCGGTCCCTGCCCTTGCTCAGTGGGTTAACGATCTGGCGTTGCCGTGAGCTGTGGTGTAGGTTGCAGACGCGGCTCGGATCCCTCGTTGCTGTGGGTCTGGTGTAGGCCGGTGGCTACGGCTCCGATTTGACCCCTAGCCTGGGAACCTCCATATGCCGCGGGAGCGGCCCAAGAAATAGCAAAAAGACAAAAAAAATAAATAAATAAAAAAGTAACATCGACAATGATAGTAACAGCAGTAATGGTAACAGGGCAAGGATTCAGCCTATGGACTTTCAGATGTTTATGTAATTTTTCTTAATGACAACCTTGTACAGAGGTACAATTATTATCCTTGTTTTATAGAGAAGGAAACTGAGGCACACAAATGAATCTGCCCAAGCATCACTGTTTGGTGTAATCATTGGGATTAGGACAAGGATTGCGTTTACAAAGAAGAAAACTCCTCCCAGTTTATTTGAAATGGGCCCTAGAATCATTACACTATGAACTCTATTCACATAATCATAACACAAATGAGAAATATCATTCTGTGTGGTAAGATGCATCAAGGGTGACTGACTGGGTCTCCTAGTGGATCTGAGGAGAACAGAACAAGCAACAGAACAATTATAAAAATGAATCTCAGCTCATAAAGAACAAAGTAGCATTGGTGGAATGAAATTGTGTCTATGCCGAACAATAATCCTTATGGGTCTATGTTTGAGCCCATTAAAGCTGAATTAATTGCAACGGCAGCAATAATGAATGGCAGGGTAAAATTGAAGGCAAAAATCCCATCTGACAGTAGATTTATTAGGAGTACTTTGGGTCCCTTATACTCAAATGGTGCTAAAGTAGGAAGTAGCTGCAAAGAGCTTTGTGGTAACAGCAGGTCCTCAAACAAACATCTGTCTTTGTGAAAATACCTAACTTATAAATGGTTTGCTAATAGTGCAAATTAATAAGATTACATCAACATTTCAGTGTTAGTCTGCTGTGGGAGTGTGAATTGTCAGTGCTAGAATCTGAAGCCAGGTAGGTAGATTCCTCAATCAGTAAGCTCTTTCCTCTGAAGGTATCATTACATGTTTTAGGCACATCTTTCTCCATTCCTCAGGAACAGGTCATGAGGTAACAGGGAAAGGGCACCTGTGGAAAATGTTTTCCCACCAGCAGGTGCCCTTAATCATCTTGACTATGTCGTTGCCTTGGCTTGAGCCTGGGACTTCCGCAATGACATGGCTATGACCTGTGCAGAATGTACGGACAGCATTATGCTAATGCAAAATTCTCTGCTTCCACCAGGATGACTTTGGTGCTAGCAAACTGCAAGTCTCCTAAAAGGCATTTACGAACAGAGCACCTGCACTCGCTCCTCTGCTAAGCTTCTCAAATCCTAACTTTTTACCCAGTATTTGAAGCACCGTGGATTCCAAACACACAAAATGCTCCTCTCATTCCAAAGGTAAGAAAAACACACTAAGGATTGTGCTATGGTGTGTAGCTTTAGAAGCTTCTCTCTTTTTTTTCTTTTCTTTTTTTTTTTAACATTCATATGTATGGTGGTTCTCTATGAGGGTAACAGCGCAGCCACATAGAAGCTTCCTTTGAAAACAAAAACCGCCAACTGACTGTGTTAGTCTTGGCAAATCTGAGAGGAGAAGGTTAACAGCCCAGGAAGATACAGTGACAGACTTCACTCTGACTTAATGTACTTACTAAAGTCTTTGCATGTTTGGACACGAACACAAGATTCAAGTGACATGTGGTGATCTCACTGAAAAGAGCCATGTTAAAGTCTGTGGCACTAAGTCAGACTGTTTCCTTATTGCAAATCCCATCCAATGTGTAGGATACTAGTCAAGCATGTATGATGGTGAAAGAGCTCCAGGAAGGACCCAGCATCACACAGTGCTTCAGACCTTCCTCCTTCCTCTCCTGCGAAAGGGAAAGGGCTGTTTCACTGGAAGCTCGGTAATTCCTGGCCATACTCTGCATAAGACACTTTCATTTGAATTGAAATGAAACATCTACATTTCACTACAGACAGAACCTCGCAAATAGATTTCAAAAGACCTTAGAATTCATTCTAAGTGGTCTGCAAACAGCTTGCAGTAAAACTAAGCACAATGTTGATGAATAATGATGAAATGTTTTTTCCCAAAGACTTAATGATGACCGAGGAGTGGTAGGTCGGTTGGACATCATTCTTTCAGTCAATATATGTGGACACTAGTCGGGGGAAGCCACTGTGATGAGTCCCAGGGGTGGTGAGATTCATTAGACAATGTGACCACTTGACAAATCCGCAATCTATTCTGATGGAAGCAATTATGCTCCTCCAGTTAGTCTTTTGCCAAGCAGATAGTCGATCATTACCAGAAAAACAAATTTTCTCAATTTTCTACTCAATATTCTTTAAGAAAATAAAAGAATGTACTTGAAAATACTTGAGAAGATGCCATGATAGATAGACAATAGCATGTGAAAAAAAAGAAAAGAAAACATTCAGCAAATACACCTTGAAAAAAAAAATACCCAAATCAAGGATTTCTTCTGAGGATCATAGCCCACAAATCTTTGAAAGTATCCTCAAAATTTCAAACAAACATTTTTGCATTAGGCATTTATACTCAGCTGGGGCTTGCACTCACCAAGTGAGTGAATCAGTGGTATTTATGGGAAGGACAGAAAAAGCCCAGTAGACAGAAGGCAACCAAAGAGCTTAATGGATGATTTAACTCAAGGCAGACACAGGCTGAAAGCAAAGTGCTTTTGACTTGCTGGAGTTGGGTACTTGAGAGAGCAATGGGTTTTGCTTTCAATTCCAAAGGGCTGGACTTAAAGTGAGAGCCAAATTTGGAGGACTGATGGGGGAGCAGGTAAGACAAAGGCTAGGATGTTGGGGCGATTTCCCACCACACAAGAAGTCAGCAAATGAAAAGCAAAGTCTGAGCTGGGGAGCTAAGTAGGGTTCATACATTGAGAGACTAGGAGGTTAGGCTGGGCAAACAGCAAAGCAGTGTGTATTCAGCTTCCTGGGTAAAAGCCCATAGACATCTGTCTCTTTACAGATGTTAGTATTTTTAAGTGCATAGGACTTCCACTTTGGGGAAAACCCAAAGAAGGGATTAGTCTCAGAAGCTTATACACCATTTTAACAAAGGTTGATAAATTGTGGAGAGTGACCAAAGGAAAGGGTGTTGGGGACCCCTAAAGGTGGTATGTTGTGGGAAAATGACAATACAAGGAGTTGCTTAGTGGGTTTGCTATGCAGACTCAAGTGATAAGAAAAGGGGATACCTTTACAAATGTAAATCTGTCACCTTTAAGAAGGAAATTTATGCCTCAATTTCAGGAAGAAAGATGGTGGGGGGGGGGTGTCTCAATCACCTTCAATTCAAAATAATTCTTATGCTAAAGGAGAATTTTGGGGTGGCACATTCTGATTCCCTTTGAGGTTTTACAGGTGAAGTCACTAAAGTACCTTCATTTGGCAGGATTCAACCCTCACCTGCACAGGGGCCTCCACTGCCTACATACATGCTGACAGACAGGATCCCAGGTAATCTGACTTTAGTTCTTGTTCTGCACAACTGGGTTTGTGACCATAAATGTCGGTCCCATCATGCACACGCTCACTAAGTTTAATGATAGGTACAGAATCCTGCAATTCTTGCTATAAATTTTGTGCTAGATAGAACTATGAAGAAGACCAGGCTGCAGGGTTCTCTCTTATTTCAGAAGGGAGTTCCTCTCTTTCTTTCCTTGACCACCTCCTTTCACCTAAATGGTTCCCTGGAGGTCATTCTGCAAACAGCAAAGCAGTGTGTATTCAGCTTCCTGGGTAAAAGCCCTGTGGGCTGTCCTGTGGGGTTCCAAGGCCCTTAGGACTTTGAATCCATCTTTTTATCATTCCCCATTGACAATACTGACCTATAATACTTCACCTCCTGAATGGGGCAGCCCTCCTTTCCCAGTGATCTGGAGAACAACCTGCTGTTCTAATGTCATGACCTATAAGAGCACAACAACTCTACAACCTTCTGATTAGGGATGATGGCCTGACAGCACTGGCCACACACTGGTATAGTAGGAACATTCTCTTCTTTTTAAGAGACCATATGTATATTTTTAGGATGACCTTCTATTTATGATAATTAGATATCCATTTACAGAAGAAATATGGAGTTTCTATTTGCTAGAAATTGAAACAGAAATTCAGTCCATTTATGGGTTGCACTGAGTAGGACACAGAACAAGTGGGACATAGTGTGGCAGGACCGTGAAGGCGGTAACTGAGGTGGGTTAGAATGTGGTGCAGGAATGAGTTCTCAGGGGTGAAATTTTGGTCTTGTGGTAGCAAAATCGCACCTGGCTGGTAGCTCTTCTTTCTCCCCACAGGTAAAATCAGGCTTGTTGGGAAGCTGTGTTCTATTCTGCACTGCATCCATGTAGGATGTAAACACACAGGAGAAATGTGGAAAATTTGGAAATGTTTACAAAAGAGTAAAAGGAATCAATAAGCCTCTGGGAAAATGCATCTAGATGAAAATGGAATTTTCCAAGGAAGACAGGAAAGGAGGAAATGAACTGAACTTCAAGCAGAGAGCATTACTGTTGGCTGTGATGAGAGTTGTCCACAGCAGGGGTCAGGGGGCTGGCTGGAGGTGCAGGCCTCCTCCTCTCCTTGCTCAGTAAAAGCAAGAGGGTGGACCTAGAAGAGGAGGGAGTTCTGATCCCAGAGAGATGGCATTATTGGCTGTTTCCACCAAATATTGTGGGTCACTGACCTCCCTGCCTCAGTCTCTCCAGCTAATAAATGGGGTTAACAATTCCTGTTCCACCCCTATCAGCATCTCTGATTTGCTGAGTGCCTCAAAGTACAAAAAGATATATTATGTCTTTATGGAAAGCGATCATTAATAACACATGATACTGACATTTCACCTAAACATAGATGAGGGGGAAGCAGACACTATTAGAGATGTAATTTTTTTAGTGTTGACAGATCAAGGATCAACTAGAATAAAAGGACAGTGGGGCAAAAGCATATCCTCAAAAGCATGTCCTGAAAATCAGCACCCAGGCTAGTTCTCAGGTACTATGGCCTATTCACAGATATTAAGAACACTCAGGTTGGAATCCCAGAAATTACGGATAAGTTAAACGTGTTTTCCTAAGGAGAGATTTTTAGCTATGGTATAATCTGGGGAATGACTGCTTAAAATAAATGAACTAGAAGCAGCCGTTTTCTGATTGAAAACATGATTAAAGAAAGTACAAAAAAATGTAGTAAGAGAAACAGGCAAATAATGGCAGATGAATTTATTATTATTATCAGGCACTTACTATGTGCTTTTTACTTCCCATGCCATTTTATTCTCGCCACCTCATACCACTGGTATCATGATTATCCCCATCTTAGAGATGAGTCAACAATTGCAGAGAAGTTAAGAAAATTGCCTAAGGTACGAAGTGGCAGATATGGAACACATACCCAGACAGTGTGCCTACCCTGCACCCCAGCCCACATCCTCCCCAGTAAACAGATGGAGATGAGGGGCAAACCCAACACTTTAGTAAAAGCTGTCAATAGTAGAGCACTGACTGAGCACCAGGTACTACTAAGAACGATGCAATCTCCTTTAACCCTCACTCAACCCTAGGAAGTAGCAACTGCTCCTCTCCAAGTTTTACAAGTGAGGAAACAAAAGGGGACAGAGACATCAGAGACGTGACAGAACTTCCTGACTCCTCACAGCAGTGTTTCACTATCAGCCCCCCTATGCTGAAGGGGACCTTTCTTGTGAAACTTTAAGACCACAGAGGGACTATACATCTCTTTATGTACTGCATGTATATCTGTGCTTTATACTTAAAAGCAGTAAGATTTTATTTACCCCCACCAAGAACCAAATTCCCCCCATTGAGAATGTGTGGCTACAGCTTAAGGGATCCTTATGTGAGCCATCTGCCATGACTCAGGAAAGTGATTCATGTATTAATTTCTCATTCATTCATTCATTCAATCCCTCCGTATTTATGGAGTGAAAGGAGCCAGACACAACACAGTACTGCGTGATTCCATCTACAGGAGATCCAAGAAAAGACAAAACCAATCCCAGGTGACAGGGATGTGAAAAGTGGCTGCTTCTGGGAAAGAAAGGCTGGAAGGAAAAAGGGCACCAAGGAACTTCCCAGCATGATGGACCTTTTTTTTTTAATCTTGATCTGGGCCATGGTTACATGTTTATTTATTTCTGTCAAAATTTATCAAATAGTACACATAAGACATCCGCATTGACTTACGTGGGAAAGGAATCTAAAAGAGAATGGATGTGTGTACATGCATAACTGAATCCCTTTATTGTATAGCAGAAAGGATTACAACATCGTAAATCAACGGCATTCCATAAAACTTTTTTTTAAAAAAAGTCTGCATTTACTGAATAAATATATTATATCTCAATAAAGTTTCTAAGATGGTATTTCCTAGTATGTGCCAGCCTGGGTACTTTAAACTGGTCTCTAAAGGCCTTATGTCACTCACTTGCTGCCAGATGCCAAGGCTCAACCAAATGCTTTGTCACCACACAGGGTCCAAGAAACAAACTGACCCCTAAGTATGACTTCACTAATGTTTTTCTAGATTTCCATCTAGGCACAGCCCTGATGACCCAATGTCATAGATAGTGGGAAAAGTCCAATTAGGACCTCAAAAAAAAAAAAAAATCAGTGGGATCTAAGACCTTCTCTATTAGGACAGGCTTTAGAATCAAGCGCTCTGCAGTCTACACAGTGGTGCTGGGAAGAGGTAACAAGGTCCATAAAGTCAGACAGGGGAGAAGTGGAGGGAAACCCTTCCCGGACTCTGAGAACATCTGTCCCTCTGGACGGTGGCCCACATGCTGCCTTGTGACATGGCTTGTACTTGGCACTGAGTGGTTATTTACAGCAGCACTGTTATTTTGCTTTCCACATGCTTATGTCATTTTCTCAACTGGATCAGAAATGGCCTACGGTCAGGACAGTGTCTTTACAGCCGGCTTAGGGCTCTCAGTGGCCATGCATGGCACCTTACAGTCAGATTCCTGGGACTGCAAAACTGCACACTCAATTTTCTGAATGAGATACTGGGAGAAATGTCTGAAAAAAAGGGTGTCTGTGCTCCTTCTGCATGTGAGCGGCTGCCTAAGATACACAATAGAGGCCAGTCTACTGGAATTTCTAACACACTAAAAAATTTAGGGGCGGAGCATGTAAATGATTTAATCTGGCTCTTCTAGAAAATTCAGAACATATGGTCAAAGTGAGTATGAAGCAGCCTTAAAAGCCTTATTTTGTCGACAACAATGTATTAAGGTAGAAAAGGAGGAGAAACTGGACAGAATTTGCTTATGAATAAAACAGTAATGTGATCAACTAAATAAGCCAGTTTTGTTGTTGTTGTTGTTTTTTAAGAAACATTCAGCCTAAGAATTGGACAGAGAAAGAACTAAGAGCACTATGAGCTTCCATCTATTGAGAACCTACTATGTATCAGGTTTCCTGCTAAGCCTGCTAAAGACCTTTTATTGCTGGGTTCTCACAGCCACCCACAGAGGCAGACACTACCAACACACCAGTTTTATAGAAATTAAAGGGGCGATACCTGCCCAATATTAGGATGATGGACTTTGAATAAAGGATAAGAAACCGGTCTGAGGCCTTCCACTTTCATGCTCACACTCTCCTGCCCTTCCTATGTGACTGGTGACCTACGATAACCCTGCAGGTGGGTGCCAGCACCTCTCACCCATGGGGAACCACCTCTCAGAGAGGGAGTGGCTGAGTGGGTGTCCGAATGGGGACCCAGGCTGATATCTTCCAAACCATACCATTGTCTGCTGCTCTTTATGGTCTGGGAAACACTGAGGAAGCAGACAGGATTCAACAGCTCACCAAGAGAAGAGCAGGTCACTTGGGTGTGAGCTCTGCTGGCCTTTGTAGTAGATGTGGCTGGGGACAGTGCCATGGTATTGGACGTGAGGCCCTGGGTGGGGGCTGCGAGTAGGAATGTACTTGAGCACCCCAGGTGGGGGGCTGCCAGCAAAAACGGATGTGAGTACCCTGGGTGGGGGGCTGCCAGCATGGTGGGAGTTCTCAGGTTGTATGATTAAGTGGCCAACAGACAGCATGTTTCTTGATCTTACCTGCACTGTGTGTACCGTGTAGATTTTCTTCAGATTTGATGCACACTCAGCTGCTGTGGCACCAGGCAGGGATCTAAGCAAACACAAGCAAAAGAGTAAAGAAACAAGCAAAACAAGGGGTCAGTGTTCATGACATTTTACAGTGTAAATCTGCAGGTCTTCACACAAAACAGGTCTGAAACCACAGAAGTGGACCTTTCTGAGATGCCCGTTAGAATTTAAAATGTGAGACTCCTACTTTGTGAAAGCAGATGTTTGCGTCTCCTAAAAATAAGCATATTTGTCCTGTGGAAATTTAACAGGGAAAATAGAAATGTAAGTAGGAACAGAATTGGAAACCTTAGAATCACATTTTAAAAAATACTAAGATAACCAAGTAATAACCGTGCCTTTCTGCCTAGGACTTTGGATGGGAAACTGGGCCTGTTGTATAGATGACAATGACAATGCAGGGCCCTGACCTGGTTATACGTTTTTTTGAAAATCTCCTTAGTTCCAAAGTGGTAAATATTCATGAATTCTTGAGAAACAGGGTGACCTTTCGCCAACTTTAAGAAAATATGATTACTAAAAGCCACCCTTCGTTCCACTTGAACTTGCATGTGGTTCCAAAACCGCTTGCCTTTAGAAAATACTTTCCGTTGTTTTCTCCGGCTGATTTAATTAGCTCTGCTGAACTCTGTGGTCAGAATACATTAATCTTTAGTTTGCCATATGTTCCACTAGATGGCAACATACTACAGGCTTATTCACCAGAAACACCAGCCACCAGGACCAGCTTTACCCAGCACCATCTCCCAGGCTTCAAGGTAAGGGGACAAGGTCTCAGCAGACTGAGGAAGTGAATGAAGGCAGTCCATTCCTCTCCCTACACTACGCTGAATTAGCAGTTCTTGTTCAGGAATTTGGGGGTCCAGATTCATCAGGGCTAAGATTAAAAACCTCAGATAATGCACGACAGCCCCACGTCTGGTTGGGTAAGAAATCAGAGGTTTGCAGAGAGAAGAATGCACTGGCTCACAACTCTGCCACCGGTCCCTGGACTCTATAAAAGGAATGCTCTCTACCAGCCAATGACCCTCTGAGACACAGTCCCTAGGGAACCTCAAGATGTTGAACTTCCTGGCTACAGAGGTGCACAAAAAACGTGCCCCAAACTGGGGACAGCTCAGAGGTGGAAGGGATGGCAGAGCAAAGGCCATGCCCAGGTGTAGGGTGAGCTTGAGATACAAAGGGCAGGCTACAGTTCTAGAACTCTGGACCAATCTGTGCTCCCCAGGTGTTGAATCTGCTATCAAAAATGCATTTCTGAACACAGCTCTCTAGCCTGGGAGCTGCTATGGAAACAGAGTTACAGAATAGTGACAGGGGGTGGGGGGCAGCGGGGGGAGCAAGGGACCCCATCGAGCAGGTGGAGTCTCATAAATAAATTTTCCAGAAGGAACCAGGTTTACAACTCTTTTCTAATTGTTATAAACGTGCTGGACGTTGTTTTTGAAAAAAGGAAACCCACAATAACCACCACGTTTGCATTTTGCTGCCAGACCTAAAGCCCGAAGTAACTATGCTGAAGGCTGTGGTGAGGAGTGAAGCAAGTGTGATGGAGGGGCCTGGCCCCTAGGGGCCCCTGATGGTCTATCTGGACAGCCACGCCTTGGGGTTCTCAAGTATGGACTCTGATAAAC
Organism: Phacochoerus africanus; assembly: GCF_016906955.1. Lineage (NCBI taxonomy): Eukaryota > Metazoa > Chordata > Mammalia > Artiodactyla > Suidae > Phacochoerus > Phacochoerus africanus. Next base: position 133,407,745 of record NC_062544.1, read on the forward strand.
ACTAATTTGCTCTTTAATACAGGTTATATGCTGTTTGGGGCTTAAATTACAAAAGGATGGGGAAAACTTTAAAAAAAATCGAAATCCTAAAACTTTTCAACAGATTTTCATATGAACAACCTATTGCTTTTGTATGAAAATTAACTGGTATTTATTTCCACACTGATTTTTCTTGCTCTGAAGAGTTTAGCCGACCTATCCATCAAACATGCCTGGCAAACACATTCCTAGATGCCCAAAGCACACAGAGAGTGCACACAGGATTCTTTCCCTAATGGGGTAGCTCGAGGGTTGGTGTGAGGGTCCAAAGGGAGGAAATGCATGCTGCATTTTTTTTTTCATTTTTAAAACTGTGTATTTTGAATTTTTACTAATTTTTAAAGTTATGATTCAACTTCTGATGGTTCAGAATGAGTATAATTTGAGCATTCACCTCATACAGTTTATCAACTGAAGTAATATAATGTGAGAATAAAACCATTTAACCTAGAAAAAATCAAATCAAATCAAAATCAATCACCTCTTTTCAAAGGCCACTGTCTCCATGTTCTGGTCTTTTACCCATATTCAAGTGTGGGAGACAATTAGACAAAGGAATTTAAGTCCGTTCACAGTTTGAGTTTTTTTGAAGAAATCCAGTTTCCAGAGTCCAAGAAAGGGTTCTAGAGGACTAAGGCAGTGCTTCTCACTGAAAACAATGTCAGTAGCTAATACATGTGTACTGAATTCTTGCTCATGTACTAAGCATCTCATCTTCATTACAGTACTGAATCCTTGCAAGCCTACTTATGCAGGTGAGCAACCCAGTGCCTACAAAGTTTGGTAATGTCCCCCAGGCAACAGGAACCTGGCTTAAATACAGGTGACCTGACATTTCCTGTTCTTTACTCCTCCCTGCTAAATATCCAGTCAAGGAACATACACACTTACATGTTTATTTGTGCCTTTTTTTTTTTTTTTTTTTTTAAGGGCTGCACCATGGCATATGGAAGTTCCCAGCCTAGGGGTTGAATTGGAGCTGTAGCTGCCGGCCTACGCCACAGCCACAGCAATGCAGGATCCAAGGCGTGCTTGCAACCTACACCACAGCTCACAACATTGCTGGAACCTTAACCTACTGAGCAAGGCCAGGGATCAAACCTGCATCCCCATGGATACTAGTCGGGTTTGTTATCATTGTTACCACAACAGGAACTCCCCCACACTTATATTTTTTAATGGAGTTTTGCAACTGACTGTTAGGGGATTCTCATCAAGGCTTCCATTTTTGTATGGAGGATCCTAGGCTGGGGTCAAATCGGAGCTACAGCTGCCAGCCCATGCCACAGCCACAGCAACACCAAATCTCAGCCACGTCTGCGACCTACACCACAGCTCATGGCAACGCCAGATCCTTAACCCACTGAGTGAGGCCAGGGATCAAATCCGCAACCTCATGGTTCCTAGTCAGATTCATTTCTGCTGCTCCCACGGTGGGAACTCCTGAATCCTACTTTTAATATAAGACTCTGTCCCTATTACTTTCTTAGAAGAGTCTTTCCAGTAGAGCAGGGTAGAGAAGGTCCTCACTAAAACCAGCAGGATCTTGTTCAAAGATAGCTCTATTCTGCTTAGCATCTTATGATGCTGATATACTGCTGTTTGAAAGGAAACACGTCAAGTTCTATGGAAACTGAGTTTCCTAATTTCTTAATGGAGGAGGTTGGATTCTCTGATCTTCCTGGTGCCTTCCAGCTGCTGGACAGCATTATGAGTATCTAGGTTTCAGAGTAAGAAAACAAGGAAAGCCATTTTTCTAACAGCCAAACCTGATTCAGACAGTTACTAGAAAACATCAATAAGCCTAAATAAGCCTCATATCCACACCTCAGCCATCTTTCACAAGCACAACAGGGCCACCGCCACAGAATCTATTTTAAAAGGGCAAACAAGCCAAGATTTATAAGTGATCTGCCTTGTAAACAGGTCAGTCTGTCCTGGACTTGCTGGTTCCAAGCTGAACTGGAAGTGGACCATCTACAGTTACTGTTTCTTAAAGTAGCAGTGCGGGTGGCACCTGGCAAAGCCACAGCCCTGGGCTGGCAGCAAGCAGCCCGTACCTGCCCTCCCCTGTTTCTCTAACATACAGTTGCAGCAACTGAAGGGCAGTGTTTGTAGTGGATTTCAATGACAGACACTTTTTTTTTTTAATGGTGTCACATATACAGTATATTCTCACATCTTTAAAAAAAACCTTTTTACTTCATTCATATTCCAAACCCAAACCTCCCGACAGAACCCTAACCAGACTCTCTCTGCAGACCAGCAGGTGATGTCTAGGGGTGATGTGGCCTCTGGGGAGAGGACAGCTGGTACTATCTGGAGACATTTTTGCTTAAGCCAGCTGAGGCACTGAGTGGGTCAAAGCCAGGGCTGCTGTGGACCCATCTACCGTGGACAGGATAACCCCCACAATGAAGAATGATCAGGTCCACTATGTCAAGAGTCAATACTGAGGAGCCCTGCTGGGCACATGGAACAAATTGCCTGAGAAGACTTTTAATTTATTTAACCAACAAAGATCCACTGCACACCTCCTTCAGCTGATGGGAATACAGCAGTGACCAAGCCCTTGGGCTTATGGAGTATATGTTCTAGAACCTGTACCCTTGCTCTCTGAATTCTTCAAACTCCCAGAGGCAAAGAAACAATGTTTAGATTCTCTTTTTTTTTTTTTTTGGTCTGGGAGCGGGGAGGAAGTAGGGAAGAGAGCTGACAGAGAAATACACACATTGACTATACAGCCAAAGCTGTGAGAAATCACAGAACCAAGGAATCAGGAATTATTTTCACATCCTTTGCATTCTGCGTCCCCCTCCCATAGTATACAGCTGGTGCTGAGAACACGGCTATGGAAAAGGTTGAGTCTGAACTGTTGCACTAGGAGTTTTCCCTCTGATATAATGAAAGTAAATAATGGCTCCCTTTTATTGAGCATCTATTATATGAAAGGGGTTTGCATATAGATTTCTATTCCTTACAGCAAACTTGCCAAGTTGGTATCATTATCCCCACTGACAAATTAGGAAATTGAGGCTCAGCGAGCCTTTTTGCAAGTAGCAGGCCTGGGTCCTTTTCCTGGTTTCTATGGCTCTGATGCCCATGATCTTCCTTTTGGATGATGATACCCCTGGGTAAATCCCAGCAGTCACAGTCAGCATGGTGCTCACAGAGAGCACATCTCATAGCAAACCCTCTCTCAGTCTTTCTTAGGTTATCCAGCCCCTCCTTGGGTCCACCCACTGCCCTTGTCCATCACTGTCTCCTCTCCCATCCATTTGGCCATACTGCCAGGAAGGCAAAGGAGAGATGCCAGGCAGGGTTAGATACCACCAGAACCCCGGCACTAACGATACCCCTGAAATGTGATAAGAGGAACATAAGTCAAGAAGAAACCATCTGTATTTGTCCTCATTTTCTGAGGCATGGACATCAAAAGGAAGATAATTTCCCTGTGGTAGGGAGGCAAGAGAACAGAGGGGTTAAGAGGATGGTCTTTGAAAGTGACCAATTTGAGTTCAAGTGTCAGCTCTGCCACCAAGCAGCTGTGTGACAAGCCTGATTCTTCTGACCCTCACTTCTACTTTTGGAAAACCATGGTCTCCAGCCCATGGCCCCGTGTCTTAGACCACAGGAGCTAATGCGTGCAGAGGACTCACCCAGCACCTGGCATCTCACAAGCAATGGCTGCTGTCATCACCCGCAGCAGCAGCTGAAGAGGAACAGAGGAGGAAGTATTTAGAACTAAGAGGCACCAGTGGGGCAAGAGAGTAAAAATTCCAAGGCATTTTTGAAAGTTCCACAGAGCTGAGAAACCCCTATCTCCATCCTCTGAGGAGAAAGCCTATTCAGTGCCAGTCTCTCTGGCCTTAAGGCCACAGCTTCTGTGAGCTGTTTCTACTTGGACTTGGCCAATCCAGAAGCTGTGATGGTTGAGGCAGAAGTGGGAAGGGATCCTTCTGGGTTGGTCAAATAGATGATGAGTGTAAGATATCAGGAGAACTCAGTGTTACTGAAGACCAAAAGTCCCCAATCCAGCTCTATGTCACTCCTGTGTGTCTTCAACTTAACAATGGAGTAAGAGGAAATACATCTCAAGATCTTCTACATAAAACTGGTCAATGGGAGTTCCTGTTGTGCCTCAGTGGGTTAAGAATCCGATTAGCATCCTTGAGGACATGGGTTCAACCCCTGGCCTCACTCATTGGGTTAAAGGATCCAGCATTGCCATGAGCTGTGGTATAGGTCGCTGATGCAGCTCAGATCCTGAGTTGTGTGGCTGTGGTGTAGGCTGACAACTGTAGCTCTTATAGGACCCCCAGCTAGAAACTCCATAGGTCATAGGTGCAGCCTTCAAAAAAAAAAAGGATGAAAAAACCACCCCAAAACCCTGCAAAACTGGGTAACACCCCTTTTCATTTGAGGAATTAGAAAAAGCAAGGTAGACTAATAAGTTGGACCAGCTATTCTACTTAAATGATTTCCAGGAAGATAAACACCATTTACATGCAAAAGTGTAATGTGCTATTTACAAATCATTTTTATCTACTCATTAAAGCAGCTCCTGGAGAATCACCACAAGAGAGACTCTTTTAGCTCAATTGAAGTCTGAGACACTTTAAAGTACTTTTAGCCTCTTAGTCAAGAGATAGTTCCTGTGGTCCCAAGAGGTGAACAGACCACACAGCATGTGCTACACACAGGCATTATTAATGAAGCACCATGAGGTAAATAATGGTTGCAACCCCACCTGCAGAAAAGCAAACTAAGTCTGAGGGTAGTGACTTGCACCAAAGACTCACGGTTGACTAGTGGTGAAGTTGATACTTGAACCAAGGGTTGCCTGGCAACCTTGTTCTTTGTCATTAGCCTAAACAGATCACTTCTGGCATCACCCCAACTCTGCTTGATGCTGCGAACACAACTCTGCACCAAAGATATTCTCAATTCTCCTGCATCTTGCAATCCTCAACCCTGACTTTCCAGCCTCTAAATGTGCCTTCTCCCTAAAACCCCACACCTAGAGAGATGGTACTTCAGGCTAAGCTCAGGAGAAAAGTTCAGGAGGACATGGAGTTCCCATCGTGACTCAGCGGTTAACGAATCTGATTAGCATCCATGAGGATGCAGGTTTGATCCCTGACCTTGCTCAGTGGGTTAGGGATATGGCATTGCCGTGAGCTGGGGTAGAGGTTATAGATGCAGCTTGAATCCTGTGTTGCTGTGGCTGTGGCAGTGGCTGTGGCTGGCAGCTGTAGCTCCGATTTGACCCCTAGCCTGGGAACCGCCATATGCCACAGGTGTGGCCCTAAAAAGCTCCCTCCAAAAAGTTCAGGAGGACAGATGCCTCTGTAAGTACCTAAGGAAATTATCTTAACCAATACCTGGCTAGCTCTTAGTGGGCTACAGCACCACTTACCAGGGACCTGGATTCCTGGAGATACGTCCTACAAAGAAAAGAAGCTGAAAAGGTTTTTGCAAACCCTGCCCGAATCCATCCCACTTAAAGCATAGTCCACCAACCAGAAGCATCACCTGGAAGGTGGTTAGACCCACAGAGCCTCCAGTCCCCATGTGATGCATGCTAAATCTCGGGTGATCTCTCTATACATAAAAGTTTGAGACTTGTTGGCTTACATCATCTAAAGCAAAGAATGTGGACAACCTGGGAAATAAAAGCTAATGAACTATAGATAGCATTATCAGAAAAACATTAAAAAAATCATTATTCTCACAGATGCATTTTTTTCATCACTCAAAGAGATGATTAAGATAGGGTTATTGTTAAATGCGAAGGAGAATCCTAAAAGGCACTTAAATATGAATTTTAGGTGGAGTTCCCCTGACTTAATTATCTTCCATAACTCTGGCCCCCAATTTCCTTACAGGAGGAATTAAGGGACAGGCCCAGATGACCTCTCGAGTCCTATCCAGTGCCCCTATTTTATGATATGTGTCCCATTCATTGTTCATATTCACAGGGAAGCAGTATTCAGTGAGGTGATGGATGCCGCTGGTTGGGGTCACATGATCCTTAATTCAAATTCTGTTTCTGTTCTCAGTTAGCTGTGTGACCACAGGGGAAGTGACTTTTCTGGGCTTCATCTGTCTCATCTGTAAAATGTTGCTGGCACATCATGCTACTTCAGTATGGTGAGGACTCGGGGGGTAATTACACACCCTTAGCTCCTAGCCTGGTGCCCAGTACACCCAAGTGAACAGTTGTGAACATTAACAGGTTAAAGTGGAAAAAGATGTTTAAAATATTATAATGGTACAGGACAGCCAAGGTACACAGGCTCCATGCACGCAGTAAATATTTGGGGAAAAAAGAATGATGACACTGATTCACTTTACATGAGAGATCATTTCATTTTGGCCAAGAGAATAACCTAAGAGGAGAAAACTTCAGAGCCAGGGATATGTCTACTAAAAGCCAGTCTTCTGTTGAACATCAGCTTCCGCCATCAGAGAGAAAATCTGCACACGCCCGGAGACTTGATGAAGGCCACATCCCTTGTACATTGTTCATGCCATTAAAGACGATTTCACTGCAATCACTTTTACTTTATTTGCTTTTTAAGGCCACACCCTCAGCATATGGAGGTTCCCAGGCTAGGGGCTGAATCGGATCTGTAGCTGCTGACCTATGCCACAGCCACAGCAATGTCAGATCCAAGCCCCGTCTGCGACCTACACCGAAGCTCATGCAACGCCAGATCCTTGACCAACTGAGCAAGGCCAGGGGTTGAACCTGCATCCTCGAAGATGCTAGTCAGATTTGTTTCCGCTGAGCCACGATGGGAACTCCTGTAATCACTTTTAGATAGATCTGTGGCTTGTGGCTACACCAGCTTCCTGTTTGAGAGTCACCTGCAAAACTGGGCCAGGGCCTACTACTAACATTTAATGATGCATCTATTGAAACTGTCTGCATAATCTGAATACTTTATTTTTGCATATTTATTTCATTTTTTCTTGCTTCTGTCTAGTGTCACTCCTGGCCTAGGAATTCCTTGACAGTAGTAACAGGGACTCTTTTTATCTCGATATCTAATTAGTCCTTTAGCACAGAGAGGTGCAGTGAAAGAGATGTAGAACAGTTTGAGAGGTGACAAACGAACTAAAAAAGGCCAGGTTCTCAACTGCCACCATGCCAGGTCACCCAAGTCTTGCCAGCAGTCTTGGGTCTGGAAATAATAAAATGGTGTTAGGAATACTGAAAATAGGAAAATATATTTTCAAGAAGCAGTACAACAAGGGCGAGTAACTTTTCTGAGTGAGGCTGCTCAGGGCCCTGAGGCCGAGCTGTAGGAGGCAACTACAACCCACAGCTGGATAGGCCAGAAGTCCTTAGGTCAAGGCCTTTCCCTGCCTGATCTAGCCAGAAACACTTTGCCTCTTACAGAAAATTTAATTCTGGGCATTAAGAGAGCTTGTGGGTTCAGAAAGGCAAGAATAGGAGAAAATAATGGGAAAAATGGAGGTGCCAGCCACTTCCTTCCTATCACCCAAGGCCTCCCATGCCTCATCCCCGGAGGCGACTCCTGGAGTAACAAGGATGACCTGGGGATCCTCTTTGTCAAGCCTGATCCCACCACATCCCCATTACATTTGCTATTAGGGAGCCACTGTTGGAATCCTTTGAAGGTGTTCCACCCTGAAAGGAGTGGAAAGTCAGTACCCCTTTGAGCTCTTCACTGATGCTACTGATGTGACGCACCCCTCCTGGGAGGCCCAGGTCCATGCTGCTACCTTGGCATCCTCAGCACCTACAAGGGTGACTGGCAACTAATATGCTCAGTTAATCTGATCCATGACCAGAAAAGTGACTGTCAAATTTTGGGCCCTAAGGCATTTGTTACAAATGCCTACTCTACCCCAAAGGTCTGAGAAAGTAGGTCTGGGGCAGGGTATATAGCATATCTTGTAACACTGACCAGGTGCGGCTAAACCTTAATGGGGTGGGGTTGGTCAGTGATGGAGTAAGGGCTCACCTTTGTGATTTTTTTTTTGTCTTTTTGCCTTTTTTAGGGCCACTCCGACGGCATATGGAGATTCCCAGGCTAGGGGTCCAATCGGAGCTGTAGCCACCAGCCTATGCCAGAGCCGCAGCAACGCGGGATCTGAACCGTGTCTGTGTGACCCATACCACAGCTCACGGCAATGCTGGATCCTTAACCCACTAAGCAAGGCCAGGGATCGAACCCACAACCTCATGGTTTCTAGTCGGATTCCTTAACCACTGAGCCACAACGGGAACTCTGCCTTTATGATTTAAAATACAAGAATGCGGAGGAGTTCCCAACATGGCTTGGGTGGAAATGAATCTGACTAGCATCCATGAGGACGCACGTTTGATCCCTGGCCTTGCTCAGTGGGTTAAGGATCTGACATTGCTGTGAGCTGTGGTGTAGGTCACAGACACTGCTTGGATAAGGTGTTGCTGTGGCTGCAGTTTAGGCCCGTGGCTACAGCTCTGATTCGACCCCTAGCCTGGGAACCTCCATATGCTGCAAGTGCAGCCTGAAAAAGACACATACACACACACACACACACACACACACACACAAACAAGAATGTAAATACTCACTAAGCACCTACTATGGGCACTGCAAGGTGTACTTTTGGGAGACACAAGGCAGTTAGAGTCTTGTGGACAAAGGGGGAGAAAGAAGAGGCATCAGTGGTCCTTAATACTACTCAGCCTATTAAAAAATGATGTAGGAACGCAAAGGAGGTAGCTTAATCCTGCCTGAGCCAAGGGCTACTACAAGACAATCACAGAGGTGGCATGTCAGGAAGGCCATGAGGATAGGTGTCAGCTTTTTAGGTAGAGAAAGTGGGGAAGGGCATCCCTAGCTGAAGGAACATCATGAGACAAATCTCAGAGGCTATGAGAAAGAAAGGGCAGCCTGCGTGCTCCAGTGGAGGTGGGGAAAGGCAGGTGGTGGTGATGCTAAAAAGGAGGTGGGTTTCACGTTAAAAAGGGCAATGCAGGAGTTCCCGTCGTGGCACAGAGGAAATGAATCCGACTAGGAACCATGAGGTTGTGCGTTCGATCCCTGGCCTCACTCAGTGGGTTAAGGGTCTGGTGTTGCTGTGGCTGTGGTGTAGGCCAGCAGCTACAGCTCAGATTAGACCCTTAGCCTGGGAACCTCCATATGCCTTGGGTGCGGCCCTCAAAAAGCAAAAGGGCAATGCAGAAGTCTGCACCATCATCTGTTAGTCCACAGTTGTCACCTTTTTTAAATCTGGGGAATGCATTCTTCGAATTAATGTGGCCCCATTTCTAAAAACCACCACCAATAAAACTTGTCAGAGCTGCTCGAGGCAAAGCAGGGATAGAGAGTCACAATTCCACGTGTCTGCAGCACACAACCCCACAACAGAGGCACCCTTAGATGGGGAGACATGGAGTCAAGATATACTGCTATGGCTGAGGAGAGGGGCAAGGGGTGGCTGGAAGGACGAGGGCAGGCGGAGTGCTGCAGGCCACCTTGCCTAGCTGGGGTGGGGGTGGGGGGGAAATGCCTGAAGAAGGGACAGGCTTGGGAGCAGGAGGGCTAGTGTGTGACTGGGCTGGAGAGGACCAGGACATGCAGAGGGAGGGGCATGGAGAGGAGAGCACAGGCTTGGAGCCCGTCTCCCCAGGGTAAACCAATAAGGAGATGTTTAGGACTGGATGGGGAAGGGTATTTGAGAGAGAAGAGGACTCAAGGGAGGCAGGTGGTGCTCTGGACCATAACAAGGAAAGTGGTTTGGGTCCAGAACTCAGGGGAGAGGTCAGGGCTAGGGTGCAGATTAGCAAATGATACTTAAGAGTAAAACGAGCCACCACAGGAGAAGGGAAAGTCACTGTGGGTAGAGGTCAAGAGCCTCCTAAATATTTATACGGTTTGACCTGTGCTAGGCTCTGGTCACGTAGCTGAGGATGGAGCAACAGGGAAAAGAACTCCGTGAAGTGTACATTTGAGTGAAGAAGAAAAGACACACGGCGCTAATCCTATGGAGAAAATAAAGCAGAGCCAGGAGCACTGGGACACAGTTAGGAGGTGCATGTCATTTTACCTCAGTGATCAGGGAAGGCCCCGCTGACAAGATGACACTGGAGCAGAGACTGGAAGGAGAGTGGAGTGCAGGCCTAGCTGATGACAGAAGGAGGAGCATCCCAGGCAGGTAGCATCCTCGGGGGCAGAGGCCCAGGCTTGGGATGATGCGGAAAGGGCCAGGGGACCAGTGAGCTAGAAGGGCCCGTGCAGGAGGGGGAGTGACAGAAAGACAAAGGAGCAAGGTACACTAGGCACTAGACGGGGGCAGAGTCTCAGGGGCTATTTTAATAAGCACTTGGGCTTTTGCTCTGAGAGAAGCGGGCAGCTCAGTGAAGTGACATGCTTGAAGTGAGGCATTTAAAGGGATTGCTCTGACTGCTGTGATGGGAATGAATGGTAGGGGCAAGGGCAGGAGTGCGGAGAGCAGTTAGGATGCCTTAGCCTTCATCCAGGTGACAGAAGTGGTATGGTCCAGGGTCTGGGATGCAAGTGTGAGAATAAATTGGATTTTGGATATGTTTTGAGGGTAGAATCAACAGCATTTGTTGATAACAGACATAGCAGGGAGGGAGCAAGATGGGAGGAAGGAGAGAAAGGAGGAGGTAAGAAGGAAGAGGAGGAGAGGCACAGATGACTCCAAGATTTAAGGGGCTGTGCACCTGGAAAGACAGGGTTTCTGTTAACTGCTCCTCCCCAAGATAAAGGAGGCAAGACTGGAGGGCAGCTGAGGAAGAGGACCGGCACATGATGCATCTGGATGTGTACGAGACACGCACATGGAGACAGAGAGGAGGTGCTGCATACCCAGGGGTAAGGTTCTGGGAATCACCAGTGCACCGATGGAGCTGAAAGCCTTGTGACTGGGTGAGATCATTGGTGTGGATGAGAACAAGAGGCCTGAGCACTGAGTCCCTGTGGAGAAAACTCAGGGATGGGGGTGGGGGTTGGTCACCATGAGATGAAAACAAAGCCAATAGAGGCACACAACCAAGAGTGGCCTCCAAGAATCAAGACAGGAGAGAGTTTTAAATATCCAGAAAGGGGAGAAAAACCCTTCATCCTACACTGTCAGCAACCAAAATTAGCCCCAAATGTTTAAATCCTTAGCCACACAATCACATTAAAAAAAAAAAAAAAAAAAAGACAACAACAAATAAAGACTATTCTTGGAGTTTTCTCCAGAAACCGCAAATAACTCTACTGCAGAACTCTGGGATTTGTCTGTGAGGGGACTAGATTAGGGTGACTGAATTCACACAAGTGGCTCTGGGGACTGTGGATCAGGATGGGTGGTAAGTTGGGAGCACTGGATAATAATGTTAGCAGTTAACCTTTACCAAACACCTATTCTAGGCTGGGCACCCTTGTGGGTGTTTCACATTCACTGCGCTCTATGACATATGGCCCGGGGATGATCCCCATTTTACAAACAATGCAAGTGAGGCCTCAGGAGGCTAGGTCATTTGTCCATCATCACACAGCAGGGCGGACAGGAGGACAGGCCAGGAGGGAGGTGCCCAAGAAGACTTTTACGTAGCAGGAGACCTCTGGACAGTGTGGTTCTCAAAACTGATGTGAGTGGGGGCAGACAGCAGCTACCTTGGGAGCAAGCTGCCTTGGGGGGCTCTCCTGAGAACCTCACCACTCTCTTGAGAATTGTGCATTTCTGTGGGGGTGGGAGGGAGGGGAGATACAAATGAACCTCCAGAAAGCAACATGTTTACAACTCTGAGGGGAAGAGGGGCACCTCCAGACTAGTGGGGAGAGGTCAATAAAGTCTTTTCATGTATTTTGATGTTCTGCTATTTGATGGATTTCTAATCCTAACAATGTTAATCTGCATAATCTTTTTCTTGGCACCTGATCATGATATGCCATGTTTTATCCAAATTGTATTTTACACACCTATCAATTAATAAACACATTTATACATTACATTTTAAAAAAGCTAGGGGGTTAATGACCAGGTAAAATGAATTCATATGGGCAACCAAAGGACTAAATATTATTTCCAAATTAATAGGGTCATTTTTAGTGAAGAGGTGGACACTGTGGTGATAACATATTTCATTTGATTATTGGATTTCAGAGAACAAAAGTATGTAAAGACAGCAAAAAAGCTATAGTTTGTATTCACTGAAGTTACCGTATTTCTAAGAGATACCAACTAGCCTTTAAAAGTTGTGTTAAGCAATAAAGATATACTGTACAAGACAGGGGATATAGCCAATATTATAATAACTATAAATGGAGTAAAACCTTTAAAAATTATGAATTGCTACATTATATACTGTGTAACTTACATAATACTGTACGCCAACCATACTTCAAAAAAAAAAAAAGATACAAGATATTCTTTCAAAGTTAACATTGCTCTGTAGTATTAATATCTAAGGTCATTCTTAAAATGTTGTGCCTGTAAGTAGACTAATTTCTGACCTGTTTAAAAAGAAACTCTCTTGATACTGTTTCCAGCAGTTAACAGTATCTAATGTAGACCAGAGGTAAAGGTTTAACACCTGAAAACAGATAGCAGGTTAAGAGCAATTACAACACACTTTGGAAAACAAAGACACACATGATTTCATTCTGCCACAATTTGCCAAAACCAGTCTTGTTATGACAGCAAAATGTTCTTTGCATGTCATAACGAAAGTGAAAACGTTTTGGAGAAATGAGACTCACTGTACCTCCCCTACCCCCAACTTCTCTGTGTCCCTGGAAAAAACAATGACTCCAAGTGTCAAGTCTTATAAGAGGTGTCAATTTCAACAGGAAGAAAGGAATGAGCTTGCCATCCTAAGAAAAGATGAAAATCACTTTTTAAAACCTTGCAGGTATTTTATGTAAGGCCTTTAAAAACCAGAGTTGTATCTATTAAGCAAATTTCACAAAATACTGTCACATCTGTGCCTTCCCAACACTTAACCACAGTAGATATAGTGTCATCAAAATTTTCATAAGCTCTTGGGACAACCCTGAAATGTCATCCTCGAGCACCCGCAGATATCAAGGGGCTTTGCAATTATTCGTCAAAAATTTCTTGTGCTCCTGCGGTGTACCAGGCACGAAGTTTCTGCTCACTGGCCCCTAACAGAGGAGGAAGTATTGAGGGACCAAGACACCAAGAATAAACAGTATCCTATGTAACACAATTCCGTAGCATTAAGACTACGAAGAAAACCGGGGAGGCAGCATTAAGCATTATGAAGAAAACCAGGGAGGGCAGGAGTGATGCGGCAGGGAGGTGCTAACTGAGATGCGGTAGTCAGGAACACATTTCTGAGAAGGCACTTGAACAGTCCCTCGAGAAAGCTCTAATTGTCCCCACTTTATTAACAAGGTGAGAATTGCTCACCAGTGAATCCCCATCGCCTAGCAGCGTGTGGGTCCACGGTAAGTGCTCAAGAAAGAACTGCCCAGTGGATGAGAAAGAATTCAAAGAGGTGTCGGAGCGAGCACCGGTGGGGACTGGAGGCGCCGGCCAAGGCATAGCAAAACCACCGCCGCACACTTCCCAGGGGCCGCTCAACTTTCCCCAGCGCTGTCTCAGCAAGGGTCATGTCCAGAGTTCCCCAAGAGCCCCGTGACTCGAGGCAAAGAGGTCAGCATCATGCTGCCCACCTTAGGGCGAGGACCCCCACCAAGCCCAGCATCTCCCACCGCCCAGCCAAGGTGCCCGCCCGCTGGCATTTCTTCTTTGGAAGGGAATAAAGGGGGAAAGTGCTGCTGAAACTTTTGGGATTGCGTGTTCTCTCTCTCGGCCGGGAGGCGAGGCCGCCAGACGGCCGCTCTCGCTGGCCCAACCCTCGGCTTCCGAGCCGGTTCTGCGCGAGCCCGCGCGGCGGGGACGGGGCCGGGCGCCGGGCAGGGCGCGGGCGCCGGGAACCGACCGCCAGAGTGCATCGAGCCCGGGGCGGGAGGAAGCGAGCGCCGAAACAAAGCGGCGGAGCAGGCCCGGCGGGCGCACGGCGGCGGCGGGCCCCGCGCCCCCTCACCTGTCGAGCCAGAAGGTCCAGGGCGAGTGCAGCGGGACCCCGCCGGGCTCGGGCCGCAGCGCCGACAGCTGCTGCAGGCCGAGCGGCGTGGCGGGGGCGGCGGCAGAGGCGCGGGGCCCGGGCGGCTCCCGGGCCCCGGCGGGGGGCGCGGCAGCCGGGGGCATCGCCATTTTCTCCGCCCCGCCTGCGAGGCCGGCGGACGCGCGGACCGCGGGGCGAGCGGCGGCTGAGTCACCCCGGCCCCCGCCCGCCCCACTGCGGCCGCCCCGCCCCGCGCGCGCCCCGCCCCAGCCCGGCCCCATGCCTGCCCGGCCGGGAGCTGTGCTGCCGGGCCACCGGGGCAGCAGCCGGCCTGCACCACGTAACAAAAGCACGGCCCACGCGAGTCGAGGAAGTCGCTTGCGCGCCGGCACCGACTGTCCGGGGACCGATGGACCAGCGGGCCGGAGGGAGGGCAGAGCCGCCGGCGCCGGGTCGGATTCCTGGCTATGGGAGTGGGGGGAAGGGAGGAAGGGTCAAGCGCTGGCTGGGTTCTGCCTCTGGACCGGAGGAGGGTGAGATGGAGGGGTGGGCTAAAGAAAGATGGAGGGATGGATGGATGGTCCAGTGGATGGTGTCTCAGACCCACATGGTAGGGGTTGGGGGTGGACAGACAGCAGTAGTCTGAAGGAAGGGTGGGAAAGCTGGCATATGATTGGAGGAAGGAATGGAAGGATAGATGGAAGCAGAGTTTGATGTGACAGACAGATGCCAACGGATCGACTGACCAAATAGAGACTGGAGTGCCCAAGAGGGCTGAAAGAAAGGGTCAGACAGACAGGACGGCTAGCGGGGGCATGAGGTTGTTTCAGGTCAGTTCTGCATTTTTCCTAACTCAGCTGATTTGAAAGGGCCACCCTGTGCAGAGAGTGTGACCAACTTTAACGAGGGCTCCCAAGATCTCCACATTGGCCCCAAAGCACCCACAAGGAAGAGGAGGAGAACCAGCAGTCTTGCACACAGCCTTCCCCCTTCTGCACCTTTGAATACAGAGGAAGTCCCTATGACCACAAGATTCCAGAGCCCAAAGAAAGAGGGATCCTTCTAGCACAGCCCCTTGCCAGGGGACACAGATGTCATAACCGGCATGGGCACAGACAACCTCTTTAAGCTTGAAATTTTGGATAATCTCTCTTGGCCTTTACCAGCTGTGGATGTAGAGTTTCATCTCCTCAAAGATTTTCTTCCTGGGCTAGCATACATAGCACCCAACTTGACTGAGCATTCTCTGGGACTCCAGGATGGATTGGAACAGAAGCTGCAAAACCAGATGGATTTAAGGGGTCCATAACTACTTGCTGTGAATCCCGGGGCAGGGGAGGGGGAGTGCCTTCCCTAAAAGGTATTCAAGTTCAGACAAAATGACAACACTGAAAACAAGGCCACTGCTTTGCTATCCCTCCATCAAACATAATTTTTACAAAACATAGGATGCTGAAAGTGGTAACAGATTTAAAAGTTCTTCTACCTTTGGTTAGATGCATTTGGGGGGGTTAATTTCTCCTTTTAATTTTTTCAAGAAAATGCATATATGGCATAGTTTAAGCTATTCTGTGCACTTTACACTTACTAACTCATTTAATCCTCAGGAAGTCCAATGAGGAAGATACTATTATTAGAACATTGAGTAGATGAGAAATGGAGAATTTAAATTAACCCTCAGGTCACAGAGCTATTATGTGGTAGAGCCAGGATTTGAACATAGGTATTCAAACTCCAGAGTCTAGGCTTCTCACTGCCAGTCTGTACTACCTCTTTAACTGGAAAACTACTAGGTCCACATAATAAGAATAAGAACATGAAAAGTAAGTCTCCCTTCTTCAAAAGGCTATCAATCTTTTTGCCCAGAGTAAACCACTGTTAACAGTTTCCTTCCAGAAAAATGCAAGTATGGACATAAAGCATATATCTAGATATATAAATTACATATGTACCTATATCTTTTAGAAAGAAATAGAAGCTGTGCCTCATCTTTTTCTTTCTTTTTTGGCTGCACTCATGGCATGCAGAAGATATTGGGTTGAACCCGTGCCACAGCAGTGACAATGCCAGATCCTGAACCTGCTATGCTGCCAGGGAACTCCTGTACCTTCTTATCTTAACATTATACATTTGAAGGATTTCTTCATGTCAAAACATATAAACCTACTTTAAGGACTGCAAAGTAATCCATTCTAAAGAAGTAATAGAATTTAATTCATGAGCTCTCAAGATTTATTTGGTTTGCAATCATTTTCTTTGATAGATAATGCTACCATAAGCATTTTTATATTTAATGTCTTTCCTTATCTGCACAAGTTTGTTTCAGTATGTTTGGAGAAGTAGAACTTTGCCTATGCCTAAAATTTTGATATACATTGCTAAATGACTATGCAACATGATTACATGCATTTATATATAATTGATTTATAAATAATGGCTGATGCTGAAATTTTACCTTTACTTAGTGACATCTTTTTTTTTTTTTAATAAAATTCCAAGGCATTGGTAGAAAGGGAGTTTTTGCTTTCTAATGATTAGAAATAGTCAAACTGTCAAGTTTAGCTTCTTCCTTATCTCTCTTCCTTATCTCCTAGAATAATATTCTCAGCAAGAAAGGGTTATTTTAAAAGTTTTATTTATCTGCAATTTCCAAAAGAGAGTATGCACCACATGATAAATTACTTTCAGAATTTAGAACTAGGATGGGTCTGGCAATTTATCTTTATTTGGTAACAACTATGTACCTCCCTCTTTTTTTGCTTTGGCTTCCAGCATGCTCGAAACTACATCTGATGTTCGATCACAACATCAATATTAACCAATAAAAAATTACTTTTTATATTAATATATTCCTATTTTTATTTTAATGATCCAGTTGCACATATGCACCTTATATTGTGAACCCTTCAAATCTATTTTGAAAGTAGTTGACATATCAAAAATGCAAAATTTAAATGACCTTAAGATTAATACAAGAGGTCAGGCAAAGTGACTAAGGTGAAAAGCAAAGAGAGAGCAACAGGCATTACTTTCCTTCCTGTATGAAATGTGTGAGAGACTTCACTATTGTTACTGCTTTTCAGAATCATCCTTAGAAGATAACAAATTGGGAAAATCCCCCTCATCCTTCCCACTTTGCAAGTGAACAGCAGGAGTTCGAATTTCAGGGTAGAAAGGGAACATGGAGATTACCTACGCACACCCATCATTTTACAAATGAGGAAACTGAGGCCCAGAGAGGTTAAGTGACTTACCCGAGGCCACAATTCTAGGAAATGACAGAGGCAGGACTAGAACGTGGGTGGCTGGAGATCCAGGCCAACGTGCTCTCTTACTGCATAACCCGCAACTCAGACGGCTTGGGGTGGCAGGAGGGAGGAAGAGAAGGTGACCCCACAGCCCCTAGCAATGAAAACAACAAAAAAGACTTGAGGCACTCATAAATAATTAAGCAATTAGCTGCAGCAGCTACTACCCTCCCTTCCAGCATTCAGTCACCAAGGCAACTTGGGCAGGGTGCCTGCTGGTTGCCTAGTAACAGTGTGGTCTGCTCCCCTGACATGCTCCCTAGGCATCACAGGATTTGAGAGCTGGAAAGAGCCTTAGACAGGGATCACTATTCCACCACCTTCGTTTTCTAAATGGGGAAATGGAGGCCCAGAGAAGCCAAGTAACCTGCCCAAGGTCACACAGCTACTCAGAGGCACAGCCGGTCTCCATCTCCAGTTACTTTCCTTTCTACTATGGCTGCCTCAGGGACACTGGAGATGGAGGAGAGCACATCTCTCCACAGTTCTTAGAAGAATAAGAGAGTAAGATGGAGAAAGCAAGCAAGAAAGAGACAGAGACCTTGAGCTTTTGTATGCAATTAGCAGGAGCTGGTAATCCCATCAGCCCAACTTTCATCATCACCATGGCAACATGGGTGAGGTGGGTACTGGTTGCCTAGTAACAAGTGGTCCTCTCTTCTCTTCACATCAGGCTCCCTGGGAGTCACAGGAATAGTAGAATGTTGGAGCTGGAAGGGAAGGCAGGAATCCCAACTCAGTCTCCTCTTTTGACCAATGTGGAACCCAAAGTTTGGGGATGCCGTACTCAGTGATACAGCCACAGAGCTAGATAGTGACAGTGACTTATTCTTGGTCAGCTTGCCTTTCCTGAATTCCCTCCAATTGCTGCCTCTGTCACAGCACTGCACAAAGGGAAACTTCACTCAGTAAAGTCAGAACATGGCAGGGGAATGGCTACTGGTCCACAGGAGGTCCTTCTACTTCTTGTCTGCATGTGACAATGCTGCACGCAAGGTCTGGCACACGGTAGACATACACAAGAGGCACTCCGCATAGTATGAAACACAGGGTCTCTAAAGTCAGAAAACTGGAGTCAAACGCCAGCTCTCCCCAAACCTGGAAAGCTCCTTATCCCTCTAAGCCTCTGTCTCCACATTCAAGAAACAAGCATCCTGACAGTCCCTACCTCCTGAGTTGTCATTAGGATTAAATGAGAAAAGGTACATGTCAAGTGCCTGATATATAGTAAAGATGTAGTAAATGTTAAGTACTCATCTTTTCTACTTTGAATAAATATTTGTCGCATGTCTGCTATGTAAATGCCACTATTCTAGGCTCTTGAAATTCATTAGCAAGCAATATAAACAAAAGAAATCCTACCAGGAAGCACACTTTCCAGTGGAGTGATTATATATATATACGCACACACATATGTGTGTATGTATACACACACACACACACACACACACACACACACACACACCCCACATATTTAAATGTTTGTTGAATGGGTGAAGAAACTCATTGGCAATATGCTGTGTTTGTCTTACTGGGCTCCTTGTCTAAGACTGAGAAGTTTCCTGTTTACAGGGTGTGATGCTATAAATACGCAGGCTTGTCTTGTATGTGGAAACTCCTGTTTTCCTTTCTTTTAAAAGCTCAGAGGGAAAAGGAAGGCAGTGGCCACTAGATGGCAGACCTCAGTCTCCCCAGATGAGGGCACTTGGAGGCTCAGGCCCAAGGCACAGGCTGTGCGGCAGATGGTCAGTCCAAGGGCAAGGCTAGGAGGCATAAGGGAGACTAGAAATGCCTCTGGAATACTGGGGGTGTTGGGGGAGGCTGTAGTGTGGTGTAAGAGTGATTGCTTTAGTGAGACTGAACCTGGCCTTAACTAAAACCCTGCCCTGGGGAAGCTGTGTGACTTGGGGAAGTTTCATTCATTCATCTTGCTGAGCTCCAGGTTCCTCCAGCGTAACATGGATCCAGACAATAACAAGAGGTCCCCCAAGGGGGCACTTTGAGGCATGTATGAGAAAACACGTCTGAGGGACTTGCAAGATGCACATGGAAAAAGCTCAAGCAATGTTACTTATCTAGAATCTAAAAGACCCCTGAAGATCTGGTGCAATGGTTGCAAGTCCAAAAGAGAGTGGTAAGGGTAATAGCACTATCTCAAAGCCTTGGCAATGAGGACACTGAGGTCCTCCCAATCACTGGGCCTGGAAATTGTGGCAATGAGGTTCAGTTGTCCCGCCTTCCACCTCCCTATCCACCTGTCAGCCCCTGAGCCTTAGTTCTGTTCTCCCTTGCCCCTCGAATTAGTCTTCTTCTCTCTTGATTCCCAGGGGTAGCAGCCACTCCCTGCCTTACCCCCTGAGATCCAGCCAAGCATCCTAGGCTCCCTGCTTCCAGCACCAGCCCCTACAACCCGCTGCCAGACAACAGCCTGAGAAATTGTCCCGAAATACCCTAAAGCACTCCACTGGCTTCTTATAGCTCTAAGTAGAAAGCTCAGACCCTTTCCAGTGGCCACCAAGGCTCAGCATCTTCTGGATCCTTCCTGCCTTTCCAACTCCATGGCTGTGCTCTCCCACTTCCTCAGTGCTTCTCTGCAGCCTTGAGGCATCTGCATGCGCTTGTTCCTTTCCAGACCCTCCCGTCCCTCTGCTCTGCATGGCTGCTCACCCATGAGCAACCTCGCCTCCTGGGCAGGATCTTCCCCAGCCTCCTGGGCAGGATCTTCCCCAGCCTCCTGCTCTAGAGCCAGTCCTCTCCCTCCTCATTTATTTCCATCCCAGCACGTGTCACAGCCACACCAGAATATAGGGTCCCCACTGTGCCCTGGTACCCATTCTAGGGCTGGCCATATGGATGACATATCACCAAGATCTGTTAAATAAATTAACTGGGTATAGAACAGCTATGATCAAAGGCAACGGCCTGTGGACTCATCATCCAGTTTCTAGGCTTTCTCCCCTGTCAGAGTAGCCTTTGTGTGGATGGCATATTAGTCTTCCTAAAAAGCACCTCTCCCGTGTTACCTCTTTGCTCAAAAGCCCACGCAAATGGCTAAATGGCTGGATGGCTCTCACGAGCTGAAGCCTGAGGTCCCCAGTCAAGCATTTAACATCCTCCCCACCCAACCCCTTTCCAAAGGCATTTATTTGCAAGTATATTTCCAAAAGTATTGGGTTATTTATGTGGATATATACACCTATATTTGCATATACTTGGAAATACAGGTATACGAAATGTGTTTGGAAATATATATACTTGGGCACATGGCATAAGTTTCCGAGGGCAGGCCTGTGACCCCCTCCTCCACCAGTTTCCAGTGCAGCATCCAGCACATGGGAGACTGAACCTTACTGAATGGATGATCCATCTATTCTGTGCTTGGTAAACACACTGTGTGCATTCACATCTCCATACTTTTGCACAAGATCTCCCCTCTCTTCCTTTCCCTGACCATCCAAATTCTCTAACCGTCCTCCAAGGGCCAGAGCAAGTTCCAATGCAGGAGATCAGCTATCACACACACTCCAGAAAGGGACTGGTGATCTAGAATTCCATGGCCATGGCTGAGCAGGTACCCAAACTACTTCCCCCGGGAACTCTCTTGGCCTGGCAGTGGGCACACTGGAAAGTAATCATGCTTTTCCTTGGTTATGAAAAATGTCCCGATGACTTCAGAAATACTGGTTCTCATGATGGAGGATAATGTGAGAAAAAGAATGCATGTATATGTGTAACTGGGTCACGTTGCTGTG
This sequence comes from Phacochoerus africanus, assembly GCF_016906955.1. Taxonomy (NCBI): domain Eukaryota; kingdom Metazoa; phylum Chordata; class Mammalia; order Artiodactyla; family Suidae; genus Phacochoerus; species Phacochoerus africanus. The sequence continues at coordinate 133,428,915 of NC_062544.1, forward strand.
TAGGAGAAATTGATAGAACATTGTAAATCAACTGTAACAAAAAATAAAAAATAAAATACTGTGAGAAGGATGAATTTTACAACAAACAATATGAAAGCAACTGAAAAGATTAGTGGAAGTAGAAAGTTAAAAATACCTTTACATGGCATGCAAGGTATATTCTTGATAATTAAAATTTTTAATATAAAATCTAAGCCATTTAATAAAAGAACAGTTGAATAAATGTTTTTGTAAATTCGTTATGGAGGTTTCTCAAAGCATAATAATACTGACATAAACAATTAAGCAAAAGACAGGCCTATAAAAATGTAAGCTTCCCTGCGTCAAAGAGTGGCATGTATAAAATTAAAACACAACAAACTGGAAAAAATAAAAAGAAGAAATACTGGTTCTCTGGCCAGGTTCAAAATTTAGAGCAAGACTTTTGCTGTGGTCGCACAGCAGTTCACTGATTGGAGGAACAATAATTCATAGAAGCAACTCTGTTGGGCATTTAGATTGTTCCCAAGGTTTACTTCCATTATGTGTCCCCCACCCCCACCATAAATATACTGTGTGAACCACTGGCTCCTTATCAAAGAGTATTATTAATGCTCCTCCAGGACAATCAGTCAGCCAGAGAGTTAAGGATGGCTCGGATCAGAAAGTGGATCTGAACACGAAGGCCTGGAGGCCTCTACTTGGTCTTTGGAAGTTTTTAAAGGAGAGGGAAAGATGGACAGCAGAGAAGGGATGGGATCTGAGGAAAATCCAAAAGTGTGCCTCAGCCGACACTTGAAAGCTGTACGATTTGGAACAAACAATCAAGCTCTTGGTATCTCTTTTTTTCTCACCATGCTGTCTGGAGGCGAGGCTCTACACAAGCCAAAAACTGCCACACGAGTGCTGGGTGCTGTTTCCTTCTGACTATTCCTAGTAGGGACAGTGCCACCACGCACGCGCTTGTGTGAACACGGGTGTTCTCCTTTGCACTCTGGGGATTTACAGAAGAAAGTGCAGAGCAACCACCTGTCCTGGTTTGCTTGACACTGTCAGGATTTAGGCACGGAAAATCCTAGAAAACCCTTCCTCAGTCTTGGGCACACCAGAGCAGTTGGTCATGCTAGGAGACCGTCCACGGAGTACAACCTGTTGCCCTGGGCTCTGTGCCTCCCTCATGGAAGCCGCTCATCCCCATGGCCAGCAGACGATTGCTAGCAGAGGGGGAGAGGTGAGCAGCAAGCGGGTGCCTCTTCACAGCTAAGTTCACTGCTTTACAGGTAAAATTTGGTTCTGAGTTTTTTGGTGATGGCTTGGATATCACTAAGCGGAGGATTTTGTAAGCCAGTGCTCTGAGGAAGGGTGTTGTGCTTTCTGAAACTTTGTGTTTAAGCTTAAGTAAAAGCATCATGGGAAGCTTCCCTTTGTAGTCTTCACAGAAGAGATTGCTCAGGTGGTGGACACTCAATAAATATTGGGGTAAAATTAAAGTGAATACTGAAATATCTTATAAGTCATTTATTTCTTAAAAGCAGAGTAGTCAAATACTTGAGAAGCTATTATCAATTGATGGGCAGTTAGAAAAGGAAAATAAAGCAATTTTTGAAATAATACCACATGATTTGTTTTCTAAAAAAAAAATTCTAATTGCATTACTATACCTACCATGTACAATATTACGCTAGGAATCATGATGATGTTTTCAAACAGCATTTTAGGCCAACAAAACTCCCCAGTTATCCTCTTACCATCAGCAGGAATTGTATAAGCCCAATAGAAAGACACTGTTAATGTTTTACTTCTTTTCTGTTGATTTTCATTTGTTACATATTATGTACATAATGTTAACTGGCATGTTATGGTATTTCTTTAAAAGTTTCTTAGTTTTTTAAGATAGTGTAAGTCTGTTATAAAATGGGCTCTGATGGGAGTTATGATAAACATGGTACTCCACTGATCACCTTGCATGTGTGTTTTGTTCATAAACATTTACCAGCATGAACAATGATCTTGGAGATAATTAAGAGTCATTTTTGTCTCTGCAAAACCTTTCGGATCCCTCAGAACTAAAGTCTGAATTATCCTAACTTCGAGTTGATTCTCTATCATTCCTTAAATGCCCAAGGATCATGTCTGCTTATCTTATAGACTAAAATATTTTACATTGTATGAAACATAATCTTGTCAATAAAACATAGTACCACTTTTTTATATTTTGCAAAAGCACAGTTAATGATGCAAATAATTTCCTATCTTTCATTCTGAGGGAAAACCATTAATAAAACCATACTCCTCGCAAGAATCAAAATTCAGCAGAAAGAGGACACAAACCACCCATAAAGGCAAAGACGTAAATTAGCAGTGAGGAAACAAGCCTAATGATTATGATGTCCAGATGGAAATGAATAACTGAATCATTCTCTGTCAAATCAAATAGCATCTTAATAAGTTGTTGCATCATCTCTGTTGATTTAATTTAACTGGAAGATATGAGAAAATGATTATGACCTGCAAAAATATCTTCATTTCCCCAGCTCATTACCATTTGGCCTGTGAATCCTCTCCTTTTATTTTGAAGATGATGTTACCTCCAAAATGCTTTTTAGGTTTCTTTCCCTCAAAAGTGGACCATGTTAAAAAGAGAAATAGCCCCAAATTGGTATGAAATTATCAGAATTAAAAAACTGGAACCCCAGTGTTTGGTCAAGTCTTTTATCAAAGAAAGAATTCAAACATTTCTTTTACCAGGCAAGCTGGTAAGTACATGTTGTCATGGAAACAAGATATATTCAAATTATACTTGGAATGACGTTCTTCATCTAACTAGGTGTTCATCTCCTCCAAATGGGGAGAAATTGTTGTAGCTGAAATCCTTTATATTTCTTTCAAATCTACATTAAAAACAATCATTTCCTTTATTTTATATAGAAATACACAGACACAGAGCCTCACTCTCATACAAGGGAGAATTAAAATTACTTGCAAAAGAACTGGTGCGTAAATAAAAGGCATAAAATGAAAATGAATCCCATGATATAAATCCACTGACGCACAGTGAAGGGGTAAAGAATGGAAATCAGATCATATAATACAACCTTCACTTACAATGGGACAGATTTTTCTTCTGTAGCACTAGTGACTATTTTGTACAGAATGATCAAGGCCAGAACAGTTCTCTAGAAGTTGGGATGATATGTGTACTGTCAGATGTACTGTCACCATTGCTGGTTACAACACAGGCCCTTGTTAATTCATACACGTCCAAGAAAGACATTAAAAAAAAAACAAAAAACAAAACCCAAAAGCGCCACGCTGTGATCAGCAGGCATTTCCCACTACTTAGTTAGGCAATCATTAAGAAACACATGGTATGGAGTTCCCGTCGTGGCGCAGTGGTTAACGAATCCGACTAGGAACCATGAGGTTGCGGGTTCGGTCCCTGCCCTTGCTCAGTGGGTTAACGATCTGGCGTTGCTGTGAGCTGTGGTGTAGGTTGCAGATGCGGCTCGGATCCCGCGTTGCCATGGCTCTGGCATAGGCCAGTGGCTACAGCTCCGATTGGACCCCTAGCCTGGGAACCTCCATATGCCGTGGGAGCAGCCCAAAGAAATAGCAAGAAGACAAAAAAAAAAAAAAAGAAACACATGGTATAAGCTAATTATTTGGGGAGAGGTTTAGAGCATGGAAGGCCCATGAAGTCACAAGGTATCTAAGAGGCAGCCTGAAATGTTTTTTGGGTCAAGGTAATCCAGGGGAACATCTTTCAGTTTTTTGTGTTCTCTTGTTTTTTTTCAGGTGAAGGTAATTTCTCTATCTCCCTCTGAAAAATGAGAAAAAAGATTTTCACATGTTGCAGCCTAGAATGCTGAGGTCTCAACAAAGCCCTGATCCAAGCACTTAAGAAAATGGTAATTCAAATTAACATGCCAACAGTTCCAAAACAGACAAAGAACTCTTAATACTCAAAAATAAAATGACAACTGATTTAAAAATAGGCAAAGGGAGTTCTTGTTGTAGCTCAACAGCTTAAGAACCCAACATAATATCAATGCAGGTGCAAGTTCGATCCCTGGTCTTGCTCAATGGGTTAAGGATCTGGTGTCGCCGCAAGCTGTGGCATAGTTCACAGATGCAACTTGGATCCAGTGGTGCTGTGGCTGTGGTGTAGGCCTATTTGACCTCTAGTCTGGGAACTTTCATATGCTGCAGGTGCAGCCGAAAAAGAAAAAAAAAATGGGCAAAGAGCTGAATGGACACCACACCAAAGAAGATATACAGATGGCAAATATGCATATGAAAAGATGCTCAACATCGCATGTCATTAAGGAACTGCAATTAAAACAAGATACCAGTACACAATGATTAGAATGGCCAAAATCCAATACACTGACAACACCAAATGCTGAAGAAGATATGGAGCAATAGAAACTCGCATTCAGGGCTGGTGGGAATGCAAATGGTATAGCCTTTTGGGAAGACACTGGTGATTTCTCACAAAACTAAATATACTCTTACCATATGATCCAGGAATCATACTACTTGATATTTAGCCAAGTAGCTGAAAACATGATCTCACAAAAATCTGCACATAAATGTTTAGAGCAACTTTATTCATAATTATCAGAACTTAGATGCACCCAACATGTCCTTCAGTAGGTGAAGTGATAAACTGTGGCACATCCATTGATTGGAATATTAGAGATAAAACAAAGTGAGCTAACAAGCCATGAAATGACATGAGGTAGCTAAAGTGCATTTTACCAAGTGAAAGGAGTAAACCCGAAAGGGCTAGATACCATATGATGCCAACTATTTGACACTCTGGAAAAGGCAAAACTGTGGAGATAGTAAAAGGACCAGTGTTTGCCAGAAGTTAGCAGGAAGGGAGGGATGAAGTGACCAAGAAAAGGAGATGTTTAAGGCAATAAAACTATTCTGTATTCTGTAATGATGGATACATGTCATTATATATACTTGTCAAAAAGTATGGAATGCACAACATCAACAGTGAACCCTATCCTAAACCACAGACTGTGGGTGGTAATGATATGTCATTTTAGGTCCAGTGACTGTAACAAAGGTACCACTCTGGTGTGGGATTTTGATAGTGGGGGAGGCAGTTCATAGGCAGGAGTAGTGGCGATAAAGGAAATCTCTGTACCCTCTGCTCAATTCTGCTGCAAACCTAAAACAGCACTAAACAAGTAGACTTTTTTTTTTTTTTTTAAGGGCCACACCCACAGCACATGGAAATTCTCAGGCCAGGGGTCGAATTGGAGCTGCAGCTACAGGCCTACGCCACAGCCACAGTACTGTCAGATCCAAGCCACATCTGTGACCTACACCACAGCTCATGGCAACGCCAGATCCTAAACCCACTGAGTGGGGCCAGGAATCAAACCCACAAATCCTCATGGACATGAGTCAGGTTCATTATCAATGACGCACAACAGGAACTCTCAAAGACTATGTTTTAAAGATACTAACAGCAATAATAGCTACCATGTTTTGACTGCTAAACTATGTTCCACATCTATTCCACAAATCAGCCCTATGAGGTAGATACGATTATCATCCCCATTTTAGACACTGGAGGCTCAAAATGGTTAAAGGACATTCCCACAACTACACAGCAAGAGGTACAAAGTTCAAACCCAAGTCAGCCTGGTTCCAAGCCTATGCTCCTAACATATGCAAATTCTCCTCTGGAGAACAAGCCTCAGTTCTGTCAAGATATCTCCATGTCATTAGAAAAATGAGCCCAGCCTTTGACTTCAGGAAGTATTGGAATGATGCTTTAAAACAGAACACTGTGGAAAAAGTGTACAAAGCACATATACACCTATTAAATAAACAAAATGGGACTAATAAGCCAGAGTTCAACTACAACAGCTGTTTAGCATTTGCTGTAATTTTGGTTGGAACTTCTGCTTCTGGAGAGGAACTGTTTAAGAGATAAACCAGTAGGTCCAAGACTCTCAATGAACTCCAAATACAAAAAACATGAAGTAAAATCACACCAAAGCAGAGTATAATCAAATCACTCAATAACAGGAAGATGATACCTTATGAAGAGAGAAACAAAAATAAGGATTAGATAAGAGTTCTCATAGGAAATAATACAAACAAATGGAACAGTCTCTTTAAAGAGCTAAAAGAAAAAAAAAGTCAATCTAGAATTCTATAGCCACTGATACATCTTTTCAGAGACAAGGGAGAAGAAATGTGCTTCTAGAAAGATGGAGTAGGCAAGTTCTTCTCAATTTTTCTCACTACAATGAAAACCCCTGAACATTATATGCAGAATAAACATAAGGCAGCAAGAAGGTGGCACACCAACTAGGGAACTTGGGACCCAAGGAATGACATGGTGGTGAGTTCCCTGGCATTTTTTCTTTCCACTTATATCCCAGATTTGGAGCCAGAAAAGCTGGCAACCTGGAAATGCCAATGGTATAGACAAGAAAGGCCCTCATAAAAGCCTGTTTCCCTAGCAAAAGGACATGAAAAGGAGCAGCCTGGCAAGACAAAAACGTTTAGACACTACTCTACAACAGCCAAACACTATGGGCAAGACCGTGACCATACTTCTTCTCAAGCCAGCAAAGTCCAGAGGAGAGCTTAGGCTTCTGCCTTCATCAAGCAGAGTGGATTAAGCAAACAATGACAAGAGCAAAATTTCCATGACCCTACATATGCCATCTACAAAAAGCTCACTTCAAATAGAGCATGGTTAAACTGAAAGGGAAAGGCTGGGGGAAGAGATACCATATAAGTAAGAATAGCTCTATCAGATAAAGTAGACTTGAGAGCAAAGTTTCCTAGAGACGAAGGACATTATATAATGATGAAAGGATCAACCCACCACGAAGACATAACAACTCTAAATATGTATACACAACACAGAACCTCAAAATACACGAAACAAAGCTTGAAAGAGCAGAAGGAGAGGCAATCCACAGTTATAGTTGAAGACTTCAATACTCCACCCTTGGCAATTGATAGAACTATGAGATAGAAAATCAACAAGTGTATAGAAAAAAATGAAAAACAAAATTAGCCAACAATATCTGAAATAGGTAGCACTTTAGCAGAATACACATTTTTTCCCCAAATGTTCTGCAGTGTTCACTAATATAGATTATACAATGAACATAAAACAAACCTTAAAAAGATAACACAAAGAAAACAGGAATTTCCAAACACTTGAAAATTAAACAGTAGACATATAACAATCCACAGGCTAACAGGGTTCATCAAGAAAGATAAATATACATAAAACTGGATAAAATAAAAATACAACACATTAAAATAAGTCAGATACAGCTATGGCACTGCTGAGAGGGAAAATTATAGCACTACATGATTATATTAGAGAAGAAGAAACATCTCAAATCAATAATATAAAGTCTGGAGTTCCCGTCGTGGCGCAGTGGTTAACGAATCCGACTAGGAACCATGAGGTTGCGGGTTCTGTCCCTGCCCTTGCTCAGTGGGTTAACGATCTGGCGTTGCCGTGAGCTGCGTGCGGTGTAGGTTGCAGACACGGCTCGGATCCCGCGTTGCCGTGGCTCTGGCATAGGCCGGTGGCTACAGCTCCGATTCGACCCCTAGCCTAGGAACCTCCATATGCTGCGGGAGCGGCCCAAAGAAATAGCAAAAAGACAAAAACAACAACAACAACAACAACAACAACAAATAATAATAATAATAATATAAATTCCTATATTAATAAACTAGAAAGAGAAAAGCAAAGTATCTAAAGCAACAGGAAGGAGTGAATAAAACAAAATAAGAGTAAAAATCAGTGAAATTAAAAACAATAGTGGATATTAATAAAAAATAGGAAAAACAGACACTTTCTGCTTGCAAAAGCTAAAAGTATTCATCACCATCAGACTCATCTTAAAAGAAATGTTACATAAACTCCTTCAAGAAAGAATAAAATTTGAAGAGAATTTAGACCTATAGAAAGGAATGAGGAGTACAGGAAATGAGAATCACATCGGGAAACCTATGGGAATATTATAGTATAGCATAATTTAAACATGATACATTTAAATAATAATATAATATAGGGTTAATAACATATGTAAAAGAAAAATGTTACAAAAGTACAAAGGTTGGGAAGAAGGAATGGAAGAGATGAAAAAATAGATGAAATTTGCTACTGCAAATTTTTATACTGTATGTGAAGAGGCATAATACCACTTGAAGGTAGACTATGGTAAGTTAAAGATTATCCTATATACCCTAAATAAAACACTGAAATATAAAAAGGAAAAAAAAAACTTTAAGGAGTTCCTGTTGTGGTGCAGTGGAAATGAATCTGACCAGTAACCATAAGGTTGCGGGTTCAATCCCTGGCCTCGCTCAGGGGGTTAAGGATCCGGCATTGCCGTGAGTTCTGGTGTTGGTTGCAGATGTGCTTGGATCCCGCATTGCTGTGACTGTGGTGTAGGCCAACAGCTGTAGCTCTGATTTGACTCCTAGCCTGGGAACTTCTATATGCCAAGGGTACAGCCCTAAAAAGCAACAAAACAAAACAAAACAAAAAACAGAAATAACAAAGCAAAAAGTTATAGCAAATAATCTAGGTAAAGAGATAAGAAATCATAAGAAACATTTTATTAACCCAAAAGAAAGTCTAAAACTAGGGGAAGGGGAACGAATAGCAGGTGGGACAAGTGAAAAACGAATAGTAAGATGACAGATTTAAATCTTACATATTAATATTCATATCAAATGCGGACAGTATGTGAAAGTTAGGGACTGTCAGACTGGATAAAATAGCAAGATCCAATAAAAATGATGTCAACAAGAAATATGCTTTAAATATAAAGACACAAGTAGGTTAAAAGGACAGAAAGTCTCTTTTTCTTTTTGCAGGTAATACACAAAATTTAACAAATATTTACTGAGCACCTCCTATGAACCAGGAATATGTGAGAAAAACCATTAAGAGAACAAAAGAATTTTAAGAATTCATTCAGGTGCAGACACACACACAACAAGCAGATACCCTGAAATCCCAGGGATAGACTGTAAGCAAAATTAGACATTACACTGATCCTTTGCTTGATTTCATGATCATATCCTACTATGAAATAATTTTTAAATGAAAAAAACAAGAGTAGATAAAAGATACACTGTGCTACTTCTAATCAAAAGAAAACTTGAGTGGTTATATTATTATCAAAATAATTACATTTCAGGCCAATTAATAATATAAAGGAATGGGTTACCGAATCCAACTAGGAACCATGAGGTTGCGGGTTTGATCCCTGCCCTTGCTCAGTGGGTTAACAATCTGGCGTTGCTGTGAGCTGTGGTGTAGGTTTCAGACGCGGCTCAAATCCTGCGTTGCTATGGCTCTGGCGTAGGCTGGCAGCTACAGCTCCGATTCGACCCCTAGCCTGGGAACCTCCATATGCTGTGGGAGCGGCCCAAGAAATGGCAAAAAGACAAAATAATGATAATAATAGTAATAATATAAAGGAATCAGAGTTCCCATAGTGGCACAGTGGTTAATGAATCCGACTAGGACCATAAGGTTGCTGGTTCGATCCCTGGCCTTGCTCAGTGTGTTAAGGATCCGGCATTGCCGTGAGCTGTGGTGTAGGTTGCAGTTGTGGCTCAGATCTGGAGTTGCTGTGACTATGGCGTAGGCCGGCGGCTATAGCTCTGGTTGGAGCCCTAGCCTGGGAACCTACCTATGCCAGGAGAAGCAGCCCTAGAAAAGAAAAATAAATAAATAAATAAATAAATAAAGGAGTCACTTCATCAAGAGAACTCAGCAGTTCGAAACACTCTGCTCCTGACAATAACAGAACTTCAAAATCCATGAAGAGGAAATGGTTAGAAGCACAAGGAACTATATATAAATCCATAATTGTAGTCTGAGATTTCAAAACCTCTGCCTCAATAAATGCTAGAACAAATAGACAGAAAATCAGTAAGAATATAAAATATTTCAACAACATTATTAACTGACTTGACCTGATTGACATTTATAGAACATTCTATTTAACAACCACACAATACACATTCTTTTCAAGTACACATGGAGCATTTAAGCAAGACACACCATATTCTGGACCATAAAACAACCTGCAATAAATTTAATAGAATTCCAGGCATACAAGTATCTTCTCTGATACAATTGGAAATTAAAAATTAATAATGGCAATATCCCTGGGAATTTCCAAATATTTATAAGCTAAATAACACACTCCTATATAAGCCATGGCTCACAAAAGCAATCAAAAAGGAAGTTAGAAACTATTTAGAAATGAATAAACATGAAAACACACACATCAAATTTGTGGGAGGCTGCTAAAATAGCACTGAGGAGACATTTCGTAATAAGAATTCTTGAACAGCAGTCTCAAATCAATGAACTCAGCTTCATGTTAAGAAACTGGAGAAAGAGAAAATTGGACTCAAATTAAGTAAAAGAAAGGAAATAATAAAAATCAGAGCAGAAACTAATGAGGTAGAAAACAATATAAAAGAAAAAAATCAATGAAACAAAAGAATAGTTCTTTGAGATTAAAAAAAATTGATAAACCTCTAGCCAGACTGTTCAGGAAAATATTGTGAAGAAACAAATTATCAGAATCAGGAATTAGATACATGGTATCAAGACAGACTCTACAGACAACAAGGTAATTCTAAAGAAAACAAAGATTGATGAAAAAATAACTTTATGAAAATAATAAAAGATGAGATGAAAAAATTCCTTGAAAGGTATGAACTACCAAAGTTTACTCAAGAAATAGATAATAATCTGAATAGTCATATACTTATCAAAGAAATGGAATATGTAGTTAAATACCTTTTCACAAAGAAAACAGAAGCCTCAAATGGGTTCAATGATAAATTCTACCAAACATTCAGGCAAAAAATAATACCAACTACACAAATTCTTTTTCTACAGAAACTGCATAAAGAAAAAAAAACTTGAAAAGGCCAGCCTCTCCCACTCTGAAAAACCAGCCGAAACCAGTACAAGAGGAGAAAACTAGAGATCGATAAACGTTACGGTTATATTCACAAAAATCCCAAACAAAATTTTAGCAAGAGGAATATAAGGAAAAGGATAATGCAGCTTGGTTTAACATTGGAAAGTCAATTAATATAATTCAACATTTAACAAAAGATGCAGAAAAAGATCTGCCAAAATCCAACATTCACTCCTGTTTTTCAAAAATCTCTCGGTGAAATAGGAACAGGAGAGAACTTCTATAGCCATTTATAAAACCAACAGCTAATACCATACTTAATAGTGAAAAACTGAAAGCTTTTCCTTTAAATGTGGGGAAAAAGACTAACAAGGTCCACTCTCACCACTTCTGTTTAGCAAAGTACTGAGGGGCTAGCCAGTGCAATAAGAAAAAAAAAGAAATAAGCATCCACACTGGAAAAAAAAGTAACATAGTCCTTATTCACAGACAACACAATCATCTATGTAAAAAACCTGATGGAATTTACCCCCAAAAGCTATCGAATAAATGAGTTCAGCAAAATCTCAGGATACAAGTTTGGTGCAAAAACCAATTGTATATTTATATACTAGGATTGAACAATCAGAAATGGGAATTTTTTAAACACCATTTATAATAACATCAAAAATATGAAATACCTATGAATAAATCTGAGGAAAGATGTACAAGAACTGTACAATGATAACTACAACTACAAAAAGAAAGAAATTAAAGGCCTAAATCTATATAGGAGATACACATTGACCATGTATAAAAAGATGGAGTATTGTTAAGATTTCGATTTTCCCAGAATTGATCTACACACAATCCCAATTAAAATTCCAGCAAGCCTTTTTGTAGAATCTGACAAACTGATTCTAAGAGCTATAGGTAAATGCTAATGACTGAGAATAGCCAAAACATTCTGAAAAAGAACATCTTTAGAGGAATAATACACCTTGATTTTAAAATCTTACTAAAAGCCACAATAATCAATACAGTGTGGTATTGGCATCAAGATTGACAAAGATAAATTGAAGAGCAAGTCCAGAAATAGACACATATATACAATTGATTTTTGACAAAAATGCAAAGGCAATTGAATGAACAATAGTAGTTTTTCAACAAAAAAGTTGGTTGGAACAACTGGACATCCACATGCAAAAAAAAAAAGAATGCCAATCCATACTTCCCATACCTCATACCATTAACAAGAATTAGCTTAATATGGAACATAAAACTTAAAAAAATAAAACTTCTAGAAGAAAACATATAAGAAAATCTTTGTGACCCTAGTTTAGGAAAGGATTTCTTAGATATGACATCAAAACCAGATTCATAAAATATTCCAAAATGAAAAACTAGGCTTGGTGAAAATTAAAAACTTGTGCTTTTCGAAGACACTAAAAAAAGAATAAAAAGATAAGCCATAGACCAAGAGAAAATAACTATGAATCATATATCTGAAAGAGTACTTGACTCCAGAATATATTTTTAAAACTTTTAAATGTCAATATTAAAAATATAAATAACAAAACAAAAAAGGGCAAAAAGTTGAACAGATTTATCAGCAAAGTTAAACAGATGGTTGTGGATCACCTATACTTTAATAAAAATTAATTAAAAAATTACAAAGATGGCAGATAAGCACATGAGAAGATGCTCAACACCATTAGTCATTATTTTCAACCTAGGAGAATGCTATTCCCAGCCAAACTATCAAACAAGTATGAATGCAAACGAAGTGCAGTTTAAGATATGTAAAATCTTACCAACATATATACACCAACTAAATTGAAAGAATAAAGAAAGAGAAAGAAAGAACAAGAAAGAGAAAGGTGTGGGCTGCAGAAAACAGGAGATCTGACCTAGGAAGGGAGGGAAGAGACCAGCATGATGGTGAATGGAAGTGTCCTGTGCAGACAACTGTTCAGATCAGACTGAAAAGAATGAAGGTTCCAGGAGAGATGTCTCCAGGGATAAAAATGTCACCACTCTATTGGATGATGGCCTTGACTGTAGTGAGTGAAACTGCATGGTTCTATCAGAAAGTCTGAGGTCAAGTGGGTTATAGGTATATATCATTTTAAAGGGGGGAAAATCACAACTATTAGCGTGAAGGAAGACAAAAAAGTTTTACAACTGACAAAGTGTAGTTACGGTGCATGATTCAGCTGTGAACTATTCTGCAGTGTGGAATTGCACAGTTCCACCCCTCACTGACGCCAAGCTGACTCTAAGTAATTTGTATTCATTAAATGAGTTCTATGCCTGTTAGAAAGTGGCAGAAGAGTGGGAGCAAGGGGGTTCTGAGAAATGTTGCTGTTTAATCATAATGACTGTGACACTGGCATCAAACCTTCTTAATGTCTTATGGAAGACTTGGAAGAAATGTTCCCAAGTCACATACCTTTTACATGACTTGTTTTACCATCAAAATCCACCTGCCTTGTCTCTAAGATAAGCTTACCCTTTATTTTTACAGAGACCTCCCCAATAGTGGTAAGAATTCTGACCATTACAAGACTCTTTACTTCATCTAAATCAAAGCCAAATGCACAGGGTGGGGGAGGGATAAGAATTTATAGGTATATGCATGTGTACGTGCAGAGAAGGTGGGTATTTTAAAGAATTAAAACTTTCATTTTTTTTCCTTACAAGAAAGTTGTCAGCTCACTGGGAAGAAAGACAGGCACATCTCTAAATGGTGTGTCTTGTGGGCCTCGGTTCTCCAGCTTACTTTTTTTTTTTTAAAGAGCATTTTATAAAGATGTCCTCCCAAAATGTGTATCTTAGAAATTACAGTCTCTGTTAATCCCTAGAACAGAAAGTAACAATGATCAATGAGCTTTTTGATTTCTCATCAAATAAGCAAGTGGGGAGAGGATTATAGAAGTGGCAGCTCTGATAAATACTATTTGCACCATGACTCCATGACACAGGAAGAGGACATCTAAGGAACAGGTTTGATCCTATCCTCTGTGGCACTCACAGCAGCACCTTGGTCCCCACAGCCGGGTTCCATCTTTCTAAATCAAAATTTAAGATCACAACATGATTTAACCGCTAGAGGGAGTTTAAGCCACTATCAAGTATAATGGAAAAAAGAGGGGCCACATAAAAGAAGGCTTTTTTCTCACTTGGAGCCATGGCTCTAACTCTTTGAAAAAATGTATTACAGAAATATCAAAGAGTTTTTAAAGAAATATCAGGGATTTTTTTTAAGGTAGTGACAGGTATAGTTTTCTGTTTCTTTGCAATGTTGGAAGTGTTCATTTTCGAGCGATTAAAATATTGCCAGTGACATAAGTTTTTCTCGATCCTGTAGCAAGTGATACGACCTCCAGTTTAGTATTTATAAGATATTGATAAGTGTTCTCCTCAATTACGTATTAGCCAACACAGCCCTGTATGTGTATTTATTAAGAAATCAGTCTTTCAGTCCAGACAGACCAGAATTTAACCTTGCCTTAGCACTTTGGGCTATGTAGCCAAAGACTATGTAATTAAGTGCTCTAATTAACATAAGGTTCTAGGTTCCTCTTCTGTAATATGAGGGTACAGGGATTTGTAAACGTATATTAGATAGTGCAACACCTCAGTGTGCTACTGGATGTAAAAAAACCGAGGGAACGATAGGTTTTCCAGTAGGTAGTCACTACACTATAAACCTACTGACTGAATAAGAGTTCCTTAATCCCTCCTCCCAAAGTCATTTCAGCATCAAAGCATGTAAATGCTGAAGCAAATCTGAGATACAACACTTGGACACGTGACCATATGGCAAAACATACTGATTTCTGTGGCCAACCCTGAGGAAGGGCCCAAGAATTCGTACCTTTAAAGCTTACATTCACTCAGAAAGCAGTGGGAAGTCCATGTCACTTTCTAGGTCCATAGCAACCTTTTTTTTTTTTTTTTTGTCTTTTCGCTATTTCTTGGGCCGCTCCCTCGGCATATGGAGGTTCCCAGGCTAGGGGTCCAATCAGAGCTGTAGCCACCGGCCTACGCCAGAGCCATAGCAACGCGGGATCCGAGCCGCATCTGCAACCTACACCACAGCTCACGGCAACGCCGGATCGTTAACCCACTGAGCAAGGGCAGGGACCAAACCCGCAACCTCATGGTTCCTAGTCGGATTCGTTAACCACTGCGCCACCACGGGAACTCCCATAGCAACCTTTTAATAAGGATACTTTTTAAGGTTACAGAGGTGGCCTGACTGTAATAGGAAATGTGGTTTTTTCCCCCCACAATTACATATCTTCTTAGGACATGCAGAGTTGAGCAACTCTTACCACTACCTAATTTAATTAATTATTTATTTTTTTCTTTTTTACCACACTCATGGCACGTGGGAGCTCCCAAGCTAGGGGTTGACTCAGAGCTGCAAATAGGGCCTATTCCCCAGCCATGGCAACACTGGATGGAACTGCATCTGTGACCTACACTGCAGCTTGCCGCAACCCTGGATTCTTAAAGCACTGAGTGAGACCAGGGATCAAACTCACATCAAAGAACATTGGGTTCTTAATCTGCTGAGCTACAATGGGAACTCTACCACAATCTAATTTTAGAATAATTTCATCACCTCCCCAAAACAAATGCCCCAATACCCATAAGCAGTCACCATCCAACCCCTTCTACCCCAAGGCCCTGACAATTATCAATCTGCCTTATGTCTCCATAGATTTGCCTACTCTGGTGATTTTATATAAACGAAATCATACAATGAGTGGTCTTTTCTATTCGACTTCTTTCACTTAGCATCACGTTTTCAAGGTTCGTCCATGTGCACGCCTATGGCAGCACTCCATCCCTTTTTATGAGTGAATAATATTCCACTATACAGAGAATTCACATTTTATTTATCCATTCATCCACTGATGGACAATTGGACTGCTCCCCTTGTCCCCTTGGCTAGAAACATGTGTGTACAAATTTTGTGTGGATGTTTTGGTTTCATTTGGGTATTTACCTAAGTGTAGAATTGCTGGATCATAGGTAATTCTATGTTTAACTGATGAGAAACTGCTGAGCTATTTCCCAAACAGCTGCAGCATTTTATATTTACACAACAGCACTATATGAGGGTTCCAATCTCTTCACATCATTGTCAACACTTGATATTGTTTGTCTTTTTTGGTAACAGCCATCCCACTAGGTGTGAAGTGGTATCTATGGTTTTGATTTGCATTTTCCTAATGATTAATGATGGTGAACATCTTTCTATGTATTTATCAGTCATTTGTATATCTTTTTGAAGAAATGCCTATTCAATCCTTTGCCCATTTTAAAATTGGGATGTTTGGCTTTTTACTGTGGACTTATATAGGCACTCCTTATATATTCTGGATACAATTCCCTCATCAGATATAATTTGAAAATATTCCATTCTGCAGGTTGTCTTTTCACTTTCTTGAAGGTATTCTTTTAAGTGGAAACTTTAAAACTTTAATAAAATCCAATTTATCTATTTTTTTCATTCCTCCTCTTTGTGTTATATCTAAGAAACTACTGCCTAATCTAACATCATAAAAATTTACTTCTACACTTTCTTTATTTACAGTTTCAGCTCTTGTATTTATGTCTATGATCCATACAGAGTTCACCTTTGTATACAGTGTGAGGTAAGGGGCTACCTTCACTCCTTTGCATATGGAGAAAACTGTTAAGAGTTTTCACTAAACCATATTTTGCTTGTAAGAAGTGTGACACTATACCTTGCCTATACACATAAATGATATATTCAGTCAATTAGTCAACAAATACACAGCAGGGACAACATTTTGAGGTAAGACCTGATCAGTCTCTCTTCCCCTGTTTTTCCCTTTCTTTCCCAATACTGAAGCAGATAGCAGGTTCCAGGCTTCCTTGCCAAGGAGAAGCTTATGTAAGGTAGCTTCCTGACTCCTGTTTCTCCAAACACCTAAATTCTGGGCCCACAGATTCCCAGAACTGGCCGATTATACTGTCCAGAAGAACAAGAAAAAATAGATTTCCCTTATGCCAGAGGAGAGAGGAGGTCCCCAGAGATGAAGGCAGAAGGAAGGCAAGAAGAGGGTACAGAGACGGGGAGCTCTGCATGGGGTTTCCCAGACACAGTGCTGAGAGGAATGGCTGGGGTGGCATCTAATGATACATATCCCAGCCCAGATTCTCATAAAGCAGCTAATTATCACTAAACAACAATGGCTTATGATGACAGAAACAATGGCAACAACTGACCCAACATTAGATGTCATACCCTTCCCTCCCCACACCTGTACCCACTACCCTGAGCAATTGTGTGGTGCGCAACCTGGGTGCTCTCCTGAAATCCTGGCACATCCCAAAGAAGCAAGGATCTTCAATGAAACCCCAGAAGCACCAAGGTTACATTTTTTTCTTTACCCTTAAGGCAAAATGGCAACTCAGTCAGAAATTAAATTTCTATGAAGCAGTTATATTTTTGGCCCCTTTCAGTTTATGGACTGACCTTCATATGTTACACACCAAGTACTGACAACCCACTATGCACAGGGCATCCTCCTAAGCTAGGCTGAGGTGGAGAATATAGTCAATCAAGTCATGGTTAGCCAAGGCATATATAGTCTGGTGAGAGCAAACATGAATAAACTGTATCTACCGATGACTACACACCACTTATGTGTACACCTTGTATGACATTCTTTTTGCAAATGGATCGAATTTAATGGACTCTTCCTCACAAAAGGCCTTTGAGGTTCAGAGGTTCAAGGGACTTGGCTAAGGATACATGCTAGTAATTGCTGGGGCTTGGATATGAACTAAGGTGTGTCTGACTCCAGCCCATTTTCATTCCTCTCCCAAGGAGAGGCCAATCTGAATGCTACTTTTTTTTTTTTTTTTTTTAGGGCTGCACCCATGGTATATGGAGGTTCCCAGGTTAGGGGTCAAATCAGAGCTGCAGCTGCCAGCCACAGCCACACCAGATCCGAGCCTCATCTGTGACTTACACCTCAGCTCATGGCAACGCTGGATCTGAACCCACTGAGTGAGGCCAGGGATTGGACCCGCATCCTCACGGACACTAGGTCAGGTTCTTAACCTGCAGAGCTGAAATGGGAACTCCCAAGTGCTATCCTTTGATAACTCAATGCCCACTGGAAATAGACTTTGGCTTATATTTTCTAAGAGATGGGATGAGACTAAGTCAGGCCAACCTTCTTTATCTTGATGTGCACTGGCAGATGACTAGCCAGAAGCCTGAGGTTGGACAGAAGTCAGCCAAACTGGCTCCCATGATGAAGAGAAATGTGGCCTTGATTGACTCTGTCAAGGTCTTTCAACCGGTCTTTCAAACAGCTGCTTTCTATTATCAATCACATCATCTATATGTGCAGCAAAGAAATAACAGCTCAGTTGTGGTGGGTGGAGGGTAGGTGGGGGAATCCCAACTTTTCTATCTCTGTGCAGAAGGCAGAATCTGGTTATAAGCAAAAGGGAAATTTTTCGTATAAGGAAAAATCCCACAGAGCTGTTCTGCTTTGAGATACTGGCACTCAACTCGGGGCCTACGAAATTATTTTAAATTCTTGTGTGAAGCTTCCTAGAAACAATAAAAGGAAAATAAGTTGACTTTGGCAATGAAATGCTAATGGCTTTTCCTTATGTATTAATCTTCTGAACAAATGGTGACAATGAAAGGAGGCATATAAATGCTGTGAAAGCCATGATTTATATATTTTCTGTTGCTGCTTCTGCTATTTGATTCTGGGCAGATGACTAAACCAAATCTCAAATCCCAAAGAGAAGCATACAGAGCCGAAGAGAAAAATAGAAAACATGGAGAAATTTAAATCACAAGGAGCTAATGTCTCTTCCTTGGGGTCCTCTTCTGAAGAATAAATCTCTCCCTATTTGGGATTATATAACCACTGAACTTTCATTTTCTCATGTACAAACTGATCTTCAGAGGTGAGGACCCTGAAAAATCATTTGGTCCAATGTCTCCTTTTGTAAAGAGGAACGTCTGAGATTATGAGACATTAAGTGACTTGTACAATGGCATATGTTCACTGGAATAAACACTATTAAGATTTTAATTAAGTGGGAAGGGTACTGACTTCAGAAGGAGAAGACCTGGACTCTATGCCCATTCAGCCATGTATGAGTTTATAAAATGAATATCTCTGCCCCCTTTGAAAGGGCTATAATTCTGTGAACATGAGGATCATGTTAGTTTTTGCTTTTAAAAACTTAGTAGCTTTCTTCGCAGTTACGATGAAGGGACAATGCATACAATGTTTATGAGCATGGGCTTTAGAGCCAGACTTACTCCCTTGCCATCCCAGTTCTCACAGGTTACCTTTCTGCCTCTTCAGCAAAATGGAAACTGTAAAAGCACCCGCCACATGCCGCCCTTAGAATGATTGAACAAGATAACACGTTTCAAGAAGTCAGCACACTGCATGGCACGACAGCAGGTGCTCAGTTAGCACATGCTGCCATGATATGATCATAAAGCAACCATAAAGATGATCATAAAGATGATCAAAGAGTTGACATCTTTGTGTGCATTAAAGGAAGGCATCCCTTGTTCTGGGCTGATGCAGCCCAAATGCTAAGGTCCCCATGAAGGTTGGATCTCATTCTCCATGGTTATGTCTGGCTCTAAAGAAATCATTTCCCCAAATCCTTTGCATGTAGTCAATGACATGTGTTTGTTATAATGTAGGCCTTCTAGAAAATGCTTCCAAAGGGCCCTACTTAGACGGCAGGAAAAATTTTGCTCTTCTTTTCCTTCTTTCTGCCTAGAATGCAGAAGGAATGGATGGGGTGACAGCAGCCTATTGATCATGAGGGAAGGGCTAAAAGACTTTCAGAAATTCAGTTCTTCAGCCAATAATTCAAGGCCAGCAACCACTAACCTATGGACTTTGCTTCATGAGGAAAACAAAATCATTTACATTTTTTAATCTACTATTATCAAAATAAAATTCCTAACCAAAATACCCTCCAGAATCCACTTCTCTTTTCTGATCAAATATTTGTAGACCTCGGACTTCCTGTGTGGCTCACAAAATATTTGTAGAACTGCCTGGTCAGCCACTTATTTCTGGCCACTTAGGGGTCCTAAGTTAGATCCTCATTGTCTATCACTTAGATTTTTTTTTTTTTTAACAAAAATGTAAAAAAACTGCCCTCAAAGTCCTTGCTATTCCAAGTGTGGTATGTTTGCCAGAGGCACAAAGGTCACCTAGGAACTTGTTAGAAAGGCAACATTTTCAGCCCCATCCAGAAATAGTGAATTAGGATCCCCAGTGATTTCTGTGCACACTAAAGTCTAAGGCTCTGCACTAGACTTCCAAACTCTGCTGTCATTCCTCTTAAACACTACAGCCAAAATCATCCTCCTGAAGCACATGAGTAGTTTTCTAATAGCATCACTTTCCTCAAAAACCTCTAAGGTCTCCGTACTGCCTACAAACTAAAGTTTAGACTCCTTATCCTGAAAAGATTTTCTATGGTCTTGTGTTGTCCTGAAAGTGCCCAACGAAGTGACTGCCACACACATACAAGGCAGGCAATAAATACTATTCTGCATAAAAGAAAGCAAAAAGTGAGTGTACCCAAGAAAGAACATATTTCTTAATTCTGGCTTTCCCATGCCAGGCACTGAGGATACAGTGGTATGAAAAACCAGACACTGTCCCTTGCCTTCATGGAGGTTAGAGACCGACTGGAAGGACAAGATCTTAAAAAGAAATAAAACTATGTAGTGATAAATTTTAAGTGCTAAGAAGGAAATGAATGGGGAGTTCCTGTTGTGGCTCAGTGGGTTACAAACCTGACTGGCATCCATGAGGATGCCAGTTCCATCCCTGGCCTTGCTCAGTGGGTTAAGGATCCCACATCGCTCTGGCTGTGGAACAGGCCGGCAGCTGCAGTTCTGATGTGACCCCTAGCCTGGGAATTTTCATATGCCATGGGTGCAGCCCGAAAGAAAGAAAAGAAAGAAAAGGAAATGAATGGACAATGACACAGTAAGCTAGACTGGTCAGAATGGCCCAGAGTTTGGGGAGCCAGTTGAGGGGCTATTCCAGGTAGAGGAACAGCCGGCACAACGCCTTGAATGTGGCCTGTCTAAGGATCAGAACAAGAGCTGCCCTTTTAGGCTTACTCCAAATTCCGGGAGGAAGGTGGTATGGGCTTCACCTTCCAAATCACTTAAGAGAGCATGAGGGCTTTCTTTTCCCTGACAGATGTCTTCACTGGCACCACGAATGGGACAGAGAGCAGGGTATGCTTCAGAATCCTGTGAATCCAACCCTGGAAATCAGACGCAGTGAAACTGGAATCTCAACTCTGCCACTTACCAGCTCTCAACTCCCTGGACGCCCAAAGCCTCTTCTTCCTCAGATAAGAAGTGGGTTTAAGAACAGAACCAACTTTGCGGTTATTGTGAACGTTAAGGGAGATGATGCTGGTAAAGCTCCCCAGAACACTGCCACCCACATCGACGCTGACCTGAATATTAGAGGTTACAAGATTGTGGTGATGATGATGATGGTGACAGTTAACTATTGTTAGCTGCGGGCAGAGGGCTTATCCTGGATACTCCAGTTCTCCTCCCCCCATCTCGTCTCCCACCCCCAGGCCTTCAGGCCCTGCCAACCCCGGCAACCTCCCACCGCGCGCGAGGCTACAGTGACCTCAGGGCGGGCGCCGGGCGCCGCCGCCGGACCCCGGTTACCTGGGGCCAAACGCGACCTGTCGCCACCTCGCGTCCTGGGCCCTGCCTCCCTCCCGGCTGCCTCCCGGCCCGCAGCTGCGGCAGCGGCGCCCCCAGCCCGGCCCGGCCCGGGCGGCGCGGGATTCCTTGGCGGGGCTGGCGGCGGCGGCCACGCGGCGCGCTCCGGCGGAGGGGAGGGGGCTCCGCGGCGGCGGCGGCGGCGGCGGCGGCGGCGGCGGCGGCGGTGGCTGCAGCAGCGGCAGCGGCGGGCCCGGCGGGGGGCAGAGCCCAGAGGCGCGGCGGCAGCGGCGGCGGCAGCGGAGGAGGAAGAGGAGGAGGATGCAGGGAGCTGCGGGCGGCGGCGCGGCCCGGTCCGCAGTGAAGCCCGCGGCGCCCGAGGCGCAGGGAGTGGCCGTCGCCTCCCGCGTGCACCATTCCTGAGATGGCGGCGGCGCGGCGGCAGCTCGGGGAGCCGAGGAGGGGCCAGCCGGGCGCGGGCTGAGCCCCGCCGGCCCGGGAGCTCGCCTGGGACCCGCGTGGTTGGTGGAGCCCCGGCGGGGAGCCAGGCCTGCGGAGCGGCGAGGCCAAGGGCGGCCCCGGAGCGGAGCGCAGCCTGGCCCTGGGAGGCCGCGATGGCGAACGTGAGCGAGCCGGGCGGCGGCGGAGGCGAGGCGGCCGCCCTGGGCCTCAAGCTGGCCACGCTCAGCCTGCTGCTGTGCGTGAGCCTGGCGGGCAACGTGCTCTTTGCGCTGCTCATCGTTCGGGAGCGCAGCCTGCACCGCGCCCCATACTACCTGCTGCTTGACCTGTGCCTGGCCGACGGGCTGCGCGCACTCGCCTGCCTCCCGGCCGTCATGCTGGCGGCGCGGCGGGCCGCGGCCGCCGCGGGGGCGCCGCCGGGCGCGCTCGGCTGCAAGCTGCTCGCCTTCCTGGCCGCGCTCTTCTGCTTCCACGCCGCCTTCTTGCTGCTCGGCGTGGGCGTCACCCGCTACCTGGCCATCGCGCACCACCGCTTCTACGCCGAGCGCCTGGCCGGCTGGCCGTGCGCCGCCATGCTGGTGTGCGCCGCCTGGGCGCTGGCACTGGCCGCGGCCTTCCCGCCGGTGCTGGACGGCGGCGGCGGCGGCGAGGACGAGGACGCGCCGTGCGCCCTGGAGCAGCGGCCCGACGGCGCCCCCGGCGCGCTCGGCTTCCTGCTGCTGCTGGCCGTGGTGGTGGGCGCCACGCACCTCGTCTACCTCCGTCTGCTCTTTTTCATCCACGACCGCCGCAAGATGCGGCCCGCGCGCCTCGTGCCGGCCGTCAGCCATGACTGGACCTTCCACGGCCCTGGCGCCACAGGCCAGGCGGCCGCCAACTGGACGGCTGGCTTCGGCCGCGGGCCCACGCCGCCCGCGCTCGTGGGCATCCGGCCTGCCGGGCCCGGCCGCGGCGCACGCCGCCTCCTCGTGCTCGAGGAGTTCAAGACGGAGAAGAGGCTGTGCAAGATGTTCTACGCCGTCACTCTGCTCTTCCTGCTCCTCTGGGGGCCCTATGTCGTGGCCAGTTACCTGCGGGTCCTGGTGCGGCCCGGCGCTGTCCCCCAGGCCTACCTGACGGCCTCCGTGTGGCTGACCTTTGCACAGGCCGGCATCAACCCCGTCGTGTGCTTCCTCTTCAACAGGGAGCTCAGGGACTGCTTCCGGGCCCAGTTCCCTTGCTGCCAGAGTCCCCAGGCCACCCAGGCCACCCTCCCCTGCGACTTGAAAGGCATCGGTTTGTAAGGGGACCTCCTGCCACCTGCACCCCAACGCAGCCTTTCCCTTTGGCTTGGACAGTGACGTCGTTTCTCCCCCCTTCTGCGCCCCGTTTAATTTTCTAAGCTGCCTTCAAAACGCCTTTGAGAAGTGGCTCGTCACTTACTTGGATTGTACAGACTCCTTGAGAGGGGGCGGTGGTTTCGAAGTTTCAGCCCCACCCCAGCTCTCCACGTTCGTCCTCCTAAATATATTTTCATTCTGACAGTAGAGACCCTGGAGTCTTTGTACTGGTACTGATGTCTTTTATTCCATATGTTACTCCTTTTTTTTTTTTTTTTAAATTAAATAAAGGCTAAACTAAATTTCTTCATGCAACCTTTCCTAAAGGCCATGGCCAGTTTTCTACAGAAGCTATTTTTGACAACCTCAAGTGGCATTACCTTTTTGCAGTGAAGTAGAGGAAACCAGGGGGGCTTCACAAGTCTCATTTCTTGAGGGTCTTCTGTTGGAAGCAGGAGAAGGAGGGAAAGTTGTCTCAAGTTCCCTCTGAATTGCCGGCCTTGGGGTCGTGGGGACTGCTCTGGTTCTTTGAAGGCGTTGAGAACTTTGTGCAGTATTGATTCTGAATTGAAAGCAGAAAATGGGAGTGAGTAGCAAGGCAGTGGTTTGTAGTTGGTAACAAGTAATGCAAGTCAGATGTTTCCTACCTTGCTTTATACCACTAGAAACAGCCCATCAGCAGACAATTGCTCTTTGTATTATACCAATCTTGAGTGGAAACATTTCTGTAAAATTGTAACTTTCAAAAGAGTAAAAAGTGTCTTGGTTAGTAATGGTGTTGGAGAACATACAGTATTGCATGTTTTTGTGTGTACTGATTGTGGTTCGAAGATGGGAGGGCTCTGAGACAAGCGGAGTACTAAATCAAAAGTTATTTAGGTATTTTTTTTGCCAATAAAAAGTAAAATAATTTGGTGGAAACAGCTTGTGCTTTGAGGAGCCCAGTTTTATTCTGTTGTATGAAGCTAATTTCCACTTTGACAATTGTTCTTCTTTTGTTCATGGTATAAATGGATGGAATATAATAATACTCTACTTTGAGACAAAGCATTTCCTTAAAATGTTTGTTAGGTTAAGCTGTGCTGTTCTACTGATGTTTAAGTTAATAATGAGAATTATAATTTTAAATAATGTTTCTTTGTTAGACACAGTGTCATCTTAAATTGAAAGACTAAATTCTGCAAGTACTGTATAATATTTTTTGGCTTATAATGCTACATTTTTATTAATGTATCTTCCGTTTTGAGGATTTATATCTGTATTTCTCTTTGCATTATATAAATATACCAGTATTTTCATTCTGGAGTGGCTTTTTGTTGCTGTTGTTGTTTGAGGCCATGACAGGTAGTAATATACATCTAAGTAAGATACTGATGTTCTGTTATCCTCTTAGTGCATGCTGTCTAGGTGGCCATCGGAATTTCAAGACACTTGGAAGCTTGGTAACCTAAAACAGTATAAAAATCTGCAACTCTTATCTTTAAAAAGAAGAAGCAG
The DNA here is from genome assembly GCF_016906955.1 of Phacochoerus africanus. Lineage (NCBI taxonomy): Eukaryota > Metazoa > Chordata > Mammalia > Artiodactyla > Suidae > Phacochoerus > Phacochoerus africanus. The sequence continues at coordinate 133,453,871 of NC_062544.1, forward strand.
TAGATATATATACTGCCTTAAAACTGTTTTCTATAAACATATAAAATGAGTTCAAGCAAAGTAATCATTCTGATAAAATAATTAAAAATGAGTGCAGTAAATATATTGACATTTATTTCAGTTGAGCATAATCTAAACTATTAAATATTCAGTCCAAGATGGGTAAGTCATAGTAAGAGGGTATGGCCCATTTATCTCAGGTGAATGGTCAGCATTATTTTATTTTGTCTGTAAAAGTCAATCGGTCTATGGAGACAGTCTCGCATTTGGAAAATATGAGTAAATATTAGCTAATTTCTCCCCAGGTCACAAGACCAGATGTTCATTATTCAGTGGCCACTCATCAAAAATCTCAGCTAACCTAAAGACGTAGAAGCCCAGGAAGTGTCTCTCCTCATCTACACCCCCCGACCCAAGTGGTCCAAGTTCAGAAAATAGAACTTGCTAAGCCCGTGTGATGTAAGAATTTTTAGTACCTCTCCTGGCACGGAAACCAAGCTGTCAAGGCTAACTCCTGTGTGACCCCAGCCTTAGGCAGTAGCTCAATCTCCAACTATATATAGCCTTAAGCTCATGGATATTTTTTATAGGAGAATCCATAAGCCAGTGATTCTCGAATTCTAACATTCATAATAATAACTGCCTTAAGTACCTGCAGAGATTATTATTAGAAGGGATCGAGTGACTTCCCTGGTGGTACAGCAGGTTAAAGATCCTGAGTTGTCACTGCTATAGCAAAGGTTCAGCCCCTGGCCTGCAAAGTACCCGCTTCAGGCATAACCAAAAAGAAAAAGGGAAATTAGAAGGAGTTGCAGTGGGGCCCAGGAAAGAGCATTTTAACGAGATTCTGATAAGTTGGAGGCATACCTCAAACCTATGTTTGAACATTATTTACTTAGACACCATGTGTACAAACTTGGTGATCTGGTTTTGTTTTGCTTTGTTCTCACTGGATGGGGGATTTCTAAGGAGAAGTCAGTAATGAGAAATGACAGCCAACTGTAAAGGGAAAAGAAAGAAGAACAAGAGAGGCAGAGAAACTAACCATCCAAGGAAATACTGTTTAGGAACAAAAGTCCCCTCACACCTCAACAGCTATTTTCATCACTGAATTTTTTAACCTGAACTTTGATTGTTAATAAAAAATCATCAAGAAAAGTTTAGTTGTCTTTCAGAAAACTCATTGTACCAGGACAGGTACAATGTATTTGGGGAAGACCACCATTAAAATCATTCATTTTGGAGCTCCGGCTATGGTGCAGTGGGTCAAGAATCCAACTACAGTTGAATCCCCTGCACAGTGCAGTGCCAGTGGGTTAAGGATCTGGCATTGCAGCAGCTTCATCATGGGTCACAGCTGCAGCTAGGATTTCAGTCCCTGGCTGGACAACTTCCAGATGCCACAGGTGTGTGTGGGGGAAACTCAATTTTATTTATTTGAAAAATTAATTTAACATAACCTCACCCCTGTCCTCCCCCAGTGAAATCAATGTGTTATGTATATACTTGAAGCAAAAGAAAAGAGGTTGCTTGTCTATAAATTTTTGTCTGCATGTCCTGCAGGTCAAAAATGAGTATTTTTAGGTCTTTTGATACCATATATGAAATCACTTTGCATAAGGACATATCTACTTAGGTTTCTACCTGACCATGTTCATTTTTTAAAAAATGAAAGATCTCGAGTAAAATGAAGCAAATAAACTGATAACCATAATGATAAATTATAACCTCCATTATCCACCATTCAAACTTGCCAAATCTTATCATTGTTGCCATATTTATTTCTACCTTTCCTTTTCTCCCTTCTTTCCTCCCTCTTTTCTTTCTTTCCAGCCTTGCTTTCTTATTCCTTCTTTTCCTCCTTCCCTCCCTCCCTTTATTTTCTTCCTTTCCTTCCCATTTTGTTCCTTTCTCTCTCTCTCTCTTTTAAAGACATAAAACATGACACAATTATTTCTACAAACATTGGGCATCACCATCAGCCATCTACATTTTCAAATGCCCTGCCCCTAAGAGGTCACAGGGTCCTGGGTCCTGGGGCCGAGTCTGGATGGATCATTGGGTTGGCAGCATTGGTTCTACCCCTTTATGACCCACAGGCTCAAGTACAGATTTCTGGTCTGCCACAGAAGGACTTTCATGGTCCAGCCCCATCACTACCCTGGCCTCATCTTCTTCGTGTATTTCCATCTCTCCCTTCTCTGGTTACCTCTGAATAAGCTCTCCCTGGAAAGCCCACCTCACTCCCCTTTCTCTCCCTGGGAAGCTCTCATTAAATCCTCTGCTAAGGTAGGATTTACAATACTTAATAATTAGGATGGTACAAGCATAACTAACCTGTATGACCATACCTCTGGCTCTTGGCTGAACATCAGGTTTGTGCTGGACTCAGATCCAAGATGTTTGGAAGGCCTTCTTGGCCCAATCACCCCTCCTCTGGGCTCTCATGGTGCGTTGTGTTTACCTTCATGAAGCCTGATGCACGCCTGGCTTTGTGGCTCCCTCTCCAGTCTCACCTCCTCACACTCTCTTTTCAGGCTTCAGCCACTCTGAGTCACTGGCGGTGCCCTGAACAGATCATACCAACATGCCTTTTGCATGTATTGTTCCTCGTGTCCAAAGTCCCTCCTCACTCTTTTCCCAACCTAACTGCTGTTAAACTTTCAAACTTAAGGGGTGACTTCTTAGACATAAAGGGTGAACTAAGCTCTACGGAGAGAGGGAGATTGTCCCAGGGCAGGTCCTGCAAAATTTTCAAGTCTCCAAACTCAGTCATTAAATCTGAGTGCCATGGCAGGCTGAGTAGCAGGCTTACTGTCATTCAAGCTGTCTTGAAATTGAGGTGAATTGAGATGGCTGGAGTCATAAAATGTACTAGACCCAAAATACTGTTTTCTATTTGCCAGACAGATGTGTGACTCCGTGTGACCTTCTAAGACCACTGAACTTCAGGGCCCCCATTGTGAGGGACAAAACAGGTCATTGGAAACTGTCTCCAACCATCCACATTGTAGACCCATATCAATATCCTCGCACTGTTTACTACTGTTTCCAGAGTACATAGAATTAAAAACAAACTTGATCAGAGTCCAGGGATTCTTTATGCTTTTTCTCCAACATGGGCAAAATTTTGGGGTCTAACTCAACCCATGAACAGAGCCCTCTTGCCCTCCCTTTTCCTTCTTTTGGGGATGTCTTTGATGATGATGTGATGCTTGGAGCCACAGCAGCTGTTTTGCAACCATGAGAAGAGATACTGCCAACATTATGAAAATAGTGGACCAGAAAGACAGAAAGAGGAGGCATCTTTTTTTTTTTAACACTGTTAAGGTGCTTACTCAAGCAAGCAAACTCATATCTCTAAATTTTAGATTTCTTGACTTGAAATAATAACTATTACTTCAAACATTAATATTCATAATGACTACTATTTTAAACAATTAACCAACAATACTTAGAATGACTCCATCCTCTCTACTCCCTTGCCTGATATCCTAGAACTATCCTAGAACTATACTGACAAATTTTTAAAAATCAAACCTATTTAATTTACTTTTTCTAACTATCAGATTATTTAGCTGGCTGTTAATTGTTAGATTAACCTGGCTCTGGAAAAAAATATAAAATAGATTTGACTTGATTTCTTAGATTGAAATAAAATCTAGAATATTAAAAAATGCTTTTATAAGGTCAATTCTATTTAATAGCAATTAAAAAAACTGTTATCATGATCAGTATATTTTCAAGCTTTTGATAGACTAAATTTACTACAGGAATCTGGAAAACCACATGAATTAATCTATCAAATCCATAGGAATTTTAAGCAAATAAGAAACCAGTTTCTCTGTTGGGCAGTACAGGAGAACATGAGGACAAGAAAGGTTGAGCTCTCTAGCTAATGAGTTTGAAAGCTAATTGGAGAAACCTGGTAAATATGCCCCAGACCAGAAATCAAGGTAGAACATGATATATGTATGCCAGAAGGGAGATTCAGAAAAAGAGCCTGGAATAACAAGGAAAACAGGAGTTCCTCTTGTGGCTCAGCATATTGAGAACCCAACTAGTATCCATGAGGATGTGTTTTCATTCCCTGGCCTCTTTCAATGGCTTAAGGATCCAGCATTGCCATAAGCTGCAGTGTAGGCCTCAGCTGCAGCTCTAACTGGATCCCTAGCCTGGGAACTTCCATATGCCACAGGTGTGTCCCCCAGAAGGTCCCAATTAAAAAAAAAAAAAAAAAAAACTAAAAAAAATTAATAAAATTAAATTAAAAAAAGAAAAACAACAAGGAGAACAGACCTCATAGTAGATTGCCTGGAAAGGGCCCCCAGCAGTCTATCTCTGATCCCTTAACTGAGGGAAACAGGAAAAAACAGAAGATGGAAGTAAAATTGTTCAGTTTCCATCTTCTGCCTCTTTTTTGTTGTTTTGTTTGTTTTTCCTTTTTAGGGCCACATTAGAGGCATATGGAGTTTCCCAGGCTAGGGGTCAAATCGGAACTGCAGCTGCCAGCCTACACCACAGCCACAGCAAGGCCAGATCCAAGCCTGTCTGCTACCTACACCACAGCTCACGGCAACGTCAGATCCTTAACCCACTGATCGAGGCCAGGAATCGAAACTTCGCCCTCATGGATGCTAGTCAGATTCATTTCCACTGAGCCATGATGGGAACTCCCATCTTCTGCATCTTTCTGACTCCCACATTCTCCCCACTCTGGGGTCTGTTTTCAAAATGAATTTTTCTAAGGGAAATAAAACAATGCAATTCTCTCTTCAAAGTTTTCTGTTCCAATTCTATGTGAATGCTCTAGTGCCAGTAAGGGATGTGGTCATTTTAATGGAGAAAGTTTGTTACACAAAAGCTTTCTGCAGGGAGAACCAGCAAATTAGATTACAAATGTCAGAAATGGAAAGAAATCAAACAGGTAGCCCTCCAGAAGACCACTCCTTTCTCCTCTCAAAGGAAATGGAGTAGTAGGCTTAGACACAGAAAAGGGTATTTTTGTGCTTTTTCTCTGAAGAAAAGGAGAAGAAAAGTTTTAGTAGGTAGTCAACACACCCTGTATCCTGGCAGGCATTTAAGATAAGTAAACTGCTTGAATGTATATCTGAAAGCCTGAAGACTCAAAGTCACTTCAAATTGCACAGAGAAAACAGGCACAAATGTCTTAAGTTGCAACGTCAACGCATGAATGCAACTCTTATTTCTCAGTAACATTAAGGAAACAGGTAAATTAAAGCTGTTACCACTTGGCTTCCAGGAGGAATAATTTAGTCATTTATAAATTAAGTTTTAAGTGGCCAGCCTACTCTAGGTGGAGAGCATGTAAACTCAGAGAAAAGCATATATTTAAAAATATCACCCGATACATTTATATTACCTGAATTATGCCAGACTGCGTAGTTTTCTAGGATGGAAATCTTATTTTCTGCCAGGATGCGATATCTGCGAAGTGCATGCTGTGTTCTGGTTAGAACTTTGTTGGAACCTAGAGGGTGCAAAAAATGGTTTCATTTTCTTTTCTTTCTTTTTTTTTTTTGTCTTTTTTGTTGTTGTTGCTATTTCTTGGGCCGCTCCCGCGGCATATGGAGGTTCCCAGGCTAGGGGTCCAATCGGAGCTGTAGCCACCGGCCTACGCCAGAGCCACAGCAACGCAGGATCCGAGCCGCGTCTGCAACCTACACCACAGCTCACGGCAACGCCAGATCGTTAACCCACTGAGCAAGGGCAGGGACCGAACCCGCAACCTCATGGTTCCTAGTCAGATTCGTCAACCACTGCGCCACGACGGGAACTCCGGTTTCATTTTCTTAAAGATATACAGAGGTGCTACAATTTTGAAAGGCTTTGAAAAATTATTACAGTTTCAATGCTGACAATACATGCCTTATTACAGTATTCTCCAGAGATCATAAAATCTAAAATACATGAGATGAAAATTTTCCGTCTTTTTCACTTAACATTTTTTTTTTTGCTTTTATTCCCCCATGTATTTTCCTCATATAGTTCTCTAGTCTTGACCAACTTGCATTGCAATGTGCTAAGTAGAAGAAAAAAAAGGGAGAACAAACAGGAAACAAGCCCAGTAACAGATATTCATTCCACAGAGTAATATACTAAAGAGTATAACTGTACAGTGTGTGGTTCTTTTAACCCACAGTCATGATCAGTTTAATTTGCATATCTATCTTGAGGAATTATGGGATACCCAGAGCTATTTCTAGAATTTGATTTGCATAACTGTTCTAATCTTTTATAAATAGGGTGACATGTGGTCTGACAAAAGATTTTTTTTAATTTGTAAGTTACTTTATAAGTTTTATAAAGATATTAGAATTAAACACCTTTAGATATATATTTAATATCTGCCTCTATTGACAGGAGCACAATTACACAAAGGTACGATTTGTCTTCTGTTAATGGCATATTACTTTACCTTTTGCTAGTAGGAAAAACAGCTTTGTTCCCTTCAAGTGTGTCATTCGAAGTTTATTCTTTTTTTTAGCATCTGCCAATGAGATTAAAATTTATTTAAACATCATAAGAAAATGTTCTGATACAATGAGCCCCAGTGAGTTTCTCTGTCTCTAAAATACTTTTTTTTTTTTGTCTTTTTAGGGCCACACCTGTGGCATGTGGAAGTTCCTGGGCTAGGGGTCGAATCGGAGCTACAGCTGCTGGCCTACACCACAGTCACAGCAATGCCGGATCTGAGCCGAGTCTGTGACCTACACCATAGCTCAGGGCAATGCTGGATCCTTAATGCACTGAACAGGGCTAGGGATCTAACTTGCATCCTCATGGTTCCTAGCTGTGTTCATTACTGCTGAGCCAAAACAGGAACTCCTTTCTCTAAAACTTGTTAATTCCTGAGTAGATGATATACTTGAGTTTGGAACAGTGGCAGCAAGAAATACATTTACACATTTTCTTAGTGTTTGCTGAGTAGATGATATATTTGAGTTTGGAACAGTGGCAGCAAGAAATACATTTATACATTTTCTTAGTGTTTGGAATATGAATGCTCTTGTTACTAAAGTATATAAGTGAGTTTAACCATTTCTGATTTGAAAATGCTTCTTCCATTGAGTTATCAGTTTCTTATTAAGATATTCCTTCCGGATTGTGATCAAGATAAAAATTCCATTTTGCATGTTTGAACACTATTTTTTACCCTCAAACTCTTCTTTACCTTTTGCCCTATACCTGGGCTAGCAAGCCTCAGTGGGTAGGTATTCTCACCCCAGCCCTGCCTCCTGGCCACAGTAAAAACTAAAACCAGACCATATGATCTGGCAATCCCACTCCTGGGCATATATCCAGACAAAACTTTCATTCAAAAAGGTACATGCTCCGCTATGTTCACTGCAGCACTATTCACAATAGCCAAGACATAGAAACAACATAAATGTCCATCGACAGATGAATGGATTAAGAAGATGTGGTACATATATACAATGAAATAAAAAGGACAAAATAATGCCATTTGCAGCAACATGGATGCAACTAGAGATTCTCATCCTAAGTGAAGTAAATCAGAAAAAGAAAGACAAATACCATATGATATCACTTATATCTGAAATTCAAAAAAAGGCACAAATGATCCCATCTACAAAACAGAAACAGATCATGGACATGGCGAGCAGACTTGTGCTTTCCAGTGGGGAGGGAGTGAGATGGATGGGGAATTTGTGGTAGATACAAACTATTACATTTAGAATAGGTAAGTAATAGGGTTCTACTGTACAGCACAGGGAACTATGTCTAATCTCTTGGGTTAGAGCATGATGGAAGATAGTTGTGAAAAAAAAGAATATATATATATGTGTGTGTGTGTGTATATATGTATGTGTGTGTGTATATATATGTATATATATATATGACTGGGTCACTTTGCTGTATAACAGAAATTGAAGGAACATTTTAAACCAACTGTACTGTAATAAAAATTTTTTAGAATAAATAATTTTTAAAAACCAAAACTAAAACCAAGCAAACTGCCTCGCAGTTGCCACTTTTGACTTGTACCTGCTTTCTTCTAACCAGACCATTCTATGATGTGACGAATTAATCTTGTCACATTCTTACGGTGTGTGTAGCAGCATCAATCCTAACATCCAAACCAGTTTGGGGGTGGGTGTTGTTTCCACCTTCTGCAGGGCAACCACTACACAAGAACACAGTAGCCAAGTTTTCAAGATCACGGAACAAAATACTGAGTAGAACAAAATGATGCACTTTTGAAAAGAATGATTCCATTTGCAACGATTAGGGTAGAAGTGGAAGCATTTAATGGAGACCTCGAATCACTATGGCCAGAGTGTCTTAATGGTTTTACCGGACTTTTTTTTTAATTTTTAATTTTTTAAGGTATAGTTGATTTATAATGTTGTGCTAATTTCTGCTGTACAGCAAAGTAATTCATATATGTGTGTGTATGTGTGTATATATATATGCATATACATATGTATATGTGTATTTTCTAACCATATATATGTGTATCTATATATACACTTTTTCCCCCATTTTCATGGCCATACTTACAGCACATGGAAGTTCCCAGACTAGGGGTTGAATTGGAGCTGCAGCTGCTGGCCTACACCAAAACCACAGCAATGCGGGATCTGAGCCACATCTGCGACCTACACCACAGCTCGTGGCAACTCTTGAGATCCCCGACCTGCTGAGCATGGCCAGGGATCAAACCTGCATTCTCATGGATACTAGTCAGATTAATTTCTGCAGTTCCACAACGGGAACTCCTCCACTCTTTTATAAAATACTCTTTTCCATAGTGGTTTATCATAGGACATTTCTCTGGGCTTCTGAATGACTGTTTCAGGAGGTCATTTAGCAACCCAGCTAGCAGGTCAGCCCTGCTTTCCTCCCCAAGTGCCTTCACTCTCTTGGGTCCAAAGTAACCAGATTCATTGCTGCATTCCCCTGGAGAGGAAGGGGAATGTAATTTACTCTTAAGTAAGTGAGGCAGATCACTTCTGCAAAGGTTCCATTGCTAAGAACTTAGTTATCTAGTCATACCTGGCTAAGGGCTGCTGGTAAATGCAGTTTCTAGATGTCTGGATGAGTGGCCACATGCCCAGCTAAAACCTCTTGGGGGATGGGCAGGGGTAGAGATGGAAAGAGAGGAGAAATGAAAGAGGAGATGGGGTGGAGAAAGGAGAGAGGAGGGGAGGGAAGGAAAGAGAGAAAGAGAGAATATGAAAATGACAGAAGGAATTGTGGAAGACAAATGGAGTCTACCAGCCATGCCTTGCATTTAGGGATTTTTTTTCTCTCACCCTCCCTAGCCAAATCCAGGAAAATTAACAGAAAATATTAACATCAGCTGTCCAAAGGACTACGATTGCAGATGACCGTTAACTCCCCAGGACCCAATCATGGTACCATAATTAGCAATATTCTTCTCTAAACCTCTTACTTTGAGCAGCAGGTATTTTCTTTTTTTTTTCTCTTCTTCTTCTTCTTTTTTTTTTTTTTGTCTTTTTGTCTTTTTGCCTTTTCTAGGGCCGCTCCTGCAGCATATGGAGGTTCCCAGGCTAGGGGTCTAATCGGAACTGTAGCTATCAGCCTACACCAGAGCCACAGCAACTCGGGATCTGGATCTGAGCTGCATCTGTGACCTACACCACAGCTCATGGCAACACTGGATCCTTAACCCATTGAGCTAGGCCAGGGACCAAACCCACAACCTCGTGGTTCCTAGTAGGATTTGTTAACCACTGTGCCACGACGGGAACTCCAGCAGCAGGTATTTTCTTTTAAATTTTTGCACACGAGTAAGCATTCATTCATATATGCATGTTCTGAGCCTGAAATATTTTGCTCCTCCGTTTCGAACTCCAACTTGGGACTTCATAAATAACATCTTAAAAGCAGATGTTTAGGTTTAAACAGGCTGATCAGACAAATGACCTTGGCAACATCTAAACAGAGAGCCATCATCATCATATACATTTGCTTTGTCCATCATGGTCTATCCCAAGAGACTAGATACAGTTCCCTGTGCTGTACAGTAGGACCTCACTGCTCATCTGTTCTAAACATAACAGTTTGCGATATGACAACAATTGATAAGATACTGGATGATGGAGAGATGAGGCTCCCTTATACAATTTTAATTTTTTGATATTTAAAATTTGTCATAATAATTTTTTTAATAGGAACCTACTGTACAGTTCAGGGAAACCTATACAACAGTTTGTCATAACTTATATGGGAAAAAAGAATGGCCAGTTAACTTTTGCTGTGTATCTGAAACTAATATAACACTGTAAATCAACTATACTCCAATAAAATTTAAATAATAATAATAATAATGTTTTGTTTTACTAGTTTCCTTTTAGGAATGAACCTCATACCATGCCAGCCTCACTCTTGTCTACAGGGAATAGGCCTGTTCTGAGTCACATTGAGAAAACTCAATTTATGAAACTTCTGCACAGTTATTCAAATCCACCTTAATAAAACACAGTTTTCTCCAATTTTCCCTGTAAAACTTTTCAGTTTCTGCTACAGAAACATTTTTCCTAAATTACATCCTATCTTAATCCAGATGAGGACAATTTGGATTTAAACACTGTGGACATTTGCTAACACGTCCTCCAAAGATATGAAATCTTTTATCTATGATTCAAGTTATCTGAGCCCTTTCCCTTAAGGATTAGAGACTGGCTTAATATAAAGATTTCTTGGAACACAGTATACTATGGAGCTGACCTAAAACTGGTATTTCTTTGATAGATTATTACATGTCTCAAATGTTTACCTTTTCCACAAGTTCAAACACAAAATGATAGGTTTTTTTTTTTTTTAATTTTAGAATACCATTTTTACAAAGCCCCATTGGAAGGCTTAACATTTTAAAAAAACATTGCCATTTCAAATTTTGTATGATACTGAAATAAAACCTTACACTAGCAGGTACAAAATATCTTCAGACTAAACCAGTGGTTCTCACAGGGACACAAGTTACCCTATCCCCACCCCCACCCCCTTGGGACATTTGGTGATGTCTAGAGACATCCTCATGTGTCACAACTCAGGGGAACTACTGTCATCTAGTGGGTAGGAACCAAGGGAGCTACTAAACATTCTGCAATGCCCAGAACAGCCCCATGGCAAAAAACCCTATCTGGTCCAGGAAGTCAGCCATGTTAAGGTTGAGAAATTCTGAATCAAAGTGAGAAAATGCCTGGAGTTCCCTTGTGGTGCAGCAGTTAAGGACCTGGTGTTTCCACTGCAGCAGCTCAGGCCACTGCTGTGACATGGGTTCAGCCCCTAGCCTGGAAACTCCCACATGCCATGGGTGCAGCCAAACCAAATTTAAAAAGCAAGAAAATGCCTGGAATTCCTGGCCATGGTCACCATTCCAAAGAGTAGGCTGTGGTTTTGTCTGGCTGGCCCAGTTCATGGGTGACTGCTCTAGGCTTCATAAGGATGAAAGTTCCCTGTGGACATAAGGACACACACTCGTTATGAACATAGTACAGATCAGCCTGTGCATTCTGTCGTCAGAAATCATGCTCACACCGTGATTTTCCACTCTTTTGCTTTTAATCTTTTGTGACATAGGTTTTATGGACATGCTTTCTAGACTGAGTTATTTAGTTCAATTTGCTGCAATATTGGACTTTCTAAATCATCTGGATGATTTATGGGCCCAATAAAAAAGAAACCTGGGACATATGAGAAAGTGGGGCAGGGAGAGGGGGGAGCTTGTGCTTGGGGGTTCAGAAGCTGAGTCCCCTGGGTGGGGGCATGTAGAGGAAGAGAGAGGAAAAGGGACTCCACGCCAACCACATGGCCAGCAGGAGGGGCAGGACCAGCTGGGCTGCACCCAGGCCTGCTTCCCTAATCTAAGGATGTTCAATCCCCAGCAATGTAACTGACACTAACATTCTCCAGGGGGACCCTCCTGTGAGCTTCCCTCTAGAAATAGTGCTGGAGCAGGGGGGGGGGGGGGAGGAGAAAGAAAATGGATTCATTTATTCTTGAGGATCATAGGAACTTTTGAGGGTGGCAAGAAATAACAGCATTTAGCTACTCTCTTGACTTCTAACTAGAAAGGTGTCTCTTCAAGTGGCATCATGACAAACCAGTTGCCTTTCTACTGATGCATGTTCCTTTGTTCTTTCTCAGTGGTCCTCAATTATGGGTGCACCTTAAAAGGAAAGAATAATCTTAATGCCCAGGCCTTACCCTAAACACATCAAATCAGAACCCCTGGGGGTTGGTACAAAGATAATGATGTGGGAACTATTGCTTTTAGAATGGATAAGCAATGAGATCCTGCTGTGTAGCACTAAGAACTATGTCCAGTCACTTATGACGGAGCATGATAATGTGAGAAAAAAGAATGTGCATATGTATGTGTAAATGGGTCACCATGATGTACAGTAGAAAAAAAAATTGTATTGGGGAAATAATAAAAAAAAAGTTAAAAATAAATTTTAAAAAAGAGAATGATGTGGGAGTTCCCATTGTGGCTCAGCAGAAACGAATCTGACTAGAAGGTTCGATCCCTGACCTCACTCAGTGGGTTAAGGATCCGGTGTTGTCATGAGCCTTGGTGTAGGTCGCAGATGCACCTTGGATCTGGCATTCCTGTGGCTGTGGCTGTGGCTGGCAGCTGCAGCTCCGATTTGACCCCAGTCTGGGAAATTCCATATGTCGTGGATGTGGCCCTAAAAAGACAAAAAAAAAAAAAAAAGCATTTGGCACCTCTAGATGGGGAAATGTATACTCTGAAAGTGCCCTGATTTTGGGGGTGGGGGGGGGCTGGGGAGATGGAAGGGAGTCATCTACTTTATTAAGGATTATGTTGCTAAAGATTGTTATCATTTTGAAAAATACCAGGAAAAATACAATTCTCTTTAATGAAGAAAGGAGTATTGCGGATTAACAAATGAGATGGAAGATATCAGAGAATGCAGTATTAACAGGTTGAAACAGATCATGAGAGTCTGCCAGTGAATTTTAGACTGATCTTCACTGAGTATCAAAAATGTCCTTTTTTAAATTAAAATGACCCCCGACTTTATAATCTTCTAAAAAATGAAGTCAGAAAAGAGAGGAGGTAAGATTTCTGATATTAAAACCAATGAAAAAGTGAGTTCCCAGTGTGGCTCAGTGGTAACAAACACGACTAGTAACCATCAGGACGTGGGTTTGATCCCTGGCCTTGCTCAGTGGGTTAAGGATTCTGTGATGCTATGAGCTGTGGCATAGGTCACAGACATGGCTTGGATCTAGAGTTGCTGTGGCTGTGGTGTCGGCTGGCAGATGTAGGCCCAATTTGACCCCTAGGTTGGGAACTTCCATATGCCGCAGATGCGGTCCTAAAAAGACAAAAAAATAAATAAATAAAACAAACGAAAAGTTAGCAGATTTGTCTCATCTATCAGTGGTCTGGTTTTGTCAAGCTCCAACAGAAGGACTACATGAAGGTCTTCAGTTACATAAGAGGGTTTGTGAGGGAGCAGTTTTGGCACAAACTTTTCTACGGTTTTTTTAAAAAAATGTTGCTTTTTTTAAAAAAAGGCTAATGTCAGAAGTGACAGTCTTCCTGAAAGTCAGTGTCTGCAAATAAATCCAAAGGTCCCATGTGCGTTTGGTCAGTAGCTTCTGGCATAAGATCTATTTCTACTTTAGAAAGGACAGAACCTAATTCACAGTATTTACATCAGACTAGATTGTTGACTTAGCGTTTCTTGCGTAAATTCTCACTTGGCCTTACTGTTGGAAATTCTGGTCTGTGAAGTCCACTACAGTGAGAGTTCGTCCTGGGAAGAAAAAAGCACCACCATTTTTATAAACTAAGAGTCTATGTGCATTGCATAGAATTATTTTAAAGATGCTCCAGGAAGCATGATTCTAAGTTTTTGAAACAGTTATTTGAAAGGTGCTAACAAGTTAAAAAATAATAACAAAGTAGAACAGCAGTCTATGTCTCCAATAAAATAATAACCAAGGAGAGAGGTAACAAATAACAAAGTTCTATTTCCCTTTGGATGGGAGCCCGTGAGGCGTAGGTATAGTTCTAAGTTTTCTACACAACCTTCACATTTGTTCTCTTGGCTGTGCACACATGACCTCAGTGATTTAACAAAATGAAGTTGGTATATGTAAAAGCCAAATTTTATAAAAGTTGGTTGTATGTCTTTTAACCTGGGGGAAAATGGATGACTGACCCAATCAAGTTTTCACCACTTATAAAAAAGCATGTGTTGAATGTTATATAAAAACAGCACTGAGCAAAACTGCTGAAGTGCCTGTTTCTTTACCCATAATTCCACTTGAGGTCTATTTTTTTCCCCCAACAAATTCAATGAAGAATGTTTCTTGAACGCAAACTAAACTGAACCCAAAATAAGCCTTCTATGACCAAGTATGGTGAGGCAAAATCCCATACGTTTATGGGACATGTTAACCCTGGGGCTAAAGTTACAAAGAATGCGCAATTGTAAGTCCTGGCTGAATAAATAACTACAAAATGGACATTTTTTTTTTTTTTTGCAATGGTTAGCGGGTTGGCACAGCCACTTTAGTCACTGAAATGCATTTCAGAAGTTGTTTATTTGCAACGTTGAATCCATTTACAATACTTGGTGGGTTTTTCAAGGCCAGGCTACACTGGCAGTGTCGGAGGGCTAGCACCTAGCACCTTGCCTAACCACCCATGATCAACACCCCATAACAATTTGCTGAACCAAGACAGTGAAATCCCATGGGTTCATTCCTGATTCCAGTCACTTTCGCATGTCACAATTTTCATGCTCCAAAACCTCACTGATTTATACATTATTTTTGTACTACCTTAAAATTCATGCAAACAGAACCTTCCTGGATGTAAACTGAAAATGTACACACTGTTAGTGCTGTAATACCAACTGTGGAGTCTTTACCCATTTTCAACTGTGGGCTACATAGAAATTGGCTTGTAATAAAAACTGACAACTGTGACAAAAATAAGGATATAATATGAAAAATAAATCAAATGATATACAGTACTGTCATTATTCTGATACAGAATTTTCACACAGCAATATTGATACAGGTACAAACGGCAGGATGTCGGGCAATCCATTACAATAGACCTTTGGGTTACAAATAAAGTTCCAAAGACAGCTTATAATGATTTCAAAATGGTAACTAGTGTGATGCCAGATTAAAATCAATACTGCCTCTTCAAGTGACATTTTTTAGAACATCTCTAACTAGCAGACTGTCATAAAAAAATTAACTTGATAAAAAGAAATAAATATATTGTATTGGAAAGGTCTTTTTAAAAAAAATCCCAAATCTAGAAATCTGGACTAAATTACTTTAACTTTCCATTGTTTCTGTCCTCCCACTAGTCAAACAGCAGACCTGAAACCCATGTGCACAGGCGGGTTCAGTCAAAGTCAGAAGCACCCCATCTCCACTCCATATAAGAGACGTTTGGGGTGTTTGGTTCAACTATACATTCTCTTCACTGTTTAGGTATTGGCAAAAAGCTTGATTTTCATCAGTGATTCTGCCAGCAAACTCAAGGATGCAGACCCCGATTTTAAAATGCTAGAAAGCCGGGGATGGTAATCCCAAACAATAAAATGAGAGGAGTGAGGGAAAGAGACCAAGGTGTGCGTGGTGTGTGTGTTGTACGGTGGGGCAGGGCAGGGAGTAGGGGGTGTTCAAGGAAAAAAAAAATTTCTGTAACAAAATATCAAATTCCCATTTGTATTTTAGTGAAAATGGGTGAATTACTGGCATTTTAAAGGCCAAACCAAAACACAAACAGGGAAATGAGAACTCGTTCCATAATACCCTGCACTTAACATTTCTATCCAAAAGATAAATCCCTTTTCAAATAAAAAAAAAAGTAGAACATCATTTAAAAATCAAAGACGGAAATGTTACTTGGAAAAGTTGAGGAAGCAATAGCGTTTCTTTCTGGCATATTATTTGTTTGGCACAATCACAGGTAAGTAGACTTTACAGACACCGTGTGGCTGTTCACATTTAAAGCTTCTCCTCTAAGGTGATTACTTTCGAGCTAAACAAACAAATCGATTAAATGAAGTCCGTGAACAGGCTAAACCAGGCATGCATGGACACGTGTGATGCATTCTCCGCCCGAAAAATGGAACCTACAATAAAAAAGAAAACTGAGTCAGAGCAGGATATATTAAAGCAACAAACAAACAAAAAACTCATCTTGAGAACTCTCTTTAAATAACAACAGCTGGTGTTTTCAGAGGGTTAACTGTTCATCAAACAACAGGCTCAGCCCTTTCTTATGTATTATTCTTTTCCATCCTTACACCCAATCTGTGAACATGGCAAATACTTTAATGATACCCATTTTACAGATGAGAGACTGAGGCACAGAGTGATCAGTAACCTGCCCAAGGTCCCATGGGCAGAACTTGAAGCTTGGCTGGCAGGCTGACCTGAAGGTCTTTTAATCAGCAAGCTACACTGACTTTTACTTTTGCTCATTTTCATCCCTTTCAGAACCCCTTGCTACTGAAGCTCTACAAGAAGAGCATAACGTTACGGGCACAACCACGTCTATATAATAAGCCGAAAAAAAGGCACGGATAA
This sequence comes from Phacochoerus africanus, assembly GCF_016906955.1. Taxonomy (NCBI): domain Eukaryota; kingdom Metazoa; phylum Chordata; class Mammalia; order Artiodactyla; family Suidae; genus Phacochoerus; species Phacochoerus africanus. The sequence continues at coordinate 133,470,482 of NC_062544.1, forward strand.
TGAACAATACATAAATTCACACATTTGTGCAAAGATGTGAGAAGTCTAAATTCTGGGTGGGGCAAGGGGTGAGTAACAAGAGGAAAATTAGGGAAGGAGGCAAGCTCGATTTGCAGAAATGGAAGACAGCAAACCCCAGGCTGGGGAGGGCCCTCAGTGAAAGATGGTCGGCTTCAGTCTAAGAGCCGTTCAATGGAAGAGCCCCCCTTCTCATGCCTTGGGCGAAGTTGGGTCGAGAAGGGTCAAGCAGCAACTGGTGTGCCACTTCTCTGTGCCAGGGACGAGTGGAGTGCCCTCAAAACACATATGTTTTCTAGAGGCAAAGAGCAAAAAACCATTCTACTTCTCCTAGAAATGGTGACCTCTTGAGAACTAGCCTGCTTTGCAAGTTACAGGGAGAAAGTTTAATTCCAGGCCTGGAGGCATTTGAAAGTCAATGAAGTGGGGTGGCAGACTACCTGGTTGGGGGTAACAAGAGAGAAGCCAGCTATTACAGACTCATGCCTCAGGGATCCTTCTACAGTTTACACACCGTATGGAAATCCATCCTTCCTGCTCCCCAACTCCAATGCTTCATCCAGAATCATCCTGGTGTATTTCCTGTTGTGTTCCACCAAAAGAGGCTGCCCCACACCAGTTAACTGTCCTTATGAGAACATCTGAGATGCATCTTACGGATGCCTTCTAAAGAACTTCCTCATATGTCAAACAAAAGGCTGTCTGCAGAGAGCGGCAGAACCATTCTAACCTCATTTTTATTTTATTTTATTTTATTTATTTTTATTTATTTATTTTTTTAGTTATTTTGCTATTTCTTGGGCCGCTCCCGCAGCATGCGGAGGTTCCCAGGCTAGGGGTCCAATCGGAGCTGTAGCCACCGGCCTACACCAGAGCCACAGCAACGCAGGATCCGAGCCGCGTCTGCAACCTACACCACAGCTCACGGCAACGCCGGATCGTTAACCCACTGAGCAAGGGCAGGGATCGAACCCGCAACCTCATGGTTCCTAGTTGGATTCGTCAACCACTGCGCCACGACGGGAACTCCTAACTTCATTTTTAGGTTGAACTGATAGGATGGACCCAACTCTACGGGTGTCCAACAACGGTCAAGGCTAATTATTCTGGGTCTATCTTTGCTTGTGCCCTTCTTACCTCCTTTTTCCTTTTTCTTCTCTTCCTCCTTCTTCTTTCCTGCCTTCCATTTTCAAAATGGTTCTAGAAGGGCCGGGGAGATGGTTGAGATCAATAAATACAGAGGGAAGAAAGGAGAGCAGTAGGTGGGTAGGGGTACATGTGGTAAACAGGCAGAGCCATCTCCATTCCTTGGGTCTTTCTGCAAGAGTGTTACCTTCAAGGTGCTAACAATAATGTCTACATGGGGGCGCCATGACTGTCGGCTCCATGTAGAAGCGTGCTAGAATGGTTCTGTCACTGTGTGTGTCAGAGGGTCCCCGGATGGCTGGCTCATTTGTTGCCACCAAGAATATGTCAAAGAAGGCAGGTGCAGCAGGAATGGTTTGGTCAAATTACAAGTGGATAGGATGAGACTGCTATCTCATGACCTTTACAATCCCTTCTGACCCTGAGACTCTGGGAGCTTCCTTTAACTAACCAAGTGCTCAACTACTGCATGAACTAGTGGTTCTCAATGTGGGGTGACCCTACTCCCACTCCCTGAGGAGACATGTGTATATGTCACAAATGGTGGGAGGCAGCAGGATTACTAGCATCCAGTGATACCCAAAGATGTTGCTGAACATCCCACAACTCCATGGCAAAGAGTTATCTGATCTCAAATGTCAACAATGCAATGCGAAGGGTGAGAAAAACCAATATAGGCAGAGATAGCCAAGGAAAAGCAGCCCCGGATGAGTGACCTCTAACTGCAATAAGCATGTCAAACTGTCAGAGAACACCAAGCATGTTTCCTTTAATTCATGCAATCAGCAGACATTTTATGGATTGTTGCCAATACACTGGGCCCTATTTTAGGTGTGTGGATACAGTGATGAACAAAAGAGGAAAGGCTTCTGCCCATCATGGAACTTTTAGTGACGGATACCCAGTAAGACAGTTTGGGACGCTAAGAACTGCCCTCATGGTGTTAGTCTTGTGCTCTGTGCATCTTGACACTGTGGTCACTCTTTGGCCTGGCAATGTATGTTGTCAACAGCAAAAGCAGCAGAGGAGAAAAATAACACTGCTGGCCTGCCATGGGCCAGGCCTCAGAAAGGCACTGTGTATAAATGTCGCACTAAAGGGGGAGGGGGCAGATTTATGCCTCATTTTGACAGGACCTAAGCAACTTCCTCTCAAGGTGAAGTAATGTATCTGACTGAAGTCACCCCCAGTGAGAAAAGGAACATGTCACAGTCAAACCCAATCCCACCAGGCCCAGACACCAGGCTCTGGGGAAAAAGGGACTCTTGTTCATGAGCACATAGCACTCAGCCTGGTACAGTGGACACACTAAGAAGATATCAGTTAAATGCCTGTCTCCCACCTCCAACCCCACCACAGTCTGCGAACTCCCTGAAGGTAAAGGAGTGACCTTTTCCCCAGCCCCCCTAGTTTCCACAAACTTGGAAACCAAAGGCTCTTGCTCAAGCAAGGCCCCTCTAGGGTCTAGGAAGGGCCCTGGCATTGTGTTTACAAGATCGTGTGCTTTTGTGAAACCTTCAAAAATGTCTTTTTCTTACCCAGAGCACTGAGACTGTGGAAGTGTCCACCTAGATCTGCCCCAATCCAACTTCATATGATGCCGAGACTCTCCTGCAGGTCCCCTTCACACCTGGATGCCCTTTTCTTATTTTTATCCTTTTTCAAGATCCAGTCTGAATCCCTCCCTCCCTCCCTCAAGCTTTTCTCCACTGGACCAGCCTGTAGCAGTTCCCCCTCCCCTTCCCTATGAGTTCTTAACTGCACAGCCCAAGATTTCTGATATGATATACTCCGTAAGTACCTGCCACTTCCTTGACTGGCCTACCCACTCCTAGCTCTGCATTCACTGTACGACAAACCTAAGAGTTGTTGAGCAGTCACTAAGGCCAGACAAAGTATTCACAGAAGATGCATCTTCAGATGTGAAAACAGGGCCAAAAGCTAATCATTCCATGCAAATGTGACGGTTTACTTTAGAAGCAACTACACACTCAGGGCAATATTTCTAACAGAGTAGTTTCTAACCAGAGAATTCTAAAAGCGACCATGGCAGACCCTTTAGGATCCTTGAGAAGACATGGTTCTCAATACAATGGCAGCACTTGTGCTTTTTTTTTTTAATTAAAAAAAAAAAATTGGGGGCCACATCCATGGCATATGGAAGTTCCTGGGCCAGGGATCAATGTGTGCCACAGCTGCACCCTACACCACAGCTACTGCAATGCCATATCTTTAACCCACTGCATGGGAATGGGGATCGAAACTGCCCCTGCAGAGACAATGCCTGATCCTTAGTCTGCTGCACCACAGTGGGAACTCCTGGCAGCACTTTTAAAGAGAAAATAGTGCTGATACGACACAGCAGTGTTGTGATCTCTCTCAAAACAAGGGCAAATTATTAAAGAAGGGAACACAAGAGTTACTGTTGTGGCTCAGTAGATTAATAACCCCGACTAGTATCCATGAGGATGTGGATGGTTTGATTCCTGGTCTCACTCAGTGGGTTAAAGATCTGACATTGCCATGAGCTGTAGTGTAGTTTGCAGATGCAGCTCAGATCCTGCATTGCTGTGGCTGTGGTGTAGACTGGCAGCTGCAGCTTCAATTTGACCCCTAGCCTGGGAACTTCCATATGCCAAAGGTGCAACCACCAAAAAAAAGCGGGGGGGGAGAATATAATGAGATACCTTAAGAAAAGCCTAATCATGTGACATAAAAAGCACTGGCCCTATTATAATGTGGCTCTTAATAAAAACAATTTTGTTACAATTTTTTCAACAGAAGTACCGAGTTTAAAAAAATTCAGATGGTGTGATAGCACGTAAAAAACAAATTTCAAGTCCCACACTCCCATGGTTTCTGGTTTCAATAACTCTGAAGAGAGCCATTGTATCTTAATCTGCTAAAGTTTTCAATTGTTTCATCTCATTTTGGGGGAAATAGGTTTATATTCATATAACCTTAAATAATGCAATTCTTTATCTGCTCCTTTCCTGTGAGTATAGGATTGACCTGGGGCCTGGGCTGGTGAAGGTGACCTGACAGGGACCTGGGCTTTCCTCTGAGCTGTGTCCCCAGAGAAAGAAAAGGGAACGGGGAATGGGGGTCAGCCTCCTGGGTTGTGTGGCACTGCACCTGAGTTGGATAAGCCTGGAACCTCTGTGGCTGGGGGCATAAAAGATTTGCAAGAAAGAGAGTGGTAGTTTCTGTGGGTCAAGGGGATACCGCCCACACGCTGCTGATACTGTGTGGCAGCACAGGAACCCTGTGTGGATGAGGAGGGAAAAGAAGCTGTGTGCTTGGGTAGCTGATGAGTTCCCAAGGAGGCCAAGGTACTTCACCTCCTATGCTGTGTCCTATAAGACTATGTAAATGCAGAATTAGACAGGGGTTCTCAGCCAGAGTGATTCCAGCCTCCTCCAACACCCCCACCTCCCTGCCCAGGGGACATGTGGCAATGTCTGGAGACATTTTGTGTGGTCACAGCTAGAAGAGGGGCACTACTGGCTTCTAGTGGGTCAAAGCTAGGGATGCTGCAAACCTCCTACAACACCCAGGGCAGCCCCCACAACAAAGAATCTAAAATGTCCAAAGAGTGCAGCCTGAGAAAACGTGTATTAGACAAAAGTATATTCATGCCTTGTGAGTCTTTCTGCCAATCTGAACCTGAAATCACAGCCATGAAGCCGCCCTAAGAGATGAAATGCAGACAGTGGCTTGTGATATCCCTGACAGAAAAGATGAAACAAATAGCACATTTTGTTCTCTTTCACCCATCTTTTGCTAAATCTTGGTTATATTATCTATATTTTAGTATTTAAAAAAACTTATACTCTATTCTGAAATTATGTTTACAGTGCTTCACCATAGGTTGGTTCAAAAAGAGAAACAGCTAATAATTTTTTAAATTTTCCTTTTCTTTTTTTTAATACACAGACAAGACCCAGGTTTTAATAGAATTTTTTTTTCTTCAGAAAAGGAAAACGTATTAGTCAAGTTTTAAAGTACAGCTAAAAAATTTTTAAAAAAGCCCAAATGAATGCTAAAAATATTCACATAAAAAAGGAGCAAAATTTAAAAACACTTTAATTAATTTTTTGGAGGAAGCACAGCTTAAATACAAAAATTGTTTTAAAAGAATAAAAAATAATAAGCAATACAAATAAAAGTATTAGTCACATAATTCTAAACTTCCAAAGTCAATGAATCAGAATGGGATGAAAATGGCTCATCTTTGTAAATTCTAAAAGTGTGGGTATTAACAGAAATGAGTGCTACTTTTTTTTTTGGGGGGGGGGCCTTTTTGCTATTTCTTGGGCCGCTCCCACGGCATATGGAGATTCCCAGGCTAGGGGTCCAATCGGAGCTGTAGCCACCGGCCTACGCCAGAGCCACAGCAACGTGGGATCCGAGCCGCATCTGCAACCTACACCACAGCTCACGGCAACGCTGGATCCTTAACCCACTGAGCAAGGGCAGGGATCGAACCCGCAACCTCATGGTTCCTAGTCGGATTCGTTAACCACTGCGCCACGAAGGGAACTCCTACTTTTTTTTTTGTCTTTTTTTCTTTTTTAGGGCTGTACTCATGGCATATGGAGGTTCCGAGGCTAGGGGTCCAATCAGAGCTGTAGCTGCCTGCCTAGGCCACAGCCACAGCAACACGGGATCAGAGCTATATCTGCAACCTACACCACAGCTCATGGCAATGCCAGATCCTTAACCCACTGAGTGAGGCCAGGGATCAAACCTGCATCCTCATGGATTCTAGTTGGGTCTGCCAACTGCTGAGCCATGACGGGAACTCCAGAAATGACTGTTTCTTACACAGCAAACTATTCCCAGTAGACAAATGATTTGGTAATGCATTATCAATTATTTTAAAAAATTGCTAAAAGTTAATACATGTTAAAATTATTATTTGCCTAAAATGTGTTTAGAAAACATGTACCCGGTCTTCTTAGGTAGACTTATGTTTTATTCTATTTTTGAATTATCAAATGTGAGGCTAAAAATTTTACAATTACAAAACTGTAACCTGGCAGTGACTGTACACTCTGCAAATTGACTGATGTGTCTAAAACAACATAGTAAACTCAATTCTAGTCGCCACCAGTTCCTACTTACAGTTCAGTTTCACTCAGCCAGTACTATTCCCTTCATCAAAATAAGCAAACATCTGTGGTTAATGTTTAAGCCAAACCAAAATGGAAAGTTTAAAATTTGAGCAGGTGTAGTCCTTGCCTATTCATAGCCTTGTGTTTTTAAAACACCAAGCCCTGTGACTACAATCAGAGTTAATCCATTTTTTTCTAAAACAAAACAAAAAGAAAACTGGGGAGAGTAATGAACACATCACATTAGAACATAATTTTCTATACCATGACTATCTACATTTTGACCATCTACTAAGGATGCATAAGATTTCAGGATATATTTATAAAAAATGTTTTTTCTTGAATTGTTTTGAATAGCTTGCGGTCACATGATACTCTGGAAGAATAGTATTTTCACCAGGATAAGTTAATTTTGCTGAAACAAGTAACAACTCTAGGACTAAAAACAGGTCATTGACATGACCTATGAAAATGTATTTTATGGACAAGAAAAAAACCAATATGAAAAGCTGTAACATTGAGTTTTAGAAACACATTTCAAGTGAGTATCTGAACAGGAGGTAAGTTCAGGTTTAACATTAAAATTTTATTTTATTTTTTTAAGATTTCAGTTCTTCTTTTTTTTTTTTTTAATCTTTTTGCCATTTCTTGGGCCGCTCCCGTGGCATATGGAGGTTCCCAGGCTAGGGGTCTAATCGGAGCTGTAGTCACCGGCCTATGCCAGAGCCACAGCAACTCGGGATCCGAGCCGCGTCTGCAACCTACACCACAGCTCACGGCAACGCCGGATCGTTAACCCACTGAGCAAGGGCAGGGATCGAACCCGCAACCTCATGGTTCCTTTTCGGATTTGTTCACCACTGCGCCACGACGGGAACTCCTAGGACTTCAGTTCTTTTCTCACTTATTCTACCAAGAAAACCATCATCTGTTATTATAGACTTCTACTGAAACTGTGATAAAAATACAGCACAGGAGTTCCCGTCGTGGCGCAGTGGTTAACGAATCTGACTAGGAACCATGAGGTTGCGGGTTCGGTCCCTGCCCTTGCTCAGTGGGTTAACGATCCGGCGTTGCCGTGAGCTGTGGTGTAGGTTGCAGACGTGGCTCGGATCCCGCATTGCTGTGGCTCTGGCCTAGGCCAGTGGCTACAGCTCCGATTGGACCCCTAGCCTGGGAACCTCCATATGCCGCGGGAGCGGCCCAAAGAAATAGCAAAAAAAAAAAAAAAAAAAAAAAAAAGACAAAAAAAAATACAGCACAGAGATGAACCTGGGTTTATGGGAGCAGAATGACGTTGTTTCCTTTCAAAACTGACCTTGCATTAAACTTGAACTACAAACTGTAGGAACCAGGGAAAGAGAATTCTGGTTCTCTTTTCAAAATATCTCAGATTTGGAAACTATAGGATGAGACAAATTCCAACCCTTGGACCGTTACCCTGCATCTCAGTGAACATCTTCCCCACACAAACCAGTTTGGGTTAACTGCACTAAAAACAAATCCTCTAATTAAAGACAACAACAACTTTCAGAGAATATAGAATATTTTCAGCTTTCAGAGAATATAGAATATAGTCAGCACCACACAGACCATGAAGCGTCAGAAAGAGGGGACATCCAGAGCCTGCCCTCTGACCTAACACCCGTGAACTCAACCAGTTACTGAGCCCCTCTGAGTCTGAATGTGGTTGTTCAGAGGATGGGACCAAAACCAACCTTACATTACAGGCTTGTTGTGAGTATTACGTGAGAAACACATACACTGAGTTTAGTATCGAGTATCTGGTACACCACGGCATTCAGCAAGTGGCAACTATGATTGCTATTTATACAAAAATAGTTCCTCAGACTGTGTCACTCATCACTTGTTTTAGAAAACTGGCTGCACAGTTCCAGTGCCTAGAGTACTCCAGGGTGTACTAACACTACAGAGACAGAATAATTCTTAAAGAAGGGGGAGTTAAGAGAAAATGTTTTAGTGACAGCAACTCAAATATACAAAAGGTGACTCGTGCTGCATAGGGCTGATAAAAAAAAAAAAAAAAAGATCAATGCCAAGGGCCTCTGAGCCAGCTTCCCCTACCCTGGGGGGAGTTGGTCACTGAGCCAGACAGCTAACGGTTTAAAACCTTTCCTGTCTCAAAATGGCCAAGAATAAAAGGTGCCTCTCATGCTTAAAAACCACCATACCATCTCTAGCGGTAAAACCACGGGGCGGAATGGTCTAAACAGAACAGGAAGTATTTCTCAAGGAAACCACAGGGGAGCCCAATTCCGCCTTCACATGGGTCCAAACCGCCAGTCCCCATCACAGTGCCTAGAGTGAAACCCCAGCCAATTTATTTCCCCATTTCATTCAGAGAGAGTCAAAATATTAGCTGTTGTCTGTGACTGTGGCAAAGATGTTTGTCTCTTACTACGGTTTTGAACCCTAAGCCACAAGTGTGTGTGTTGGGGGGAGGGGGGGCAGAACAAAGAATTCAGTTTGCTTGAAAACATTCAATCCATTTTAAGATGAGAGTATACAATGTGTAGAGACAACATTACAGAGGACTGCACTTGCCTCCAACAAGCCACAAGCCCTGGGACATGTCCTTTCAGCACCCTCAGACCTCCCGTAACTGCTGGGTGAAGGAGGCTGTGACACCAGGAGAGCAAGGCACCTGCAACCTGGTATCTACCCCTGGGGGACTTTGCTGGGACGAATACTGAGCTTCAGACTTTTGACTCTAAAGGGCAAAGACCGTCCAGGCTCCACACACTTCTCAGCTCCTTCCTGTCCGCCACTCAATCCCTTGCAAGAGTGAATAAAGTTGTCTCGCAACTGCAGACAGGAGAGTCCGAAAGCCCTGGGGACACAGCCTTTAAAGCCCCAGCTGATCCTGCCATGGGTCCTGCCACTTCTTGTCAATAACTTTTCAAAAGTGGTGTTTAGGTCATTGTGATGCTGAGCTATTAGATAATAAGAGAAAGTTAAATATCATTAACCTTCAGGGTTTTCAACAATGTATCCTGTGTGCAGAGAGTGAACATAACAATACAGAACTTTCAAATTAAGACGCAAGAATGACCGCGTCACAGATGATTTTCTGCAAAAAACAAAACACAAACTGATTTACTTCTGCCTTTTCAGTTGGTCTAACATTAAAGTGTTTGCAAGAGCTTTCACACTCTGATTTCTGCAGAGAAGCATCCATCCATACATATATTTATTTACATATATAATATATATACATATACCTGAGCATTCCATACCAGATATATAAATTTTGAAACAAACTTACCTGCTTGAAATTACTTTTTTTTTCTTTCTTTTTATGGCTGAACCCATGGCATATGGGAATTCCTGAGCTAGGTGTTGAATTGGAACTGCAGTGCTGGCCTACACTACAGCCACCACAGCAACACTGGGTCTGAGCTGCATCTGCAACCTATGCTGCAGCTTGCAACGACGTCAGATCCTTAACTCACTGAGTGAGGCCAGGGATAGAACCCGCATCCTCACAGGATACTATGTCGGGTTCTTAAACCCCGCTGAGCCACAATGGGAACTCCTGAAATTACTTTCATAAAATATCTCTAAGGCCAGGACAGCAATGATATATGTAAATCATTACTAGAATAAAGATGGTAAAGGACACAATTCTTTCAAGTGGAAAGGGGGAAGGGAAAGGGGGTGGTTTTCCATTGTCATCTTCTCTGACTTCCAATTTCTAGTACCTTTGCCCTGGGTTTCAGGTCCCATAGGCTTTGCTCAGAGTTGACCCATGGGTGGGTAAGAGAACCACCATGAATAAGAACGTATATACTAACTTTGCGAGTCATCGGATGACAGCTGTCTCCCACTTTGCCCATCGGTGTGCAAATCCGTATGCTCTTAACCCAGATACTAACAGCACAGCACATGCCTCCACCACACTGGGGGTCTTTGTCGCAGGCCTGAAATGTGATAAACAAACAGATAAATATAGATAATAGGAAAGACTCAGGCTAAAGGGATCTAAAATTAGCATTTAAAAAAAGTTCATTTACTATCCAACCACTATGATTTTAATAATCTCATATATAAAAAAGAACTGTAATCTCCATTTGCTTGAACACATTTATGATCAAGTCTGATCAGAAGAGATTTTTGTCTCTGTTGAAAAATAGCCTAGGAACTCCCATCATGGCTCAGTGGTTAACAAATCTGACTAGGAACCACGAGGTTGCAGTTCGATCCCTGGTCTCACTCAGTGGGTTAAGGATCTGGCATTGCCATGAGCTGTGGTGTAGGTCACAGATTGTGGCTTGGATCCCAAGTTGCTGCAGCTCTGGTGCAGGCTGAGGCTACAGCTCCGATTAGACCCCTAGCCTGGGAACCTCCACATGCCGAGGGTGCAGCCCTAGAAAAGACCAAAAAAAAAAAAAAAGAAAGAAAGAAAGAAAGAAAAATAGCCTAAATAATGGCCTATACATTACAAAAATCTTAAACCATACCATTTAAAAAAAACCAAAATCAGCTCTCTTCTTCTGTGCTTTGGGGTTGAATTGGCTTTGAACTTAAAGAACAGTCTCTATTAGTCTTTTGCTATATATGGCCATTGGGAATTATATAAATTGAATCACAAGATTTTATGACTATTAACTCCAGAATACACTGGACCCAATACTAAAAAGGGATTTAAATGGTTTCTAAATCTGGCATGAAATGCTCGGGACCCATAACAGCTCTGATGTAAATTTTTAAAGTGCTAGTCATTTTCTCTTTCAAATATTTGATTTTGGTTCACCAGACTTGATGTTTTTTTATACCATTTACTTGATTTTCACCATTTACTTTTGAAAGAGGGAAATCTTAGAGGTTGAGAATGGACAGACCAAAACCTTTGCTTTTTGTTACTCTTTTTTTGGGAGGAGGGGTGAGTATCCTGCAAAAAGGAAATTCTTGGCTTAGGATATACATATGTGTACATTACAAAATTAGCCGAACTATTCTACAAGATCCATCAGATTTAGAAATGAAATTACCAACAGTGATTACTCAAGACATTTGTTCCTAATATAATAATTGTAAATACATATAATCAAAGAATCATCTATGGAGGAATTTCCATATTTGACTAAATAGAGGTAAATAATGAAGTCTAAGCTTATTTGCATGAAAATAGACCTGAAGAACCATTGTTCTTTCCTAGAATCAACCATAAAAGAGGATGCTTTGTTTGAATGCTGTGCAATAATCTGTTTTGCTAGCGATAAGGTAAAAGAATTCTATACTATATACGTAAGAAGCTAAAAAATCAATAATTCAGATACAAACTTAAATGTAGATTTAATGAAAACAACTAAAACACTTCTTCAAATTTCTTAGTTTTGGAAAAAGCTATAACTTCTCAAAGCATAAATATATGGGCACATTCTTATTCATTATTTTTTTCATTACAAGTGATAAACTATCTTGCTTTAGAGTTGTTTTTCCCCCCTTAGAGTTTTTTCTCCAGCTATTTAAAATAAACATCTGGATAAAAACTACAATTTTCTTCTTGGAGTGTTTGGACATTTACAGGAAAATATCTAAACATTTCCATTTTCCCTTTTTATTTGTATGCTAGAAATCACGTATATGTAGCAATTACATTCCAAGAATGAGATGTTCAGTATATGATCTTTTCCAATATGGTTTTAACAAATCTATGTGGAAACATAAATCAATTTAAAAATAACTACACATATTACCCCCCAAAAAGTAAATATTTAAGATGGAGGCTTCAAGCAATATTTTATTTCAACAGATGCTCAGGACCAGGAATTCTGAAGCCCCACTAGCGCTTTTAATAAGATGATAAAAATCCAGCCAAAATCTCTTAAAATGCAATCAATCACTTGGATGTTTAACATCTTAGAGATGATATATCTAGATAAGTTACTGAGTTTTTCATTTGACTACAGATGGTTCCTGTCATGGAAACAAAACTCCATTTCTTTATTGCCATGTTGCACTGATTTAAAACAACAAGAAAAACAGCACATGTAGAAATATAATAAGCCTAGTCTTAAACCTGAACAGATAAACATTCAGTGTGATAAAATTTCATTTTGTAACAAAAAAGCTTCAGTACTTGGAAATATTTACAAAGAATTGCATAGGTTTATATATTTTTAATTAGACAGCTGTTTCCTGATGCCCTTCATCTTTAACCCACTGCAGACCTACTCAAATAGTGTTGTCTTGTGAATGGAACAAAAAGATACTTATATCACAAAGGAATTTGGGGCTCAGAGGATTAGGAGAAATTTTAAATGAGCCAGCAGGGGAAGATGGGGAGGGGGTGAACTAATCAGGTTTCAATTCTCAAGTATTAGAGAAACATGTAAAAACTTTTTTTTTCAACCACAGGGGCTGACAAAGCTATTCAAACACATTTGTAAAAATCTCTATCAGCTATTCTAATAAATACCATAGTGCTTATAATTAAATATCTATTGGCTGTAACCCAAAATTCTACTGGCTGTAACCAAATACTGTTACTGTAGAAGGACTATCAAAATGCTATAAAGCTATTAACTAACATGGAGACAAAAGAGCTTAATTTTCTCAAGAGAATGACATTTCCCTTAAATTTGAATGTTATTTCATTATCTACACATTATCATTTCAAACACTGAAGTTTTATTTAAAGCCTATTACGTGGACTTAGATACATGAAATAATTTAATGGAGGTATAAAATAATTTCAGATTTAGAAGAATAAAACAGCTGAACAACCAGGAAATGGTAGCGGGTTTTGCACTGCTGATGTAAAGCAAACTAGACATTTTAATTTTGTGCTGTAAGGTCATCCTTCAGATCCACACAAAGAAAACTGTTGGTGGACGGAGGGGAGACCTGAACCAGTTCCTACTTTCACAATGATGAAAACATCTCTCTAAACAGAAACGTCTACATGGCAACTTATTCCATAATGAAGCCTGAGCTCTGGAGGGGTTTTATCAGAAACTGGAAATGGAAAACTTTTTACAGGGAGAACCTCAGGTCGCTGGGGAACCACCCCCCCAAACTCCCCGAAACCCAAAAAAAACCTAGAACTCAGAAGGAAGCATCCACATTGCTTTTCAAAATGCACACAGGGCCTCGGACCAAATTATTTCAAGGGGTTTCTGCGGAGGATGCACAGGGGAGCAAACTCCCTGACAACAGAATTAAGACTCCCGGGATCTGGGGGTTTTCATCTTGTACATGTGCATTTCAGGAAGGGGCCTCTCAAATTTTAAAATAGAGGCTTGGAATGTCTGGGAAAAGTACTCGAGAACACCGAAAGGAAACTTCTTTCATCTTAAGAGGGAAGCAGAGGAAACACGAGGACAGAGGGATAAGCAAGAGGGAGAAGGTCGTGATGATGGTGGTGGGGTGAGTCTGTGGTCACCTTCTCCTCCAGGGTAAGTCCGATGTCCCGGCCGCCCGCTGCTTTGGGAGCACGGCACTTTTCCAAGTGAGCCAAGCGGCTACTGGGGCAGGTGTCCTCAGCCGGGAGCGACCCTCCCAGGGCCCCCCGACTCCCCATCGCGGTCTTCCCATCCCCGCCAGAGCCCCTCGGGCGCGCAGTGGGCGTGCATCCCCTGTGGACAGGTGCGCCGAGGGCCGCTTACCCCGGTGATGACGGCGGCGTCCCCGGCGGGGAGCGTGAGCAGCAGCAGCGGCAGCAGCAGCAGGAGCAGCAGCGGGGCGCAGCGCGGGATCCTCATGGCGACCTCGGGCCTGGCAGGCAGTTGCGAGGCCGTTGGGGGCGCGCGGGACGAAGCGCGGAGCGGCGGGGCGGGCGGCTCACGCGAGCCTGCCGGCGGTTATAAAGGCTAGCCCCGCGGTGACTCACGTCGCCGCCCGGCCGGCTGCACACGCGGGGGCCACCGCGCGGGCACACCCCCCGCGCCCACCCGGTCCGGCGCGGCCCGTGTCCCCGGCGCGCACGTGCCGCCGCGGTTCCCTGTGCCCCCGCCCCGGGCGCCACGCAGGCAGCGCCCCCCACACCGCGCCCTGCTCCGGGCCGGCCCCTTGCCTGGCGCCCGCCGCCGCCTTCCGCACGCGCCCGCATTGCTTTTGTGGTCGGAGACACCCTCCTCTGCTGTCCTGGTTTCCCGAGCTCCACGTGCTCAGCGCCGCAAACTTGCAGCTCATTTGCTCTCCAGATGTGTAGGGAGCGCTTACTACGTGCCCGGCCTTGTGGACACACGGGGGGAGCAGGGGAAGTCCTGAGAGCCTCTGAATTTGGTCAATTGTTCAGTGGGTCTTTACGGGGCTCCCGCTGTGTGCCACCTGCTTCAGGGTCCAATAACCGAGCAGGAAAGACAGAAACATCAAACACAAACGCTGGAAACGTGGAAGACCTGGGTGGGGGCACAAAGCGAGCGCAAAATTACCCCTCATCCCACATCTCTGACGACACTGAGGGGGTCTGTCCTTCCAGCTATGGGAGTCCAATTTACGTCTTTCACTTCACATGCTGTCCCTTGCTGCTCACATCTGTTCCAGAACCTCTGCTCTCTGATTTTCTTTGCATGCACTTCCTCCCTTTAACATCGCGCCAGCTTCGGGCAGAGCAGCTCAGGATGATGCCAAAGCGAAATCAGGAGATGGCCAGGCTTCGGGTGCCAGCCTGAGGCCCCATAAGCCCTAGCTAGACAGCTCTCTTGTCTTCTACTTTCCAGTCCAGGATAATCACCGTTCAGTCTTCATAAGATGTGATAGGGTGTTACTGGGTTTCCTTCATTTCCATAAATATGACTTTACTGCCTGCTGGGTTCTAGGCCACCTATGAAAGACCAGTGACAGATTTGCCTTACACTGGTGACCCTGAGCCTAGCTCCAAGAATCTCAGCCTGTTTTACCTCAACGAAAATGATTTCAAGAATACACAAGTGTGACCATGCCAAACTTGCTTCCACTGAGGTTTTGGGAAGCCCAGCTTTCTTCCTGAAACCTCAGAACCTCTGGTTTTCCCTAGTCCCAGTCAGGACTACAAACTGTTGAAAAGCAGATGCATCTTCCAGCCTCTATAACAAATGTGGTGAGGAGAGTACTCACAAAGTTACTTTCAGACTGTGGGGCTTCCCCATGCCAAAGCTTTCAGACTGAATGTGGGGGAAAAAAAAAAAACAAAACCCAAGCAATTATCTGAATGTTAAACAGCTGAATATTTGGAAAACCAAATCTTTGAATGATTTAAAAAACTTTTTGCATGCATGTGTTTTTATGTTTGGGAAACGTCTTGAAAGAGAAAACAAAAAAAGCATCAAACCTTTTTTTTAAGTTTTAAAATTTGTTAAAATTGGATTTAAAGTCAAATAAGTGGAAACAGTAGCAAGTGACAGATTGGTGGAAAGTTTCCTTTTCCAGTCTCCATGCCAACGCTAGCATGGGAATGCTGCCGGGTAAATGTAAAAACCAGTCAACATAGATTTTAACATTCCTACAACTTTGAAAAAATGGTCTATTTCATATTGGTTACTACTGAATGCCAGCTTGGGTATTCCCTGCTTCTCCAAGCATAAAAAAACAGGTTAGGCCTCCATATGAAAATCAGTTTTCAAAAGTAGATGGCTTCATACACTCCTGTTTGGAAAACAATCCTCATAAGGCTGTTTTGAAACAAGGTTGGAAACACTTAAAAATAGGGTTGGTTTTGTTTCATGTTGTTTCTTTTGATCCTGCTATTCCTTTTTATTGTTTTAATGCTTTAAAAGAGAAATGAAGGCCTCTGATATGACAGATTTTTGTATCCATAGCCAAGTTAGAAAATTGAAACCTGAAAGATCGTTCCATCTCATAAAAGAAAGGATAAAACGTTGAGTTTAATTAGTTCATAAAAATCAGTTAGGAAGGCCATTAATGAAATAGAAGTTGAAGAGTACCTTAACTCTTTCTCTGTTTCTCACTCTTAATATAGTCGCTTGATCAATGCAGCTTTGGGATAGCTATAGGAGAACCAAACTTTGTGTAGGTCAGAGCGTAAACTCCCACATTCTGGTAGACCACCAAGGCTTAGCTGCTGAAGGGACAGTACAGAAAGTCCAAAGACTCCAGGTTTGTGAATCAGACCGACTGGGATTGGAATTCTCAGTGACCACTGGGCAAGGTGGTCATTTTCTAAGGCTCTGTTTTCTCACTTATAAAATGGATATAAAATTCCAAACTCAAGAAGATGTGGTACATATATGCAATGGAATGTTACTCAGCCATAAAAAAGAGTGAAATAATGCTATTTGCAGTGACGTGGATGGACCTAGAAACTATCACATACAAGGAAAGACAAACATCATATGATATCACTTATACCTGAAATCTAAGAAAAAGGATACAGGAGTTCCCGTTGTGGCGCAGTGGTTAACGAATCCGACTAGGAACCATGAGGTTGCGGGTTCGGTCCCTGCCCTTGCTCAGTGGGTTAACGATCTGGCATTGCCGTGAGCTGTGGTGTAGGTTGCAGATGCGGCTCGGATCCCGCGTTGCTGTGGCTCTGGCGTAGGCCGGTGGCTACAGCTCTGATTGGACCCCTAGCCTGGGAACCTCCATATGCCGCGGGAGCGGCCCAAGAAATAGCAACAACAACAACAACAATAACAACAACAACAAAAAGATAAAAAAAAAAAAAAGAAAAAGGATACAAATGAACTTATGCACAGAACAGAAACATACTCGCAGTCTTTGAAAAACTTACGGTTGCCAAAGGAGATAGGTGGGGTCAGGGGGAGGAATGGACTGAGCGTGTGGGATTGGCATATGCACACTGAGGTATATGGAACCATTGGCCAGTGAGGACCTGCTATATAGCACAAAGAATTCTACCCAGTGTTATGTGATAATCTATGTGGGAAAGAACCCGAGAGAATGAATATGTGTAAATGTATGATTGGATCACTTGGTTGTGTAGCAGCAATTATCACAACCTTGTAAATCAACTATACTTCAATAAAACAAAAAAAGTCCATAAAAATTCCAAATTCATGATGTACAGCCTCCCTGGAGGTTATAAATTGCTTAGCACAGTTCCTAGAACATATTGGGAGCTCTATTAGCATTGCCTCCTTTAAGTCTTATTATTTGGTATCCTCTAACAATTTCAGCCAACGCCGACAGTTTTTTCTTGATTGCCCACCAGATTAGATTACACACTCCTTGCAAGTAGGATCCTTATGTCTCTGTTCCACACTCCTCTTGGCACATAGTACAAAGATAGGACTATAACAGTCACTGAGGAATGGATGATCAACAAAATATACCCTATGGAGGACAGTCTGGAGACAGGTCACAAGAAAGATATACAGTGTGAACACATTGAATTTACATGAATCAAATATAGTCATCAAAAAGCTAGAAGGATAAACACCTGGGGCAGTTGATTCAGCCTGCTACTCTACTCAGGGGACATGTGACTGAAGTGAGGTAAACTGGGAGCTACAAATCTCTCATTACAGTGGCTCTGGGACTCAGGCTGTTGAAGGCTCCATCTCAACTTGTGCTTCATGCTTGCCAGTGTAGGGTAGTATAATAGATTAAATTATGCCCCCCCCCCAAAAAAAAGCTGTTTTCAAGTCCTAACACTCCAGACCTGTCAGTGTGACCTTATCTGGAAGTAAGGTCTTTGCCAAAGTAACCACTTTAAGATGAGGTCACACCCAATTAGAGTGAGCATTAAATCCTTGTGATGTTAGAAGAAGAGGACTACGTGGACACAGAGACACACAAGAAGGCCAAATGAAGATGGAGACAGAGATTGGAGCGAGGCATCTACAAGCCAAGGAACATCAAGGACTGCCATCAGCTACCAGAACCTGCCAGAGTCAAGGGAAGAGTCTTCCCTAGAGTCTTCAGAAGCAACAGAAGCAGCATGGCCTCAGTGATACCTTGATTTGGGACTTTCATCCTCCAAAACTGTGAGGGAATAAGTTTCTGTTGTTTGAAGCAACCCAGTTGTGGTAACTTCTCATGGCATCCACAGGAAGCTAATCCAGGTGAGCAGAGCCAGAGGTTTGCACCCTGGCATTCAAAGGCCTCTGCTGGAATTGATGCCTATCGCTCTGGCTCACATTTTAATGGCTAAAATAGAGTCGAGTGACTTATCTGTCTCTATCTTCAAGGTGACAGATGATGTCAGATGATGCAACTCTCTACTACACTCTGGTTTCCAAGGAGAACCTTCTAGTGAGCAGCACCATATTTTACAGGAAAGGGATCATTCATGCCTTAGACCACCTAACGAACATGTAACAGGAAAAAAGAATCTTTATAGCCTATTATAAATTCATCACTCAATGGATGTTGTCTCTAAGCATATACATAATGGCCCATCACTGGGATCGATGCCTCCCAGATACTGAGCATTAAGCTAAAATACTTTTGTTTAGCTCACAGGAACTATCCTGACCAGGCCCACTTGTGAATGACTAGAAGAAATAAGAAATTAACACCTCCCCTCTGGAGGCTGACAGGAGCCAGGAAATGTTTGACTTTACTCCCTCCTCTTTCAGTATAAAAGAAGCCTGGATTCTAACTCAGGGAAGATAGGGCTTTGGGACATGAGTCCACCATCTTCTCGGTTTGATGGCTTTCTAAATGAAGTCACCATTCCTTGCTTCAAAAACTCATCTCTAGATTTATTGGCCTGTCATGCAGCTAGCAGTATGAGCTCAGACTTGGTAACAAGCATAATAAACTGTCAATGATATTAGTCAACTGTCAATGATATCATTATAAATGATAATGTGTTATTTCCTTTGTGTTTTTTCCAGCTTAGTATTCCCTATGTTAGAATTATTCAAAGACTCTGAAAAAAAAGTAAATGTAAAAGCTGCCATTTTCTGGAGTTCCTATCGTAGTTAAGCAGGCTAGGAATCCAACTAGTGTCCATGAGGATGCAGGTTCAATCCCTGGCCTTGCTCAGTGGGTTAAAGGTTCTAGTGTTGCCTCCAGCTACAGTGTAGGTTACAGATGCACCTTGGATCCCAAGTTGCTGTGGCTGTGGTGTAGGCCAGCAGCTGCAGCTCCAATTTGACCCCTAGCCTGGGAACTTCCATATGCCTCGGGTGCAGCCCTAAAAAGACCAAAAAAAAAAAAAAAGACAGAAAAAATAAAAAGAAAAAGCTGATATTTTCTTTTATTTTTTTTTTATTTTTATTTTTTTGTCTTTTTGCTATTTCTTTGGGCCGCTCCCATGGCATATGGAGGTTCCCAGGCTAGGGGTCCAATCGGAGCTGTAGCCACCGGTCTACACCAGAGCCACAGCAACGTGGGATCCGAGCTGCGTCTGCAACCTACACCACAGCTCACAGCAACGCCGGATCGTTAACCCACTGAGCAAGGGCAGGGACCGAACCCGCAACCTCATGGTTCCTAGTCGTATTCGTTAACCACTGCGCCATGACGGGAACTCCTGATATTTTCTTTTAGATGGATAGTAAGCCATAATTCACTCATTCAGCAGACATGTACTAAGTACTTACTATATGCGGATATTGTGCAAGGCACTGGAGGTACAGCAGTGAGCAAAACAGTGAATCCAGCCCCCTGGGAGTTTCTAGTCTAGTGGGAAGAAAGACATGAATCAAATGAATATACAATTATATAATTACAGGAAACAGATGTAGGGCACTGGGAGAGAGCATATCAGAGATCTGGAAGTTTCCTTAAAGTAATGGTGTCAGAGCTGAGATCTGAAGCTTGAGCAGGATTTAATTGAGAAAAATGGGGGCAGCAGGAGAGGGAGGTGGCTGGGAAATCCAGGCAGGGGAATTGCTTGTGCTGGAGATCGGCAAGAACATCCATGTTCAAGGAGCGGAAGAGAGGCCAGAGTGGCCCAAAGAAGTCTGGTACTAATATGCAGCCAGAGAGGCAGTACAGACCCAATGGTGGACCATACAGAGGCCATGCTGAGGATCTTAGTCTTCATATAGCCTGGGAGAGGAAAAACATAAGAATGGACCAGGCATGATGCAAGTCTTCTTTGAAAAGAATAACCTCACTGCAGTGCAGCACATGTCCAGTACCAAACTCCTCGTGGCCTCCACCCTAGACTTCTTCAAAGGCAACACCATCCTTCTGAGGATAACCTTGGACTCATCCTTGACCCTCTCTTTCCCCCGCACCTCATGCCCAGTGCATCTGGAATCCAACCACTTTGCCCTCTGTCATGGCCACACTTCTTGTTCTGAGCCTTTCTCATCTCCAGCCTGGATTATTGGCATTGCCTCCTGACTGCCTTCTGCCTGGTCACACCCTTGCCCTCTACATTCCATCAGCCCCTGCCCAGCTGCCTCAGCTATTCTTGTAAAGTCAGACACTTTGCTCAAAACCCTGTGGCAGTGTCTTGTTCCCCTCACTGAGATTTTAGGTCTCAGTTTTGTCTATTCTGGTGACTAGGTGTCTTCCCGCCAGCTCTGCGCCAGCCATACTGGCCTCTTAGAGGCTCTTGGAATACATAGGCAGGCTCCCACATTGGGAATTTTGTCCTGAAACTTTGCTTTGTCAAGACTGCTCTTCCCCCAAATAGACAGGAAGGTGACTGATTCCCGCCTTCCTTCCAGTGTTTGCTCAACCCTCCCTCAAAGACGCTTCTTCTCCCTACCACCCTGGCAAAGATGCCCCAGCACTCCAGTTTCCCTCACTCTACTCCTCTTCCTCTTTGGCTTTCTCCTCTGGCACTTAACACTTTTAGCACTCTATTCTTTACTCATATATTTATTATCTTGCCTGACATCCGTTCACACATTGATCAGAATATAAACTTCAGGGACTTTTTTTTTTGTCCTTTTAATTTTTTTTTTTTTTTTAGGGCCACACCTGTGGCATATGGAACTTCCAGGGGTTGGGATTAAATAAAAGCTTGCTGACTCCTGCTTAGGTGATAAAGAAGAGGAATATGAAGTTTCTTTACTGCTCCTCAGGGCAAATTTATTACCACCAAATTTTCCAGGGCTGTACTTTTAATGATCTGTTTGGGTTTCCTAGTTTAATTCATCTGCTTCCTGAGTTTGGGAATATGCCCCCAAGTACTAGTTTTCTGATGGACCCCCTACCATGTTGATCCTGGTAGAAGTACTCTCACTTCGATTGCCTATTTACATAATAGATGCTCAATAAATCTTGGCCAGGAGAATTTGAGGTGGAAGAGCAATAAATATGTGTTTGGTCTACTGTCTTGAACTGGGAGCCTGAAGCCTTTTCTCACAAATGTAAATGAAGAACACTTTCATTACTCTTGTATATGAAGTTCTAGTTTTATGGGTGATCCCACTTTGCTTGATGACTTATTTCTTCCTTTCTTCCACTCTTCCTTTCTTCCTTCCTTCTTCCTCCCTTCCTTTCTTTCTTTGCTTTTTAGGGCCACACCCAGCATATGGAAGTTCCCAGGCTAGGGGTTGAATCAGAGCTGCACCTGCTGGCCAACACCACAGTCACAGCAACGCAGAATCTGAGCTGCGTCTGCAACCTACACCTCAGCTCACAGCAACACCATATTCCCAACCTAATGAGTGAGGCCAGGGATTGAACCTGCATCCTCATGGTTACTAGTCAGATTTGTTTCAGCTTCACCACAATGGGAACTCTGATGACTTACTTCTTGACAACTTACTTTGTGTGTGTGTGTGTATCATCTTCATAGGATTCTAATTATTACAGCATAATAGGTGGCCCTGGTAATTTTGTAGCTGGTCCCATTTGTCTTTGTGTAAATGATTTTCATTTAGATAGATTCAAAAAAGGTAAAAGATATTCTGCTTGTTTTTTCACCCCTTCATTCTTATCACTGTACTATTATAAGGTGGCTTTTCTTGTTAATAAACCCATAATATCAGTTCTGAAATATCTTTTTAAAGTAATAATGTGCTTTAAATGTGACATATGAAAAATGGAACTGCTTTTATAATTCTAAATAAGACATCTATTTTAATCTATTTCAATGCTGATGATTTCTCTTTATTTTTAAAAATAAATCACCATGTTCAATCTGAAAGCCAGTTGTCTACAGAGGCACTCAAATTATTTGGTCTATTCAAGTGATAATGAATGATAAAGTTTATCCATTTTTAAATAGTTGAAATATTAATCCAGGAGAAAGAGTTTTCTTAAAAGAATTAGTATAAAATACATTTGCAATAATATAAGGGGTCAGAATGAACATTCGGTTCTAAAAGATTTAGGTTTTATTCATTATAATACTGAATGTCTTAAATGTTCATTTTTAGCATTGAAGAGGAGCCTGAAGGCTAAAGCTTATATATTATGTATTTCATTAAAAGGAAGGGATTATTATGTAAATCTGTAGCATATTTGGTAACTTTCTGGAGAGAAAGAGAAGTCTCATATAGTAAATAGGTTTTTTTTTTTTTAAAGATAAAAAACAGGGCTAGGTAATCACTTCTTTATTATTTTAGATCAACATTTATTCACTATCCCATACTAGTAAATTTCATTTAGCAATTCATTTTTCTCCTCTGAATCTGGATCATTTTTTTTTTCTTCTGAAGGAAAGGGCATGTATCAATAAGTCATCCTGGTATAGGAATTTTAGGCACCAACCAGTTAAGAGAGTCTTCATTTCTAAATGTAAGGCTGGCTCTCTCTGTGCTTTGCAAGTGGTTGGTGCTCAGTAAATCTCAATACACCTTCTATCAGAGCCCCGGTTACCCTATGGGGCAGTCATTATCACAATCCTCATTCTACAGATAAGGAAAGCGAGATTTGGGGAGATTAACTATGCTACAATAACTTCTAAGTGCTAGAGCTGGGTTTTAACCCAGATCAGTCTGATACACAAAGCCTCAATTTTATTGCTCCTCTTCCCAGTTGTATGCTTTACTTCAATAGTACCATAAAAATTTAGGTAGCCACTAATTAGAAGAAGCAACCACGATGTTGTGAATGTTCTTCAAACTCATCTTTAAACCTCATCTCTCTTTCAACTCAGAGAACAAGACTTAAAAACAAAATGGCAGAAGACAGGTACAATTCTGGATTTTTTTGTTGGGGGGGGGTACTTTTTCCAGAGGGATTCTCTAAAAACAGCTTTGGAGGAGCTACTGTTATTATTATTACTATTATTTGTAAAGGAAAGAAGTGCTCAATACTTCGGCTCTGCAGGTTACTTATCAGAGTTCTGAGATAGGAGAGATGCTCCTATTCACACAAGCAGCCTATCAGAGGGATCATGCTTGCATTTTTAGCCAGAAGGGTCAATAGAGTGAGCTAATGTTGGATGGAGGGTGGGGGTTGCAGTGCAGCATTTGCCCATGAGTGTCTCTCCTTAGAAAAATAGTGAGTTCTATGATCAAATGATTTTGGAGCCCTCTTGAGGAATCACAATTCATATCAATACATTAAAGGCCCTGACAAGTCCTGCACTAAGACACCAGCCCTACTTGGCACAATCCAGCATTTCCAAAATATTTGGTGAGAGAACCCCTGATGCATGGGAGGAGATCAAGTTTGAGGCAAATCTAAATTCTCTAACCTTTAGCACAGCACAATCCTTAACAAAGAACCCTACTCAATTTAGCATAAGTGTTTTAAATACAATGAGTTCATCAATCAAATACCAGAGATGTTGAGATATTCTAATTTATCTATTCATCTAATTTGCTTTACAGATAAGGAAACTGAGAATGCAAAAGATTTCATCTTAGAGGAAAAAGGAGACAGAGCTGGGAGTAGGTCAGGCCTTTCCTGTTCCTATTTCAGGATTTATTGTTTTTTGTTTTTGACCTTACTTATACCTCCTTAAAGTATGGGTACACATCTACAAAACAGTTAAAAGCACATTTTCTAAAAACAGAGACTAAGCTATGGATAATCCTGCCCTGCATGTCGATTCATGGTAGTCACTGGTTCCAGTGTTCCTGCAGTAAGAGAGATGGCCAGGGAGTTCCCGTTGTGGCTCAGCAGTAACAAACCCAACTAGTATCCATGAGGACGCAGGTCCGTCCAATCCTTGGCCTTGATCAGTGGGTTAAGGATCCAGTATTGCTGCAAGCAGCACCATAGGTTGCAGATGCAGCCCAGATCTGGCCTTGCTGTGGCTGTAGTGTAGGCCTGCAGCTGCAGCTCCTATTGGGCCTCTAGCCTGGGAACCTCTATATGCTATGGGTGCGGCCCTAAAAGGACAAAAAATAAAAAATAAAAAGTAAATAAAAAAGAGAGAGAGATGGCCAGTAAATTGTGCATTGATGTTAAAGTACCCTGGGTCTCTATCCACTGGTGTCACTAGCCCTTCAGTTTGGCAGAGTCTGGGTTTGCCGAATGTGTATACAAGTATCATCAACATTTGTGCCACGAATTAGCAAAATGGATAGCATAGGCTTGTGTGGTTTTTGGAAAATTACTTTTTGTGGGATAAACTTTGACTTGAAGAATTCTAGGTGGTAATTTGGTAACTCATCTGTTTACTTCTAAAATGTTTTTGAGCTGATAGATGCAATTCACTGTAATGAAAGCATTTCCAAGCCCTAGCCAATGATCCATTGTAATTGCCCTTTTATGATCTTATTATAGCAGTCTTCCCTCCATTTTCTCCTGGGTTGGTCTGTTTAACAGATCTCCATCATAATAGCTGGAGATGGAGGAGTAGAGAGGGGTGTGGTTAGATGAATTACAGATACTTCCAAGTGATTTTTTTCCTTATAGAGTGGGAAACCAACCTGGCCTAAGGGGCTCACAGTCTTCCTTAAAGCTGATGAAAACCCCCAAATCTATCCCAGCACCAAGTGCTTCCAGCTACTAAGTTATTATTATTATTATTTTTTGTCTTTTGTCTTTTTTGAGGGCTGCACCCACAGCACATAGAGGTTCCCAGGCTAGGGGTCCAATCAGAGCTGTAGCCGCTGGCCTACACCACAACCACAGCAAGGTGGGATCCAAGCCGTATCTGCGACCTACACCACAGCTCATGGCATTGCCGGATCCCCAACCCACTGAGCAAGGCCAGGGATCGAACCCACAACCTCATGGTTCCTAGTCGGATTCGTTAACTACTGCACCATGATGGGAACTCCTGCTAAGTTATTTTTAAATTAATTAATGGCCAGTCTGAGTTGCATATTGATCTCTGATACATTCCGTTTGTGGAAAATAGTAGGTGTCAAACTTTGTAGTAGTTGCTGTTGTTGTTTTGTCTTTTTAGGGCTGCACCCGTGGCATATGAAGTTTCCCAGGCTAGAGGTCAAATTGGAGTTGCAGCTGGTGGCCTAGGCCACAAACTTTGTTTTTTCTAGTGGAACTCGCAAGTTTTGATGAGAATCCTGTCTGATAAAATTCTTCCCAATTTGCTTTCTTTGACATGCAGACAGGGCAGTGGGAGCTGGGAAAGGAAAGCAAGGCAATTTTATTCACCAGAGACCCTGCTCTGCGTCTGCACGCACCATGAAGGAAGTGCAGTGAGGACCAGCCTCCAACAGTGCAAACTGATTTCTAAAAAATAAAAAATAAACTGATTTCTTTTAAAAAATTTTTTTTTTTTTAGTTTTTGTCTCAGAGCTTTGTCAAAATCAAAGGAATTTATTCATTGTATAGGTAAGTAATATATTTTCTCACTTGATCATGGATTTTTTTTATGTAATGATTTTTCTTTTTTCCATTAGAGCTGGTTTACAGTGTTCTGTCAATTTTCTACTGTATGACAAGGTGACCCAGCTACACATACATGTATACATTCTTTTCTTCTCGCATTATGACTTCTTAAATGAAGAGCTCATCTCATTATGCCCTCTGAAAAGCATGGCATATATGTCTATGTATAATTGATTCACTTTGCTATATACCTGAAACTAACATGACTTTCAAAGTCAATTCTACGTCAATAAAATTTACGAAAATAAAATATACAATCATACTGTGGGAAAAAAAAAAAGGAAAGCCAATTGTATTTCTATGTGCCAGCAACAAATGATAAATAAAAGTTAAGTATTTAAAAAAAAAAAAAAGCATGGTGGGTTTTCTATGATTGGAACCAAGTGTCCCTGTTCAGCAGTCTCGCCTTTGAATCCTAACCAGGCAGGGTTCTTTCCTGAGGTCACACAAGCCAGCAGCCTCCACAGGCATGCCTGCTTCTGTCTTCACTCCTGCAGGATTGTCCCTCTCCTCTCTCACTACTTACTCACTCTTCAAGGTCAAAGCTAGGCATGGTCTCCCCTCCAAAGGATGGCAGTCCACATTTAAGTCTCCTAAAATCTGAGAGCATGAGGGGGGTAGCCGTCGACCACGTGGGAGACACATCTAGATCTCAAGCAGAGCTCCCGCACTCACTCTCTGAGATTGCACGGCTCTGAGCCTCAGCTTCTCACCTAAAAAATGGGTATAATGATGGCTCCCTTCTAAGAGGGTTTCTATGAAAGCTAAATGAAATAAGGAATACATATAATCTGTCAATTGCATCATTATAAGAATTCAATAAATGGAAGCTAGGAGCATCCTTATATTTACTTAGTAGGTAAGTAATAACAAGTACTTAATGTTTAAGTGAGTCCACGTAATAATATGCTTAGCAGATTGCATGGCATATAGTATGTGCCCAATTTTTGTTAGCTCTTATACTACGAAGATGCTGCTGCTGCTGCTGCTATCACAGAGTAAAGGAAAAAAAGCAAGTGACATATCTAAATACCTATGTGCCTAGCACCCTGGCATAAAAGAGTGTTTTAAAATGTCAGCTATTAAGCAATGAGGTCCTGCTGTATAGCGCAGGGAACTATATCCAATCATTTGTGATAGAACATAATGGAAGATGGTATGGGAAAAATAATGTATAAATATTTATAACTGGGTCACTGTGCTGTACAGCAGAAATTAATAAAACACTGCAAATCAATTATACTTTAACAAAACATTTTTTAAAAAGTCAGCTATTGCTACTGCATATTCTTTTGTATTATTGTCTACCTATTTCTTAAAAATGTCAATCTGTTTGTAATTTTTCTATTTTTTCCAATGTTAGGCCTCCAGGGGGTTGTTTTGTTTTTTAATTTTTAAATGAGTCATCATATGCCAATGAATGAGCTCTTGAAGTCGAAGAGTATGAAATGTACAGCAACCCTACAGTGCACTTTATATTGGTAATGCTATTGTTTACTTTTCTTAAATATTATGTTTATTAAAAGTTTGAGCAAATTTGGGGTTTAGTAATGTGCTGTCAGAATTTGGGGTTCTAGTCAATGGCTCCCCTTTTCCCTTGGTGGGGTGCTGCAGATTTAACAGATAATGAATCAATGTGGAAATGTAAGCTGTGAAAGAAAGGCTTTCTGGTTTGGCCTGCTTGTTAAAGTTTTTTAACTTCAATATGTATTTAAAGAAGGTTGCTCTGGGAGTTCCCATTGTGGCTCAGAGGGTTAAGAACCCAACTAGTATCTATGAGGATACAGATTCGATAAGATCCATTGTTGCCATGAGCGGTGGTGTAGGTGGCATACATGGCTTGGATCTTGCGTTTCTGTGGTGTGGTGTAGGCCAGCAGCTGCAGCTCTGATTTGATCCCTAGCCTGGGAACTTCCATATGCTGCAAGCACAGCCCTAAAAAGCAATAAATAAATAAATACCTAAAAATACTAATCAAATAAGTGCCTCTATGGCCAACACCCAGCTTCAGCTCTTGAACACTCTCTATGCTTCTGAAGTCCCTCCCAAATAAACACCCTGATTTTTTTGTTAACCACTTGCTAGCTTGTGTTTTGCAGTTTTGCCAGTGATGTACAGCTGTCTAAATAAACACACGTTCTGCTTCAACTCCATTCTACAAGCACTTCTGAGCCCTTTTTTCCATGTTCTATAGAACTTCTCAATTCCACAGAAATCTTTTGGTTGCAAGTGTGAATGGAACTCAATTCAAGCTGGCTTAAACAAAGAGAAAGAATGTATGGACTCTAGAAACTGGAAGGACCAGAGGTAAGTCCAGGCTGATCTTTGATTCTGTTTTGGGTTGAGGTGGTCTCCTTTGTTGGGTCTCATGAATGAGATATCTCCAGAGGCTCCAGGCTGACACCCTCTCTGTTTCTTATTTACTGAAAGCAGAGGCTAAACCTCTCTCTCCAATAATTCCAGCAGGGAACCTGGAATTAAGTCTCAGTGGACCATTCTGGGTTAGATGCTCATCTCCAAACAATCGCTAGAGCAACAGGATGGACAGGCTTGTTATACGGGGGTGTGATGATGACACATGTGTACAGGTGGTCCCAGTGGACCACTTGAACTTAGGGTGAGAAAGAGGTGGCTCTCCTAAGGAAAATAAAGGTGAGGGTGACAGAGGAGGAGAGGATGTATATGTACAGGCAAGAGATGAGAGCCCTGCCCCTGAGCCCAGAGGGCTACTGTGTATACATCTCAGGTACTGATGAACTATGAACACCTTGCCAAGACACAGGAAGCAATATAAGTGCTCCTCTGAGAACCTTCTCAAAGACAGAAGACCCTGGGGCAGTCCTGGCATGGCTCAGTGGTAACGCACACAAGAAGGATCCATGCGGGATGCAGGTTTGATCCCTGGCCTTGCTCAGGGGTTAAGGATCCCATGTTTCTGTGAGCTGTGGTGTAGGTCACAGATGTGGCCTGCATCCTGTATTGCTGAGGCTGTGGTGTAGGCTGGCAACTGTAGCTTCAATTCGACCCCTAGCCTGGGAACCTCCATATGCTGTGGGTTCGGCCCTAAAAAAAGAAAAAAAAAAAAAAAAAAAAAAAAAGAAAGAAGAAGAAGAAAAAGAAGCTGGGAAAACAGAAGCTATCTTTCAAAAAGTATCCTATTTCTAAAGGAAAACATTACCAACGTCTTTCCCTTTGGCTTATCACTTTATTCACCATACTGTTTGACTCTAAGAATGTACTTCATTTGTTTAAATTGGATAGTACATCTCTAACTTCCTACTTGATGACTACGTATATTCCCTATACCAGAATGAGGTAAATGAAAAAGAAATTAGTGGGTGCCATTTCCGAGATGTATGGTACAGAGATCAGCAGAAAAAGCCAGAAACAAACATAAAGCAACCCATGATTACTCATAATAGAGATAACCACCAAACAGTGAGACTTTATGGGGCTAAAATTATGAAATATTTATAGACTGGTTCATTTTGTTTGCCACTGGAAACTAGTTTTCATTTTTCACATTTCTCTTTGTTTCTCTTAGGAACCATGGAAACAGACCTTCCTTTTTTTTCCTTCTATGCAGATGAATTCACGTCAGCATTTGCTGACCTTTTCAGGGCGTATTCTTTTTGACTTTGGCCATGTCAGTTATAAAAGAAGGCAAAGAACCTGATCATGAAAGCTTTCAGAGGATAATGATGTCAAATCCAACTTGAATTCATAATGGCACAATCACTTTGCAGAATTTTAACACACACACACACACACACACGCACACACATATAAAATCAGTGATGGTGTTTCTGCCTTAAAATAATTATATTCCTCAACATGACTTTTGGAAGGAAAAATTGTATGCTTCATTCTATAGACCTATCTCCTAAAATTTGCATGCAACCTCACTTTTGTAAACTGAATCTGTTAAGGTCCAGGGTAACTCAAACATTTTTTTTCAGTGGATCATGGAATAATGTTCATTTTAAAGGAGAAAAATGCTTCTGAGCTCTCTTACATAAGCTATCTTACAAGTCTTATCTTACATAAGTCTCTCCACTTATAGATATGGAAACTGAGATACATAGTTGAAAAATGACTTACCTAATGTACACTTGGAGTGATTTCCTTCTGTGACTTTAATGTGTACCTACATATATATTTGCAATTGCAGATTTCGTTTTCAGTGTTTACTTAAAATAAAGTAGTTCTATAGGACCAAAAGAGGATGATTTTTTTCACAGCTCTCTTGTAGGTTGGATATAAGTTAGCATTAATTATAATGCTTGTAGGTAATGCTTGTAGATAAAACTTACAAATTTCAGAGTTCCCGTCATGGCTCAGCAGAATGAATCTGACTAGGAACCATGAGGTTGCAGGTTCGACCCCTGGCCTTGCTCAGTGGGTTAAGGATCTGGTGTTGCCGTGAGGTGTGGTGTAGGTCGCAGACATGGCTAGGATCTGGCGTTGCTGTGGCTCTGGCATAGGCTGGAAGCAACAGCTCCGATTAGACCCCTAGCCTGATAATCTCCATATGCCATGGGTGAGGCCCTCAAAAGACAAAAGACAAACAAAAGAAAACAAAAAAGCCCAAAACTTACAGATTTAAAAAGGACTTTTTGAATGAAAAAAGGCATAGTTTAAACAAGTGCTTTCCAGCTGGGGGTGATTTTATCTCCTCCCCCAGGGGATATTTGGCAATGTCTAGAGCTATTTTTGTTTATCACAACTTGGGGTGCAACTGGCCTCTAGTTGGTAGAGGCCAGGGATGCTGGTAAACATCCTACAACACACAGAATAGCCTATGAAGCAAAGAATGATTCAGCTCTAAATGTCAGTAATGCTGAGGTTGGGTTAAGTGAACCCATTTCTGTAGGTAAAGACTCCCACAAAGATAATAAACCCGTTTTTCTACTTATTCTGTTGGCTCTGTGTTCAAGTGTCATAGGAACCCCATATCTTTAGAGAAGCTAGTTTGAGAAGGCTTCTGACTTAACCTCTGCCTCTTCCTTCCTGTGAAAGTGAACTTCTCCTCTCTAAGGTCAACCTTCTTCCATAGCTAGACAGCTGCTTAGGACTAAATCCAGTACATGTAACAGAAAAACCCAACTTCCTCTGGCTTCAACACGGGGTTTTTTTTTTCTTCCTCCTTAAAAGAAGTGAGGAGGTGGCTTTCCAGGGCTGATGCGTTCCATCCATGATGCCATCAGAAGTGGGGGCACCTTTCCACCCAGTAATCCTTAGCACTGTGGTCCTTTTGCAGGTCCCTGCATGGTGGCACAATGGCTGCTCCCTTAATAGCCCAGGGAGTGGGGGTAAAGGATAGCAAAGGGTAAAGAGTGCCTACAGGTTGAGAAGATCCAACTCTGAGGACCATCCTAACTAGGTACTCACCCATTAGAGTCTAACATCACACTCGGTTCATTTCCTATGCAGGACTTACCGTATTTGATGATGACATTTTTATCCGTTTTCTTGCTCTTGGTCTCTCTCCACTGGATGATACACTTTGTAAGGAGAAGGCAGTCACCCTACTGAGGCTCTGCCCACCTTCCCTGGCATCCTTTTGAACGTTTCTCCTCCCTGATTCACCGGCTTGGACCTTTGTTTTTCTTAGGCTCCTGGGGCTTTGCCCAGAGCACCACGTGGCTTGCCTCCCTCTTTGCTTGCACTGGTCCCCCTCACTCAGAAGAGTGAAAACTGCACTCTTCTGGGAACACTGCCTTAAGAAATCATTTCTACATGACTCTTGGTCTCAGAGTCCTATTCTGCAGAATAAACTATGTTGTTTTTTATTTACCTGGTGCCTAGAACAGTGCCTGACATATAGTGAGTACTTGAAAACCTCTGCAAGACTGGTTAAAAAAAACAACAGTAAGCTTGATCAAGTCACCAGTGTGAGAGAAAAGACACATTTGAATTCAGATGAGCTCACATGATTCAGTAACCATCAGTAACTAATCTCTGTAGAGGGTTTTCTGTTTTTCGCTTTTTGTCTTTTTAGGGCCATACCCATCGCATATGAAAATTCCCAGGCTAGGTAAGGGTCGAATCAGAGCTGTAGTCACTGGCCCAAACTACAGCCACAGCAATGTGGGATCCAAGTCGCGTCTGTGAACTACAACACAGCTCACGGCAACACCAGATCCTTAACTCACTGAGTGAGGCCAGTGATGGAACTCACAAACTCATGGATACTATTTGGGTTCATTACCACTGAGCCACAATGGGAACACCCTCTATAAATGTTTGGTCCTATGTAGTGAAGCTCCAATTGAAAACAATGAACAAAGTTGGATATTACAATTTTTACTTAAATTAGAGGTCAATACACTATGAAAAGGGGTAGGCTTCAAAATGTGTATCATTCTTAGATTAGCTTAAGTTCCCACGCAGAAGTCCTGGAAATCTCACCCTGCTAGGTGCCACAAGACTCTCTTTTTGGTAAGCAGGCTGGCTACAGTGAGATGATAGAAACACAGCTAGAGGTGATGCTAAGTGAAGTTACTACACATGAGAGCTGGAGGTCTGGGAAGAAGGATGAATTCCTACTGGGAGCCTCCATCTTTTGTGCAGAACTCTCAGGGCTAACAGAGCCTGCCTCCTCTGGTTTGGGTGGATGCTCTCCCATTCTGCTGTCTGTCCTTCATCATCCTGGGTACTTGCCCATAGTGATTCTGCTACAGGTCTTGGTGCTTGACTCCTAAGACAACACTTCCTTGAAGCCACAGAAAGCCCTTTCCCCCAAAAGCATAGGCTTAAAAGAAGGGAGCCCAAGGCTGGCTGCGTACTGTTTCTGAATTTCAATTACTCTCTTATCTCACATTTATGTTAGTCCATGTAGGGCCAAGTAAACATCTTCTCACCACAAGCCACTCTTGGCTTTGGAGTTGTCCTTCCTGCATTCAAATCCCAGCCCTGCCACATTCTAGCTCTGTGATCCAGGGCAACTCACTCAATCCTTTTTGGCTGCAGATTCCTAATGATAGAATGTGAGATATTTGAGCGCCAGGTCTTGGTCTGTTTAGACCAGTACCATATTCCCAGTGACCAGACAGTGTCTGAAATATGGTTGGTGCTCAGTAAGTGCTTGCTGATTAAATGAGTGAGGGTGTTTGGGAAAGTTGAAAGAAGCAATGAATGTAAAGAACTTATCATAGCATCCGGCACAAAATAATGTCTCTATAAATATTAGTTACAAATATATTCAATATACATATAAATATATACTTTCATTTATTGTTTTACATCTGGTAACAGTTTTTAAGCGACGTTAGAAATCATCCTCTTGATGAATAGGGCATCTCCATATTTTTGATGGCAATCGTACATGCGGTGAGCATTGCTGGTTGTCCAGTTAGTCTCTATTTCCTCCCATTTTCCCTCCTAACAGAAGCCAGATTCTGGTCAAGTATTCACAATCCTTCATGTTCCTTGACTTAAGAGAATGTGACCCAAGATTAGACTCCAGGAGTGAAACCTGAGCCATCTGAGTCAATCACAAGCCATACCATGTGTCCACCTTGCCCTGCTCCATGATGCTGATTGGTCATGCAACTAAGACTGGTCCAATCAGAATGAAGGAAAGATGGGGTGGAGAAATGCAGAGAATCAGACATGTGATAACATCACTGAACTACTGATGGCTCCACTCCTTCCTGTTATGTCAGATAACACATTTCCTTGTTATTTAAGTCATTTAGGATGAGATTCTTGCAGCCAGAAACATCCTACCTAATGGACTACACAATTATTTAGTGGGTGATACTAAAAATGCTTTCTTCAAATAATAGTAATGATAGTTATTACTCATCATGGTGTGTTAAAGCTTGTGCAAATACCATGAACTGTTTTACTTATTTACTCTTCTTAACAATCTTAAGAGGTAGAGAGTATTATTAGCCTCATTTTTCAGATGAGGAAACATATGTCCAGGTACATGTCAAGGTCACTCACACACACACACACCACTTCAAAACAGGTCAATGGGAGAGCTGGGATTTAAACACAGGCAGTCTGGCTCCAGAGCCAAAATTATACCTAGCCACAAAACCTAATCATTAAACTGTACAGTATGTACTGCTGCTAGGAAGGTTCACAATGAGAAGAAGAGGAAAATGGAGAAGAAGAAGGAAAAAAAAAACCATAATGGAACATGGTTTGGTTTTTTTGAAAAAAAAGAAAATGCACTAAGCCTTTCTTAAGAAATAATTGAACACTAGCACAAAATTATTGCTAGTGTACCCTGTTTCATAAAGCAGTCTTCTTTTGAAAACATGTATTCATTTATTTAGTCATTCGTCAAATATATATTGAGTCCTTATGTGTCAATCATTGTGCCAGGTGCTAGAGGTACAATAGAGAGTTCCTGTCTAGGGGGAAAGATGGACAAACAACAATCACCAGGCTGATAAGGACTTTCATAGGAGAAAACACACTACCTGCATTATGGGAGCACCCAAACATGGTACCTCAACTATTTTGGTGCAAGAGTAGTGTCAAGCAAGGAGTGTTTCCTTGGGGAAGACATAATGACTTCCCAGGAGAGAGATGCGAGGAACTGTCCAAAGACTTGCAGGAGGAAGGAGGCACTGTGACATGTCCTCGAAACTGCAGAATGTGGTGGCCATCTCAATTGGAAGGGAAGAGAGGCAGAGTTTGGGAGGTAGCAATGGTCAAGCACTTTGGTCTTTGTCTAAGTCCTGGTCCTCTGAGGCCAGAATTAAAATATTGATTCTTCATTTGGGACATACAAGCCCTGAGCTGTAAGGCTAATTTAAAAAGGAAAGTAAGGTAATTAAAGAAGCAAAGCATAGGAGGAAATGAAAACATCTCCTTGATGGCCACCATGTTACAATGACCCAGAAGGAGGCACAGCAAGCAACTTAGCAGCAGAATCTACTTGGGACATGGGACTTCTTTGAAAAGCTTGTATATAAGAAGAAACCCAGGAGTTCCCGTGGTGGTTCAGTGGTTAATGAATCCGATTAGGAACGGTGAGGTTGTGGGTTCGATCCCTGCCCTTGCTCAGTGGGTTAAAGATCCGGCGTTGCCGTGAGCTGTGGTGTAGTTTGCAGACGTGGCTTGGATCCTGCGTCGCTGTGGCTCTGGTGTAGGCTGGTGGCTACAGCTCCGATTAGACCCCTAGCCTGGGAGCCTCCGTATGCCGTGGGTGCGGTCCTCAAAAGGCAAAAAAAAAAAAAAAAAAAAAAGAGAGAGAGAGAGAGAGAGAGGAAAAAAAGAAATTATAAGGCAAAAGAGAGTACCATAGATTTTAGCCTTTCGTTCTGCTTTGCATTTCTTCACAGCATCTTTAGCATCTTGAAATGCTATTGTTTGTGTACTTTGTTTGTTATCTGTCTCTCCTCTAGAATGGATTTGCCATAAAGGCTTAAATTTTGTCTTGTTCACTCCTGCATCTTCAGAGCTTGGCACAAAGTTACCATTGAGAAGATATTGGTTGAATAAAGGGTTGGAAAAATCTGATGAAAATATTTAAAAGAAAGTAAAATAGAACAAGTTGAGTTATAGGAACATGTTTCCAGACTATTTACAAAATAACAACAGATGAGTGTTCAGATAAGAAGAGCAAGTTGTGAAATTGACTATATATAAGACATCTCCTGTGGTCAGTCTTCCAGATTTATAATTTAAATGGAAATTGAAAATGCTCAAAGACTACAATGCTTTTCAAAAAGAATTTTCTAATCTACAACTCTCCTATAGACTTTAATTTTTTAAATATTTTATCTTATTTTATTTTTTAGGACTGCACCCATGGCATAAGGAGGTTCCCGGGCTAGGCTCGAATCAGAGCTGTAGCCGCTGGCCTAAACCACAGCCACAACAACATGGGATCCAAGCCACACTGGTGACCTACACCACAACTCATGGCAATGCCCTATCCTTAACCCACTGAGTGAGGCCAGGGATTGAACCTACATCCTCATGAATGCTTATTGGATTCCTTTCCACTGAGCCAAGATGGGAACTCAATTTTTTAAATTTTTTAAGTTTAAATATAGTTGATATACAATGTTGTGTTAATTTCTGCTATGCTGCAAAGTGACCCAGTCATAAATATATATGTAGATTCTTTCTACATATATATAGAATATATACAGATTCTTTCTCTTGTATTATCTTCCATCATGGTCTATCCCAAGAGATTGGATATAGTTCACTATGCTGTACAGCAGGACCTCATTGCTTATCCATTCTAAATGTAATAGGTGGCATCTACTAACCCCAAACTCCCTCCCCATCCCCCTTAGCAACTACAAGTCTGCTCTCCATGTCTGTGAGTTTTCTACAGACTTTTATGAAGAAATTTTATTACCAATTAGATCCTAGGCTGCAAAGGTATCAGCTTAGGGAAACAAATGTATGTGTGTTTGTGTGTATGTATGTATGGATATATTTTTTCATGATTTTAATCAAGTAAGCGAGAGAAATATGTCTAGTTTTGAAGTTTGCATCTCAGAATCTTACATTTTTATTGAAGGCAATATCATGCATAACATGTAACATCCATGCCAATGACCTCTTTGACTGCATTGTAAGAAGAAAGACCTACTTTCTACTGAATCATTTCTAGAAGAAATAAACACTGAAATGGCAATCCCAAGAAAAATACTGCCTTCGCTTAATTGGCTTTCATCTCTACTTTCTACAGCTTTCTTTATGTTAGACGTTTTAGCAGAAATCAATTATGTATATATATATTTAATTATATACGTGTGTGTGTGTGTGTGTGTGTATGTTTGTTTTTAGGGCCACACCTGCGGCATACAGAAGTTTCCAGGCTAGGGGTCAAATTGAAACTGCAGCTGCCAGCCTACACCACAGCAATGCCAGATCTGAGCCACATCTGCAACCTATACCACAGCTCACAGCTATACTGGATCCTTAACCCACAGTGTGGGACGAGGGATTGAACCTGCATCCTCATGGATACTACTCAGTTTCTTACCACTGAGCCATGACAGGAACCCCTAACTATATATTTTTTAATGAAATATTTCATAATTGTACCAAGACCAATTCTGTCAGTGACTTGAAAGGGTAGATATACATTCAATTTAGATATTGAATCCTGGTCTCCAAACCATGTGATTATAGTGATAAGAATGGGGTGTGGAGATATGGAATTAAGAAAGTCTTTCATATGTTGCATACATTATTCTTCATGAGGGCAGTGGAAATTAAGAAAGAAAGCATTCTTAAAATATCTTAACAGTATATTATACAAACAAGCAAAACTCATAAAATCAGAATGATTTGGGGAAATTCATTTTTCTTGAGTAGATTTTATAAGTATATGTGATATGGTTAGTAATATTCTAGACTGCCCTACTTGGCTAATTAGTCCAT
This sequence comes from Phacochoerus africanus, assembly GCF_016906955.1. Classification (NCBI taxonomy): domain Eukaryota; kingdom Metazoa; phylum Chordata; class Mammalia; order Artiodactyla; family Suidae; genus Phacochoerus; species Phacochoerus africanus. The sequence goes on from NC_062544.1 coordinate 133,507,729, forward strand.
TTAGGGTAACTTAACTTGCAGAAAAAAATGTACCCTCAAATTTCAATGGCCTTCGATCAGAAAAGCTTCTAATTCTCATTACATACCAATCTGAGAGCAGGCTTTCTACCTCCAGGATGGCAGAGTAGGATCATAATATACTGTTTTTCCTGCAGGTCACAAAGCTGAACTCTGAACAAGATACAAACAAAAGCAACTACCTGGAGAGTGAGCAAAAGCAGGCAGATTTTGAAAGGGAGTCAAAACTTGGAACAGGGATCATCAGAGGATGTTTCCCCCTTTACAAGCTCATTAGAGAAAAAGCTATAGTCACAGCATGGGTGGGCTAAAACTCCACTAGAAAATCTGCTGTCTTCCTGGCCTAGACAATCAAAGGGCCTGGAAAGTGTGGATGGAATCCCAAAAAAGAGAGCTCCAAGAGAAAAGGAGCCTCAAATTCTGTGCATATACTTTCCCCCGAGTCTCTGAGCTCTGAATGATACATGCATGGGACATACTCAAAATAGCTTGGGGGACAGCTAAGAGAAGTGGATTGAAATTTGAGCTTCTGTCCTTCAGAGGCAACACAGAGTTCAGAGTCTGAGTCTGCTCTGTTTCATAGCCTGCTGAAACAAAACTATCAGCACTCTTCGTAAGAATGTAAGAGAATCAAGAGCTTCCACAACATAACCAGAAAGAAAGCAGGAAAAGGAAACCAAGGAACAAGAGACAGAGGGGAAAACAGAAAAAATAATAAAATGCTATAACATCATGTTAACTCCATTAAATATTAATGGTTAAAAAGTTCCTTCAAAAAACAGAGATAATCACCTCTGGTTCTGGCTCATCACTGTGACCTAGGCTACACAAGACCTTTCTAAACTGTAGCTTCTGTGACGGCAAGAAGGAAAGGAGAAAAGGGGAAAGTACATGATGACTTTTAGAGCTTCTGCTCAGAAGAAACTGCCATCATTTTCACTAGCATTTTATTGGCTAAGGCAAGCCACAGCACCGAGATTGGCTTCAATGGGGCAGAGGACTGTAATTCACTTATGGGCTGGGGAAGCCAATAATTTAAAATAAGTAATAAAAGCTACTCATAAAGACATGCTTATGATAATGGAAGAGTAAATATCTTAGGATCAATGACTCCTACATAACAGGAATGTTCTTAGAGCATAAATTTTCCTGGCAAATTCAGCATTATCTATGTGACCACAGCTCAGTAGCCAACTTGCCTGCATGATCCATACCTCTTTCTCAGAGATTCTTTCTCTCGCTAAGTCAACCACACAAAACCACCTCTGTGTCTACAGCTAATTAGGCAAAGGTGTGGATACTTGACCCTTGTTAGGAAACTCAGATGTTCAAATCTGATCAGTCCTATTAGGTGCCTGAGCTGTGAGGCCAAGCAAAGTTAATTTCTATATTTTAAGTTAATTTGAGAGGATTTGTGTCACTCTAAGCATACCATTCACATGGTAGTCTATAAAAAACAGTGCTAGAGATTCATTTAGACTAAAGTGTGAATGTTGCCTCTGGAGTTGTACAATGGTGCAGACCTGGTTTTCTGTTTCAACAGCAAAAGTCTTTTCTTATCATGGAAGACAGAGAGAAGGAAAGACAGAGACATCATCCTTAGGGTAATAGGCCATGACAATAATAATTTTGCTGATCATATTGAAAAAGAACAAACCTCCAATTTAGTGCTTGGATCTGTACAGTATCAGATTTGGAACGGGAATAACTAGAATTATAGAAATACTATGAATGGAGACCAAGGTATGAACTTTGACTCATTATAGACAGAAGTTTTTGCAATTTTGGTATAAAAATTAGTGCTATAAGAATTGACTCTGACGTAGCCACATGTCACTTATACTTGTTTGATAATGCCTTTCCCTTCTCAAACATGAAATAATATGATCCAGTACATATTTTATGTATAGAGATACCTTTCATTGACTAATTTATCCTCACATCTTATTCCTGGTAGGAAATTCTACATCATATAGCCTTAGTTCTTTGATTTATCTTCAAAAATTGCATAAGCTTATCTCTATTAAATTCATTTTGCTAACTTGTCACTTTATATAGTGAAATTCTAAATATAAGTTCAGGGTCTCATATATTTTAGGAGTTTTAGCCTTCTTTTGTCATGTAATTTAAAAATATGCCATATAATCTTATCTCATACAATTCAAAAGAGTAATACAAGATGCATAGACAAAGACTCTCCTGCTGTTTTAAACACCATTTAGCAAGTTTTATAGTTGAAGGGTTTGCAGATGTAACTATCACTTTCTTATTATGGTGAGTATATGAATATTTTTTTATAAACCAAAGATGCTTCTATAGCCAGGCCCAGCATGACACTTTCAAAAGCCATTTCTAAGCCCCTTTCTCTCAATCCTATTCTAGTATTTTGGGGAAGACTTAGAATACAGAAAATTCTCAATTACTTAGATTTCCAGAGAAAAATGTACAGCAAAGAAAGTTCCCCAATCATTCAGTTGGCTTTAGTTTTCATTCTTATTTTTAGAATGTGCTATGAAGTTTAAATATATATATACATTTGTCTTTTCATGGCCTTCCTACGGCATATGGAGGTTATAAGCTTAGGGGTCGAATTGGAGTTGTAGCGGCTGCCCTAAACCACAGCCACAGTAATGCAGGATCCGAGCAACATCTGCGACCTATACTACAGCTCACGACAATGCTGGATCCTTAACCCACTGAGCGAGGCCAAGGATCGAACCTACGTCCTCACAAATGCTAGTCAAATTGCTTTCCACTGAGCCCTGATGGGAACTCCTAAAAAATATATTTTTCCATTACCAAGTACTCTGTGTTCATTTCTTTCAATTTTATATCACTAGGGTCTAGAGAAGTTGTATCCAGATACAGATATTTTCTTTAGATCATGCCATCATCAACTAAATTCTGGTTAGAAAAAAAGAGAGGCGTTCCCATTGTGGTGCAGCAGAAATGAATCCAACTAGGAACCACGAGGTTTCGGGTTTGATTGCTGACCTTGCTCAGTGGGTTAAGGATCCGGCGTTGCTGTGAGCTGTGGTGTAGGTTGCAGACGCAGCACGGATCTGGCGTTGCTGTGGCTCTGGCGTAGGCTGGCAGCTACGGTTCCGATTAGACCCCTAGCCTGGGAAACTCCATATGCCGCAGGAGTGGCCCTAAAAAGACAAAAGACAAAAAAAGAAAAAAAGAGAGACACTGACACCATTTCCTTTTTCTTTTTTGGAGAGCACTTCTTAATGTGTCTTTTTTTAAATTCTTTTTAAAGCCACACCTGCAGCATATGGAAGCTCCCAGACTAGGGACTGAATCAGAGCTACAGCTGCTGGCCTACACCACAACTGCAGAAACTTGGGATCCGAGCTGCATCTATGACGTACACTGCAGCTTGTGGCAACTCTGGATCCTTAACCCACTGAGTGAGGCCAAGGATCGAACCCCTATCCTCACGGACACTATATCATGTTCTTAACCCACTGAGCCACAACTCAGCATGTCCTTTTTTATAATGTGCTAATCTGCTGTCTTGGACAATTGGTTGAAAATTATAGCATAGTACAACAAAGTAGATCAGTTGATAATTGAATCTGGCCATCTTTTGCAAAGTTAAAAGCAGCATATCAATTTAAAGTATTGTTATTGCTGATAATTAAGGAGACTAAAATCACCGGCTAAGGCTAAATTCAATCTGTTACCCAGTGGAACAGATTGTAAAAATATTCCCTTATAGCTCTTTTGAACCATAGTTTCTTTTTAGAAACAGTTTTGCATATAAAAGGAAATTGTCAATGTTTAGCTAATTGGGTTTTGCCTGATGGTTCTAACATTGGTTTAAATGTCCTTGGTGGGCTTCCTGATAAGCTTCATTTAATAATCAAAGAGTGGAGTTCCCACTGTGCACAGTGGAAATGAATCCAGCTACTCTCCATGAGGATGTGGGTTTGATCCCTGGCCTTGCTCAGTGGGTCAAGGATCCAGCATTGCTGTGAACTGGGGCAGAGGTTACAGACACAGCTCAGAGCTGGCGTTACTGTGGCTGTGGCATAGGCCAGCAGCTGCAGCTCCGATTAGACCCCTAGCCTGGGATCTTCCATATGCTGCCAGTATGGCCCTAAAAAGCAGAAAAAAAAAAAAATTCCAAGTTGCAGTAACTGTTCTGAATGATGGCTTTGAAATACGGACCCAGGATTATATTCATTTGTGTACCCATCACAGTTTTTACCACCGATACTATTATTCACTTAATATTTGCTTTTTAAATCAAGTTGGGCCTAACACCTGGAACTACATCATTATTTTTGAGAGCAGAAAAATTAGTGAAATCATGCATTTGATGTGCTAGTAGCATCTGTTTTCCTAAAAATACATGACAATAAGCACGTATCTGTTAAACCATTCCTCTCACCATAAGAAATACTTCGTTACACAATCTTTAAATTATGAATGTTTCAATTATTCTCACTCTGCTTAACGAGATCAAAGGATAAAGCAACATATGTTAGATATGTAACCAGGTTTCCTTCGGAACATCTTAATTTTCAAGTTTAGCCAATTGAGAGTCTAATCTGATTATTTCTTGAGGCTTGACTGTTCCTTTTCTTTTAGATCAGAAGAATTTCTGTTTCTTTCATTCTTTTTTGTTTCACTTCATAATGATGACATTTTCCTTTGAATAAATAACACCCATAAAACTTTGATTATTGTTATCATAGGCATACTAAAGTACCAAGGTAAATGAAATTAACCAGATTCCCCATGCATGCACATGAGAGACAGATTAAAACAAGAGCCAAGGCTAGAATATTAAATGAGAAATTCAGCAATATTGAAATCAAACCTACGTCTATCAAAAGTGTGGAATTTCTACCTTGACGGCTACCATCAATAATGTTCTAGGCAAATGTATGTTACAGTGACTCAGACTCTTTGATCTTTCTGCTGTTTGCCATCATGTTTTACTCTGGAAATAGACTCTTCTTATCTAAATCAGAATTCCAAGAAGATTACTTTCATTTTTTTTATTTTGATTTTTTTTGTTGTTGTCTTTTTTTTTTTTTTTGCCTTTTGTCTTTTTAGGGCCACACCTGCGGCATATGGAGGTTCCCAGGCTAGGGGTCTAATCTGAGCTGTTGTTGCTGGCCTACGCCAGAGCCACAGCAACACCAGATCCGAGCTGCATCTGTGACCTACACTGCAGCTCATGGCAACGCCAGATCCTTAACCCACTGAGTGAGGCCAGGGATTGAACCTGCAACCTCATGGTTCCTAGTCAGATTCATTAACCATTGAGCCACAGAGGGAACTCTGCAGATTACTTTTAAACACTTTGAACCAAACTGCTAACATCTTGAAACCTATTAGATAATCAGATGGTTTTGGTTTAAATGGAAAAAGTATCTCCTTGAAAATAATATAAAGGCATGCACAAATTAAAGTCATTTCCCTAATGTATATTGCAGGGTTCATTTTAGCCCTCAAGTCTATCATCTTTATTACAGATGCTAATGTCCTTATTACTCTATTACGGGGGGGGGGGGGGAAATCGTGTGAGCCAGAGTGATGTTTTTAGTTGGCCTTGCTCTCAATCTATGTGACAAGATGGAAGGTGATCTCATTTAAGAAAGTGATGAATTAAAGAGGGCATTCTTTGAATGAAACACGTTGATGTGGATCAAGATTTCTCAGTCTTGGCACTTGCGATATTTGGGGCTGGTAACTCTTTGTTGTGGGGAATGCCTGTGTATTAGGGGATGTTTAGAAGCATCCATGGCCTCCACCCACCAGAGCAAAAGTACCTTAACTTACCCTAGCTTCGACAACCAAAAAAGTCTCCAGACATTGCCAAATGTACCCTAGGGCCAACCCCTGCCCCCCAACAAAAAATGAAAACCGCTAACAAATCAAGAAGAAGCTGTTGCCATTACTTTTCTGAATGTCATTTGCTGTGTTTGGGTGGGGGGAGGTGATTTCTTTACATGAGATTTGTTTGTGTGGTGGTGGTGGTGGGGAAACTCTTATAAAATCCAGACTATAACTAACAGGAGTAAGTGAGAAAAGACTGAACGTTTATTACCCAAAGCCATATAAATTCAATAATAAATAATGGCTCTCTAAAAATATGAGAAGTCTTTTTCAAAGTCATTAGCTCTAATCATAAATGAATTTAGCAGCATTTCTTTAGATTTTGCACCTTTGTAATGAACTCTGATAAATTCATGCAACTGGATGTTAAATAAAGAGATAGAAAGGTCTAATTTGCTGGTTCATTAAGCTAGCTTATTTTCAGACATTGTGCATATTGCTTTGAATTTCATATTTCAGAGCAGTAGAGAAAACGGTGGTACCCATCTTTAATGTAGTGTGGCAGACAATTAGATTCTCAAATGGATTAAATCTCATTTCATCAGAGATACACACAGTGATTATTATTTTATTGCCAAATACTGTCAGCATTACATTTCTTCAACAGCTATTGTGATACCTGACTCGCATGCCTAAATTTGCATTAAATGCTCAATGGTAACAACAATAATTTGGGCTATGTTTCCTCATGTGACATTCTTCTGCTCTTTACTCTGTATATTCACCCAAGGCTAGTTTTAAGGGGATAAAGTTTTACACACACTTCATTTATGAGAGACAGCTGTAGCATTGAGGAAAGGGCACAGCACTGGGCTCAAAAACATATGTTCTAGTCCTAAGACTGCCCCTTTCAACCTTGGGAAGTTCACTTTACCTAAAACAGAATGAAAAGAAAGATAATTTTCTCTTATTATTTTAAATATTCCTTATCACATTTTTCAAATCCTGAAAAGTACATTAGATTAAGGAGCAAATGTTGTCAATGCAGTGGCTTTGGTTGCTGCTGTGGCATGAGTTCAATCCCTGGCCTGAGAACTTCCACATGTCCCCCCAAAATCAAACAAACAAAAAACAAAGCGAAAACACTGCTTTTTGAAAGAAATGAAATTATACAACAAAACAGCCAACGATTCACCTCTCCATTCCCTTGGACCACACCATAGCCTATTTCCTTTCAGATAACTAATATTTATCATTTCATATATACTTGCCTATATTTTTCATCAACCTCCTGCAAATACCTACAAGTAATTTTACCCAAATACCATGTCTTCCCTTCTCTTTACATTAAAAACTGGGATTATATAATTAAAATTTTTCTTCAACTTGCTTTTCTGAGTAACTTTAGACATTTAACATTGTTTTGATTTAAAATAGTTGCACAGTATTTTATAGTATAGATATGAATATTTGTTCAATCATTTCCCTCCACGTGGACCCCATCTTGTTTCCAGTCTAAGTCATGATGCAATCAATGCCATTGAATATACAGTTCCGAAGCTAGGTTTTTCCCTGTAACGGGAAATGGGAAACAGGATGTGTCACCTAGACTGACTGACTCCTTTGCCCAGTTTCCACAATTGCACATTGAGAATCACGGCCGTCCTCCTTCCTTCACACTCTGGATAAGCATGGGCATATGCAAATGATGTGGTCTTTCTAGAATCAGGAGGGCCCTCCATAAAATTCCCTCTCCAGCCAAACTGCAGCCTTCCAAAGGCATCTGCTTTTGCCTGCACAATCTGATATAAAACTGGGACACTTATCATAGGCTCCCCACCTCTGGAGCATTTTTTCCAGTAGGTATCACCCCATTTTTCAATAGATAATTCACTATAATTCAGTGATTGGTATTTACTTTACAAACTGCCATAGCCAGTACCAGTTTAATGAAATGCCTGAGTTCTGAGAACTGGGGTAGCGCAACATTATAAACCAAATATGCATCAATAAAAAAAGTCATCCAGTAATGTATTTATAAGGGTGCAAGCTTTTGAAACTGCTGAGAGAGTGAAGGAATATTGAACACATTTAACCTTTTACCTGGTTGTATAATCATTTTAAATTATTCTACTAAAATATATCATAACGTGCAGTGCAATATCTCTCTCTGAAAATAAAAGGTCTTAAAAACAGGAGTTCCCATTGTGGTGCAGCATAAACAGATCGGACTAGGAACCATGAGGTTGTGGGTTCCATCCCTGGCCTCGCTCAGTGGGCTAAGAATCTGGTGTTGCCATGAGCTGTAGTGTTGGTCGCAGATGCGGCTCGGATCCTGAGTTGCTGTGGCTGTGGCATAGGCCAGTGGCTGTGGCTCCAATTTGACCTCTGGCCTGGGAACCTCCATATGCCATGGGTGTAGCTCTAAAAAGCAAAAAAAAAAAAGTCTTCAAAATACATCCATATTCGATCACAATTTTTACTCAGACCTCACTTGTATGTATGAAGCAGGAAGTGTCTGTGGACAATGACTATTTCACACTTACCTGATAGGCTGCGAAGGACTTAGGTCTAGATCAGAGGTGTTATTTTATTTTATTTTATTGCTTTTTAGGGCTGCACCTGCAGCATATGGAAGATCCCAGGCTAAGGGTCAAATTGGAGCTGCAGCTGCCAGCCTGCACCACAGCCACAGCAACGTGGGATCCGAGCTGGGTCTTTGGCCTACACCAGAGCTCATGGCAATGCTAGATCCTTAACCCACTGAGCAAGGTCAGGGATCGAACCAGTTGGGTCCATTACCCCTGAGTCATGATGGGAAATCCTAGATCAGAGGTTTTAAACTGTAATCTGTGATTCATTGGGTTATGATATGAAGTTAGAGATCAATTGTCATTTTTTAGGTGAAATAGAACAGACTATGTCAGGGTTATAATAATGATGATAGCTACTATTTCATAACTCTTTTGTTTCAGAAGTGTGAGTGTGTAGTGTGTGTGCATGCATGTGAACTGGATCTCAATGCTGAATGTTGTTCTGACTGTAGGTAGTCACTGCTTTGCTGTCTTGTAGAGCTGCATCCGTATGCGTGCTGTAAAGATGTGACTGGAGATTTCTTCCCTCTTCTTTTCTTCTCCCCAGTCTTATCTCAGAAAATGGGCTTTGGAGTTCCCGTCGTGGCGCAGTGGTTAACGAATCTGACTAGGAACCATGAGGTTGCGGGTTCGGTCCCTGCCCTTGCTCAGTGGGTTAACGATCCGGCGTTGCCGTGAGCTGTGGTGTAGGTTGCAGACGTGGCTCGGATCCCACGTTGCTGTGGCTCTGGCATAGGCTGGTGGCCACAGCTCCGATTAGACCCCTAGCCTGGGAACCTCCATATGCCGCAGGAGCGGCCCAAAGAAACAGCAAAAAGACAAAAAAAAAAAAAAAGAAAAAAGAAAATGGGCTTTGACTGGACAGGGTAAAGCAACAAGAAGGTCACTGTGTAACCACACATGGATGTTAGTTAGACCTCAAGAGGCAGTCAGTGTTAGCAAGATAAGATCTGTTTGCTTGGAGGAGGCTTTGCTTTGAGGAATTGGATAGGATCTGAAAGACCTTCTCCTGGTCATTCAAGATGGGGCGGGAATGCTGGGAAGGAGAGGGGACATGTGGATGAATGGCCGGTGGCAAAAATAAGAAGAAAGAGGGACTCAAAGAGAGGAGGAACTCCCAGAGACTGTCAACAGGTGATGACTGGATAGATGATATTTTTGCTTCATTTTCTGGGTTCACTGAAAAATTTTCTCACACTTCCTATATTCAATGAATATTTATTGAGCATTTTTCACAGGCAGGTTGATCTCCCTGGGACTATAGCAATGATCAAAACAGATAAAGGCCCTGCGCTTGTGAAATGAACAGTCTAAGAGGGTGGGGTGAGGAGAGAAGTTCTTAAATGACTAATGCACACAGAGGGTCAGACAGCGGTAGAGACAGTGGAGAAAAAAGAAGTAGGGAAAGGGATGTCTATGGGTGTATGGGGGCAGGGACAGAGAGGCGCTATTTTACAGAGAGTGGTCAGGGAAGAGAAAATGTGGAAGCAAGCCATCCAAACATCAGGGAAGAACACTGCAGGCAGGTGTATGCCTGCTGCACTCAGGAAAGTCAAGGAGATCTGGGTGAGTGAGTGGAGGGTCAGAGGGGAGAACAGAGGAAGCTGAGATCAGAGGTGCATGGTTGCAGGTGGGGGTGGGGTGGGGTGATGTCTATATTGCACAGAGCCTTGAAGGCCATTGCAGGGACTTTGCTCCAGATGAGATGAGATGAGATGAGATGCCACAGAAAGGTGTTGGGCAGAGGCTGACACAATGATACATATTTTAAGAAGATTACCCTGGCTACTGTGCAATGCCTAGACCTACATGCTCTTTCCAATGATACAGGTATAACTATGGGGTAACAGAGGGCAATACAGATGTATGTGCGACAGACATTAAAGCAGTAAGGAAAATGACCAGGTAGTCAGGAATCAAGATCCACGCTTCCTGTCCTTCTGTTAATTTAATGATGAACCAGACACAGGAAGTTGGAGGTCTTGGTGACTAATAGCAGTAGCCTTTTGTAAAAGCAGCTGTTTAATTAGCATAGAAAGACGATCAAGTTGTCTCAGACATTCAGGCTGCAGGGCAGGGAAGCTGGATTCAGAGTTTCTCCTTCTTGAAATCTGGTTGGCATCACCTCTCCTCTGGCCCTCACACTCATGCTCTCTGAACTGGATTCTTTGCAGCTGCTGCTTCTTTTTTTTTTTCCTCTTTCTTTTCCTGGCCATACCTGTGGCTTATGCAGGTTGCCAGGCTAGGGGTTGAAACAGCACTGCAGCTGCCGGCCTACACCGCAGCCACAGCAACTCCAGATCTGGGCTGCATCTGCGACCTATGGTGCTGCTTGCAGCCAACGCTGGATCCTTAACCCACTGAGCGAGGCCAGGGATGGAACCCGAATCCTCATGGATACTAGTCAGGTTTGTAAACTGCTGAACCACATTGGGAAAGTCAGGGTTCTTTGCTTCTTTTGCTCATTCTCCGAAGCCAGGCCTCAGGTCATGTCACTCCAAGGAACTAGGGCTCCTCCTTGCGGGTGAACTGTCGCAGTCAACCTGGGAGCCAAGATTGTGATTTTCTGCTGCCAATTCACTCGGCTTTCTGTCCACATCATTCCATAGATTTGTTGCTGTTTCCTTGGTATACATCAGAGTCCCTTTCTTGGCTCCTCCCCTGGCAGAAAGGGAAAGGAAAACTACCCCAGGGCAAACCACTAACTCTCTTCCAAGCAACCTCTTGAGGCTGAGAGGGTCACTGGGCTTCTGCTGAGCTGCCATGGGCCTCTCTGCACCTTGCCCTGCTGAAGGGGTACAGACAAGCACCCCAAATGCAGCAGCCCTCACTTCCCCTGTCTGATGGGGGAGGGGCATGTTCTGCCCCAAAGTACTCCAAGGGCAAGCACCTTGCTTGCTCACTGTGGGGTCTGTGCTTGTGCTTCTGTTGTGACATCCTGACCTTCCACAGATGGGAGACTATTCTATTCTTCAGGGCGGTGCCTGGTCTCAGCCCCATCCCCGGAAATATATTGCAAAACCTTAGGAATACTGGCTGTGGATGGTCCAGGACCAGTCCACTGGATTAAAAAACTTATCGTTATTCAATTAGTTTTGCTTGCAAAATGGGAAGTGTTTTGACCCTAAAGATTGGTACTTACAAATACTCCATTACCTTCCCTAAGATGGAAAATAAGAAGTAGTATCCTGCTCTCAGAAAGGTGTTTCTTTGTTAAACCTGGTTAACCTGCTGCTTAAGAAACATGGACTCTTCAGGTCAGTAGATTATCATTTCCCAGGAGGCAGCTGGTATATATGGAATCCTGGCTCCAGGGAGTGGAATTTTATTTATTTTTAAATAAATAAATAAAAAAAATTTAAGCTCTTGTGGTTTTCATACAATCCGCGGTGCAGAAATTCAGACGTTCCTTTTTGTGATAGTCAATTGCTACGACACGACTAAGGTTGCTGTGCATCGTAAATGTTCGGAGGACTTATATCCTCTTCCCTTGCCCATGATCCTTGTGTCTGTGGACAGAAAAACATTAACTCCCCAATGGCAAAAACAAAACAAAACAAAACGCCTAGGTGAGGTGTCCATCAATAGCTAATATTGATTGCTAATTAAAATAATGTTTTGCATTTTAATGTTTGATTTTTCTAGCTTTCACTAAAATTTTTTCTAACATCTAGGAACCTATCTACCTTCCTCCTACATAATAACTCAATATTTTGCTATGTTGGCTTCAGATGAATTTTTTCCCAAATAAATAAAAATAACAGATTCAGTGGAAGTTTCTTTTATCCTTTTCCCCCTCCTTCCTTAAAGGTGCAAAGAAGCAGATATTCTTCTCATTAAAAAAAAAAATCTTTTACTGCATTCCATGTAACAGAATATATAAAGTACCTTTTAAAACTTTATTATGGAAAATTTTAAACATAAAGAAATATTAGAGGGAATGGTATACGAACTCCGTTTTTTGTATTTTTTTTTTTAACATGCGAGTAAATGGTATCATATTCTTCAAATACTCTTACAGTTTGGTTTTCCATGCTCATCCTGTTTCCGCGGTGGATCCAAGGTGAGAAACCAAGATCCAATTCATACATATTTTTTCTTTTTCAGGCCACACCTGTGGCATATGGAAGTTCCTGTGATGGGGGTTGAGTGAGAGCTACAACTGCCGGCCTGCAACACAGGCACAGCAACGTGGGATCTGAGCTGCATCTGTGACCTACACTGCAGCTCATGGCAATGCCGGATCCTTAACCCACTGAATGAGGCCAGGGATTGAACTTGCATCCTCATGGATACTTGTTGGGTTGTTAACCAGCTGAGCCACGAGAGGAACTCCCATTTCATGTATTTTTAACTGCTCTGGAAAATACCATTTTAGGAATGGCTACAACTTAATTATCATCCTCCTGATTGTAGAATATTAGGTGATTTCCCATTTTTTCAACAAGATCACAGTGAGGACTCGTACGCATTTCCTTGGACACATGGATGAGGGTTCCTTAGGAAGTGGAATTACAGAATCGAACCAGCAGACACACTTGGGATTTACTAGGTTTGGCTCAAATGCTCTCCAGATGGTTACACCAAATTTCACTCGGCACAAAGAGTCTGTGAGTGTATTTCTCTACCTCTTCACCAAGGTATTATTGTCAGAATCAAACATTTTACCGATCTCGATGGCTGTAAAATGACATTTCTATGGTTTTAAGCGTCAATTTCTTGGGATTACACATTTTTTCAGAACTCTTCTTCCATGATGTATTTAAGCATGTCATAGACTATATTCAGATTGGGGTGCTTATCTGTTTCCTGTGGATATGTTAGACTAGATTCTAATCATGAATGAGCAGACTCTGTTCACGCTTTAGGCTAGGGGCTGGAAGTACAAAACAAATCAGACACAGTCTCCATTCTAGATGACTTCTTGTTTTCGTGGAGAACAATGCACATATAAATACATATCATATAATAAAGACAAAGTCTGAAGGCCAAGGGATCACAGAACAGAGAGTGCTATATTCAAGAGCCTTTCAGTTGCAAATGGTAGAAACCCAACTCAAACATATTTAGTCAAAGAGATTTACTGACTCATGTCAACTGAAGTACACATGGCTGGATCCAGGCTCATACACTAACTTTGGGATTTTCTCTTTGTCCATTCACTGCTCATCTTTGCTTCTCCTTGTGTATTGGACTGATTCTTTCTATGCAGAGTCTTCGAAGTGGCAGTGTTGGCAAGTTGGGAGTGGCATGTGGTCAGAAGATGACAGCTGGATTGCTCACAAGGACTAATTACTTACAGTTTATTGGGGGGGAAGGGAGGGTGGGAGAGAGGGAAGGGGAAGGGGGGAGAGAGAGGGAGAGATTAACCTGTTTTACCCTAGTTTGGAAAATTCACAGAAATGATGCAAACTGGAACAATAACAAGTATAATGAGTGGAACAATATAGTGATAGCATAATCCTGCATGAGGGAGAACAAGATTATAGGAGTGTGTATATCTGTGGCTATCGCACTAAATTTGCCAGCCCCAGCAAAATCACAAGGAATGGAGCTGAGCTTCTCATCAGAATACTGAGCAGACAGAAACAGGATATACACACACACATACATATATACACACACACACATACACATATATGTATATACATCTTCTATTATATATATATAATAAATATATAAATATATATATTGCTGCGCCTGTTGTGGAGGAATGGCTACAACTTCATTATCATCCTCCTGATTGTGGAATATTAGGTGATTTCCCATTACCATTTTCCCATATCATATCATCATATGTATGATACAAGGACACTAGAAGAAGCCTCCAGGAGAGGTGCATTTTGGGCCCCAGCTAGAGCCCACTGAGATAACAGATGCGAACACACTGGGTTGGGAGATTATGGTATCCATACCCACACTGATAACTACGAGCTATATGATTAACTGGTTCCACACCACTCTGAACCCCTTCCTTCCCTTCCTCCCTCCCTTCTTCCCTCTCTCTCTTTCCCCCTTCCTTCCTTCCTTCCTTCCTTCCTTCCTTCCTTCCTTCCTTCCTCTCTCTCTCTCCGTCTCTCTCTCTCTCCTGTCTTTTTAGATCTGCACCCACAGTACACGGAGGTTCCAGACTAGGGGTTGAATCGGAGCTGTGGCTGCTGGCTTACACCACAGCCACAGCAATGCAGGAGGATCAGAGCTGCGTCTGTGAGCTACACCACAGCTCACAACAATGCCGGATCCTTAACCCACAGAGCAAGGCCAGGGATTAAACCTGTGGATACTATTCACATTTGTTTCCGCTAAGCCATGATGGGAACTCCTGAATCTGTTTCTTTATCTGTAAAATGAAAATGGTTCTGTCAACTTCCTAGTGCTATGGTGATGCTTAGTGCTGTCACCATTCACATATTTTCAGTGACCTCAGGCTTTGCTAAATTGCTATATTCAAGTCGCCCCTGCAAATGGGACCTTGGCAGCTGACTCAACTTCATTGTATGGAGATCTTGGTTGTACTACACCTGTAAAGCATTAATCACTTGTGCTAAGAACAAGACTGAATGAAAATACTCTCAAAATATGATGTCTATTTAATTGCTATTTCATTCTTGATACATTTCTGTTGATGCCTTTTGTAGCAATAGTCAATCTTTTTAATAAATAGTCATCTTCATTTGAGAGCAAGAGTGGATTCATTGGTTTCTGATACTACCGTTTTTAAAAGGGCATATTTTTAAGCATCAGTGATTTTTAAAAGTCTCTCTTTGAGCTCCTGGAACATTGTTATTTTCGACTGGAATTAGAGAACATTTCTGACATATTTCAAACAATTTCCCCAAACGAGGATGCAAACAAATGTATTACATTAAGGGAAAATACAAATGGGAAAGGGCCTTTTGAACAACAGGTAATGATATTTCAAGGACGATGCAGAACTATTCATTTCTGATATTCTCATTACCATTTCTAGCAACAGGCATATATGTCTCTCAATTTCTATGTAGTTCCGTTAATCTCTCTACACAATGTTCAATTTTCTTACAAGGACTCAGCTGATTTATTATTTCCCTCTTGCCTTTTAACTGCTGAAGATGCAATGGAACACCATAAATTTGTTTCAGTCTCACAGCTTCAATAACCAAGGTCATTAATTCCCCCCCACATATCCTTTGCTTACATCGCTCCTTTAAATGTGCTTTTTCTTACCCATTGAGTTGTTACATAATTACATGGTGCCAGTAACAATACTATCTTGTTTTTATAGTTTTATGATTAAGGATATAAAAATGAACTGGGTTGAAGAAAACGTTAAACGATATTTCCAAAATATAAGAGATTGCTACCATAGTAAAACTGAATTTTCTTAGTATATAGTTTAAAACTGCATTCTGGTAAAAATCGTTATATTAGTATATGACCCGATAACTCTGCATACATGGAGTATGTCTTCTTTACTGGAGGGGTGAAATAATTATGAAAGGTTTATTTTGGACCCTCCCCCCCATATTCTATTGAATATTAATACCTAAAGTTATAGTGTCTGAGAAAGGAGAAAACTTTTTAAGTGGGAACAACTCCCATGCCACACAACTGTCAACATAATTAGAACTCCTAGTAGATTGGGAAGAAGTTGGGGTGACCAGCTGTCCCAGTTGGTCAGAGACTGAAGGGTTCCTGAGATGTGGGAATTCCTGTACTAAACCTGGGAAAATCCCAGCAAAGCTGGATGAATTTTTCCCCTCATGAGGAAGATGGCTTCAGTTCTTTATCCCTACCCCTCTGCATTCACATTTTAGCCATGAACTCTGCCACCAATATAGACCTCCCTGTCCCTTGACTTAGGGCTTGGGCAAATGACTTATTTCCACAAAAATATATGAGTATAAATGATAGAAGGTTTGAGATGAATGGGGGTTTTCTGTTTTCTCTCTTATATCTCTGCCACAGAAATGGTCTGCAAGAGACCCCGACTAGCCCAGGAGCCCAAGGAAGGTGAGAGATGGGTGGGTCAGCTAGCTGACACACAGACCTGCAGTGAGAAGTAGGGTTAACCCCAGATGAGACCAGCCTAGATCAGCAGAATCCTGTCCAAACCATAGATGGATGAATAGAAAACACTTACTGGGAGTTCCCATCATGGCTCAGTGGTTATCGGACACGACTAGCATCCATGAGGACACAATTTCAATTGCTCAGTGGGTTAAGGATCCCATGAGCTGGGGTGTAGGTCACAGACGTGGCTTGGATATGGCATTGCTGTGGCTCTGGTGTAGGCCATCAGCAACAGCTTCGATTGGACCCCAACCTTGGAACCTACATATGCTGAGGGTGTGACCCTAAAAGACAAAAAAAAAAAAAAAAAAAAGAGAGAGAGAGAGAGAGAGAGAAAGAAAACACTGTTAGAGAATGCCATTGAGATTTTGTTCTTACTTATCATACAAAATTATTGCCCCAAAAAAAAGCTTATTGATACAGGTGGTTAACAAGTACTCATTCAATAAATATTTATCAAGGTGCTATCTGGTGCAAGGGACAGAGGATGCAATGAGCAGCAAGGTGGACACAACTGTTACTCTCACGGAACATATAATCTATTGCCATGTTTCCCAAGACCTTTTCGGGAAGGTCTGCCACATCAAAATTATCTTCATAGTAATATTAAAACTTATTTGCCTTTTCCTCCTTGTTACTGTGTTGATGTTTGCACTGATGATCTGGACAAAGGCGAGTGTAACTGCTGATATCCTGATACGAGTTAAAGCGGGGCTACCAAACAGCAGGAGGAATCACTGTACTAACCACCTTCATGCACTTTCAGTTACAAAAATGCCAGTTTCATGTATGAACATCCATGATGACAGAGCACAAATTAGAGATTTGCTTACAAATCCACTTCTAAGGATGATCCCTTTCATCCTCTCTATGACACCATGAAATATGTCCCTAAAGCACTCTGGCTGCTTTTTATAATGGAAGAGTCAATATGTGACTGAAAACTGGTTACTCCTTTAGATGGAAAAATCAGATCCCTACCTCACGACCCACACTCACAGATATGTCCCACTCAGATTAAAAATAGAAACACAACAATAAAACAAAACACTATTAGCAGGAACCAGAGAAGGACATGGTTTTTTTTTTTTTTTTTTGTCTTTTGTTGTTGTTGTTGTTGTTGCTATTTCTTGAGCCGCTCCCGCGGCATATGGAGGTTCCCAGGCCAGGGGTTGAATCGGAGCTGTAGCCACCGGCCTACGCCAGAGCCACAGCAACGCGGGATCCGAGCCGCGTCTGCAACCTACACCACAGCTCATGGCAACGCCGGATCGTCAACCCACTGAGCAAGGGCAGGGACCGAACCCGCAACCTCATGGTTCCTAGTTGGATTCGTTAACCACTGCGCCCACGACGGGAACTCCAGGACATGTTTTTTGACAACCTGATTCAGGATACTACTTTCTCAGCATTGCACAAAGGCCAGAAAACCCAAGGGACTTCGGTTTTTCCTCAACATCTTTCCACGTTGTTTCCATTTCTCTGTGTGTATTTTTATAATAAAAATAATTAAACTAACCCCATAAAGTAAACAAAACAAGTCGATGCCAGAATTCTTCTCCACGAATTGCAACATGGGTTTCATTACATGAAGAACAGGCAAATTTTAAACATGATTGTTACATAACTGATCACAGTTTAACGTAAAGCTCATCAGAAACCAGCCTAGACGAGTCCAGATCTTTTGACACCATTTGTCATGCAGAGTCAGCACTGGGTCCCCTTGAGATGATGGCCCATTATATAAATTAGGTACTTTTCCTAGACTTTCCAGAGGGTGAGGAACTTCAAAAAGCTCATAACAATTTATTAAAACCAAAATCAGAGAGGGTAAACACCACCTCATGGAGCTCTGGTTGCAACAGTCAATTGCTAACAGCTTCCCTTAATCTTTCTCAGACCTTAAGAGTCTTCTTCCCTGGCTATGGCGCCAAACTCCACGGCTTTAGATCAATTCTTAGTAAAGAGCCATGCCAAGATTGCTTTTTAAGTGGCAGACCACAGAAATGGGAAGGATATGACTCAGGTTTCTAGGTCTTCACAAGGCCTCTGTTAGCACATACCATGCCCTTATTGAAATTAGAAAATAGCCCTCCTTTGGGTGGATAACAAACTGGAAAAGACAAATTGGAAAAAGGCTCCCCTGCATAGAAAAAGTAGAAAGAGACATCCCTTCCTCTGGGTGGGTACAGCCAAGCATTAGTGGGATTTTTACTGTCCTTAGCTCCCATGGTTGAAAGCCTCTGGGAGGACACAGCCTGGCCAGATGTGTGCTTCAGCCCCATATCTTCACAATATAAACTCTGCTTCTTTCTGTCTGGTTGGAGAATCAAACTTTCATGAAGCAATAATAGAAAATATGCATGCATGCTCTGTAATTCCTGCTTGAATTACTTGTGATACAAGGCCTATTTGGACATCTAGTATTTGAGACAGAAGGATTAAGGTATATGATCTTAAAGCTCTATCCTTTATTACTTTAGAGGAGCAAACAGCAAACAAGGGCCCTTAAGCCAGAGCTGCCAGTTTTTATAAATAAAGTTTTATTGGAATACACATACACTCATTCATTTATCTTCTATGGCTCCAGGAGAGTTAAGTAGTTCAGTAGAGACCACATAGCTCAAAAAGCTTCAAATATTTATTACCTGGCCCTTCAGAGGAAAAGTTTGCTGACCCTTGTATTAGATCACCAAATGGCACTCTCTCCATCATACCCTGTTAGCCTTTGCCTAAATCTTCTTACTGAATGCAATTCAATGCTACCCCTCAGTATGTAAAAGTGAATTATATAATAAACATTCAAGACTATCAAATTTCTGCATATAAAAGCAATTTTTTAAAATGACAACAATCTAGGGAGTTTGTGGCAGCTCAGTGGTAATAAACCCAACCAGTATCCATGAGGATGCTGGTTTGATCCTGGGCCTCACACAGTAGGTTAAGGATCTGGCATTGCCATGAACTTCAGTGTAGGTCACACACACACCATGGATCTGGCATTGCTGTGACTGTGGTGTAGGCCGGCCCCTAGTCTGAGAACTACCATATGTCCATATGTCATGGGTGTGGCCCCAAAAAGTCAAAAACAAACAAACAAACAAACAAACAAACAAAAACAATTTACAGCCTCAAATACAGTTCAGTCTCAAAGTTTCCATGAAACTAATTAGATTTCTACAAAACCAAAGATTAAAGAAGGCAGTATCCATTAGGTTACCTAACATCTCTTAGCTGTGCCTGCGGCATGTGGAAATTCCCCCAGGCCAGGAATCGAACCCATGCCACAGCAGCAACCCAAGCCAATGCAGGGACAATGCAAGATCCCTTACCCACTGTGCCACAGGAAACTCCTATAGCATCCCATAATAAAGAACTCAAGTCACAGAATCCTCCATCAAATCTTGGAAGGGAAAAGGATATCTTTGCAAAATAGCTCATTTACTGACTTTTTTAGACAGAAAGAACTTGGTAATTCAACTTCCTCTCCTATTCACAGCTAAATTCAGGACTTACGTTAAGTAATTTCTTACTCCAATGTAATGTCTCCTAAGTTATCTTTGGTTCTGTTTTCTTTTTAAATTTTCTTGTCTTGATACTATGTTGTATTGCCCTTATTCCTTTTTGAAAGGAGGAAATTTATAAATCTTATACTGTCAAATCATCTTGGCCCCAGACTCCTTCCACCACCATCAACATGCTGCAGGGAAAGTACATGGGTTTTGTGCCAACCAGACCAGGGTTCAAACCTAAGATCTGCCCCTTTCTAGCACCATGCCCTTGAACAGTTTATGCAACATCTCTGAGCCTCAATTTCTTCATGTGTAAAGTGAAACAATAATACTTATCTTGCAAGGTTGCAGGGAGAATTAGAATGAATATATGTAAAGTACCATTGAAATTTGATTTTACCCTCTCTTCCTACTGTTAGAGATTAAACCGCCAGCCCAAAATGGCACCGCTTATGCTAAAGCCCATGATATCAAACATAGATTTAAGACCTGGCCTAACTGCAGTTTCAACATTCCCCAGGAACATAATTTTTTCATTTAAAAATTTTTAATTTTAATTTTTTGTTTGATTACTTTTAATTGAAATACAGTGGAAGTACAACATTGTGCTAGTTTCAGGTGTACTGCATAATGATTTGATATTTGCATATGTTATGAAATGTTCCCTGTAATTCTAGTAACCATCTGTCCTCATATAAAGTTATTACAATGGACCATATTCCTTCTGTTACATATTACGCCCCTGTGACTTATTTATTATGTAACTGGGTGTTCGTATCTCTTAATTCCCTCATCTATTTCACCCATCCTATCACCTTCTTCCCATTTGGCAGTCACCCATCTTTTCTCTGTTATCTACACATCTGTTTTGCTTTGTTCCGTTTGTTTGTTTGTTTGCTTAATTTTAATTTTTTGAAATTTTTTATTTTTTGAATTTTTTAAAATTATAGTTGATTTACAATGTTGTGCCAATTTCTGCTGTACATGCTTGCTTAGATTTCATATATAATTGAGATCATATGGTATTTGTCTTTCTCTGTCCAGCTTATTTCACTTAGCCTAATGCCCTTTAGAACTACCCATGTTGTTGCAAACATTAAACTAAAGACCTTTTGCACAGTGAAGGAAACTACTAACAAAACGGAAAGGTTACCTACTCAATGGAAGAAGATATTTGCAAATGATATATCTGACAAGGGGTTAATATCCAAAATATACAAAGAATTCATATAATTCAATATATTAAAAAAAAACCAACCTCATTAAAAATGGGCAAAGGACCTGAATAGGCATTCTTCCAAAGATGACACAATGGCCAACAGACACATTAAAAGATGCCCAACTTAACAATTCATCAGGGAACTTCATATCAAACTGCAATGAGGAGTTCCTGTCATGGAGGAGTGGAAGTGAATCCGACCAGTAACCATGAGGTTGTGGGTTCGATTCCTGGCCTCACTCAGTGGGTTAAGGATCCAGTGTTGCCATGAGCTGTGGTGTAGGTGGCAGATATGGCTTGGATCTGATACTGCTGTAGCTGTGGCATAGGTCTGCAGCTACAGCTCCGATTAGACCCCTAACCTGGGAACCTCCATATGCCATGGTGCAGCCCTAAAAAGACAAAAAAGACAAAAAAAAAAACAAAAAACCTCAAAATCCCACAATGAGCTACCACCCCACACCTGTCTGAATGGCTATCATCAAAAGACCACAAATGCCAAGAGTCGGCAAGGATATGGAGCAAAGGGAACCCTTGTGCACTGTTGGTTGGGATATAAACTGGTTCAGCCACTATGGAAAACAGTATGCAGGTTGATAAAAAAGAAAAAATTAGAACTTCCATATGATTCAGCATTTTCTTTCTTTTTTTTTTCTTTTTTCTTTTTTTTTTTGTCTTTTTGCTATTTCTTTGGGCTGCTCCCATGGCATATGGAGGTTCCCAGGCTAGGGGTTGAATCAGAGCTGTAGCCACTGGCCTAGGCCAGAGCCACAGCAATGCGGGATCCGAGCCGCATCTGCAACTTACACCACAGCTCACGGCCACTGAGCAAGGGCAGGGACCGAACCTGCAACCTCATGGTTCCTAGTCAGATTCGTTAACCACTGTGCCACGATGGGAACTCCATTTTTTTTTTTGTCTTGATTCAGCATTTTCATTTCTGCGTATTTACCCAAAGAAAATGAAAACATTAATTTGAAAAGATATTTGTACTCCAATGTCCCCTGTGACATTATTTGCAATAGCCAAGCAACCTAAGAATCTATCAGTAGACAAATAGAGATATATCTATATCTATATAATGGATATTACGCAGTCATTAAAAAGAAGAGGCTATTAGCATGATGGACTCTGTACTTTTCCCTCTAAAAGGTGACCCAATCTGAAATAATCCTTTCTTCTCTTTTGATAATAGCTTCCTTGTTTCTCCTTCCTTCTGCATATAAAAATCTTCTATTATGTACAACCCCTTAGTTCTATGTATTAAATGAGAGGCTGCCCAGTTCATCCATCACTAATACAGCCAATTAGATCTTCAAATTACTTGGCTGAATTTTTTATTTTTTTAATACTACTTAATATGCTTATACTATTAAACATTTGCTAATTTTTCTTTAAAGCATCTAAATAAGACTTGAGACAGCTTTGAAATTGAATCACATAGCCATTTGATGATTTTAGAATAATATTATATGAGAACTCTGACATAACACCTTTGACAATAAAATTACATCATTTTCTCATACCTAAATTTTATAAAAAATAATGTTCATAATCTTTGCCAATGTGCTGGAGAAGTGGCTTTGTTATCTGTCAGATGATCAGAGTAACTGAGAGGACGTCTTGAATTTCTTTCCTCTACGTAATCATGTTTACGGTCCAAATTGTTATTGGGCAAATGAAATAAACTTGTAATTTGCTCAAAATATCTTTCCACATAATGTTTCATAATTCATCTTTGACATGGCATTGTTTATAACATCACAGCCTCAATTTACAAGCGAATGTTCAAGCTTTATGGAAGCCAAATCAAAATGTATCAGAATCAAACTGTGACAAAAAAAACTATTATTTTGACCACAAGGATTTAGAAAGGATTTACCTGAAAACAGAACAACTCACAAACTATATGGAGCTTATTAATTCTTATCCTAAAAACAGTAAAAAAGTAAAATCAGAAACTAGTATGGACAGAAAAAGCAAGAGAAATATTAAAGAACAACAGGTCACATCTATCCAATTCAAACATTAGCTTTATTTGACGGCAAAGAGATTTGGGATTAAACAAACCAAGCTAAAGTTAAATACTCAAAAGGAAAACTTTTCTTTTCAGATGGTCACAGATGGACCCCATAGAAGGAGAGATGGTGTACTATTTTCTGCTCATCAATTTTCAGTGTATAAGCATATGAAACTTTAACATAAAGACAGTTGGCTTCTTGTAGCCAGATCTGTGATGTGAATCAAATCAGACTAAATCTTCAGATGAGGAAACAGTTCTGCTTGGATGGTACCTTGCAGAGTTCCACATGACCTACCCTCACTCCTTGCCTAGAGACAGCAAGTTCTCTCCCCGCCCGCCCCCCCCCCTCCGCCGCGTCCCAAGAATATCTGGGGTTGCCCCCTTTCCCCTTCAGTTCCTCAGCTTGGAGTACAACTCAGAGCTTCTAAGATTGCAGAAGTGCCCTTTAGGACAGGCCCAGCTCCTAAGATAGGACGACCGGATTAAATCCAGGTCACTCAGTTAAATTTGAATTTTAGATCAGCAATAACAATTTTTTTAAGTATAAGTATGTCCTGCAAAGCATTCGGGATGTACTTATGCCAAAAATTCATTTCTGACTTAAAATCCAAATTTAATTGGCCATCTTGTGTTTGTATGTGAAAACTCTTGCTGGAGGGTACACTTTTAGGTGAAGATATTATCATTCTGGCAGCAGAATGATCAAAACTAGTCCTAAAGCAAAACCCCATGACTGAAATCAACACGAGACAGAACTTTTAGAATCATAAGAAAATTCCTGCAGTATCAATGCAAACATTCAGAAATGTTGGACTGAGGTCCTTTACATTAAAAATGACAAGAACGTGGCCCATGTGGTTGCTCGGAGGTAGGAAGAGGGGTAAGAAAAATTTATACTGATTTATTTTTTTCAGTTTTTGAAAATGTAAAACATTTATGTAATTATTAAAATGTAACAAAGCTAATTAACTCTAGTTTATTTCATTTAGTTTATTTAATTTGTCACATCCCTACCATCTTCAGATGATTGCCAAAGAGCATTGCTTGTATTTGTGCATTAGCAAACTTCCTTTTTGCCTCATCCTCTGATGCGAGTCACCTACAGCCTCTCTGCTGGTTGAGTGGCTAAGACGATTTTTATCAGAAGTATTATTTTGAGTGTCTGGTTTGTAAAATGCTTTACATACAAAACTCTATGGGGGAGTTCCCGTCATGGTGCAGCAGAAACGAATCCAACTGGGAAACACGAGGTTGCAGGTTCGATCCCTGGCCTTGCTCAGTGAGTTAAGGATCTGGTGTTGTCATGAGCTGTGGTATAGGTCACAGACAAGGCTCAGATCTAGCGTTGCTATGGCTGTGGTGTAGGCCGGCAGCTCTGATTAGTCCCCTAGCCTGGGAACCTCCATATGCCGCAGGTGCAGCCCTAAAAAAAAAAAAAAAAGACAAGAAAAAAAAGGAAAAAAAAAAAACCCTCAAAAAACCAAAACTCTATAGGAACACTTCTGCCTTATTGGTGGAAATATAAATTGGTGCAGCCATTATAGAGAATAATATGAAGCTTCTTTAAAAATCTAGAAATGGAGTTATATAATCCAGCAGTCCTACTCCTGGGCCTATATCTGGAAAAGATGAAAACTCTTAACTCAAGAAGATACATGCACCCCGATGTTCATAGCAACACTATTTACATAGCCAGGACATGGAAGCAACTTAAATGTCCATCAACAGATAAATGGATAAAGAAAATGTGATATATATACATGTATATATATTACTTGGACTATTACTTAGCCATAAAAAAGAATGCAATAATGCCATTAGCAGCAATATGGATGGACCTAGAGATTATCATACTAAGTGAAGTAAGTCAAAGAAAGACAAATATTATTTTCACATATTATTTACATGTGAAATCTAAAAAAGTGATATAAATGAACTTATTTACAAAAACAGAAATAGACTGACATGCATAGAAAACAAATTTATGGTTACCAAAGGGGAAAGTAGGGGCTGAGGAGGAATAAATTAGGAGTTTGGGATTAACAGATACACCTTACTAAATATAAAAGAGATAAACAACAAAGACCTACTGTATAGCACAGGGAACTATATTCAATATCTTATAATAAACTATAATGGAAAAGAAACTTAAAAAACACATACGCACATGTATGTATATATACATATATGCATATGCTATGTGTATATATGTGGTTATGAAGATAGAGCTGGTCTTTACATCTCAGAGAAGAGTTCTACTCCTGTGGTCCTCTGTGCTACCTCTTTCTTCTCTGAGGCCCTGCAGAGTGATCTGCATGTGCTCCAATTTTGTGGAACATTTCCGGATGGTTACCAGGTGAAAATGAGACCTCCAAGAGGAGAGCGAACATTCTGGGGAAGAATAGCTGAGACTCAGGTATATGTCCTGCTGTTTCCACTCCCCTTCTTTGTCTGTTCTTTTCATCAGTACTCATTTATTGAGTGTTTCCACGTCACAGTCACACCCAATCAGAGGTTGTTTTCCTCTGAGATTCTTTGTTCATCATTCTTTATTCTTCCTTTGGAGGATTTTGTGTTTGTTTATTTGAGGAGTGTTTTCCATCAAACGCAAAAATATTCTCAAATATATCATCCATTGAAAAACTTCCCACTCCTGTAATGGAAGACTTCCTTGGGCCCACTGTTTGAGCCTGTCTAATCCCATATTCAAAAGCCACTTAGAAATTGGTTTTCTCATCCATACATTAAACAATTAATCTAGTCCCATTGTTTGGTTATTCTTGTTTGATTGGTTCACTCTGTTTTATTATATTGAACTCATTTAAGGGCTTCTGTTTTGTAATTGTGTGGGAGTGGGAGGGTAATTCATTTAAAGGTGTATGCCCTATAAATAAATTATTCCCCTTTTACTGCTAATGTTAACTGGTTCTATTGAAAGCAAAAGAAAGCTGAAGATACAGCTTTTGTTAAAGTGAGGAGAAAAAGGACATCAATTCTGTTTAGATAAGACCTTTAAAAACCCACAGTGATTATACAAAAGAGAGCAAAAGCATTTTAGGGCGAGATGAAATAAGTGGTACACAATCATACCTCAAACATAGAGAATGCGTCATTTCCTCATTTAAAAGAAGGTGTCGTAAGTCATAAAAACTAGTGTTGGTCATAAGAAAAAGACCAGAGGGTGGGCTATTTTCCTGTATTTTGCAGCATGTGTAGAGACCATCCTGTTAATTAGCTACAGTTTTAAAAATAACCCTATGAATCAGCTTTTAAAACTCTGAAAACTAAGTAAAAAGAGAAAAACTTCAGGTCTGTGTAATTTAGGTATCAAGTCACTGTACCTGAAATTTGTTATTCCAGAGAATATGTGCAAATTGCTTTCTTCTGATATCTAAGAATAAAGACAGAATTCATGTTCGTTTTTACTTTGAAAGTTGTTTCCAGTTTTAAATATCTCTATGATGGAGAAAAAAAATGGAGTCAGTACTTTTCATAAACATGTTACTTGATGGGTGTCCAACGCAGTTACCCTGGCATTATGCATATGTATGACAAAGGAAAGAGATGATATTTCTGATGGAAATTATGTCCAAACATCTCACTGTATCAAATTTATGAGAATGAACAAACAAGTTAAATGCAATTGGAGAATGGGTATGCTTCTTTGGAGGAAGCTGATGTGAGCCACTCTCAAGAGAGGAGAAACAAAAAAGAAATTATGATCTGTGGTTTTTAGCAAGGAGTCCCCTTTTAGTTGACTCATCCAACTTGAAAATGAAATGAAACATTGTCTTTTCTGCAGTCAAGAAGATAATTAATGAGCCACTTGTTTCAAATGAAGGCCCTAAGGCATAAAGCAACTGGCCTTGAATTTAAAAAGAGAAAGGAAGTTATAAGTTTGAAAGACTACCAAGTCAAAAATCACCCATTAGAGTTTGAGTTCTTATTTGTTTTTAAATGAGCTGTAACCAGTGCTGAGTTCCTCTGTGGGTAGCACCCATACCATCTTGAGTAAAGTAAGGAGAAACAGGAAGACTTTCCTTCTAGTTTTTTTGCTCTCCAATTTCTTTTAGACAAAGTCAGATGGACTGGAGATGGAGGTGCCCCTCAAATACAGGTCATGGCTTTGGGGTAAATCTTTGGACCATTGTTCACCCCTAGTTTGCAGACAAACAAAAAGCAGCCCCAAATGAGGAAGGGTTTTAGATAGAATGTCAGAACAGAGTCCAACATCTATCCTTGGATTCCTTACCTAACATTTTCAGGCACGGGATTGGATGATCTTTAATGATGACACCAGTCAACATTTAGTGAGTTACTTGAGGTGCTCTGTCCTCTTTAATCCTTATCCCAAACCATTGTGTTAGGGATGATTATTACTCTCATTTTACAGATGGGGAAACTGAGGTTAAGAAAGTGGAAAGTTCCTTGCCCAAGATCTTATAGCTGATAGAGGCATAATTCAAATCCATGTCTGATGTCTCAAAAGCCCAAGTCCAGGGAGTTCCCCGTCGTGGCTCAGCAGTAAATGAATCTGACTAGTATCCATGAGGATGCAGGTTCGATCTCTGGCCTCACTTACTGGGGTAAGGATCTGGCATTGCCATGAGCTGTGGTGTAGGTCACAGACGTGGCTTGGATCCTGTGTTGCTGGGGCTGTGGTATAGGCCAGCAGCTATATTTCTGATTAGACCCCTAGCCTGGGAACTTCCTTATGCCATGGGAGCAGCCCTTAAAAAAAAAAAAAAAAAAAAAAAGCCCAAGTCCAAACACTTGTTCTATGCAATTACGTGTGCCAGAACAATGAGGGTGGGAGGGAAGTGAACAGCCACTAGCTGGGCTAAGGGATGTCCTCCTGAGTGCTGTACAACTGAGTGAGGGTCAGTTCCTGATTCTGCTTTTCTCAGGAGGGTCCTGACCAGAAAATATTCAAGGATCAAAGACATCAGTTTCATCTTTGAGAAGAGGGAAATTTTCCTCTCAGTCTAAAAGATCTGCTAATGTACACGCTCTCATCCTCCCTATAGTGGGCTGAATTGTGTCCCCCTTCAATTCATATGCTGAAGTCCTAATCCTGTTAAAGAAAAAAATGACTTGTGACACTTGTTCAAGTTGGTGAGCCCAACATTATGCAATGGGGGTTTTGTAGTAGGGGAGCGAGATCAACCCAAAAACTGTGAAACAAAATTCATATTTTATGGCAAGACAAGAAACGTTTATATTTATCATTTCTTAGGGCCGCACCTGTGGCATATGGAAGTTCCCAGGCTAGGGGTGGAGCTGCCAGCCTATGCCACAGCCACAACAATGCCAGATCTGAGCTGCATCTGTGCCCTTCACTGCAGCTCACGGCAATACCAGATCCTTAAATCACTGAGCCAGGGGCCAAGGATTGAACCTGTATCTTCATGGATGCTAGTTGGGTTCATTACTGCTGAGCCACAATGGAAATACCAAGAAACATTTAAACTAGAAATTCTTCTCTGCCCTTTGACTTCCCCACACCAACTGTGCCCTGTGCTATCTACATTATGCATCAACAAAACCTCCCCCATTGGCAGGAACATCTTCTCAACCATAAAGAGCAACACTCTCCCAGCATCAACAAGACAAGTCCTTAAAGATAACATTACTTCTTAATTTTGTAAGAGGTCACATGACACAGAAGGATGATACTTAGATCTGGATTATGTAAACTGTCAATAGTACATCATTTGTATCACAGCCCTCTGATTCTTTCTTAAATTGACCGATTAATTTTCGTCAACACAACAAACACAACAAGGACAAGTGGAGATTGACAGACAATGTATTGGAGATGGGAACAACAGATAGAAAACTAAGAGGCTATGGGGATTCTTGCTAGACTCATTCATCAGGATGCTTGCTGAAGACTGGACCAGTGATAAGATAGCAAGGGTGGGGGATGAAGAAAATGAACAGCTATCAAGGGTGGGAGATTTTGCTAAACTGACCCAGCATGATTCTTGCTAAAACTACACTAAACGGACCAAGGACAAAACACTTGCCAGCTTAGAGGAGCCTGATGAGATTTCCATTAAGGAGTTTTTTCAATGCCCAGGATCTCAAAATATGTCTGTATTTGGACACCAGGCCTTTAAAGAGGTAATTAAAATTAAATGAGGTCATTATGAGTGAACCCTCATCCACGTGACTATTTTTGGAGCTAGAACCTTCAAAGAGGTGACTAGTGTTAAAATTGATAGGGATAGGGTCAAATAGTTACACAGGTAGTTGTAGAAGTCCCAGGAGGGGACAATAGATAGGGAAATTGAAGGAATTTGGGGAGACCACTGTAAATTAATAATCACTCAAGAAAGCCATCAGAATGTCAGGGAATGAAGCAGACTTGCTTAACTATAAAACCATAAATAAAAGCATGAACTATGCCTCAGGTCACTAAGTGAAAGATTAAAATGAGACCTCCATTCACATTTAGCAAGATAATGATCCTTAGGACCGAGGATAGGAATTTAAAGGAAAGATGACATCCCCAAAGTAGGGGACTGTCATTATATGGAAATTTGAGATGATTTAACATATTTTAGCATATGTTACCACTCTTCTGCTGATTTGAAGAAGCACCAAGACAGTCCTAGTCTGACCTCATAGAGTCAAATACTCTCTTACCCAGAAGGAAGGAGGAGCTAATGATATAAGCCTGACATTTACTCACAGAACGAGGAGGAAGGCAGTCTTTTCCTCCTCCCCGTTTTCCTTGGATTATTAAAATGCAGCCCACCTAATAATCAGGGCACAGCCTCTTCGCCTGTCCAATTTATCCTTCACAAGCATCCTTTTTTTTTCTTTTCTTTTCTTTTTTAGTCTTTAGGCATTCTATATTAATACTCTATTTCTTGCCTATCACTTTGTTTCATGCTGAATTCCTTCTGTGCTGAGACACAAAGAACATGAGCCTCAGTAAGTCCAGACACCAGGAGAGCTGTTCTAATTAAAAAGAAAAAGGGGGTTCAAGTCCCAATCTGGATTTCGGTTGGGTTCAAGTCAGAGGTGTTTTAGTTTCAACCCAAAGTCCAATGAGGACTTAGGATGGCCCCTAACTCAATCTGACTGGTGTTCCTGCCTATAAATTTGGACTTGCAAAGAGACACCAGGGAGGCACATGCCCAGAGAAAAGATCACGTGAGGACACGCAAGGAGTGAGCTGTCTACAAGCCAATGAGAGGGACTTCAGAATGAAATCAATCCTGCTGGCCCATTGATCCTGAACTTCCTACCTTCAGAACTGTGAGAAATAAATTTATGTTTTTGAAGCCGCCTAGTCCAAGATATTTTGTTATGGCTGTGAAACTGAGAAGGAGCTTGTGGGGCCCTCTCAGGTACAAAAGCCGCTCTGTTTCCCTCCTTTCTTGTTTGTAGAAAAAAAAAGGGCTTTAGTCTCCTAGGTTGGGGAGGTCTGTTGTGGTGCGGTGGGTTAAGGATCTGGCATTGTCATTGCAGTGGCTTGGGTTGCTGCTGTGGTGCTGTTTTGATCCTTGGCCTGGGAACATCCACTTGCTGAAGGCACAGCCAAAAACAAAAATGAAAAACAACAAATGAGTCTCCTAGATGAGACTTGAGTTCTAAAAAAAAATTTAGCAGTTACTAATTAAGGAAGTAAGGGAATACAGAAACAAATGAAAAGCAATCAAGAGGAGTTCCTGTCGTGGTGCAGTGGTTAATGAATCTGACTAGGAACCATGAGGTTTCGGGTTCGATGCCTGGCCTGGCTCAGTAGGTTAAGGATCTGGTGTTGCTGTGAGCTGTGATGTAAGCCAGCAGCTCTGATGAGACCCCTAGCCTGCGAACCTCCATGAGGGGTGCGGCCCTAAAAAAAAAAAATAAAAGCAAAAAAGAGAAGAAAAGCAATCAGGAAACAATAGTGCTGCAATAAAGCAGAGTCCTAGCTGATATAGGTGACAAACTGATGCATATCTATTATAAGTTGTTCTGCAGGATCGGGACCCCCACCCAGGTGGAGGATGTGAATACAGGCTGACCACAGGACATGGACCTCAAAATGGTTGAAACCAGAGGCTGATGATTATTGATATTCCTGGAACACCACCCACCACCAGCCAATCAGAAGAAAGTCATTTATCCTGCAGCCCTCACCCCAAATGTTGCCTTTAAAAACTCTTCGCTAAAGACCATTGCGAGTTCTGGTCTTTACAGCATGAGCCACCCTTTCTCCTCATTTGGCCCTTGCAATAAACCTTTCTGTGCTCCAAACTCTGATGCTTCATTTGGTTTGTCCTCATCGTGTATCAGGCACATCTTGGAACTCAACAGTCCTAGCCAAGGAATATGCTCCCTGAAGATGAATCTTTTTTCTCCCTCTCTTCTTTTTAAGGCCCCACCTGCAGCATGGAACTTCATGGAAATTCCTGGGCTAGGGGTTGAATGGGAGCTGCAGCTGTGGTATACACCATGGCTACAGCAACACTGGATGCAAGCCACATTTTCAATCTGTGCTGCAGCTTGCAGCAATACCAGATCCTTAACCCACTGAGTGAGGCCAGGGATCAAACCTACATCCTCATGGATACTATCTTGGGTTCTTTACCTGCTGAGCCACAACAGGAACTCCTGAAGATCAATCTTAATGAGCATCTTGAAATGGAACAAAGAAATAGCTGCTTCAGAAGAAAAAGAAAAAAAAGAAAGGAAAATACTGTTTTTGGATTTAATAATTTAGATCTAATAAGACTTCACAAATAAGAAGAATGAACTCCATTTGACCAAATTTCTTCAGAACAGGTGTCCCTTGCTGAACTCCCTGTTTCTATTGGTTTGGAGGCAGGGGGCAGGGGAGTGGGTGGCTGGTGACAGTGGTGGGGAGGGGGATGTCCTTTGTCTTATGAGACCTTTCGTTATTGCTGGGCCATGTGAACCACAAGAAAAGACAAATCTACATTATAAAGTCACTGAACTATATTATTTCCCCACCCCCTCAGGAAAAAGAACAGAACTTCTTAGTAAACATGCTCTTTCATTTCCAAAAGATTGCTCTGGGAGCATTTCCTTCATAAACCGTCATCAAATATCCAACCATCAGACAAACCTATGAAATTATATTAATTTCTAATTAAATTCAAACTAGAGAAATGCAGGAAGTCAAGCACTCTGGGTTGTTGCCTCAGATTCATCATTAATTCTGGAAGTAACCAGTAACTAGGTGAGTCACATTTCTTCTCTGTATCAGTTCCTCCTCTAGACAATGACACTAGTAATCCATTTTCTAATTAATATTTAGAAAGTGATTAAAGTGATGAATAGAGTTGTGAAATATTTGGAAGAACAATGGACTAGAGAAGTATAAGGAAATATTATACACAGCATTTTTCTTATTAGTTAATTTCTACAAAAAAAGCTTTGGAAATAAATACATCTAGAAGTATTTTCAAAATAATTTTATAAAATATGTACTAATTAGAGGTTTTTTTCTTTAACCTATTATATTAAGTAAATTACGTGACCTCTTACTGAAGTAACATATTACTATACAAATTAATGACCAAAAAAATTACACAAACTCCGAAGTTTTTTTTTTTATAAATCACTTGTGCTAATTGTCCACAATATTCTCAAATATATAACCTCTCTTCTACATTTCCAAGCAGCCTCTGTAAAACCTTTCTATGTTAAAAGCTGCGAAGCCAGATCTTATCACTCTTATTCACAACAACATCCTTACCTCAGGTTAGGCTTTCTGCCCACAGCCACCAACAGTGTTTGAGGCTCTGTTATATGCAGTTTTACTTTGTTGAAGCTTTGACATTTAAAGTGTGTGTGTGTGTGTGTGTGTGTGTGTGAGAGAGAGAGAGAGAGAGAGAGAGAGAGACCCCTTCTTTTTTTAAAAAAATATTTTCAGGGATGCACTTGCAGCATATGGAAGTTCCTAGGCTAGCGGTTGAATTGGAGCTGCCGCTGCCGGCCTACACCACAGCCACAGCAATTCGAGATCTGGAGAGCTATCTGCCACCTGCACTGCAGCTCACAAGCAACGCCGGATTCTTAACCTACTGAATGAGGCCAGGGATTGAACCCTCCGCCTCATGGATATTAGTCAGATTCGTTACCACTTAGTCACAATAGGAACTCCCCAGAGACCTTCTTATCTACACTGATGCTGTCTTTACTGTCTTAGTTTTTGTTCTCTGAGACAACACTATGAGGTCAGGTAGTTCATCCAGGAGATGGTTTCTGGAAGTGGGGGAACCAGAAGGTGGGATGGAGAAGGGAAGGAAGCTCATAAAGGTATGTTATCAAGCAGGTGAGAAAGGCAGGCAACTGGGCTCACCGCCTCCCCCACCTGCAACGTCAGGGACCTCTGGGGAGCAGTGTAGAGCAAACCCCCCCAAGTTAGAATATTTATCCACCATCTCCCTCCAAGTATCCAGTTAATCAATGCCATCAGCCTGAGTCTTATTTTCAGCTCTCCTTTTGCTTTCACTCCTCTCATCTATTCTCTCATCAAAGCTGATGTGTCCTCATCCCTCTACTCTGTTGCAGCTACACATTTCCCCTTTGCCTCCCCCATCCAAACTTAGAAGCCCCTTGGGCCAAGTTCTGCAACTCTTCTGATCTGGCAGCCCTGCCTCCAGGTCTGCCCTCGTGCCATCTTGGCTCCCCACTACTGCTCCAAGACCACTGACAGAATGTTACTCTTTTCTGTCGTCCAAGTGGTGCACTGCTTAATATAATATTAAAGCCAAAACATTTGGCCCAACCTTTCCTTTTCAGCTGATTTTAATTCTAGATAATCAAACCCACTTGCCTTTTGTGAAATCTGTACCGTCTTGCTGGCCTCTGTCCCTTTCTGTCCATTCCATGCCATTCTCCCTGTGTTCTCTGCAAGTCAGTCATATTTGCCATCTTTTCAATTCTTGAATTTGCCATGTCCCTCCACCTCAGGGCTCTTGCATGTGCTGTTCTACACCCCTGTCTATAATACCCCTCTCTGTTCTTCACTTATTAACTCCTCACCCTCTCTCAGTTGGAATGGCATTTAGTTAAACCTTTTCTGACTGATTCCCCCTTACCTAGCTTCCATTCCCTCTGCCCTGACAGGTCAGGTGCCCTGTTATTTAAGTGATTCAATTCTATTACTATTATTACTATTATTATTATTATTATATAATTGTTAGCTGCATCTGTGGCATGCAGAAGTTCTTGAGCCAGGGATCGAACTCATGCCATAGCAGTGACAACACTGGATCTTCAACTGCTATGCCACCAGGTAACTCTCTGCCCTGTCATGTACTTTTATAACCTGTTTTTCTCCTTCATAACACTTCTCAAGATTGCAGTTAATTTATTGATTAATTGCATTTAAATTTCTGCTTCTCCCAGCAGGCTATAAATTACATCAGAGCCAGTACTACCCAACCATTTATCTCCAACACCTAGCATGACACTTAGAATATTAGGCGCACTCAATAGGTATAAGGGAATGAATATATGTAACTTACATTTTCCACTTCTGAAGGCTTTGATTTCCTCTCCAGGGATGCCTTCCATCCTCTTCATTTAGGTGAGATATTTTGTAAGCAACTGTGCTCAGGAAACATTGTGGATGGATCTCTGGACAGGCAGCTGTAGAGGGCTCTGTGCAAATATAGAAGTCAAAAGTAAATGCTACACAATCATTATCCTTCTTTATAATCAAAACATCGCATTATATATCATTTGCAAATTAGATCAAATGAAACAGTAACATTTCCATCGACTTGATAACAATGCTGGCAGTGGAGACTAGAAAATAAGATGATGCATGAACCTGTTAAAGCTTGTATTTACTCCCGAATTTAATGGGGAATACTTACCATGCTAATAGAAGTTAGGCAGTAGAGCAGTGACTTAATGCTTTGGAAATTTAGGGGACAGGTGTGACAGCCTATTGTGTCTCACGATAAGCAATTTCAACAAAGACATAAAGTACACAAATGAGAAGAAAATTTGATTTCACTTAATTTTATTTGATAGAACTTAACACTTGAATAAATGCTGTTTGATAAACTACAGTTTAAAATTTTTTCTTTCTCCCTGGTGGGTCCTAAAGAGAAATGTAGCCATTTGTTTCATCGCAAACGTTCAACTGTGGATTTGGGGGAAAATAAAAGCTCTGGCCTTGCTATTGAATTATTCAGTTGGCTACTAGAAAGAGCTACTCAAAAAGGCTTATAACTCAGAAATGTTAATATATGTTTTATTTTACAAGATAATCCTGTAATTCCAAAACAAACTAGTGTCAATCTAGAATTTTATTGTGGCAGTGGCAATTTGACAATTATGTAAAAAGCTATAAAAAATTTGGCAGTCATAAGCACGCTTTTTTACTTGTAGTCTTGAACATGCTTTCCAAGACAAACACTATGTTTTCTAAACTTCTACACTGAACACAGAGAGTGAATAATTGCAAGAAGGGTGACATGAGACATTTATAAATATAATATTTTTCTACTCAGCAATTACATTTTCTGTAAGAAGAGTTTAATGTATACTTCATAGTAGACCTACTTTAAAATATGGACATATCACTAAAGGGAAACAGTATTAAAAGAAAGCACTGTATTATCAGTTTCTGGTAAAACTTTAAAATGTTGCCATTAATTATAGATGGAGCATTTTCCTCTGATATATTCCTATTTGTTTGACACCTGGCAGGGCCTATACCAGTTTATTTACTGTCTCTATTACATGACATTCAGCCCCTGGGGCCATTATTTCTGAGGGAAACTAAGCAACCTAACTAGAAGCCTACATGAATGATTCATGCTTGAACACTCTAGAACATGCCACTCAGTGGGACATGCTGATTGTCTAATCCAACTTGACGGTGTCAGGAGGAAGTGATCTATTTACCAGATCCTCCAGATTAGCTTTCAGCAGCTGGGGAACCCAGTCACCTTCCCCTGTCTGCAGGAAGTATTTGCAATGTTATCATGATGAAGCATTTCCTGAAAATGAGCACACGCATGTGCACGTGCACACACACACACACACACACACACACACACATTGTGTCAATAGCTGCTTATCTTGGGCACTTCCTAGGCATTTAGCAGTGTCTTCACCTTGCATTGTTAACAACCCCTTTATTAGTTTAGAGGCAGAACGTTTACATTTATAAAAAATTGCAAAAAAAAAATTGCAAAACAGATAATCGGGCAAATAAACTTCACCTTCCTGTCACCCAGAACCCCCAGGTCTTACATCTTTGTGCATATGCTTTTGGATCTTTATAGCTTCGTACGTATGTTTATATTTGCATGTACACGCACAGTTACATGTGTTACTTTCCCAGGATGATATGAAACCCTCTATCCTGTTTTAAAACGTCATCTTTTTTGGGTAACAATCCCTACCTTTCTAGTTCAGTACTTGGTTTATATCACTGAATAGTCAAATCCTATTCAAATTTCCCCACTTAAGCTAAAATAACCCTTAAAACCATTTAGCACTATCCAGGAATCCTATCCAGAAAGCTATCTGGCTATTATAGCCCATATTTCTTTTCTTTCTTTTTTTCTTTTTCTTTTTTCTTTTTTTTTTTTAGGGCCACTCCTGGTGCATATGGAAGTTCCCAGGCTAGGGGTTGAATTGGGACTGTACCACTGGCCTACACCACAGGCATAGCAACACAAGATCTGAGCCTTGTCTGCGACCTACACCACAGCTCATGGCAACACTGGATCCTTAACCTAATGAGCAAGGCCAAGGATCAAACCTGCATCCTCATGGATACTAGTCAGATTTGTTTACACTGAGCCACAATGGAAACTCCCAATCCTTATTTCTCTTTAAGCTGTCATGATCCCCTGTATATGACATTGGTTTATTGAACAATAGGGTCAATTTTCCTGTGGAATAGCTCACCTTCTAGATTTGTCCACCTGCTTCCTTGGTATACCAAATAACTGATTTCTGTACCCCCCTCCCTTCTACAAAGTAAAAGTTAGACTGAAAGGACTGATGGAGTCATGGTTTTGGCTAGCCTACACCACAGGAGGATTTTGTATTTAGTGCTTTGCTTGTATTTAGTGCTTTGCCACAGGTAAAGCCAAAAAAAAGGGAAAAAAAAAAAAAAGCTTGGACTAGCCTATTGGAGGAGGAGATACCCCATGGATAGTGCCTTAAGCTATTCTAGCTAGGTCCCAGATAACTTCCAGAGTAACAAAGAATAATAGACAATTACTGTTTTTAGCACTAGATTTTTCAAGTGGCTTGGTACTCGACAATAAATAACTAATATGCGATCAGAGAGGAATTTGTGTAGTGTTACTTTGACCCTAGGCAATGTCCTGTTCTCCATTAAACACTCTCCTGACATGGAAATCTTGCCTAAGTCCACACTTCCATTAAGTGTGGCAAAAGTATGTTTTCAACTTCTATCATTCCTTCTACATTTATTAACTGGCATTCTTTTGTAAAGCATAGCTTTTCTTCGACAAGTGAACTAGTGGGTTATCTTGCCACACAATTCTTACTGGAAATGCAGGATAAATATTTAGTTTTTTCTTTTAATTACCAAGGAAATTAAATGTTTAAACAATGGCCATTGTTTAATGGCCATCTCATACTACTCTTTTCTAGATGTCCCTGTTAGTGTCTTTAATGAAGTCATGAATTTTATACACAAAATATATTTTTTCTAGAATCATTTTTTTTGGTCTTTTTAGGGCCATACCCATGGCATGCAGAAGTTCCCAGGCTAGGAGTTGAATCAGAGCTTCAGCTGCCGGCCTACACCATAGCCACAACACCAGATCCGTGCCACGTCTGTGACCTACACCACAGCTCACGGCAATGCAAGATCCTTAACCCCTGAGCGAGGGACCAGGAATTGAACCCAAATCCTCATGGATACTAGTTGGGCTTGTTACAGCTGAGCCACAATAGCAAATCCTAGAATCATTATTCTTCTTGATGCCCAAATTGTTCCAGCTTGGGCCACTGGGAACCCCTTCAGACCACCTTCTATGTCATATTGATACAATTCTACTCATCTTTAGCTCTTCCTTGCCTTCTGTCATAATAAGATCACTTGAGTTTCCTCCGAATCTTCCCTGCTCCAGACCCAGAGTCAGCCATTGCTCTTAGGAGTCCTGGGGATGGATTGAAGCACACAGTCTGGGTGGCTCAGTTGATTCTGGGATGACACTGCTTGTACCATTCCATTTGTAGAAATGTGATTTGCAGGTACAAGTCCTTTTCCCTTTTCTAGACCCCAGCTTTATGTACCTATTTATTTATTTTTTTGTCTTTTTTTTTTTTTGCCTTTTCTAGGGCTAACTTCCATGGCATATGGAGGTTCTCAAGCTAGGGGTCCAATTGGAGCTTTAGCCGCTGGCCTACACCAGAGCCACAGCCGCATGGGATCCGAGCTGCATCTGCGACCTACACCACAGCTCACAGCTACACCAGATCCTTAACCCACTGAGCAAGGCCAGGGATTGAACCTGCAACCTCATGGTTCCTAGTCAGATTCGTTAACCACTGCGCCACGACAGGAACTCCAGTCTAGACACCCCGCCTCCCCCCGCCCCAGCTTTAAATCTTTGTTGTCAAATCTGCTCATGGCAGTTCTCACTCAAGATGCAACCCTCTACTGCATTTGGCCATTTGGCAGATGTGCAGCTGATAGCATATTTCAGAATCTCCCTCTGTTCCTATTGCCCCATTATTGATGTTGCATCAGTTCTGCTCCCTCTGGGTTTGGGGTTTTCTCTCTTTCCTGGTTTTGCTGAAGACGTTGTGCATGGCTTTTGATTTTTGTTATCCCTGCTGTTCTCCTTGATTTTCAGAAACTGAAGGAAGAAAGATGACGAATTGGGCTTTCCTCAACCCCTAATACTCAATCCTTAGTTCAAACGATGGTTAGGTAAGTGACTAAGTTCAGGTTAATCAGAAGGTTCATCTTCCTAGTCATGGTTTCTGGTCAGAGAAGGTCACTGACCTAACTCTATCCAATCAAAAGCCATCTAGGGGAGTTCTCTGGTGGCCTAGCAGTTAAGGATCCACCATTGTCACTGCTGTGGCTTAGGTTAAAATCATGGCCTGGGAATTTCTGCATGCCATGGGCTTGGCTGCCCCCCATCCCCAAATGCCATCTGGGACTTATGCTGGGATGATTGGGCTAGAGCACCTGAATGAACAAAAGCGTGGAACTGCTAGAAGCTATCGGGATCTCTTATGGAGAGAACTGACTGAGACAGGTATCAACATGGAGGAGAGAACCGAAAGGTAGGGAGAGTTCTGAGCACCTAATTTGAGTTCCTGGGTCCAGCCTTACCTGAAACCTGACTATACATAGGTTTTTCACTTAGGTAATTTTAAAAAGTGCTTTTTATTAAATAAAACAATGAAGATGAAGTGTTTATCCCAGTGAGTGGCACAGTAAGTCCCCAACATACGCTATCATTATTGTTTTTGAAAACTAATTCAAGTTAGGTTTCTGTCTTTTGCAAGTGCAATATTAACAACAACAACAACAAAAAAAAAAAAACAAAAACAGAGAGTTTTGAGAATTATGCTGGACACTTGACATATCATGTCACTAAATCCTCACTTTGAACCATAAGGCATATATTCTTATTCTCATTTTAAAGACTTAAGAAGAAGCTAAGTTTTCAAGGAGCTTAAATAAGGTGACATAGCTAGTGAGTGGTAGAGGTAGATTTTTCAACCTTAGCAGTTTGAGTCCAGAATCCAAGCTCCAAATGGCTTAAACATTGTTGGTGATTTAAAAATAGGTAACAGTATAGGCACTTAATTGAAAACAGCCAGAAAATCACCTGTAACCTTGTGCTTAGTCAAGAAATATGTCTATGCTTCATTACTGACTCAGAAAGTTAGAAGCTGTTCTGATATTCCCCCAATAGCTCACTGTAATGACTTCACACCAGATTTTATAACCAAATGCCCAATTTCACTTCGCAGAATTTTTCATGTTAATTTCTTTGAAAACTGCCGGTGGAAACAATTAACAGTGTAGCTGAACAATGGAACCTGTGGGTAAGGAAGACCAGATTGCCAGGACGATGCCTTGTGAATTGAGGGGAAATTTTGTTCGCTTTTCTCTCACTCCCAAAGTAGTGGAATTTCTCCTCCTAGGCAAATATGAATGGCATGTTTCAAAATATGTACTCTTTACCATTCAATTAAAATGATTCCATTCAAGAGTTATAAATTGAATTAAATTACTACCCATTTTTCTTTTTAAATACACTTAATAATAAATATGTTTAGCCAAAGTGATGTTATCGTTATAGATTCATTTTCACCCCCATTTCTTCACAGCACCTTTGTCACAATCATCTCATTAACAGGCATGAATGCTTTTCTACATCCTTGCTCAAGAAAGAAAAGAAGAAAAAAATGAAAATACTCTATCCCATCAACATCTAATTGGAACTTCTCTAAGGACAGGCATTTTGTTTTTATTTTTATTTTTTGTCTTTTGTCTTTTCAGGGCTGCACCTGCAGCATATGGAAGTTCCCAGGCTAGGGGTCTAATAGGAGCTACAGCTGCCAGCTTATGCCACAGCCACAGCAATGCCAGATCTGAGCCCCATCTGCGATGTACACCACAGCTCACGGTGATGGTGGATCGTTAACCCACTGAGCAAGGCCAGGGATCAAACCCAAAACCTCATGGTTCCTAGTTAGATTCATTTCCTCTCCAGCATGACGGGAACTCTGGGACATGCATTTTAAAACAAAGTATAACTATGTTGCTTTGAAAGCATAATGATAATCCTCTTCAGTGTATAGCCAGCTTTTGGGAAATTAGTCATGGAGACACCAAAACGGCAGTAAGATTCCAATTTACGTCTACACATTTTCAGCCAGTACAAAATAATACTACGAGTTTGATGTGATTGTTATCTGCTTTACAAATAAGGAATTACAGGCTTAGAGAGATTAAGTACGCTGACAAGCACAGTTAGTAAATGAAAGGAGACAAACCTGGATGACATCAACATTTACACTTCTACTTTTTTCCTTTAAGAAGAATTCACTGAAAACTTGGGAATAATAGAAATATTCCACAGAAGATTACTCACATCCGCTCCAAGAGTAGTTACTTCCAGAGTCTATTATCCTGAACTTATCCTAAGGATAAGTGATTAAGAACTCATCTTCACTACTTCCTAGGAGACCCTCTATAAGTCAGGGATCAGTTGAAGCTGCCCACCAAAGAATCAAGTTCTCCCTGAAAGAGGAGAAAAGTCTTCCCTAGCCTAGTATCATTCCCAGAATACCTATGAGGTCCCAAGTTTGACCAACAGTGGTAAGTAACATTCATTTACTTAAAGAGAAGCCCACCATCTCACCACCTCACCCAATACATACTATGGTTCCACCCAAATGGCCAGGACTTGATTGTTGCAATGAACCTGTTCTGCTTGCTTTGTGTGTGAAGCCATCGCCCTGTGGGGAGCTCTCTATCAAGTCCAATCCAGTCTTTCTTCTAACCTGATGTGAAGGAAGCCTATCTTGGCCAATACTCAGCATCTCTATAAGAAACATGTAAAGAGTTCTTGGATAATTTTTTTTTTTTTCAGATGTGGAGAGCTTCGATCCAGCTCTAGG
Organism: Phacochoerus africanus; assembly: GCF_016906955.1. Taxonomy (NCBI): domain Eukaryota; kingdom Metazoa; phylum Chordata; class Mammalia; order Artiodactyla; family Suidae; genus Phacochoerus; species Phacochoerus africanus. The sequence continues at coordinate 133,549,564 of NC_062544.1, forward strand.
ACAAAGAATTTCTCTCATCCAGTTCTGACACATTCTCACTTTATAGGACTAAGCAATAGAGACAGGCTGCAATGTCTGACTCTGGGTGGTTTCCTGGATTTCAGGATTGGCTCACAAGTCTCAAACAGCAGTGCCCACCAGAGGGGAACTTTGACAACAAAAGTGACTTTGCTCCCAAGATGGTCTCTGCCCTAGAGAGCAAATATTTTCAGATCTCGAAAGTGACACTTTCTAACTTAAAAAAAAAAAAAATGTTAAGCTCTGCCTCTGCCTACTCCTAGGTCCATATGGATTATACCCACACAGATGCTCGGTGCCAGTCAAGACAAAATGGAAAAGCCCCAAAGACTGTGTCTGCCATACATGGGCCAACTCATAAAAAATAGAAGTTTGATTCTAGGAGTTCCCATTGTAGAGCTAGGGGATTGGCGGCGTTTTAGGAGCACTGGAATGCAGGTTCAATCCCTGGCCCAGCACAGTAAGTTAAGGCTCTGGTGTTGCCACAACCATGGCTTAGGTTGCGACTACCGCTTGGATCTGATGCCTGGCCTGCAAACTTCGTACGCCATGGGGTAGTCAAAATAAGGGGAAAAAAAGTTGATTCCAAATACCTGGTGATTTCATAACCTTAGGTATGAAACCAATGAATTTTCAGTTTTTACCCAGGGTAGGGTGTTAAAGAAACCTACATGGAGACCCATATGGCTTCCACTTTCCAGAAATGCTCAGCAGTCCCATGGTTGAAAGTGAGCCTCCCTCCATCTTCCATGGCACTTGTCTGAAATCCCAAGGTCACTGACATCTTCTACCTCATCCTTATTTTGGAGGGAGTACAGCACAGAGGGAAGAACCAGGTTTTAGTTTCTCAGAAATCAGAGAAGGAATCTCCATTCTGCTGCTGCTGATTTTTTTTTTTTTAAATTTAAACATAGTTGACTTACAATGTTGAATTATTTTGTAGTGTACAGCAGTGATTAAGTTATATATATATATATATATATATATAACTTGGTCCATGGTAGATGCCCTAGAAAAAGCAGCTACAGTACCTTCACCTTAGCTCTTTGAGAGCAGGGTTCATGTTTTATTGTATCTAGCCCCTTACCTCATCAATCACCTGAAACCTACTGAACCTACCATCCATGTATCTTCTTTTACTTGATACATTTACATGTTTAGGTAAATATTTGCTGAATGATAAACATATGCATAAATGAGTGAATATGCTTACAATACCTAGAGGAACACACTTGAGGCAACATTATTCATATATTGTGAGGAATTTGTGAAATGAACAGTTGTCATTTCCACTAAGTTCTGCATGGAGCAGACAGCCACTTAAGACTTAAAATGAGCCTTCGCCATACTTCAGCCCAGAGAGCAATAAAGGTAACCTTGGGAGCAAGCATGCCATCAATGACTAGCCAAGCAACATCCAAGAGGGGTCAAAGAGTAAGAGGCACCAGGTTGAGGGCAAGGACAGGGGGCTGAAATATAGATTTCCTGCCTCTGAAAGCCCACAGCCTGCTGAGAAATCAAGAGAGAATCTTGGTTGTGGGGGTAAGCAGGGAAGATACAGATAAAATGAATTGGAGGTGTGGCAACACTCCCCTTGCCTAACAGTCTCTTCTTATCCGACTATTGGGCTTAGAATCCCTCAGACTCTGGGCTGGATCAAGCTGTATCTGAAGCAGTCTTTGGCCCTTTAGAGCCCAATGCCTCAATCCTTAAGTGAGAACACTCACTTCTCACTCAATTCTTAGGTTAATTATGAAGGAAAGCAGAGTCCTTCAGACAAATACCTGCATTTGAACATTCATTCTTTTCTTACCTATGGAAATGGTCACCGAGGGTGTGGACACTGAGGAGAGCCTGGAGTCCCAGACAGATACAAGCCACATCTTTTTAGGGGCCCATGGTCTAGACAGCAACACAGATAGTTAAACCAGGGACCACAGTGCACTGTGTTGACAGCCATGAGGGGGAAAGAACAGGGAGTGCACAGCAAGGGGACTGAACCCAATTTCAGGGTAGATCTGAAGATGAATAAGGTCACTTGTGGAAGAGGGAGACTCCATGTCATAATGGTTAGCATGATGGGAGCTAGGATGTGCCAGCTTGGGTTCAAATACTAGGCAAGTTGATTAACACACCTCAGCCTCGGTTTGCCTCAGTTTCCACATTTTTTTTTTCTTTTTAGGCCACACCTGTGGTATATGAAAGTTCCCAGGCTAGGGGTCAAATTGGAATTGCAGCTGCTGGCCTATACCACAGCGACAACCACGCCAGATCGGAGCTTCATCTGTGACCTATGCTGCAGCTTGTGGCAACTCCAGATACTTAACCCACTGAGTAAGGCCGGGTTGAACCTGCATCCTCGTGAAACATATGTTGGGTCTTTAACCTACTAAGCCACAATAGGAACTCCACATATCTCTTTAGATGCTACCCCTCTGGAGGCCTGTAATGAAAGCAGCAGCAACAATAACACGCACATACATGCCATAGATTGTGCCAGGCACTGCTCTAAGTGCTTCATATACGTAGAACTTGCAGTCTTCAGGGTGATACTATCAAGCAGTAGTGCCACGTCTCTGCTTTACAGATGAGGAAACCCAGGCACGTAGAAGTAAATTATCCCAGTCAAAGGGCTGGTCAGCGGTCAGGCTAAGATTTGAACCACCCACACTGGCTTTGGAGCCTACCTCTTAACCAGGACTCTTGGCAATCTCCAGGCAAGGGAGGAAGATTTCTACCAAAGTAGAAATTCTCTCTTGAGAGGTGACAGGCACACCCAATCTGGAGTAGCTAATAACAATGGGGTGCCCCTGAGTAGGGGTTGGAACTAAGTGGAAGGGCCCTGGCATTATGTTCAGAGTTTTCTTGTCAGCACCTGCCAGCTGTGGAGCAGGGTCTGACTCTCCCCAGTAAACCCTGTGTTATAAGAGAGAATTAAAATTCTATCTGCAAAAAACATCTGAGGCACAAAACAATGACCCAGATAGTAAGAAATGTGGCAGGGAATTCTGTGAAAATAGCACGAACACTGGGCCAAACCCGCGCTCAGCATTCCAAGGAGGAGACTCCAAATGATATGAGGCAATAATCACAGGCCTACAATGATGCCTAATTAAAGCTAAATATAGCCAACTCTGGCTTTGCAGAGCTGTCATGAAATCCATTTTAACTCAGACAGTAATCATGGCAAACCAGAATGAGGAAAGGGACTTAATCTGAAAGGTGGAGTGTCATCGATATAATAATTAAGATTAAAAACCACCACACAGGAGTTCCCATTGTGGCTCAGTGGGTTAAGAACCCAACTAGTATCCATGAAGATGTAGGTTCGATCCCTGGCCTCACTCAGTATGTTAACAATCTGGCTTTGCCACAAGGTGTGGTGTAATTCATAGACATGGCTCAGATCTGGTGTTGCTGTGATCCAATTCGACCCCTAGCCTGGGAATTTCCATATGTCCTGTGCCCTAAAAAGACAAAATTTTTTGCCCTAAAAAGACAAGAAGAACAACCCCCCTACCACCACCACATACACAATAGCCAAATAAAATGGGCAGTGTGGGGCTGACATTTTCAGTGATTTCACTGTGGCTTTGTGGCTTTCTAACTTAAAAAAAGAAAAGGGAGTTCCCTGGTGGCCTAGTGGTTAAGGATCTGGCATTGTCAATGTTGTGGCTTGGGGGTCTGTGGTGGTGTGGGTTTAACCCCTGGCCTGGGAAAGTGCATATGCCGTGGGCATGGCCAAAAAATAAAGAAAAAGAAAAGTAAGAAGAGTATCAGTGGACACAGTGATTCTCTTGCCATTTCCAGGGGTGCTGAATGAACCCGCTATCTCATTGCAATGACAGTGGAGCCAATGGTGGAGGATCAGGGCTTTAATTACCAGGAAAGGCAGATGCTGGCTCTGTCCTTCCTGACAAGTCCATTGCCAGCCCCAGAATGACACCATAGGCCTGGCTCCAAGTCACACTGCAAGGAAAGGAGAGTTTGGCTACTCAGAGAGCTGGAAGGCTGCATCAAGTTAGGGCTTTAAATCCAAGCTGCCTTTCCCCTCCAAGACTTTGCTTTCTCTTCCATTGATACATATCACTGAGAAAAAAGCAGGAGATGTCTGTGAAGCTTCCAGTCTCATGAAACGGAAACAGAAGGGACTGAGGTGATCAGGAAGGAAATGGTTGATAAAGGAAATAATCTTTGCAGCTGAGATGCTGACACACACGTACATGCATAAACATCCACACACATGTGCATATACACGTAATAAGAAGGCTTCAGCTATTTCATGCTTTTGCTCAGCCCTTAGGGGCAGGAAAGAACAGAACAATCTAAAGACTGATTATGTGGTTGCTGACCTGACGTATAATTCCAAAGAAAAATGAGTGAGCATGACGTTTAATTCCTCAATATTCAATTTATTATATTTGAATAATAACTGTATAATAATAATCATCCCCCTAATATTCAATTTATTATCACCTAGGTACCCAGTACTTTGTCTTATCTGTGCTGCAATATTAAAAAGCAGGTCTCATAATCCCCATTTTACAGATTAAGAAACCAAGACTCTGAGACGTTAAACTGCTCCCAAACCACAGAACAGTGAGTGGCCCATTTGCAATTCAATCCCTCAAGTGTCAGACTGCAGTACAACACTGCCTCCTAGCTCCTTCATTCAGCAAGTGGCCAAATGTCTCCACTTGCTGCATAGTCTGATTATGAGAGAACTATTGTGGAAATTTTTAAAATGTGGCTTTACAAAACGCAGATAATAGATCTTCCTTGACTGATGGGGGCGGGGAGGAATCCCTCAATAAACCCATCATAAGTTGGAAATATCTCACATCGAAATGCATTTAATACACTTAATTTACTGAACATCACAGCTTAGCCTAACCTACCTTAAATGTGCTCAGAGCACTTACCCAAGCCTACAATTGGACAAAATCATCCAACACAAAGCCTTTTTTGTGTTTTCCTTTTTAGCACTGCACCCACGGCATATGGACGTTCCCAGGCTAGGGGTTAAATCAGAGCTGCTGCTGCTAGCCTATACCACAGCCAAAGCAACATGGGATCTGAGCCACACCTGCGACCTACACCACAGCTCATGGCAATGCCAGATCCTTAACCCACTGAGCAAGGCCAGGGATTGAACCCACATCCACATGGATACTAGTTGGGTTCTTAACCCACTGAGCCACAACAGGAACACCACAAAGCTTTTTTTATAATAAAGTGTTGAGCAGCTCATGTGGTTTATTGGAGACTCTAATGAAAGTAAAAAACAGAGTGGATGTCTGGGTAGAGAAAGCTTGTAATTTGGTTGTTTGCCTTGTGATCTGTGGCTGCCTGGGACCTGCTGCCCTTGACTCTGCCCAGCATCACCAGAGAGAATCTCCCTGCAGATGGGGAGTCCAGGGAGAAAACACAATTTAGAATTCGAGGTATACCATTTACTGAATGTGTATCACTTTCACACCATCATCAAATTGGAAAAGCCCAAGTCAAACCATTGTAAGTCAGGGATCATCTGCATTAAGTTTCAGCTTGAAAGACAAAATCCAAGTGATGGACCAAAGAGACTTTCTCAAGCAGCCCTGTCTTACTATAATTACCCCCAAAGTAGCATAAATTAGAATGTTCTTTTGGAGGGTAATTTTGCCCCACTCTGAAGGAACCCAGTTTTTTTTTTTTTAATAAACCCAAGAATGAGATCCAATGAAAAAATAAGTTAGCATGTATATGTATGTTTATAACCAACTTTAATATCAAGATAGGAATATTCACAGTCTTTGCCTTTGACCTTTAAAGAGACTCTGCTCTGCTAATTCTTTTTTTTTTTTTCCTTTTTTTCTGCTAATTCTTTTTTTTTTTTTTTCTTTTTTCTTTTTTCTTCTTAGGGCCACACCTGTGGCACATGGAAGTTCCCAGACTAGGGGTTGAATCAGAACTGCATCTGCTGGCCTTTACCATAGCCACGGCAACACCAGATCCAAGCTGAGTTTGTGACCTACACTGCAACTTGTGGCAACATGGATCCTTAACATACTGAGTGAGGCCAGGGATCAAAGCTGCATCCTCATGGATACTAGTCAGGTTCTTAACCTGCTGAGCTGTAAGGGGAACTCCTGCTGACTGGTAATTCTGATATCCTCCTCTCTGCCTCTGACCAGGCTCTGTGTCATTGGTTCTCAAAGTGGGGGCCAGGGAAGAAAATGGTGTAGGCAGAAGAGGTGTGACCAATACATCAAATAATACATCTCTCACCATATCTTTATGAGTCAACCTGACATCCATTAAGTCATTGAAAATGCAATCAGAAAATAATGCAGCCCAGGAAAGATGTTACTATATCTGAGATGGACAAAATGATTTTATCATTTTATTCCTGTGGTCAATGATATTTTCTAAAACTGGTTGTCACTGTCTCTCCCTTCCCACTGCTTTTCTTGCAATATGACTCTGACATGTCCCTCACTGAGAGATGAGTTCAAGTCTCCTCCTGTTGAATTGGGGCAGGCTTGTGATCACTGTGAAGGTGACACTGTGTGACGTGCAAGGCTTGGCCATAAAAGGCAACACAGCTTCTGCCTGGCTGCCTTGGAGCACTTTTTCTTGGAACCCAGCCACCATGCAGTGAGGAAGCATAATCACCCACGTGAAAAGGGTGTAGATGTACCAGTTGGCTCCCTGAAATCTTTGCAAGCATCAACATTGACTGCCAGATAAGTGAGTGAAACTTCAGACATTGAGACACCTCCATTCTTTAAGTCTTCCTAGCTAAGTTGCAGGCATTATAGTGTGGAGAAATGTTGATCTCGCTGTGCTTCCTTTCAAATTTCTGACCCACAGAATCATTAGCATAAAAAAATGCTTGCTATTTTATGCCATAAGTTTGTTGGAAATTTGCCCCACAGTAATAAATAATAGAATAAAGGCCCTTCCTTCCTTCACATCTTTTAAGACACAAGTATTGTCTTCTTTGTGCCTCTACTCCTGAGCTCTAATAAGTTTACATCCAAGTATCATTTTATTCCACCGTAATTCCGCTTCTGTCTTTTGATATCAGCTTCTGGGCTTTGCAAGCACAGGGACATTTGCTTATTGATTTCCTTTCCCCCAAAGCATTGTGGGGATGAATATGTGAATGAATAAAAGAAGGATTGAAATAGCCTAGAAACCATCACACTTTTAACCTCAGTCTCATCTTCCCATACATGGAGAAAGCTTGATAAGTATTAAAGCTCCTGTGTTGGTGAAGCATCATTCCTTATGAATCAGTACACATGAATCAATACACTTTCTTACTCTGTGAAAAGAGGCTAAGTTAGAAGGCTGGGAATTGAACACATGAATGTGCGTAGTGCTGGTGGCAGATGCTGGCTGTGCCCCTCCCAGGTCCCTTTGAACTCTTGGGGTCCCCCAAGCACAAGCCTACCATGTTCTATTATAGGTACATACAATGTCACCTAAACGTCTGATCTTAACTCCTAAGCAACTCAGGATAGAAGTTCTGGGAGATCAAAACCCTGGGAACAGCCCTCAGCCATCCTGGATGTGAGCCGGGAGATGAGTGATCCTCACTTCCTTACTCCTTAAGTGGGTAGTTCTGGGGCCCCTTCCACACTATCCCCCAGAATCTCCCAGCAGGAATGAACCCCATTGGCCCTAAGTGGGAAACTTCCCAATAACTTATCCTTCTTTTCCCACTTTTAGTCTCCCTTGGTAATACTTTTGGGGTCACCTTTGAAATATTCTCTACCTGGGAAAATGCAAAATGAGCCATACCCTCAGAGCATAGAACATGTACTTCTGACAAAAACAAAAACAAGAAGAGGGTACAGACAGATTCAATTCACTCAATGCATTAGAATTCCTTCCAAGAGGTTTAGGCAATTCTCCACATGCTGCTGATTAAAGATAATCAACTCATGATACAGGCCACAATAAGGTATAATAGACAAAGGGTTTGTTCACGCATTGGTGAGGACACTTGGGGCTGCGAGTGACAGGAAACTAACACAGAGTGGCTCAAGTGAAATAGAAATTTGCTAATTTGTGTAACACAAGTGCTGCAAGAAAAGGAAGGTCTGCAAGCAACCGTGGGCCCATATCAAAATTATCAAAAATCTGTTAACCTCCACTGTTCAGTTGTGCTTTTCTCTTGACTGTTTTCTTTTTTTAACTATTCAGTAAGCTCTTTGAAAGCAATGGGAAGATGAACTTCAGATTTACCTCTTATGTACTTAGTAACACCAGCAGAAATAGAGACACTTTTCCCCAATTGTTCCATGCAAAATCTTGGGCATGGCTTTGATTTTTGAAGTGCCAACCAGGGTCAGGGCATACAGAATATGCTCACTGGACAGCCTGGCAGTAGGTCAGCAGTGGTTCCCTGAAGGAAACTCAGGGATGGAAGGGCAAGCGATATTACCCAGAGAAGTCTAACAGATGCCCATCACAACATTAAAGCAGAATTGCCATTGAAAAATGGAGAAAGAGAGAGTTCCCGCTATGGTGCAGTGGGTTCATAATCCGGCTTGTCTCTGTGGAGGTGCCAGTTCAATTCTCAGTCTGGCGAAGTGATTAAGGATCTGGTGTTGCTGCAGCTGTGGAGTAGGTCACAGCTCTGGCTCAGATTTGATCTCTGGCCCTGGAACTTCCTTAATGCTGTGGGGGTAGCCGAAAAAGATAAAATAAAATTGATTTTGAAGAGACAGCAGTGAGTGATGGCTTGGGGCGAGATCTAAATTTTCTGCTCAGGAAGTGAACCTGGGCAGCCTGGATGAAAACCAGGAATCCGAGCCACAAGACTAATTAGAGGCTAGAAGCAGAATTGCCTTGATTCTTGCTCCCTGTTGAAAGCAAGATAGTTTCAAGGAGGCAAAGACTGTGAAAACAGGTACAAAGTTTATTGTTAGAGTCACAGTATAATATGTGGCAGAGCACACAGGGAAGTAGTTTATTTAAGTCAGGAGCGAAGCAGTAATACATACCCTAAAGAGGAGTGCATGCATGGGTGTCCCCCTGAAAGAGGAGCTCACCAAAGAGGTGATTTAAATCACTTAGACAGCATAGTTCTTCCGGGTCTTTGTTTACCTTTAGGCAATTATCTTGTTTTAATTCTCATGCCTGACTTTCCATAGGTCCCTCCCCTGTATGTGTGCACATCTTTCGACAAAGATGGATTCCAAAGCAAAGGATGCTGGGATGGTACTGAGGCAGAAAGAATAACTCAGGTAGTCAGTGTAGGAGCATGAGCTTTGATGAATTCTTTTTTTTTTTTTTAGTTTAATTTTAATTTTTTTTTTGTCTTTTTGCTTTTTCTAGGGCCACACCCTCAGCATATGGAGGTTCCCAGGCTAGGGGTTGAATCAGAGCTGTAGCCACCGGCCTATGCCAGAGCCACAGCAACTCGGGATCTGAGCCATGTCTGCAACCTACACCACAGCTCACGGCAACGCTGGATCCTTAACCCACTGAGCAAAGGCAGGGATCGGTTCCTAGTCGGATTTGTTAACCACTGAGCCTCAATGCATTCTGTGATATGGCTATTGATTAACATTTGTGGCTTAAGGGCTCCAGGGAGTAACTTCCCCCCAGGGCTTGTTTATGGACATTAATCCCTATCCCCCTCTGACTCAATTTATGGGAAGAGAAGGGCAAGAAACCATGAGACTTACGGGACATTCCCACCCCCAAGACCCTTTTTGGACAAGGACTGATATAGGTAACTGGGCAAGGCCAACGGGAGAAAACATCTTTCGGGACCCCACTTTGGTACCCCCCCTCATTTTTAAGGGATAAAAACCCCTACACAACAATAGAGAGGAGGGACTCTTCTTTCCCCCTCCCAGCTGTCCCGGGAGCTGTTTGCTTTCCTGTAATAAAGGCTTTGCTTGCTTGCTGCCTGTGTATTTGTGAAGTTCATTTTTTGGCTCTGTGTATGAGAACCCGGATTCTGGTAACATCTTTCTGGCATCAGTATCAGGACTTATTATGGCCAGGAACCCCCTTCTCTTTCTGACCCCTAGGAGTCTTATTACACATGTGTAATTGGGGAAATCTCCTTGACCCCAGGAGTGATTGAAGCGGTCATCTTTCTTAAGCGGAAAATAAAACAAGGCCTAAAAGGACACAGTTTCTTTCTTATCCAAGGCCCATGTAACGGATGAGTTCCCAAAGACAAAGATAGCCCCAAGGCCGCAGACTACATGGCTCAACAAAATGACCCCTGTCTATGAAAAACCAAGCACTGCCTTGTGGTGGGGGGCCCGAGTCTTGCCTGCTTAGAGCTCCCAACCACTCTGTCGTTGGTCAACAAGCTCCGCTTGCAGTCTCATTGCTCCAGCCTCTGCCTCCTTCTTCCCTGTCTTTCTAATAAGCTTCTCTCTCTCTACTCCAGCTGAGCTCAGCTCCTTCAACTAGCTTTTTCCTTTAAGTGTCAAAGAGAAACAAGGCCCAGTTTACTTGGCCTAACATGCTCCCAGCTGTTCTCAGCCCGGGCCCATCTACCTCCTACCTCAAAATCAATCAACCAACCCATCTATCTAAAGAGTTCCTATTGTGGCTCAGCAGGTTAAGGACATCTCTGTGAGGATATGGGTTCTTGATCCCTAGCCCTGCTCAGTGGATTACAGATCTGGCATTGCTATAATTTACAGTGTGGGTCCCAGATGCAGCTTGGATCTGGTGTTACCATGGCTGTGGCATAGGCTCCAGGTGCAGCTTTGATTCGACCCCTAGCCTGGGAACTTCCATATGCCATAGATACAGCTGAAAAAAAGAAAAAAAAAAAAAGGAGAAAGATGGGCAAATAAGTTTTAGTTACTTGAGATGTAAAAAGATCCCATCTTTTGTGAAAGCCACTTTCTCTGATTTGAGATGAAAAAGTTGTGACTGATAAATGTAATACACACACACACACACACACACACACGGTGTATGTGTGTGTGTGTATAGAGAGACAGACAGAGAAGGGGGGAGAGAGAGAGAGTTCCAAGTGAGATGAAATAAACACATTTCACACTGTCTCTCTGTTCCTGAAGGTTAGGTTCTTGTCTCTTCGGAGAAAGAATTAAAAAATGAGGTGGAAAATTGAGGATTTATTTAAGTGAGAAATATACCTCTTAAGGAGAGGCGGGCAGAGAGGTGAGCAGCTGCCCTGTGTCTTTTGGCACACCGGTTATATGAGGCATCTAATTTTATGGGAAGGAATATTCAGACCCCTGGGAAGGTGGCTTTGGGGGTCATATTCCTTAATTTTCATCCCAGCTTCACCTTCCCAAAGGGATGAGGGATTTTTGTCCTTATTTAGTTTTATCAGAAGTGTCATGGCTTTGGTATGATGGGTACCTCTTATCTGTATAGCTGATTTTTTATTATAATTTTATTATAATAAGGGCATAATGAGCAATAGGTTACATCTGGACATTGGGGATTTGAGCTCTTTTCCATCTTTCTTTGTCTGCCCCAGAGCACTTATCACCCCAAAAGATGTGGTTTCTGATCAGCCTGGAGTGTCCAGCTTTTCTTTATCCACCCATGGACCCTGCTGTTTGTATGATGTGTGGTTTCCTGCCATTTGGCCCCAGGCACCTCTTCTCTGCTCATGCCTAACTATCTGCCTGCTGTAACACCTTTATTTTATTTCTTAGGGCCACAGGTGCATCATGTGGAAATTCCCAGGCTACAGGTCGAATTGGAGCTTCAGCTGTTGGAGCCACAGCAGTGTGGGATCTGAGCCACGTCTGCAACTTAAACCACAGCTCACAGCAACAACCAGACAGATTCTTAACACAATGAGTGGGGCCAGGGATAGAAACCTCATCTTCATGGAGTGTAGTCAGGTTTGTTACTGCTGAGCCACAATGGGAACTCCCTATCCTTCTATTTTAAAACATGGGTTTCATTCTTGTTCACATATGGTATTGAACAGATCAGGAGATGTTGGCTTCTGAAAAGATAGTCTTTCACTCACATTTCCCAAGAAGGAGGGCATGCCACACTGTGGGTGGGGCCCGTGGGGAAGCCCCAGCTTGGGTCAGGTAGCAGGGGGAGCAGGGGAATTCTTGGCAACAGCCCTTATTGTAGTTTCAATGAGAGGAAAGGGTAAGGTAGGGTAAGTAGGCAGAGGATTTGCTAGTTTGAGTAATTTCAGCAGGCTCTGGAATATAGGGGCTCTCCTGACTTGTATGGTGTCAGCCTTGGGGTGATTGGAAAAGTTGGATGGTGACTAGAAATATAAGATCCCCATAAAGGAGATGCTGAGGGTACTGTTTTAGATTGGTTGATTTGCATATGAAAGGTGTTCTTCTAGGCAAGCTATTTAGGGATTAGCTGATCTCAGGTGGGACACTTCCTTCCCAGTCGCTGAGGCACTAGTTGATAGACTATCCAGAATACAGAAAATAATTTCATTCTTTTTGCCTTTTGCAGCAACATGAATGGCCATGGAGGGCCTGATGCTAAGGGAAATAAGTCAGAGAAAGACAAATACTGGATGGTATCACTTACAGTGGAATCTAAAAAGCACAACAAACTAGTGAGTATAACAAAAAAAAAAGAAATAGACTCACAGATAAAGAGAAAAAAATAGTGGTTAACAGTGGGGAGAGGGAAGGGGGAAGCACATACAGGGGATTAAGAGGTATATTGCTGAAACTCAGCCTCTGTCCACCAGTGCTGAATAGAAAGGCAGAGAGAGAGTTTGGGGCAAAGGAGAAAAAAATAGCTTTATTGCTTTGCCAGGCAAAGTACACCACAGCAGGCTCCTGTCCTAAAGACTTTGGCTTTCTTTGGGAGAGAAAAGGAGGTGATTTTAGTTTGGGGAGTGGAAAATAGGGCCACAGGTAAGGCTTGGGGTAGATGTAAGCTTGTGTTCTTCAAAGTTGGTGTCTAGTGGCCCTGGGACTGGTTCTGGTGGTCTTCCTTTTTGGAATGAAGAATGCCTCATCGAGTAGTTAACATCTTGCATTTGTTGGGGGGTTTTAGTTCCATAGACGATCTCAAAGATGTTGTTAGGGATATTCCTCGAGGAGAAACCAGGACCCTGCCCCAAGTCTACATTTTGTTTCTTAACTGTTCCTCCCTTGTCTCTGCATCACCCCCGCTTCCCTGATGAGCAGACTCCCTGAATCTGCCCTCTGGAACTCAGGGAAGGTCAAGAGGCTGATGAGGACTGTTTCCTAAAAACAGGAAATGGAGGACACATAAAGGCTTTTGTGCCCAGGAGCCCAACAGGGTCCTAATTGGTTTCAGGTACAAACTATTAGGTATAAAACAAGTTACAAGAAGACATCATACATTATGAGGAATATAGCCAATATTTTATAATAAATCTATTTTATTTCATCTTTTTTTTAGGGGCGCACCTGCGGCATATGGAGTTTCTCTGGCTAGAGGTTGAATCGGAGCTGTGGCTGCTGGTCTACACCACAGCCATGGCAACACAGGATCCAAGCTACATCTGCGACCTACACCAGAGCTCATGGCAATGCCAGATCCTTAACCCACTGAGCAAGGCCAGGGATTGAACCTGCATCCTCATGGATACTAGTCAGATTCATTTCCACTGAACTGTGATGGGAACTCCTATAATAACTCTAAATGAGTATAAACTTTAGAAGTTGGGAATCACTATATTGTACACCTGTAAGTTATACAATATTGTACATCAACTGTACTTTAATAAATAAGTATAAATACTCACACATGTAGGACTTCAAAGCCTCTCCAGTGAGATAAAACTCAAAAAGTCTCTGGCTGAGATAAGAACTAGCAGACCCTTATCACACCTCCCACCTCATTGTAGTGTTTACAAAGTCCTCTAGACTCCTCCCCACCTTGAGCAACCTGGGCTACTCCTTCCTACCACCTACTAGGAAAGGTATATGGCCCACTCTTCATCCCACCCCATGGGGGATTTATATGCCTCCAACCAACGGCCCAGTGTATCATAAGACCCCTCCTTTCCCCAACAAGTCAACAAGTCAGCAGGTGTATCATAAGACCTCTCCTCTCTTCTTGGGCTATAAAAAGAAACATGACCACAGGCTCTGGGTCAGCTCTCCCTGATCACCAGGAAGTCCTCCCATTGTGCTAGCAGTGTCTCTTATCTTAATAAGCTTATCTTTCTTTTCACTTTGCTCTGAGTCTGGAAATTCCATTTTCAACCTGCACATGCATCACAACAATACACACTCAAGCATTTTAGAATGAAAAAAAAAAAAGGATACAGAAAATGAATGAATATTGTTAATGCACTCTCCCACTGAATGCAGCACTACAATTTGGAGAGATTGTATGGATCAGTTATTCGAGGACACTGCAAAGTAAAGAGCAGCAATTATGTTGGGGAAGGAGAGCAAAATGTGAAGCACTATTAATCCAGTAGTGATTTTAACTTTTTTTCCCTTCTGGAATCCAGTGGCTTGAACTCAGTGCTACCTGAGAAACCCTCTCTCTGGCTTGATGAGAGGGAAAGAGGTTTTCTAGTACAGGGGAAATATCTTGTTTTTCTTTTCTTTCCTTTCTTCTTCTTCTTCTTCTTCTTTTTTTTTTTTGTTCTTTCTCATTATCCATTCTTCTATACCTCAGCCCATAAGCAGTCTTGAGGTGCAGATGGTGGTAGTGTCAGAAGAAGCAATGGAGGCACAGTGGAACTTAGAACTCTGTGGAAGGGAATCGGAGGTCTCCCAAGGATAAGGCAAACCCTCACTGCTCTTGAACCCACTCTGTCCTAAAATGTGGCTCCAGATGTGAGCATAGCTGTGGGCAGTGAGTGGCACAGTGATATAAATACAGCCCTGGTTTTCTGCTCAGGTGAGCAAAAAGAAGAGTCAAGGAGCTGAAAAGTATCAGAGACATTCAAGACAAAGGAGAAAGGTGCTCACGAATTCCTGGGCTCACATCTGAACTACTCATTCCTGGATGTGACCCTAAACAAGACCATGCCATGTCCCTGGAAGGGTCTTAGGTGGTGAAGATCTGGAAGAGGTCTAAATAGCATCACAAAGGATTTGAAAACTGAACTGACCTTGAAATCAAAAGCTACAGAAAGCTGGTTAGAAATTGAGGACTGAATCCCGCTGGGTTGATTAACCACTAAAACAAAAATTATCAACACACTCCATAGAATTTCAGGAAGACTCAGAGTCACATAATGTAATATTTAAAATGTCCAAGAGTCAAACCAAAATTACTCAGCATGTAAAGAACAAGGGACACTTCAGCTTACTGAGGAAAACATGCCAATGCTCAGAAAACATAGATTATCTGACAAAAATTTTAAAACAGCTATTAAAGAAACACTCCAATAAGAAACCTGGCAGATTCTTGACATAAATGGAAAAACAGAAAGTCTCAGCAAAGGAGAAGAAGATATAAAGAAACAAACAAACAAAAAACATTTTAGAACTAAAAAATACAATAACCAAAATGGAAAACTCACTGGATAGGCTCATCAGCAGAATGGAGATGAAAGAGGAAAGATTCAGTGAACCTGAAGATCGATTAATAGGAAGAACACAATCTGAGCAACAGAGAAAAGATTAAAATAAACAGATCTTTCGGACCTAGGAGATAGTTCTAGAAGGTTTAACATTCCTATCTGGGAGTTTGAGAAGAGGTAAAGCACAGAAAACATATCTGAAGAAATAAATATTTGAGACCTTCCCAAATTTGACAAAGGAGTAAACCTGCAGAGCCAAGAAGCTTAGCAAATCCTAAATAATGAAAACCTAAAGAAATCCATGCCCACACACATAATAATAAAAACTGCTGAAAAATAAAGAAAAAAATCTTGAAAGCAACCAAGGACGATAACAGAAATGACTGCAGGTTACTTATGAGGATCCAGAGTATACAAAGTATAACTGAAACTGAGCAGGGCCATGTGGGGCATCTGGGCACAAAACTTTCTTTGTCCCCCATTTCTTGTTTTTAGGGAATAAGCTTCAGCCTCCATGACCCTTCCTGAGTTCTGAAGGGCAGGTTCAAACAGTTGCTAATCAGGGAAGGAAGGGGATGCAGACACCAGGGAGGAGCAGTCAAAAGACAATAGTGCAGCCTTGGGGCAGGGTCCTGGTTCCTCTTCAAGGAACATGCAGAACAGTATCTTTGAGTTCTTCTGCAGAACCAAAACCCCCAACAGATGAAAATAGGAGAGGAGGACCACCAGAACCAGTCCTGGGACCACATCTGAACTACTCATTCCTGGATGTGACCCTAAACAAGACCATGCCATGTCCCTGGAAGGGTCTTAGGTGGTGAAGATCTGGAAGAGGTCTAAATAGCATCACAAAAGATTTGAAAACTGAACTCACCTTGAAAGAAGAAGAAGGATGAAAGCTTGAATCTACCATGATCCTTATCTGTGGCCCTATTTTCTACTCCTAAACTGTAAAACTGCTTCCTCATCCCTCCCGAGAGAGTGAACAGTCTTTAGGATATTAGCCCACTGTGGCCTCCTTTGCCTGGCAAAGCAATAAAGACTTTTTTTTTCCTTTGCCCCAAACTCTGTCTCCATGTTTCTGTTTGGCACTGGTGGACAGAGGCTGAGTTTCAATAACATAACCACATACTTAAGGTGCAGAAAGAAAACAATGTCAAGTCAGAGTTCTAGTCCAGTGAACATATCCTTCAGGTGTGAGTTGAAACAAGGACATTCTCAGGTGAATGAAAATTAAGAGAATTACCAACAGATCTGCTCTATAAGCATTGCTAAGGATGTTCTCCAGGCAGAGGGAAATGATACCAGAAGGAAACATGAAACATCAAGAATGAGGAAAGAGAAATGGAAGTGACAAATTTTCTAGGTAAACAGAATAGATTACGCTTTTCCTACTGATGTTTGAAGGCAAAAAATATAACATTATCTGAAGTTTTCACTGTGTGTTGATGTACAAAAAACCTGGTACATCTACTGGTAAGTTTTTGATGCTTAATCTGAAATGTTAAAATATTTAAAAGTGAAAAGTAAAAAGTTATGTATAGTATAATCCCTACAGTAATTGCTAAAAATATTATACAAAGAGATCTAGTCATAAAAACAGAATATATACATATAAAGTACGCACTCAGACCACAGTGGAATTAAACCAGAAATCAATAACAGAGAGGTAGCTAAAAAATGTATAAAAACAAAATAGATAAATAAAGATGGGAATACTAAAATATATGTTCAAATACCTCCCCCCAAAAAAAGTCAGGAAAGGGGAAACAGGAATGAAAAATAGAGGAAACAACAGAAAGAAAATAAAGTGTTAAACTAAATTCAAACATACCAATAACTGCATTAAAATGTACATGATACAAACAAACCAATTTTCAAAAACATAGATTGTCAGAATGGACAAAAAAATGACACTTACATGCTGCTTATATGCAACTTGCCTTAAATATAATGATACAAATATGTAAAAGTAAAAAGATGAAAAATGTATACCATGTAAAAGCTAAGGAAATGTATACCATGTTAATGCCGGATAAAGTAAACATCAAAGCAAAGCAAATTTCCAGGGATAAAAAGGGATATTACATAATGGTAAAAAGATGAACATATGAAGAAGAAATAATAACAATAAATGTGTATACATCTAACAATAGAGTTTTAAAACATACGAAGCAAAAAATGAGAAAACTAAAAGTAAAAACAGGTAAGTCCAAACTTGCAGTTGGAAAATTCAGGAACTGATAAACTAATAGGAAATCGGAAAGAATGTACAAGAACTAAACACCACCACTAAACAACTTGATCTAATTAACATTTATACCACACTCTAACCAGCAATAATAAAATAGACATTATTTTCAAGTGCATATGAAACATGCATCATGACAGAACAATACCTACGTAATGACACAGCCCTTAACAAATTTGAAAAAGTTTAAATTATATAAAGTGTGTTTTCTGACTATAGTGGATTTAGATTAGAAGTCAATAAGAGAAAGATAACGAAAAATCTTCAAATACTTGTAGATTAAACAATGCATTTATAAGTAATCTGTGGATCAACGAGGAAGATTTAAGGCAAATTAGAAAATACTGTGAACTAGGTGAAAATGAAAGTAACATATCAAAATTTATGGACTCAGCAAAAGCTGTGTGCTGATGGTAATTCTTAGCATAAAATGCTTATGTTAAGAAAGAAAGGTCTCAAACCAATAATCTAAACATCCACTATGATGATCTGAAAGAAGGAAGTGAGAAAGAAACCCAAACTTGAGAAAGGGAATAATAATGAAGATGAAAACAGAAACCAATTAAGTTGAAAACAGATAATAGAGAAAATCAATAAAAGAAAAAATCTAAATATCTTAAAAGATCATTAAAACTTATATATATATCTAAAAAGTCTAACAGGGGAAAAAAAAAAAAACCCAGGAAATACAATTACCAACATTAAGAATGAAACAGAGGATATCATTGTTGAGCCCATGGATTACTAAAATTTACCCAAGAGGAAGCAGAAGCATGAATGGTATTATAACCATTAAACAGAGTTTAAACATTTTAAACTCCCCTCTCCCCCCAAATCTCCAGCTCCAGATACTGTCACTAAAAAATGCTACCAACACTTAATGATTAAATAATGATGTGTATACAGATTTTTCTAGGAAATAGGAGAGGAGGGAATACTTATCAACTCATTTCTCTTAATACTGAAATCAAAGACAATATCAGAAAACTACAGATCAATATTCTTTGTGAACAAAGGTGCAAAAATTCTTAACAGAATTTTAGCAACATGAAATCTAGCAAGGTATACAAAAGTAGTAAGTCACAACCAAGTGGGCTTTATCTTGGGTTATGCCAATGTTTAGTTCATTATTTCATTCAATATTTAAAACTGGTTGGGGAGTTCCCGTCGTGGCACAGTGGTTAACGAATCCGACTAGGAACCATGAGGTTGCGGGTTCAGTCCCTGCCCTTGCTCAGTGGGTTAACGATCCGGCGTTGCCGTGAGCTGTGGTGTAGGTTGCAGACATGGCTCGCATCCCGAGTTGCTGTGGCTCTGGCATAGGCCGGTGGCTACAGCTCTGATGGGTGGCATATGAAAGTTCAAATCAGAGCTGCAGCTGTAGCCTGTGCCACACCATGGCAATACCAGACCTGAGCTTCATCTGTGACCTACACTGCTGCTTGCAGCAACGCTGGATCCTTAAGCCACTGAACGAGGGCAGATTTGAACCCGAATCCTCACAGAGACAACACTGGGTCCTTAACCTGTTGAGTCACAATGGGAGCGCTCGCATCCCTGGAGGTTGTATCCAGAATATATTAAGAATTTTCATTGTAAAAAACTATAATGGAAAATAATCAAAAAAAGAATATAGATAGATATACATATATGTATAAACAAATCAGTCTGCTGTACATCTGAAATTAACACAAAATTGTAAATCAATTGTATTTCAATTTAAAAAAGAATTCTCAAAACTCAACTGTAAGAGAACAAACAATCCAAATTTTCACTTGAGCAAAACACTTGAACACACTTCATCAAAGAAAATATATGGATGGCAAATAAGCATATCACAAGATTTCAGCATCATTAACCAACAAAGAAATGTCAATTGAAATTGTGATGATAGGGAGTTCCTGTTGTAGCTCAGCTGTGATGAACCCAACTAGTATCCATGAGGATGGGGGTTCAATCCCTGGCCTCTCTCAGGGGTTACAGGCATTGCCATGAGCTGTGGTGTGGCTTGCAGAAGCTGCTCATATCTGGCGTGGCTGTGGCTGTGGCATAGGTCAGTGGCTATAGCTCCAATTTGACCCCTTGCTTTAGGGCAGATGCGGCCCTAAAAAAAGCAAAAAAACCCACCCCAAACTGTGATAAGATACTACTACACTCCCACTGGAATACCTAAAATTCAAGAATGCTGACTCTCCCAAGTACCGGTGAAGGTACAAAGCAACTGGAACTCTCCCACATTGCTGGTGGGCTCAGGAATAAAAAGATATGGACTGTGGATACAGGCAACGACTTGATGGAATCTCAAAAGTATTATGCTGAGTGAAAGGAGCCAGTCACAAAAGGTGATATATTGTATGAGTCTATTTATGGACTGTTACGAACCTTCTAGGAAAGACTTGCTGGTGGATAACAGATCCGTGTTTGCCAAAGATTAGTACTGGGGGGAGGGTACAAAAGGATAACATGAGGGAGTTCCTGGGGTTATAAACTGTCTTGTATGTTTTTTTTTTACTTTTTCTTTTTAGGGGCACACCTTTGGCTTATGGAAATTCCCAGGCTAGAGGTCGAATAGGATCTGCATCTGCCACCTACACCACAGCTCATGGCAATGCCATATCCTTAATCCACTGAGTGAGGCCAGGGACCAAACCTGCATCCTCATGGATATTAGTGGAGTCCTTAACCTGCTGAGCCACAATGGGAACTTTGAATGCTGATGGTGGCTGTGGTTACAGGAATCTATACAACTGTTAAAATGCATTGAAATACACACACACACACACACACACACACACACACACACACACACACACAAACACACACAGAGTCAGTTTCATTGTGTATTTATTTAAAAATAAAATTTAAAATATTATAAAAAAAAAGAGTTAAAATGTTTTCAATGAGACAACCAAACATAATTGGAAGAAAAAACCGATTGAGAGGGAGTTCCTGTCATGGCTCAGTGGTTAACGAATCTGACTAGGAATCATGAGGTTGTGAGTTCGATCCCTGCCCTCCATTAGTGGGTAATGGATCTGCCATTGCCATAAGCTGTGGTGTAGGTCACAGACTCGGCTCGGATTCTGCATTTCGGTGGCTGTGGTGTAGCCCAGCAGCAAAACCTCTGATTAGATCCCTAGCCTGGGAACCTCCACATGCCGTGGGTGCAGCCCTAGAAAAAAGAAACTGATTGAGAATGTGCTATTTTGTAGGTAAAGATGAAAAGGGAGAGAGAGAGGAAAAAAAAAAAAAAACACCTAAAAAGGAGAGGGAAGTTTTGCTTTGAGCATTAATCAAACTTATGTCTCTATAAGGATCATCTGGAGAATGTTGTCAAGATTGTTGACTCTGGACCTCCTCCTACTCTGGTTCCTTCTGTGAGACATACTTGGCTGGACCAGAAAAAGTACCAGTTGTGAAGGTACCTCAGCCTGTTTTAAAATGCCTAATGAAGACCAAACTGGACTTGTTCCAGTAAATCAAAGCAGATGCTTCTGGATTCAGTTAAGTAATTAGGACAAAATTTTCCTTCTGAGCGTTTACATTTGCAGTGCTTAGGCTTGTAAATTGAGAGGCATAAATAAACCCTCCTCTTACTAGCAGAAGTCAGACTTTTTTCTCTTCCCAGATCAAAGCTGGTCACGTGATTTTCCCTGCACTGTCACCAAAAAGCATGCTTCCTAAAAAACAAACCTGCTATGAAGTGACCTGCTCCAAGTTTTTGGGAGAACATGAAGGGCTTTTTGTTTGTTTGCTTGTTTGTGGCAGGGAGAGGAGATATAAATAAAAGCAACAAAACGGCATTTTGGATTCTGGGAAATAATGTCAAAAACTCAGAAAGGTGGCTCTCTCTTTCCTCCAGCTGGAGTTTGATGTTATCTTAACTTTAAAAAGTTTACTTTGAAAGTAACTTTGAAGAGCCCTATCTAATTTTTAATTTTTTGTTGTTGTTGTTGTTGTTGCTATTTCTTGGGCCGCTCCCTCGGCACATGGAGGTTTCCAGGCTAGGGGTTGAATCAGAGCTGTAGCCACCGGCCTATGCCAGAGCCACAGCAACTCAGGATGCGAGCCATGTCTGTAACCTACACCACAGCTCACGGCAACGCCGGATCGTTAACCCACTGAGCAAGGGCAGGGACCGAACCCGCAACCTCATGGTTCCTAGTTGGATTCGTTAACCACTGTGCCACGACGGGAACTCCCTAATTTTTAATTTTTTAAATTTAATTTTTAATTTTTTTTTTTTTTAAGGCTGCACCTGTGGCATATGGACGTCCTTGGGCTAGGGATTGAATCTGAGCCGCAGCTGTGACCAATGACGCAGCCACCCAAGCCACTGCAATAGGAATCTTTTATTTTTTATTTTTTGCCTTTTTAGGGCCACACCCACGGCATATGGAAGTTCCCAGGCTAGGGGTCACGTTGGAGCCACAGCAAGGCCAGATCCGAACTGCATCTGTAACCTATGATGCAGATTGCGGGTAACACCAGATCCTTAACCTGTTGAGTGAGGCCAGGGGATCTAACCCGCATCCTCATGGGTACTAACTGGGTTCTTAACACGCTGAGCCACAGCTGGAACTCTATCTAATTTTTCACGACACTTTTTAAAAGAGAAAAAAAGTAAAATTTAGAAGTGAAATAAACTCCTAGCTTGCTTATATGTCGTTCCATTATCTCCAGAACATGTCATTTAAGTCTGGGGATGATGTAAATTAAGATGCTGTCTCATTTGTGAACGTTTTAAAAGAGTGGAATGTAATGTAAACAGGACCTGGGTGTGCCCATCCTGATGGCATCTGTTTCATGAGGGCTTCACAGACATAGGACCCAACAGCTCCAGCCATCAAAAGAGCAGCGATTTTCTCTAGTCCATCTGGCCAAGCCCGAGCCAAGAATTTTGAACCATGAGGCATAGGTTGACCTTCCAGGGCAGTGGTGCCATTCCATCTGCCCAAAGCAGGGTGACTTGGTGATTTCAGACGATTGGAGTTGCCTCAGCATCACACCTTGTCTAAAATGGTCTGTCTTTTTGTGGGAAGAAAAGATCCTCTGTTCTCATCCTTTCAGCTGGGGAAGGGGGTTTGGCTCAGCAAAGGAATCAGATGCATGCAGGAAAGGAGAACTTACAGGCCTGCCCTCCCTCAGCCTTGTCACCCTGGAGAACGGGTTCAGGGAAACAAGACTGTTACGAATAGTGATGCTCAAAAGTGTAAAAGAGAAACAGCCACGCTGGAAGGCAAACTCTTGTAGTTTCTTACAAAACTTCCCGTACAATCTAGCAATGGCATTTCCTTGGTATTTACCCAATAAGTTGAAAACTCTGTGTTCACATAAAAGCATTTGCATACAAGTGTTTAGAACAGCTTTATTCACAATTGCTAAAACTTGGAAGCAAAGAAATGCCCTTGAGGAGGTGAATGGTTAACCAAACTGTGCTACATCTATTCAAAGGAACATCATTTGATGATAAAAAGAAAAGAGCTTTCAGGCTTGAAAGGACATAGAGGAGCCTGAAATGCATACTGCTAAGGAAGAAGGCCGTCTTGGAAAAAGCTATATACTCTATGATTCCAACTATATGACATTCTGGAAAAGGCAAAATTGTGGAGACAGAAAAAAGGTGAGTGATTGCCAGAGGTTCAGGGAGTCAAAGGTAGGTCGGGGAGGGATGGGTAGGTGGAGTACTGAGCCTTTTTAGGGCAGTGAAACTATTCTGTATGATTCTATAATGGTGGATACATGTCATTCTATATTTGTCCAAACCCTTAGAATGTATGACACCAAGAGAGCATTCTAAAGGAAACTATGGACTTTAGTTAATAATAATCTATCAATATTAACCAGTAAACTATCCATAATCAATCTATCAACAATTATAATATTATACTTTTTATAATACATTATAAAAATATACCAGACTAATGCAAGATATTAATAATAGGGGAAACTAGGGGAGGGGTGTGCGTGTGAGAGGGTGTGTGGGAACTTTCTGTACTTTCCACTCAATTGTTCTGTAGACCTTTAAAAATAAACTTTAATAATAAATAAAGTTTAAAAATAAACTTTAAAAATAAAGTTTAATAATAAATATTTTTTAAAAAGCACAAATCATGTGTCAGGAGACTTAAACTGGCCAGGGCCCTGCACATGCCTCGCATTCCTGGGACCTCCCTGCAACATTTTGTTAACTTGGTTTATTTATTTAATGGTTTATAATCCTGGGTTTTCTGAGCTCCAAAGGACCCTAGCTGCCAGAGAGGTTTATTCCTATGTGTTGCTTTCTTTGCCACCTTCAGAATCACCCGGATTAATGCACAAACTCTGTCAAAAATCTTGTCACAGGTTTACCCACAATGTCTTGGGCTTTGGTGTCTCCAGACTATACCTTCCTTACCCATAACGCAGGAGTGATGATACAATCTGTTTTTACAGCTGTTCTCATGCAGCCCATATTTTCCCACTTCCTACTCTGGGCCAGGCAGTGTCCTGGGCACTGGGGATACTGCCATGAAGAAAAGATAAAATTCCATGCCGACTTCTTCTAGTGAATGGATTCAGTGAAAAAACTCATGGAAGTACTATGCATTGTATTTGGTCTTTAGTTTGGCTCAATAAACACCAGCAATTTCAGAGGTGAAAACCACTGTGTCCATTAGAACAAGAGATATAATTCAGGGCTTGGAGGAAATGCCTGTGCAAAGGTCCTGAAGGCCATCTGCAGGCAGGCAGGATGCAGTGTCTGGATATTCCAGCAGATGGCAGCAGCGGAAGACACATCCCACAGCAGCCCCACTGGCTGATGGATGCCAGGCTCAGAGTGTTGCTGAAAACAGAGCCTCTTATCTTATCATGTCATCTCTTGCTTTGTCCTTTCAAAAGCAGCCACTTGACCCCTGCAGCACAGAGACAATCCTTCTGGCCTACCGGACAAACCAGAGGCTGTGGCTGCTGAATTTTAGAGCTGGACCTGAGAAGTCACCAGCTCAGAGGTCTGCAAAGTCAAAGCGCTCTGGGAAGGAGGTAATACACACCTTCCCAGGCTCTTCTAGGCTCCAGCAGATCAGGGGCCCACTCACCCGGCTGCTGGGAGAAGCCAGCTCTCCTAACTTGGATGTGACACCAACCAGTGTCCATAATCCAGGGCTGGACCAAGAATGTGTCTGCCACCTGGATATGGCCTGAGCCCTACAGGCTGTGACCTCTGACAGTGCACTTCAGGGATTTCCATTTAAATTTCAAGTCCTACCCAAAGCCCAGAAAGAAGGATTAACTTACCCAGGGCTGCCTCAGTGAGCTGGGCACAGCCCAGGGCAGAATGGAGCTCTCCTCTGCTGTCTCTGCCTGTGCAGTTAGACCCACTGCCAGGAGGTATATGTGTGTGTATGTGTGTGTGTGTGTGTGTGTGTGTGTAGAAAAACAGAATGCTTAAAATATGGCATGCAGCCCAAAATTACTATGATGGCTATTCCTCCTCCCTTACAGATAATAACACCCCACCATAAGCAGAGAACCTGAATGGGGAGTTACTCTGTGCCAGGCCCTGGGTTCAGAACTTCATGGAGGTTAACTCATTTCATCCTGGAGCCACCTGCCCAGACAAGTGTCATCATCATTCCATTTTGCATGCGGGGATATCGAGGGCTCAGCAATCTGCTCAGAGTCACTGAGCTGTAAGAGGCAGAACCTCAAATCCTTCCTTTGCTTGAAGGCAAGTGATTAAAGCCTGACTCTCATCTTGTCCTGGGGTTGCCCCAAGGGGGAGGCTGGCATGAAGCCCCCCTGAGCTGGTAGGGAGCCAGGATGCAATCCTCTCAGGGTTTAAGAGGTTGCCCCCATCTCACTGGCATGGCAACAACCTTCTACTTGTCTGTCTGCCCAGGTGACTTTAGGAGGAAGGTGACATTAGGAAAAGAGAGGTGGGCCTAAGCCTGTAGAGCTGTGGAAAGTAGGGTCAGGGACTGGCTCTGGCCTCCTGGTGGACATTGACCCTACGGAGCCATGGGGACTCCACTGAAGCCAGGGAATCTCCAGGGCAGGGCCACAGCCAACCGGAGGGGGCTGGACACCTGTGGGCTCTGCCAGGTCCCAAGGAACAGAGTGTGGCAGAGCAGGAAGGCAGGATTGGCTGGAGGTCATTTCCTTTCTGTCTCTCTCTGCTTACACTTCTTTGAATAACCTCCACTCATAGTAACTCACTTCCACTCCTCCTGCCTCAGACTCATACACACACTAAGTGTTCAAGCTTTTCTGGTGTCTTCCAGCCAGCCAGAGTGCTCAGAGTTGTCATGTTGTATCTGGGCTGGTCCCTTCTTGGCAGTTCCAAGTTTATTACCAAGCAAGTTCACTTAACTGCCGCCAGTCTCAGTTTTCTCATCTGTAAAATGTAGAGAATGATAGTTATCTCATAGAGGACGGCTCTCATGAATTTGAGCGATAACAGTCCAGTGCCTGGCATGGGGCTCAGGCTCAAAAAATATTTTTAGGTGTTGTTATGCTTCCTCAGGACAGTTTTACGCCTTGACCTTCTCAGTCCCACCCACCCGCAAAGAACAATAGCAATAACAAAAATCCCTTAGTTCTACACCCTGGGTGGGCCTTTCAACAAATCAAAAACCAATCAAGAAAATGAATTCACAAAGAAGTTGAAATGGAAAATCATGGCTTAATGCTTTTCCCCCCTCCAGGGTAATATTTGCATTTTAACAAAAATTTGCAATGTCTTAAG
Organism: Phacochoerus africanus; assembly: GCF_016906955.1. Taxonomy (NCBI): domain Eukaryota; kingdom Metazoa; phylum Chordata; class Mammalia; order Artiodactyla; family Suidae; genus Phacochoerus; species Phacochoerus africanus. Next base: position 133,576,012 of record NC_062544.1, read on the forward strand.
TTGAAAGAGTCATGAGCAGAGGGAGTTTCAAGGAGAAATTGGGCTGCTGGTGCAAACATATAGCAAAGGGGTATTGTGGTTCTGATCTTGAGGGAAAGCGGAAAATAGAATCTGACACATTGTGATATGGAAACCTTCACTCCTTTCCTGTACATTTTGCACACACACCCCACCCCCCGCCCCAAATATTCACAGACACTTTGGGTCAGAGCTGTGTGTTCTCTATACTTTCATTTCCTAAGGTGTAAATGGCATAATACAACACTATCTATGTCTTAGGATTATTATCGTGAGGATTAAATAAGACAAATAAAACTCCTCAATAGTGCCCAGCACCGAGGAAGGGCTGTTAAGGGTTATCTGCATTAATTGCTAGACTGAGCTAAATTCTCAGTTCTTGCAACTGTGCCATGTTACTGAATGTTATTCCTCCTATTTATTTATTTGTTTTTTATTTTTATATGGTCTTTTAGGGCTGCACCTGCGGCATATGGAGGTTGCCAGGCTAGGGGGTCCACTTGGAGCTACAGCTACCAGCCTATGCCACAGCCACAGCAACACCAGATCTGAGCCACGTCTGCAACCTACACCACAGCTCACTGCACAGCCAGATCCTTAACCCACTGAGTGAGGCCAGGGATTGAACCTGCAACCTCATGGTTCCTAGTCAGATTTATTTCTGCTGCACCACGATCGGAACTCCTATTCCTCCTATTTAAAACTTGCATTTGAAGGTACCCATGTCACATTTCCTGAAATCTTGAAGGCCTCTCTGATGTCATTCATATTTTCTTTCAGGGAAATTGAACCTAATCTATACCATGTAGTTTAGCAAAAAGCAGTTTGATGTATTGAGAAGAATGCATGCAGGGACAGAAGATGATTCAGTGCTTGCTGACCTCAGACAAAGTTAGATCTCTCTGAAACAGGTAACACTCAGAGTCTTTTAAGGATCAAATGGTACCATGGATGTGAAAGAGTTTAAGTAGGAAATTATTATTACTACTCCTACTAAGTGGAGTCATGGTAAGTGGGGTCATGAGTTCTATAACCATGCAACTAATTTTTCCTCTCCTCTCTGCTCCAGTCCTCAACCTCCCCATCTTACCTGCATTTGTCTACTCAGGCCACTATAAGAGAATACTGTAGACTGGGTGGCTTAAACAATGGAAATTTATTTCTCACATTTCTGGAGGCTGTGAAATCCAAGATCAAGGTTCTGGCAAGGGACTTTTCATTCTGAGTCTTCTTCTCTTGACTGATATGTGGCTACCAGCTTGCCACGTGCTCACATGACTTCCTCTCTATGCATATACAGAGCAAGTGAGATTTCTTGTGTTCTTTTCTTATAAGGGCACGAATCCCATCCTGACAGTCCCATCCTCATGACATCATCTGTACCTCATTACTTCCCAAAGTCTCATCCCCAAATACCATTACACTGGGGGTTAGGGCTTCAACATATCCATTTGGGGGAACATAAACAGTGAGTCCATAATATCATGCATCAGTAAATGCTGGTGGAGTGATTGGGCTGCTGCTGTGCATGCTACCCAAAGCTGGCCCATGCAGATGTTTCAGCTTCAGGATCAGAGCAGGGAAGAGGGCACATGTGGGCTGATGCTTTTCTTATTGAAAAGCAAGATTATAAAGCTTATTCTTGCTCTATTCATGTTACCATGGTATGAAACAGTATGGCACTAAGGTCTCTAAATCTGAGCAGGGTATCTTTGTAGCACACCATATCTTTGCTTCATTTGATGGAGTTACCTAACATCTGTGCACTCCAATTTCCTCACCTGCAAAATGGGGGTAATAAAATTACTCATCTTACAGGAAGTAGTATTAGCTGTGATGATGCTTGAAATTGTTTAACAGAGTAATTGCCATGGTACATCATGAGAAAATGGCAGTTATGAATCTAGGACAGTTTCGAAAGGAGAAGGAAGGGTAAACTTTATGCTACATAATTGAAGCTCAGAAGAGTTTGGTTTGTGTTTAGGTCTGAGTTCTTGGGCAACTCACTTAGCTTATCAGTTTCCCCATTTATAGAACAAACCATAATTTCCTAATGTGGATCTACAAAGTATTCATTCTTTCAGCTGTCTCAGGAAAAGGGTTCTGTAGCCATGATGTCTTGGGCCAAGTTCCATTCTTTCTGCCTCTGAGACTCCCAAAGGTGGTGTACTGGGGCTGGTTTGTAGCCGCTCATGGGAGCCGAATCATTAAATTTTCAGAAATTCTGTGAGCCAACTATGCATTCAGTGATGTAGCTTCAAATTAGTCACAGCAAAAGTATTCATAATCCAGAACTTGGCAAATGCTCAAAATCAGGGCTATATTTTTTCTTGGACAGCTTGATGTTTAATATTTATCAGCACACATGGGTCCTAATACATCTTAGCTTATTAAAATTGCCAAGAAGCCCAACAACCAACTCATTTAATTGAGAGTTTCCCAAACATTTTGGATCAAAGGACCACTTCATGGACAGTATTCAGAAAATATTTTGGAAACGTAGCACTAGATAATTCTATGACCTTTTCATCCTACCTTTTTCACATTGGAGGACTCAACCACAGAGTTTCTGACTTAGGAAGGACTCCTGGTTACTTGAAGTTTCAGTTCAAGGATCTCTTCACCACACTTATTGACAAAGAAGTATCCTTTCCCAACTCCATAAGATTTTCAGACGTGTCCCCTTGCAAATGAAGCCTATCTTGCATTCTTCACTTTTATGAAATGTATCACCTGCCACAGTATTTGCACCTGATGGTCCTACACTTTAAATGCTCTCCTCCTTCCAGTTAATGTCTTTTCATTCTTGATATTTCACTTTGGACATCCTTTCTAGGGGGTAGAGCTGAGACTTCAAGTGATATTTTGCTGATCCCCTAACACTTCCATAGAACCCTGCTCCTTGTCTTCACTGCACTCATCTCATGACAGCTGAAATATGTCCAAAAAAAAAAAAAATCTCTGAAGCTCTTCCTATAAAATCTACTTCCCACATTTTTTTTTTTTTTGTCTTTTGTTGTTGCTATTTCTTGGGCCGCTCCCGCGGCACATGGAGGTTTCCAGGCTAGGGGTCGAATCAGAGCTGTAGCCACCGGCCTACGCCAGAGCCACAGCAACATGGGATCCGAGCCGCGTCTGCGACCTACACCACAGCTCACGGCAACGCCAGATCGTTAACCCACTGAGCAAGGGCAGGGACCGAACCCGCAACCTCATGGTTCCTAGTCGGATTCGTTAACCACTGCGCCACGACGGGAACTCCTACTTCCCACCTTTTGAATCTGGTTGCACCTTATAATGTGCTCTGACCCACAGCACATGGTTCACAGCCTTATTCCCCTGGCACACAGCCCTGAGACCTCCATCAGCTCAGGACAAAAGGAGAAGGGCTGTGATAATGCTGGTCTCAAACATGGAAAATCAGATTATGAAGGGACAAATAGCCTTGGAAGCCAGATTATCCTTGTGAGTGAAGATTTTCCAGATTCTTCTGTTCCCTTTCAGTTCCAAAGCCCCTGATTCTAGAGGGCACCAAGTTTAGCTTTTTCTAGTGCCAGCTCTTTGTTATGGACAGGATTAGGGGACGTTTCAACACTTTAGCACAGACAGTGTGATATTCTGTATGTGTTAGCTTAAGTTACTTGCTAGGGAAGATTGCTGCCAAAATGAGGAATTTATACACCAGGGGCACTCAGCTTGCTTTAAATCATGAAGGCCCCGTTCCAGAGGCACTGACAATCTTTAAGTGGAAGAGTCTTAGATAATTAATAAAAAGAACGTACAAAATGTATTTTCATTTGGTAAAATTAGGGGGTTTAAACTAACATATTAGATGCAACAAATGGGTTCTCATTAGGTAAATCAGTGATATTCAAGATATGTGACTAGACCAGTGTCTGGAGTGAGAGTCTTCTGTCCTTACATGAATAGGGTGTGAAGTCTAGTGTGCCCGGTAGCATGTATACTTAGGATGTTAATTAGAGTAACCTGATGTTGCTTCTAGGCACCTTCTTGTGACCCTTCTGCAAAAGATGAGGTTAAAAGGGCAGGGAACAATGACTCATCCAGTTTGCAAAAATATCTTGTATAAACCCTTTCATGCCTGCTTGTTAATAAATGTTTAAATGAGATGTCTAATGTGTATGGCATAACTTGGTTGGAGATTTGTTATGTTATAACCTGTCCTTCAAATGTATGTGGTGAACCCTTTCATTGCCTGGATTTTTTTTTTTTTTTTTTGGCCTTGAAGTTCTTTTCAGATCATAGTACAGGGAGGGAAAACTGAAGCAGAAAATGTCAGTTTCACCAAGCTGATTGGAATTAGGGCTGATAACACAGCTGGAACTTAAAGGGCAGGGCTGTACAGAGGCAGTACAGAAGAGCTTCAGAAATCTGAAGCAGTACAGAGCAGCTTCAGAAATCTGCACAAGGATCTCCTAGAATCTTTGGTTGAATACCAAGTGGTGTGTGTGCAGGACAAGCATCTTTGAGAGAAGGCAAAGAATAAATACTGTGTAACTATGAGTTGAAATGAGATTCTGGAGCTTTAATAGAACCAAGAGATAGTTTTGTTAAGTGTAAGGGAAGAGACCACTTTGAAAATTCTGGCCACTCAGTTGACACACAAGAAAGACCATACATTAGGGGAAGGGTTACTATCATTCAGAATTAGGAATATACTAGATTTTCCTTAACAAATACTAAAAACAAAACTCAAAGAATCAAGCTGATCCATGAAGAAGTTAACTGCCTTCCAGAAAAAACACTTCATTATTATTATTATTATTATTATTATTTTATTTATTTATTTAGGGCCACACCTGTGGCATATGTAAACTCCCAGGCAAGGGGTTGAATCAGAGCTACAGCTGCTGGCCTACGCCACAGCCACAGCAATACAGGATCCAAGCCGTGTCTGTTACCTGCACCATAGATCACAGCAATGCTGGATCCTTAACACACTGAGGGAGGCCAGGGATCAAACCTGTGTTCTCATGGATAATAGTTGGGTTCATAACACACTGAGCCACAATGGGAACTCCCAGATAAAACACATTATTTAAAGGAAGACATCAAAATCCAGACATTCAACAATGTATCATCCAAAATGCCTAGCACACAATAAAATATTATTAGATACAAGAAGAAACAGGACAATGTGAAGAAAAGTCAGTCAATAATTGAAACAGACTATAAAAGATAGAGATGATGAAGTTAGGAGATAAGGTTTTAAAAACTATGATTATAGTAGTTCCCGTCCTGGCGCAGTGGTTAACGAATCTGACTAGGAACCATGAGGTTGTGGGTTCAATCCCTGCCCTTGCTCAGTGGGTTAACGATCTGGCATTGCCGTGAGCTGTGGTGTAGGTTGCAGACGCGGCTCGGATCCCATGTTGCTGTGGCTCTGGCGTAGGCCGGTGGCTACAGCTCTGATTCGACCCCTAGCCTGGGAACCTCCATATGCTGCGAGAGCGGCCCAAGAAATGGCAAAAAAAAACAAAATACAGCAAAAAAACTCCCAAAAACTATGATTATAAAAGAAGCCAAGGATAATAAAGGAAAACATAAACTTTATGAGGGAATAGATTGTGAGTCTCAAAAGAGAGATGGAAACTATAGAAAAGAATTAAACTGAAATCTAAAAAGTAAAAAATACAGTTTTCATGAAAAATCAAAAATTCACTGGATGGCATTAACATAAGATGAGATCCTACAGGAGAAAATATCAGGGAACTCCAAAAAAAAAAAAAAAAACTGATTAAACTGAAGAATACAAAGGAAAAAGCTGAAAAAGTCAATGAACAGAGCTTTAATGACCTGTAGTATGATATCAAGTCTAACAGGTCTTTTTCTGGTTATTGAAGGAGAAGCTAGTGACACATAGGCAGAAAAAATATTTTAAGAAATGTAAGCCAAAAATTTTCCAAATTGGATGGAATATATAAACTTATAGATTCAAGAAGCTCAACAAATCTCAGGTGGGATAAACAAAAAGAAATACATGCTAAGGCTCGTCATGAGAAATTTGCTGTAAAACAATGATGAAACTAAAATTCAGAAGCAAAGAAAACATTATATATAGAAAAACAATCATACAAATTATTGCTGACTTCTCAAAAAAAAACCCCCAAAAACAAAAAACAAAACAAAACAAAACAAAAACCCCAAACAAAAAAATAAACCAATGTGAGCCAAAATACAGTGGAATGGAATCTTTAAGGTACTGATTGAAAAACAAACAAAAACCCCACAACTATTTACCTAGAAGTCTATGTCCAGTGGAAAAAAAAATCCTTCAAAACTGAACAAACTCATTATCAGACAAGCAATGCTAACAAAATTAATCACCAGCAGAACTTCACAAGAAATATTAACAGAAATGCTTTAGAAAAGCAAAATGATAACAAGTGAAACTCTAAATCTACGCAAAGAAATGAAGAACATTTTAAATGATAAATACCATTAAATAAAACTTCTGCCTTCATTCTAACTTCTTTAAAATGTAATTGGCCATAAAAGCAAAAGTAACAAAATACTATGGATGTTATAACATATGTGTGAGTAAATTGTGTGACAATAGTACAAAAGTTGGGAGACTGAGCAGAAGCATAACATTGTAAGGCTGTTACACTGTATGTAAATGGTATAATGTTATTTGAGGAAGACTATGATAAGTCAACAACACGGATTTTAAACCCTGGAGCTACCACTGAATGAAACTATTTGTTGAATGAATGGAAGGTTTATTTTAGGTATTAAAAAATCTGCCTTTTAGGGGACTGTTGACTAAATTAGTTGCGACATTGGTCTCCTGCTGAACACTTTGCTTCAGTGGGGTAAGACAGTGGGAAATTTTCACAAGGGCAGTGGAAAGAGGAATTGGGAGAAAAACAAGGTGAATTTTCTGCTTCACTGTGCCTAATACAATGCTCCAATTGTTAGAATGTCAAGTGAGATTCAACCAGACAGTACTGTAAATTCCAAGGGAAATAAAATATTCCAGGAAAGTCTTCCAGCCAAGACCTGAGCTGGCCTCCTGTGGTGACATTCCATTAAGAAATATTCCAACTCACATTTAATGAAAGGATTCGAATTGACAAAGTGTCTTGCCCGTTAATGTAAATACTTGCAAGAAAATTAAAACTTTTTAGAATATGACTTTTCCTTCATTTTCAATGTCTGTTTGAGGAAACACCTCATATTTTCTCTCCTGACTTAGGGCTAGGTATTTATTCTGCTTGTTTTGTAAGTGCTGTGCAGGAGTTGTGTGAGAATTACATTTTGGGCACTAGATATTGATATTGCTAGGCAAACAGAAACCAAAGTTTCTTGATTGTAGAAAAGATAAAATCTGTTACTAGGAGAAGTTTCTATTCATGGAATAACCCCCCAAAGGGTATATAATCAAAGAATTGATGGACTGCCACAGGCCATTATCTATTCTCTTTTTCACTGGAAGATAGATTAGCTGGGTCACAGAGAAGACTAGAAATGGGTGTGGATTCTGAGCAGAATGGCTTCGAAAGGCATGGAGTTGAGTGACATCCTCCCTCTCCCTTCTTCCTTGAAGTTTTCTCCGCCCTTTTCTCTAGTCTTCTGAATAGAGCTCCATGGTCGGCTGTTTGGAGTCAGGATAACAGTGTGTGAAATTACAATAATCATTTTGCATGCATGTAGCTCCTGCCTTTCAAAAAATGTGACGGCAATGTTGAAAGAAAAACATGATTCTCAGAACCCTGGTCAGCTTGCAAATCAAGATTTCTCAACTTGGGGTTGGAGGTCAACCTTGGTTTTCAGGGTGAATGGCCTGAATTTGTTTGGGGAACAACTTTCATGCATTTTATGTGTGTCTGTGCATGGGGTGAGGGGAGAGTAAGGTCCAAAGACACAGAAAAATCCACTGTTGTAAAAGAGGCATTTCTCTTGCAAAAATTTAGAAGCAATAAAAAATATTTAATCATTTAATGGGAGCATTTAACCATAGAAGCTCAGAGTGAGAAGAAAAATGAACATACTGGATGTGTCTTTTGTCGGTCTCACAGTCTATAGGGTAAATATTATCACCTCTTTTACTCTCATATTTCAGCTTGGAGAATGTATGGGTTTTTCTGAAAGCGAACAGCCTTAAAGGTTCAAAAGAAGATTCAAACCAAAATATTTTAGTCACCAAAGTCCTGTTTGTTTCCGTTTCCTTTTCCTGCTATCACAGATGAAGAGTCCCTGTTCCAGTAATAACCAGTCCCTGCAAAGGCACAGTGGGTTCCTTCTCCTCTCTCTGATTCCAGGACATTGCCCCAGCAGTCATCCCCTCCAACTCCTGGACTAGAGATGGGCGAACTTGGCCTCTAGGCCAAATCCAGCTGGCCTCTGTTTCTCTATGAACCACCAGGTAAGAATGGTTTTTACTTTTTTTTTTTTTAATCATTGGAGAATAACATTCTAAAAAGAAGAGTATTTGTGATTTGCAAAAACATGAACTACAAAATTCAAATTTCCGTGCCCAGAGACACTAAGATGTTGGAGCAAGTCAAACTACTATGCAAGTTTCTTAGTGGTTCCTCTCTGGTTCTTCCATGCCTCCTCCTTCCACACCTCTCATGCCCTAGGTTCTATACCACATGGGCGAGTTCAGCTTTATGGTACCCTGCCTCCTCTAACCATCCTCCTGGCCATGGAAGATTCTGTTGTGGAGGGGTGGTGGCCACTTGGAAACAGGAACCCCTAAGTGGCTTGGGTCCCCAGTGGATGACTCCAAGTCCACGTCCAGGCCCATGCAGTCCTCTTCCTTAGATCCATCCACCCCCTGTGTGAGTCTCTGGGCCACAAAGGACACCCATATGTGGTGAGTCTTGAGAAGAAAGAGAAGGGGAGGGAGCTATGGGCCTGGGCCTGCCCTGATTGTACAACCGTGTTCAAGTGTAGAGGTCTGAGCCATCTGGCAAGCCTTTTGGTCATGATGAAAGTAAATGTCAAGGTGGGAAGATAAACCCTTACTTGGTTAACAGATAATTAGCTTGATTTATAACTTTCAAGTATTTGGACATATGGGACTTGGGCCTCTGTTTGAATCTTGCTTCGGGTCAATTCTGGCAGCAGGTAGGTCCACATGCCTCACTCCCTTGAGGCTTAGTTCAGTTCTCCACTTGTGTATCAGTTTCTTAGAGTGGCTATAACAAAGTAACACCAAATGGGTGGCTTAGTGTAGTAGAAATTGGCCAGGTCTGAAATTGAAGTGTTATCAGGGCCAGGCTCTCTCTGAAGGTGCTCCAGAGCTAACTTTTCCAGACTTGTCTCTCAGGTTCCGGGAGGCTCAGGCAGAACTTGGCTTGTAGATGGCCATCTTCTCCCTGTGTCTCTCTTTACCTCATCCTCCCTCTGTGGGATGTCTCTGTGCCCAAATTTCCCCTTTTAAAGGACACCAGTCATACTGGATTGACGCTTACGCTAATGACTTCATTTTAACTAGATGAGCTCTGTAAAGACCCTGTCTCCAAATAATGTCACAGTTTAAGGACTTCAACATATCCTATTGGGATAAGGAGGGGACACAATTCAACCCAAAATGCCTTCTTAGTGAGAACTCCCCTGATGACTCTATTGAGTGCTCTATCTTGCCCCCTTACCAGCTCTCATGCTCCCAAACTCTCTTACTTTGATTTACTTTGGCTTTTTCCATTTAAATTGTCACCTTCTAACATGGTTTATAGTTAACCTGTGCATTCAATTTATTGTTGACTGAATGTCTCTTCCTCTGAGAACATGAGCTCTCTGAGGATAGAGATCTGCCTAGAACAGCATTTGGCTCATAGCAGGTGCTCAATAAATGTATGTGAGATGAGCAATTTGATCCACACTGTCTTCTAGGGGAAGAAAATTGGCCCTTCCTATCTCTGATAGGAACAATGACATAGTCACTACACCTAAAGAGTGATGGCTACAAAGAAAGTTAAGAAGGAGATCTAGGCTGTATCTAACACACTACAATGTCTAACATTCTGTTTGGGAAAATTCTATCACCCCAGAACACTGCATGAACATAAACTCTTTCAATTCTGCTGAGGTTATGCAAATGAGTCTGTGCATCTAGATGAAGCCTTGCAATTAAAGAAAGAAAGCAAGGAGAAAGAAAGACGGAAGCACAAAGGAAAAGAGCAGATTTCCATATATAAATATCAAAGAATTTAAGGGGAGGATCAGCAGTTAAGGGTAATTCCGGACCTTCTTACATCTTTGCAAAAAAGTTCTTCATACAGGACTCTTACAAAGACCATGAGTACAACCACATGGCTGTAAAGGTATAGTAAAATATAAATGATGAGGACCATTTTCAATCACTAGATTGACTGAAATTCATATTCCTCACTGAGAAACTGGGAAATAATAATGTTTGGTGTTTTAACTGCTAAGTTTGGGGTACTTTGTTGCAGAGCAATAGATAAATAACAGACAAGCCATTTACATAGTTTCAGTGTCTCCAGATAGATGTATATAAAGACATACACAAGATGCAGATGAAAAATGATGGTTGGGCTGGTATGGGTCTTTTTTTTTTTTTTTTTTTTGCCGCACATGCAGCATATGAAAGTTCCCAGGCTGGGACTGAATCCGAACCACAGCTGTGACCTATGCCACAGCTGCAGCAATTCTGGATCCTTTAACCCACTGTGGTGGGCTGGGGATAAAACTTGCACCTCTCCAGAAATCTGAGCCACTGTAGTTGGATTCTTTTTTTTTTTTCCTTTTTAGGGCCTCACCCACAGCATATGGAAGTTCCCAGGCTAGGGGTAGAATTGGAGCTGCAGCTGCCGGCCTAGGCCATAGCCACAGCAGCTCTAGATATGAGCTACATCTGCAACCTACATCACAGTCATGGCAACACTGGATCCTTAAATCACTGAGCAAGGCCAGGAATTGAACCTGTATCCTCATGGATACCAGTTGGGTTCTTAACGCACTGAGCCACAAGGGAACTCCCATGAAGTTGGATTCTTAACTCACCCTACCACACTGGGAACTCCCATCTGGTGTTTTTTACAATGACTGGTCAAACAGCTATTAGCTTCATCTAGACAGTTTCAGCTTTATTTACTGGGAGAATACATGCATGGATTGGTAGTCTAATTAAAAATTAAAAAGAAAAGATGTTGTGAGTTGTGGTTGGGAAAAGCAGGCAGCTTTCAGGTGCTGTGCACTGCCACTGAACATGAGTGTTCCTGATGCCTCCAGAATCGTATGAAGAGCCTTTGACTTGCTCCCCTTCCCCTGGTGAAACACTGAGGAGTGAGTTGTCTTTCTGGTTCATGGCCAGTTTCATCATCACACTTCATGTCACAGTTCAGAGCCATTGGGAAAAAGTGGGTTGAGGAAAGAAGGAAAGGTCAAATGAATGGATAGAAAAGAAGTGCTCGTGGGTAATGGGAACAGGCTCTGAAATTTCCAGAGTTTGTACAATTTGTTTTATCACTTCAATTTCAACAACTCAGACAATAAACAGCCACAATTCCTAGGCTCTCAGAATGCCAGCCAGGGAAGGGCAATTACTTTAATTCTGATGGAAAGAGGGGAGCACTTTACTTGTTTGATTGGGAAAGAGCCAGAAGGTCATGAAAAAAATGCCAGTTTCTGGTTACCAACAAGACAACATCAACCTGGCAGCTAGCATTCACTGAACTCACACTATACATCACACTATGCATCAGGCTTGCATGCTGTACACAAACCTCATGATACAACATTATCAGGCTGATACTATGATTATCCTGCTTTTTAAGAAGAATTTATTGAAAAGCATGCGACTGCTTACCCCAAATCACCCAGCCAGAAATGGGGGAAGCTTGGATCTACACCCGGGTGGCTGCTCTCCAGAATCTAGGCTCTGAGAGACTAAGTGTTTTGCAAACTCTCTGACACCTCTCTTGAGAGGTGGTATCTATGCTTCCTCCTTTGATTTTGGAAGCCCTCTGACTATGACAGATGTGATGCTAATGTTACTTCTAAGGCCAACTCACTAGAGGCAAGAGAGAGTCTGCCTGGATCTCTTGGTACTTGATTTTATTTTATTTCATTTAAATTTATTTTATTATTATTTTTTATAGCCACACCTGTGGAATATGGAAGTACCCAGGCTAGGTGTTAAATGGGAGCTGCAGTTGTTGCCCATGCCACAGTCATGTCAACACAAGATCTGAGCCTGTTCATGACCCATGCCACAACTTGCAAAAATGCCAGATCTTTAACCCACTAAGCAAGGCCAGGGATTAAACCCACATCCTCACAGAGACAGTATCAGGTCCTTAACCCACTGAACCACATCAGGAACTCATCTAGGTACTTGATTTTAGAATCCAGCCTCCATGCTATGAGGAAGGCCAGGCCACATGGAGAGGTCACATGTAGGTGATCTGGTCAACAATCTTGCTCAGCATCCAAGACCCAACATGAGAGCAGAAAGCCTTAGGAATGAGCCCAGCTACCATGTGACTGCAGCTGAGTCAGAGGCCCTGAGCAAGAGCCCAGGTGACTCCCAGAAATATGAGATAATAATAAGTACTGTTTAAAGCCACTATGGGGGGGTCATCAGTTACACAGCAAGACATAACCAGATTTGTAGATTTTCCAGAGCTACAATTACATGTAGTCCATGTATGGCAAAAGATACCCAATAGAATAATGAAATTAGTAAAAGAAAATCTCATCCAGGGATGTTATCAATTTTCTGGCCATTCTTCAGAAGTAAAACTGAAAAGCTGGCTTAGCCAGGTGTCTACAGACATGTGAAGAACAAAGCCAGTGGTGGAGACATCATGAGAGGTGCCACTCACTGAAAGGCAGTACTAAGTGCTTTTGTGAGTGCACTTCCTTATTTCATCTTTGCAAAAACTCTATGAGAGATATATAATTAGGCCTATTCCTTGAGGTGTACGAAGTACAGAAGTATTAGTAAATTGCCTCAAAGTCACATAGTTAATAGGAGGGCAGATTAGTTAGGGTAGGCTAAGGTACCTAGCAAAAAGACTGTAGCAAAAAGACGCCCCCCCCCCCCCACCGCCAAATACACTGCTTTAAAGGGGAGTAGATGTTTATTTTTCTCTTACCATCAGTCTAGGGGGAAGCAGTGTAAGCTGCCAGGGCATCTATGTCTTCTAAGACAAGGCTTCTATTTTTTTAGAAGAAAATTACCCAGTTCTTACTATTCTGCCGGACAACAGAAAGAAGAGAGGGTGAGGGGAGGGCCCACACAATTCTTTAAGGGGCAGTATCCAGAATGGATTCATGACACTTCTGCTTATATCCCATCAGCCAAAACTAGTTCACCAGGAAACCATATTGAGCTAAAATATCAAAGAAGTGACCAACCTCAACTCATGACTTTGCCTAGTGTATCCATTAGCTTCAGCTTCATAACAAACCATCCCAGAGCTTAGTAGTATAACACAACAAACATTTGTTATTTCTCACAGTTTTCTTGGTCAGCAGGGTAGCTCTTCTGGTCTGTGTTGGTTTGGCTGAATTCAGAGGTTAGCAGGTGACTGGGCTGGAGGTGGATGGTCTCTGGGATGAATGACTCACAGGACTGGTGATTGGCAGGCTGGTTGGCTCAGGGACCCTCAGCTGAGGGAGGAGAGGCCACTATGTGGCCTTTCATCCTCCTAGATTGTCTTGGGTTTCTTCACATGATGGTTTCAAGATTCCAAAGAGCAGAAAGAGACAGCAAGACCCAATGCACAAGGGCTACTTGTGTCAGGGTAGTATTATCTCCTTGGCCAAAGCGAGTCATCTGGCCAGGCCCCAAATCAGTGAGCGGCAGGTCCAGAGGAGGGTGTGAATACAGGACATTGTGAAAACAATGTGAGTCCTAAGTGTCCTAAGTATCTTAAGTGTCCAGCATCTGACAGAGCACCTTGGGCATCTCACTCCAGGGTATCGGTGTGGGATGATTATGGGCATGGTAGGTAAATTCATATTTTGGATATTTGGGTCTTGAGTACTTCCCAATCTCTTTCCACTTTGGGCTCTTGATGAACAAATTGGATTAGGTGATATGCAGGCACTGAAAAGAGATTGCTATTGAGTACATTCTACTCTGCCAAGCTGACTCACTTCTTGTGAGTAAATGACTTGGTAGGTTCTATATTATGGACCTGTACTCTACAAAGAAAAGTAGGCAATAAAAATGATTTGGGGGCACTTTTGATGGCAAGCTTTGATGTATGCCATCCCACATACTGAGGAATCTCTAGCTAGAGTGGCCAGTGAGCAGCACTACAGGAAGTGAAATTGGGAGTGTGAGTCTAGCATTTTAGGTCCTTTGCTAGGATCCCACCCAAATGACTGTTGATCAGGTTACATAAGTTAGGATAATGATTCCCTACTCTGGCTGCCGATGAGCAAAACCAGGGAGCCTTTCATAAGCTATGGTTACCTGGATGCCACACCAAGAGGGAGGGAACCAGAATTCTTGGGGGAGGGGCCCAGACACCTTGTGTTCATTTGTCTAGAAGCTCCCCCCAAGTAACTTTTATGTGCTGTCATTGAAAGCTCTGGATAGGGGCATCTCCCTCTCACACAAGTAAGGGACTGTCCTGACTCACTCATCCAGCTGGACAGCTCAATAGGCAGCAAGGAACAGAGATGGCAAATGTGGCCATGGAGAGGATTCTGGAGGCCCAAGCTCTCTAAGGGCACTGGGTGGAGACCCTTTGGGGACCCCAAAGACACTGGCATGCCCATGTTGAAAGAGAAAAAGATCTTTCTAACTAGTCAACCAGAAATGTGCTATGCTATGTTGGGTCCTTGCCAATAACCTGGAAACTAAAAGAGCAATGGTCCAGCTAGCAGGGTGACTTAGGCAGAGAGTTTCATGAACAGGACCTCTCCTTGATTAAAGGAAAAAGAAAAAGGGAGTTGAGCACGTGCCAAGAGAAGAATGGCAATAAAATGGTAAAACGCTGCTACTTTCTTGCCAAAGACAGCCGGCCATCACTAGGCACCCACTGGTACCAATGCTGTCATGGCCCTGGATACAACAGCCAGGCATGTGGTCTTAGCCAACCCCTAGTGGTGATGGTGGCCCAGGGCCAAGAAGTGAAAGCAGGGCACCTGGCTTTCCATCTGCCCCTTGCTCAGGGGGGCTCAACACACACCCAGTTCTCCTGGCTGCCTCCCTTCCCATCCCGCAGCACCCTTGACTTGGAACCTACCTCTTCATCTTCCCACACAGCAACACTGGGCCAGTCCTGTCCCTCTTTCTACAGGGACTAGCTGTCAATCTGCAAAGAAAAGAGCTTTGGAATCTGGCGTTCCTATACTCAAATACAGCTTGTGTGGAACCTAGAGTATGGCCCAAATGAACCTATCTACACAACAGAAACTGACTCACAGACATAGAGAACAGACTTGTGGTTGCCAAGGGGGTGGGGGGAGGGAATGGGATGGACGGGGAGTTTGGGGTTAGTAAATGCAAACTATTACACTGAGAATGGATAAGCAATGAGGTCCTGCTGTACAGCCCAGGGAACTATGTCCAGTCTCTTGGGATAGAACATGATAGAAAATAATATAAGAAAAGGGGTGTATATATATATATATGACTGGGTCACTCTGCTGTACCGTATAAACTGGCACAACATTGTAAATCAACCCTACCTTAATAAAACAAAACAAAACAAACAAATCACAGCCAGGCCACTTCCTAAGCTCTGAGACTTTAGGCAAGTCCTTTCACTTCACTGGGCATTAGTTTCACATTCTGCCAGCTGGGGGACAATGCAAGACAGTGCCAAGGGACATGATGGGCAGGACTAAACGTGGTTTGAGTGTCCTGACTCTAAAGATTTCATGACTAATTAAAACATGCTTTTCATCCCTTAAAAAAATCTGCATTTTATTATTTTATTTTGTCTTTTTTTTGCCTTTTCTAGGGCTGCTGCCATGGCATATGGAGGTTCCCAGGCTAGGGGTCTAATCGGAGCTGTAACCACTGGCCTACACTAGAACCACAGCAATGCAGGATCCGAACTGCGTCTGCAACCTGCACCACAGCTCATGGCAACGCTGGATCCTTAACCCACTGAGCAAGGCCAGGGATCAAACCAGCAACCTCATGGTTCCTAGTCAGATTTGTTAACCAATGAGCCACCACGGGAACTCCAAAACATCTGCATTTTAAAAGGAAACAGTTCATGAGAGATCTTTACAAGTTAGGCATGTAGAGGCAGTAGAGAAGGATTACCTTGGAACTTTCAACACTGGAAGGTAGCTGACATCATATGAGAAGGAGGGCGCCCTATGGAGGCCTTCAAGTCACACTAGCTTGTGCGCAGACTGGACAACCCACTTTAGAATCACCCAGAGTCCAGTCACTGGTGGGGCAAGGGGCAGGCAGGAAAGCTAAATTGTATTAATTCCAACCCCTGCAGGGATTTTGATGCAGAATATGTCCAGAACATTCCCTACGCCTCTCAGACATAAGATAGGACCTGCTGAGGGGATTTCTGTTTGAATGAGCCTTTGCTTCCTGAATCCACTGGGCAAAATGAAAACAAAAGCGATTTTCCCAAAGGTTTTCACACATGTGAAGCACTTTTTAATGTCAGCCCCGCCCTTGCAAAGCCAATTTCTCACACCCCGAGTAACCTTTCAGAGTCACATGCCTCACTTGAATAGAGAGGATGAGAAAACAGTTTCAGAGAATTTGCCTATGCATCATGCCTCCCAAAATAGCCCTTTATTTCCTTTTTACCCAATGACGACAAAAGTTAACAGCAGTCTAAAAACAAAGGGTTGAGAAACTCACATTTTAAAAATGAGGATAAACGTGTATTAAAACAAACAAACAAACAAACAAACAAACAAACAAACAGCTCTCTCTGCTTCTGATTGCTTTTTCTTTTCTCTCTGGTATTTCAGTGAGTTCTCAGACGTCAGGCTCACGTTTTCTGGGCCCATCTCATCTACTGTCTGGGGCATGGACCTTCACTATGGCTGAAGGACTGTCACCATGAGCCAGCGTTGAGAGGGAGATGTTTGGCTTAGTTCAGGGGAATTCTGTGGCTCCTGATTCATTTATATAGGTTCCTTTCCCCGCCCCTGGGGAATTCCAGAAAGAGGAACTGGCAGTTTGTCGCCAAATCCCGTGGACACCCAAGTCTGAACTCTCCTGGAAGACGTCACAGTGCCTACTGGGTAGCCTCTAGAGAGGCCACTGTGCGTGTGTGTGTTGGGGGGCCGGAAGTGGGTAGCAGTCAGGAGTAAGGAGTCTAACGGAACCCTAACTGAAACTGCCACAAGCAAAGAGCGAAGGCACTGGCTAAGGCAGCTGGGAAAGACCTGGCGATTGGGCCTCGAATCTAAAGCAGGACGCAAGGGCAGAGCTGGTGCCCCGTGTTCCCAGGCCCTTGGCTCTCCCACTGGCAGCCTGTGTTTCCTGCACTCTCTTAGGCTGCCATTGCCCAAGGTCTCCTCCATGCAGTGGGAAGGCAAACGTCACCGCAGCTCCAAGCTGACCCAGCTGCCCTTTGTCTTCTTCACCTCACAGCATCCGTCATTTATCTCAGTGGAGGACTCTGATTGGGCCTCCAAGTTTTTGTAACTACTCCTTGGACCAATCGCTATTGCTGGTGGGATAGGGCACTAGGATGGGCGGGGCCTGACTCCAGCGCCCATTTGTGGCCCAGGCAGTTGTGCCAAATTTCGAAAAAGCATCGTCAATTCTTGCTGGAGAGGAAAGAAGCAAAGGCTACAACTGTCCACTACAGGAGCAGGAGAGTTTCCCAGAGTAGAACGAATGGAAAGAACAGCGAGGGGGGAGGGGGCAGCAGAGACCAAATGGAAGGGATTGGCTTCACAACTGTGCTGGGTTTGGGGAAGGTTTCTTGGTGATGTGGCTGCAATGCAGGGCTTGAAGGGAACAGAAAAAAGAGGGTAAGCTGGGAGACTGGTGACTGAGGCCCCTATGTTACTTTTAATTGGGAAGATACAGAAATGTTTTAAATATCCAATAATATACCAAGAAGTTTTAATGGCAGAATAAAATGGTTATGTGATAATGTTAAAGGTGAGAGACAGGACACAAAACTGTACACCCTGTGGCCTTAATCATGTACCTCCATCCTCCTGAAAAACGATGAACAGAAAAATGTGTCTAAGAACCACACCCGTCTTTGGGTTGTAGGATTGTGTGCCCTCCACCTCATTTCTCTTTTTGTTTTAGTTTTTGTTTTTTTTTATTTGTCTTTTCTATAGTGAGCCCATCTTCCTTCAATAATTAGAAACAAAAAATAACTATAATAATATCCTCAAATTGCACTGTAGGGATTGGAGAATCACTAGAGGAGATTAAAAAAAAAAAAAAATTCCCTGCATCCTAGCAGAGCAACTCCTGAGAGCTGAGGCAAGGAGAAAATCCTGAGAAACTAAAATCCTTTTCTTTCTTCTGAAAGTAGCATTTTTCTGAATAGCTTTACAAAGATTATCTCCTTTAATGTCTCCAGTAACTTTAAGATCTGTACCATTATTGTACCTCATCTTTCGGATGAGGAAACAGAGGTTCTGTGAGGTAAGTTGACTTGTCTGAACCACACAGCTGATGAAATCAAATTGCTGGGCTTGGCACCTTGCTCTTTACATAGCCCTACAGCAGAAGGAAGTGTGGGCAGTGGTTTTAATTCTTAGCTGTTACACTGAGCATTTAAGGGAGGGAAAAATAATGACTGTTGCTCACCCCCGCCCTCCCAACAGTAAACAAGAAAGGACTTGCAGGGCTCTGAAATGCTGGTAAAAGTGAACTAGCTATGGAGTGTATAAACTTTTTAACTCAGTCACTCAGAGTTTAGATTCCCAGACAAAGCTCTGACCCAAGGCCCCAAAACACCAAACTCATGCAGAGTTTGTTTTAGATGAGACAGACACCTGTAAGAGCATGCCATCAGTTGATGGCTCACAAAATTGAGGCCACTGAGGCCCAGAGAGGGTAACTGACATGCACAAGGTCACATAGCAAGTGAGTATTGTTACCGGAGCCAGTCAAGGCTTGTTGCTGGCGGTGCACTGCTCTTTGGGGGCCATTATGTGGCAGTGCGTCATTTGCTATAAAAAGAAGCAGGCACTTCAGTTGGAAGGAAGCATCCATGCCTGTCTCCTAGAAACACACATCACAGAGACATATCAAAGGGCTACAAGGACCTATTTGGTAAGGACTTCTTGATTCAGTGCTGGAAAATCCCTTATGTTTAATTACTGTTCAAAATACATGTATAACTACAAGCCGTTTTTATGGAAAAGGTAAGAAAGAGCCTTTACATATTTCTCATACCCATATGTATTTTTAAAATGTATTTCATTTCTGTTACATTGGGCCTTAGGTTGCCAAGGAGACCGTTGTTGGCAGAACTAAGCTGTTGGTGAATAATGAACTGTCTGTCCTCAGTGAGTCTCTCACAGAGAGATCTTCTCAGAAGGTCTCTGTAGGGTTTGGGCAGAGTCAGCCTTCATCCACTGCAAAGAGAGGTGTGGGGACCAGTGAGATGGCCATGGATAAGGTGGATGAACATGATGGAGACATCCCTCCCCTGTGATGGTAGACCCAGCAGTGATCACTGCCATGGCCACCCTTGTCCCCCTCACCTGACCCTTGCAGGGAACCCACAGCCACCATGTGCATTTTCTTGCCTAAGGGATTTCTTTGGCCCCAAGGTCTTGATGCCTACAGTAGGTCAGAAGTGCAAAAAAAAAAAAAAAAAAAAAAAAATGCTGGGAGCAGCACTCAGCCAATGAGTGATGGAGGGTGCTCTCTAGTGGCTCCCACATCCCAGGGGATTCAGCTCTGCCCAACCCACATGCTTCCTCATACCACACCCTTAGCTGGCTTTCTTCCTTTCCCTGGCTGACCCCTCTGCTCACCCATTAGCGCTTCCCGAAATCTTCTCCCAAACCAACTGCTTGCATCCAGGTCCTCATCCCAAGTCTGCTGCTGGGGCAACGTCAACCCAGACCATCACATTCTGGAATGAGACCTGGGTGGGTAAGCAAGAGTGAGCAGCAGTGTTTCCCAATTACTGTTCTGTTCTGCCTTCATGTGTAAAAGAATATCCCATAACATGGGATTTCTTAAGCTCTCCCTCTCTTTTTTCCCAAGCGTATTACAGACTGGATTAGCCTAAACCCAAATAGCTGCATTCTCTGAATGACAATTTCCCTCCAGTAAACACGAAAGGATTTGAGGGGCTCCAAAACCCCAAGTGAAAGCATGAACCAGCTATGGAGGGCTTGAACTCCATCTCAGAGTTTATAGTCCCAGAGAAACTTATGATCCAAGACAGGAAAACACCACAGTCATGCAGAATTTGTTTTGGATTACTGGACACCGCTAAGAATGTGGCATCATTTTATGGCTCAAAGAGCTGTAGGTTGGCCCCAGCCCGGGCCTGTCTGGCTTCTCCTGATAAATGTACAGAGGTGACCTCCAAACAGAGAAAGAAAAGCCTCCTAACCTCTTACCATCTTCTGTCTGGACCTTCCCAGCTCAACTTCCACAGGTATAAAGAGTCACAAATTCCAGCTGAGACATATAGATAGACATCTATTTGGTGCATTAAATAATCCTGAATACCTTTTAGGTGCTCCAACTAATATTCTTGGTTGTGCAGAGAAGAACTTTGGGTAATAAGCACTTCTGCCCCTCCATCATGCAAGGGGATAGGATCTTGTGTTTCCTAGAAAGGAGAGTTCTCTGGAACCTTTGGGGGTGCAGAGAAGCAGAAACCACCCTCTGCTTTACCTCCAACACACAGATTGCCCACTATCCCTCTGAATTCATACTCAGTTCTACTCCACAGGATACACAGCGTTGGAACTTTTCAAAAACTCGGTTCTTTGATTGTTTGTCGGCACCCAAGGTATGTGAAAATTTCTGGGCCAGGGATCCAACCAAAGCCACCACATTGACCCAAGCCTTTGCATTGACTGTGCTGGATCCTTAACCCGCTGTGCCACAAGAGAACTCCTTAAACCTTTGTTCTTCTCCACTTTCTATCAAAATCAGCTAATGAACTAACAGTATGAAAGTTTTCTCCATTGTCACAAAAAATCTCAGATCCTAAACACTTAATAATACAGTGATGTTACAACTGCATTCACATAGCACCAACTTTCTTTGCCAGCATTCTAAAAATGTCCCAACCTTTCTGGGTTGTTAAAATGAAGACTGTCCCCTCCGCCTGCCCACCTAAAAGTTTCTAACCCATGAGCCCATGAGCTGTCTTGCCAAGTACTGATGCAAATTACATGGCAGCAATCTGTCTATGTTCCATGGGCAGCATTGTTTATTTCTGCAGTGAGGGGGAAAGAAGCAGTTTTTTTTTTTTTTTCTTAAGCTGGCTGACCCATTGGGTACAAAATCACCAAGGTTAGGCACATATAACAGAGCGAGAATGCGTCTATCGCTAAACTCAATACAACTTCTGGGTGTATGAACAGAATGCAGTAAAAGCTAAGAGCTAGGCAGACTCAAGTTCAAGTTCCAGCTTCTTTACTCCCTAGCTTGGAGCACTTGGGCAGGTTACTCTACCCCTCTGAGCTTTGGTTTCCTCATAGAGTTAATGTGGGATGAAAAGGAGATTCTATATAAGAAGTGCTAAGCTCAGTGCCTGGGCTCATACTCTTTGTAAATTAATTGTATCTCATGTCTTCTTCCTCAGGGAAATGCAGCAC
Organism: Phacochoerus africanus; assembly: GCF_016906955.1. Lineage (NCBI taxonomy): Eukaryota > Metazoa > Chordata > Mammalia > Artiodactyla > Suidae > Phacochoerus > Phacochoerus africanus. Next base: position 133,597,738 of record NC_062544.1, read on the forward strand.
CTCCCCAAACAAGAAGGCAGAATGGGTGTTGTAGACATTTGCTTTTGACTTCTCATCGTTCTTTCCTCCTCTTTCTGGGCAGCAATTCTTTTTTCTACGGTGATAACCTTTTAGAGATGTTGAGTGAGGCCTACCTACCGCCTTCTGTCCTCTCTTCAGCCACAAAGGTGAGGACACATCCCAGCTTTTGCTGAAACTTACATCCTGCCCTAACACAATGTAAGTACAGGAATGGCTACATGAGTCAATGCCTCTATTCTGGGTCCTTCCTGATACTTTTTTTTCTGGTTGCTGTTGTCATAATAGATTTGCTCAGGGCTAAATTTATATGGGTGAAGAATGCATGCCTATGGTGGCTGCATTTCCTGCTGTATATCAGAATGTGCTTGGCAAAGCAGAACATGGAGAAGATATATATCTTTGTGATTTGGTCTTTTGTAATTGTAAGAGTGGTTAAACAGTCTATGGGAGGCTGCTATTTCTCTGTCTAGTGCAGGAAGCTAAGGTCTGCAGGGCAGGCTGTTGAGAAGGAAAGAGAGAGAAGAAGCAGGGGAAGCAAGGATCAACTGAACTCTGCGAGGATGGGCAGGATTTCATGTGAAGAGACTAGTACCATGTTGGTTTCATGCCACCTCCAAGCCACCCACTTTGATGACGGAAGGATACTGGAGGAGAAGAGGGCATCCTTCATGGACTAAACAAGCACTTGGCCCAGGAAGGGAAAGAAGATCCAGCAGACATTGGAGATACTGTGAGCCCAGCCCCACAACGTGACTGAGCAGGTAAATGACAGCATGAGCAAGCCATGGCAGCACCTCCTGACCTGCCCTGGCCTTCCAAGCATAAAAAGCAATACGAATGCTGCTCTAGTTCCACTTCCAAATCTTGAACACAAAGTCTATGTGGTTCATGCTAACCCAGAACTATGTAGAAAAGTGAATTCTGGGAAATGCAGTTCCAAATTAGCTAAGTGGACAGAACAAATTTACTTCACTGGCTGCATGATGAGAACCATTCAAGAGATGAAGAGAGAAGAAAAGCCCTGATTCTATCATTTGCACTTCTGGATCCATCCAAGTCTGAGGCTGCCACTATCCCTAGAATTTCCAGTTGTATGAACTACTTGGCTTATGCTGGTTTAAACTGTGTTTCTCTCTTTTTCAAAAGAAAGTGACCTGACCAATATAGGTAGCTAGTTCAGCTTCCCCAGTACTCTGGTTCAGGAGTTGTAACAGCATTCCAGTGAAGACCATAACTTTGGCACAGCCATTAAGAACAAGCTAAAAATGCTTGGATAACAGGGAATGACTAGGACACAGGATTTTTAGTTTTGATGTGTGAAGAATTTTCTAGGAACTGGCAAAAAGGCTCATGTACAAAACATGACTAATGTCTGCTCTTTGTTGGAGGTAAGCTGACACATAGTAGGAAGCCAAAAGGGTTCCCAGATAGTGTACCTCTCAGGTAGTGAGGCCCCTATACTTGAAGATTTCATTCCTGGTTGTACAGGTCAAAAGTCTTCATCTGACCAATGTGCATATAAATGATCAGCTTTGGAAGAGGGAGATCTGAGCTCCTCACAATTTCCTCAAGAGATTGATTCATAAACCAGTATGAATTAATTTACAAAAAGGGATATATATATTTTTAGCAACTGGAAGCTTTGTACCTCTCACCTAGGACACATCTTTCTCAGAGACAGTTCAACTGAGATATCAAAAGAAGATTCAGGATGCTGTTTTGAAGAACGTGGGAGAGTTGGAGGGCAACATTGTCCAAGCTCTGAGCCAGCCTGATGAACCCTTATTCTCCCAAAGTAGACAAAATACTTGTGAATGTCATAAGATGTAGAGTCCTCTTTTCTTAGAGGGTTTGTTTGGATCATGTCCTCTTCTCGAAAATACTCTCTGATTTTTGTGATCAACTCTCGAGTAACACCCTAATTACTTTATCGTCCCAGTTATAGAGGACCTCTTAGTGTATTGCCCATGTAGATGTTCAACTTCATTATTAATAGACTTTTAAAAATTTGAGTTTTGGGAAAAAATTATTTTCCTCCCCCTCTCCTAAAGGAAAATTCTTTTTTCTAATCACAGTACTCTGATACCCAATATGCAGGTTTTCTATACCACACAATTGTCCAATTCTCTGTAGTCACCAATGGGGTGTTTTTTTGTTTGTTTGTTTTGTTTTGTTTTTGTTTTTGCCTTTTAGGGCTGCACCTGTGGCATATGGAGTTTCCCAAGCTAGGGGTCCAATCAGAACTACAGTTGCCAGCCTACACCACAGCCACAGCAACACCAGACCTGAGCCATGTCTGCCACCTACACCACAGCTCATGGCAACGCCGGATCCTTAACCCACTGAGCGAGATCGAACCTGAAACCTCATGGTTCGTAGTCAGATTCATTTCTGCTGTGACATGATGGTAACTCCAAAGGGTTTTTTTTTTTTTAACCCAATGCTGACTCTGATTACCTAGAGTTAGCACAAACCCCAAAGATTAAGAATTCTATCCTAAAAGACTGCCCCCAACTTCAGACATCAATTCAGGTAGTGGGTCCTCAGGCCACCCATGCTACTGTCCAACTTGGCTACAAATCAGAGATGCTCATGACACCCCCTCAGGTTCAAAAATTTGCTCTAATGCTTCTGAGAACTCAGGGAAATGCTTATATGATTTACTTTAAGGGATATAAATGAACAGCCAGATAAAGAGTTACATTGGGTGAGGCTGGTAGGTTTCCAATGCAGGAGCGTCTGTCTCCATGGAGTTGGGATACGTACCTGCTCAGCATGTGAATGCATTCACCAACCTAGAAGCCCTTGGAACCCCCCAGGTTCAGGGATTTTTATGGAAGCTTCATCATGTAGTCATGATGGATTATTAACTCAGTCTCCAGCCTCAGTGTCCATCTCCATACTCCAGGTGCAGTATGGGCTTAAAATACTAAGCTTCTAATCCTGACAGTTCTCCTGGTGACCAGCCCCATCCAGGAGCCCTCCAAGAGTCAGCTCATTAGAAAAAAAGACATTCCTATCACCAGAAAATTTCCAGGAATTTAGGAATTTTGTGTCAAGAACTAGGGGAAAAATGTTTCTTACTATATCACAGCTTCATACCTTCTAAGATTTTTAGGTACCAGGCCATGTACACCTATGAATGGGGGAAAACACATGGATAAAATACAGTCATTCCCTCAAGGAGCTCCAAGAATTGCCCTCCTCATTCCAGAAATGGATATCATTTTTCTAATTCTGCAACAACAACAACAACAAAAAAAAATCCATTCCTTTTGGGGAAAGCCATCTCCCTCTACCTGTTAAGCCTATCATCCAGCAAAGCCCCTATGTATTTTCTTTTCTTTTTTTTTTGTCTTTTGTCTTTTTTTTGGTTGTTGTTGTTGTTGTTGCTATTTCTTGGCCCGCTCCCGCGGCATATGGAGGTTCCCAGGCTAGGGGTTGAATCGGAGCTGTAGCCACCGGCCTACGCCAGAGCCACATCAACGCGGGATCCGAGCCGCGTCTGCAACCTATACCACAGCTCATGGCAACGCCGGATCCTTAACCCACTGAGCAAGGGCAGGGACCGAACCCGCAACCTCATGGTTCCTAGTCGGATTCATTAACCACTGCGCCACGACGGGAACTCCTATTTTCTTCAGTATATATTAAAGCCAGCTGACCCCTCCCACCCCACCCTACTCCAGTTCTTTCCTTCAGTGAATGTATTACGTTTAAAAGAATTTTCTTCCAATTTCAAAAGTAGTAAAGGCAGCATATAGAACCTTTAGGACACTATACCAAAAGAAGGTTTTTATTCTTTGGCAGTGACTTTCTCAAGGCCTGGAGGTGGGGGGGAGCTGTCCACTAACTGCAGGAAGAGCATCCCAGATAGTTGGAATGGACCTCAGACTCCTCACTGCTCTTTTCTCTGGTCCTCCCACCATGGGGCCGGCCACCTTCCTCTCTTAGCAGGTAGCTACAATGGCTTTGTAACCAGTCTTGTCACTACTACTTTCATGTATTCCCTTTACAGCAGTCAGAGTGTCACTTCAAATGTCAATCAGAACACCCCCTCCCTTGCTTAAATCTCCCCAACTAGGCTTCATTGGAGTTAGAATACAACCCAACACTTTACAGGGTCTATTAGGCTTTATCTTGATGTCCCTCTTCACCTCTCATTTGTCACCTTCCAGCTTCCTGGAGCTTCTCTCTGACTCCCCAACATGCCTAGCTGGTCCCCCTTCCAGTTTTCAGCACAGGAAATGCCCTACTCTCCCCTGGCTGGTTCCTTCTGACTTGGGTCTCAGATTACATGTCACTATTCCTGAGAAGCTCTCGCTGTCCATCTCACTCAGGATCTTGCCTATACCCCCTTTTCTACCTTATTTTTCATCATTGCCCTTTTTAGTATCTGAAAATATATTGTATGTTTCTGTGAGTATTGACCTCCCACTCCCAAGCATGTAGATTCCTTAAGGGCGGGTTGTTGAGAGACCTCATTGCAGAGAGGCTCCGGTAGGGTTCTTTGGACCTTGGAGTGGGAAAAGGACTCCAGGTACTTCATCATCCTTTGTTGATTTCCTTCAGCCCTGCCCTTATCTTTGAAAATGGTGTCATTTCATAAAACTCTCCTTAATAACCCCAGCAAACGGGCCATGGCCATCTCTTCCCTCCCAGGTGCTTAACTCAGGTGTTTTTTTTTTGGTTTGTTTGTTTTGTTTTTGCTTTTTTAGGGTTGCACCTGCTGCATATGGAGGTTCACAGGCTAGGGGTCAAATCAGAACTACAGATGCTGGCCTACACCACAGCCATAGCCATGTCAGATCCAAAACACGTCTGCGACCTACACCACAGCTCACGGCAATGCTGGATCCTTAACCCACTGAGCAAGGCTGGGGATTGAACCCGCACCCTCATGGACACTAGATGGATTTGTTTCTGCTGCACCATGACAGGAACTCCTTAACTCAGGTTTTAACTTGATTTTTGTGACAAAGGAAGAGGTGAAGATCCTGACAAGAGATACTGAATCACCAAAGCCAAGTTCTCTGCCCTGAGGTCCAAACATCAGGATGGTTACCTCTCTTCTGATCAACTGAAAGCTCTTTTATTTCCTTTCAGTGCTTGGCATCATAGAGGCATGGGAATTATGAGTTAATGTATCTCTAAAAATTAAGCACTGAATCAGGCCCTTTATTTATAGCTCATTTTATAAATGTGAATTAAAGTGGGCCAGTCTTATGACACACTCAAATTTATTATCCCCACTTGATGGCTTGGATAGTTAAATACTTCAGTGAATAAACTTAGAATTCATTAAGTCTCATTTTGTCATATTTCATATATTTGCAATCTGCTCTCTTCCCTGGCAGTTTTCAAACAAGAAAATTAAGCCTGGTTCTGCGATTTATGGATGTATTCTGCTAATATTCCTTTAATTAGAAACTCATATGTGGCTTTCTAACCAAGCCTCCATGGAGATAAGTTATCCGATTGGGGCTACCTGACTGTTTGACTACTTCCTCATTCCATTGATTTTTTCCCTTAAGCTCTCATTAGCTCTGAAACACTATGGAGCTAAAGTTCTGTAGAAACACAGCTAGAAGGGTTAACCTTTCACCTTCAGGTTGGCATTAAGCAACTTTAGTAATCGTTTATTGGTTTAGTTTTCACTGTTGAATACGCATGGAGTGGAATTAGAGCCACACAGTTTCTGGCCAATGGGGAACTTTCTGAAAGAGTTTACAAACCATGGTTAATTGTATTGTGGGGAAAGGAGATCTACCCTGTTTCCCTTTAGTTTCTAGATGCAAGGATCTATCTAAACCCATTATGTTACCACCAATACCATGTGGTTGTCATTTTGGATATTATATTAACTACTGCAAGGGACAGGTGAGAGGAGAGAAGGAGAGAATATGGCACAAATCTAGGTGGGACATTTGAGCAGAACTTAGGTTGTCCAAGTAGTCCTATTAAGTGTGCCTAAAATTAGATATCACTCTACAATCACCTGCTTGTGTTGGAAACTGATTGTGTGATAGGACTGAGGAATTGGAGATGTCCAAGACTTTTAGAGCTCAACATCTTTGGCCTGAAATGTAATGAAGAGCATTAGTGGGAGTGTGGTTAGTCAACAAATATTTATTCTTCCCCTATTATGTGTACTTCCAGTTTTATATATTGGAGATAGAACCCTGACCAGGCAGCTAACAGTGCTTATTATGGACCAGGAATGATTCTCAGTGTTTTAGATACATTAATTCCACTTAATCTCCTCAACATTCTGTGAAGTAGCTTCTAAGATTATTTCCAATCTAAAGATGAGGAAACAGAGAGGCTCAGAGAAGTTGCAAGGTTACACAGGCACATTAACTGTGTAACAAAGAGAGATATAATTCCAACTGTATGACTCCAGAATTCATGTTCTTGACTGTCATATTTGTCAGGATTCTCCAGAGAAATAGAACCAAAAGGATGCATATGTGTATATACAGAGAGACAGACAGACAGAATGATTTTAAGGAAGTGACGCACATGATTGTAGATGACACTCTGAAACTTGCAGGGTAGACCAGCAGGCTAGAGACACAGTGAAGAGTTGTGGTTCAAGTCCAAAAGTAGTCTGTTGGGAGAATTCCTTCTTGCTTGTGGGAGGTCAGTCTTTGTTCTAGTAAGATCTTCAACTGATTAGATGAGGCCCACCCACATTATGAAGAACAAAGTATTTTTCTAAAAGTCCGCCAATTTAAATGTTAATCTTATCTGAGAAATACTCCCACAGAAACATCCCAAATAATGTTTGACCAAATATCTGAGCACCGTGGCCAGACCAAGTTGTCGCATAAAATTAACAATCACTACTACTTCTATGGACTAAATTGTGTCCTCCCAAAAAGATATATTGAAGTCCTAACCCCTAGCATCTCAAAATGAGACCTTATTTAGATGCAGAGTCATTGCAGATATGATTAGGTAAGCAGAAGTCATACTGAAGAGGAGTGGGCTCTTAATGCAATATGACTGGTGTCCTTAAAGAAGAGATACAGAGGGAAAATGGTCATGTGAAGACACAGAAACTCAGAGACTGCCATTTGATGACACAGGTAGAGACTGGAGTTATGCTGCCACAGTTAAGGGATACCTGAGATTACCAGAAGCTGGAAGAGGCAAGGAAATATCCTCCAACAGCTTGATTTTAAACTTTCAGCTTCCAGAACTGTGAGAGAATAGATTTCCATTGTTCTATGCCACCCAGTTTGTGGTATTTTGTTTTGGCCACCCTAGGAAACCAATACAACCACGTGCTTTGGGGCTTCTCAACAACCCTGCCCCTAGGGAGTCTATGTTCCTGGAGAAAGGAGGGCAGACAATAATCATGAGACCTATATGAGGATCATCTGAGTCATAAAGACTCTTTGAGTAGTAAGTTTGTATGCGTGAGACTATGCAGATGATAGCCATCATTCTTGCTTCATCAGTCAGGGTTTGCTCTGAACCTTCAGAAGATGTATATTATCAGGGACTTATTATAAGAATTTGACCTTTGGCAATGGGAAGAGCTGGCTCAATAGTCTATGTAAGGCTGCTCTTTCTGTATCTGGTATAGAAACCTAAAGTCTACAGGGCAGGTTGTTGAGAAAGAAAGACGGATATAAGGTGGGAGAAGCAAGGATAACTGAAATCTGCAAGGTGAATGCCAAGAGGAGGTCAGACCTGGAGATGATGGCAAGGTCACCTAACTTCCTATTGAGGGTCTTTCCCCTTACTCCATCACACCTATTTTTTTTTTTTGAGATTTTTAAAAAATGGGGTATAGTTAATTTACAATGTTGTATTAGTTTTAAGTATACAGTAAAATGAATCAGTTATACACACACACTCACACACACACACACGCATATTCTTTTTAAGGTTCTTTTCCATTATAGGTTTTTACAAGATATTGAGTACAGTTCCCTATGCTATGCTATACAGTAGATCCTTGATGTTTATCTACTTTATATATAGAAGTATGCATATCTTTTTTCTTTTTTTTCTTTTCAGGGCCACTCCTGTGGCATATGGAATTTCCCAGCCTAGAGGTAGAGTTGGAGCTGCAGCTGCTGGCCTATGCCACAGCTGCAGCAATGCCAGATCCAAGTCGCATCTGTAACCTATGCAGCAATGCCAGATCCTTAACCCACTGGGCAAGGCCAAGGCTCGAACCTGCATCCTCATGGACACTATGTCAGGTTCTTAATTCCACCAAGCCACAGTGGAAATGCCAGGAGTGTTTATATTTTAAACACCAACTCCTAATTTATTTCCCTTTTCCACTGTATCTTTTATAGAAGTCTAAAATTTATTTTCTTCCAAAAGAAATCTTGAAGGCTTCACCAGATCTGTAGAAACCAAAAAGTTGCAACTGCTCAATGAGCTCTAGCTAAAAAGCCATTGTTTTACAGAAAGAAATACAGCCAAATAGGTTTAGCAGTTACTTTAGAATTTGGGGATTTAGATTGGTCAACTGTTTCATATTCTGGAATGTTTTCCAAATTTTCTATAATTATCAATTAAAATGACACATAAGACAATTGTCTTCAGAAGAAAAAAAGAAAAAACCTCAATGTGCATCTTAAGGTGTCCTGGATGGCTTAAAAAAAAAAAAAGCATAAAGCTAGAGGTTTTAGAATTTGAGGAGATTCTGAATTCATGTTTTGAAATTACACATCTGAATTTTGGCCCCAATCTCTACTTTGTGTTTGGTCTCAATCAGCTTTGTGTATGGCTGAGGCAGGTTAAGGACCAGATAATTCCTAGCCTAGGAAGCACAGCAGTGCTTAGATTCAAAATTAGGTTGGTTTAGCATTAGGGTAACCATGTGGGTACTTTCTGAGTCAGTCATATACTGGTGCTAGTAACTACATAACCAAGTAATAGGCTCTATGGCCCCCTACATTTCCACATCTTTTCCTGACTTAATTAACCTGATTTATTCCTCCAGAACATGCATCCTTCCTGATTCAGCCATTCATTGAATCAGTATGAGCTCCTACTATGTGATAGGCAATGGGGATGCAAAGACGAAAATGAAAAATTCTGTGTAGCCACTATGGAAAAGTGTATGGCGGTGCCTCTAAAAAGAGAACCACTGTATGATCCAGCAATTCCACCTCTGATTATATATCTGGAAAAGATATATGTAAGACCCTAATTTGACCCTAATATATGTAAGACCCTAATTTGACCCTAATATATGTAAGACCCTAAAAGATATATGTAAGACCCTAATTTGACCCTAATATATGTAAGACACATGCAACTCAAAAGATATATGTAACTAAAAGATATATGTAAGACTAAATATATGCAAGACTAAATATATGCAACTAAAAGATATATGTAAGACCCTAATTTGACCCTAATATATGTAAGACCCTAAAAGATATATGTAAGACCCTAATTTGACCCTAATATATGTAAGACACATGCAACTCAATAGTTATAGCAACACTATTTACAAAAGCCAAGACCTGGACAGATGAATGGATAAAGATGTGGTACATATACACAATGGAATATTTAGCCATTAAAAGGATGAAATAATGCCATTTGCAGCAACACAGATAGACTTGGAGATTATCATACTAAACCAAGTTAAGTCAAAGACAAATACTTAAGATATCACTTATATGTGAAATCTAAAAAATAATACAAAGGACTGTGTATGCAGAACAGAAATAGACTCACAGATAGAGAAAACAAAACTGTGATGACCAAAATGGGAGAAGGAAAGGGGGAAGGGACAAATTAGGGGTATATGGGGTTGACAGATACAAACTACTATAGGTAGAATAGATAAGCAACAAATATAAACTGTATAGTACAGGGAATTATATCCATTCTCTTAGAATTACCTGTAATGGAACATAATGTGCAAAAATACTGAATCACTATATCGTATACCTGAAACTGACACAATCTTGTAAATCAGGTACACGTCAATTAAAAAAAAATACATGATCCTGGTCATTGAGGGATTCATAGATTCATCATCAACTTTTCTATTAATATAAGAAAGGAAAGATATATATGTATTTCTGACTGGGTCACTTTGATGTACAGCAGAAATTGGCACAACATTGGAAATAAACTATACTTTATTTAAAAAAAGAAAGAAAGACATTTTCTATACTACAGGCTATACTTTACATAGTACAAAGCACAGTGGCTAAGAGTCTAGGCTTGGGTTCCAATCCTGGCTTGAATTGTTACTGCACCTGTGACTTGAGGCAGCTTGGTGAATTTTTCTAGACCTCATCAATAAATGACAGAAAATGATAATGCCAGCAAAAAAATCGCTCACATTTATTCTGTCCTTATTAGGTGGTAGGCTCTGGGCTCTTTCTTGTGGCTTACCTCCTTGAATACTTACCAAGTCCTGCCAAGTAGTTACTTTCATCATCTTCCTTTGACACATCAGGAACTCAGGTGTAGGAGGCTAAACTACTTACTAGGAAAAGGGGAGTGTTGGTGGTGAGAAGCTCATGAGGACCTCTCTGTGTGCTGCACATGAGCAGACCCAGGCCCACTTGACTGTGCCCGCTGGGTGGCACCCATCTGGTCCTCTGATCTCCAGAAGGCACGCTGAGAGCCAACATGAATTCCCAAACCAGCCGGCCGGGGTGTATAAATTAAACACATGCCTCCCAACCTGGGGGAATGACAAGCTCCCTGTGATTATTGAGCTGTGAAAAATGTGAGCCTTCAAAAGGTGTCCTCCCTTCCTATTCTGTTAGGACTCACATACATAGCCGTCTGTGAGTGGTGCTCTCAGCCGGCCGTGCATGCTGCCGAGGCCATGAGAAGAACCCACTCCCCAGAAGAGCTGGCTGTGTTATCAGCTCTAGGCTGCTGGCATGTGTCACCTGCCCAGGTGCCTGGTCACAGGATTTATTGTGTGTGCTGGCTCCCAGACCTGCCCTGGAATTGACAGACACATGTTTCATGGAGAAAAAATATAGGTCACTACACAATGGGGAAACAGAGAGTAGAGGGGAGAGGAGGAGGAGGAGTAAATTGGAAGGCAAAGGCTGTCAAAGGTTCTGCCCTGTCCCCAAGCCTTTAAAAGTAGAAATCAGCAAGCTGACCTAGAACTTGTGGTTCAGAGTTTCAGACTGGCTATCTCCTCTGTGGGTAAAGAAGGGCAATGAGCTGGCAGACACAGCTCACTCCCTCAAGAGCTGTGATGGGGGCAAAGGAAATAGAGACAGGAAAAAGGCAGGAAAAGCCAGCATTCCATACAGCAAGACTGACCCTCCCCTCCCCACATTTGGCTGCAGGAAGAATGACTACAGAGATACATCAAGGTGACGCAAGCATGGAGCACTGGCTGTAGAGGATCTGAAAATCCTTGGGTACAAGTTGGTGATAGAATATGTACAGAATTGAGAGATCACAATAATATTAGATTTTTTTTTTGAATGGCCGGCCACACCTTTGGCATATGGGCATATGGAAGTTCCCAGGCTAGGGGTCGAATCAGAGCTGCCGCTGTGGTCTATGCCACAGCTATGGCGACACTGGATCCAAGCTGCTTCTGTGACCTATGCTGCACCTTGTGGCAAAGCTGGATCCTTAAGCCACTGAGCGAGTCGAGGGATGGAACCTGCATACTCACAGAGACAACGTCAGGAACTTAATCCAATGAGCCACAATGGGAACGCCACAGTTAGAATCTTTTATCGTGATCTAATGCTGCTGGGACATCCCAGTGTGTGGTGGCTAACTTGTCTCTTTGATGGTACCACAGACCAGTTTGGGTGTTGAACTTGAGCTTGTGGGGCCAGCTGCCTATGGCCTGAGCTGTGAATTACTCAGGCACAGTCACCCCATGTCCTGGGCTGCAAGTGTGACAAGCACTGCGGAAGAGTGCTTATTAACACAGCTCTAGGTTGCTGTGCTGCTCTGAGCCTCCATTTCCCTGTTTGTAAACTGGTGACAAATTGCCTATGTCCCAGGGACTTCTGGGAGATGAAGTGAGATGTGACATGTCAAAGGGTTTGCAGAGTAGCTGACAAAGGGTGTGCTCTCAATACAAGGAAGCGCTTGTCCCTCAGTCATGGCGAACAGACAGAGCTTTCTACTTGGCTTAGGAACAAAGTGTCTCCGCACCACAGATGTCTGGGGAAGCGAGCCCAGTCTCACAGACTTGACCCAGAGCAAGCCAAGCATATCTCCAAGTGCAAGACAGAGGGGCTGGTCACCGGCCAGGAGATAAAGATGGTAAAGCTCATTCCCTTGACTGGAACAAGCCAATCGATGGTGAAGGAAAGCCTCGGGTCCTCGAGCGCTCTAAAAGCCAATAATAAAATTTAAAATCAATGGCGAAGCTGACAGCAAACCGATGGCGGGGCCAGCGGCCAGGAATAAAGTGTCTCCATGTGGGGAGCAGGCAGACAGCCTGGGCAGAGATCCTCAGAACAATGTGGTGAGCATCCAGGTGGAGGTGTCTGGACACCTGTGATCTGGTGGGGAGGTGGCCCCCTGGGCTGGTGCAGGAGGCACACGTGGGAAATGATGTTGTCAAAGCGATCCCATACCATGCTTTTCTATTCACTCAGCTTTGGGAGGAGTGTAGCCAGAGCCTGGGAAATCCTATTTCACAGCATTGGTTTCTGCCGTATTTTAAAGACATGGATAGACACTGCAGTCAAGCCCATCGTATGGGCCGAACACATCCCCTCACATTCACAGACTGACACCCTGATCCCTAATGTGATGGTGTTTGGAGGTGAGCCCTTTGGGAGGTAGCTGAGTTATGTCATGGGGGTGGAAACTCCCAGGTGGGATGAGTGTCTCATAAAAAGAGAAAAAGATGAGCGTGTTCTCTCGGGCTTGTGAGAGCACAGAAAGAACGTGGCCATCTGCAAACCATGAAGAGAGATTTCATCAGGAACTTTAGCAACCTGCACCTTGATCTTGAACTTCCAGCTCCCCAGAACTGTGAGAAATAAATGTTTGCTCTTTAAGTCACCCAGTCTCTGACACTTTGTTACAGCTTCCTGAACTGACTAAGACACATAGAAATTCACAGTATTCCTCAGGCAAGTGGCTATTCAGATTCACCTTCCTGGGCAAACATAGTCTTGAGCCCCCTGAGTGTTCTAGGGACTACAGTGAACTAGGGCATGTGGGAAGGTAATGAGTTCAGGACTGGCAGGGAGGACAGATGGCTAGCAAACACTTAGCATCCAGGGTGCCAGGTACAACAATGGCTTTATGGGGCCAGAGGAGAGTGTAGGCAACACGACCTAGGGTAGAGGGTGGGGGGTGAGGGAGATGGTGAAGAGAGGCCAATCCTAGCCTCCCACTCCCCTACCTGTTCCAAGGATGCGGTGGGCAGTGCGCTCAGGGTGGCTTCTGTCATGACGTGTGCTGGAGAGGCAAGTGGGGCAATCGCAGTATTTCAGGAATTTTAGTAGTAAGTGTAAGTGAAGGAATGAAACCTGTAATGGACCATGAAAGCTGAAGAAAGGAAGAAAATAGAGGAGATGCTCAGAGTGAAGGAGAAAGACTGATAAAATGTGTGTATGTGTGTGTGTTAGAGAGAGAGAGAGAGAGAGAGAAAGAGAGAGAGAGAGGCAGAACGAGAGGGAGAGACAGACAGAGAATGGGAGAGAGTGCAGCCATGGAAGGAGGGAGGGAGAGAATGACCTAACCTAATTTTTAAAGCTTTAGACCCATTCTATAGTTCTGCTCCCCTAGAGCATGACTATATTTGGTTTCTGCCTTTGAATTGTGTTCTGCTAAGTTAGAAGGGGTAACATTTACTAGAAGTAATCTTGGTTCTTAATAACTCAGAGTCCTCATGGAACCCTAAGAGTGATTTGGGAGAGCAACATTGACTCAGAGAAATACAACTGTACAATCTCAGCCAAACACAAAAAGATAAATTAAACATTGCTGTTGACATCATCTTTCCACGCCTGCACATGTGTCCTGAATGCACAGCGGGGTGTGGGGGGGCAGTGACCCTGCCTGTCCCTCAGTGGGTCCATGACCTATGCTGGGGGCGAGCACCTCCCTGAGCTGAGCATGTTGTGTTAATGATATGTTTGTGGACAAGAGGAAGACAGGGGATGGGGGAGAGTAATTAGCAAGCAAAGGAATGAGCATCTTGTTTCCATTTCTATTGCCAAGGCTCATCATTTATTTCAACTGAGGTGTTTGGTGAATTACAGCCACATGTGAGTTAACTGGGTTGATTTTCATGATCTAACTTTAGAATGAAAACATTCAGACTCAGCCTATGGTTTGAAGGACTGAAGCCAGCAATTAACTCATAAATCTTTAACTAACAAACAGCTTCCTTTACAAGCTAAGTGTCACTTGAACCTTGATTCATGAAGTCACCGATTGGTCTTCTTGGCTTCATGTTCAGTTCAGAGCCATCAGATTAATAAATATGGTACTTCATGTCCCAACATTGCCTTTTGTCAAAGCTCAGTAGCAGAAGAGCAGATTAAACCTCATACCGGGACAGGATACCCCGGGCTGTTGGAGAATGGGGAGAAAGACAGGAACAACATTCTGAAATCAGAGGGGACTTAGGGTTTCCAAAGGAATGAGTCCACTGCAGTTAAAAATTTTCCTGTAAGCTGTGTTGGGAGAGCAGACAGCCAGGTGGTCCAGTGCATCTCTTTGTCTCCTTTAAACTTGCTAAATGAAAACCATGTGAACGGTTGCCTTGTGAGCCAGACCATGTCTACAGTTTAACAGCTGGAAGAGGTGTGAGCTCAGCCCTAGTGCAGACAATCTCCCTGATATAACTGCTTGAGTTGAGCACCCGCAGGTGCGTCACTCAAACAGATGGACACTGAGGCCCCGACCAAAGCTGGTCAGAGAAAGGACTCTGGAAACCCTGCCCTCAGCATGGAAAAGCTAAGCAACATACACTTTTATCTCAAATTGAAAGATTTAAATAAAGTCTAACTCTGGATTATTTGCATCTGTTAAAGTAACAGTTAAACAATACATATTCATTTTCCTGCTAAAGGAATCCAGAATATGCCATGCCAAAATATGCCATGCTGGCAGAAAAGTTATTTTGAGCTGAAGGCAACTGAGAGGTGACAGATGCAGGAAGAGTTCTCTGCATTCCCTTATCTGCCTAAAAGCAGGGCAGAGATTTCCCTTGTGAAATCTCTCTCAGTACCAAAAAAGGAAGAACAAGTTGGCACCAGAGACTATAAGCTGACACTGAGATGAGTTTGTGTAAACAGACCTTGCCAAAGTAAGTCTCATCTTCAATTAGTTCTCCCTCATTTTGCAGTCACTGGCCTCTCATTTTTCTTCCTTTGAAATTTGAATCTCTTTTCTTTGTTAAGATGGTATATGAGCCCCCAGACTCTAATCACTTTCTTGAGTTTCACTTCTTTTCTGTGAACTCCTGTGCACATAAATATTAGTAAAAATTCTGTCTTTTCTCCTGTTAATCTGTCCTTTCTTACTTTAATTCACAGGCCCCCAGGCTTTGAACCCAAGAGGGTAGAAGAAAACATCTTCCTCCCTGACACTGCCACAGAGTTAATCTCAAACCTTGAAGGACACTTACTTAAAGGATAAATGTAAAAGGAATCTGTATTCACCAGGGACTGTGATAGCAAGACTGTCCTAGAGAAAATATAAATATGTTTATATGAATGGCAAACATATTTAAAGACCAATAATATCAAGTGATGGCATGGATGTGGCAAAATGGGCACTTTTCCATTTCTTGGTGAGCACATATGTTGGGTAAAGACTTTTTGGGAAGGCAATTTGGTAGGCTCTATCAAAAATGAAAATGTACCAACTTCTAATCCAGCAGTTTCATTTCTAGGAAATTAACTAAAGACATCCTTGCACACATGCACAAAGTCATCAGATGAGAATTTCTATTGTTGCATCATTTTTAATAGCTACACACTGAAAACTTACCCAACATCCAGCCACAGAGAAGTGGCTGCAAAATAGTTAGTAGAAAAAAGGGAGTAAATCTCCATATTCCAATGTGGGGAGATTTACAGGACAATGAAGGTATTTAAATAGTATATCACAGAAATAAAGGAAGATTCTTAAACAGGTCACAATGAAGCAAAGTCCATTAAAAAAAAAGATTGCTAAATTGAACCTCATTAAAATTAAGAACTACTATTCATCAAGTCAATCAATTGATGACTGAATAAACAAATATGGTATATCCATACAACAGAATATTATTCAGCAATAAAAAATGAATGAGGGAATTTCTTTTTTGTTGTTGTTTTTTTGCCTTTTCTAGGGCCACTCCCATGGCACATGGAGGTTACCAGCCTAGGGGTCTAATCGGAGCT
The DNA here is from genome assembly GCF_016906955.1 of Phacochoerus africanus. Taxonomy (NCBI): domain Eukaryota; kingdom Metazoa; phylum Chordata; class Mammalia; order Artiodactyla; family Suidae; genus Phacochoerus; species Phacochoerus africanus. The sequence goes on from NC_062544.1 coordinate 133,614,102, forward strand.
GTAGCCACCGGCCTATACCAGAGCCACAGCAACTCAGGATCTGAGCTGTGTCTGTGACCTATACCATAGCTCACAGCAATGCCTGATCCTTAACCCACTGAGCAAGGCCAGGGATCAAATCTGCAACCTCATGGTTCCTAGTTGGATTCATTAACCACTGAGCCACTGAGCCACAGTGGGAACGCAGAATGAGGGAATTTCTACATGCCATAGGTGTGGCCATTAAAAAAAAACCCAAACGAAACCTGATATATGCTATCACATGGATGAACCTTGAAAACATTATGCTAAACAAAAGATGTCAGTCGCAAAAGACTACATATTCCATATTTCATTTGCATTAAATGCCACAATAGTCAAATCTATTAAAACAAAATAGATCTGTGGTTGCTTGGGCTTGAGTGGAGGGAAAAAGAGGGAGGTAATAGATATGAGATTTCATCCTGGGGTGATGAAAATATTCTGGTATTAAATAGTGGTGATGGTTGCAAACCTTTGTGAATATTCACTGAATTGTATAAATAGATGAATTTTACAGTATGTGAATTATATCTCACTTTTGAAAATTGCATTTAAAAAACAGCATTAAGAGAGTGAACAGGCAAACCATATATTATGAGAAAATATCTACAACATGTACACCTGACAAAGGACTGATATCAAGGATATATAAAGAGCTTTTACAAATCAAAAAGAAAAAGACAGACAACCCAATTAAAAACAATTAGCAAAAGGCTTGAATAGGCACTTCCTGAAAGTGTTTACACAAATGGCCAAAGATTATTAAAAGAAGCTAAACATCCCTGGTCATTAGGGAAATGCAAACTGTAATCACAATGAGATAACACCACCCATGGTTCAGAATGCCAACCAATATAGCAAGTGCTGGTGAAGTTGTAAGGGATCAGTACATTCATATAATGCCAGCGGAAATGCAAAACTGGTGCAGTTACTTTAAAAATGTATTTATCTTCCAAGGCACAAAAATATCTACCCTATGCCCTAGAAATTTCTTTCCTAGATATATGCCTATTGAAGATGAGTGCCTATGTCCGTTCAATGACATGCTGAAGAATGTTCACAGCAGCTTTATTTTTGAGTTCCCCAATGGAAGCAAACCAGTTGTCTTCCAACTGGGGAATGAATAAACAATGAAATGAAATAGAATACTACTTAGCAATAAGAATTTTAAAAAAGCCTAAGGACACAAAAAACAACATGGAAATCTCCCAGACAATTTTTAAGAAGTCACTCACTACAGAGTACGTACTATGATTCCATTTCTTGGAAGTTTGAGAAAAAGCAAATTGACCAATGGTAGTAGAGGTCATAATAGTGGCTACTTCTATAGAAATTTGGGATTATAAAAGGGGATTAGGGAGCCTTCTACAGTACTACAAATATTCCATATCTCAATCTGGGTGATGGTCATAGGGTACATACATACGTTAAAAAAATTATCAAGGTGTATGAAAAGCAAGTGATTAAAAATATGTAGATTACTATCAAAATCCCATCTGTGTTTTTGTGTAGAAAATGATAAGCTGATTCTAACACTCATATGAGAAATGAAAGGCACTCAGATGAAAAATAAAGAGTAAAGTTTCCTTTGAGAAAGAAGAGTAAAGTTGGAGGATGCACACTTACCAATTTAAAAACTTATTACAAAGTTAGAATAATCAACACAGTTTCATACTGATATAAAAAGACATAGGCCAATGGTATAGAGTCTATAAAAAAGCCCTTACATTTAGAGTCAATTAATTTTTGACAAAGGAGGCAGGATAATTATGAGAAAAGAATAGCCTCAGTCACAAACAGTATTGAGACAACTAAATAATCATATGAGAAATAATGGAGTTGTACCTTTTCATTTTACACACACACACACACACACACACACACAAATTAGCTATGAATAGATTAGAGACCTAAATGTAAGAGCCAAAGCTACAAAACTCTTAGAAGAAAACTTCAGAGGAAACCTTCATGACCTGGTGTTAGGAAAAGCCTCCTTAGATATGACATCAAAAGCATAAGTGACCCCCCCCCAAAAAAAGATGAAGTGGACATAACCAGGATTAAAAACTTTTGTGCTTCAAAGTACACCATCAAGTACATAAAAAGGTAATTCACAAAACTCAAGAACATATTTGCTGACAAGGGACTTATTTCCAAATACATAAGGAATTCTTACAACTCAATAACAAAAAGATAAATAACTCAATTTAAAAATGGACAAAAGGGAGTTCCCATTGTGGCTCAGTGGTTAATGAACCAGACCGGTATCCATGAGGATGTGGGTTTGAACCCTGGCCTTGCTCAGTGGGTTAAGGATCTGGCATTGCCATGAGCTGTGGTGTAGATCACAAACATGGCTTGGATCTGGCATTGCTGTGGTTGTGGTGTGGGCAGGCAGCTACAGCTCCGATTTGACCCCTAGCCTAGGAACATCCATATGCCATGGGTATGGCCCTAAAAAGAGATAAGACAAAAAAAAAAAGAAAAAGAAAAAGAAAAATGGACAAATGATCCAAAGAAAACCTATAAATGGCCAATAAGCATATGAAAGAATGTTCAATATCACTGACCATTAGGAAAACGCAAATCAAAATCACAATGAGATATCACTTCTCACCCATTAAGATGACTCTGATCAAAAAGACAGATAATAGCAAGTGTTGACAAGGATGTGGAATATCCTCATATGAGTTTTTATAAAGAAGATGGTACATGAATTGTATTTCAGAAGGCTGTTAAAATATATAAAACACAATTTCACAAAATTATACATAACACAATCCATCTAAACATATGTATAAAGATATGTATGAATTTGGGTGTAAATACCTAGAAGAAAGCATGGGAAGATACATCTGGAGTTCTGAACTTACGGCAGTGTAGGAGTCTTTGGCTATTTTGCTTTGTTTGCTTCCGCACTATTTCATTACTATTCAGCAAGGATGTTATCCCATATTACTTGTGAAATAAAACAAAGTTTGGGAGTTAAAAAACTCAAAACAGATCATGTACAAGAAATTGTCTGCAGGTGGCATGGATATTCAGAGGTGAGAGTCATAATTACAGTGTGACAAAATGAAGGTGGGAAGTTCATGGAAAGCTTGTGTGATTTAGAGCCGGACATTCGGGTGTGATGTGCCTGGGCAAGGAAATAATGTGGAAACTCAGAGAATGGGATAGCATTACCACAAGTCCGTTATTGCCAAGGTCTCAGTTTTTAAAGCTGTATTCATTATGAAACATGTGTTTATTTATTTATTTATTTATTTATTTTATTTATTTTTATTTTTATTTTTTTATTATTTTTTTATTTTCCCACTGTACAGCAAGGGGGTCGGTTATCCTACATGATACATTACAATACAACTTTTCCCCCAGCCTTTCTTCTGTTGCACATGAGTATCTGACAAAGTTCTCAATGCTATTCAGCAGGATCTCCTTGTAAATCTATTCTAAGTTGTGTCTGATAAGCCCAAGCTCCCGATCCCTCCCACTCCCTCCCCTCCCATCAGCAGCCACAAGTCTCTTCTCCAAGTCCATGATTTCTTTTCTGGGAGATGTTCATTTGTGCTGGATATTAGATTCCAGTTATAAGTGATATCATATGGTATTTGTCTTTGTCTTTCTGGCTCATTTCACTCAGGATGAGATTCTCTAGTTCCATCCATGTTGCTGCAAATGGCATTATGTCATTCTTTTTTATGGCTGAGTAGTATTCCATTGTGTATATATACCACCTCTTCCGAATCCAATCCTCTGTCGATGGACATTGGGTTGTTTCCATGTCTTGGCTATTGTGAATAGAGCTGCAAGGAACATGCGGGTCCACGTGTCTCTTTTAAGGAGAGTTTTGTCCGGATAGATGCCCAAGAGTGGGATTGCGGGGTCATATGGAAGTTCTATGTACAGATTTCTAAGGTATTCCAAACTGTTCTCCATAGGGCTGTACCAGGTACATTCCCACCAACAGTGCAGGAGGGTTCCCTTTTCTCCACAGCCCCTCCAGCACTTGTTATTTGTGGATTTATTAATGATGGCCATTCTGACTGGTGTGAGGTGATATCTCATGGTAGTTTTGATTTGCATTTCTCTTATAACTAGCGATGTTGAGCATTTTTTCATGTGTTTGTTGGCATCTGTATATCTTTTGGAGAAATGTCTATTCAGGTTTTGCCCATTTTTCATTGATTGATTGGCTTTTTTGCGTGGGTTGTATAAGTTGTTTTTATTATTCTAGAGATTAAGCCCTTGTCGGTTGCATATTTGAAACTGTTTCTTCCCATTCTGTAGTTGTCTTTTGTTTTTTTTGGGTTTCTTTGCTGTGCAAAAGCTTTTCAGTTTGATGAGGTCCCATGGGTTATTTTTGCTCTAATTTCTATTGCTTTGGGAGACTGACCTGAGAAAATATTGATGATGTTGATGTCAGAGAGTGGTTTGCCTTGTTTCTCTCTAGGAGTTTGATGGTGTTCTGTCGTATATTAAGTCTTTCAGCCATTTTGAGTTTATTTTTGTGCATGGTGTGAGGGTGTGTTCTAGTTTCATGCTTTGCATGCAGCTGTCCAGTTTCCCAGCAATGCTTGCTGAATCGACTTTCTTTTTCCCATTTGATGTTCTTGCCTCCCTTGTCAAAGATTAATTGACCATGGTGTCAGGGTTTATTTCCGGATTCTCTATTCTGTTCCATTGGTCTGTCTGTCTGTTTTGATACCAGTACCACACTGTTTTGATGACTGTGGCTTGTAGTATTTCTTGAAGTCTGGGAGAGTTATGCCTCCTGCTTGGTTTTTGTTTCTCAGGATTGCTTTGGGATTCTGGGTCTTTGTGGTTCCATATAAATGTTTGGATGTTTTTTCTAGTTCTGTGAAAAAGTCATGGGTAATTTGATAGGGATTGCATTGAATCTGTAGATTGCTTTGGGTAGTGTGGCCATTTTTACAATATTGATTTTCCCAATCCAGGAAAAATGGAATATCTTTCCATTTCTTACATCTCTTTTTGATTCTTTGATTAAAGTTTAAGGTTCTCGGCATATAGGTCCTTTACCTCCTTGGTCAGGTGTATTCCAGGTATTTGATTTTGTGAGGTGCAATTTTAAAAGGTATTATTTTTGTATTCCTTTTCTAATCTTTCATTGCTGGTATACAGAAATGCAACTGACTTCTGAATGTCAATCTTATATCCTGCTACTTTGCTGAATTTATGAATCAGTTCAAGTAGTTTTGGGGTTGAGTCCTTGGGTTTCTATGTATGTATCATGTCATCTGATACAGTGACAGTTTTATCTCTTCTCTTCCTATATGGATGCCTTTTATTTTTTTGTTTGTCTAATTGCTGTGGCTAGGACTTCCAAAACTATGTTGAAGAGCAGTGGTGAGAGTGGGCATCCTGTTGTTCCAGATTTGAGTGAGAAGGCTTTCAGTTTTTCCCATTGAGTATTATATTGCTGTGGGTTTCATAAATGGCTTTGATATTATTCAGGAATGTTCCCTCTATACCCATTTGGGGGGTCTTGATCATGAATGGATGTGGACTTTGTTCAAATGCTTTTTCTGCGTCTATTGAGATGATTATATGATTTTTGGCTTTTTTTTGTTAATGTGGTGTATGATGCTGACTGATTTGCGTATGGTGAACCATCCTTGTGACCTGGGATGAACCCAACCTGGTATGGTGTATAATTTTTTGGTATGTTGTTGGATTCGGTTGGCTAAGATTTTGTTGAGAATTTTTGCATCTATTTCATCAATGATATTGGGCGATAGTTTTCTTTTGGTGGTATCTCTGTCTGGTTTTGGAATGAGGCTGATGGTGGATCATAGAATGTCTTTGGGAGTATCCTTTTCTTCCACTTTTGAAAGAGTTTCAGGAGGATGGGCACAATCCTTTTATAGTTTGATAAATCACCTGTGAAGCCATCTGGTCCTGGACTTTTATTTGTAGGGAGTGATTTTATGACCTCTTCAATTTCATTTCTAGTGATCGGTCTGTTCAGTTGGTCTGTTTCACTTGATTCAGTTTTGGCAGGCTGTAAGATTCTAGAAAATTGTCCATTCTTCCAGATTGTCAAACTTGTTGCCGTATAGTTGTTCATAGTATTCTCTTATGGTTTTTTGTATTTCTGCTGTATCGTTGTGATTTCTCCTTTTTCATTTCTAATTTTGGTTATTTGGGTTCTTTCTCTCCTCTTTTTAGTGAGTCTGGCCAGGGGTTTGTCAATTTTGTTCACCTTTTTCATAGAACCAGCTCTTGGTTTATTAATTTTCTCTATGTTTTTTGAGTCTCTATTTTATGATTCTTCTTTGATCTTATAATTTCCTTCCTTTGCTGACTTTAGGACTTTTTGTTCTTCTTTTTCTAATTCATTTAGGTGGAGGGTTAAGTTGTCCATTTGGGATCTTTCTTCTTTTTGGAGAAAGGCCTGTATTGCTATAAATTCCCTCTGAGCACTGCTTTCGCAGCATCCCATAGATTTTGAGAGGTTGTGTCTTCATTATCATTTGTTTCAAGGTAGTTTTTAATTTCCTTCTTGATTTCCTCATTGACCCATTGGTTTTTTAGTTGCATGTTGTTTAGTCCCCATGCAGTAGGTTTTTTTCTTTTTTTCCCATGGTTGATTTCTAATTTCATGGCATTGGTCAGAGAAGATACTTGAGATAATTTCTATGCTCCTAAATTTATTGAGTTCGCTTGTGTCCAATATGTGGTTGATTCTTGAGAATATTCCATGAGCATTTGAGAAGAATGTGTATTCTGCTTTTTTTTGGATGTAGGGTCCGAAGATATCAATTAAGTCTAACTTTTCTATTGTTTCCTTTAGGATCCTGTTGCTTTATTGGTTTTCTGTTAGAGGATGCATTGATGTGAGGGGGGTATTAAGGTCTCCTACTATGATTGTATTCTCATCAATATCTCCCTTTCTCTCTGTTAATATTTGTGTATGTATCTGGGTGCTCTAGATTTGGGGCATATATGTTGACGATAGTAACATCCTCTCCTTGGATGGATCCCTTAATCATAAGTGTGTCTTTTGTCTTTTTGTCTTTTGTTTTTTTTTTTTAAAGTCTATTTGTCTGATATGAGCGTTGCGACTCTGCTTTTCGTCATGTCTATTGGCGTGAATATTTTTCCCCATCCTTTCACTTTCAATCTCTATGTATCTTTTGTCCTAAGGTGAGTTTCTTGTAGGCAGCATATGAAGGTTTTTGCCTTTTTATCCACTAGCCACTCTGTGTCTTTGATTGGGGATTCAGTCCTTGACATTTAAGGTGATAATTGATAGATGATTATTTATTGCCATTTGAACCTCGTGTTCCAGTTGATTATGGTTCTCTATTCTTCCTTCTTTTTTTTTTTTTTTTGGTTGGATGGTCTCCTGTTATTATCTGCTTGAGTGTATTTTTTTTCTCATTTTTGCAAATGCAAATTTGGTTTTGGTTGTGGTTGCCCTGTTTTTTAAGTATGCTAACCCCTTCCCATAATGTGTGTGTGTTTAGCCTGATGGTCCTGGAAGTTCAAACAATTCATACTATATTAAAATAAGAAGAGAAACATACAAACAAACAAAAAGGGTTATTTACTTCCAACATCCCTTGCCCACATTTTATGGTTTTGATGACTCTTTTTATTTTTTTCTTTTTATTTATTTTGTTGTGAGGCTGTCATATTAAATCTGTATGCTGGCTTATTTGAGTGACTGCTCTCTGATTGCAGTTTCCTCAGCTAGTTCTTCCTCTTCTCTTCCTTTTTTTCTTTTCTTTTTTCTTCCCTTTCTTCCTTTCTTTTTGGTTTAGAGAAGCCCTTTCAATATTTCCTTTAACCTGGGTTTTGTGTTGCAGTATTCTTTAAGTTTTTGTTTGTTGGAAAAAATTTTATTTCCCCTTCTATTTGAAATGATATTCTTGCTGGATAGAGTATTCTAGGTTGCATATTTTTTCTTGAGCACTTTAAATATCTCTTGCCATTCCCTCCTGGCCTGTAGTGTTCTGTAAGAAGTCAGCTGATATTCTTATGGGGGTTCCCTTGTAGGTAACATTCTGTTTTTCTCTTGCTGCCTTTAGGATCCTCTCTTATCACTAACTTTTGCCATTTTTATTATGATGTGTCTTGCTGTGGGTCGTTTGGGTTCAGTTTGTTTGGGCCCTCTGTGCTTCTTGTATTGAACCCAGCATCCTTTAGATTTGGGAAGTTTCCCGGATAATTTCTTCAAATATATTTTCCATCCCCTTATCTTTTTCTAGTCCTTCTGGAATTCCTATTATGCGTAGATTGGCCACCTTTATATTATCCCATAGGTCTCTTATATTGCTTTCCAGTTTTTTGATTCGGTTTGTCTGTCTGACCGGATTGAGTGATTTCCATTATTCTATCTTCCATATCACTGATTCGTTCTTCTGCATTATTCATTCTGGTTTTTATGCCCTTCGTTCAGTTTGCATCTCTGCAAATGAATGTCTAGTTTTTCTTGGCTCCTCCTTATATGTTCTAGTTCCTTTCTGAGGGTATCTGCATTACTGTTCATATCTTCTCTTAATTCCTTCAATATTTTCACTATTTCTCTTTTGAACTCCAGGTCTGTCAGACTGCAGAGATCTGTTTCATTGTTGACTTTAGGTGAGTTCTCTGTGGTTTGACTGGGGGTGGTTCTGCTCTTCATCTTGCTTGTTGTTTTCTTTCTCCTGAGGGAGTTGTACTGTCTGTGACCGGGCAGTGTTTGCTGTCACTGCCGTGGAATATTTCCTGAGGCTGGCTGCGTTGTTGGTCAATCTTTTTGAGGCAGTGTGGCTTTTCCGGAGTGTGTGGGGCTAACAGTGTTTCTTTGAAGCAAAGGAGACTTCCTGAAGGCAGACAGGACTGGAGGTCCACACCACAATGGTAGCAGATTACTTGGTCATGCAGATCTTGCTCTGGGGTTTTTTAGGCTGTGGGTTCTTGCAGGGCGTTGGGTGTTGGGCAGCGTTCCTCAGGAGTGCAGCACCCTGGGGGCTGGAGCAGCTATCTGGGTCACTGAGAACCTAAGAGGCTCTTCCCTAGGGCAGCCCAATTCAGAAGGATGGCTGAGAATGTAGGCAGATCTTTCACCAGTCTGGCCAAGTTGTGCTTTCTGGCCTGCAGGGGCTCTCTGGGGGGTGGTGCTGAGCAGCACATCCGTGGGAGTGGGGAACCCCCTAGGGGCTTGGGGGGGGTAGCAGGGCCACTGGAAACCCAAGAGGCTCCTCCCAGGGCAGCCCGACTCAGAAAGACCGTCTGAGATCTTTTCCCGGCTGGCCAGGCTTGTTGCAGCTTTTCTGGGCTCAGGGGCTTTCTAGGGGGCTGGTGGTGTGAGCAGCTATTCCTCGGGAGTGGGGCACCCCCTGGGGGCTTGGGCAGGTAGCAGGGCCGTTGGAAACCAAAGAGGCTCCTCCCGGGGCAGCCTGACTCAGAAAGACCGTCTGAGATCTCCCGACTTGGCAGGCTTGTTGCAGCTTTTCTGGGCTGTAGGGGGTCCTGCTGGAGCTGGCAGTCCTATACAGCTGATCCACTAGGGCACCCCCTGGGGGCTAGGGGGTAGCAGGGCCGTTGAGAACCGAAGAGGCTCCTCCCCGGGGCAGCCCGACTCAGAAAAACCATCCGGGAATTAGGCAGATCTATCACTGCCTGGCTAGGCTTGTTCTAGCTTTTCTGGGCTGCAGGCCTTTTCTCGGGGGCTGGTGGTGTTTGGTGCTACTCTGTGGAAGTGTAGCCCCTCCAAAGGGCAAGCAGGCCTGGGCAGGGACAGCCTGCGGTGGTAGGCTTCAGGCAATGTGGAGGCCAGCCCTCCTGGATGGCAGGCAGCCCCAGGTCCGGTGAGAGCGTAGGGGGTGGTGGGGGTGGGGGGAGGGGATGCACTGGGAAGCACAGCTTTCAGCTAGCTAGCAGGCCTGTAAGCTTGCTGTGGCGTGGGGGGTATTCTATGGGGACCCACCCCTTCTTCTCTCCCCTCCCCAGCACGGGCGCAGACCAGGCTCTTTTCCCAGGTTCCCTCTGATGCGGCATGTATTTATTTTGGATGTGTTCCTATGAGAAAACTATAGACAGATGTCAATATCAGAGCCCATTTACTTTACAAAAAAAGAAGAAGAAGAAGAAAAGAAGAAGAAGGAGAAGGAGAAGGAGAAGGAGAAGGAGAGGAGAAGAGAAGAAGGAGAAGAAGAAGAAGAAGAAGAAGAAGAAGAAAGGAAAAAAAGAACTAAGGAGGAAAGTTAGAAAGGAGGAGGGGAAGGAGGGAGGGAAAGAAAAATACTAAAAACAAAAGGTGAAACCCCGGTGCCATTTTAAGCAACCAGACCTGTTAAGAAATATGAAAAGTGTTGAAGATTCTAGAATCTCCTGGATACTATGCAATTCAGTTCTTTCCTCTGAAAGAACATCTCAGAGAAGCCATAATAGTATGGTTGAACACTGGACAACAAGAGGGTTAGGAGCACTGACCCATGCACAGCTGAAAACCCAAGTATATCTTACAGTCAACCCTCCATAACCACAGTTCCTCATCTGCAGATTCAACCCATCATGCAGTACTGCAGAATTTACTACAGAAAAATATGTATGTATAAGTTGACCTGTTGTTCAAGGGTCAAGTACATTGTCTTTTCCTTGCTAATTCTGCTCTCGGCCTCACTGTTTAGTTAGACTTCATATTCAAGTAAAAATGTCTTTCAGAACATTCTTCAGCCTGGGGTTGTGGCTTCCTCTATAAGGAGGTGATGGATAGTGCATGTTTGACTTCACCAGCTGGGTCATCCTTAGCTTGTCCTTTAGGGTGGTTCAGGCTAAAGGTTCCAGTTAGCTTAGCCTTCCATAGCTCATGCAAAGTCCAACTTTGCCTCTTTATCTGTAGGCAGGAAAAGCATTGACCAAGCTGGCTGTGTATATTATATATACTCGGCCAAACTGCAGGAGGTATAACTCATGTCAAAATAAATCCTGTCTGGGGTTACTGGTAATTTTGATCACTTTACTTATCTTGGGGTAAGAGCGGAAGGCAATTACAAATTCACAGAGCCCTTGGGCAGAGGAATAGGATTGAGAATATCCCTTCAAGTCCTCTATTTTAAAGCAAGGAAATCTTTCACAAAAAGAGAGTCAGGCCAGTGGTAACAAAACTACCATATGATCCACCAATCCCACTCCTCAGAATATATCTGGAAAAAAATATAACTTGAAAAGATAGATGCCCCCCAATGTTCATTGCAGCCCTATTCACAATAGACGAGTCAATGTTCATTGCAGCCCTATTCACAATAGCCGAGTCATGGGAACAACCTAAATGTCCATCTACAAAAGGATAAGGAAGATGTGGTACATATATGCAATGTAATATTACTCAGCCAAAAAAAGAACAATATAAAGCCACTTGCAGCAACATGGATGGTCCTAGAGATTGTCATACTAAGTGAAATCAGACAGAGAAAGACAAATATCATATGATATCACATGTGGAATCTAATAAAAATGATATGCAGGAAATTATTTATGAAACAGAAACAAATAGATTTCAAAATCAAACTTGGGGTTACCAAAGGGGAAAAAATATGGGGGAGGGATAAATTGGGAAGATGGGATTAACATATACATGCCACTATATACAAACTAGATAACTAACAAGGACCTACTGTATAGCACAGAGAGGTCTATTCAATATTCTTTAATAATTTATATGGGAAAAAAGAATAGATATATGTATATGTATAACTGATTGACTTTTCTGTAAACCTGAGACTAAATTAAAAAAAAAAAACCAAAACAACAGGAATTCCCATTGTGGCTCAGCAGTAATGAACCCAACTAGTGTCAATGAGGATGTGGGTTCCATTCCTGGCCCTGCTCAGCGGGTTAAGGATCCAGCAGCATTGCTGGGAGCTGTGGTGTAGGTCACAGACTCAACTTGGATCCCGTGTAGCTGTGGCTGAGGCTTAGGCTGGCAGCTGCAGCTGTGATTCAACCCCTAGCCTTGGAATGTCTATATGCTCAGATGCAGTCCTAAAAAGACAATAAATAAATAAATAAATAAAATAAAAATAAAAAAATAACTCAATATTGAAATCTGCAAAACCAAAAAAATTAAAAAAAAATTGGTCTGCCTCCCAGTGGGGACTTGCTGGAGCCACAATACTGTCTTAACTAATTGCCAGGACCCCAAAGTCCATCAACCTAGGAGTTCAGCCAGCATGGCTGTCCATCTTTTACACTTTAAAATTAAATTAAATCTTTGGTTTTTTGCCCGAATTAATCATTCAATTTGCAAAAAAACAATCAAACCTATGTTATAAATGGTTCCAGCTGTGTGCTGTGTTTTTTTCACCAGCAGAGAAAAATTGCTTAAATGTTTCATAAACACAACAGAGGGATGCTTTGGCTTTCTTTCAGAGATGAAGGCATTTCTAAATGATCGTTGTCTTTGAACCTGGATTATATTTCTTCCTCTATGGAACCCAACAGTTGACATTGATGAACACAACATAAACAGGTTGCCTTCGACAGCAAGGACATAGCTACCAACCTTGAATGTGTTTTAAGGACCTTGGATCAAAGGGGAAGAAAACAAGCTAACTACTCACTGTCACACCCACTGCTTGGTTTTCGCTGGAGGGTGGCCACAGCCAGCCACAGTCTGTCACTCTAAACATACCTTTACTGCCTTGGCATCTGACGAGCTCAAATTAAGTCAACGTGATTGCTAAAATTCATTTTTTTTTCCCGCTTCTTGGCTGTTGTCACTTTCCCCTTCCATGTAAATTAATATAAAAGAAATTCCTGCTCATATTCCTTTCGTGTTGTTAATATGAGATAACATCTCAACTTTTATGACTGAAGGTCTTCCTATCATATCTTTATGAATTATGCTTCAACTTAAATACTGGGATTTACTTGAGTGAGAACAGCTATCTTTCATAAACAGAGCCTGAACAAGATTGTTAAATCATCAGTTAATCTTTATATTCAAGGCAAATGAAAGAAGACTTGCAGATAAATTATTTTCTCTATAGCCAGAAGCAAAGTGTATACATAAAGCACATATTCCCCAAATAACAAGAATAAGTCTATTTCATTTTTTTCCCTTGTATATCAAAGTAGGGCCTGATTTGACAAGCACTTTATTCTAATCTTATAAACAGTCCAAAGATGAACACCATTCTTCTTGTTCATGATTAATATATTTGGGAAATCAACTCTCAATCATTTAGGCAAATCGTTCCAGCATATTCATGGGAAGAACCCATTTTCACCCTCTGAACTGAATTATAAACAGCTTTTCCACTTTCTTTCCCCTAAATAATTACAAGGATTTTACCTCAAAATTATTCATAATAAAGAGAAAATTGCACAACGAAGTGTGTTTATCTTTTTAATCCCTGAAGGCAGAAGATACAAAATGTACATTTGGGATGCTAAGAGGACGTGGAAAATCTATCAATGAACCATGGAAAGCTGTACAAGCCTATGGGCCCAAGACTGCTAGGGGATCTGGGGGCGTGCATGCCTGTGTGAGTGTTATGAGCCAACCCATTGATAAATAAAGCCTATACTTGGCATACACCTGAGTTCACATTTATAATATGTGGGGTCAGGGGCTGGGTTTGACTTTAGATTTTGGCAAGCTGTTAAGGAAGGATCTGTTAAGCAAATTATCAGTATTACGAAGAAACCAGAATATTTGCCTGCATCAAAGAAAAAGCTGGAGCCCCGGCCCATTTAGCCAGCAACCCACACAATGCAAAGACCTTGAACTTCTAGGTCAGAGCTGGGGGCTCCAGGCTTAGGAATAGCAAATGGTACTTTCAGTTGCAAAGAGCTACCTCCTAAGGAATCTTATTTGATTTGGCTCCCCATGTCAACCTTGGGGAAAAAAAAAAGATTAAAAAAAATAGAACTATTTTTACTTTCTAGATGAGGAAACAGCCAGGACCTAATGGACATAAGACAGGAACCCACATCTTTGAATACCAAATCCATATTAAAGTTTTGTTCCTAAATAGTCAACGGCAGGTCAGCCCTACTCTCTGTTTCTCCATTTGTAAAATGGGAATAAAAGCATCTTATTATAGGGTTGTCATGGAGATCTGATAAGTTATGGATATCAATCAAGATGCTTTGGACTGTACAGTCAACGACAAATTCAATTTACTTTGGCTTTAAAATAAAGCAATGTATTGGCTCCTGGACTTGAAAAGTCCACAGTGGTGGGGGTAGGGGTGGGGATTTCAGGACTGAGCTGATATAGAGGAGGTAGAAAGGCAGAGCTGGGCTTCATTTCTCAGGAATTCTCTTGGCTCTGCCTTTCTCCAGATGTTAGCCTCATGCCCAGGCTGGCTGTCTTCACAGTAGGGATGACAATCTGCTATTCCTGGGTTGTGTGGCTTTTCCACCACACCATGGACAACAGAGAATGAGATAGCTTCCTTTTTCCCAGCTACCCAGCTGAGTCTTGAGCTTCACTTTTATTGGATGACCAGCCCCACCCTAACAAGTAACTGGCATGGAATGTGGCAAGAGATGTGGCTTCCACACCCTGCGAGAGTAGAGGAACAGATGCTCTGGAGGCAGCCGGAAGAGCACCCACAGTATGTGGAAAACACAAAATGGGCATGAAGCACGCCACTGAGCCCTTTGAAAGCACACAGGGGATCCTGGCATTTAATGTTAACTTTGTACCATCCTTTTCCAGGTATAAAGGGGGTTCTTCAGTTATTAAACATTAATTATCAGAGCAGGTAACAATTTCTGAGCACGTACTATGTGGCTGGCACTGCACTAAGCCCTTTTTTGGTGTTATTTGTATTGGTCATCATTCTAATTCCTATTGTGGTAGGAAGCATTCTAATTCCTATTGTGCAGGTGAGGAAGCTGAGGCACAGAAAGACCAACTAATTGCCCAGCATTACACAGAGCATCAGGGGATGCTAGCCTGTGGTCTTCTGACTTTGAGAACTCATTCCTAAATAAGTCACAATCCGGTCTTTAAAAAAAGCAGTAAAAATGTATTTCTCTAAGAGGGTTATATGCTTTATACTTTTCATTTTTCCTCCCCGGGCCAGTTTAGAGTATGACACCATGTCACCCCATGTCCTATCATCTGTGTTGTACTTCCAAGTTATCTATTCCAATGAGATGCTAACCTTGAGAATCATACAGATGAAGAAGAAGGAGTGGGAGTGGGAAGGGGTTACATTCCTGATGACATGAGTTTGAAAGACAGTATACCTCGGTAAGAGCCCTTGTCATCTGATAACCAGAGTTTATCAAAACTCAGAGGCTATGTAACTATGAAGAGGGAAGGCTCCTATGTCAAGGTTGGACTTAACCATAGGCTGGTCCCTATTACTGTACTTCCCACATCAGTTATATTCCCCTTCTTTATGTCTATCATGTCTCTACTCAAAACCTGATGAAAAGGAGGGAAGAAAGGAAAAAATTCTTACCTTCTTTTTCTATAACATAGTACTGCTTTCCATCCCCTACACTGCAGTGGGTTTTTGCTTTTTTGTTTGTTTGGTACAGGATTTAGCTCATCTACCACATTACCTATCAGTACTGATTGATTTAATCTATTCATGCTCCCTCACTAGAATGTGAACACTTTGGCAGAGGGACTCAGATCTTTGGTTCACTGCTAAATCTCCAGCACCCAGCACAGTTCCCTGCATAAGCTCTATGCTTAGTAGTGGAGATCAAATGAATAAATTAATGTACTCTGCCTTGCTTCTTAGCGACTCACAATGCCCAGACACCACAGGATCTGAGAAGTCTTGCTTAAGTTGTTTAAAATCCGTATGGCCCAAATCTAACCACTAAACATTTTTTTTTTTTAAGGGTCTCACCTGAGGCATATGGAAATTCCCAGGCTAGGGGTCGAATCGGAACTACACCTGCTGGCCTACGGCACGGCCACAGCAGTGCGGGATCTGAGCTGTGACTGAGACCTATACCACAGCTCATGGCAATGCCGAATCACCGTCCCACTGAGTGAGGCCAGGGAACGAACCCACAACCTCATGGTTATTAGTCACATTTGTTTCCGCTGTGCCACAATGGAAACTCCTAAACATTTCAGTTTAAAAATAAAAAAAAAAACAAACCACTAACCGGAAATCACTTTGGGAAACACTGAACTACAATAGTCTTATGTTACAGGCAAAGAAACTGAGCCTCTGAGGAGTTCAGGGGTACATCCATGCCATATAGGAGCCAGGGGCCCTCAGGACTGAGACTAGCCCTGCACTCCCTTTCAGGATACACTGGCCCCATCACTCGCTGTGCTGGATTGATTGAGGTTATTTGGGGCTAATTATATTGGACACACCAATCAATAAAACCATCAATGGGTATTAATGGACCATCTATTCTGTGCTCAGCCATTGGCATGTGCGTTGTGACACCATAAAGTCTCCAATGACACTTATAGGAGATACAGTTTTTCAAGAGCTGCTGATTGATTCCTTGAAGACTTGCATTAACTGGTAGACAGATTTTCCCAGAGACTTTCAGCTTCACTGATCTTTGCTGTGTGCCAGTCCTCTTTTTGTCATTTTGTTATTATTATTTTATTTTACTTTACTTTCTGCTTTCACCTTCTCAGTATTTTTTTTTGTTGTCGTTGAGTTGTATCATGGCTATTGAGCCAATGGGACACCACCTCTCTGTGGGCCAAAGAAGATATTCTACAGCCTCTATGGGGGAAAAAATTAAGTTGCTGTGTGGAGAGGGAATGCCAGGCGTCATGGGGCCCTGATAGACCAACCACTGGGCTTTCATTGGAAGGGAGTCACCTCCCTCACACTACTTCCTCACCTTCTATTTCCCCCTACTGGACTTTGTCCCGTTTCCTCCTCTGAAGCTGCTTTTATTAAGGGCATAATGTCCTTCTTGCCACCCAGTCACCCCTCAGGCTTCACCTTACTGGGCAGTCCAGAAGCTTCAAACACAACTGGCCACTCTCTCTTCTTGGATACACATCCTTTTCCTCACAACATCACACTGCCTGGGATTTTCTTCTCCTCTACTGACCATCATCCTTAAGTTCCCCTTGCTGGTCCCTCTCCATTTATATTCTCCTGTCTAAATCAGGCAGTTCCCAAGCCTTGGTCCAGAACTTCTTTTTTCCTCAATCTATATCCTTTCTCCAAAGAATATTCTCTGGACCAGTGGTTCTAAATAGCATCCCTCCCCACCCCATGCCTCTACTGCCACCACCACAAAAATGGAAAAAAAAGAAAAGAAAAAGCTCCAGGATTATGCAACAAAATGGCAACTTGCCTTTTATTAGTTATGTTACCCTGAACACTTAGTTAATCTTTTTGGGCTTTCATTTCCTTAAATTTGAAAAGGAGTAAGAAGCACTGACCTCATAGGACTCTACTGAGGATGAAATGACTTAATACAGGGGACACATCAGATCCTGCATTTGCAGATTCCACCAGCGATGGAGCAAGAAAGTGTGAACCACTGCTGTAGAGCCAGGATTGAGGAGCAGTTACATTGTGAGGGAGAGCTAAAGTGAGAGGAATTCTGGGTCCACTTCAGAGGGCTGTCCCCCAGCCTGGGAGGTCAAGGTGGAAGATCAAGGTCAGGGAAGGCAACCTCTTGGTGGTTTTGGGTGATGCATAGGACTGGGTCAAACAGCCCAGAAGAGAAAAGGGCTGGGGTATAATAGTGTGAGGACAGCATGTGGAGAGAGGGAAAAAGGAAAAAGTTGGGAGGGAATTAAGGACGTTGGAAATCATACCAGAATATTAAATTTCTAAGGGTTACCTGGAGAGGTAAAGAGGTGAGGAGAGACAAAAGCATGTAAAACCCTGTAGAACTTTAATATGAAAACAATAAGGAAGCACTGAGGAATAAGGTAGTGGGAACAGAATGAGATATGAATTCAGGGAGCCATCTCAGGGGGCTTGCCTGGGATACGTACAGAGCTAATTGCTTTATGTGTACCATCTTTCAAAAAAAAATCCTCACGCCATTCCTGTGAGGTTGGTATTATTATCCCTGTTTTCAAGATGAACAACCCAAGTTAAATAACTCGCCTGAGGGTTTCACAGCTAGTTAAGTAGGGAGCCAAGACTCAAACTCAGCAGAGCCAGCAGCCCTAACCATGAAGTGTTTGTCTCTCTCTGCTTTTGACTACATCCTTGGGCTACAAGCATCACAAATCAATCAGCTGATGTCTGCATTTTAATGGGGAGTTTCTGTTGCCTTAAAGTAAAGCAATCACTTTTCCTAGTTGATCCAGATGTCTGATACCTCGATGACACCATCTAAGGGGATAAAACCAACTTCCTCCTTGTAAATCATTTTGACTTGCCCAGCAAATTCAGAGGCTTCTAGTCACAGACCCATGCCTCATTTCTCAACTCAAGGCAGATCACCAGAAGAGGATGGAAGGCCTGGAGCTGGTCTCCTGCAATGGCTGGTCACAGGGGAGAGGGGCTTATTAAAAATGCAGATTCCTGATTCTGGGAGTTCCCACTGGGGTGCAATGGGTTAAGAATTCAACTACAGAGACTTAGGCAGCTGTGGAGCCGTGGGTTCAATCCCAAGCTAGAGTGAGTTAAAGGATGCCATGTTGCTGCAGCTGGGGCTGGGATTCAATCCCTGGCCCGGGAACTTCTATATGCCTTGGTTGTGGCCATTTTTTAAAAAAAGCAAATCCCCTAGGCTCTGTCAGGCCTCCTGATGAGATCTCAAGTTATGACATCTGGAATCCCTACTGTGTAAGCTCCCCCTACCATCAACCTGGAGCCAGCAGCTGGCTCAGTCCTTGCCTCTGCAGGACGGGGACTCCTGAAATAACCGTGGCTTCCTATCCTTCAGCACATCATCTGAAAGGTATACCCAGGTTTGAAATACAGATCTCTCTTCACTGCCTGCTGAGCTGCAGGTATTGGCAGAGAGCCCTCCCTTCTCCCGAGTCTGCTACTGTTCAGCAGCTCAGGTAACCCGTGGCTGCCCAGGTATAAGAGATGGAAGACTGCAAAGCTGCTGATGAAATAGTAAGAGGATGGGGAAGGAAATGGCCAGGCAACATTTTAGCTGATAGGTGATCTTTTCTCTTCCCACCAAAATGCTCTCCACATTGGAATCCTCCGTGATGTTCTTGCTCAAGTGTTCACATACAGAAATCTCTATCAACATATGTCCCAGGTTGCTCTTTGGTGGTCAGTGTGTGCTGGGGCAGCTATGTGGCCAGTAAAGTCTCTAAAGGTCAGTGAGGTTTTAGCAGCCTGGTCACTGAAGGATTTGCTTTGAAAACAAGAGTAATATACATCCCCTGCCTTGGTGCTGGAACGTGCTTTCATGTGGAAGCCAATGTGGAAATCATTGCTTGGAACCAAGCCACCAAATACCCAGTTAGATGCCCCCAGGTGACTGTCTTTAAAAAAAAAAAAAAAAAACCCGAGGCTCTTTGATGTCCAGCCAACTTCTGTAACTCTAAATTTGAATGGAGTTTTCCTGGCCAAGCGCTTCACTCAGAATTGTAATTTAGTACCATGAGGATAAAATGGTTCCTTAAAATTCATTAAGACTAAGATTCCAAGAATAAGGGCAGAGGTGAACCTTCATCCCAGAGACAGGCAACCACTTAGGTACAGAGCTGAGTCCTGACCTCTGGTCTTGCCAGTCCTATGCTTTTCCACCTGGCCAGCTTCCACAACTTGCCTCTTTTTGGGAGAGGCCCAAGGAGTGGTTAATGGCTGTTTTTGTTCTTACACCTGAAAAAACGAATCAAATGTTCAAAGACTAAAACGTGTAATTACAAGTTGGGTCTAAGGTAAGACTCAAGAAAGGGCAATGACTTCCTAAGGTAAGTAATAGGAGAGATTTCTTTTGAGAGAATTGGGAAAGTGCACGTGTCTATATTGGGGAAGAGAATGATTTGTTTGTTCTGTGGGTGGCTAACCCATCCCCGGACTACAGAAGATACATACTTGAGTAGAGAGTTTAGATCAGTGTCCGCCACATCTTCCTCCTGGCCTATTGGCAAAGCCACATTTAGGTGCACAAACTGCATCCTAAATGGTCTAAGACAGTTTCTATGGCAACTTCACCTCACTGACAGGACCAGGTTCTAATTTATCAGCCCACAGACCAGGCAAGCTCTCCTGCCACCAGGTGGAGACTGACTCAAATCTATAAACAGGGATAGTCTTTGCATCTTTGAGAGGCAGATTATTTGAGTTGGATAAACCCCTCAAAAGTGAGCTATGCCAGTGATTTCCACACCTAACTGGGGCAATTAAAATATACATATGCCTGCTAGTAGACGGTATTATGGAGTTTGTTTTGCTGAGTGAGACAGTGGGGTTTGAGATATGTGGTGGTTTTGCTTTAGAATGTTCAGGAGTCAATAAAAAGAGGGGCTGTTATCTATCTGGCAGAGTCTCCACAGGAAACAGTGACATGTGCAGTGAAGATCACTGGGGAGTATTTATTGTTTATAAAGATGTGGGCAAGGTCTAGAGAAATCACTAAGGGATGGAGCAAGAAGTGATAGGAGAACATCCTGGCCTGAAGCGGCAAGGGACAGGAATGGTTAAGGACCTGTAGACAGAGGTATGGTGTCAGAGAAGGCTGGCTGCCCTGAGCTGTAACTGGAGGGGAGAATAAAACCATGGCCAACCTGCCAGATGGGAGCCAGGAAAATGCACAGCCAACCTCGCTCTCCTCTGACTTTCCAGTCCCTGCTGGAAGCAGTTGGGAGCCAGAGGGCAAGGGAACCCCATGAACAAAGCTGTGGGGTTCACCCTTTCTGAGGCCTGGAGTGGTGAATGGAGATCTTGCATGAGAGGAAAAAAATACAACAAAATGTGGAAGGCTGTTGAAGCTGGGGGTGGGGCACGGGGAGGGGAAGGTCATTGTCCTTCTTCCTTTTCAGTCTATTTGGACATTTTCATTATTAAGTTAAAACAGTGTAGATTCCCAAGCATGGCTCTAGATCTACCAAATCAGAGGCCTTAGGGAATGGAGCCCAGGGATCCGTGTTTTTAAAGATACCCTGGTTTTTACCCTCTTATCTAATCCACAGTCCTCAGGAAATGTAGAATCAGCATCAAAATCTGCAGTGGACTATGTCTCTCAGCTACAACCACTAAGCTAGAGTGGGCTTCTGAGATGAAGTCTACTGTGCTGCCCTTTGGTGGAAGTCAAATATATTTTTTTTTAAGTTTGTTACCCTTCAGCAAAGAATGTTATTGCTTTTTACAATTAAGACCATGGATCTCAGAATCATAGGCCTAGCTTGGGTCTTGGGTGCACATGTTGCCTGAATGACTTTGAATGAGTCACCTTCCTCCTCTGAGCTTGTGGTCCTTGGCTTTAGATTGGGAAATGACAATATATCCATCCATCATGGTTACAGGAATGAAAGAAGAAAATGTCTATTGACAGATGAAAAAATAAAGAAGATGTGGTAGATACACACAATAAAATACTACTCAGCCATGAAAAAGAACGACATAATGGCATTCGTAGCAACATGGATGGAAATAGAAGATTTTTATACTAAGTAAAGTCATATAGAGAAAGACAAATATCATATGATATCACTTAGATGTGGAATCTAAAATTTGACACAAATGAACTTATCTACAAAACAGAAATAGATTCACACACATGGAAAACAGACTTGTGGTTGCCAAGTTTGGGGATAGAGGAGGGATACAATGGGAATTTGAGTTGGCAGATGCCAACTATTATATAGAGAAGAGATAAACAATAAGGTCCTATTGTAGAGCATGGGCAACTATATTCAGTACCCCGTGATAAACCATAATGGAAAAGAATATTTTAAAAAATGCAATATAAAAAATAATAAATGTTCTATATCCTATTTAAAAAAAGAATGAAAGGAAAAATCATCCCCAATAGTACTTGATATACTCTAAAGCATTTTTACACATAAATTATTATTATTAATAACAATAATGCTGCTGGCCTTGTGGAAGTAGATGCTCACTGTTCACTGTGACATTAACTTCATGTAATTAACAGATGTGTCCTGGATAGCCCCAAGCCTTCCTCATTAACTCCCTATTGATTTATCATCCATGAAGGTAGGCAAACTCTCTTTGAGCCTATTTATTTTATAGCTTCTATGACCCAATGAAATATGGGTTCCATACGTTTAGTGTCAGCTGTATCCAGTGGATTTTCCTTTTATCCAGTTAAACAACCTCTAAATGCAATCCCCTAGTTAAAGCACATTTTCCTGCAGTATCCAGACCTTTTTGCTTATTTATAGGAAATACAATCCCTTACCTAAAACTCTTGGGCAAGATATATGATAGAATTTAGAAATTTTTTAAATAATAGAAATACTATACCGTGCATATACCTACTTAAGCCATTAATACTTCTGCATAGCAAAACATGAATATTTATACTAAATGGGCTAAATAGACCATTAATCACTACATAAGAGATGAGGTCAGGTTTTCGAAACTCAGGAAGTTTGGGGCAGGTTCAAGTCTGGATGTCAATGAATTACCAAACAAAGTTCAGGTTCCAGAGCTTTCTGGATTGTACATTCCTTTTTTTTTTTTTTGGCCTTTTCTAGGGCCGCTCCCGCGGCATATGGAGGTTCCAGGCTAGGGGTCTAATCTGAGCTGTGGCCGCTGGCCTACGCCACAGCCACAGCAATGTGGGATCCGAGCTGCGTCTGCAACCTACACCACAGCTCACAGCAATGCCAGGTCCTTAACCCACTGAGCAAGGCCAGGGATTGAACCAGCAACCTCATGGTTCCTAGTCGGATTCGTTAACCACTGAGCCACAACGGGAACTCCCGTGGATTGTACATTCTTGAAACACATGTATTTGAGCAGGCCACTCCACTCCCTGCTCAAAACCCTTTAGAAGCTTCGCCTGATTCTAGGATAAAGGTCCAAAATTTTAGCAAAGCCCTGCGTCATTAGGTCTCTGCCAAACTCTCCTTTTCCATCTCCCAGACCTTGATCCTCTCATCTGTGGTCCAAATACAATAGACTTTGTTTGGTTTAGGGGGAGCCCCACATTTCAACCACCTTTTAACACCCTCTAATCCTGTTTTCTCAGCATCAGCACCACTGTCTCATAGCATGATGTTTCTTTGCTTCACAGCCCATGTAGTAGAGGCAGCTGGCTGCCCACCCAATATCCATTCTGCCCTTTTTCCTTGGTTCCAGAACTGTAATTTTATTTTGGGATGACAATGATTGCTGTATTTCTAACTACAAGTCCATATTTCCCAGACTTTCTTGTAGCTAGTTGTGCCCATGTGATTGGGTTCTGATGGAGAATAGGTAAACTGAACTTAGTTATTTGATTCTTCCAGGAAAGCCTTTTAAAGATATATGTCCATTTGTTCTTCATCCTTCCTTGGACGTGAACCTGATGGCTGGAGCTCCTGCAGCCATCTTGGACCATAAGATGTTTTGCTGAGGATCGTAGACCAGAAGGACAGAAAGGCATTAGGTCTCAAATAACTGTAGAGAGACTATACCAGTTATCTCTGGACTATATTTATGAGAGAGAAAAATAAGAGCTAATGTGTTTAAACCACTGTGAATTTTTTTAATTGGAAACTTTTTTTTTTTTTTTAAGGGCTGCACCTGTGGCACATGGTGGTTCCCAGGCTAGGGGTCCAATTGGGGCTGCAGCCACTGGCCTATGCCAGAGCCATAGCAACGTGGGATCTGAGCTGTATCTGTGACCTATACCAGAGCTCATGGCAACACCAGATTCTTAACCCACTGAGCAAGGCCAGAGATCAAACTCTCATCCTCATGGATGCCAGTTGGGTTCGTTAACCACTGAGCCACAATGGGAACTCCTTGGTCTTTTTTTGGTCTTTTTTTGGGGGGGCTGTACCTGCGACACATGGAGTTTCCCAGGCTAGGGGTCCAATCCAAGCTTTTGGCTCTGGCCTACACCAAAGCCACAGCAATGTGGGATCCCAGCCATGTCTGTGACCTACACCACAGCTCATGGCAACACCGGATCCTTAACCTACTCAGCGAGGCCAGGGATCAAACTCCCAAACTCTCGAACTCATGGTTGCTAGTCGGGTACACTAACTGCTGAGCCACAACAGGAACTCTTAACTGGAAAAATTCTGAACATGTAACTTTACAGATATATTCTTATCTAAATTTGTAATTAAACATTTATTTTATAAATTATTTATTTAATGTCTTTCTCCCATATTAGATTATAATAGCCTACAGAGCAGATGCAATGTGGATTTCTGCTTCCTGATATATGACCAATGAAGAGCAGGTACTTAATAACTAATCCAATAAATATTCTCTCATTTTATATCAATTTTGGAAGCCTGCCATCCAGATCCTTCCTTTTAGATCATCGAGCTTAGCAGTACGTGCTGTACATATAAATGATGGATCTTAGGTACTTGAGCTAAAGAAAAAGATTCCTACAAATAAAGATTCATTGGGGTACCCCCTTGTTTCCCTAGTTTTCAGCAAAGTCTCAATTTGCACAGTCCCATTTCTCTGACATCAAGCTCCTCTCCTGCTGCTATTCTTTCATCCTTTGTGCTCAGGCCAGGCTGAACTACCTGTAATTTCATAAGGGTACCCTGCTCTTTCTTGTCTCCTGGTCTGTGTATAGGCTGTTCCTCTACTTGGAATTCATGTTGCTTAACTTAAGTCTATTCATCATTGGGTCTCAACTTTGATGTCATCTTCTCCAGGAAGCCTTTAAGATTCCTTTAAACCCAGGTCAAGCCCGTCTATATGGCATTCCTGAGGTCTTCCCTCACCTTCCATCACAGCATTTACAACCCTGCATTGCTTCCTATATTCCCTATGTTATGGGTTGAATTGCTTCTCCCAAAATATATGTTAAAGTCCTAACCCCCTGGTACCCGCAAATGGACCTTATATGGAAATATGGTCTTTGTAGATGTAATAAAGTTAAGATGAAGTCCCACAAGATTAGGATGGGTTCTTAATCCAGTATGAATGATGCCCCTTTAAGAAGAGGAGGCAAACTAAGACAAACACACACAAGAGAAGAATGCCATATGAAAATGACACAGAGGCATCGAGGCAAGATGGCTATGGAACTGTGGGGACAGAAGCCACAGGAACTCATGCAGCTGCAAACCAATGAGTGCCAAGTATTTCTGGGAACAACCAGAAGCTAGTTGGGTGGGTCTTGCTGATAGCTTAATTTTTGGAGCCTAGTCTCCAGAACTAGAAGAGAACACATTTCTCTCCTTTAAGCCACCCAAATTCATAGTACTTGGTTATGGCAGCCCTTCGAGAGGCTGAATATAGAAAAGGGCAAAGGCCAGACCATACATTCAAATAGAACTCTGACCCACAACCTGTAGCAACTGGTCCAGGAACCCAACCCACCATACACAGTGACTAGTCCAGAAGGCTTGACTATTATCTGTAGCCACTTGTCCAAGAAGCGAGAAAATAACTCCCGTAATAATTCACCTCAAATGGCCAGGACCTGATTAATAACTGGTGGCTTCCCTAATTTTTTCCCCAGCTTCTGAGTTAGAAAAAGAAACTAGAGAAGGAAACATACCCTGACCAATCACGCAGGTTGCTCTGCTTCTAGTTAACCCATGTATAGCTTCCTCATGCCACCAGCATCCAATCCAGGACCTGAAGCCTCCTCTTTTTTCCACTAGAAAGCTCTCCTTCTCCTCTGCCTGTCTTTAAGTCTCTGTTAAGTGCAAGTGGCAAAGGCTGACTCCCTCGCTTGAGTAAACTCTTCTTGTTCCCATTTAAGTAGTCTTTGCTCATGTCTATACCTGGAAAACCAATACACCCAGCATCTTCCAATGAAGGCTTATCCTGACAGCGCTTGGACTCCTTCTCTCCCACATCCTTCTCTGACCTCATTTCTGGTAGTTTTAGAGAGATAAATTTATTTTCAACATATTTTATGACTAATTGAAAAATCTCATTTTTGCCATAGTACCCCAACACCGAGCTTAATGCCTGGCACTTAGCAAGCCCTCAGTGAAAAATGTGTTTAATGGAATTCATGGTTCTCTCTTACCTGCCTGGTTAGATGCCACCTGGCCAGAACCTTGTACTTCATGAGGAAAGTGGTTGTACAGAACAGGCATGGCCTCGTGGTTATTTAATACCCTAATAAAGAAGCTTTCGCACTAGATACTGTGACTCAGAGTGGACGGTTTAATCACAGCTGGTCAATATTTATGAGGCCCAAGACACAGCTGTGCTGTA
The DNA here is from genome assembly GCF_016906955.1 of Phacochoerus africanus. Lineage (NCBI taxonomy): Eukaryota > Metazoa > Chordata > Mammalia > Artiodactyla > Suidae > Phacochoerus > Phacochoerus africanus. Next base: position 133,640,345 of record NC_062544.1, read on the forward strand.
TGACTTATTTACAAGCTGATTCTGGAGCCTGTAAGCCTCCTTGGGAGGTCCACCTGTTCCGAGGTACCAAACAAACAGGAAAGAACCTGTCTTCCCTTCCTGCAACTCAAACAATTCAGATGCCCTCCTGCTATTGTCCTGGAGCAGGATGTGTTGCCCTTTGAATAAAAAGGTTGTCTTACCTTTTCCTCATTGCAAGTTTCAGATACCCCTCCACCAACCTCCTCTGGGTGATCACCATCAAAATGGAAAAATCAAGCAGGTACTGCATCCCCTAAGGCTCTGGTTTTGCGTCCAGGCTGTACATCATAATTACCTGGGGGCGCTTGTCAAAATGACTGGTACTGAAGCCCTGCCCAACCTTCCTGAGCAAAATTCTTGTGACTGGGACCACTCTTTGGGTTTTTCACATGCTCCCTGGGAGCCTGGGTTTGGGGTGCCTGGAACCAGTCTGTAGACCAGCAGGTGGAAATTGAGAACTTCTGTTCCTAAGGGCCTTGGAATCCAAAGCAAGAATACCACATACATGTGTGGACACTCATGCGGATTTAGATTTTGAAATGAGGTGTTGCTGGTCCAGCCAAGAAGCAGCAGCGGGGAGTAAAAGGACACAGGCTTCCGTGTCTAACATATGCCCTGCCTGGCCCTGCACCTTCCTGGCTGTGTAGCTTCAGGCTTGTCACTGGCAGTCTCTGAGTCTGTGTCTTTATGGAAAAGATGAAGATACGAAGATAATTTGGAGGATTTGCGATTTCAACAAAATGACAACCCAAAAACATGGCAAGCTCCTATCTGTTCCAGGCATTCTGATGGACCACAGAGATAAAGACACAAAGCTTGCCTTTGCAGACCTTAGGTTTAGTCAAAGGGACAGACATCAAAGAAGTCTACAAATGAACTGGCCATTCCACTTGTGATTAACTCAGTGAAGGAAAAGCAAAAAAATGTCACCAGAGGGCGACACTGATGTGTGAGTGAGCTAGTGGAGGGTCTCGAAGATCTGACAGAGCGTGCGACATAGGAGATCTGAACATGAAGGAGGGAAATCTGGGCAAAAAGGGGGTCCAGCAGAGTTCCCACTGTGGTGCAGGGGGTTAAGGATCTGGTGTTGCCATAGCTGTGTCATAGGTTGCAGCTGTGGCTCAGATTTGACCCCTGGTCCCAGAACATCCATGTGCCACGAGTGCAGCCAAAAAAAAAAAAAAAAAAGTGGGTGGGTGCTGGGGGGAGCATCTAGGCAGTGAGGGTAGAATGTCCAAAAGCCTTAGGGCAGGACTGAACTTGGCCTAGTCAGGAAACTAAAACACGTTCTAGAAAACGCCTTGCAAATGGTACAGGACTTGACACACTTGAAACAGAAAAGAAGCCAGGCATAAACGGGAAAGGCTGAAGAACTTGCTTATTGTTAGAGACAAATCCTGGGATTCTGGCCAATTCGTCTTCTCGTTTCTCTGAAAACTGGCTTCCTTCAGTCTCAGGAGAAGGAAGACCTGTGGCCATAGTGGACCTAGACAAGCTCACCCCTGACTAGACCAAGAGTGACCATTGCCTTGCTTCTTACCGTTCAAATATTTCTTTCTATTTGAACCAAGAAACAGAGTTGATAGTGTTGAAAGTTGAGTTACTTTCATGGCAAAACTTAAGACTCCTTAGAATTTTGTTTCTGAAAGGTGCCTTCTTCCCACTCTGTCCTAAGTCTGGTGGTTTCATATGTCCTTACATTTCACCCAATCAGCCACTGTGAGAAGGCTCTCAGCATTTGTAAGTAAACAATTTCTAAACCCTTCCACCTCCACCCACAGAGCGTGACAGGGCCGTGTGAACTAGGAAATGATTGGCATCCGTTGTTTTAAATCCCCAAGGCTGGGAATTTCTCCAACTGATCATTTCCCTTTCTGACTCCCTCGCAGAATAAGTTCTTGTGAGGGGTTCACTCTCAGTGGCTCTCAAGGTAATTCACATCTGATGGCAGCTGTCAGGTTTGACAGGGTGCTGTTGAGCCACACACTGGGATTCCTGAAGCTCTGGTCACAGTGTCCTGACCTGCCTGAATGTGTCTCTGGGAACATCAGGGCCTGACAGACCTGCCTTCCACACCTTGGCTGATTTGTAACGCATCAGGTAAAGCCAGGCTGTACAGCAGCAGTGGGACCCCACCTCCTTCCTGGTACCCTATCCAGGACAGTGATGCTCTGTGGACCCCGGGGAAGTGGTGAGGACCTCCTGGGACTGGGGGGGGGGGATAGGATTCAATATGTACTGAGAAGTTCCTTGGCACTGTGTTAGGCTTTTTTTTTTTTTCTTTTCATTCGACTGTGTCACCGTGTGAAGTAAATATTTGTTTCCCATTTTACAGGTTTAGAAATGTGCTCCTTTACAAGAGGGGGAGCTCAAATTACAAGCCACATATGTGCTGTCACCACTCAAGAGCCCAGTGGCTCAACATTTAAATCAAAGTTGCAGTGATGTAGGGTCCACAAGACAATGGACTTCCGGAGCCGTGATGGGAGTGAGGAGGGGACTGTTTCTACCTAGGCTCTAGAGGAACTTAAGAGCCAATGTCAGCTGTGGATTTTCAGAAAATAATTAAAAAGAAAAAAAAACTGTTTTTTTGGTCTTACAGATCTCAATTCCCTACTGTTCAAGGGTGCATTTGTTTCTTTGCATGACTCTGGAAGAGTAGCGGACTGTGGTACTCTTACTGAGAAGCCCAGACTGTTCCGATCTTGCTCTTTCCTAGCTCTGTGACCTTGAGCAAATTCCTCAGCCTCTCTGAGCCTTCACTTCCACCCCTGTGAAACTGTGGTAATCATGATATCTACTGTGGAAGCATTTTAGGGAGGTTATTACCCTCATTTTGGAAGTGAGGGATGTGAGCTCAGAGGTGTTTAATTCTTTCTTTCCACAAACATGTGTTGGGAATGACACAGTGGGAGGACCAAGGAGGAGGAGCATGTAAAGCAGCGTTTTGATGATTATTTATGGATAACATACTTTTTACAGTGGTGGAGAAACACTGTCCTGATGATTCAAGATAAAACAGAGAGAATGCAGAGAAAAGTCCGGAGTGAGAGGTTCAGGGACATGAGTGTCCATCCCCAAGAACCAGGACCTACAGATCCTCTCTGGTTCCTGGTCTTCAAGAATCTTATGAGCGCCCGATTGAAGATACTTCATCTCTGGTCAACGGTTGGGAGGGAGGTATAAGAAAAACTATTGGGATTATTTAGAGAGTCAGAGTTCTGGCAGGAAAAAACTCAAGAGAGATGATTAGGGAGATTTTACGAAGATTTTCAATTTACAAAAAGGATTTTAAGACAAGCTTGGAAGGGACAACGAAGCACATCCCAGCTAATGGCAGAGGCAGGTTGCCTTCCTTCACCCAGGCCAAGACCAGAAGGCAGAAGTGGAAAGGAGGAGTTGTTGAAATTAACAAGAGCTGCAGCTCTAAAAGAGAAGGCTGAGAGGAGCACCCTCCTTGGCTAGGGGCAGGAGGAGCTGAGAAGAGGGAGAACCCCGACCTTTCTTTATTCCCCACTCACCATTCTCCAACTGGTGTCTCCCCTGGGCTGAGCCAAATAGAAGCCAAAAGGCAAGGCAGTCCATTGTTGCAATCCATGGAGGTCAGCCTCTCCTGAGGCCCAGAACACAGTGGACAAATTTGGAGAATACCCAGCACAACTCCCTACAAAGGAGGGAACAGAAACCAATTTGGAGGGAAGAAAAGCCACAAGAAGCCCTTAGCCAGCTGAGAGGGGGGGAAATAGCTCCATGGACAGGGGCGTCTAGCATTCCCTAATGTCCACACATGTAGGCAAGGTTTTGATTTGGAGTCTTGCCGCACATTTTCCTGTTCAATATTGAAAGGTCAGTTCCAAAAGGCAAGACATTAATCAACTCCCCAAATCAACAAAGGGTCAGTGATGGGATTGCCAATTGATATTCTAAAGGGGGTCAGGCATGGAACACTAATCTCTTTGGAACTCTTGGAATGTTGTTGAGAGGACATGATGATGGGCCACCCAGATTTCCATTCAAGAATGAAGAATTTACTCCCCCAACCGCTGGTAGCCCAGTATAGGAATTTCCACATCACTTTCTAGAGGTTATCTGTATCCAATGCCTGATTAATGTGGTGATCTAAAGTCTTCCCCTTACTCATCCCACCTAAGGTCCACTCTGAATGGCCAGCCCAGCTCCAGTGCGCCTCTTGGGGTTGGCTTAAACCATCAATGGGATGCATCTTAGTCCATCTTCTCCCTCCGCCAAATCCTGTTTCCTTTTCTTTTCCGCAGGTGTTGATACCAAGACCACTCCCTAATACACATCTGGCATGTCTTGCAATTTCTACTTCCTGGTACTAAACCTGGTATAGATTTTAGAAGCTCCCTTATTAGCAACCCTTATAAACAATGCTACAATTGAGAGTTTACAAACAGTAGTAGGAGCAGACAAATGTGATTCTTTATACTCTACCTAACACTCATATATTCATTTAATCATGTCAGGAATCTGGAAAGGTTGTCAGGTACTTGGAGAACAATGGCCTTATCTCCCTTATTATCTCACAAACATAAGATGCCCAGCATAAATGGGGATCAGCAGAGACCTCTGGTAGGCTGTCCTTGTAAGATTTAGGATAATGATTACTAAGCTATTTGGTGGAACAGGAGTGCTTGATCAAATGTTAATAGGTGTGCTGTTTTAAAAAGTAGGAGTAATATGCAGTTAGACGTTTGTGGAAAATATTGGGTTAAAATTCTTGACTTCAGGATATATCTAAGCCTTGAATATGCTCATGTACATTATTATTCTTCAAGAAGAGGTTCTATGTGCAGTGTTTCCCAAACTTATTTGACTATAAGTCACTTATTACTGTCTCTCCAGGCACAAGGGACATGTGGAAGGCAGTGCAGGAGATGACAGGTCCATGAGATAGATGCCTCTTTCACTGTGACTTTCCTTTCTACTCACTTCTTTCAGTTTGTTTAAAAAAAAAAAAAAAAAAAAGGAAGGGCATTCCTGGGGAGGATCTGTAAGTGGCGGTATCCAACAGAAAGTCTCTGTCCTCTGCACCTCACCATTAGGGAGATGAGCAGGTGAAGAAGCATGTCTATGAGAAAAGAGACTATTGCTGAATTAGGGAGGTGAGTCCTGAGCTCAGCTGTGGGAAGCAGGTGGGCAGGAGGACACTGAGGGCTGTGGCAAGAGGAAGATGCAAAGCTTGGGGCTCTTTGCAGAGCCAGGTGGATTTTTTTCCAGAGCCGCTGGCTTTCTGGTCAACCCCGCTGAGGCTGCCAAAGGCAGTGATGCTTTCAAAAGAGCAAATGAGAAGGAGAAAAATGAGCCCGGGCAGTTCTGTTCCAGCTGACTGATGTGGCAACTGCTCATCGCTGCTCTCCAGGGCTTTGGGCTGCTTCAGCTCACAACCCTCTAAGTCAGGAGGAATCCCTGGCTGAAACTCAGAGGCATCATCTCCACTCTCTGGACTGACTCCATCCCTTTGGCCACGAAAACAGGAAGTCAGAGTTCAAGTACAAGCCTGACTATAGGATACTAGGGAGAGAAGCACAAACCTACCTTGAATAAGATCCTCCTGCCTCATATTTATTGGTCAAATTCTTGACAATTTTCCAGAATGGAGAGATCACAAATATGGCCAATCCCAAATGGAAGATAATTCCAAAGTCTTATTAGGTGTCGGGTCTATTTGCGTTTGAAAACTAGCATTTCTGATGCTGAGGAGTTTGGTTTGTGTGAGGCTCAGAGAGCTGGCATGGGAGCCAGCACTGCCACTTCCTAGCTGTCTTAGATTGGGTGCCTCCAAAACCTGACCTGAGGTAAGGATCTGCATACAAGTAGTTAATTTGGGGAGGTGACAAAGAGTACTGTTGGGAAGTGGGGAGTGACACAGAGAAGGGAAGGTGGCAGGTAAAAGGTATGTTATCAATCAAATTCCCTCTATGGGCAACTGAGGCTCTACCCCATCAGGGAATTTTGGAGACCTTGTAAAACATGACTAAGAGTGACCCTACCTAGAGGGTAAGGAAGCTGGGGGTTTAATCCTGAGGGATACTCCTGGAAGTGTTAATTCTTGGCAATTCTGACTTGCCCCATGTAGAAGCAGAGAGAAAATTTTCAGATGGAGAGTTGCAGGTACTCATAGAAGAACTTGGCAAGGACTGGAAGGATGGGTGCTGAGGGTGTATGGGTGGGACAACAACCAAGTGGTATTGAGCTGTGTGGATGAAGCTGGGGAGAAAACTTTCTATGCCTCAGTTTTTTCACTTATAAAATGACTGGCATCTAGCTAATAAGCTCTTGTGATGATTAAATAATACTGAAGCATGCAAACAGAGCATGTTGGTGGTCTATTACTATATAGCAAACCACCCCTAACAACAATCATTATTTGCTGTATCCTAGAGTTTGTGTGGAGAATTCAGAAGGAACACAGTTGGAACAGATTTTCTCTACTTCGTGATGTCCTGTGCCTCAGAAGACTTCCTCTAAGTGCTAGTATTTTTGAAAGCTTGACCAGGTCATAAGCCTCCATTTCAAAGAGGCTCACACACCTGGCTGGCAAGTTGGTGCTGGCTGTAGGTAGAAAGTTTCAGTTCCTCTGCACACAGGCCTGTCCTCAGGACGGCTTGAACATCCTCACAACAGGGCAGCTGGCTTCCCCCAGAGCAAGCTACCCAAAAGGCCAAGGCAGAAGTTTGATGTCTTTTATGACCTGCCCTCAGCAGTCACATATCATCCCTTTTGTACTATTCTCCTGGTCACATGGCTCAGCTCTGGTTCATCCTGTGAAGGGAGGACCTGAGGGGATGGGTACAAGGAAACAAGGACATCAGGGGCTATTTTAGAGGCTGGCATGTAGTAAGAGCTCAATAATGTGAGCTATGATTTTTATTCTAAGAACAAAAGAGCTCAATAATGTGAGCTATGATTTTTATTCTAAGAACAAAAGAAAGCTCCTGGGTGAAGACCTAACTCTGGGGAGGCAGGGAACCAAGAGCCAATTTTCCCACCTGGCACCCGCTGCGCTTGTCTCCTCCCAGCCACGTCTCCCTGGAGGTAGAAGCTTAGTCTCTGCTTGATGAAAAGTCTCATCTTTAACATTCCCTGGAGCCAGGCAGGTGGCTCTTGGCTTTCAACAAGCATCTCAGCAGGCAGAGTAAACAGAGGGTGTGGAGATATCGGTAACCCTGTAATTAAGCAGACAAAGGTGCTAACTACAACCCTGGAGCCCCAACTGTCCTCCAAGGGGTCATTAGGGGTGAGGAGACTCTGTTAACTGGCAATAACTTTGAAAGCAGAGTGTGCCAGGGAGAAGCCGGCCTCCTCGTAGATCACCTACAGACAACCAGGGGCTGACTGTACATCCAGGCTCATTTGTTTTAAGCTGAAAGCTCTGAGCCAAAGCGTCCAGCCTGGGTCTGAATTAATGATGAGCAGGAATGAGGTTTGGCATCGCTTCCCTCACAGTGAGGCAAGCATTTAATGAATTTTTCATGGCTCGCTCTCAGTGCCATTTTCTGTGCCAGATCCCCAGACCACAGAAGCTTTGGAAGCAAGTGCGCCTCCCATGGGCGTATATACTTCAAGGGGTGAGGTGGGGTAGAGGGTGGGAGGCCCTCTGAGGGACTGCTCCATTCACAACCATCTCCCCTAAGCAGCTTGCATCCCCTTGTTCAGTGGCCTTCTCTAACAGGTGGGATCCTGTGGCCCCTCCTACCTCTCGCAGTGATTGGCTTGCAGCAGGCACTTGACTTCCATTGGGCGCCTTAAAGTCCCTTCCTCAGGGGCTTTTGAAGTTAAGAACCAGTGAAAAGAGAGTCATTCTTTCGTGTGTACTCCTGGTGGTGGTGATGGGGTGTCTTTCAGAGAAGGAGGAGAGAAGCTCCTGGAGAGAGAAGGAAAGAATGAAGCAGAAACATAGAAGCAGAAATGAGAGCTGGAAAGACAGTCCGCACTTTCAAAGGTAGTTAAAAGTTCACTCCTGACACCCATGTGCCTTTTCCCCTCTGAGTTCTCAGATATCCGCCTGTATCCTAATAAATTCATATTTTCTGCCTAAACTAGTGTGAGTTGGTTTTCCTGTTACTTTCTGAATAAATGAACTAGTTTGAGAAGTTGTTACATCTTGCTTTTTTTAAAAAAAAAGTAATTGTGGTAGTTAAATAATCACGCAACTGGCCAATGGGCACCTGCTGTCTAGCACAGAGAACTCTACCCAATATTCTGTGATAATCTATATGGGAAAAGAATCTGTTTTGTTTTGCTTTTTTTGTCTTTTCTAGGGTCGCATCCATGACATATGGAGATTCCCAGGCAAGGAGTCTAATCGGAGCTGTAGCCACAGGCATATGCCAGAGCCACAACAACGCAGGATCTGAGCCGCGTCTGCAACCTACACCACAGCTCATGGCAACGCCGGATTCTTAACCCACTGAGTGAGGCCAGTGATCGAACCCACAAACTCATGGTTCCTAGTCGGATTTGCTAACCACTGAGCCACGATGGGAACTCCGGGAAAAGAATCTGAAAGAGAATGGATTGTGTATGTGCAAAACTGAATCACTGTGTTGTACAACAGAAATTATCACAGCATTGCAAATCAACTAAACTTCAATAAAACTTTTAAAAATGCAAAAAATAAAATGATCACGTGCACACACATGATGCAAAGTGCTTGTCCTTCCTATCCCCAGCACCATTCAAGCTTTGGAGTCTTGATACCAAGGCCTACTGTATAGCACAGGGAACATACTTAATATCTTCTAATAACTTATAATGGTGAAGAATCTGAAAAAGAATATATGTGTATATGTAAGTGAGTCACTTTGCTGTGCACTTGGAACTAACATAACATTGTAACTTAAATGTACTTCAATTGAAACAGAAGACACTACATAAAACCTTCCCATTGGGGCTGTCCCAGTCAGGGTTCCATTCTAGGTATATGAAACAGAGGCAATTTAGTATGAGAACTTGATCCATAGAAGATGGAAGAGGATGAAGGCAGTCAGGGCTTAGTGAGGCAGCCCCAGGGCTGAGCCAGTGCAGGAAGCCCTCAGAGGCTGGGCGGACAGCAGGAGGAAAGGCGCAGAGGAGACACAGGCATTGGGGTCACTTCATGGAAGCTGGAATCACGGCAGTTCTGCTGGTGGGAGCTGCAGCCAGGGAGCGAGCAGAGCGAGAGGCAACAGGTATCACGGAGCGGAGAGTAGTGACAAATACCCTGGCTTTTCCTTCCTATCCCTTTCCAGAATCCCACCAACATCTCCAAACAACTTCTAGGTGGAAATAGCTGAAAGGGGAGTCCGAGAAACACAGAATTCTGAGAGTCAGCCTCCCTGGGATACAGAAGAGAACAGGAAAATGGTGAGGGTACAGACCTGAGGCAAATAGTGTGAGGATGGGCAGAAACACCACACAACATTCACAAAACACAGACACATAGGTCTGACTCCTGTTTTTGGAGCTCATTTCTAACCCCTAGCTGATCCCCATTCTCACTCACCATTTATAGGATCTTAGATAGAAGAGGGCCAGACTGCAATGCTAATGAAGGGAAGGTGAGAAAAGGACAGCTGCTTACAGACCCTCCAGAACTGTCACTTGTATGACAGGATCTATCTTAGGAGCCTTACCTTATTTAGATGCTCACCTCATTTAGAATAAGGCTTTGCTTCTCCCTGTTTCACAGCTAGACAAATTGAGGACAATCCTGGATGACACTGAGGCATGTGATTTTGGGCACCAAACCACAGAAATCAGTCCCTGGGAAGAGGAGCTCTTTGGTTTCATTGGGCATTCGCTTTCTTCAAGATTTAAACTGAGCTCAAAATGAATTTTATTTTGACAGTTAGGGTCCTAACCAATGTCTCTAATCTTAGCACCCATATTTATATCATGACAAATGTATATGACAGAGGACAAGGCTGATAGTATTAGAGGCACAATATATGGCCAGAGGCTGGTTATAGTTGGTAAAACAAGTCACACAAACAATCGTGCATCACACATTCCCTCCTTACTTTCCCCTGCCCATCTCCCTACACTCTCCCACAGAGCCTGAAATATTAGATGGATCGTGGTTGATGTTATTAATTACAGGATGTATTTTATAGCTATTGCTCGCTCCAAGTTCTTAGAGTTGAAGAACTCTGATGGCTGTTCATGTCATCGGTTGTGGTTGGAGTCCCCGGGGAACTGTGATGTATTGGTTTTGTGGCCTTTGCTTCAAATTCCTCCTGTAAACAGAGGTCTGGGTTAATTGCATATGGTGGAGCTGGATGTGGGATTGGTATTAATTTCAGCCAATCTTATTTCTAACCACTCCCCTGACATGCATCCTCTCTCTTACTTGGGCTGATGTTACTGTGATTATTAAACTCACCATCCCATCCTTATTTCTTACTTTCATCAAGGCCATTCCTTCAACATGGCATACTCTTCCCATTTTTCTCTGTAAGTTTTATCCTTCAAGGTTCAGCCAGAATCCACACCCTCCACGGAACTTCCTCAAGAGAACCCCATGACGTAAGAGCATGGGTTCACGTAGCACATATAGAATCATTCTTACCATTAGCAAGAGATCTTTATTGAGGGACTAATATATACAATGCCTAGTGCCAGGCATTGGAGGGGGGTCCAAATTATCGTGAACCACAGTCCCTACCTTCATGTGTTTACAACCTATTCAAGGAAGTAAAACATTCATTCATTTATTTTATTTTATTTTTTGTCTTTTTTTTAGCTATTTTTTGGGCCGCTCCCATGGCATATGGAGGTTCCCAGGCTAGGGGTTGAATTGGAGCTGTAGCCACCGGCCTACGCCAGAGCCACAGCAACGCGGGATCCGAGCCGCGTTAACCCACTGAGCAAGGGCAGGGAACCGCAACCTCATGATTCCTAGTCGGATTCGTTAACCACTGCGCCACGACGGGAACTCCTCATTCATTTATAATTTAAGAATCAAGTAGCTACTAACTGTAGGTATAATATTAGGCAGACACAAGAAGAGATATTCATAAATATATGTGTATCGACATGAAATATTGAGCAACAGCACAAAAACACACAAATGCTAGTGACAAGTTAGATCACTAGCCAGCAAGAGTCTGTTTGTTCAAAAATGAGAGACAGAACTGGGTCTGGAACCCAGCCCTACCACCTAGAACTGTGTGACCTCAGGAGAGACACTTCATTAGGGATGAAATGCACATTTGAGTAGGTCTTGCCCTGTCATTAATGCCTGACATAGAAGGTATGTGAGGGCTGAAATCAACCCACATCCTGCTCACCAAGCTGAGCTCTCTGCTCTGAAGCTCCAACAGCCTCGAGGAAGGAATGCCCTTGAATAATTCATCTGTGGAGTAAGTGCCATTTTGAAACATATCCTCCAAGATGATGCTTGATTTTTAATTCACATGAGGTTCCGTAAGATTTAACTGGATCCCTGACTTAACCTCTCTGAGTCTCCATTTCCTTATTTACAAAATGACACTAACAGCACCTACTTTAAAACTTGTTGGTAGAACTACCATATGATCCAACAATCCCATTGCTAGGCATCTATCCAGGGAAAACGATAACTGGAAAAGGTGTGTGCACCACGATGTTCATTGCAGCACTATTTACAACAGCCAGTACACGGAAACAACCTAACTGTCCATCAACAGAGGAGTGGATAAAGAATATGTGGTACATACACACAATGGAATATTACTCCGCCATTAAAAAGAAGGAAAAATACCATTTGCAGCAACATGGATGGATGTAGAAACTATCACACTAAGTGAAATTAGTCAGGCAGTGAAAGACAGACATAAATATGATATCAACTATATATGGAATCTAAAAAAAAAAAAAGGATACAAATGAACTCACTTGCAGAGCAGACTCACAGAATTTGAAAAACTTATGGTTACCACAGGGGACAGGTAGTTGGGTGGGATGGATGGACTGGGGGTGTGGGATTGGCATATGTACACTAAGGTATATGAAATGATTGGCCAACAGGCATCTGCTGTATAACACAGAGAAGTCTACCCAGTATTCTGTAATAATCTATGGGGAAAAGAATTCTGAGAGAGAATGGATGTGTATATGTACGACTGAATCACTTTGTTGTACAGCAGAAATGATCACAACCTTGTAAATCAACTATACCTCAATGAAACTTAAAACTCATTGGCAGGATTAAATGAGATATATGACGTGATTTATGATCATTAGTCTTGGGTTGCAAGGGAAAGAAATTCAAATTAAGTTGCAAAAAAACTGAAAGACTTATGGTTTATGTTGCGGGGAAGGGCACAGAAGAATCCTCAGAGGGAGAAGGAAAGGTTGCAGGGCCAGGGTCTCAGACTAAAAATCGGGCTTGTCAGTCAGGGTTCAGGAAACCAAAACCACTCCAGGCATTTCAAGCAGAAAAGAATTGAATATAGGCATTAGGAGCCTATACTATGAACGGAAGGGCTGGAGAAGCAGATGTCCAGGGGAACAGCTGAGCTATGGATTTCTAGGGCCAGGGTTCAGGCAGCCTCAGTATATGCCACCCCTGCTGCCACCACCACTGTCACCCATGCCCCCATGAAGCTGTGGACGAGACTCAGAACATTCACCACATAAAGAAATCCTATGAATGAAAGCACTTTGACTCTGGCAGTCTCTGGAGAGGGAAGCAATTGGCATTGTGAAGCCTCCTCTCCTGGGCAGAGCTGTAAGAAAGGTCTACCTTGGGAATCCATAGGAATTCTCCAGCCCACCAGCTGCCAGAAGCAGCCTTTTACAGGAGTCTTAAGGCTACAAGCCGTGACATGGAGATGGCACCTGCATTTTTACCTGGGGGCCTCTCCAAGTAGTGGAAGAATGTCACCTTACCCCCAGGCAGCTCAGCAGTGTTCCCCACACCTTGGAGTCACCCCCAAAGTCTGCAGGGGCACTAGAGGTAGAGTCCATGAGTAATGATCAGAACACAAAGATGAACTGGGTGACCTGGTGGCTGGTAGAGCAGGAACCAAGAGTGCAGGAAAATGGGAAGAGCTCAGGCAGGACAATCAACCTGTTGTGTTATAACAACCTGACCATAAGAAATTTATTTAAAAACCCTCTGAGCTTCAGTAAACTCAGCCATAAAATGGGGGTAACAGTAACAGCAGCAGCCACAGGGACTGCTAAGAGGCAGAAGTGAAATCAGGGAAAAGGGAAGCTGTCAAGAGGCACATCCATGTGCCAGGGACCTGCCCTGCAATAGACACTCTCTGTAAGTTGGTGATGATGAAATCTCTCAGGAGTAGTGGCGAGGGCTCACTACTAGATCCTGGGGGCATGGATGCCCACCAGTGATCCACAGTGAGGGTCTGGCCACCACCTAACCGGGAAGGTCTATCTGAGTGGATAGCACAGGCTAACCTGCCTGCTAATACAGTGAGAGGCAGAGAGAGATGGCTAGACTGACAGAGAGACAGAAAAAGAGACAGAAGTAGAGAAACCCAGGCCAGCTCTTTCCTGCCTGCAGTTGCTACCTAACCTCTTAGGAGCATCTCTCAGATGGTCTGGCTGCTAAATCACCAGCACTGCAGTAATTGAAACAGAAAATCATGCTCGGCAGAACCACCTTGCAACGCCACCATTAGCATCTGCGGTTTTTCATTGCAAACCAGGGAGATAATATGCCTCTTTATGTGTTCACAGGCACAGTCAGATATATATCTTTACCAATATTTCAACAGGGACTGGGCTCTTCCTGCTTTTTCCTTTCACGGGTGATATGTAGGGCTGTTCATTCAGGGAACCCAAAAGGAACTGTAAACTCTTCCACATTATCTGAGGCTGCCCAGCTCTGTGCTGATGGGAAAGTCTCATTTGCTTCCCTCCTCCCTCTTTCCTCTACCATAAATGAGTGTGCCTTGGTACAAGGGAGAAAGAACTGGAACACGTCATCACACAAATCCGTAACTAAACACTGCAAGATGTGCTCAAATTTAGCAAACTGTGCCTCCAGGGCAATCGGGTATCTTTAGAGGGAAAAAGCAAGACAGAATTGAAGAAAATGCTCAGAATGAAATGAAGAGGGCTGTGTAGAAGCAGAGGAAAATATTCTAGAGAAGAGAAACAGTAGGTGCAGAGGCCCTGGGGCACGAGGGAGCTTAGCCTGAGTAGGATGAGCCGAGAGGAGGCTGGTGTGAGGAGAGGGCAGTAGAGGAGCGGGGATGGTGGAGAGGCAGTGTGACTGTCACATTTTAAAAGCAGCTGGTGGGGTGGAGGGGGGATTTTCCTGTACACTCTGTTAGGATCATCATAACGCCAGGGTCTGATTGTGCTGATTCTTTGCCCCTTATTTCCTAATGCTCTTCATTACCCATTACATTGATTTTCAGGGTGAGGCTGTTATGAAAATACAGAGGATGTGTTTGGTTGTCGCAGAGATGGAGAAGAGTGATTGGCATTTGGTATAGTTGAGGTATGGTGACAGGTGTCACACGTCCTAGAATATGTGGAATCACTCCACAAAATGGATTTTTATCCCACATTTCACCCAGTTTTTGAGGGGACTTCATGTAGGTAAAAGACCAGTTTTGAGTTATCTGAGTTGTTGTGTTTTTTTAATTTTAATTTTTTTGTCTTTTTAGGGCTGCACCTGCGGCATATGGAAGTTCCCAGGCTAGGGGTCCAATTGGAGCTACAGCTGCTGGCCTAGATCTAGATGCTAGATCTGAGCTGCATCTGTGACCTACATCACAGCTCATGGCAACGCTATACCCTTAATCCACTGAGTGGGGCCAGGGATCAAACTTGTGTCCTTATGGGTACTAGTTGGATTTGTTACCACCTAGCCACAAGGGGAACTCCTCAGCTGTAGTGGTTTTAATACACATCTGCAAATTCATTGCCATGCCTCCCCTCAAAGTATTCCCCTTCCTTTGATCATGAACCAGACTTAGTGACTCTCTTCAACTGAAAAGAAGGTGGCAAGAAGAATGCTATGTGACCTCTGAGGATGGATTATAAAAAGCATAGCTTCTGTCTTTCCCTCTGTTTCTTGGATCACTCACTTGGGGGGAAGCCAAATGCCATGTTGTGAGGACACTCAAGCAGCCCTGTGTGTGAAAATTTGCACAGGGAGGAACAGAGGCCCCCTGCCAACAGCTGGCACAACCTGCCAGTCTTGTGGTGAGCCATCTAAGAAGTGGACCTTGTAGCTCCAGCCAAGCCTCCAAATGATTCTAGACCTCAGCCTTAAAGTTTGCCAGCCAAGGCCCCAGACATCATGGAGTAGAGACAGGCTAGCCTTGCTATACCCTGTCTGAATTTCTAACTCTCTGAAACTATGAAAGATAATGAATGCTTATTATTCTTTTCAGCCACTAAGTATTGGGGATAATGTCATATTGCACAAAATAACTTCTATTACTCCACCTACATACCAGCACAAAATTTTTTTTGCATGGTTTTAACATATACTAAATTTCCTAGAAATGCAACTACTGTGTAAACCATGGGATAGTTGTACTTGTTTTGCTTGACCTTTTTTTCAAAAGTTGTTCTCCACCTGAAAAATAACAACACCAATAACAAGTCCCTTCAAAGTATTTGAATCACCAAGCAGACAGCTGTAACAGTCTATGTTTACAGAAGCTGCATCCACAGTGATTCCTTATAAATTGGAATATTCAGCTCATTATTGCTTTATATCCAAACTTTTCCCTAAGTTGCATTCATCTGACTACCTTATTATGTTTCTGAGTGAATCCATGCCTGAATATTGGAATTGTAAGTATTGAAAGGGATGTTATAAATAGCATTACTTTTATTTCCCCTGTATATTACAGTTATATCATTAGACTAATTTTTTTTTTTTGAAAATTCTGTGAGTGTAAGTTATGTTTAAAAAGTCCATTTTGGAGTTCCTGTCATAGGTTAGTAGTTAGTGAGCCTAACTAGTATCCATGAGGATGAGAGTTTGATTCCTGGTCTTGCTCAGTGTGTTAAGGATCCGGTGTTACCTGTGAGCTGTGGTGTAGGTCGCAGACTTGGCTCAGATATCATGTTGCTGTGGCTGTGTTGAAGGCTGGCAGCTACAGCTCTGATTCAACCCTTAGCCTGGGAACCTCCATATGTCTTGGGTCCAGACATAAAAAGACAAAAAAAAAAAAGTCAGTTTCATTTCAGGGTCATAAAGCAGCATTACAAAATATCTCTGAGGAGGGAGTTCCCATCGTGGCTCAGCAGTAACAAAATGAAACCTCATAGACTATGATCTATGAGGACGTGGGTTTCATCCCCAGCCTTGCTCAGTGGGTTAAGGATCCAGCATTGCCATGAGCTATGGTGTAGGTTGCAGAAGTAGCTTGGATCCCACGTTGCTGTGGCAGTGTTGCCACAGTTGCATAGGCCGGCAGGCGTAGCTCTGATTTGACCCCTAGCCTGGGAACTTCCACATGCCTCGGGTGCAGCCCTGAAAAGAAAAAAAAAAAAAAAGTGATGAAGAAGAAGGTGAGACTTTGGGACAACTACTAGAGAAAATTTTAGCGACTTAAGAAATGAAGATCAATTTTTCTCTGACCCTTGAGACCCTTGGCAATCTTCCGGCATTCTTTCCCACTGTTTCATTACCTGAGCCCTTTTCTCTAGTCAAACTGAGCATTCTCACTGTTCTCCAAACAGATGACACCCTTCTGTTTTCCCCTGCACTATGTCCTTACCTTGCATTCCCTCTTTTCTTACCTGTATTTTAAAGTCCTACTCCTTCCTGACTTAAAAGTTCATTCAACAAGTGGTGACAGGACACCTCTCTGGGCCAGACCTGTGTGTGCACTGGGGCTTGCAATGAATGACACAGGTGACTTAAGGTTTCCCCTGAGGCTTCAGCCTGTCCAGGCAGCAGAACTTGTGCCATTACAGGAACATGGTTATGGGAAAGGCTCAATGCCCATGGAGAGTAAGCATTGAGGGGATTTTATATATGAGAAAAACAATAAAAAACCAAAGCAAAACAAACAAAAAATCTCTTTGAGTCCTCCACACTATAGTGGTTTTTAAAATACATTACCCAGAGCAGAGTGGTCCCCACCTAGCCCTGCAGGAAGTACCAAGCAGGCTGGGATGCCATGCTGTGCCCAAGTCCTTCCTCCTTCCAGCCTGCACATCTCCTGGCCTTTGAATGTTTTCTCTGTGTGTACTTGTCTGCTCTCTACACACTGGGTGGGTGGTACGGGCTCTGCGAAGGGGCAAGCCCCATCCCTTATCCCTTGAAGCTTCTTTCCTGGAGAGGCCTGCAAAACTCTAGAACTAGATCAGCTTTCTCTCTGGCAGCTGCAGTATGCTAAAGCTGGTGACAGGAGAGAGAACACAGAGTCCGTGGCATCTGGTTGCATTTTAAGAAGACCAGTGACTACGGACCACAATGAGCAAAGCAGCCTCTGCCTGCAGAGCTTGTCCGGGGCCTGGGTGTCCTCTGCCAGCACCCTGGCTGATTTATGCAGCCCTTCTCTCAGTGCATACTTACTCTGCTTTCCTCCTTTCTGACCAGACTTTGAAAACACACACACCCCAGGAACACATACAAACCACCCCCAGGATAAGCCTTTTCTGAAGGGACCCCAAAACAAGTTCTCAATTGCAGCAGCCCAGAGAAGATGCTGCTGAATTTTCAAAACCAAACTGCAAGGAAGTTTTTTCTTCTCAGGGAAGAAAAAAACAAGCAAAGAGAAAGTCCTGGCCCACCCTACCCCACCCTCCCACAGTTCTTTCCAGAGTGGCCTGGAATTTGAAGGGGAGCCAGAGGGAATGGCGGCTTCTTACCACTTGAGGGCACTCTGGAATCCTGAGACCAGGAGGGTCCTTTTTTACAGAAAATGCAATCCCAGTTAGCCATCAGCAGACAATCTGGAAATCCATCCTCTAAAAGACAGTAAGGACAGATGACGAATCAGTTGCATGATGAGGGCTGGGGATGAGGCAGGACAGAGGTTAGAAGAGGCACAAGTGAGCGAAAGGGCTTGAAGTACAACTGCCGATGAAAAATAATGAGCCTGACTTTTGCTTGCTGGTATTCAGGAGAAAAAGGGTTTGGTTAACCCAGTGGTTCTCAACCAGGTGATTTTTGTCTCCTCTCACAGGGAGCTTAGCAGTGCCTTGGAGACATATTTGATTCTCACAGCTGGGTTGGTGGTGGTGATGGTAGTGTTACTTCCATCTAGAGAGTAGAAGCCAGGAATTCTGTTCATTAAAATCATGCTATGATGGACAGAATGCCACCCATCACACATGCCAGACAAAGAATGATATAGTGCAAAATGCCCAGGTTAGGACCCCTGAGTTAACCTAAGAGCCATGTTCAGGTCTGCCTGCTCAAGTGACAGGAATCCCACATTCTAGTTTCATCCACAGTTTCTAGTTTATGTGGAATTGATTTTTTTTTTTCCTAAGAAGTGGTCTTATTTGTGGGACTTCAAGGCCTCTTTAAGGAGAGAGAACTCAAAGCCTCTGGCCAAGACAAGAATCACCAGACCCTTATCATCCCCCCACCCCCGTCTCATTGTAAAGCCCCCTCCATAACTTGAGCAACCTGCCCTACTCCTTCCTGCCCCTCTACAAGAAAGGTGCATGGCCCACTCATCACTTTGCCCCTATAGGGGCCTTATATGCCCCCAAACAACCAACAAGTGTATTGTAAGATCCCTCTTTCCCCAACCAATGATCAGGTCAGCAGGTGACTCACAAGACCTCTCCTCTCACCCTGGGCTATAAAAACAGACATGACCATACACTCGGGGCCAGCTCTCCCTGATTATCAGGAGCTGTCCCACCATGCTAGCAGCATCTCTTATCTCAATAAACTCATCTTTCTTTTCACCCCACTATGAACCTGGAAAATTCATTTTCTGACCCACGTGCACAGACCACGACATGGTTTTGCAGAGCTTTCATGGTTCACAAGGGAAGAGAAAATCAACCTGGGACCTTCACTGCAATTCCTCTCTTCCCTTGTGCTCTGTTGGGTTTCCCTGGGAGCAGACACAGAGACAAGGATTGAGCACCAGTAGTTGTTCTGGAAAGGAACTGCAGGAAACACTCCTAGAGGCATGAGGTGAGAAACAGGGAAGGAAAAGGTGCCAGTATAAGGTGTGCTCTAAAGTAAATTACCACAGTGGGCAACAGGAGTGGGATCCCACTGGGGAGTCTGGACCCAGGTGTAGAAAATGCACTTCACATTCCCCCTATAGAAGAGGCGAGGGAGCCAGCCACTTATCTTCATACTCAGGCTGAGGGCTGCTGGGTGGGGGAGATGTTGGGTGCTCCTTCTCTGGCATTGAAGCCTGCCTTGCTATCAGCCCCAACTGCAGAGAAAGTCTTCAGGCAGGGATGTGCCCATGCCAGCCCGCATGCTACAGGCAAGACCAGATGGTATCAGCTACCCCATCCCTCCATTTTCATTTTCCTAAAGTTGTCAGAAGTCTCATGCATGGCTGTTAGTGCTCTATTTGAGGGCCACAACTCCCTTTTTGACTGTGTTGTAATACACAGCAGTCCCTTGATGGAGGATAAGCAGATGTTGTCGGTGCCTCAGTCAAAACTCCCATTTTTTGGTCCCCCAGGAGCCACTGCAGCATTAAGCAGGAGCGAGCCAGACCACAGAGTCCAGGGAGCAGAGGAGGACTTACCCAGAAGCTAAGGAAATGTCAGCCTCCGGGCCTCTTTGGGTTCACAGGCCTTTGTGAGGTCCTGGCAGCTAATGGAGCTCCACAGTCCTCCAATTTAGTGTCAGCCCACATTTCATGTGTGTATGGATCAATTTCCCAGGAACTTGTGAAAAGGCAGATTCTGATTCAGTGGGTTCAAGTGGAGGCTTGCAATTCTGCACTTTGATCAGGCTCCCAGGCAATGCTCTTGCTGCTGGTCCAGGAGTGGAGTGGAGGACAGGTTATAACCAGCAAGTGCTCGTATGTAAACACTTCCACAGAGGCATTCCTGGGCAATTGCCTAATGAGGTCTCAGAAGGGGACTGTGACTATAAAGCTCCTTTTCACATTCTGTATAAACTTTTATCCCTAGTTTTCTAATTTTTTTCTTTTTCTTTTTCTTTTGTCTTTCTCTCCTTTTTTTAGGGCCACACCTGCGACATATGGAGGGTCCCAGGCTGGGGGTCCAATCAGAGCTGTAGCCGCCAGCCTACACCAGGGCCATAGCAACACGGGATCCGAGCCGTGTCTGCAACCTACACTACAGGTTAGGGCAACGCCAGATCCTTAACCCACTGAGTAAGGCCAGGGATCGAACCTGTGTCCTCATGGATGCCTGTTAGGTTCGTTAACTGCTGAGCCATGACGGGAACTCCCTAATTTTTTTCTTAAAGGATCCTACCTCTACCACCTTCCCCACCACTTGATAAGCCTCTGGTCTCATGAAAGTTGGATCTTCCTTGAGAGTGTTTGAGAGGGCTAGGATCTAGATTGGACCGTCTGGGCCCCGTGCATTTTGATTTGTACAGGAGTTCTAGAACTCTTAGCTGCCATTTCCTGCCTCAATGCAGCTTTCTAAATTAGAGATTCAGTAAAGCAGAGGAGGAAGGGAGATAATTGTGGAAAGGCACCTCATGGTAGGTTAGGTAGTAGGTGGTGTGAAACCTGCATGCAACTCAGGCCAATGAATTGAGTATGGAAGAATATGACTGTTCAGACTATTTCCCTCCCTCCCTCCCTCCTTCCCTCCTTCCCTTCCTTCAGCAAATCTTTCCTGAGCATCTTAGTGTATGTAAGGCATTGTTCTAAGTTCTGGGTATAAGCTATTAAATGAAAGACACAAAAGTCATTGCATTCAGGGAAGTGACACTTTAGAAAAAGGACATTGTGTGTTAATGTTTTCATGTGTTTGGAGACTTTGCAGAAAAGAAGTGAAAAATCCAAAGAGGCAGTTAGGTCTGGGGGCTTATATACCACTTTAACAAAGGGTAACAAATTTTGCGAAAGTGACTAGACAAAGGTAAAAAGGGGGTTTTGGCTTGGCAGGGGTGGGTATGTGAGGGAAGGTGATAAGGAAATGTATGGAAGAAATGAATGGTAGATGAGAGACCTTAGGCAGACACCTTTCAATGCCATCTCTGGAGATAAGAGTTCTTCCCTTCCTGGTGCAGGATCAAGGGGTGGGGGTAGGGGGGAATTTTAGACATGGAAATCTGCTTTATAAAAAGGGAAATTCATATTCTGCTTTTAGGAATGTGGGGGAGGCCAAAGAACTCTTTCTGGGTCTGTAGTTTCTCATTTGCCTTCATTTTTTTTTTCTTTTTACAACTGCAAACGCAGCATATGGAAGTTCCCGGGCTAGGGATCGAAGCAGAGCTGCAGCTGCAGGCCTAAAACACAGCCAGAGCAATACCAGATCTGAGCCTCATCCATAACCTATGCTGCAGCTTGCAGCAACACTTGGTTCTTAACCCACAGGGTGAGGCCAGGGATCAAACCCACATCCTCATGGACACTCTGTTGGGTTCTTAACCTGCTGAGACATGATGGGAACTCTCATTTACCTTCAGATCAAAATAATATTGATGCCAGAGTGGTATCTGGGGGTGCTATATTCTGACTCCCATCAACAAAAAGTAAGTCATAAGTTAGAAGATGACAAAAAATAAAGCTGAGGTAGGGGCACCAGATGGGCGGGAGTGGTGAAGTTGCCTTTGAGAGTGATCAGGGAAGACCTCACTTGGAAGGTGACAGTTTGACTCAAGACTTGAATACGGTGAAAGTTTTAATATGGAATTCAATGTTTAATTAATTTTGCTTAATTGAATTTTAATTTAATAGAGAAATATAATCTTTTGGTGGTTTCTTTTCTTTTTCTTTGCTGCCCTGAAGGATGGAATGCAAAGAAATTTCACTCTCCTCAGAAGATTAAACTGCCCAGGAGGAAAGAGGAAGTGGTTTCTCAGATGCTCATGAATTCACCATCATGGGTTATTTATCAAAAGATGAGAGAGAAGTGTCTTAGAGAGACCAGAGGGAATGGGGGGGATTTTCCCTAGATGAAGGAGGTCTAAAACAAGGAGAAGGAAAGTTTGGGAGCCTCCAAGGAGGAGTGGGGAGTGAAGTTTTCCCTTGCTGGCTTCTTGCTTCAGTTTCAGAGAACACGGGCAGGTCTACAAACTCACAGATGGCTGCAATCACAATTGTCCAGAATGGCTGGGAAAGCCTTTTATGCAGGTATAGAAGATCATTCTCTGTCCCTTTACCAGGGTAGAAGGTACACTTTTCCTGGTGGGTTATCTGATTTCTTTATGAGCTACTTCCAGACTCCGTGCATTGTAGGGATGAAGTAAAATTCACATTTTATGGCAGAACAAGAAAAATTTTAATGTAAAAAACTTCTCTGCCCTTTGGCCTCCTCTCTCCCCTCCTTGCATTGTGTTTCTGCATTATGCATTGACAAACTTCCCCAATGGCAGAAATACCTGCTCAACCATAACAAGGAAGGGCCACAACAAGACAACTCCTTGAAAGATGACCTTCTTTCTTGACCTTGGAAAAGCCCGTGATGACCCATGACCTACTACTTGCTAGATTGTAGAAACTGTTAATAATATGTCATTTAATGTGCAGCCCTGTCTCAAAAACTTATATAAATGTGCTTTGACCTCTAGTGGCTGGAACAGTTCTTGGGGCTTTCTGAGAGGCTGTTCCCAGAGTTCTAATCCTCTATTTGGCTTGAATAAAATTTTCCATTTGTTTTTTAGATTTACTGATTAATTTTTTCATTGACATAGGAAACATGACAATGCACGTAAATTTTGTGCTGGGGTGATGCAATTGATCCCTGCCTACCTTTGGAAGAGACAGTGTGGCATCAATAGCAAGCCCATTTTGCCATTTCTTTTTTCTTTTCTTTTCTCTTTTTTTGTCTCTTTAGGGCCGTACCCACGGCATATGGAAGTTCCCAAGCCAGAGGTTGAATAGGAAATAACAGCTGCCAGATCAGAGCCAAGTCTGTGACCTACACCACAGCTCATAGTAATGCCGAGTTCTTAACCCACTGAGCAAGGCCAGGGATCAAACCTGCATCCTCATGGATACTAGCCGGGTTCATTACCACTGAGCCATGACAGGAACTCCCCCATTCTGCCATTTCTGCCTACCTACACATGAGTTTGCTTTTTTTCATTCTTCTTTGAAGTCGCTGAAACAATTTTTTCCCCCTCACTGCTTAGTGAGCTAAATAAAATCTTGGACCTGTGCTCATTTTATGTGTATGAGAATCATGATTTTACTTTAAAAAATTTTTTTCCACCTGTATGTAACCCCACTCATCCCAGTCTTCCAACCGACTGAGCAGTCTCTCCCTTTGGGAGTCCCAAAAACAGTGGAAGAGGCAACTGTTCCCAATTCCTTCTCCTCCTGGGAGCCAATGTTAGAGCTCTAAGAGTCCCGGGTCTTTGTGATGTCCTAGGATTCCCTGCTATGCTCAGGAGGCCCTATTTCCTTATGTAGGACAAGCAGTACAGCCTGGAGTCAAAGGTACAGGATTTGGAATCCAAATACCCACTTTGGATCCAGTGCTACCACTTCCTGGCTGTGTGACTCTGGACAATTTACTCAGTCTCTCTGAGACTTGGTTTCATCATCTGCCCTTTGGGCAGTACTCACAGAAACTGTTCCAAAAATGTTGTGGGCATTAAATCAGCAAGGACCTCTAAAATGCTCAGCATGAAGTCTGGAATTAAATGAGTGTCTGTTTGGTCGCTATTGTTGGACTTATACGTTAAGGTCACTATGCCAAGCATCCTCCACTCTCTGCCCTCATTCATGCTCCACCAATCTCCCCCTGTTCTGGGCCCCAGAAGGCTGATCTTCTTGTCCTCCAGGTTCTGGATGGGCTTCTACCAATTCAACCCATCTTCCCCTCTCTGGAGGTGTCTTGGGTGGGCAGCATCCCTCAAGAATCAAGCTCTTCCCAAGCAGCCATTGCCACTTCCACATCCCCTGTCCTTTCAGGCCTTCAAAGCAATCCTAGCTCTGTGTTCCAGGCCCTGCATGGCTGCATATCCACTGTTGCCCCCCTATACCCTCCCACTCCTTTGTAAACAGTTCCTTTAATAAACATGCCTCAATCACCCACACCAAGAGTGCCATCTGTTGCACCCTGACTGATTCAGTGATTGCCATTTTTAAGGTTCACTCCTCTGTTTATCTCTGTTCTTAAGCGAGTGATGCTCCCCCCAAGCCTCATAGAAACAGAACCTTTGCACCTGTCTCATCTTATCCATAAGCCCTCTGTGGGCAAGCTACCAACACCTGACCCAGAAAGACAACATTCCTGTTCATGGCTGACTTAACTATACACGAAGTCCAGAGAATGATATTAAAATAGGATATTTTTTCTCTTCTCCCTGAACCCTACCTCCAGTGCCCAGGACTCCCTCCTCTGGTCTCCTGTCAGCTTCCCTCCCTCGCTCTGCCCACTGCCCTTGTTTATCTCAGTGCCCAGTGTCCCTGCTCCATCTCAGAGCAAAGACAGAGGGTCCCTGTGGTGGATCATCTGGGGAGGCTCTAAAGCCCATACTTTCTACAGAAAAGAGCATCTTCAACTCTTCCACACTGGTCTCCTGAGAGCTGCCTGACACCGTGTGTTATGAGGTGGATGTTACCAGTTTATTGAATAGTCTGGATTCTGTGAGGCTATAAACTACTGTTGCATTTTCTCTGCTTGCTGCCTTCAGGTGTGCTCTCTCATCTCTCTTAAGGAAACAAATTCCAAGACTTTCTATTCATTTTCAGATTTTAAAAGTCCAGTCCAGGCTTGTCTCAAGTTTCAATTTCCTACCCAAGTGAACTCTCACCTCCTGGTCCCCAGAGCATACCTGGCTTTGACCTTGGGGGGTCTTGGAAAGAAGAGGGAGTGGTCCTTCCTTCAAATCTTCCCCCTCCATCTCTCAGCCTTCCTGCTCTCATGTGTTAGGGATTGAGAGGCTGGCTGGGGAAAAAGGGCTACATGCTTCTAAACTGGAGCTGTTCTTCCTATTTGAGGCTCTCTCTGTGCTTCTCTGGCAATGCCTTCTGCTGGGCTGGCAGCTACCACAGGCTTCCTCCTGGGGAAGATAACCAAGCTGTACAGGAAGCCCTGGGAGAGGGGCCTCCCACCTGCATTTCTCTGACCTGAGACTTACACAGGCTGCAGGGTCTTTGCTACAACTTCCATCAGAGGAGGAATCTCTTTCCTCTCCCTTTGAACCTGGGCTGATAGAATAGAAGGGACAGTCTGGGACTTCTAAGGCTGAGTCATAAGAACCCTTGCAGCTGCCACTGGAATCTCTTGGAACGTTCTCTGGGAAACCTGAGCCACCATGCCAGAAGTCTGACAATTCTGAGATGGCTGTGCTGGCAAGGCGACGGGCATGTGCTCTGATTAACAGTCCCCACTGAGCCCAGCATCCCAGGCTTCCAGCCATCCCAAGTCAACAGACCTGCTTATCCACCAGCTGCACACAACCAAGGACCTCAGGCGATGCCACACGGACAGAGGAATTCTCAGCAGAGCCCTGCCCGAATTCCAGACTCACAAAATCATAGAATAAAATGGCCATGGTTTTAAGCTGTTAAACTTTGGAGTGGCTTATTACACAGCAATAGGTAACCAGAACACCCGCCTCCTGTCTTTGGTGATGGAGGAATTCCTTGGGTGGGTTAGTGGCAAGATGGCCCAAATCGAGCCTTATCTCTTGATGCTCTGTGGTTTCCTTTTACTTCCCATCTCTCTGTTTGACTCTCCTTTCCAATTCTGAGGTGACCCCTCTGGAACTCCTTTCATTGGCTTTGGGGATGAACCCCCATCCCTTCTGTCCTCCCTAGAGAGGGATTGGGGATACAGTAAACTACCCCTATGTTCCTACCAGGAATAGACCACCCCAAAGACCTCAGCCTGATGAGGGTTGTGGGTAGAGGCTTGGGGGCTGCCTGGTGGTGAGTCATCTGCCTCTTAATGAGCCCTATGGGTGAATTAGTGCAGTGACTCTTTGATACCTCTTTGCCTTCAACTTTGTGTCCCAGTCATTAATCTTGACATTAAATAAATACAGTTTTTTTTTCTTTCCCACTTAAAGCTGGAAACTGAGCAATGACAAAGGTGTAAGACAGGTGAAGATCAAAACACCAGCTGTATTTCTGATAAAACTGTATTTCTGATAACCTGCTGCACTGTGCGCAGTAGGTTAAGGATCCAGTGTTGTCTCTGTAGCTGCCTGGGTTTGATCCCTAGCCTGGCTTTGTGGGTTAAGGATCTTCTTCAGCTGGGGTGTAGGTCACAGCTGTGGCTTGGATTATATCCCTGGCCCAGGAATTTCTTTATGCCATGAGTGGCAAAAAAAAAAAAAAGAAAGAAAGAAAAACACACAAAAAGCCAAACACCATCCCCCCCCCCCCCGCAAAAAAAAAAACCAAAAACCCACCAGAAACCCTAGAGCAGATGATGTATTTAGACCTGGCCAAAGGATATGCTAATACCTCATCCCAGAATTTAACGTATTTACTTAGCCCGTCTTGGGCAATCCTGAAAAATCATAGGCCTTTCTCCTCAGAGGCAGGGATTTATTGCTAAAATACCCACGCAGCTGAGAGCAGACCTGAATACATACTTTGTGTAGGCAGGGAGGTCCCCAAGGGGCAGAGACAGGAAAGGGGCTGGGCTACCATGCCCAGTCTGTCCCAAGCTTGACACTCAATTAATTCTTCCTCTTCTAATGAATAAATGAAGGGGCTGAAGGAAGTCAAGATTCTCTTCATTTAGAATAACAATAAAAAAGCATGGTCAAAAACACATGCATAGGGGAGTAAGAATTTTCCCCAGCAGTTAGCTCTTAGGAAACAAGTCCTACCAGGTATCCTGTTACACACAGCTCTATTTCACCACTCTATTCTCTTGGATATCTTTGTTACCTGCCCCAGACCCATGTTCATCATGGCCCACCTGCCGCGTGCCTGGGGAGGCTGCCCCCAGAAGTACACCCTGTGAGTGGGTCTTC
Organism: Phacochoerus africanus; assembly: GCF_016906955.1. Lineage (NCBI taxonomy): Eukaryota > Metazoa > Chordata > Mammalia > Artiodactyla > Suidae > Phacochoerus > Phacochoerus africanus. The sequence continues at coordinate 133,667,370 of NC_062544.1, forward strand.
TGTGCCCTTTGGATTTTGGTTGGGGTTTGGCCAAATGAAGGCACTGGCGGGAGAGTGGAAGATGGGAGGCGAACGAGGTTGGGGTTTCACATCCCCACCTCCCCACCCAGTTCATTGAGGCTTGGCTGTATCCCTCTACCAAAGCCCACAGCTTCCATCAGACAGCCATCTCCATGAGCCACCATCTCTGGGAACCTGAAGCCACTGGCCCCATTTCCCTTCATATCTACAGGAGGTAATGGCTCTGATTTTGCTGGATGTGGAATTTTCTCCCATCTCTTCCTGGCTTAGAGTCTGCCCTTAGTTTTGAAGGGGTGGCTTCACTAAACAGCCCACACATTACCCTGTTGCAGGGAGTCACCTGTTTCCTGCCATACTAAAAACCATCCTGGTTGGGGCAAAGCAAGCACCATTCTCCACACCAGCTCTTATGGGCTCAAAGTTTGTGCCCCTCCCTCCAAATTCCTAGGTGGAAATCCTGTCCCCTGAGGTGACAGTACTTGGAGGTGAGGCCTTTGAGGGAATGATTAGGTCATGAGAGCAGAACCCTCACAATAGGGACTGGCACCTTTATAAAAGAGTTCTCGCTAGGAGTTCTCGCTGTGGCACAGTGGAATCTTGAGAGTGCTGGGACAAAGGATTCATCCCCACCCGGCACAGTGGGTTAAGGATCTGGTGTTGCCACAGCTGTGGTGTAGGTCACAATTGTGGCTTGGATCTGATCCCTGGCCTAAGAACTCCATATGCCGAGGGATGGGGAAAAAAGAAAAAAGTAAGCAAAACCAAAAACAAACAAAATAATAAAATAGGCCCCAGAGAGCTCCCTCTTGCCTCCTGCTACGTGAAGTCACAGTGAGAAGATGGCCATCTATCAAGGAGGAAGAGAATCTGCAGGCACTCCCTTCGTGGACTTCCCAGCCTCTGAACTGTGAGAAATGAATGTGTGCTGTTTAAGCCGCCCAGTCCATGGTGTCTTGTTATAGCAGCATGAATGGACTATAACCAGTGCCTCATGTGAAAGCCCTCAGTGGGTCCTTACACTTTCTCCTGAGCCCTATTGCATATTCCCAAGAAAGAGGTGGACAAAATGAGAATTAAGAATTCATTCCTAGGAGGATTTACTTCCATAATAGGTGCATACATGAGAGGACTCCAAGGGTTTTTTGTTTTGTTTTGTTTTGCGAAGTGAATGAGAGAAAAACATAGTAGTTAGAACCTTGAGCTCTGAAGTCAGACAGCCTGACCTTAATTTCTTTTTTAGGGATGCGCCTGCAGCATGTGGAAGTTCTTGGGCTAGGGGTCAAATTGGAGCTGCAGCTGCTGGCCTACACCACGGCCACAGGAATGCTAGATCCGAGCCGCAACTGCTACCTATACCAGAGCTCACAGCAACAAGGGATCCTTAACCCACTGAGCAAGGCCAGGAATCGAACTTATATCCTCATGAATACTGGTTGGGTTCATTACGGCTGAGCCAAGATGGGAACTCCTTGACCTTAATTTCCAAAATCTTGTGTGGACTTTGACAAGCCCCTTTGCCTCTCTCAACATCAGCCTCCTTATCTGTGTGGGTAACAAGTGACACAAATATGGGGTGAGGTAATAATTGGGTGCAGAGCAAATGCTCATTAAACATGAGCCAGGACTAGTACCTACAAGTGAGCTGACATCAAGTGCCCAGCCAAGAAAGGGAGGGAAGATTAAGTGTTGCCTGGCCCTACTCACCAAGCCAAGGGGTACCAGGCACACTGTCCCAGGCACCTAGAAACTCCCACTAAGTAGTGGCTGTATTGGTTCAAAATACTCTTTTGAAATGTGGCCTTAGAAATTTTTACCAGAAGACTTACAGATAGAAGAATATCCCTTCCATCATCTGTGCCTTCAAAGTTCTTACCTGAGCCCAAACATGGCCAAAGATAAGAAAGAAGAAAGACAGTGACAGATGAGGTACAGCTGCCCCTCAGTGTCTTTGTACATGCATATGTTGGAAGGAGAAGAGTCATTTGATCATTAGAGTTCCTATGTACCTGTTTCTGAGAGCAGGGCACCTGCAGAAGCCCTGCTACAAGCATGGGAGAGGTTCTGAGGCCAAGACTGATGGGTGAGCAACCTTAATTACCCAAGAGCTGTGTTAATGGCCCTTGGGGTATCTTATTGCTATTCTGACACTGGGGAACATGGCATTTTCCCATTAAAATGCCAATTATCCTTGAGCACTTCTGCAAATCCATCAGCTGGAGGCTGCCAGATTGTCGGGTGATGCGGTTTGATGGTTTGAAGGAAACCTATCAGATCAAGGGTATTTGATCTGGTGGCTCAGGATGGTTCAGAGCACTGTCCCAATAAAACACTAAGCTGAGGAGTTCCCACCGTGGCACAGTGGTTAACGAATCTGACTAGGAACCATGAGGTTGCAGGTTTGGTCCCTGTCCTTGCTCAGTGGGTTAACGATGTGGCGTTGCCGTGAGCTGTGGTGTAGGTTGCAGATGCGGCTCAGATCTGTGTTGCTGTGGCTGTGGTGTAGGCTGGTGGCTACGGCTCCAATTAGACCCCTAGCCTGGGAACCTCCATATGCCGCGGGAGTGGCCCAAGAAATAGAAAAAAAAAACAACCCAAAAAACAAACAAAAAAACCCCACTAAGCTGAAAGATCAGAATCTGTTTTCAAGTTGCTAGGGAAGAAGAAGTGTTCAGGAGCTGGGAAGAAGCAAAAAGTCAAGATTTGGAAAAGAACCTCCAAATGGAATTTTCCTTCAGCTGGATAATTGAAAGCACAAGCCCAACAGACAGCATATCTCACTGGGGAAGTCATTTGATTCATCTCATCTAACTAGCAGAAGAGAGGGTCTGCTTGCAAAAAACCCACTTCTCTCCATGGCTTCTCTGCTGGAGATGTGTTGCAACTGAAGTTGCTAATGCTGGAATTTGAAGCCTCAATGAGACGGGCTCTTCCAGGATACCTCTGCCTTGTTTTGCACTGCCTTGAATTTGGCTTATCCAGATTCTTGCTTCTAGAGGAAGTGCTTCTTCAGGGATCATGCCCAAGTACCTGCCATTTCTGGGCAATGTGGTCATAGCTCTCTTTGGTCTTTAACTTCTTGGAACAATGTGTAGACTCAATTATAAATCCAAATGATTGTGGAGTTGAGGATCAAGTGGTTATTTGCTAGTTTTTCTTTGCTCTTACTGGTTTTGTTAGTATGGTAGTGTAGCTAAGGCCATCGAATATGGATCCATATGCTGAACTTTAAACTTCGCCTCTATGACTTAGCAGCCATGTGAACCTGGACAAATTACTTAGCCTCTTTGGACCTCAATTTCCTCCTCAAATGGGAATAATAGTGATGTTGACCAATTATAGTTTTGTGGCTTTATCTGTTAATATCTGAAAAGTCCTGGGACCAATATCTGACCCAGTGCTGATGCTTTTATAGGGAGAGTATTATGATTTGGGTGTCTAAACAGTATCAGAAATGTAATTGTTCTAAAAGAAAAGTTTAAAATGTTTCTATTCCAAAAATTGTGCCTTTTTCATAATGGAAGAAGATGTCACATAATGGGTCATGTAAGGGATGATCCAGGCTTCAATGAGCTTGGGGGTAACCCTGTAGAGGCATAGTTGGTGCCATTCCCATGTCCCCATTACCAAGCCAGAGTGACCATCACCCAGCTGTGACATCACTACCAACACCTTTCAGAACTTTTCATCTTGCCACAAACAAAGACTTTGTACTCATTAAACAGTAATGCCTTGTTTTCCCTTCCCCCAGTCCCTAGACACCACTATTATACTTTGATCCTTATGAATTTGACTACTCAAAGTATCTCATATAAGTACAATCATACAGTATTTGTTTTTTTCTGAGTCTGGCTTATTTCACTCGGCCTGATAACTGCCTCGTGTAAGATCCTTTCTTCTGCCCTAGCCCCCCTCTAATCCACTCTGCACAGGAGAGACCCAGCCACACCTCAAAAATGCAAATCAGGCTGTATCGCTCTTCTGGAGACCTACTCTTCCCCAGGGCTTGCCCATGAAGCTCTGGCCACACCGACCTTCAGGAAGGGTCCTGCACACGTCAAGCTTCTCAGGGCATTTTGCTGTCACCTCTGTCTGCAACATTCATCTCTGGCTCTTTGAGATGCTGCCTTTTAAAATATGTCCCAGATTCTTTAATACTCCTATCTTCAAAAGGTGGAAGCTTGTGATCCTCCTTCTGAATGTGTTCTGTGACCCACCTGTAATAAACTGAATATGGCAGATGTGACGGTATGTGACTTCTAAGACTAGACCATCGAAGATGCTACAGCTTTCTCCTTATTCTCTCCCTGGATCACTCAGGGTGATTCCTGGTATCACTCTGGCTTGCGGGGGCAGCCAACTGCCATGACATGAGGATGCTCAAGCTTCCCTAATGAGAGGCCCATGAGGTGAGGGACTAAGGCCACCAGTCAATAGCCATGGTGGTTTTCCAACAGCCACAGGTGTGAATGGGATGGTGTGATGGCTTTGCAATGTGTCAACTTGACTAAGTACGGAATCCTCCTGGTATATTTCCAGGTAGGGTGAGCCACAAGGGATATTCTCTGAGATTTGGAGGGTAGATGCGAGCAGCAGCAATTTCGTATCACGTGTGCTTTGTGGTTGGTCTGCTGACTCACCTTGCTGATGTGAAGTAGGGCCTAGGAAGGTGGGTGTGTTTAGATGTGTCTCAAAGGGCCCCAGCTTCTATAGGATGCCCTCATCAACAAGGATGAAGACAAGTTCCAGTCTGTCCTTGTGTGGCTCTGGCTTGTGCTTATAGGGTTTCAGCCTGCTTGTGATCATCCATCTTGACTACTGCTCTTTGGATTTCGAGCCCTGGCATCAGACATGTGGGGAGCCTGACATAACACCCTGATAGATCTCTTTCCTGCTGGCTCTGCTTGTCTGGTTGAGTTCTGTCCGATACACTGCACAATCTTGGAAGCTATTCTGTCAGCCCCGGCCAGGTCTTCAGAGGACTGCAGCCCCAGCCAACATCTTAACTAAAACCTCTTGAGAAACTGAGCCAGAATTACTGACTAAGCTACTCTCAAATTCCTGACCCAAATAAACTATGGGATCATAAATAAATGCTCATGATTTTAAGCATGAATTTGGGGGCAGTTTTTATGCAGTAATAGACAAATTAAACACTCCATCACAGACACCCTTCTGAATCACAGCACTTTTCTCCTGCTTCATTTATATTTTCTTTTCACAGCCATACTGTGGCATATGGAAGTTCCCAGGCTAGGGGTTGAATTAGAGCTGCAGGTACAGGCCTATGCCACAGCCACAACAACTCAGGATCTAAGCCACCTCTGTGACCTATGCTGCAGCTTATGGCAATGCCACATCCTTAACTCACTGATCGAGGCCAGGGACTGAACCCGCATCCACATGGACACTACACTGGGCTCTTAACCCACTGAGCCACAATGGGAGCTCCTACTGTTGCTTTATTTTTGATTTGAGCAGTCTGTTTATTCATTTTGAAACATTTATCACAGCCTGCTATTATTTAATGGATTTATATACTTGTTTTTTTCTTATCTGCTTTCCCATTGGAATGTCAATCTCAAGAGGGCAGGAACCTTTGCTTTTTTTGTCCACCTATGTCCCCAATATCTAGCCAATCTAACTCTACTGCTTGCCAGCCATGAGGCTTTGGGAAAATTGTTTTCAGTGCCCAAATTTCTTCAGCCATCAAATGAGATAATGACAAATGTACCTATCTTGTTGGACTGATGTGAGTCTAAAATGAATGAATGCTTATCAAGTGTGTTAAACATTGTCTTATGTATGGTAAATATTTGGGAAGCCTAAGCTCCTAGTATTTTAATATTATGGTAGGAACTCAATAACTATCTACTGAGGGACTAAATGAAGGAATTCATTGATCTCTTTGTCCCATAATCTTAAGCATCCAAGACATACTGAGGAAGTCCCAAAGGCCTCTAGACAGCTAAAACGGATGTCCCAAAGGCTAGTAGCAAAGCCCATCTAATTAACTTATAGGCAAGCTCTTAGGCCATTACTCAGAACCTAATTACTTAATAGTCTTAGCAGATATTTATTAGTCATCTAACATGCAAAGCATTGTGTTGGGGGAAGGGAACAGAGAGATACAACGGTGAATTAAGCTCATTACCTTCTCTCAAAAGAGCATACTGCCTAGAGTGGGAGACAGATATAAGACATACCAATCACACAAACACAAGAGAGTGAGCAAGGAGAGCGGGGGTGGAACAGAGCCATACTGACTATCAAGGTGGCCAGACTCAATTAGTCACAATTAGAACATGTATAACAAGCTTAATTATCTGGTTTCCTAGTCCATAATGGATTAGAAACAGCATATTAGAAGAGAAAAAAGGAGAGGTTATTGCTAGAGGCAGGTAACGGCAAAAAAAAAAGTGGTAATAGGAATAGAGAATCATAATTTTAAAAACACTGAAAGCAGAAAGTAGATAAATGAAGCACATTATTTTAAGTTCATTTAGTGTCATGTTAACCTAAGATACGAGAGGCAGTCTAGCAATGTCCTTACAATATGAATTCTGGAGCCAGATTGCCTGGGTTGGGATTGCAGCACTGTCCCTTCCTGTCACCTGGACAAGCTGATTGACATTTCTGTGATCCTTTTTCATCATCTATAAAGTGAGGATTAATAAGATTGAGCTACTTCACAAGGTTGTTTTAAGAATTACATGAGTTAATATTTGTGAAGGGCTTAAGAAGAGTTCCTGGGACATAGCAATTTTAAGATCCTGCATCAGTCAGGGTTGGCTGCGTGTGTTGCAGTAACAAACAATCCCCCAAATCTCAGTGACTTAAAATAATGAAGGCAAATTTTTCACTTGTACTCATATCCATCATCAGCAGGCAGGAGACTCAACTCTGAATCATGACTGTCTTCATCCTAGGACCCAGGCTCATGGAGCAACCACCATCTGTTATAACATGTGTTGCCATAACAAAGGGAAATGAGCACCTTTGTGGATGGCTCACTGACATCTAATTGTTCATCCTGGAAGTGACATGCTTTCTGGCTCATAGTTCATTGGCCAGCTCTGGTCACAGGCCCCCCACCCTTCCATGTGCTCAGAATGGGGATGATCAGAATGTTTGTCAAACTGCATGAATCATTACCAGGGGGCCTCTGTGTACTACGACATCTCACAGTCATGGTTAGGTCACAGAGCTTGCTTTGAGAAAGTGAAATCAGGATTCTCAGGGATTCCAAGTTTCTCAGTTAAAAGCACCCTGGGAATTTGGTGACTTGAGGGAGGTAGTGGCATGAAGAGAGACCAGTTCTTCACTGCTGGACACTTGTGCCCACTGCAGGGTGCCTGACACCTGCTCACTAAATGCCAGCTATAGTCCCCCCTAAAGTCACTGTGACAATCAGAGATGCCCTAATCTATTTCCTAACACTCCTTTGAAGTGGAGGGGAGCTATGCTCCTCCTTGATTAAGAACTACTGGCAAATGTTTAACTTTACAATGCTGGTTAGAGCCAGAGCTGGTATCCAAACCCAGCTTCCCACCTCCTCCGTGAGTAATCATGACCCTGAGATATAAGAACCAGAAGTCAGTGGCTGCATGGACCCTGAGAATATGAGTTGTCCAAACTGAGTGATGGTTTTCCTGTGCCTTAGAAATCTTGGTCATTTTTTGCCCTTATATTCTAGGAGACATCTCTGTACTTGTTCTATAAAATCCCCATTTGGCATCAAGGAGTCTGTGTAGATTTTTGTCACTTACTACCAGATTATTTCTGACTGGAACATATCTCTCAAATACATTTCTTTCAAATATGATTTAAATGTTTAAATGTGTTGCTTTCAAGAATAAGTTTCATTTAGTTGAACAATTTACTTTTGGGGAGCCCTTCCTTTTTCCACCCAGAGGATCAATGAACTATTGATGTGTGGTTATGCAAAGCCAGTCAGGAGAGGGTGCAGTGTATGCTGATAAGGACCAGTGAGGAATGAAGTCCAGGAGGGTTTCAAGAGGGGTCAGGGCTGAGGGTCAGCTGTGGGATTAGTGTCTCATATGATCACATAAAACAAACGTGGGCTAGAGCGTCTCCCTGCGGTGTGACAGGATGAGTCATTTAATGATTTTTCCCTTCTGTTAATGGATGGCGTTTCTTTCAAACTCAGGAGAAAAACTGGCATGATTCATAAGGCAGAGAAGTAAGATGATATTAAACCTAATACACATGTTCAAAGCAAATTTATAAGACATTTTTTAAAGTCAGAGATCTGGCTTAAGCATTATAATAATCCAGTATACGGATGAGGTCTCCTACAGAGGTTTATTTGATCTCTGTGAATGATCAGCAATTATCCAAACAGCTCTCCTCTGTCCCTGTGGTGTGCCAGCTCACTCAATTTGGATTTCACAGAATGTAGATGGGGTCACCATATGATCAGTCGCTCATCTCTCCAACACTCTGTGTCTACGTGTGTTGCATGCTTCGGGGAGGTGGAGGTGATCAAAATGAAAAGTGGAAAGAAGCTAATTATGATTCTTTGTGCCCCACAAAATGTATATTCACTCAACAAACACTATTTCAGGTAAGAAGAAAACACTTATTTTAATAATAATGATGATAATAAGACATAAAACTGAATGTGTGTATATTTGGTGCTGGAAGCAGAGATGAACCCTTTTTGTGACTTAGTTCAAAATGGCAAATCTCATAAAATCCCAAGGAATGCACAATGGCATCATACAGATGAACAAAGGAAGGCCACGGGAATGGCCCTCCTCACCCGAGGTCTCATGGCTGACGCAGGATGGAGCCAGCGTCCAGCTTTAAAGATTGTAATGGTGTTCCGTGTTGTCAAAGTGAAACAGGTAAGAAAGCAGCCTGTGGCCCTGGTCTCTGGGTTCAGAGTCAGGTGCTCTAAGTTTCTAGCTGAGTGATCTTGCCATAGTTGATTAGCACTCTTGGTGTCTGCATTTCCTTTTCTGAGAAATGGCTTTGAAAATGGTACCAAATAATGAACTGTGTCAAGAGCTTAGAAGAGTGTCTAGAGCTGAGCAAATGCTCAACAAATACACATTTTTAATGCTTGCAGAGAATCCATTCTTGCCTACAGAAGTGGTCTATCTGTATACTAGGCACCTTGTATAGATTTTGAACACACAAGGGCTGACCATCTCTTTGTGGTCTGACTATTGTTAAATAAGTTATTCTGGGGCTCACTAAAGGTGGTAAGACAATGGCACAGCACTGTAAATCAACTGTACTTATAAAAAAAAAAAAAGAAAGACTTTATTCAGAGTCGACTACTCCAATGAGGCTTTGCAGTAGGGGAGAGAGATTGGGCCCCACTCCGAATACAACCAGAAGAAGTGGGAATTTATAGCCAAGGAACAGGGTGAAGGAGGTCAGGGGATGGAAAATACTAAGAGGGCAGGGGCATTCTTTGTTTAACTGACCTAAAGGGATTCTTGCTGAAGGCAGGCAGAAGTTAACCTGAGGGGTGGGGGAGGGGAAGGATTCCACCTAAACTGACATAGCAGGATTCTTGCTAAACTTGGGCTTTTGAGGACATACCCAAGGATAAGTCCTCCTTGAAAAAATGCTCAGGAGAGCCTGGCTAGAGTTTGTCCCTACCTATGAGAGCATGACTTGACAGCCCTCACTCATGGCCACATGGCTCTCCTCCCCCTTCTATCCTAGGGCACCCTCCATTGCTGTTGAGATGCCAGATGCCCCCACAACCCACCATAGGCAACACCCCTGGAAGCATGTATAGGAGGGCTGACACCATATGGAGCAACCCTGTGATGAGTAGGAGACAGGAGCTCAAAGGTAAATTCTTCTCCCGTCCTCTGGACGAGCACCCTGAACTGAGATGGTCAGATGGTCTCCCTGAAGATGGTGGCCAGAGGGGAGAGACTGGTCCACACTTTTCCTATTTGCTGTCATTCATTCCCAGCCTCATTCCCCTTTCCCCTCCCTCCAGCGTCCCTGGGATTGCACTTCCCCATAAAATATTAGCATATAATTATTTGCCTTAGGCTCTGTTTTCTAGAGAATCTGAGCTAAGACAGCTAGCATCAGGATTCCCACAAGAGACGAGGGTTCAAAGAATGGTATATTTGAAGACCTTCTTGCTCAGGGGAAACCTGAGGTAAAGCAGGGTTTTGAGGCTTAATAGGCAGATCCTACTTGAGGCTAGCTCTGCTTAAGGAGCCTTTCGCATGTAGCGCTTCTCTCTTGGGCTCTTAATATTTAAAAGTTGAGCACAGAGAGTCCTTCTGAACAGTCGGACTTGGAGCCAGCCAAATGCACCAGGAATGGCTACAGGGTGATACAGGCTCTGCCTCCATGGTAACCACTGGTCTACATGGCTGGACTTTCTCCATGGCTGCAAGGGAGGCTCTGCTCTGTGGTCCCCCTCTCTTTCATTCTCCTTGCTCTTCTAATCCCTCTGAAGAGCTGAAGACCAACCCCTTAGGGCCTAGTGGCTGTGGACTAGGACCTAGAAAGGGAAGAGGTGATGCACGTATACCCTGATACCATGATATAATAAGATATAAATATTTTGGTCTTCATCCCTGGCTCCTGGCCAGAGTTCCTCAAACCGCTGTAATTTCCTAAGAGATAAAAATGCTAGGAGAATCTTTTGTTCCAATATTTGGTCTTTGACTCCAGTTCCTGAGACAGACCTCCTTAATCCTTTGGAATTTCCTGGATGCCTCTTTTGCTTCAGTGAAGCAACTCTTTTGTTTTTGATTGAAGTATATTTGCTTTATAATGAGGTATTAGTTTCAGGTATACAGCATAGAGATTCAGTTATATATATATATACCCATATGTGTATTCTTTCTCAGATTCTTTTCCTGTAAAGGTTGTTACAAAACATTGAGTAAAACTCCCTGGGCTATAGAGTAGGTCCTTGTTGTTTATCTATTTTATATACAGACATGTGTATATGTTAAAAAACAGCAACAAAAACAACAACTCCTAATTCATCCCTCTTTTCGCATCTTTCCCCTCTGGAGTAACTCTTAATGGATTCTTGGATAGTATTTGGATGGGGCTGGTCACCAGAAACTCCAAGCCACACTTAAGGGCTTGCAACTTTCAGCTCCACCCCTCATCCTCTGAGGAGGGGAAAGGGGCTGGAGAGGGAGTTAATAATCGGTCATGCCCTTGAGGTAAAGCCTCTATAAAAATTTCTAGAGTCCAAGCATTGAGAGCTTCCAGGTTGGTGAACATTCCACGTGCCTGGAGGGTGGCGTATCTCCAACTAACTCTGCAAGGACAAAGGTTCCTGTACTTGGCTCCCTTCCAGCCATTGCCCCATCTACCTTTTTTTTTGTGTGTGTGGTCATTTTTGCCTCCCAGTGACATATGGAGTTCCTGGGCCAAGGATCAGATAGGAGCCGCAGCAGTGACCTAAGCTGCAGCTGTGGCAGCTGGATCCCTAATGCACTGTGCCAGGCCATGGGGATCAAACCTGTGTCCCAGTGGCTCCCAAGATGCCTCCTATCCCACTGGGCCATAACAGGAGCTCCCCCATCTACCTCTTATAGCAACTTATTGAACATGAAGAGGGATCACAGGACTCCTGATTTGAAGCCCAGTCGGGTGGAAACATGGGTACTGTGGGGACTTACTAGCAATTGGCATCTGAGGTGAAAGAGCCTTGAGGGATGGAGCCCTTTATCTGTGGGATTTGATGCTAACTCCAAGGAGATAGTGTCAGAATTGAACTGAAGGGTGGGACACCCAGATTATGTTGGAGAATTGCCTGGTATGAAAAAAAAAAAGAACCCACACATTTGGTGTCAGAAGTATTCAGCACACAGAAGAATGGAGTTTTTCTTTTCACCCCCAAACTGATGCCCACACATACAGTTATGTTCCAGGACTCACTTAAAATATAAAGTATCAACATGTGTGCACTACTTCCTGTCTTTTTTTCTTTTCTTTTCACAGCTGCACTTCCTGTATATGGAAGTTCCCCGGGCCACAAGTCAAAGCAGAGCTATAGCTGCCAGCCTATGCCACCGCCATGGCAACACCAGATCCAAATCATATCTGTGACCTGTACTGTAGCTTGGGGCAATCCTGGATCCTTAACACACGGAGTGAGGCCAGGGATCAAATCTGCATTCTTATAGAGAGAATGCTGGGTCCTTAATCTGCTGAGCCACAATGAGAACCCCACCACTTTCTGTCTTGTGCCAGGGTTCTCTGAGATTTTAAAGTCCTTTTTGGATAATATCTGGAACGCCAGCGCTGTACTTCCCCTATGTCAGGCATCTATGAAACATTTCACAGAAGTGTTTTATTTTGAATCAAAACCTTGTGAGTCAATAATTACCCTTAACTTACAAAGGAGGAAAATGAGGTTCGGAGAGATAAGGAACTTGTCAGAATCTCAGTTAGCTGAATCAGGATTTGGATCCAGGACTTTCCAACTGCAAAGCCCATGGGAATGAAATCGATCCCACCCATATCCTGCCAGTTTCTTTCTTTCTTTTTTTTTTTTTTTAATGGCTGTGCCCCCTGGCTTGCAAAAGTTCCTAGGCCGAGGATCAAACCTGTGCCACAGCAGTGACAATGCCAGATGCTTAACCCTCTGAGTCACCAGGGAACTCCATCCTGTCCTGTTGGTTCTCATGGTCCACACATGCCTGGGTCAGCTTCTGGGAGCACCTATGATTCTGCCTGAGGGATTTCCCTCTCAGCACATAGGCTGGGCCATAAATTCCAGGGAGGTGATATTCGTAAGAGCAGCCCTCAGCTAGTGATGACTTAGAGTTGGAGGATGAACACTCAGCTCCTTGTCCCCTTGGGTAGCTTAATTCTGAGGCACTTTCTACACAGTTTTCTCCAAGTCCCAGCAGGATCGAGACCCAGCTGGCCACAGGGAGAGGCTGCTCAGCAACACAGGTGATGGATTCCATTTGAAATTGGCGATAGATGGGTCCCAGGCTGAGCAACTGTCATCTGTTCCCTGTGGACAGATACTTCAAGATAAAAAAGCTGAATCCTGCTTGAATAAAAGATAGAGACCATCTACTTCTCTTCATGGAGGTCGAGGGGATCTCTGGAATGACACACTCACAGAGAGGTTCCTTGGGGTGAAAGGAAGGAGGGGCACTAGACCACAGTACATCCTGTCAGCTTCCCAGAGATCCCTGTGCTAAGATACACCCTGAGGCAGGGCCCCGAGTTAGGCCAAAGCCAGATGAAGCAAGATGACTGGCCAGAGGAAGCCTGAAGGACTGCCCCCGTAGGAATGATTCAAAGGACCTCCAAAGCACGGGTTGCTCTCTTCCTCTCTTTTTCTCTCTGGATCTCTGTCTTTCTCTCTCTCTTTCTTATCACCCCCACCCCTCGCTGTCTGTGCCTATATTTTCTCTGCACCTGTTCTCTCTCTCTTCTCTCTTTAAATAAACACTTAATTGCCTCACTACCCTTAGTCTCTTTGCCGAATACTTTCTGCAAAGTTCTGCAGGACAAATTGCCGGGGACCTATATCAAGTGGTTAGAGTTCAGCCTTCTCTCCTGACCATCACCTAAAATACTTTCTTCCCTGTCTCATTTCCCCATCCCCCTAGTGGGATCATCTCCCAAAGACACACCTTGTACTTAAATCCTTGTCTCAGAGTTTGTTTCAGGGGATGGTGCATGTGTGCATGCGTGCGTGTGTGTGTGTGTGTGCGTGTGCATGCGTGTATGAAAGACAGCCACCCTAGAAGAAATGGTTCCTTATTCCAGAAGAACTTATTCTTAAAGAGAACACACACACATAGACAGACATGAAGATAAGGAGGAAAAAATACAGGACTATTTTCTGAAGGTAGAACTATGTTGAATTGTGTATGAAAGTGTCAAAGAGGAAAAATGTTTTACCCTACCCTCTTAGGTTTAGTTCTTGGGGACTTACAAATTAAACTGGCAAAAGATGGATTAGCAATAGAAAAGACAGGTTTAATCAGGGACAGGCAGTTTGCAGAAGAATGTGACTCAAAAGAGTGGTTAGAATATGAGGCTTATATACCATCTTATGAGGGAAAGAAGAGGCAGTGTAGGGCACTTGCTGGAAAACAAGTGACTTTTCAGAAAGGTAAATGGGCCATTAGGAGAACAGATGGGAGATAGGATTGTTTTGTGACAGTGTCTTTTCCATGTGGTGCAGAAACTTCCATCTTTGATGATAAGAGTTAACCCTGGTAGCTCCTAGGGAGGGATTAATGATGACTTTTATCTACGTGGGAAACTGCTTTTAGGCAATAAGAAAACTCTGGGATTCAAATGCCTTTTGCTCAAAATAATTTTTATGTCACAGTGTGTGTTCTAGACTCCAAACAGTAGGACAGGCCCTGATGGTGCCAAGTGAAGCCAGACTATCAACTATACTTTAATAATAATAATAATAATAATAATAATAATAATAATAATAATAGGAGTTCCCATTGTGGCTCAGTGGTTAACGAATCCGACTAGGGACCATGAGGCTGCGGGTTCAATCCCTGGCCTTCTCAGTGGGTTAAGGATCCAGCATTGCCATGAGCTGTGGTGTAGGTTGCAGACGCAGCTTGGATCCCATGTTGCTGTGGCTGTGGTATAGGCTGGCGGCTATGGCTCTGATAAGACCCCTAGCCTGGGAACCTCCATATTGCCACAGGTGTGGCCCTAGAAAAGGCAAAAAGACAAAATAATAATGATAATAATAATAATAATAATAATAAAAAACAACTATATTGATGGCACAGATTCATGTGCCCCACTCAGGTTATGCAAGGCACCCCTTCCCCCATACTCTGCTCGATGATCAACACGTAAATAAATAAAGGATCTCCTGGCCTGGTTGTATAGCACTCAGTACCTTTTTCAATTTGAAGGTGGGGGTAGGGGGAAGAGTTGTGTAGTGGGTTGAATGGTGGTCCCCTAGAAAAATGTCTACCCAGGACCTGTCAATGGGACTTCCTTTAGAGAAAGGGTCTCTGTCAATGTAATTAAATTCAGAGCTCAAAATAAGATCATCCTGGATTTCCTGGGTAAGCCCTCCATTGAATGACAATGTCTTTGAACAGACAGAAGAGAAGGAGACAGAGGAAGAGGTCATCTGGGGAGATGTGGGCACAGCCCAAGGAATGTCAGGGTTGAGCAGAAGCTAGGAGAGGCAAGACTGAATCCCCCACCTCTGAGTTGCAGCCCTGCTGGCACTTTGCAGCCATGGGAAAGTAGTACAAATTGCTAAACAACTTCTGGCCCTGAAAGTGAGCTCTAACCAGCTCATCTTCCTAAGGATGCTTTAAACTAAGGATTAATGTTGCCCCATTTCATAGGTAAGGAAACCAAGAAACAGAGTTTAAGTCACTTGCCTAAGCAGCACATTTAGTAAGAAAATGGCGGCACTTGACCTCAAATCCAGGCCATCGGATCCCAGAGGTTGCTCCTTTAATGACCGTGTTCTCCTGTCTCTCCACATGGAATTACAGGCAGAAGCTACAACAGCCTGTCACCTACAGAGCAATATTTGGAAGTTGGTTCCTTCCCTGGCCTCCCTCGACAAGGAGCATGCGCACGTGTCTGAGCTAGCTGAACTCTAACTCAGCAGGGAGTGAAGCAGAGGCACAGCATGGTTGGCTCATACCTGGCAGTGGAGTGGTAGGATCCCAGACAGATGCTTCCTGTTAAAACCCATTGTGCATCTTCCTGTTGATTGACCTACAGGGACTGCCTCAATTTCTACCCATTTTCTTACATCCAACCCTCCAGTTCCCCGTATCCTTCCAGATTCCCTTTTCCTTGTGCCACAGTTCATTTCTGTTGTTTGAAATCAAGAATCTGACCGAAAGAGGGGAAAAGTGGGCAACTTGTAAAGCCCAGGTAAAGCAGACATCTCCATGCCATCCCCAGCTTGGAGCCTGGACTCAGCACTTTGACACATGCCTCTGCCCCAAATAAATTTATTTTGCAACCTATTAGGAGACAACAAAGATGTTGCTGATGATCTCAAGGAAAGTGGGGAAGAACTATATAGCATAGAACAGAAGGAATTTCATCAAATTCCTGGAAAAAGCTTCTTTGTCTTCCTCGTGGGTTTCTCTTAAGGAGATGGCTGTCCCATCTCCCCCGACACCCCCATCACCTTGGACAGCTCCGTTCTGGCCTTTAGCTCACATTCACTACTCAACAGACAAGAGCCCTCAATCTAGCCTTTTAACAAGCACTTTAATGAACATGTGTTGTTTCCTAACATCCTTAGATAGTCAAACTGCGTGGGACCCACTTTATGGGCCTTCCCATATGTACTCAGCTCCCTGCTTCTGAGCTTCATTCTTCAGGCAACCTGAGCTAAAACATCTCCCAATAAAAACAGATATTTCTTGGATGGTTAGGCATATGCTGTGCTGGAGAAAATAAAAATTTCCTTTTCTTAGTCTATCAGTGAAGGGCCACATCCACATGCCAGGTCCCCTTACTTTAATCCCTACAGCAGCCCCAGCTCCCCTTGCCCCTGCCTGGAATAAAAGCAAAGCTTTTGCACGGTCTCCATCATGTCTGCTCTGGGGTCCAGGACTGACATTGGAGGCACTGGCCCCTCCCACTACTTCCAGGCCCAGGAGAAGCAGCACACCTTGGGGTGTGGAATTTGACTTCCTCCATGTCTAACTTGGACGGGATCACACAGAAACCCAGAAATGCAATGAGTCAAACCCCATGGAGCTGACAGTGACCAATTAGAGATACAGGCTCACCTTCTCATACATTTTTCCCCCGATGGTCTTCTCTGAGGTCCAATAATTTCACATCACTGCTCTGCTTATGACCCACATGATCAAGCTGCTGGGTTTCACTATGAAGCTGTGGCTGGCTGGTCAATGAAGATCTGTATTTGCTTGCCCTCTTTCTCTGCTTCATTCATTTCCCCTTCCCACTCTTGTGACTTGGGACTGGGTCCTGCAGTCAAGTACTGTCATACAAGCTGGTCTCAGGCTCTATTTTCTAAGGAACTCCTAAGAAAAATAAATCTTTCTTGGGTACACGTGCAGATTTTGCTCTGAAGAAAATAATAAATTTACCGCATTATTTTAGCAGAGAAGGGGCCTGTATCCATGTGCCTGAAACCTTGAAGAACTTCTGCAAAATGCAACAATACAAGAGGAGATTCAAAAACTGACTTGTTAGAGTTCCCATCGTGGCTCAGTGGTTAACGAATCTGACTAGCATCCATGAGGACGCAGGTTCAGCTCCTGGTCTTGCTTGGTGAGTTAAGGACCTGGCATTGCCTGCCCTGAGCTATGGTGTAGGTTGCAGACACAGCTCAGATCCTGCATTGCTGTGGCTGTGGCCATGGCCAGCAGCTACAGCTCCGATTTGACCCCTAGCCTGGGAACCTCCCTAATGCTGTGGGTGCAGCCCTAAAAACTAAGAAGAAAAAAAAAACTGACTTTCTCTAAGAGCAAAAAACAGTGGACTTGGAAAGGCAAATATACACATATAACTACATTACTTTATTGTCAAGCAGAAATTATCACAATGTTGTAAAATCAATGCTATGTCAATAAAACAAAAAAATTAAAAAAAGAAAGGCAAAGAATCTGCATGAATAAAGTATGATCATAATCACCACCATCATCGTCACCACCATCGCCTCCACCACTACCCCTATCATCATCATGGTAACAATTTCTCAGAGCTTACCATGTACTAGTTATTCATCTGAGCACCATATGTTGGGCTCATTTGATCTTAACATACCCAGGAGGACAAAAGAAGAAATAAAAGAAGAAACTGAAGTTTAGAGCTATTAGTGAATTACTCAAAGTCTCGTAAGTAGAGTGTAGCAGAGTTGGGACTTGAACCCAGGCAGTTAGCATCAGAGTCCAACTCGCTAACACCACCCCCTCACATTCTCTTTCCCCTTCACCTGCATATCAGTGACTCAGACCTGGATGAATACAATCTCTAAAAGAACCCATCCTGACTCCCAGTAATTCACAAAGAGAGACTATTCTCTATAAGAATAAGAAAACAAACAAACAGAAATTTAATATTCACATCAGTGGAAAGAGGATCAATCTGAAAAAATAAGCAAATGTCTCATGAAAGATAAACATGTGAAAATTAAGTAATTTTCTAGGAGTATTTGGAACATGACTCAAGGGCACATCTTACCTATGAAATGAGGGCAGAGAATCATGAAGAAAAAACAAAATTCAATATCTGATAAAGACTGAGTGGAGATTAAAATTATGGGTATCACATTAAAACAACGATAGGATTTATATGTCAAATATATTTCAATAAAGCTGTTAAACACACACACACAGAGAAAATAGAACCAGTGTCTTTCCTGAGATGCTAAAGAAAACTAAGACCAGATAAACATGCTTAAAAACTTCCCTTTAAGCATTCTGCAGAAGAGACAGAAGAGACTAGAGGTGGAAAGATACGGAAGAGAAGAGAGCTAAAAACAATAAACCCATAAAATCCAACACGTGTATAAGAGAACCCCTAAATGGGAAGAACAGGTCAGACTGCCTGGAAGTCAGTCTAAAGACCTGGCTTATGCTCTTAATTCTACACCGTGACTCACCCTCAGCAGACTGGACACTGTCCTATATAATGGGTTAGGATCCCAGTCAGGCTGGTGCCTTGTAAAGAATGAGTCCCAAGGTTGAACATCTTAAACTGATCTCTATCTTGGCAAAGGGTGTAACTCCCATGAGGGGAGTCTGTACACCCCCTGTCTCTATTTCATCGTGGAATCAATTTGTTGACCTCCGAGAATACTCTGTTCCTATTCTCAAAGAAGTTCCAATCTACTGAGGGACTCACTATAATCCTGGGATACCTGAGATCCTATATTAGGAAGATGGTCGTCACAGACCTAGGAATGCTCTTTTCTTGTTTCTTTCTTGCTTGTCTTCCTGCAAATTTACTGTTAAAAAGACTCATACCCCAAATCCAAACCTCTCAATGATTCAGGGCTAAATCTCTTAGATAATCTTCTGAACGAGCCAGCCTACTTTATTTTTTTTCCTTTTCCTTTTTCTTTTTGTATTTTCAGGGCTGCACCCATGACATATGGAAGTTCCTAGTCTAGGGGTCAAATTTGAGCTGCAGCTGCCGGTCTACACATCAGTCACAGCAACACCAGATCCAAGTCGCATCTTGGACCCACACCACAGCTCACAGCAATGCCGGATCCTTAACCCACTGAGTGAGGCCATGGATCAAACCCAAGTCTTCATGGATACTAGTAAGGTTCATTATCACTGAGCAATGACTGGAACTCCTAGCCAGCTTACATTAAATGTGGCAACTTAATTTTTTTAGTTTATGTCTTGTTTACAATTACATTTAGACCTGTACAGAAAATGACCTTGGGATCAGTCAGACTAGATTTGAGTCCTGGCTCTGTGTGACTTTATTAAGTGACTCAACTTTACTGACTCAACCTCTATTAAGTGACTCAACCTCTCTGAGGGTTAGGTTTCCTCATCAGGATTATGGAAATAGTAGTATAGTAGCACAGTGCTTCTCAAACTTTACTGTGTGCATCCTGTTAGGATACAGATTGTAATTTAGGACTGGAGTGAGAGTCTGCATTTCTGACAAGCTCCTGGGTCCTGTTACTGTTGCCTTTGAGGACAGGGGTTGACAATCTATGGTCTCCACCCAAATTTTGTTCAGCCTTATAGGCTAAGGATGTTTTTCACATTTTAAAGATGTTACCAAACAAGAAAATGAGGAAGAAAGAGAAGGAGATGTAGAAGCAGAAGGAGAAGGGGAAGAAGGAAGAGGAGGAGGACAAGGGGAAAGAGTGGGGAGGGGGACTGATACGGGGAGGAGGAAATGCAACAGACAGGTATGTGGCATGCAAAGCCAGAGAGTAAAATTTTTACTGTTTGGTCTTTACAGAAAAAGAGTGCTGGCTCCTTCTGCTGCAGATGCTGTTGCTGTTGCTGCCCCGTCCCTTCTTCCCTTGGCCCATCTGAGTTCATCAGCAGCTGCAGGTGAAGGATTTTCCCAGCATGCTGATGTCTACCCACCTCAAGTATCTGTGCTCTCTATTCTCTGCCTGAAGACCGTTGTAGTCTCCACGAGTGCTTGATTAAGGGTCTGGAGGTCTACCTGGAGATGGAGGAGGATTAATGCCCAGGGGCGACCACAAACATTAGAGGAGGGAGTCCAACAAGTGCCCCAGAGTCCCTGTGGGCAGATTCAGAGGTGTGTTGTGCATCATTTCCCAGAACTTACCCACGCAGGTGAGTTTCCCTGGCCTATGGCAGGGACCTGCTCCTTAAGGCAGCCATCACTGGCTTTGTCCCTTTCTTAACTCAATTCTGATTTGCAGGAGCCAGCTTGTACCTGTTTGTGAGAATCAAGGGTACATCTCCTCCCAACTCTGTGTTTTGTGATGTCATGATGGAAACCTGAAATGGGCATATTTATACCATGGAGACCACCCAGTGCTACAAATCAGGTGGTTGTTTCTGGTGTTGGAGAGCTGGTTAGTAAACATTTACCAGGACACCACTTCCTCACTTGTCTTTCTTGGCACCTCTGCTCAAATAAATCTCTGCTCCCAAGTGCTGGTCTCAGGTCAGCTTTAAGTGGAACCCAAACTAAGTACCAAACTCAGGTCAGCTTTAAGTGGAACACAAACTGGTACCACCTACTTCATCATTCTGGGATAAGATAAAAACAAATGAGATCACATTTGAGAATCACAAGACTCAATACCTGGCAGTCAATAAATGTCAGTTCCTTCCTCTCCCCTCCCTTTCCTTAGCAAAGGAGAGACTCTCCAGTGTTTTCTGGGGCACCTGCACTGCAAGCTTTCTCCATCTACGTCAATATGAGCTGCAGCTCATGGGGCCATCTGGTCACTTTCCTGGAGGTTGTGGAAGGACTTCCTTGGCATGTGTCCACACACTCAGGACCACACACAATGGGCAAGGGGAGATGGGCTGAAACTCTAATCGGTGTCAGGAAGGAGGCATATTCATTGCAACCACATGAAACTGAAAACATATGGGCAAGGCAAGCATGACGGCACCAGCGTGTTCTGCCAACTCCAACCAACGTGATGGAAACAATGTCCCTTTGTGCAGAGTTGTGGATGTACACCAAGGCTTGGAAGCTGGCAGCTTTTTCAGGTGCTGTGCACTTGGGTTGGAATTCAGAGCAAGAGAGGAAAAGATGAGATTCAGAGAGACAGAAAGGTGAGGGAGAGAGAGAAAGGAAGAGAAAGAGGAAGGGGGAGGAGGGAGAGAGAGAGGGTCAGAAATGAGAGAGAATGAGAGAATGAGAGAGAGGGAGAGAGAGGGGGAGGGGGAGAGAGGGAATGAGAATGTAAGGACAGAAAAGATGTGTCTCATGAGAAAGTGATGGGTAACACCCAATGTCCATTTCTTCTTCCTGCTTAGTAAAACCCCCAATTTTTAGCACAGCTGAAGTTTCACATTACCCAACTTCCCTTACAGTTGGGCATGACCCTCATTCTGGTCAATGAGTGAAAGAGGGGAATTTTTGAGCAGGATTTTTAGGAAGTTCCCTTAAAGGATACTGACTCATCTGTTTTTCCTTCCCCTGGTTTTTCCTGGAGTTTGGTTGTGACAGCTGGAGCTCCAGCAGCCACCTTGGATAATGAATTGCCCTAGAGGACAGAGGCGAGTGCTGAGGGTGATGGAGCAGAAAGATAGAAGGAACTGGAGTTCCCGATGACAATGCTGCTGGCACCTTCAGATTTCTTTGCATCAAAGAGAAAATGATGATCAGAGAGAAACTAATTTCTTGCTTGTTTTAGCTACTGATATTCTGAGTTTTTAGTTATATGCTACTAGCCTCAACCAAGCTAATCCATGAGGTGAACCTGAAAAAAAGAGGGGGACAGAACAGGAAAGGAAAAAGAGAAGACATATGGATTGTGAGGCTCAGACTGCACAGCCAGGTCATAAGAAACCTAACTTTCTCTGTTCCACATGGTGATAGAGGATTAATTTCTCACACTTCAGAGCCAACCCCTCCTCGGTGCAGAACTGCCCTAAGCATCCCAGGATGAGGTATGTATGCAGAGGAGGTGCTGTTCTCTCTCCAGCTCTGCCTTGGCATCTGCTGACATTCCCCGGCCCAACTGGCCTCTGATGGAGGGTCTGGTAGAGGCTCTGTGTCTTCCCAGGACTGCCAGCTCCTTCCCTGAATTACTCAGGTCTGTGATGCCCTTTGGACCCTGGCCATGTTCCAGGATTCTCCTCAGAATGAGGTATAACCTTCTCTTCAAATCCTCCAAACCATGTGAGGCTCATTGCTCTCTGGTGGGGTTGGAAATGCCCATCATTTGAGCCCCCTTTTCTTCCCCTCTGGTTCTCTCACATCCAGGTGGCAGGAACTTTATAAAGGGCGGAGGGGTACCTCAAAACCAAGACAAACTCTCTCTTTTGCTTTATATTATTCCAAATTTTAAGACATGTAATGGCTTTTGAAACACAAACCTCTCAGAATGACCTGCCTTATCCTCCACAAAACCTTCCCCTGAGACAAAAAAAAAAAAAAAAAAAAAAAAAGCAGGTGGGCCTGCTGTCCAAAGTGGGGGAAGGAAAAATTTCAGCAGAAGCACAAGTTTCTATCCCAAAATATTCCCCTGCCTAGAGAAAGGGGCAAAGAGAGGCCAATAGGACAGGGGAATGGCCTTGAAGTCACAGGTACGGTAGGTCTACCTGGGGAAGGACATCCTGTGTGTTGTTAAGAGCCTGGGGCAGTGGCTATGGTTAAGAAGCACTGTTGTTAAGAGCCCCAGATCCTGGAGCCCCACAGCTCTGCTGTAGTTTCCTGCCACCTAAACCCACAGCAGAGACCTCACTCTACCTATGAGGAGGCTGATCCCAAGCCCTATGGCGGCTGGGAAAGGAACACCCTTCCGAGGATGCCCAGAGAAGCCAAGGGAGTCTGGGCCCCTTGAACGAGGGGGTCATGGCCAGGTGCTCTAGGCCCTTTAACCAGGCTAAGCATCTCCATCTAGGAATGTGGCCTGCTAAGAAGAGGAACTCTCCTTTGTGGGTGGAGTCATTTTTTCTTGGCACGCAAGTGTCAGGGAAGCCAGCATTTGGCCAGCATCAAAGTAACTGATGTTTGATGACTCAGCAATCATCCTGGCTGCTGAACCGACCTGGTCCAAGTTTGCTGAGGAAGGGCTATTTGCGTAAGTCTCAAATTAGGGCATGAATGTGGCCTCCAAGCCTCTGTGCACAGAACATGTATGACTTAAAAAGAGGAAGATGGTCACTTTAAGACGGAGAATGCTGGCAGACTCCCCCTTAATCAAAGCTAGCAAACAAAGTCATCAGTATGGGATAAAATGACATTGTATGCCTTCTGGTAGAATGTGCTGAGAAAAAATACATCCATTCTGTGACATTCATGCCACCGGTGTATAACCTGAATCTAATCATAAGGAAGCATCAGACAAAGCCTGACTAAGGGACTTCCTACAGCATCACATAACTGGTCTGCTCTCCTGAGAAATGTCAGGGCCATGGACATTGAGGGAATACTGAGGAACAGTTCCCAACGGAAGGGGACAGAAGTCATGATAACTAAAAGCAATGTGGGACCCTGGATTTGATCCAAGACCAGAGGGAAAGGACAATAGTGAAGCAAGTGGTGATAGCTGGGGCTGGATGGGATGGTGGTATTTGTCTCAATGTTAAGTTTCTGATTTTGAAAATTGAATCATCTTTTTTTTCTTTTGCTTTTTAGGGCCGCACCAGCAGGATATGGAGGTTCCCACGCTAGGGGTCGAATTGGAGCTACAGCTGCTGGCCTCCACCACAGCCACAGTAACGCAGGATCTGAGCCCGCCTGTGACCCACACCACAGCTCACAGCAAGGCCAGATCTTTAACCCACTGAGCAAGGCCAGGGATCAAACCTACAACCTCATGGTTCCTAGTTGGATTCGTTTCTGCTGGGCCAAAATGGGAACTCCTGAATCATCTTTTTATGAGGAAATAGTTCTTAGGAAATAAACACTAAGACATTTCAAGATAAAGTTATATTCTCTCTCCTCCTCCTTTCTCCCATCTCTTCCTCTCCCCACTTTTCTCTCTCTCCTTCCCTTCTCCCAACCCCTTCTCCCTCCCTTCCTACTGGAACCTCCCCACATCGCCCCCGCCCAAGCAAATGTGGCAAGATGTCCATCAATGAGGAATTTGGCAAAGGATATAAGGTGTTGGCATTATTCCTATAGATTTCCCACAAATTGGAAGTTATTTAAAAGTGAAAAGGCACTACCCCTGTCCCTACCCCAAAAAGATTTGAGGAGCAAGTGGACCAAGAAGGGAGGAGCCCTGACAAACCCCTACTGTCCAAAGGCCAGACCTGAAAGGGGCCTTAAAGACATTGAAGTCTGGGGAGTTCCCGTCGTGGCGCAATGGTTAACGAATCCGACTAGGAACCATGAGGTTGCGGGTTCGGTCCCTGTTAAGGATCCGGTGTTGCCGTGAGCTGTGGTGTAGGTTGCAGACGCGGCTCGGATCCTGCGTTGCTGTGGCTCTGGCGTAGGCCGGCGGCTACAGCTCTGATTCGACCCCTAGCCTGGGAACCTCCATATGCCGTGGAAGCAGCCCAAAGAAATAGCAAAAAGACAAAAAAAAAAAATTGAAGTCTGACCCCCATCTTTCATGTCTAAAGCCCTGAAACTCCAGAGGTGGCTGTCATTTAGGTTTGCTGAACCTCAAGGAGCCCACAACTTAGCCCTGTGCCCCCTGCCTCCCTGCCTCTCATCTCAATCCTGCACCTCATAGCTGAGAGAACCTGGACAAGCTACTCACCTTTCCTAGCCTCTAGTTTTCTCATCTGGCAGATGAAGAGCTAGGAGGACTTCATGAGGAGGGGAAAAATGAAGGATGTACACAGGACTTACACAGCACTTTCTCGCTAGGCACTCAGTCAATGTCAGCCATTACTACTAGTGTGGCTGTTGTTATTTGACTCACTGACTCACTGGCCTGGATTTACAAAGAAGGAAATGGACTTATGTAGCTGTTAGAATGTTTTCCGCTTTGAGAGAAAGAAAACACGAAGGAAAGTTTATTCTATTTTTTTTTTTAAAGAAAAGATACAATCTCTTGTAACAGGAAGTCTGGTTGCAAGATGGCTCCCCAGGGCAGGAAAGTCATCAAATGGCTGGATGATGTCATCAGGATACAGGTTTTTTTTTTTTTTTTTCTCCCCACTGGTTGCTCTGCCAGCCTCTACTCAGCCTTGGGCTGGGTCCTCTCAGGATCCCACGATCCCTCTCACAGTTTCAGCATCATATGCAACCAAAACACAAGGCAGCAAAAAAAAGGGATTCTGATCTGTCTTACTCTTTAGGTGTGAGAAAGAAATTCCTAGAGTCCCTTCAGATATCGCCTCCTACCTTCTTGTTCAGAATAAATTCATGTGCCCAATGTGGAATCAATATTTTCAGAAGAATACTGAATTTAGTACTCATGTAAGTAAGAATTATACTTGGCTGAAAGTAATAAAAAGTTTCACATAACTGTGGCTACCTCATGCAGAAGTTGACTTTCATATCTGGATACTCTGCCCAGAACTCTCTGGCACCTCCAGCTTCAGGAACCCAGGCTCTCCCTAGGCTCCTTGTGCATGGTTACACTTGAGTTGCTACACAGCCCAAGATGGCAGCACCAGCTCCAGACCTCTAATTCTCATTCCAGCATGGAGGGAGGAAAAAGGGAGTGGAAGGACAAAACCCCTTTCTATGTAGGACATTGTACATCCCATATCTGCTTAATCTCACTGGGAAAATCCTCAGTCACGTGGTAACAGAGGCTGAGAAAGGTCTTCACTCTGCAGCTCTATGGTCTCAGCTAAAAACTGGGACTTCTGTTACCAGGGAAAATGTTGGGGTAAGGGAGTCCTCCCTGGATATGGGCCACCAACAGCTCATGCTGCACTACAACCCAGAACAAGACTGAGGAGGACCTGGCCTCTGTGAAGCTATGGCTGCCTCATACCTATACAAAATCAGGGTGCTGCTGACAGGATGGTGGGGAGTGGGTGCTGGATAGGCAACAGCAAGTTCCTGAGACTAGTAAATGTCCATCACCCCTTCCCAGGTTATCTATCAACAGAAATGAGCAAGTCCAACTTTAGAAAGAGAGCAGGTATTCCTTTTGGCCTTTTCAAAGTTCCACAGCTTCCTCCTACATTCTCCCTCACCTTCTTCTCTGGAACAAAGTTTGTAAAACATGCTGTAGGAGGTCGCCTTGCTCATGAGTCTATCACACGGCCCTGTGTTCGGAGAGTATTTGTATTGCTTATGAGACGTGGAACATGGAATATTATAACCCCCTCAAAGCCACTTTGGGGAGGAGGTGCCATTATCTTGAAAGTCATCTGTATTGTGCTAATCTACCCTCCTTTGCCAAATGATGCATTTTTATTCCTCATGACCATTCTCCAAGAATAGCACTACATGTGTGTGGGGGGGTGGGGTGAGGGATTCTTCTCCAAAGCTCTGCAACTGTGGACCTGTTGACATTATTTCTAGAACTCAGAATGAACTGAATGACTGGATAACAGAAGCTGTGATTCCATAATGACAAGACACCTGGCAGAGGGTCACAGCCAACCCAATCATTCAGCTGCGTCTCCTATATATTTATGAACAGTTTATCCTAGGTTTCAGGAAGAAGGCACATTTAAACATCTGGCTGCCCCACCTGTACATAGATATGTATTTAGTTTTCCTCCATCCAATATCCAATTCCTAAAATTTTGGTGACAGAATCCCTATTTCCCTTGGGAAACTGGCCCTCCTGTGACCTCAATCCACACTGAGATTAACATCACCTTTGTCTTTAGGGTGCACCTGTTTCTCAGGCTAGTAATTGGAGCATTGTATTTTTCCCTTGTCCACTGTGATTAGTTCATAATTGGTGGAATGACAAAAGCCATCCAATATGGTGAAGCACTTGGACTTTTCTGTATACAGTAGCAAAGACAGAGGCTCTGTGTTCTGCTTGACTTCGGGTTGGGAGGATGAAAGTCTAGCGTTCTAGGTGCCATGGTACCAAGAGAGGGTACAACAAAGTGGTGTGTGGTGGATTCCTAGCCCTAGTAACCTGTTGGCTTCTGGTACAACAACATTCCCTACTTTTCCATCTTAGAAAAACTCTGACTTTTTACAAAGGAAAATAGAGCCATTAGGTGCAGAGAGGTCTAATCCTCAGGGCATATGCTGAGACCCTGGGTCCACAAACCTGAAGAGATCCCACTGTAATTTTATGTTAAGTAGGTGAACTATTTTGCTTAAGCCAGTTGTACTTGAGTTTCTGTTACTTGCAACAAAAACCACTGATTCATACAGCCATCATTGTTCACTGACCTCCTCGGAAATTTGACATCCAGACACAGTCTGCACCTCCTAAAATGCTTTCTTTTCTTAACCTTGAGTATCCTAGGCTGAACTTAACCATAGGCATTCTCCAAAGCATGGGCTTTGGTCTTCTCATTTGATCTCTCTACAGTCACCTTTGAATGATCCATCTCTTTTCACTTCTTCTCTTTTCAAACTTTATTTCTAAGTTTCTAAGTACCAAATGGACTGGCTGTGATGTTTTTCAAGTTGTGAGTAGATATTCACTCAATAGGACAAATGGATGCCAAAAACAAAGAATGCTTCAGTGTATGTAATTCAGTATTCCAAACAAGTGAAACTTATGTCAAGATAATTTGACACGGATATGATGAAATATAAACGCATTGCAGCATTGCATGGTGCCAAAAAACATTCTATTTCTTTTTAAAAGAGCAAAGAATGGAGTTCCCATTGTGTCCAAGCAGAAACAAATCTGACTAATAACCATGAGGTTGCGGGTTCGATCCCTGAGCTCACTCAGTGGGTTAAGGATCCGGCATTGCCATGAGCTGTGGAGTAGGCTGGCAGCTGTGGCTCTGCTTTGACCCCTAGAAAAAAAGGCAAAGAAGACTTTATTCAGGACTGTTGCCACAGGTGTCAAGACAATTGCAATAAGGGAGAAGTGGAGCCGTCCATGGATGGAAAATTACTAAGAGGATACTTAATAGGATTCTTGATGAAGGCAGGCCAGGGTGGTCAGATATCAAGGTTCTATCTCTCTAAACTGACTTAGCAGGTTTCTTGCTCAAACTGGACTCAGGAGCCCAAACACAGGACCAAGAGATGAGGCCTAGATGAAAAGAGGGTTCTAAGGAGCCTAGCTCCTGCTTGATCAAGGACATAGCCTTTGGCAATGATACGCCAGACGGTGTGTAATTGAGGAGTCTTCAGAAAGGTGAATGAATGTAGTGGGGATTACCTTTACCAAACCTGGTTTCTAGTTCTTCTTTTCTTCTTTATCAGATTCCTGATATCTCTAGCTTCTTTTCACCCTCTTGTGATTCCTATACGCTGCCTCTTACATACTGTACTGGGCTACTGGACCACCTGTTACCCTGACCTCCTTTCTGTCCCTTGTACCCTTCTGACACAAGGCCTTTGCACATGCACCTCTCTCTGCCTGGAACTCTGTCTCTGCTATTTAATATATTTTTAAAAATTTATTTTATTATTTTTTTTTATTTTAAGGACTATACCTGTGGCATATGGAAGTTCCCAGCTAGAGGTCTAATTGGAGCTGCAGTTGCTGGAGTATGTCACAGTCATAGCAATGCAGAATCCTAGCTGCCTCTGTGACCTACAGCACAGCTCATGGCAATGCTGGATCCTTAACCCACTGAGCGAGTCCAGGGCTCAAACCCATATCCTCATGGATACTAGCAAGGTTTGTAACCTGCTGATCCACAACAGGAATTCCTTTGCTATTTAATTTCTAAACAACCTTTGGGTCTCTCCTTACACATGAACTGCTTTCCTAGGGGTAAGAGAAGAAGGGGATTCCCTACCATCTCTGATAGGACATAACTCACAATTACATCACTTGAGAGCACCAGATAACTCTCCGCCACAGTACTCATCATAGCTGCAATTTGATGAATATTTAAATAATGTGTGTCTCTTGCAATATGCTGTCGGTTCTAGAAAGGGAGAGACGATGCCTGTTTTTGCTCACCCTTGATTCCCAGTGCCTGATCTGGCCCACCCTGGATACTTCATACATATTTACAGAATAAATTAGAACTGGGAGGAAAAAGGAGGTGGATGGAAGGAGGTGGAATAGCCGCCATTAATAACTAAGTGTTGGGACCATCTTTGAATCCCCAGATTCAGAGAGGAGAGTCGAAGAAAGAACTGATGGAACTGAACTGCTCAAGCAAGACTTTGTGAGATCTGGGCCCACCCAGAGCTGCCCCAGGGCCCAGGACCAAGTGCAGACCCCATGGATGAGGACCTGATGACTGACCTTACTGGGAGACCTGGAGCTAGAATGGCCCTTCAGAATCGTCCAGCATTAGGCCAAGAAGGTCAGGCCCTTGAACTCCATGTCTGTCAGTCATGGATGAGGGTAGCACCAGGAAGGGGTGTGACCTTGGCAAGATAGCCCTGAAAGCAGCTGGGTAGCTGGGTCCTCGCTGAATGAGATCTGGGAGGTGTGTACCCCAGTGGCCCTGTGTAAGGAGGCCCCTGCTGCCTCTGGGTTCTGAAATCTGTCTCATGTGGTCCCACTTTTTCAGGCTTAGAGGTGATGACATCCCTTTGGTTACTGGTCCACCCATCCCCCACCCGCACCCTGCACCATACTTGTTGTGTCCTTCCATTCACACCTTTACAAATGGGCCTGTGATTCAACTCTCCTCCAAATGCCACTTTGGGTGAGACCCCAGCTTCCTCTTCAGCCTCCTCCACTGGTGTAACCCTTGGTTCGCCTGAGTAGAGGATGGGGAAGTTCATACAACCTGGATGGAGAAGTTCCTGTCTCTACTCTGGACCATTGCTATAGGTGTCAAGGCTATCGCAAGAGGGGAGAGAGATTAGCCTCAATGCCACTCTTGATACAGTGAGACAGCTGGGGATTTACAGCCCAGGGTCAGAGTCAACAAGATGTCTACACTGCAGAGTTCCATTCACAGTGATGCTGGCAGTGCATACCTCCCCAGCTTTCTTTGTGCCAGAAAATCGCATCCTTCTAGAATGATGGCACCATCCGTTTCACCCAAAAAATGCCCACCCCACTTTTAAGGTCCATTCTAACCCTGCCTTTAGGAACAACCTTGACTACGATTCTCACCTTAAATGACTGACCTTACCTTCTAATGAACTTCCATAGGCTTTTCTGCCTCAACTTCTGGAAGAGATTTAGCTTATTTTGCTTTGTATTTTAACTTTAGTATTGGACAGCTTGCTTTTTTTCTTATTTCTTTATGGCTGTGCATGTCACAGCCCCAGTTAGAGCAGAACATGAGGGCACTTCTATTTACCCCTCACTGTCCCTAGCACAGATTCTTGCACAAGTGCTTGTTTTGATGAACAAATGAGTAAATAAGGTGGTGTAAAATGTGGAAGCCAAACCATCTCTCTGATTAACTGGCTGACTTTTCGACCCCTCAATCCTTTGGCTCTTTTGAACTTCGTTATGTTGGGAAGCTGCAAACAAATGAGCATGTGCCTTCAATATATGCCTTGTTCTTTGTGAATCTGTCCCCTGTGTAGGAGATGATACATGGTACTTCTCTCTTGCATCCTAACTCAGAAGGCCTGTAACATGAGTTGGAAATATGAGGCAATTAACCATGTAATTCAGACAAAATCGCCTGGAAATGTACTTCATGAGTAGGTACACAGCCCAGTAATGGGACACTTGAAAAACTCATTCATGACAGATACAGAGACATTTATTAGCGGAAGCGTGGGTTGTGCCGGGAACAGCTCTAATCTGTTAAAGTCAGCATCTTACAGGGAGGCAGGCTTGATGACACAATCTCTCGTGGTGCAGCCTCTGGAGACATAATCTGAGGCGCGAAGACTCTGGTTTGTGCCAGGATGAGATGGGCTTGCTTTGTATTTTTTCTCCCCCGGATAATGTTCTGATATGGCCAGTGACAGAGACTGAGTCACAGCGTCAGATGAAATAAAGGAGATAAGAATTGATCAGAAGCTAAGATATAGCCCTCAGGATTGAAAGTAAGGCCAGAAAAATGGGGCTATGGAAAAATGAGAGAAGCCCGAGGTTTCTGTGTAACAGGGACTAACACTTTAACTCCCACAATGTCATGTGGGAGTCCCGATGAGACCTACTGTCCTCCCTTCTCCCTCAGCAGGTGCCATTGTCAGGATGAATCAGCTCCAGCTGCCTTCTTCCTATGTCGCTTGCCCACTGCCATGTGCCTAAGGATGAGCCTCTACTCAACTACTTTTTTTTTTATTTTTTGGCGGGGGAGGGGGTTGCTTTTTAGGGCCAAACCCATAGCACATGCAGGTTTCTAGGCCAGGGAGTCGAATCAGGGCTGTAACTGATAGCCTACACCACAGCCACAGCAACATCAGATCCAAGCCTCATCTGTGACCTACACCACAGCTCAAGGCAATACCGGATCCTTAACCCACTGAGCGAGGCCAGAGTTCAAACCTATGTTCTCATGGATGCTAGTCATATTCGTTTCCACTGAGCCACGATGGGAACTCCTACTCATCTACATTTGACTTTTTGTTTGTTAGTTTTAGGGCCAGGCTAGAGGCATGTGGAAGTTCCCAGGCTAAGGTCAAATTGGAGCTGCAGCTGCCCCTATGCCACAACCACAGCAACAGGGGATCCAAGCCATGTCTTCAACCTATACCACAGCCCGTGGCAATGCCAGATTCTTAACCCACTGATCATGGCCAGGGATTGAACCCATGGCCTATGGATACTAGTTGGGTTCATTACTACTGAAACATGATGGGAACTCCCCTACTTCTGATTTTGATGGATCTTTTCAGTACTCATTCATTCATTTAACAAGTATTTCTTATTGACAGAACACTGTAAACCAACTGTAATAGAAAAAATAAAAATCATTTTAAAAAAACCCAAAGCCCAAATACTTCTTGAAAACTATACAAACTTTGTGACAGGTGTTATGGAAGACTTGGAGTAAATTCATCACAGGCTCTACCCTCTAAGGGAGATATGTTTTCAAGTATTTATAACATGGGACCAAAAAAAAAAAGCTCTGCATCCATCAGGATTTCTTCAGGACAAGGGACAGAAACTATCCTCAAATAATCTTCAAGAAGGAGGAGAGATACTGTACCACATAAAGGAAAGTCCAAGGACAGGGTTGGCTGAGACATGGATGGATGCAGAGGCCAGACATGGGGGCTTAGCACTGGATTCCTCTCCATTTCTGCTCTGCCTGATTTGGGCTGGATCCATTCTCAGGGGAGGACTTTGCAGCAGACTCTACAGGTACCCTGTGTACAACACTTCTGCACTTAGCATTCTAGTGTACACACCAATGGTGCCCAGTTATTGCTCCTGTGATGCTCAGCTTGGGGGCATTCTCTGGCCACAAGGACAGGTTCAGGCTGTGGCAGACAGGCAAAAGGGCCAGGGCGTCAACAGCCCTGGGAATAGCCATCAGCCAATGAAGGATAAAGTCAGTAGATTCAAAAACAATGCTGATACTTTTTATTTTGGGGCCACACTCATGACACATGGAATTTCCCAGACTAGGGATCCAACTGGAGCTGCAGCTGCCAGCCTACACCACAACCACAGCCAAAGCAATGCCAGATTTGAGCTGCATGTGCAACCTACACCACAGCTTGCAGCAACGCCATATCCTTGACCCACTGAGTGAGGCCAGGGAAGGAAGCCATGTCCTCATGGATGCTAGTCAGATTCTTAACCCACTGAGCCACAGTGGGAACTCCAGTAGATTCAAAAACAGTGGGTTCTTTGGGTGGGACGGCTCTGGGACACAGTATATAATTTTCTCCAGATGTTTCCAATAGAGCTAAGCCCCAGGTGCTCACAGTGACGACCTGCTCACTAATGCTCTCTGCTTTGCCTCCCTTTGCTTTCTCATCTCATTTCCCTATTCTCCCACCCATGCTTCCAAGATCACCTCTGAAATAAGCCATTTGCACAAAACCTTTGGCTTAGAGTCTTCTTCTTGGGGATTCCAGCCTGAGATACCCTGGCTGTATGGTGGCAAGATGGTCACCAACAGCTATAGCCTTGCACCCTGTCAGTGTCTGATCCAGTGAAGAGAGAGCTTTATTCCAAGCTCTTCCATGTCAAATCCTGAGCCTGACTCTTATTGTACAGGACTTGCTACCTCCTCACCATGGAGTCAAGAAGCTGGAGCTCATTCCACTCAATCTCCATAGTCTGCGGGGGGAGGAGGGATTGATTCCTTGTGAATAATCAGGATGTTGCTTCTGGGTCAATGCTAAAATGATCATTAACAGATCAAATCACCAGGAGACTATGGCATGTGGGTCCCCAAACAGGGACAAACACAATTCAGAGAAACATGACAGAGGTTCTAACGTGGTGGGGAGGATTGCAGGGTATATAAGGGTGAAGGAACCTGAAAAATCATTTTCTGAGTTTCTCAAACTCACCCTTGATAATTTTCTTCCTCTTACGAACTCTATGTTATATGTGTGTTTTGAAATACCAGGTCATCCAGACAAAACAGCATGCAATCACTAGTAATTCATTCATTCTCACATTTTAAAAATTAAGAAATGGCATTATTGAGTTCATGTTCTTAATAAAAGGAAAACATATCATTTCCAGTGGCTCTTGGAAATATAAAAGAGTTTCTGATCCATTTTTTCCTTTTAGTCCCTGGGAGCTGGATACCCCTTCACTTCATGGTTGAGATCCTCCTTCATTTGTAAAATTCCAAAAGGAGACTGGATAACAAATTGGACCATTTCATTTATATTAAATAGTCTTTATGGCTTGGCTAATTACCCTTCAGGCCACAGCTTGCAAGAAAATCCCTATGCTTCATTATCACAGCATTTATGTACTAGAAGGGATCTTTGGGAGATTATGTAATTTAGTTCCTAGCTAAGAAAACTTAACATGAAGTGATGAGCCCAGATTCTTAAATTCATCCACGAGCCCAGATTATTGAGTACCTTTATGTGCAAGGGTCCAGAATCTCAAGGAAATACAGTGAAACAACGGAGCAGGTCTCTACCAAGTATAAGAGGCAGACAAACAATAATTTAAAAAAAAAAATCTGTTCGTTCTGATGCAACCTAGAAAGAGCTTGGAACTTGTCACTTTCATCCTCACAATAAGAAAAAGGTAAACCAAACAAAAGTAAGCAATTCTAAGATCCACTGGAGAATTGAGATCACAGGGCAAACTGCTACCTGAAAAACAGGGGAGACAGACAGGTGACAGCAGAAAGACCAGGACAGGAGCCAATACAAGTAGGAATACCTTATACTGTAATTGATGAATTGCTGGAGGCTCAAGCATGGACTAGATTGAGTTGGAAATTCTTCCTTTCTTTTTTTTTTATCTTTTAGGGCCTCACCTGTGACATATGGAAGTTCTGGCTAAGGTCAAATCGGAGCTGCAGCTGCTGACCTATGCCCACAGCCACAGCAATACCAGATCTGAACTGTGCCTGCAACCTGCAACAGAGCTCATGGCAACATCGAATACTTAACCCACGGGATGAGGCCAGGGATTAAACCTGTGACCTCATGGTTACTAGTTGTGTTCATTACCACTGAGCGGCAACGGGAACTCAGAGAGTTATAAATTCTAATGGGTTCCCCCACACCTTTGTGAGTTTTACCTCTGGGAGCCGCACTTGGTTCTCACAGTGAAAGTAGGAGTAAAAGTCTCTCAATTTCCTGACAGGAGATAGAGAAAAGGAACTATTTGGGAAAAACTTGGCAGTGCTTAAGAGCTACAGAGGATATAAAAGAAACACTGAAAGAGCAGTGATTGAGGAACAGGATAAAGAAAGCAGCATAAAGGCCATGGATAAGAAAGAACTTGGCCTGTCCCAGGAACGGTGAGTAGCCCAGGGGTTGCAACAAGGTGAAGGAGGAACGATGAAGTTGCTGGGGTTGTGAGGAGGCAGGGTCACACCATACATGGAAATGGAAAGGTATTTGGTCTTCAGTCTTCCAATAAGCTGCATTCTTTTTTTGTTTGTTTGTTTGTCTTTTGTCCTTTTAGGGCCACACCTGTGTCACATGGAGGTTCCCAGGCTAGGGGTCCAATCGGAGCTGCAGCTTCTGGCCTACTCCAGAGCTACAGCAAAGCCAGATCCGAGTTGCATCTGTGACCTACACCACAGCTCACAGTAACGCCAGATCCTTAACCTTGAGCAAGGCCAGGGATTGAATCGGCAACCTCATGGTTCCTAGTCGGATTTGTTTCCCCTGCACCACAACGGGAACTCCAAGCTGCGTTCTTTATATACCAGCTTGATAGCAGATAAGCTGGGACATGAGTCCAGGGTGCTCAGTTTTCAATCTAGTGTCTGCTTCCTGCTGCCCTAACACATAAATGACTAATTCTACAGTGTATGGTCTGGAAAAAATATATATATATTCGAAAGCAGGCAAGCTTTTCCGCAAACTCAGACCATGGAATCTCCTACAGAGGCAGAGAAATAGTGAAACAACCTTGTGCAGCGTGTAGGCTGGGTGTAGGCTAACCATAAGCATACTTCATTTTACTGCATTTTGCAGATAGTACCTATTTAAAAAAGTTTTTTTTTAACAAATTGAAGTTCTGTGGCAACTCTTTATGGAGCAAGTCTGCTGGCACCATTTTCCAACAGTGTTTGTTGGTCACTTTGTGTCTTTGTGCCACATTTTGTTATTTCCCACAGTATTTCAAACTTTTTATTATTATATTTGTTATGGTGATCTGTTTGTTTTGCAAAGAGTTTACAACTCATGGAAGGTTCAGGTGATGCTTAGTATTTTTTAGCAATACAAATTTTAAATTAAGATCTATATATTCTTTTTAGGACATAACACTATTACACATTTAATAGACTACAGGATACTATAACTTTTATATGTGCTTGGAAACCAAAAAAATTCATGTGACTTGCTTTATTGTTATATTTGCTTTATTGTAGTGGTCTGGAACCAAACCCACAATATCCCGGAGATCTGCCTGTATATTCAAATTCTGGGTCTGCCACTAACCAGTGTTGTGGTCTGGGGCAAGTTACTCTACTTTTCTGAGTCCACGTTTCCTCTTCTAGGAAAAAGAGATAATGAAAGGCCCTCTAGATAGGGTTGTTGAAACAATTAAATTAAATGAGATAAAATTGACTTTTGCCCAAACCTGTTCTTTCCATCTCCATGTATGGTACCACCTCCCATCTAGTGTAGTGGCTCAAGACAAAACTCTGAAGAGTTATCTCTGATTTTTTTTTTTGCCTTTGCTTGGATCCCAGATGCATCAATAAGCCCAGATGATTCTAACTCTGAACCACATCCTGAATGTGCCCGCTTAGGTTTCTCTCATTTGCCATCATCCTAGACCAAGACGCACTCCTATCTTCCCTGGTCAACTGCAATGGC
The DNA here is from genome assembly GCF_016906955.1 of Phacochoerus africanus. Lineage (NCBI taxonomy): Eukaryota > Metazoa > Chordata > Mammalia > Artiodactyla > Suidae > Phacochoerus > Phacochoerus africanus. The sequence goes on from NC_062544.1 coordinate 133,703,883, forward strand.
ACCCACCCTGGGTTTCCTGCCTTCCTCTTGCTCCCTACAACCCATTCTTCACAAAACAGCCATTTATCATTGCTTAGTGTAATTCAATTATGTGTAACTCCTTGGACTAAATCTACTCAAGAGTTTCCCTGGGCATTTAGAATAAAACCCACAGTGCTTGCCTCTCTGATCTTGCCCCAGCCTATTTCTCCATGGCCATTCCCCTCACCCTGCCATGCCTGGGAAGATGGGGAGGAGCCGTGTACTCTATTCTCATCCTTCTGTAACAGCCCAGCCATGGATAGTGGTGGTAGAGTGAACTCTCCTGTCCCTGAACTAGGGCTTGGATGTAACTTTGGTCAGTGGCAAGTTAGTAGTTATGAGGTGGACAGAGCCCTGAAATTCTGTGTGCAATCTGACACAGCCTCTTATGCTTCCGTGATCTGCCAGGAGAATGTGCCTGGGTTGCTGCTTGTCCCAGGAGAGTCAGGGAAGAAGCAGCACATCTGAGTCTAACCCATACTCTGGAGTCACACCTGGATTAGCAGCGGCCAGAAGCAGAGTCATTGCAGAAGACCCCAGAGCTGAGGCAACAAAAATTAGTGCCTGCTGTTATAAGCTGCTGAGTTTTGTGGTGGCGTTGGAGCATTAGCAAGAGCTAATTAATGTGCTTAAGCCCTTCCTTTTCCTCTTGTTACCTGCAATTTTCTTGCTGTTTCCCTCTGTGTGAAGCTATTCTCTCCGTCTGGATCAGAGTTTCTCAACCTGGCACTATTGAAATCTGGAAATAGATATTTGCTGTGGGGGGCTGTCCTGTGCCTTGTAGGGTATTTAGCAGTATCCCTGACCTCTAGCTACTAGATGCCAATAGCAACCCCTCCTGGTCTCTTGTGACAACCAAAAATGTCCCCTGGGGACAGAATGGCCTCTGGTTGAAAACCAAGATTCTGGAATGTATGTCTCCATATCTTCCCAGACACAACTCCTTCTACTCAGTCAGGCTCTACCTCTGACATCCACACCTGATCATCCATCATCTTACTCATTTATTTCTTGACCTATTTTTCTGCCTCTTCCTCTTGCCATCACTGTGGATCCTGGCACATGGCAGGCACCCTATCAGCCTCTCTAACGAATGAAAGGTTGGAAAACACCCTGTCAACTGTGTTGACTCTAAAGCTTTATAGTAACTGATTATAAAAATAAGAAAAGATAGAAAAAAGTCATCAGCAGCAGATCCACCCAGAATTTAGCAGCTAGGAAATTTCTGATGCTATAATTTCCCTTCTGCAGCTGCTGCCCTCTGAGCTTTGGACAGAATTCTGGAGCCCGAGCTGGGTTTGATTGACTAAGAAAGAAAGAACCCTCAGTGGTCTTAGGATATCTTTAGAATGGATTTCAACAGCGAAAGAGTTCAGTGGATGTGATTTAATTTGTTTCCCCCAAACAGCTGTGCCCCCTACTGATATCTCTGGCTCTGTTTGCGCATATAACGTTCAAATAGCCATGAGTTAATAGGTGGGGGAGAGGGGGAGGCATGTTAAAGTAGATGAAGAGTGCTGCCAACCTGTTTCTTAATAACTAATTATACACAAAATTTATCTTTTCCCTCCACACCTCCTCTTCCTTAATAAGTTGACAACGTCAGTCTTTCCACTGGTGTCAGCCCATCACAGGGAGATTCCTTTTCTCAAATAAAGACATCAGCTAAACACAAAAGCAGCAACATCAAAGTGTTTGGTGAGGCTTTTGGTGGTTCAGCAGGGAGAAAAGGGGAGGCAGATGGGACTGGTCCCCAGTGCCCAAATCAAACTTTGATCTGCAAGCTGGTGAGATAAGAAGGGGCCCTTGCTGTCTAGGAGGGTGGCAGTGGATGGGATCTGGGGCTAGGAAGAGGGGATGAAAACAAAGATGATGGTTGACATGGTCACCCCAGAGACCAGAAATGACCCATCTCTTCTGAGTCAGTTTCCCCACGGTAGGCTCAGAGCTTCATGACTCCCCTTGGAAATTTGTCCAAAGGTATCTGATCTGGAAGCTGTGCAAAATTGCTTCCCTGATGATACAGTTCCCACTTGACCACGAAAAGCCATACACAGCTCTACTTGCTCCCCTCCCCTGCAGGGGGGTTTGCAGTTTTCTTTGAGACCCTTTATGGGCCACCCTCTCTGCTTCTCTGCCCACGCAGGAGCCATCAATTTGCTGCGTTATCCTTCCCAGGACCATTTGACTCCAGCTCAGCCAATCAGATTCAGTCCACTTAGAACCAAGCCCTGCAGAAGGCAGCTGAGTCACATCCCAAAAAAGCTCGAAAGAAGGAATCATAAACGGGACACATCCAGCTGGCAGACATTTTATTTGGCCTGCACAGCCTTTTTAAAATTGGAAATGCTACCAAAAAAAAAAAAAAAACCCAGATTTTTGGTTTCTCTTAGAAAATTGGATAATCTGGCTATAGTGGGCCTCTGTTCCTAGAAGGCATGCAATCAGCTGCAGCTGAATAGCGCCCCCTTGAGATGCTCTCCAGTTCCCCCAATCCCAGCCATACCACTTAGCACAGCTGCCTTCTTTTATCCTATACCCTAGGGGTTGGAAGCATTATAGTTTGAGATTCCTGCTCTAGAAGCAAAAATCTCAAATACCAGTTGGAGCAGCCCCAGCATCCACTCTGCTCAAGCTACCGTCCTATTGATGGAGTCCATGAGATAGCCTGTATCTGCTATGAGCCAAGTTAGGTTCCCCTTAAATTCATGTGCTGAAGTCCTAACCACGAGTCACCCCAGAATGTGACTGTACTTAGAGACAGGTCCTTAAAGAGGTCATAAATGTTAGATGAAGTCATTAGAGTGGACCTTAACCCAACAGACTATGACCGTGAACGAAGAGGATGAGACACCAGGGCTGCTCATGCAAAGAGGAAAGGGCATGCGAGGACACAGCCAGAAGGCAGCCACCGCCAGCCCAGGAGAGAGGCCTCAGAAGAAACCAACCATGTTGACATGATCTCAGCAGACAGTAAATTTCTGTTGATTAAGCCACCCAGTCTAGGATACTTTGTAAACTAGTATAATATCCCATCAGGGACCTCTCCCCCTACCCACCCCCTGCAAAAAAAGTAACTTCTTCTATTGCTTGCTATAGAGATTCCCAAGAATAAACATAGTCTCTCCAGGTCTTATTGATTTACTCTCCCCACTGCCTTTTTTTTTTTTTTTTTTTTCCGATCTTTTTAGGGCAGCACCAAAGGCATATGGAAATTCCCAGGCTAGGGATCAAATTGGAGCTACAGCTGCTGGTCTACATCACAGCCACAGAAACATGGGATCCAAGCCACACCTCCAACCTACACCACAGCTCACAGCAATGCTAGATCCTTAACCCACCGAGCAAGGCCAGGGATTAAACCCGCATCCTCATGGATACAATCTGTGTTCATTACCACTGAGCCACAACAGAAACTCCACCCAGGCCCCTTTCCTGAACTTGTAATTATATTTTATGACAAGCTCTATGTGTGATGACTTGTAAACTAAGGTGAATGCATCAGCCTTGGTGAAAATAGAGATGGCAAGTCGGAAATGGAGGCAAAATGTTCATTCTCTCCTCAGAGCTGGGTTGACACATCTGAATAGTATGACTAGACAAATACTAGTATCCACATCTTTGGAAAAGAGGAATATCTGTTTGAAAGAGCTCAAAAATGGATCTAGATTTTGCCTTCCCAATGGGCTCCATATCACATCCAAGGAGGAGAAAATTGAATCTTGCTTGTGAAAAAAAACCTTCCTCCCTCTCTCTATACATTATGGATATACATAAGGAATACAAACAGACACACATTTATAGTTTTTAAATTTCATGGGAGGCTGGTCAGGAAAAAAAAAATCTTAAAAGGCTACTTGAACGGGACAGTAAAAATGGTAAGAAACATTAGTCTATATGTTTAGTGTAGCATTAATAGTCCTTTCTTAAAGGGCATTGCACTGTGGGACCCATTTGCTTTCAGGGCCTTTACATAGTGATGCTAATGTGGGCAATTTTAGGGATTCCGATGCAGAAAAGGGATCTTGCCACTCATTCTGTAAAACATACATAGATAAAACAATTTAGTTTCGATGACTGAAGGGTAAGTTTAGAAAGAAGGAATAACAGGGGGCACATCACACACAGGTGAATGCTTACCCAAAAGTGTTCCCTCCACTCTTTTTCTTGCTGGTAAAGTTACCTTTCAAAATGGAAACTGAAATCTGGAAACTTGTTTTCCCAGCCTCCTTTGTATGCAGAGCATAAGCATGTGACCCAGTTCTTAGGGAAGGGGGCTTTTGGGAAAGGGGCTCCCAACCAATAAAAAGACTCTCAAGAGAAGAAGACCATTGTCCCTCCTCTAGCTGGAGGCACTCCTGTACCATGTGTTGCCTGGCACTGCAGCAGCTATTTTGTGGCCTTGAGGCCATGAGACTAAGGAACTAAGAAGCTCAGGACAATGAAGAGGAAGCCAGAGACAGGGTCATGGATGACAGTGATTGTCAAGGAAGAAAATGACAAGAGAAAAAAAGCAATGCATAAAATCAACTCCATTTTATGTTAGACACAAAGCTAAATTTGGGAACAAGTAATTAAGTACAACAGAAAAAGGACTAAGTAGAAGTAAGAAACCCTGCATCTTAGTCCCAGTTTCAGTATCAGTCAGATGGATGGCTTAGGCAAGGTGTTTATCTGCCTTAAACTGGATGGGGGTGGGGGTGGGGGATGTTTATCCTGCTTTCTTCAGAAGCTTTGTTGGCCTGGAAATGATGGAACTACATTTCCCAGAATCCCCTTCCTTGTGTGTGTCTAGATTGCAGTTGGCAAAAAAAAAAAAAAAAAAAAGCATGAGCTCTGGGAGACAGAAGTGAAGTGGTCATTGTTAATCTCTGAATGACATTATACATGATGCAGTGAGGGAGAAACGAGGACGTAAGTAAATAGAGGCTCCAGCTTGTATTCACTTTCTTCCATCCCACTTCCAGCTGTACTTCTTGACTGCCAGCCCAACTCACCAACGTGGACACCAGGCCTCCCGCCAACCCTGGCAGACCTTATCCCAAGCTCTTCTTAGCTGAGCCACCATGATAGCAGGATATGCCTGTCCTCCTGCCTTCCCATGCAAGCTCTGACTCTCCACCTAAACCAGTGCTTCAGGAGGAGTGGTTGGTGGACTAGTAGCTGACTTTACTCTGATCCTCCAATTCCCCCTTTTGGAGCATTAGATTCTCCCACAGTTGTTTAAGGTCTTCTCAAAATAAAACCCTTATACCATAATATTCACAGGGGTTCTGCTTTCTTGATTGAATGCCAAGTGATAACATAAATCAGATGAAATAAAAGATCTAAAGTAATTAGCAAGGCACAGGCACATGGCACATGGCAAGAACTTAATAAATTCATCATCACCATCATCATCATTGTTTTTGCTGTTGTTAATGAAAAAGAACATAGAGAACCCACTTTCTAACTGCTTCATTATTCAGAAGACTAAACTAAGACCCTACCAGGTGAAATGATTTCCCTGGGTTATGCAGTTCTGTCATGACCCAGTTAGCACCAGAACTCAGGGCTTCAGATTCCTAGTTCTCCTCTTTTTCACAGGCTGGCCTGCTTCCCAAATGAGCCTAGCATTCTGGTTATCATGTCAATGGCTGCAAATAATATAAAAGCCAACTAAAACTGGCCTAAACAACATGGAGAGTTTCTTGGCTCATGTAACCAACAAGTTGAGAGAAAGCAGTCTGACCTCAGCCATATTACCATGATGCCAGCAGAGTTCAGCCCTGTTTTTCTGTTGTTCTCTCATCTGTTCTTCTTACTGGCTCCCTATCATGGCTCTTCTCATGGAAGAGAAGTGGCTATAGCAGTGCTAGTCTTTCTGTTTCCAATCTATATCTGGCTGGGGAAGAGAGGGCCTTTGAAAGCATAGTTATGAGAATCAATATGATTGGACCAGTTTGGCACATGATCACCTTTGCCCAATCTCTGTGGCCACATGTCCACCTTCACCTAGTCTTTTTGGGGGATGGAATGCAATGATTGGCTTAGTCTTAGTCATGGGTTTCCAACCTAGAGCTGGCAGGAAACAGAGATGAGGGTGGGGAGAGTTAGCTTCCCTGGAACCATATGGACCTCTAAATGCAAACTGGAAGTGGGGGATGGGAAACAGGAAATGAATGCTGGAGAAGCAACATTTGCAGTGTGGTTTTACATTTCTTGCCTTAGAATCTTTGCTCAGGGATCCTTCCTGGGTATCTGGATGAAGCCAGATGAACACCATTTCCAAAAGGAATGTCTAGTCATAGGTGATGTATTTAAAAGTAGTGGTCATGTGATTAAATATTTATAGTCACTTAATTTAATCTAAAGCACCCATCAACCCGATGTCCATGATTCATATGGATGGTGAGGGCATTAAGGCTGCCTATCATATTAATTAAACCAAGAAAACAAGTGCCCTTGACCTGCTCTTGGATTATATCTCACAAAATGGAAATGTGGAATGAGAAATCTGCCAGGACATAATAAGGCTGTTCTTCTTGATAGTAGAGATCAAATAAAAAAGCGTATTTGTCCTTTACCTTGAAAGTGGATTCTGTGTTTTCATTTTAACAACTAATTTGACATATAGGCACCAGTCTTAGGTATTCAGTTTAATGAAGTTTGATACCCAAAGCAAGAGATAGGACACTTTCATCACACCGGAAATTTCCTTCATGTTCCTTCCAACTCAATTTCCATCCCCAATCCCATAACTACTATCTGCTTTCTATCACCATGGATTAGATTTTTGTCTCTTCCTGGATTCACATAAATGGAATGAGATAGTATGTGTCTGGCTTCTTTATAATGTTTGGAGATCCATTCACATGGCTGTGTGTAGCAGTCATCTACTCATTTTATTACTGAGTAGTATTCTATTGTCTGACTATACCATAATAGCGTTTATTTTTCTGCAGTGTACATTTAAGTCATTTCCAATTTGGGCTATTATGAGTCAGATTCAATTTTGGACCATTATGAAAATAATGCTATAAACATTTTTGTATAATTCTTTATGCACAGTATTTTCACTGCTCTTGAGTAAATCCCTAAGAGCAGAATTGCTGGGTCATAGGGTAGATATATGCTTAATTTATCAGAAACAGCTAAATAGTTGTGGTTTTCCATATTATACTCCCACCAGCAGCATATGAGTCTTGGAACTTCATCTTAATTTTTTTTCTTTTCTTTTTTTGGCTTTTTAGGGCCACACCTGTGGCATATGGAAGTTTCCAAGCTAGGGGTCTAATTGGAGCTATAGCTGCCAGCCTAATTACACCATAGCCACAGCAACTCGGGATCCAAGCTGTGTCTGCAACCTACATCACAGATCACGACAACACTAGATCCTTAAACCACTAAGCAAGGCCAGGGGTTGAGCCCGTGTCCTCATGGATACTACTTGGATTCATTTCCACTGTGCCACAAAGGGAAATCCTCATCTCTTTTGTTTATTTATTTATTTTGGCTGTGCATTCTGGCCAGGGATCAAATCCATGCCACAGCAGCAACCCAAGCCTTAGCAGTGACAATGCCAGATCCTTAACCTGCTGAACCACCAGAGAACTCCAGGGAACTCCTCGATCCCAATTTCTGATAGAGAGTTGGTGATGACATCTTTGAATCCCAAAAGTCCATTTCTTCCCAGGTGAGAAAGGGACTATTGCATGTGGAAACCCAGAAAAGGTAGCTTCTGGTGACAGAAGTGTGGAGTCCTGGGTCTTGTGGCTCTCTGATCTGTTCTCATCAAATCCTGGTTTGCTCTCTATCACAGGCTGACCCATGCAGGCTGCTGCAGAGGCTCCCTGGTTCCAGGCTCTTGGTTGGCCAATAGGAAGTGCTGGAGTGGATGTGGCCACTGGGAGGTGCTGGACTGAATTGGGTCACTGGGAGGTGCTGGTTTGGTGTGGCTACTTGGAGGTGCTGTATTGGGTGTGATCAGTAGGAGGCAACTGTTGTGAGTCTAGAAGGGAGAGGAAGGGAAATGTAGGGTCTTTCCCCTCCTCATTGTCTCTGGTGGCTTCTCTTGCATGGACTATATGTCTTTCTTGGCACCAGCTTCCACCACACAGACCTGCCAGAGTCACAGCCTCTACTGGGTGACTCCAGCCCTGGACCTACGTAACACCACCTGCTCCCTTTGTCTCTCTAGCCTCTTCATAGTCCTGTTCTCCTGCTGCTGTAAATTCCTGGGCTGCATCTCAGTTCCCTGTTGCTTACTTCTCAGCCCCTTCCTTCATCTGTGTAATCAGTTCCTTGCATTACTTTCCCTGTGTTCACATACTGAGAGCAGGTTCTGTTTTCCTGGTTGGACCCTGACAGATACACACAGCATCAAGGATTAACAGAGACGAATTTGAGGCCAAATCACATTCGAGGCTGCCAGGCAGATTTATTGTCAAATCCTAAAACTGCAAAAATAGGACAACCTTCTTCAGAAACACCATCTGGTACCACAATATCCCCCTAATGTCTAGCCTAAGTCCCTGCTGTGACAAAGTTTTCATCTGATAACCAAACACAACCAAGTCACTTGCCTTCAGGAGTGAATGCAGGCCATTGGTGTTAGTGGGTCTGAGGGCCATGCCTTAGTACTGGTGTCAGCCATCATTATAATGGGGCAGGGGTAGAAGAAAAGAGAGAGGCTGGGAGGAAAAGGGATAATTCTAAGTAGACACCATAATTGATGAATTGACCCAAATTCTAGGTTGTCAGGCCACAGACTTGGCTTTCAACAGAAGCAGTCTGCTGCTCCTCTGCTCCTTTCTTTGGGACTTAAAATAGAGCCTGCCACAGGAGATAATAAATATTTGCATCACTGCCTTTGTTCATGCATTCATTTGTGTAATATCTACTAAATATTTGGATGGATTAGGAACTTTAATTATAAATGACAGAAAGCTAATCAAAGTGGCACAAGAACAAAAGGCATTAGAGTAACCCACATATGTGAAAATTCTAAGGATATAATAGCTTCAGGTATGGCTGGATCCAGGTGCTTATATGATGCATCAGGAGCTGTGGTCTCACCATTTCTCAGCTCTGCTTTCTACTGTGTTGGCTTCACTGCAGATAAAATCTTCTGAGGAAAGATAGTAAAAGGCACCCTATAGCTTCCTGCTGATATTCTATGAGAACAATAACCATAGGGGGGAAAAAAGAGCTTGTCCTTTAAAATGTTTTTCATGAAAATCTAGGGCTCATTGCTCACCAACTCTGATTGTCCTGGCTTGAGTCTCCTGCTTCTCCTTAGCTGCAGTAGGAACCACAGTGCTTCAATTTAAACTCCCCTAAGACTGTAATTGGGGATGGGTGGTTCCCAAAGAAAAAAAGTACTTTAGTCAGAAAAAGGACAACTGGAAGTTGGACAGGCAGGAATCACAAATGGCTACTATGGGGACATCTGTATGGCAGGCACTGTAGGCCAGGTAAGAACAGGAACATGTCACCATCACCCTGTCTGCAGGGTGCTTACACTTTAGCGAGGAAGCTGGGCGGGGGCTCACAATTAGAATCGAGAATGTGGATCTTGTCCCTATGCAAGTATAGGTTTCCATAGGAACAGTCTCCTTCACTCGTGATTTCAAAGGCTGCTATTTGAATATGCAAATGTCCTCAGATGTGGCCAGACTGGAAGCTAGTAAACTGGCTTTTTGTCCATGTTGGACACTCAGAGTTGCAGTAATGTCTTCCTGAAAGCTTTGCTGGAGCTATAATCTGTAACAGATTGTGCAGTTTATGTGAGATGCCAGGGGTCTACAGGAGAACGGGGGGTGAACAATTTGGTTCCACTGTGGGGGGGGGGGACAGAAACGGTGAGGAATCTGCTATGCCGAAATGCACTTGGGATCATTTTCCGACTTTCAGACTTTCAACCAAATTAAAGATATGAAATTTGTTTTTTCTAAATTAACATTTTATTTTCAGATAATTGGTTTCATATGACATTGTACAGAGAGATTCCCCCTTATAGTTTCCTAAATGGCAACATTTTGTAAAACTCTGGTAGAATATCATGACCAAGCTCTTGACATTAATGCCATCCACAGCATTCACGGTAATTCCCCAGTTTTATTTGGATTCATATGCAGGTGCATCCCTGTATTCAGTTCTGTGCAGTTTTATTACGCATGTGTAGGTAAACATATCCACCAGCTCAGTGGAGGTGAAGAACAATTCCATCTGTACAAGGATCTATCCAGTGGCTTTTTTATAACCCCACCCATCTCCCTCCCAACTAATTTATCCTTCCTCCTCCCTTAACCCTGACCATCACTAACCTGTTCCCCATTTGTGTAATTTTGTCATTTCTAGATTATTACACTCCTTTTGGATTGGTCTTTTCACACAGCATCATTCTCTGGAGATTCATGCAGTCATGGCCTGCATCAGTGGTTTGTTTCTTCTTATTGCTGAATAACTTTCGATGGTACAGATGAACCAGTTTGTTAACTATTTGCCCAGTCAAGGACATCAGGATTGTTTCCAGGTTCTGGCTACTATGAATAGAGCTATTATGAACGTTTGCGAATAGTTTTTTTGTGTGAACCTAAGTCTTCACTGCTCTGGGACAGATGCCCTGAAACTTGTGTTTCATTTATACTCTAGTTCATCCATGTCTGTACCTTCACTGATAAGACCTCCTGTTGACTCTCCCTAATGTTGACTTACTGTCCCTGATGTTCACATAGCATTTCCACCCATTCAGAGCAAGCTGACATTGGTCATGTCATTGTACATTCACAACATTCTCAGTGAAGGGATATCCCTCCCCACCCGCCCCCACCGCCCGTACTCATATTACACCTTGCTTCCTTCCTTTAGGTGACATTTTATTCCTCCTTCTGAGCAGGTCTTATCTCCTTATCTGAATGCTGCTCTTTGCTGAGCAGTCTTCTGTCCTTTGTGTGGCACCACACACTGAGCTCTGGGAGAGCTGTTCCCTGACACATTCATCCATGCATTCAACACTTGCTCAGTGTGTACATACTTTGTGCCAAGAGCGAAGAACACAGTGGCGAACCAAGGAGAGATTGTTTTACCTTCAAGGGGCTTATCGTCAGTCAGGTGAAAAAGACCAGAGGAAAAAACAAGTGTGTGATTAAACAAACAAGAGACATCCAGGTTGTAATGATGGCTCAGATGGAAATTATACAGAGATGTGTTAGTGACAAGAGGGAGGTGCATTGGGCTACTTTAGGTGGTCTGGAAAGCTATGCCCAGGGTACGACATCTCATCTGAGAAAGCTCTAACTTGAGACTTGATGTACCACCACCCTCTTTTCAATGCCTGTAGCAGACATCCTTAATCAGTATACAGCTTCATGATCCTCTCAACTCTGTTCTTTCCATAGCTGCTCTTAAGGAACTGGATGTAACGCACGAAATGAAAGGGATTTTCTTTGTTTTCTTGCTTTGTTGGTTTTTTTGCTTCCTTGATGGAGTAGTTTCTCAATGAACACTGAAGAAGAATGAACAAACCATCTTCTTGGAAGGCAGGGCAGATGTTACAGAATTCAGCGGATCAATAAAGAAGTAAATTCAAGAATCAGCTAGGGCAGAATAAGGATCAGAGTGCAGCTGGCCCAGGCATTGGAGTAACTGTGCCATTCTCACAACAGAATTACACAGACTGCTGGATAAAATGCAGATTCCTGGACCTTGCCCCAGAGATTGTGTTTTGGTGGGTTTGGGGTGGTACTTAAGAGGCTGTATATGCAATAGGTATCCTCAGTGGTCCATGGGCTAAACTCTCAGAGTCACTGGTCTGACTGGGGGCCACCAGGTCAGCCTGTTTCCACAACTAACCAATAGCCCCTTCCCACAGCTGCGCCTACTTTACCTGCTTATTCCTATTTAAAGCCCAAGCCCCTAGGTTGCTCAGCATCACTGGAAATTCCAGGTTCCCACCTGGAATTTGGACTTAGTCCATTGTGTGATGTGTCTCCTGCCTTCCTTCCAAGCTCATCATGCAGCACCCTGTCCCTTATTCTCTTTCCTCCAGCCTCCTGGCCTCTTTTCAGTCTATGGCGACAAGCATCTGGGACACCCTTCCTCCTTCTCTTCACTCGCTGAACTCCTACACACTGTCCAGATCCTAGAGACTATCACTTATTTGGGGAAGACTTACCTTTCTTCCCAGGCCAGAGAATTAATTTCATGCAATTTAGGGAATGGCACCCATTTCTTAAGACATTTTGGATGCCATTTTCCAGAAAACTCTCATGATAAGTATTCAAATCTACAGGATCTATGTTGTGACCTGCTCTTCCCAGAGTTGTGCAGTGCACAGCCTGTCCAACCATATACGAGAGTCCTAATGACTGTCTTGGTCAGATTCCCACCTTACTGCTTTTCATTGCATTAAGAACCTCCCCTCAGTAGCAGGGATCTCAGCTGGAATCACATACTACACTGTTGATTAATATCTCTTTACAGGGTGTCAGGAGAGAATCTGTCTGGTTTTATTCACATTTGAATCACGAGGACCTAGGATTATGCTTAGTTATGTAGTTCATGGTGAAGCAGCTTCCACTGCTCCACAGCTCTGAAGTCTTTCTAAAAGAGCCCTTTTCCTGGGTCTTTCCTGACCTACTGTGTCCCCTAGCATCCTAGACATGCCTGTTAAGACACATACCCCTGCTGTTGCCTCGTTTCTTATCTCTCTTCAAACCACCCATTCCCCAACATACCAATAAATTCTACGTTCCTTCAAAGCAGGAGCCATAGGTGTGAGGGCACTGGCTCTGCTTAGAGGCTTCTGGCTGGAAACTCTCACACAAGCAGGCTGGCTCCTAGCTCCCTTTACAGGGCAGAGGCCCCTATTTGTGCCAGCGATTACTATAACACAAGCCACTTCTCCCTTTAATCCCATTGGCTGATAAGAGAATGAATTTAGGGCATTGTCTTTCCAAGAATATCTCTATTCAGCCCCTGCCAATTTCCTGCAGAATATTTGCCTAACTAGCCTTGAGACCCAGAAGCCGGGGGCAAACAGGTGCCCCAAAATGAGTTGAACTTGCAATACTGGGCAGCTCTTGAACCCACTTTCCCAGCCTTGCAGTCAGATCCCTGCAGAACAATAAGACCCACAAATCTTTTGTCTGCAAAATTATCTTCCTGTAACACTGGAAGCTGTTACCATGGAAATAAAATAGCCTATTAGCCCAAATCTACCAAAACACGGGAGAGGCCTGGCTGCATTTCCGAGGCCCTTCATTAATAAGGAGAAAAGATTAACCTTTAAGGGAATTGACGAGAATGGCCATGACTTGCTGGATTATGATTTTCATGTTGAGTTCATCTGGGCTAATATCTCAGCCTGGAGCAGCCATGCTGGGTGGGGAAGGATAAAGACAAGATTCAGTTTGAAGGTTCAGATGCATGTTGTACTGCCTCCTCGATCATGGCCATCCCGGACGGCTTCTGGCCCAAGGGTTTCTGGAGAAGGCTCCTCCCTTGACCATTCCAATGGAGGGAGGGCAATTTTCTCATCCTCTATTGAGCAGCTGCCGAGAAAGGCAGGAGACCACAGAGAGTTCCCAGCCCACAGCCAAGATGCCAAACAGAAGCCAGAGACAGACGGAGCTGAACCCGGCCTATCCCGGTCTTTGTCCTCTCCCCAGGGGTCTCCATTGCTAAATCTCAGACACAAAGGCTGCTGGAAAAGTCCTGAAGCAAGGACTCTACCTTTTCCTGTGGCCAGCAGGGAGCTCTGGGGGCACCCAGCAGGGTACTTTGCAGCCCCAGAAGCTCCCAAAAGCCCCAGGCATCCCAGAGACTGGTCCCTGTGCTGTTGGCTGCTCCCACATCTGGCCAGCAAGAGCTGTCAGCATCTTAACCAGGCAGGTGGGAACTGCCAGAGACTTGACAGGTGACTAGAGGGACTCACTCAATTCCTCAGGAAACTGACAACAGCCCAAGGAAACTTGGGCTGTTCTTGACAACAGCTCATAGATTTCTGGGGATTTTTTTTTTCATACTGTTTTTGGTGCCCAATTAAATGAAGAAAGGGAGGACAGTGTCCCTGTGAGCATCAGCCCTCATTATTAAAGGCTCTTTCTCCCCAGGGATAGCGTTACCTTCTCCTCTGGTGCCTTTCCTCACCTCTTCTCTCAGACACCAGAAAATACAAGGCAGCTATTAATGTCAGCAGAAGCCTGTGGTGAGAGATACAAGGTGTGAAATAGTAGAGGTCACCTTCTCATCTCCCGTTCATTCCTTGTGGTAAGAACCGATCACTAATGTTGTCTGAACGACCATAATCAGCCTAGGCTAAGTGTTACATCAAGTGAGGCCCAGATCTCAGTGCTTTCAGACAACAGTGGGTTAACTGCTAACTCCTCTCTGGGTCCAATCACAGGTCAGGTGGCTTTTAGAAGCCTGGTTTCTTTCCATCTGGTAGCTCCACTATTTTCTATGGCTTGGAGTGACCTCCCTGGATCCTAGCATCTGGCTGTGAATACAGGGGAGAACTGGGGGTGGGATGGGGATGGGTTATAGGGATAGCCTCTTGCTCTCATTCCCTCCACACAGACAAGACTAAAGGCCCAACCCCTAGAGACAAGTCGGGTGAGAAATGTGGTCTTACAAAATGCCAAGCCAGGAGAGGAGACCTCAGTTATGGGGAAGCAGCAAGAGCTTGGACACAGCTAATAGCTAATGCCTGGATTCAACACAGAGATTCTGAATATAAGGGTGAAGGGGGGGGTCCCAGCTATTGTGCAGGCCAATGGTACCCAAGGTCTATGTCCTTGATATATACAGTCCTATAATGTGTTTCTCAGAAACTATTTTCCTTGAACCAGTATGTTTGGGAAACAATGAAAAAGACACATTCCTCCTGGGCATTTATACAATGAAAGGCTCTGATAAGTCCTGCATTTTAAAAACATTTCCCACAAATATGTGACTAGAGACCCTCTATTTTTGGGGGGGCCTGGGAATGAAAATCTAGTAATATTTCCTGGAGTCAGTGTCCTAAGGAGTACAACTTGAGAAAAAAGACCTAGCCCAATCCTGTTTTGGTTTTTGTGCCAAAACCGAAAACAAACACTTGAAGCTCAGAATGAAGACTTGAATGGGCTAAGAACAAAGAGCTGCACCAGAAAGGATTATGGGCCTGCACCAGATCCTATGTAATGTGTGCATTTCCCTAACCTCACAAATGGGGTCCTGGGAGTTCCCGTGGTGGCACAGCAGAAACAAATCCAACCAGGAACCATGAGTTGTGGGTTCGATCCTTGGCCTCTCTCAGTAGGTTGAGGATCCGGCATTGCTGTGAGCTGCGGTGTAGGTCACAGACACAGCTCCAATCTGACGTTGCTATGTCTGTGGTGTAGGCCAGAGGCTATAGCTCTGATTAGACCCCTAGCCTGGGAACCTCCATATGCCACAGATGTGGCCCTACAAAAGACCAAAAAAAAAAAAAAGTCAAATGAAGTCTTAACCCCTGAAGCATGAGGTTAGCAAGTATATGCCAAGCTACAGCACAAACACAGCACATCTTCAAGAGCAGGGCCAGGAGCCTTGGGGTGGGGGCTGTGTCAATTTTCTTCATTCATTTAGTGAATAAGGCAATAAACTGTGCCTCATTTTTCTCACCTGTAAAATGAGGACAATGAGAATGGCAGGTAGGTGGTGAACTGTTTTACATGGGATGGGAAAGCTCTCTGAGAAGGTGATGTGTGAGCTAAGACCAGAAAAATGAGTGGGGCATAGCATAGCAAAACAAATGAAGAGCCCAGAATGGACAGAGTGGGGAGTCCCTGGAGAAAGAGAACCAGGCACAGCTTTCTGGACATAAGAGAAGCCATTTTTGACACAAGCCATTGTGTGGTCTAAGTCTAGTCACAAGCTCGACTTTGAACAGGACTCGGGAATGAATGATCTTAAGGGAAGTGAGGGAATGGAGAAACAAAGAACAAGCAGTCAAGAAACAATAGTTCAGTGATAAGATAGAGTCCTCAAGGGATAAATGTAACAACTGATACATATTTTCCATATATGCAAGAACTAAGGACCCCACCCAGGTGGAGGATAGAATGATGATAATGACTTTTTCTAACTCTTGGGACTTCAGTGAAAGCTTGGACTCTGTCACCTTCACCCCAGTTCTATGCTGAGGTCTCCTTTGCTGAGGTCTCCTCTGCTGAGGCCCCTTCATGAATATGCATGTACCCTTAAACTTCCCCAATTTTGCTGTTTAGGGAGACATTGCTTTGGGAAAGATTCCCAGTTGTCTCCTTATTTGCTGCAAGTCATGGTTCTTTCCTTCTTGCAATCTCTGGCTTGGTTTTATCTTTTGGCTCAATACCAACCAAGAGGCCAACTCAGTTTTTGGGTAACAAGGGCATAGCGCATAGTAGGTGCTCAGTAAATCTTAGCTAAATGAATGAACAAATGATAAATTGTGAAATGTAATTAAGATTCTTACAACAATTTCCATTTGTGGGTTTTCCCAGCAAGCACCACCAATCCATTCACTGATGTCCTACAATTCAACTCTACTCTGCCACTACCTGGAAAGAGTCTCAGATCCCATAGGTTAAGGGTTTGGTCCGCAGCACTGCCCTCCCCCCACCCCCACTTCAGAGGCCAATCATAAGTCCAGGTTGACATCTGTGCTTCTGACCAACCAGCTAAAGATGAGAGATTCCAATTATCTTCCACTTTTACAGATGGAAGATGCCCGTGACCGCTCCTTGGGTTGCACTGATTTGCTAAAATGGCTCACATAACTCAGAGCAACATTTTACCTCCTAAGTCAGCCCTTTATTATAAAAGGATATAACTTGGAACAGCCAGATGGAAGAGAGGCTTGGGGCAAGATATGGGAGAAAGGCTGCAGAGCTTCCATGCTCTGGGAATGTGTACCCTCCAGAACCTCTGTGTGTTCATCAACCCAGAAGTTCTCCAAACCCAGTCCTCTGCGGGGGCGAGGGGGGGCAGTTATGGTTCATTCTTTACATAGGCATGATTGATTAAATCATTAGCCATCAGGGATTGAACTGAATCTCTAGCCTCTCTCCTCTCCCTGGAGCTGGTGGGGCGGAACATCCAACCCTCTCATCACTTGGCTGGCTACACTGGGGATCAACACGCCATCACCCCATTCTTCCGCACAGTCCAAAAGTTGCCTAGTTAATGTAACAAAAGACATCCTTAGAGCTCTCAGCACTGGAAACTCCAAGAGTTTCAGAAACTCTGTGACAGGAAGGGGGGGAGGGGCGAACACCGAATATGAATTTCTTATTATAAATCACAATATCACAGTAATATTCTGCAATTTTCATATAAAACACTTCCTCAAAACACAGCATATGTTTTCCCTTTCCACGGCTCAGTGCTGGTAGGGTTATTTCAGGAGGAATGTTCCAGATGTCTTGGCACTGTTGACATTTGGTTGGATGGCTTGTCCAGTGCATTGAAGGATCTTAAGCAGCATCTCTGGCCTGTATCCACTAGATGCCAGTAGTATTCTGCCCACCCCTTCGCTCTACTTGTGACAACCAATAATGTCCCCTGGGGGTGGGGGGACAGGTAAGAACCACTACTGGGTATAATCCAGCCCGTTCATTGTAAAGATGGGAAATGTGGACCGTAACATTATCAAACCTTTTCTTTTCTCCCTCCTCAGCCCTGGGTCCTCCTAGACCAATAATGTGGGAATGACTCATGTCCACAGAGCAACATTCAGCACAGAACCAGCTTTCCGATCAGAGACGGCCCTGATGAACTGTTTCTGTCCTTCTGCCTCTTCTTTCCCAAGGCCCAGAAAAGTCCAAGTTAATTACCAGCCCTCCCATTACAACCTCTCCAGAGAAGAAAGGAATGTTTCCTGGTTTTGCATTCTAGCAGCATTGCAACCTCAACCCTCTGTGTTTTTGACATTCTGTTCCTGATTTCCTCCGTGCCAGGCTTGGAGTAGGGAATACACACTTTTTGGAAAGCCCTGTGCATTCCACTGCAAGTCAGCCAGCTGAAGAAGAGAGTGGGGTCCAGGGACTTGATGGTAGAATGTACCAGACTGGTCATGGGATGGAGAAAGAAGAAGAGCGACAGGGCAAGCAACTTACATGTTCCCATTATGCGGCGCATCACTCACTGGGTGGCTCTGCCAAGTCACTTGAACCGAGGCTTAGTTTCTTTTCTTGTAAAAGGAGAGAGATGTGCTGCTACGAGTGGCTGCCATTTATGTACTGCTCCGAGTTCTACATCCTAATAATTCTTGTCCAAACAACAGAGTCATGGTGAGAGTTACATCATAGAGATTTAAGGGCTTTGTCAACTATAAAGTGCTTTAAAAATCCAAGGTCCAATAAGAATTGCCACCTCCTTCAGATATTTATACCTGTAACTGAACAAACCTCCAGGAGACAAAAATAGCAGAGTGGGTAAGAATCCAAGTTTCAAAGGCAACCAACCCTGATATCACATCCCAGATGGATCACGGTAGCTGTGTGACATTGGGCCTACGATTCAGCCTTTCTGTGCTTTTAGTGTTTTTATCTGAAAAGTGGAGCTGAATAGGCTTTTCAACAGAATTTAACTTGAACCTCATTCAAAGCATTTAGCACAAGGTGTGCCGCTTTAGTGAGTCTAGACCCTGATTACAGAGACCCTGCTCCATCCCGGGGGAATCTTTATGGAGAAGAGCAGGAAGGTGGAGAGGGAAGGGAAGTGGAGGGATGGGAGGAAGGGAGGGCCTCAATCTGTGAGTGGAGGGGGAAGGGCCTGGGTCATGGCAATGATTCTGGCCCATTCTGACTCAGAAGGAAAGGAATAATAAGAGTGGGGCTTTGCATATGCTATGCCAGGCATGAGTAAGTGGGAGAATCTTGCCAGTAACCCTTCTCAAATGTTGCATCTATCTCTGCTGCCAGGATGGGCTCCTTGCCCATGTTACTCCATTTGTGCCCAGCCTGGGGCAGGCTGAGGCTAATCTCTGGAGCTTTTCTTTTGTTGGGCCAGCCCCCACCCACTCTTCGTGTGCACGCACGGGTACTCACACGTACACATGCACACGCGCCGGCTCTGGGGATCTCAACCTGAGCCCAGTCCTGCTTCCGGCATACTGCCTACCCTCTAGAAAATGCCAGAAGGACAAAGGCAGATGGCAGGTGTACTTCTGAGAAGGGCCTTCAAGCCTACAGAGATGTTCTGTAGGCAGACACAGGTTCTCTGAATCAGGCCTCCTCGGGCTTGGTGTTCTTGGAAGGGCCTTTCTTGAACCTTCCCTCACCGAGATTATTTGGGCTACTCTTGCAAAGTTTCTCATCTATTTTTTTCTTTTTAGGGCTGCACCTGTGGCATATGAAAGTTCCCAGACCAGGGGTCGAATCAGAGCTGCTGGCCTACACCACAGCCTTAGCAATATGGGATTCAACATGCATCTGCGACCTACACCATGGCTTGTGGCAATGCCAGAACCTTAATCCACTGAGTGAGGACAGGGATTGAACCGCATTCTCATGGACCCTATATCAGATTTTTTAATCCCGCTGAGCCACAATGGGAATTCCTGATTCTAGGTCTTTAATTTGAATTTCCACAGTGGCCTTCTCTGGCATGGAGCTCTTTTCCTAGAAGCAGACCCTGAGGCAAAGATTTGAGTGCAAATCATTTATTTGGGAGGAAGGACTAGTGAGTGAGGTGAGTGGGGGAAGGAAGAAGTTGGTGGAGCCCTTATCAAACGAGCTCCTGTGAGGGGCTAATGGGGCTGCTTCCTGAGTGTGCAGGGCTAGGTGTGGTCTATTTATCCACATTGGTGCAGGATGTATTTCCGTGTGTTTGGGCAGCAATTATCAAAAATACCATAGGTGGCTGATGAACAACAGAAAATTATTTCCCATGGTTCTAGGGTCCAGGGAAGTCCACAATCAAGGTGCTAGGAGACTCAGTATCTGGTGAGAGCCACGTCCCAGTCGCAGACAGCTGTTTCTTACTGTGTGCTCCCGTGGTGGGAGTCTAGGGAGCTCTCTGGGGTCTTTTTCCTAAGGGCACTAATCCCACTCATGAGGTCCACACATGGCCTGATCACCTCCCAGATGTTCCCCTCTCTTAATACCATCCCCTTGGGGGTTAGGATTTCAACATTTGGACTTTAGGGAGACACAAACATTCAGTCCATAACAGACCCCTTCCAAAGCATAACTCTCTCTCCTGCCCAGGTTATCTGTCCTAAAAGGAGAATGCACAAAAGCAGAGTCCCAGTGGCATACAGGAGCCACCTTCACATGTGAAGATGAGTGCCAAGGGCATATGGTGGGGCCCCCAGTACTTTCTGCCCCTTCTCCACCCCCAAATTCCTGAACCTCTGGGCCCTGGTCAGAAGTGCCACATCACCCAGGTCAAGGAAGGTAGATGTCGGGGACCCCTACCTTCATCTCAGCCTCCCAGAAGGGCTACCACATTGAAACAGTTGAAATATGGATGGAACTCTTAAAAAAATATACATGTGGAATCCACTAGGGAAATCAGAGAACATCAGTCCCTGTTCTGTTTGTTTGGTGCCTCTCTAACCACAGCAAATTTTTCATCAGGAGAGAAAAGTAAAACAAAGTCAAACCAGCAGTAACTCTCTCCTGGAGGAGGCCCAGAACTCATTTCTTTGTTCCTAGCCAGCCCCCTCAATGCTAATATTGAAACTAGTTTTTTAAAAAAGCCTGATTGATTGACTGGTTGAGGTCAGCATGGTAGATGCCCCTCCTGATCTCGCGAGACTGGCAGGCTGGGTGGGGGCAGGAGGTAAGGACTCATCCTCTGTGTTCTCCACAGATGATCTTTCCTGGCTGATTGAAAGCAATGCCCCAGACCCTCTGGGGAGAGTCCTGACTCTGCTTCACTTGGACCTTAGCTACCTTGATTTCCATGGACAGATGCCTAACCCCTTTGAGCCTTGGTATCATCATCTTTATTTTAATTTAATTTATTTTTTTTTTTGTATTTTTAGGGCCACACTCACAGCATATGGAAGTTCCCAGGCTAGGGGTAAAATCAGAGCTGCAGCTACAGGCCTACACCAGAGCCACAGCAATGTGGGATCCGAGCCGCATCTGTGACCCACACCACAGCTCACGGCAATGCAGGATCCTTAACCCACTGAGCAAGGGCAGGGATTGAACCCGCAACCTCATGGTTCCCAGTTGGATTTGTTAACCATTGCGCCACGAAGAGAACTCCTTCATCTTTAAAATGTTGATATTTGTAGGAATCACCTCTTGGGGTTACTGTGAGGATTCAGTGAGATAATAGGGCCACCCCGTGCACAGTGCTTGCAGAGAGCCCTGTGTTGAAGGCTGAGGGATGGGCTTCAATCCCCCACTCTTATCCTCCTTCCAGCTTTAGTCCTAGGAGTCTGACTCAGTGTTTTTTAGTAACTGATTCTCCCAATGAGTCTATCAAGTCTTTGTGCAGATAAAGCCCTGGTGGCCTACCTGTCATCCCCTGGCACACTGGAATCAGAAGGGGGACTCTCTGGGGAGCCAGACCGCATTTTACCAGGAATCAAGAGAGGGGGGAGATTTGTCAGGCAAGTGCAACTGCCTCTTAGGATCTGCTTTTACCCCCAAAATGATTCCAAATTTGGGGAGTCCTTGTTGAGAGGAGTGTGGAGGAAGGAAAGGAGAAGAGATGAATTCTAACAGCAAAGGTCACTGCCTAGACCACACCCACATTATTCTATTTCTTCATGGACATCACACTCTGAGGGACATTGGCCTGTGGATATATTTTAAAATACACAAATGTTTTTCTGGGCCATATAGGATGTGACAGGGAGGCAGAATATGTGCAGGGAAAGTTAGGGGGGTGGAGGAGGGGGTGAGGAAACTACTTAAATTCCTAAAGCAGCTAATGCAAGTGGCTCAGGAAATACTAATGAAATTGAAATAATGAGAGTATGAAACCACAAGGCTGTGCATACTGGATCAGATCATTTGGCTGTGCATGATTTTGTTTTAGGGCAGGCAACAGCTCCATATCTCAGGAATATTAAAATCCCAAAAATGGAGGGAGAAATTCCCCACTTTTAGGAAGCTCCTGGTATCTTGAACCATAGGACTCACAACAAGTGGCAGTTGGGAAATAATACTCTCTCTTCCTGCCTTCCCAGTGCCAGCCAGCATCTGGTGTCCTGCTCCTGGAGCCACTGTTGTCCTGCCTAGAGCAGCTGTCTCGTGGGTCCGGGAACTGAACAGGCTGCCGTTCTTTGCTAATTCTATTTGCTTTGGCCAGGACATCAGAGCAGAGGTGTGAGATGTGGTCCCTGTTTGAATGTAGCTCACATGGGAGACTGATTAGGGAATCTGAGCAGTTTGTGGTCATGAATATTCAGGTAGAGGGAAAAATAAACAGGGTTTGTGGGGCATGTAACTGAAGACAAATAAATACTCAAGCAGAGTAATAGGAATAGAGGAGGCCAGGAACTGCGACTGCCACTTCACCAAGTGGACTCCAGGGCTGCCCTAGTGACATGGTATCTGGGAGGTCAAGGGTGGTGGTGGGTGTGCGTGGGGGAGGATCCTGTCTTGTTCATTGCTGTATTCCCAGTGCCCAGGGTAGCGCTGGCACTTAGTGGGCACTCAATATAGATGTGTTGTATAAACGGAAGAAAGGAGCAAAGGTTAGAGACCCCAAACCTCTTTCCTTATGTGTTTTGTTTGTCAGTAACACAATTTTAACATTTTTTGAAGTTAAATGTAATGGTAAGCAGAAAGCTAAACATGGTCCCACCCCCAGGATTCCCATTCCCCTTTATTCAATCAAACAGGAATCTGGGCAGTGCAGTGAAGGAATTTTTGCAGATGGAATGAAAGTCCCAAGTCAGTGGCCCTAATTAAAGAGATCATCCGTCATTCCAGTGAATATGACCCAGTTGAGTCCTTTAAAAGCAGAGCATTTTCCCTGGCAGGTAGCAGAAGGGAAGTCAGAGAGATTCAAAGCACAAGAAGGATTCAACAAGCTGTTGTTCACTTTCAAGATGGAGTGGGTCATGTCCAAGGATCCAAGAACAGCCTCCAGAGCTTAAGATAACCCTGGGCCTACAGCCATTGGGGAAACGTGCATCCAATCATGAGTCCACAAGAAGCCAAGTTCTGCCAACAACACGAAGAGCTCGGAAACTGACCCTTCCTGGGAGCCTAAAGATAAGCTCCCAGCCTACTTGACACCTTGATTTTGGTTTGCCAAGACCCTAAGCAAAGAGCCCAATTAAGCCCACGCCAATTTTTGATCTATACAACTGTGAGCTATAAATGGGGGCTCTTTTAAGCCACTAGTTTTGCCATAATTGGTTACACTGCAATAGAAAACTAAATATGAACAAATACAAGTATGAACATAAAGAATCTAGAAATTTCTTTGCTAGCCAGGCGTAGAACGTGGTGGTTAGGGATATGGATTTTGACTTGGAGCCGCATGGCCAAGATTCAAACCCCAGCTCTGCCACTTTTCCAGCTGAAAGACCTTGAGCAAGTTATTTAATCTCCCTGGGTTTCCGTTTCTTCAACTGTGGAATGGCAGTAATAATAGTACCTTCCTCATAATGTCATAGAATCAAATAACGTCAACTATCTAAAGCTCTAAGAGCAGTGCCTGGCATATTGTCCATACTTTGTCAATCCCGTTGTTACTATTATTTTTTTAAAAAGTAAAGATTTTGGAGTTCCCACTGTGGATTAGTGGATTAAGAACCTGACATAGTCTCCATGAGGATGCGGGTTCAATCCCCTGCCTCACTCAGTGGATTAAGGATCCAGCATTGCCAAAAGCTACAGAGAAGGCCAAGATGTGCCTCGGATCTTGTGTGGTTGTAGCTGAGGAGTAGGCCTGCAGCTGCAGCTCCTATTCAATCCCCAGCCAGGGAACTTCTATATACTTCAGGTGCAGTCATAAAAAAAAATTTAAAAATTAAAAAAAAAAAAAAAGATTTCTAGAATCTCCCCTCCCAAAAGCCCAGGACCTGGGAAATCTGGGCCACAGGACCACATGGCAACCATCAGCCAAAGCCGCCCCCTTCACTCTACCACTCCTGATTTTCTCATATACCATCCTCTTGGCCCCATGACACTTTCTTCCTGGCCCCTGTAGGCATTTGGGTTTGCAATCTCTGACCCAAAATTGATTAGCTGGAGAGTCAAGCAAAACCTCAATCCAAGATTCTCATTCACTAGCTGAGCAGATACCATCTTCTCCTAAGCCTACTCCATTTTTCTTTGCAAGGATTTAGGGGGATGGCTGGAGTTTGGCTTGAAAGGAAATGTGTGAGGACTCTTGTAGGCCTTTGAACTGAAGATCCCAAAGGACGAAGAAGAAGTGGCTCAGCAGGGCTCTTAAGCATCTAATCCATTTGTAGCTATCACTGCCTCCCTGCTTTATAAAATAGAGGACAACACGGAGCCTGTGAGAGATGCCATCCATCCCTCTGGTGGCCCCAAAGTTGGAGCCCACTAGATACTCTGAATTGTGAGTACTGGTTGCTCAAGGGCCCTCACACCTCTCTCTTCTGTTCCTGAATGATCCCTTGGCCCTGGATCCTTGCCAAGAAGCAGGAGGACAATGCCACTTCAAGCCTGGAGTCATCTCCCTGTCTCAGCTCCAATTAGCCCAAGTGTTTGGGAAGCTGTGTATGTGCAAGACCAAGCAAAGTGCTATCTGTCCGGCCAGTGGGCAGATGGACAGGAAGAGAGCCAGCATTTACTTCCAATCTAAAGATCAGCCTAGGATCGGGAACACTGGCCACTCCTGTCCTGTCTCTGAAGGGTAATCTCTGGGAGCCATGAGAAAAATGCTTCACTGCAATAATACCTTGATTTCCTTCCTTAGATCCCATGACCTCTCCTGGCTGTGCCAATGGACTGTTGACAATAATTCTTTACCATCTGGTCTTCAGCCT
Organism: Phacochoerus africanus; assembly: GCF_016906955.1. Classification (NCBI taxonomy): domain Eukaryota; kingdom Metazoa; phylum Chordata; class Mammalia; order Artiodactyla; family Suidae; genus Phacochoerus; species Phacochoerus africanus. The sequence continues at coordinate 133,728,826 of NC_062544.1, forward strand.
CCATTTGGAGCAAAAGCAAAGGGGTAAACCAGCTGTCTACAAACATCTCTCTCTTTCTTGGACTTATTGCTAGAACTCAAGTCTGTGTGAGGTACAAGAAGGTTTCACAATATTAGAATTCTTCCCTGCTTATCCCTCTTAGGATTTTTTGTTTCCGTGAAGCCTTGCTACTAAAAGGGAACTGCTTGGGCCTTAACAACTGGAAGCATGTAGAAAGGTAGTCTCAGACCTGCTGTAGACCTATTGAATCAGAAACTGCAGCTGAATGAGATCCCCAGGGGATGGATGAGCACATTAAATTTGAGAAGCCACCCCAAGCCTAGGGATCTTCATCCCTTAGGCCAGACAACTAGACTGAGTTGTCTAATTGTCCCACTGCTTTGGGAAGAAGCCATCACTATGGAATCAGAAAATAAAGCTGGACATGGGGATGAAGATTCCTGACTGCTGAGTTCAAAGCAACAACTAGTTTACATTCTAGGCATAAATATTTGCATGCATTCTTATAGAACACTTTTTTCCCCCAATGACAGATAAATGAAAAGATTCTACCCCTGGGGGAAAGAAAAGAGTAAGCTGAGTAAGATTAAGAAACTCTGGGTCTCCAGGAGTGATGCCATCACTTCCAGGGCCAGGGCACCACATGGCAGCCCAGTTGGTTGCCCTTCTCATGATCACCTGCTGGAGACACTCATGTTCCAACACACAGTGCCAACCAATTGTACAGGAGGAATGCTGTTCTTCTGTGACCAGAGCATTTGCCTCAGGGCCCATTAGACTACTGAAGACACTTGCTGATCCCCAGGCCCCTGGGAAAGGACTAGGGACTCTAGATATGTAAGAGGTAATGTGACCTGGAAGAAAAGCTCCCCAAGGATCAAGATGGCACTAGCAGATCCAGATCCAGCTCTCAGTCCCTCACCATGTCAGGGACATCCAACCAACCTGTCCTACCCTTTTGATTTGGTTTCCTCCTTGCGAGACCCATCATGGAAGAAGAGGCTCTGAAGTTTCCAGCTTCATCTTTCAAGGGAAAAAAGTAGAAAAAAATGAAGTAGACTTATATCATGATAGATTTGTGAGCGCTGGGAGTGATCTCAGCGTTCATAGTATTGAACATTTCTTCCTTCCTTCCATCCATCCATCCGTCTGTCCATCCACCCATCTATTCATCTGCCCATCTATCCATCCATCCATCCAGACTTCCATTAATTTGACAAACATTTAGTCAGTGTCTTTCAAAAGTCAGGGAGCATGCTAGGTTGCTAGCACTGGGGAATCCAACACTAGGCAAAACCAGTCAGAGACCTTGTCCCCAGGTGGCTTACTTTCTAGTAAGGAGCATGTCACTGAAGACAAAATAGAAGCTCCTAGATGTGGTTCACTCATGATCATGTGGATAGTGACAGAGTATTAGTTCTCCTAGAGCAGATCTTCTTAAGAAAACAGGGAGCAAAAGCAACTTTTGAGAAGAGACAGATAAAGCTAGATAGAAGCTATATCACTACCTTCCAGCTTCTCTTAACAGACTGGGCCCAGGTTGAATGTGGGATAGGAGCCAACACAGAAGCTTGGGTGAGGCTAACCTGGACCACTTCCCCTTTTTTGTTAATGGAATCCTGCCCATTGGTTTTTGTTTTTGTTTTTTTTTCATCCAGCCACTCACCAGTCATTGTGAAGAAAGGAACCACAAGATCCCTGAGCTGTGCAAACTGTGAATGATTGCTTCCCTAAGGATGAATGGGGAAAAATATGCCTCCCTTTAAGTTCCTTTGCTAGCAAAAGCCAAAGTTTTTAAGGTTTTGCTTTATGTCAAATATCAAGCTAAACTCCATTGCATCATCTCCCTTAATATTTACAGCATCTTTATGAGTAATTTTCCCTGTTATACACATGCAGACACTGACATTTGGACAGGTTAAAGGACTTGCCCGAGGTCACAGAGGTGGCTGTGACTCCTAGGGTCTGGAATAGGAAACGGCGTGTTTGAATTGCTATGCAGCTATCATCTCACCCAGAGCCGGCTTCAAGGGCATTCAAGTGGTGGAATCACACAGGCCTGCAGTCAGAGGGGCCCTGTCCTTGGCCATCTAGTATTCTACAGTCACCATCTTGAAAGTGCTAACAATCATGTATTTGATTTTGGGTTGTGTACCAGTTCCAATGGGAGTGTGTGTGGTCCTGCCTCCTGCTGTCTGTTTCTGCACCCTCTGATACCCCAGGCCCTGCTTGGCCTGCCCCTCTCACCACAGCTTAGCAACTGCAGCTATCCCATCACATGGCCCCCAGACCCTACCTGGCAATAGATGCCACCCTTGTGCCCACAGAGGCCTGGGGGTGCTCGGGAATATAAACAGAAAGGGAAGGGTGTCCCCAGGAAGAGAGAAGCAGGTATGGCTTTCTTGACAAAAGAGAAGGCATTTTTGGCTCAAAATTTTTGTGATCTAAGTTTGGCCACAATGCTTGTCCATAAACAAGTCTCAGTAATTTTTATTTTATTTTTATTTTTATTTTTGGCCATACTTGCTGCCTATAGAATTTCCCAGACCAAGCATTGAATCCAAGCTGAGTTGCAACCTGTACCACAGATGTGGCAATACTGAATCCTTAACCCACTGCTCCAGGCCAGAGATCCAACCCGTGCCTCAGCAGTGACCTGAGCCACTGCAGAGAACATACTGGATCCTTAACCTACTGTGTCACTGAGGGAACTCTAGATCTCAGTAATCAATGATCTTAAGGGAAAAAAACAATGCCAGTAACAAGAGCAAAGACAATATATCAGTTGTAAAAACTCCTAGTTCTGTTTCAATGGCAAAGATTAGCCTGAAGTGCTCAAGGACCAGATCAACTGAAACCCAAGGGAGGTAATTATATTGACCTCTTCTGACTTGACCCTTGCAACTTTTGTCAACTAAACTTGGATTTTGTCAGCCAGCCAAGCCCCTCCATGAATATGCATGTACCCTTAGCTTAAAACTTCCCCAATTTGGCTGTAGGGGAAACACTGCTTTGAGAAAGATCCTTCACATTCTCCTTACTTGCTACAAAGAATAAATACCTCCCCCTCCAGATCTTGGGCTTATTTATGTCTTTGGGCTTGACATCCACCATGAGGTGAGCCTGGTAAGAGAAAGAGTCAAGACTGGGAGGCATTTGGAGGGAGCAAGATGTGGCAGTGCCATGACATGTTTCATAAGCAGCCTGGCAGGGCCCAGATTCTTAGCCACCCCTGCTCCCCACAGGGTTGCCTGTCCTCTCTAGGTTTGGGACTGGGTTATTCATCCCTGACTGGGGCATAGGGCATAGGTCATAGGTCTGGGGGCTGCTTTGAGGGGGAGCCTGGGTGGAGGGGAGAGGTGTGGGGGTGAATGCCTGCATGTAGTGAGTGGCAGGGTCTCAGGTGCCCGTGATGCTTGGGTGGGTATCCCCTGCCCAAGAGGGAGGGATGCTAGACATCAAAAAGCAACTCAAGGAAGAGATGGAGATAACAGAGCCAGAGATAGACTGTGGAAGAATGGAAAAATTTTCTATATTAGTACTTTCAATGGTACATTTTTTTCAGGAATTTTCAACATGGGACCCTACATTTTCATGTTGCCCTGGACCTCACAGAGGTTGTGGGGCCACTCTCCCGGACTGGGCAGAGAGTTCCCTGCACCCACCATGCTCCCCACGGAAATTTTCCCACTCCTCAGCCAGAAGGAGAGAACAGTCCTTTAAAACCAGCCCCTGCCATTGAAGTCTCAAAGCTCTCTTTGGAACATTCTAACAGGTTTGGTCTATACACATTCCATCTGTCTTGCTTCTTAGAGTTCATTCTCTATTATTGTAGTTTAGCTTTTTTTAAGATTCTTATTTTTTCTATTATAGTTGATTTACAATGTTCTGTCAATTTCTTCTCTATAGCAAAGTAACCCAGTCATACATATAAATATGTGCACATTATTTTTCTGACATTATCCTCTATCATATTCCATCACAAGTGACTAGATATAGTGCCCTGTGCTATACAGCAGGATCCCATTGCCCATCCACACCAAATGCTATAGTTTGCCTCTATTTAGCTTTTAATGCTCTCACTTGTTTGTGTGCCTGCCTCAAACACAATGTCTCATTCATCCCCACTACAGTCCTAGGAAGTCCATGTTGTTACTTTGCCCATTTTACATATGAGGAGACTGAGGCCTGAGAACTTAAAAAGTTAACTCAGTGGCGGTGAAGATATTTCTGCTCCCTGTTTGCTGATCCAGCTTTGCCTATAGTTCCCACTTGATAAAACAGCCTTTCTCCTCATTTTCTTCTAGCTTCCCGGAACCTAGGATCCACGGATTTTTCAAGTATCCTTCTAAAGGTATTTCTGGGGTGCCTGTGATCAGGACAAGCTTCTTGGAGCTGGAAAGACTGGCAGCCAATCCTGGGAAATGCTCTCCCAAAAGAGGAGTTACTGGGAATAAGTAGCAAAAAAAAAAAAAAAAAAAAAAACGATTGGAAGGAGATGGCTTGGGCGAGGCGTTTCAAATACTGCCTCCCCGTGCTGCCAGCAGGCGGTGACTTACACGCCACTGCCCAGTTATTTACCAAGGGAAGTCTGGGGTAGGTATGTACACTAGGGACTTTCTTCTGTGGGTCTTTCATTGCCAAGAGACACCCTGATTATGTGGAGGTTACGAGCCCTGCCACCCAGAGCCAGCTTGCAGAGGGAGGGCTGAATAGAGCTCTCTGGAAGGCCAAGCCAGGATTACTGTAATTGCAGGCCGGCTGCCGGCTCTCTGGTGACAGTGCCCAGTGGAGGCTGCCAGCTGGCCCTGCTAATTACCTGTCGCCCAGAATGGGGAGGAGAACTTGAGAAAGGACTGAAGAGGCCCAGACAGAAGGCACTGGAGCATGGCAGGCTGGCGTCTCCAGGATCGGCCGCCCAGTCGGCCCCATGGCAATAGCTCTGCTGCGGCGGAGAATGACTTGGCGTGTTTCTGCCTTGTTCCTCCCTGACAGCTCCCTTTTGCAGGCCTGCCTATTTCCCCTTCAGAGCAATGAACCTCTCTAGTGTCGAGTTTTCCCCAAGGCACCTTGGGAATTGCTGACGATGGATTCTGGAGCAGGAGCACAGAGGGAGGGGCGAAAAAGAGACTCTTCCTAGACCAGGGCTCACCAACAGAATTGTAATGTAAGCCACAAATCTAACCTAAGACATTTTTTAGCATGGAGTTCCCGTTGCAACTCAGCCTGTTACGAACACAGGTAGTATCCATGAGGATGTAGATTCGATCCCTGGCCTCACTCACTGGGTTAAGGATCTGGCATTGCTGAGAGCTGTGGTACAGGTTGCTGATGCAGATCAGTTCTGGCATTGCTGTGGCTGTGGTGTAGGCTGGCAGCTGCAGCTCCAATTTGACCTGGGAACTTCCATATGCCTCATGTGGGGCCATAAAAAGACAAAATAAATAAATAAATAGATAAATAAATAAATTAATAATCCAGCAGCCACATTTTAGAAAATGGTGACAAGAAAGAGGTGAAATTAATTTTAATAATATATTTTATTTAACCCAATATATCCCAAATATTATTGTTTTAACATGTAACCAGTATTTTAAAACACGTATCAAGCTATTTTACCTTCTTTTCTTTGTATCTAGTCTTCAAAATACACTGCATTTTTTACATGCACAGCACATCTCAACAAGGATTAAGTCCCACCAGCCCCATGGGCTAGTGGCCACCATATTGGACAGCACAGTTCCAGATGAGTGATAGAAATTACAGCTGGGAGCATATTATTGGCTTGTCTTGACCACACTTGGGTTTTGTCATTTCCACTCCTTCTTTTCTTCTGGGCTCGGCATTTGCTTTCCAAGCCTTGCAGCCTATTCCACCCAGGGGCTGAGGGCCAGCAGCCCTGACATCACCCAGCAGGCAGCCTGTTAGAAATGCAGAATCTCAGGCTGAAACCCTGACCTACTGGATCTGAATCTGTATTTTGACAAGCTTCCCAAGTGATTTGGACAGAGAGTGAAGTTTGACAAACACTGTCCTAGGTGCCCCCCCCACTCAGAGTATTGGACTTTCATGTCAATCTTGAGCCTCCTTGCTGCCTGGATTCCCCTGTCCAACTACTGAAGCTTTAGCTACAGCCAGGTGTGGAGGACACCTGCATTCTCTACTCCTCTCTCCAGGCTGAAGAAAGCTGGGACAGTGGAAATTTAACAACAACAAATGAAACAAAACTGGGCTACCATTTTTTGAGCGCTTACTATGAGCCAGGCTCCACACTCAGCATGTATAATCTCATGGAATCCTCATCGCTTTAGAAGCCTGGTGCTTATTGTGTTTTTTATGGCCACACCTACAGGATATGGAAGTTCCTGGGCAAGGACTGAATCTGAGCTGCAGGTGTATCCCACGCCACACCTTTAACCCACTGAGCCAGGCTGGGGATTGAACACACACCTCTCGAGTGACCCATGCCACTGCAGTAGGATTCTTAACCCACTATGCCACGGCAGGAATTCCCCAATGCATTATTATACCTATTTTAAAGATGACACCCAGAGGTAACTGTCCACATACAGCCCGTTTCTGATGAAGTTATAATTAAATCCTGGGTCTATCTGATTGGAAAGCCATACTCTATTTTATAGCCATGTTCATAGTCGAATTGTTTGTGTGTGTGTGTGTGTGTGTGTGTTTGTGTGTGTGTGTGGTAGTGGTGGTAGGGAGCAATTTCTCTTATTCAAAAATCCTCTCATTCTGATTTGTTCACCCCCTGCCACCCCTGGTCTTCCTCACAAGGTCATCTATACAGTTTGCTGTTCTCAAATCCCAGCCTTGCCAAACTGATCTTCTGAAAATGCCTCATCCCTCTAAAGGAAGTTCAAAACTACCACATATGAATGATTTTAGGATCTCTCTTCTCTGTCTTAAAAATCTCTAGGCATCATTACTGGGCCTTGACTTTGACTCTGGTCCATGGCTTCCCAGAAAATTCCATGACTTTGAGATTGAAGTTGGCTTCAGCAGGGAACTCTCCTGTGGGGGAGGAGACGGAGCACTGAGTCTACCTGAGTGTTCCTGAATCTGCCTGGAGACTGGTGAAAATTCACTTACTCTAAAATTCACTTACTTACTCACAACTGGCATTCTGATTTAGACTGCAGGCTCTTGGAGTCTTAGATAAAGTGAGTCGCTCTCCAAGCTGGGTCAGTTCAGGATGCATATGCCCTAGAGAGATGTTGATACATTAAGAGGGAAGTCCAGGTAATAGATGGACCAAGTTATTCCCAAATCTGAGCAGCTGGCTATATTTCCTCCTTCCTTTCTCCATTTCTCCCTTCCTCCCTCCCTCCCTTCTCTTCCTTCCATCCTTCATTCCTTTCTTCCTCTTTCTCTCTCTTTCTTGCTTGATTCTATTCTTCATTCCTTTCCCTTTTTCTTTTTTACTTCCCTCCCTCCCTTCTTCCTTCCCTCTTCTTTCTTTTCTTTTCTCCTCCTCCTCCCTCCTCCACCTCTTCTTTTTCTTCTTCCTCCTCCTTCTTCTTCTTTCCCTCCCTCTCTCTCCCCCTACCCCTTTCTCTCTCTGTCTGTCTAAATTCAACACAGGGCTCCTAACACAGTCTTATATTATCATTAGTTGGATGAACCCATCTAGCCAATTAGGTTTTTAAGTCCAGAAGATACAGCCCCTATCTTCTGCATCTTGTATGGGTAACAGCCTTTAACACAGCCTTGGGTACAGCAAAGGCACTGAAGAAATTCTTGCCAATGAATGTCTGTCTGTCTGAGTTTGGGTTTCCCCAGAAGTCGTCCCCAGGATTAGAGAACAAGTAGTTTATATGAGAAGGAAGGAAACACCACTGGCAAGTGGGGAACAAGAGAGGGAAGGGAGAAGAGTCAATAGGTCCTTTTTCAAGACTGTTACTCCTGTGGGTGCCTAGAGCTTAGAGCCATCGAAGAAACTCGATGTCTCTAAGCTGCTCTGCCCAGAGTTGAGGTAGCTGGGATTTTATGAACCAAGTCCTATCAGGCATTAGGTGAGGGCTGCTCACAGAGGGGTCCAACAGCAAGAGAAAACTCCCCAGCCAAGAAATAGAAGTGTTGGCAGCTGGAAGTCAGATCAGGTAAGGGAGAGGCATCAAGGTGAGGCTTGACACTGTCTGCCATGATAGACAAGACTCATGGACTAATCGGCATTACCAAGTCAAGCAGGAATAACTACATCTTACCCTTCAATACCAAGCTTTTTAATTTTTTAAAAGTCATTTCTGGTGCTCATCTGGTGCACTTGCATTAAAAAGCTGGAGTGGGAGTTCCCATTGTTTCTCAGCGGTAACAAACCCAACTAGTATCCATGAGGACATGGATTCCATCCCTGGCCTCGCTCAGTGCGTTAAGGATCTGGCATTGCCATGAGCTGTGGCGTAGGTTGCAGACATGGCTGGGATCCCATGTTGCTGTGGCTGTGGCATAGGGCAACAGCTACAGCTCTGATTTGAACCCTAGCCTGGGAACCTCCAAATGCTGCAGGTGCAGCCCTAAAAAAGCAAAAAAGTTGGAGTGAACTGAGTCACAGGCAGTTGGCCCATATGGTAACTTGTTCCAGACCCTGAGCCACAGATGCCTTTAGGTGGACTCAAGGAAATGCACAGCCCCCAACCCCTCTCTATTGGTTTTTGCTGGCCAGTTGGTAAGCATAGCAGTAAAGCCAAGCTCTGTGAGAATATTGGGATCCTGTCCGTCACCTATCCTATATTTTCCAGCTTGACAGGCCAAGCCACATGCTCAAGGGCAAATACATGCTCCAGCTCAAAAACACTGGCTTCAACTAGTTTCTTGGTATCTCTGTTTTAGAGTAGATATGACATTAGGGGAGAATAATCTACCCCAGGAAAAGTAGGATGGAAGATGTTTCTATCATTTATCTAAGTATCTACCTCCTTATCTTTTAATCTATTTATCCACAACCACTATATATATATAGTGGTTTTGGAAGGGACATCGTGGGGCAAGATCAAGCACAGGAGAAGCATATGCCTTGGGAGAGAGAAACCCAGCAGGAGGAGAGGGTATGAAATTTCAAAAAGTTCAGGCCTCATTTTGCCAAAATCAATCTAAATAGACCTGTGTTTGGGTCACCTTTCTTTCTAGAATATTTCTATTAATAGTACCCGGTGGAAATGCTCCATGACTTTTCTTTTTTTTTTTATAATTTTTTTAAAATTTTCCCACTGTACAGCAAGGGGGTCAGGTTATCCTTACATGTATACATTACAATTACATTTTTCCCCCAGCCTTTCTTCTGTTGCAACATGAGTCTCTAGACAAAGTTCTCAATGCTATTCAGCAGGATCTCCTTGTACATCTATTCTAAGTTGTGTCTGATAAGCCCAAGCTCCCGATCCCTCCCACTCCCTCCCCCTCCCATCAGGCAGCCACAAGTCTCTTCTCCAAGTCCATGATTTTCTTTTCTGAGGAGATGTTCATTTGTGCTGGATATTAGATTCCAGTTATAAGTGATATCATATGGTATTTGTCTTTGTCTTTCTGGCTCATTTCACTCAGGATGAGATTCTCTAGTTCCATCCATGTTGCTGCAAATGGCATTATGTCATTCTTTTTATGGTTGAGTAGTATTCCATTGTGTATATATACCACCTCTTCCGAATCCAATCCTCTGTCGATGGACATTGGGTTGTTTCCATGTCTTGGCTATTGTGAATAGTGCTACAATGAACATGCGGGTGCGCGTGTCTCTTTTAAGTAGAGTTTTGTCCGGATAGATGCCCAAGAGTGGGATTGCGGGGTCATATGGAAGTTCTATGTATAGATTTCTAAGGTATCTCCAAACTGTTCTCCATAGTGGCTGTACCAGTTTACATTCCCACCAACAGTGCAGGAGGGTTCCCTTTTCTCCACAGCCCCTCCAGCAGTTGTTATTTGTGGATTTATTAATGATGGCCATTCTGACTGGTGTGAGGTGATATCTCATGGTAGTTTTGATTTGCATTTCTCTTATAATCAGCGATGTTGAGCATTTTTTCATGTGTTTGTTGGCCATCTGTATATCTTCTTTGGAGAAATGTCTATTCAGGTCTTTTGCCCATTTTTCCATTGATTGACTGGCTTTTTTGCTGTTGGGTTGTATAAGTTGTTTATATATTCTAGAGATTAAGCCCTTGTCAGTGGCATCATTGGAAACTATTTTCTCCCATTCTGTAAGTTGTCTTTTTGTTTTCTTTTGGGTTTCCTTTGCTGTGCAAAAGCTTTTCAGTTTGATGAGGTCCCATGGGTCTATTTTTGCTCTAATTTCTATTGTTTTGGGAGACTGACCTGAGAAAATATTCATGATGTTGATGTCAGAGAGTGTTTTGCCTATGTTTTCTCCTAGGAGTTTGATGGTGTCCTGTCGTATATTTAAGTCTTTCAGCCATTTTGAGTTTATTTTTGTGCATGGTGTGAGGGTGTGTTCTAGTTTCATTGCTTTGCATGCAGCTGTCCAGGTTTCCCAGCAGTGCTTGCTGAATAGACTTTCTTTTTCCCATTTTATGTTCTTGCCTCCCTTGTCAAAGATTAACTGACCATAGGTGTCAGGGTTTATTTCCGGATTCTCTATTCTGTTCCATTGGTCCGTCCATGACTTTTCAAGTTTTTCAGAGTACCATACATTTGGAGGAAGTGAAAAGTGGAGGTGGGGGAGCAAAGAGGGAGTGAGAAAGAGGGGGAAGTGGGGAAAAAGAAGTGAGAAGGAAAGACAAGAGGAAGAGAAGGTGAAGGTGAACTAAAGGCTGAAAAGCAAATTTGGTGCCTCTCTTTAAAAGGGAATGAGGAGCTTCAACATAGGACTGTCAGAGGGGACATATTCAGCCCATCACATTCCTAGGCAGGTCCACTCAGATGTGATGAGCCACCAAGCTTGGCTCTTGAATATTTCTGCTCAAACGATCAGGGGAGGCAATGGTGTGTAAATGGGTCTTGGTCTAAGGGAGTTAAAGGAAAAAACAAAAACAAAAAAACAAAACCTCTTTTTTACCTTCCACTTCCCCTTCTCTATGTACTCAAGCAACAGACCACCCAAGGGTTGGGGGAGGGAAGATTTGCCAGCTACAGCCTTGATAATACTTGAAAGCTGGAAAGCAGCAATCTTTGTGATGTTCAGGCTTTCTTAAGCCAGGTCACACTGTGCTCCATTGTTAAGTTACTGAAGAGAGAAGGATCCATAAGTTACAGGGTATATACTATTTAATTATGAGTGGGGGTGAGATTGGAGAGAGAGAGCTAGAAGAATACTCTCAAGATCTTAGGGAGTGAAATTTCTTCAGCACGCATAAGCATACACATGCAAACACACACACACACACACATCCGGGACACAGCTGTGATAGTTAAAATATGTTTCCAAATTTTGACACTCTTCCCTTGAAAGTGAACCTAATTCCCCTCCCCTTGATCGTGGGCCTGGACTTAGTGACTCAGTTTTAACAAATAGGTATGGTGGGGCTGATGTTGCATGACTTCCCAGACTAGGTCATGAAAGGCATTATGGCTTCCTTCTTTCTCTTTCAGGTCACTTATTCTGGGGGGAGCCAGCTGCCATGTTATTATGAGGACACATCGAAAATGAGTGGAGAGACCCACGCAGTGAAGAACTGAGGCCTCCTACCAACAGCCATTCCATCACTCAGCCCCAGACACACTTTCAAATGATGACAGCTCCGGTCAACACCTTGACTGAAACTACGAGACCCTGAGCCAGAGCCCAGCTAAGTCGCTCCCAATTCCTGACCAAAGACGTCATTAGATAGTAAACGTTTGTTGGTTTAAGGCACCAGATTCCAGGGGTAATTTGTCACATGGCAGTAGATAATGAATACAACTAGATACTGTTCGATGGTTAGTGGGGGTGGGGAGATAGAACAGGAAAGATTCATCATCAATATCGTAAGGGAGTGAAAGTTCTCTAGCACATGAGAAACCACAGAGATCAACATCTCCTGCCTGTCTCCCAAATCAAGGCACCACCCTGGGACAGTTTACAACTAAGAGAATCCTTATGGAATCAGAACGTTTGGGTTGAACAACACTTCAGAGTGTTGAAGTGTTGAAATCCACATTAAAAAAAAAAAAAAGAAAAAAAAAAGATGGGGGATTTCCCTTTGTGGCACAGCAGAAATGAATCCAACTAGTAACCAGGAGGTTGCAGTTTTGATCCTTGGCCTCGCTCATTGGGTTAAGGATCTGGCATTGTCATGAACTGTGGTGTAGGTCACAGACGAGACTGGGATCCTGTGTTGCTGTGGTTGTGGCATAGGGTGGTAGCTGTAGCACTGCAGGTACGGCCCTAAAAAGAAAAGAAAAAAAAAGAAAGAAAGAAAGATTGAGGAACCTAGGTCTAGAGAGAGAGAATAGGTGATTTTCTCAAAGTTGTATTACATCTATTTTGGAGGGATCCTGTCTGACTTGGAGGCAATAAGCAAATTGTGAGAAGTTGTAAATGCCAGGAATCTCTCCATATTCACATAGCAATTTTTCCTGTAACAGTACTGAGGGTTCACAGATATATTTACAATTTCTAGGAGACAAAGCTTCCTAGAATTCCAATATAGGATCAATATGTAAAACTGATATGCTTTTTGTTTAAGGAAACTTATTGGAATCTTTCCTTAAACCATAAATCTCCAAACACAGATAGAGACTAAATGTTGACTCATAATCAGCTACTTCTTGCAAACAAATGGCTTCACATCTGACAACTGCCACCTCCAAAGGAGGGTTCCTGATTATAAAGACTAGGTAGAGGAAAAGCTCTAAATTGGAGATGCCAGTGGCTACCAATCTAATAGGCATTTTTTTTTTTTTTTTTAGCTCTCGAAAAGATTTCCTTTTCAGAAACAGCAGGAGTTTTATTTCATGGAATCCTACTAATTTCAGCTTGGTGGAGTCCCATGCCTTAAATAATCCACAGAAAATTTTTTGAGCAAGCAAATAGCTTGAGAAGAAACCAGATACTCAGAAATACCTCAGGGGAAAAAAAAGCCTTTTTAAAGAGCCTACTCTTTTTCTCTCTACCTTTAACATCCTTTTACAAAGAGTCCTAGAGTTTTATTTTATAAACTTGACTTTTGTACACAACTCTCTATGACCTAGTTTTGTCTTCTTCCATCCGTACCACTCTCCCTTTCATGATCACTCCATCCTAGCCATATTGAATTTTATTTTATTTATTTTACTTTTTAGGGCTGCACCTGAGGCACACGGAAGTTCCCAAGCTAGGGGTCGAATCAGAGTTGCAGCTGCCGGCCCCAGCCACAGCCACATGGGATCCGAGCCGCATCTGTGACCTAGAGCACAGCTCACAGTAATGCCAGATACTTAATCCACTGAGCGAGACCAGTGATCAAACCCACATCCTCATGGATCCTAGTCAGGTTCATTAACTGCTGAGCCACAAAGGGAACTCCATACATTGACTTTTTTTTTTAAGATAAGTTTTTTCATACCCTAGGACTTTTGCATTTGCTATTTGTTTTTTTTCTTTTTCTTTCTTTCTTTCTTTTCACCTGTAATGTTTTGATCTCCTGGTTCTTACAATGTAGTTCATGTTCAATGTCTCAACATTCAAGCCTCAATTCAAATGTCCGCAGCTCACAGAAACCTTTGCTACTGGCTGTGGACATGCTTCCCACCCCCACTTCGTATCTGTTATGGTCAGTTTTATGTGTCAACTTGGGGTAGGTTATATTTACCAGTTATTCAATAAAACACTAATCTAAGGGTTTCTGGGAACAAAATATCCATTTTATAGATGAGATTAGAGTCTATGATCAATTTACTTAAGTAAGAAAGGTTATCTTCCATAACCAGGGTGGGCCTAATCTAATCAGTCGAAGGCCTTAAGAGCAAAGGCAAGGTTTCCCTAGAGAAGAAGAAATTCTGCCTGTAGACAGCAACTTCAGCTCATGCCCTAGTTCCAGCCTGCTCTTCTGGGTGGCCTGCCCTATAGGTCTTGGATTTGCCTGTCCAGCCCCCATAATTGCTTAAGCCAATTCCTTGTAATAAATCTTTAAATACAGTAAAGAAATACTGGTTCTCTTTCTTTGGTGGAACCCTGAATGATATATTATCTCAGTTACTCCATTTACTTCCTTAGCTACAGTGTTGCCTGACCTAAGAAACAAAAGTACAGAATGCAGTTTAGGGAATTACAACTACTAAAAAAAAAGTGCGTTTTAGCCAAAATTAAATTTAAATTTAATTAGATATCCTATATTGATCCTGTATTCAATTTACCTTGTTCATGGATGTGCTTCCTTAGTTATGGTCTGTCTCTCCCATCTAGTCTGGAAGCTCCATGAAGGCTGGGACCTTGTAGGTCATTTGTGGCTTCATCCCCAGTCCCTGAAATAGAGCCTGGCACAAAGCAGGCATCTAATAAATATTTACGGAGTGAATGAATAAATAAATTAATTTATATCATATGTATATCCTCGCTTTTACTTTGAAACCTTCACACACAGAAATCAGGTTTCTGTTCATAAGCAATTGAACAGATGGCTCAAGGGACTTATGAGAAAATGTGGCTTCTGGTCCAAGGTTCCATTTTCCATATCCCTTAGTGCATTAGTGAGTGTTAGTTAGTTACTCTCAGAGTGATGATTTGGCATTTTAAGAGCTCTTGGCTCTTATTATTTGGGGAAAATGAGCAGAAAATGAGAAAACAAAAGTGCTGATAGCAATGATAAGAGGCTTGTCTCACAAACCTAGCATCATCACGATGATGATGGCAACCATGCACCATGCCAAATATGGCACATCTTCAGGCCTGAACAGAAGCCTATAGAACTGCTGCTTGTCTGTGCAATTATAAAAAGCAAAAAAAAGAGCCATAATCAGAACATGTGTGGAATCCCAAAGCCCTGTCACTGAGGACCAGCTGAAAGTGGGATGAGGAACTTTTTTGAAAAAGCATCTGAAGGCAGAAATTGCTTTCAGCAAAGTGAATCTCCTATTTGGTATGGGGCACTAGCTTTTGGTTATGCCTGCAATTTAAGCCTCAGCCCAAGTGCCACCTCTTCCCTGTAGATTTCTCACGTGGCCCTCAGCCCCACCACCAAGGACATTTTTCTCTCTCTTCCCAGGAGGGTGGGGCTTGCACCCATTTGAAGCAAGAAATCTCATTCCACCTAGAGTTTAGTCACCTGTGTTTAACTCCCTCTCCTCCTCTAGGTAGCAAATTGCTCAAAAGCTGGAAACATTTTACCCAAACAGAGCTGTGTGTATAGGGGGCTCATTTCTATTGTGGAAATTAACCTGGACTTGAAATTGAGGGCCTGCATTCAAATCCCAGCTCTGCCCTTTGCAACCTATGAGCCCTTTGATAAGCCACTGAATTCCTCTCTGAGACACAGTTTCCTCATCTATCAAATAGGAATGTGGATACAGACTGAAGGATCTTAATCACGTAGGTCTCAGCAGAAACAGTTCCCTGAAATGTTGCTTTGAGTGAGTATCTGTGCCAGTCTGAAATATTCTCAAGAGATGGAAGAGAATGTACAAAGCTCAAGCTTATACTTAGGCGAGAATGTATCTGAATTCTGGTGGGACAGGCTGGTCAACCCTATTCCCATCCTCTATCAAATGGGATTGAAAATATCTGTTCCTGAAAGAATTCTGGCCTCCCTCCCTCAGCTGCAGGAACTGAAATCTTCGCCATGATGGTCCCTTCTTTGGGCCAAAGCATCCTGACTCTTGACTTTAGGCTGAAATTGATGGGCTCCAGACAGGACAGGTAGGTAAAGTGGGGAGAAGAAAAAGGAATGAACGTGGCGCCTGGTGATAAAGCCTTCTGCCCAGGTCTGCTACATACAACTTGTGTGATGTCCCACTCTTCCTATAATTCAGTCTCTCTTGGCTTGTTTTCTCATTTATGAACCATCCACAGTAACTACACCAGCCCTTGCAGGACTGTTAAGGCTTGGTTTCTCAACCTTAGCTCTTACTGATGTTCTAATCCTAAAATTCATTATGGTAGGGGACTGTCCTGTGCATTGTAGGATGTTTAGCACATCCCTGGCCTCTACCTGCTAGATGCCAGGAGTGTCCCTTACCAGCTGTGACAACCAAAACATATCTCTAGATATCCCCTGGGGAAGAAAATCATCTATGGATGAGAATCATTGCAGTAAGGATTACATTCAATAATTTCTATATGAGCTCATAAATATGAGAGCCCAATGGAAGTGTTAGTTATAATTATTTTTCCCTGATTCCAGAGAAATTAAATTACCCTCCTCTGTGATTCTTTACCACTTAAAAAATACTAAGAGCTAAGACTAACTGAATACTTGTTATGCCGTGGGCTCTGCTATTGTCTCACTCTGCACATGAGAAGATTAAGGCTCTGAGTGCGTTTGTGGCATGTCCATGATTTTAGGAGTATATTGTAATGGCAATATTTGAACCCATGATAAATCCATGCCCTCAACCTTTAACGGTTATCTGTAGCAGTGTAACAAATGACCATAACTCAGTCACTTAAAACAGTGCTTATCTGTCATCTCACAGTGTCTGCGGGTAAGGAGTTTGGAAATGGCTCAGTGGGGTTCTCTGTAAGACTGAAATCAGGGTTTTGGCCAGGGCACGAGTCTCATCTAAATGCTCACTTGGGAAAGGATCCACTTCGAAACTCACACGGCTGATGGCAGGGCCCAGTTCTCAAAAGGCTGTCAAAGAGGGAGACTCAGTTCCCTGCTTTCTGTTAGCTGGAGGCCACCCTCAGTTCCCTGCCATAGGGGCCTCACTCACAACATGGGACTTGCTTGTCAAAGCCAGCAAAGGGGATAGTCTGTTAGCAAGGGGGTCATTATGATCTTACGTGATGTCATTACCTTTGCTCTATTCTACTGGTGGGAAGCAAGCTGCTAGGTCAGCCCATACCCAAGGAGTCAGGGTACATAAATACTAGGGGGCAGGGATCATCAATGCCACCTTATAGTCAACCTGCCACTCTGTGCTGTCCTGTCTTCTACTTAACTCACTGCATCACAGATTTGTAAGACTGTTTCAGCTGCTAGTCCAAGGGCTGTTTTGGGTTTTTGTTGTTGTTGTTGTTGTTGTTTTCTTTTCTTCCCCTTTGCTTTGAAGATTGTCTCAGTCTGCTCAGGCTGCTATAACAGAATGTCACAGACTTGGTGGCTTAAACAACAGACATGTATTTCTCACAGTTCTGGAGGCTAAGAATTCTAAGATCAAGGCTCCAGGTGATTCAGTTCTGGTGACAGCCCTTCTCTTGGATGGCAGATGGCTGCTTTCTCACTATGTCCTTACACAGCAGGGAGAGGAAGAGAGGGAGGGGAGGGGGTAAGGAAAGAACTTTCTAGTGTCTCTCTCTTTTTCTAAGGCCGCACCTGAGGCATATGGAAGTTCCAAG
This sequence comes from Phacochoerus africanus, assembly GCF_016906955.1. NCBI lineage: Eukaryota > Metazoa > Chordata > Mammalia > Artiodactyla > Suidae > Phacochoerus > Phacochoerus africanus. The sequence continues at coordinate 133,746,248 of NC_062544.1, forward strand.
GCTAGGGGTTGAATCAGAGCTGCAGCTGCTGGCTACACCACAGCCACAGCAATGCCAAATCTGAGCTGTGTCTGGGACCCACACCTCAGCTGGCAGCAATGCTGGATCCCTAACCCATTTAGTGAGGCCAGGGATTGAGCCTGCATCCTCACGGATACTAGTCAATTTTGTTTCCACTTGAGCCACAGTAGGAACTCCCTTTAGTGTTTATTTTATAAGGACAGTGATCCTGCCCTGTGCACCCCCACCTTCTTGACCTCACCTAAACAAAATTACCACCCAAAGGTGATCTCCAAATACTATCACATGAGGGGTTAGGGCTTCACCATAGGAATTGTGACAGGACACACTCACTCCATAGCATGGACAAAGCTGTCTATTTTGTGAAAGAAGATGACTGATGTAGTTTTAGGGAGAGGAATGATGATTCTTCTGGAGTGGACATCTTTTTTATATTCTTCTCCTGAACTTTAAACCAAAACTTGGCATTTTGTAAGGCTCAGAAACTGTAGGCAGAGTGAATGAAAAACATATTCATAGGAGTAGAGGAAAAGTTGCAAGAAATTTGGCCTTGTAACTTTAAGAGGATTGAGGAGGCACTCTAAAATAAGGAAAACACAAGTCTGCCTGAGTAAGGCAGTATGTCATAGAAACAGACAGCATGGGGTTCAAGAGACTAGACTATTGAGTCAGTTTCTTCAAGCAGCACTTTCAACTTATAAATGGGGATAATAAGACTCATCTCAAATGGTTATTGTGAGGGCAGAAGAAAGTAATCCATGAGAGCCTCTGTCAAAGCTTAGGGTTAGACAGTGTTGACAAAATCTGTATTAGCTTCCCTTGTTGTGATAATAAATTACTGATTTAGTGGGCTTAATACAATACAAATTTATTATTTCACAGCTCCAGAGACCAAACACTAGGCTCAGAGCAGGCTGGCATTCCTTCTGGCGGCCCTAAGGGGAAGTCCATTTCCTTGCTTTTTCAACCTGTATTAAAGACCACATGTATTCCTTAGCATATAATCCCTTCCTCCATTTTTAAATCTATAAGTATAGCATCTTCCCTACATCTTATTCCACCCTTAAATCATCCCTCTTTGATTCTAATGCTCCTGCCTCCCTCTTATAAGGATCCATGTAATTATACTGGACTCACCAGGATAACCTTCCCATTTCAATATCCTTAAATAATCACATCTACAAAATCCCTTTTATCATGTTAGGTACCATGCTCACAGGTTCTGGGGATTGATATGTGGATATTTTGGTGGGGGGTGGGTAGCGTTATTCAACATACAACAATCCACTCTCTGTCCCCAGAATTTCATGTCTATCTCACATGCTTCGATGCCATTCCAAGGTCCCTCAACTCTCCACCCGACCCTGCATCGACTCAACTCCAAAATCTCATCAGCTCAAAAGTCAAAAGTCAAAGCTTATCACCTACACTATCTAAATGAATTATGGGCCAAGTTCTTGACATGATCTACCCAGGGTTACAACTCCTCTCCATACAGAGACCTGCGAAACTAGCAAACAAGTTTTCTATCCGTGATGGACAGTCCCCATCAGGATAACAGTTACAGACATTCTCATTCTAAAAAGGGAGACAAATGAAAGGAAAAGAGTAGTCAATGGTCTCAAACAATTTCTAAATCCAACTAGGCCAGTTGCCTTAGTTTTCAAAGCCTGGCTCCCAGCTCTGTTCTGGGCCCATGGCTTTGCTCTTAAAGCCACACCTCCTTTTTTATGAGAGTTGGCACTTTTTGGCAGCTGAGTAGTTTTACTAGCCTCTTTCCAGCCTGTAGAATTTGGGCAGTTTGACAGCCTTCTTTCATTTTTTTCTCTCCGTCACTTTCAGTCCAAGCTAGCAGTGTTTCCGCTGAGACTACATTCTCAAAATTTTTTGCAGATCTCCTGTGTATGTCACAGGGATTCATTCCATTTGGTCCTCAGGCTAAATCCAGCCATTACTTTTTTTTTTTTTTTGTATGTACAGTTTTATTGGAACACAGGCACCCTGTTTATGCTACTTTCATGATACAATTACAGACTAGACAATTACAGACTCTACTGTAGTTGCAACAGAGATGTTATGGCCTGCAAAGCTGAAACTATTTACTGTGGCACTTTACAGAACAATGTTTGCTGAATACAGGCACAGAGTATAAAATAAGTAGAAGCTGGAAAAAAAAAAGATAGCCTTGGATGGGTTTACAAAAGGAGTGTCACATGGGGGTATTAAATGTTTCAGAGGTTTTTGTGGGAGGGGTGAGGAGGAAAGAAAGAAAGAAGAGGTAAGAAATGAAGGAAGAGGAAGTGATATACTTCAAAAAGGAGGCGATATACTTCAAAACTAAACTTAATCTTCTTGGCATGTTGCCTTCAAAGCCTGGGGCTGAGGTAATTAAGCAGTAAAATTACAGTGAGGGAAGAAAATGGTCAACCAAAAGAAAGAGAAGAAAAAAAATCCAAAGTGATCCTGGCTGAGACAGAAAACTCACACCAAGAGTCATGTATCAAGTCCCTTAATTTGCAGGAATTTCTTCTTCATCATCCTTGCTCTGAAGAGAATTCTGCTGTGCACACACGTCCTGGCATTTGCTAAACTCTATACTGCAGGGTCAGGTGCCTAACAAGACTTTCCGCCTTGCTTTTCCTCAGTGGAAATGAGAACACACCAAGGGTGAGGTTTCTATATGGGTTTGGAACGTGCACAAAAACACAGCTTGATTAGCTTTGTTTACAATATGATTGCTCTTTCCTTTTCTATGTGTAAATTTTATCAGGGGACAGTGCCTGTTGCAGGCCCTCGCCTGCCTGGTTACCAGCTCAAAGTGTTCTTTGGCTTAAACAAAGCAGGACAAATAAGAAGCAAAGACCCAGTTGGGGTCCTAGACATGAATACAAACTGATTTCCCCTTAAAAAACAGCTCGCTTTGGGAGTTGCAAAGAAGAAGAAATAAATGATTCAAAAGAGGCTTTGAGATCACGGACTAGAGCAGTTCTGGCTATTGGAATGGAAACCGCTTGGGGTTTGGGGTTTGGGTGGGGATGGCGTGTCAGATTTTGTGGTCACTCCCTAAACACACACAAAGTGTTTCAATATCATATTTGAATATGCTGCACCTCACCCTGCTCCCACTCCTCCACAGCTGTGTGTCTTCCCCAAACAGCTGAACCAAGAACCCTGGACAATTTGCTCTCTGTGCTGACAGACTTTCTAGAAGGAGCAGGCAATGGATTCTATTTCACAAGGTCAGACCAAAGAAAAATCATCCCAATTAAAAAGCTACACTGGGCAAGGAGAACAGCAAGTGTCCACCTCCCACAAAACAGACCAATCACCAAGTTCAGTCTTTTACATGTGTTGTTTATGGCAGAGTCACCATTTTGGTGCCTAGAGTTGATTCAATGGGATAAAAGTTGCCTGGTAAATTGGGCTGAGAGGATTTTTTCCCATACATCACAAGGCATTTTGATGCTCTTAGCATTTACAACAGCCCACAAGGTAAAGGAGCCCAAAAGTGAATGTGATTTAAAATACTCTGGAACCCAGTTATCTATGACTTATTAATACTGAGCCTCACATGATCACCAGATATATTTTGAGAACCACCCTTCCCTCAAGCCCTCTGAACCCACTTTGGGAAAAACTTAACATCTGGGGCTTGAGGTCAAGGTTTTCTCATCTTACCTGGGGAGTTGGGTTCTAAATTGTTACAAAGATGAAAATGACATACGATGCAAACTACTCTTGGAAAACAGAAAAAAAAAAACCTTCAAATGCTCACCAACCCTGCCCGTGAGAGGCAGGAAGTCACAGCCTCAAGAGCCCACTAGGTGGGATGGGCAGACCCCAGAACTGCACTGTTGACACTGTTCCTCCCTTTTCTTGCTCTTTTTGCTGAAGATGTGGAAGTGAATTCGCTGTAGTCAAACATGTAGGTTATGTCACTTCACCATGACCAGCTCCCCTGGGAGTGTTAGCACCCCTACAAACACCATGTACCAGTGGGCTTTGTGGAGGAGAAGTTCCTGACCAGCAACCATCAGGTTTTTCCTACCTGATAAACGAAGACCCTGCCTTATCTCACCTATAAAAATGCAACCAGTGTCTCTTACTACTTTTCCTTCTTCTTTCTCTCCTAAACAGACTGACTCTGGCTTTTGAAGACTGGTTAAGCCTTTTTCTCTTTCTTTCCCTCTTTCCCATTAGCTTTTCCAAACCAAATGTGGATGCTCAAAGTTTCCTCTATGGACAATGCCCTGAAATTTCAGACCTCTCCAAAGAACCCCTCCTAGTGCTGATGGACACATTTGAGTATGGGATTAGAAACTTCCCAGGCAGCAGCCAATTACAAGAAGTTATAAAGTTACAGGTGGATAAATGGGCCTAACCAGATTCTTTTAGCTAAAATTGCCAGAAACCAGCTCTAAACTTAAGCAAAAGGAGACTTCTTTTGACTCATGAAAATTAAAATCTGCATACATTACTGGCGTTGGAATTCAAGCGATTCAAATGATAAGGATCTCCCTCTCTCCATTCTTTCCTCTCCAAAACTCAGCTTGTCTTTTTCCCATGGGCCAGGCTCATTCCCTCCTCTGACAAGAGGCCTTCGACCATGTCTAGGGGGTGGATGAGTGGCATACTTGACTCATATCATCCTATTTCAGCATCTTCAAAGGAAAAAGGTTTCTCTCCTCTGAAAGTTAGAGGAGAATCCCAGGGAAGGACTCAGATAGGCTGAGCTAGTTCACATGACTCCACAGCCCAGTGACTGGGGCTGCAGGCACAGACCACTGTGATTGGCCAGACTTGGATCCTATGCCCACCCCTGAGGCCAGAAGCGAGGACTAAGGAAACTGTTTACCAGAGGAGCACCCTGTGGAACTCCAGTGAAAGATGATAGGAGAGTGCAGGTATGAACATAAAAGGGGAAGGACTGCTGAGTGCAAAAAATGACAAATGTTCATCTCGGGGTCCTAAGAAAATAACTAAAGACAGACTGTCTCACTCCTATCATCCTGGACTCAGCCCAACATTGTAATGAAGCTGTGGATTCATCTGATTTTATTTATGATAGACCCTTATAACTCATCTGTGTCATTTTAGCTACTGGCCCCAAAAAATCACCCCCGAACAGAAACCCACAACTTGGAGAAAGGAGAAAAGCTATGTTTCTCCAATTCCAGTGTCTGCTCACTTTGCAAGTCACATTTGAGTGACTTACAAAGTCACTTGGGTTTTGTAAGTTTTCTAATGACAGTGGTTTACCCCTAAAAGAAACACTGAAACCCAATGCCATAATTGTTTGCCATTCTTGTAGCAATTTCTTTGGGCCGCTCAGCGTGCCACATACAGTATCCATCATCTACCACAGTGTGCACTGCACATTTGCAGAGCAAGCAGTCTGCTGCCAGGCCAGGTAGTGAGTCATTAGCCAAAGGCCAAGCTCCTCTTTCCTCTCTCTTCCTCCATCCCTGGAAGTGTGGCCTCTGGACCAGCAGCATTAGCATCACTGGGAATGTATTTGAAATGCAAATTCTTGGACTCCTTCCCAGACCTATTGAATCCAGAAAAGAGAGTAGGGACAGCAGCAACCTGTGGTTTAAACAGGCTCTCCAGGTGATGCTCATGCTCCAGTTTGCTGAATCCTGCCTTATATAATACACTATTGTCATACTGATCACAGAACTCTCTGCACATGTGCTTCTTTTTGTTTCCTGTTCACAAACTCCCCATTGTCTGCATAATAAATTATGCAGTCAGCTTAGCCATTCACAGACCTGAGCAATCTCATCTCCCAAACTTACTGCCTATTCATATATTTATGGTTATCCATCTCATTTCTTTCTTTATTGAACACTTAATGCACAAAGGACTATGCAAGATCCCCAATATATGTTGTGTATTAGTCTAGTCAGGCTGTCATAACAAAATGCCATTGACTGCGTGGCTTACCCAAATGAAATATGTTTCTCAGGGTTCTGAAGGTTGGAAATCCAAGGTCAAGGTGGGGACTGATTCAGCTGTGGTCAGACATCTCTTGCTGGCTTATAGACCACCACCTTCCCCAGGTCCTTGCATGGTGGAAAGAGAAGTCTCTGCTTCTTCTTCTTATACAACCACTAATCCCATCATGAGGGCCCTACCTTCATGACTTTATCTACCCTGAATTATCTCCCCAAGGCCCCACCTCCAAGTACTGCCACATTGGGGGTAAGGTGGGGGTAGGGCTTCCTCAATGTATGAACTAAAGGGTACACAATTCAGGCTACAGCACATTGGATCCTGGGATAAGTATTACTGAGCCCACTGACCATTGAGGAACTGATGCTTATGGAGGCAAGGGGAGCTGTCCAGGAGCATGGTTAGTTGGAGGTGGTACCCGAAATCAGATGTGCTGTGATGCTCCCACACTGCACCACCACCCACAGTTCTCTCCTTTATCACAGATGCCTAGTTTTCCAGATACATCTCATGCCCCCGTCCCTGACACCGCACTCACACCACTCCCCACCTGGGGTGCTTCCTTAGTTTCCCTCTGTTTGTTTAAATGCACTGAGTCCCAGAAAACAAAATCATCTTCACCTACTTCCCTAACGAGAATGATTTTTCTTCCTTCCCCTTCCTCCCTTTCTCCCTCCCCCCCTCCCTTTCTCCCATCCTTCCTTCCTTTCTCCCTCTTTCTGCATTTCTAACTTCCTTCTTTCCCTTCATACTTTCTCTTTCTTTCTTTCTCTCTTTTCCTTCCTTCCTTCATGGTTTTCTCCATTCCTTTCCTCTTCCATTATTTTTGGACACTTTCACTACTTCCATTTCTCTTCGCTTACATTGGTCAGTGCACAAGCCATCAGTGTTCCTCACTCACTTGCTTCCCAAAGTTCAGGGGAGACCCCCATGCATCATATTTAATAATAAAGATCATTAGTGTTTCTAAACATTTTGAAAATGTCTGTCACTTTCTAGCTACAATAGGCTTCACCAGAAATCCAGGGTCTTGTCTGGAAAGAACTGATGGCTCAAACCAAGTAAATTGACGCTTAAGGGCAGAAGTTTATTTGGCCAATAGTTTTAAAACCCTTTCTTCTCTTTCTCTTTATTTTCTTCCACTGGAGTTTTAGGAATAGCAGAATTAAAACAAGCACTGATAGGAAGGTAAGTTAGAAGGAATAATGAGTGACGCTCTCACACGCTCAGGGGTTAGTTCTGATGTGTGACAATAGAGTACTAGACAGAGTAGGAATTGCCAACCTTTGGCATTCATCATGGCCACCTGGAGGGCTTGTTAAAAATGCAGGTTGCTGCTGCCTGCAGCCCTTCTACCTGGTCCAGGAAGACCAGGATGGAGCCTGGGACTCTGCATTTCTAATCAGTTCTGGGTGATGCTGCTGGTCCAGGAACTATGCACTGAGAACCACTGATGTAAAAATCTTCCTCCTTAGTTGGAGATGGAGAGGTGAATGGGCATGTGTCATTCAGGTGTTTTGACTACAAGTAACAGAAAACCTACCTAAAGGTAGTTGGTAAGAAGGTATTACAAGAGGTCTGGAGGTATGAGTTCCCATGGGTAGATCATCAACTAACTGACCCAATCCAGGGTCATACTCTTGCCATCTTTCTGTCCTACCATCCTCATCACATTGACTTTATTCTTGGGATTGCTTCTTCATTGTTCCAAGGTGGCAGCCATGGTGCCTGGTGTGAACCTGGTAACATATGCCTAAAGAAGGGGGGGGGGTTCTTAAAGATGCCTCTTTTTATGGGGGGGATGTTTCTCCCAGAGGCCCCCAGCTGGTATCACCTTAAATCCCAATGGCCATGCCTAGAGATGTTGCCAAGGGTAGCAGAATTACCACGATCATGTGAGACCAAGCAAGTTACCCTCCTAAGCTGGGACAGTGAACTCATAAGTTTAGCTGGGGCTGTGCCAACCATGATGAAGGTGGAGAAAGGTCCTTAGAGGAGGTGACCAACAGTGTCAGCTACAATCACCTGCTCCTCCTTCTCTCTGGGTGCCAGTAGTGGAGAACATCAACAACAGGAGGCAGATGGGAGCCAAAGTATCTGTCAGGGTTTCCTGCAAAACTACAATAGACATCTACACATTTTTATCCCCAATGTCTGGTCCCCCTCCTCTCTGAGCAGCACCTCGTTTTCCCCTGGAGAACCATGTCCCCTCCATTTTGGGCAGTCTTCGTGCATAGGTTAAGCAAGGTGTGGTGGGTTTACCAAGTCTTCCCCATCATCCAGTCCTGACCAATCTGCCTCCTTCCCATGGATTTTCACCTTGAATAAAGTGATACAAGAGCAGAAGACATTTGGAGTGGAAATGTTCTCTGGAAATAGAGAAAAGCTATCCCCTCTCCTCTTACACCCCTCCTCATATTCTCATCTTTTAGTAACATATGCCAGTGTTCTGTGGGACACTTTTACATGTACAACCTCAACTAATCCTGGCCACAATCCTATGGGGGTAAGTACCATGACTCCCATTTTACAGATGAAAAAGCTGAAGGGCTAAGAGGTTCAGAGCTAGTCATTGGTAGATGTGGATGTGAACTTAACACCTATCAGATTACGAAGCCCTGTCCTTCTTGCTACCCCACATTGTCAAGAGAAATAGGAAAGCACAATGAAATGGCTGACGGTCTTTTGTCTTTTTCTTCTCTCTCCACAAACCTGGCCATCTCAATACCCACACTGATGTCTAATCTAGGTATGGGGGCAGGATTTCACAAACCTTCCCAGTGGGCATTGGTTATTTCTGCCTTTTTGTGATCTTTTTCCTTTCTTTAGATATATCAACTCAGCTTTTCTGTGATTCAGGAGTTCACTCATTGCCAACTCTCTCCTCTTCCTCAAGGGCTGCTGTGATATTGTGATGTACAAAAAGAAATATATAGTTGGTCCTCATCTCCATTTCTGGCACAGAACTCTAGCTAAAACCTTTGGAATTGCCTAAGTGATGAGAGCCATAAAGATGTCTTTTGTTATGTTAATGATGTGAGTTTTGGACCTGCCCCTAAGGATGGGGGTGGGTTGCCAGGAGAAGCAACCAGATGATTAGAAGGTTAGTATTTTCAGCACCTCCTTCCCCTAAACCCAGCTCCAAGGAAGGGAGAGGGGTTAGAGATGGAGTTCAATCACCAGTGGCCCATGATTTAATCAACCATGCCTGTCATGAAGTCTCCATAGAAACCCAATGGACAGGGTTTGAAGAATTTCTGAGTTGGTGAACATGTGAAGATTTGCGAAGAATGGCACACTTGGAAAAGGCATGGAAGCTCCCTGTCCTTTCTCCATACTTTGCATTATGCATCTCTTCCATTTGGCTGTTAGTAAGTGTAAGGTCGGCCGAAAGGACAAGATCCAAGTTCAGGCATAAGAGACTTTATTAGTGGGGTATACTGCCGGGCTGACTCACAAGGGGAGGTCAGCAGTCAGACTGTTCGAGGGGGGAGGTTTTATGTGGGTGCCAAGAAAGGGGGTTTCTGTGCAGAAGCTGATTAGCTATTTCTTATATAAATAGGGTGAAAAGGAACAGACCAGTCAGTTTGGGGGAATTATTAGTAGGATATGAACAGAAATTTAGACATTCTTCTGGGTAGTGGGGTAGTCTTTAAGATTGGGTCACATGATTTCAGGGAAGACTTAGTCATGTCTCTCCAGGAGCTAGGTGAGAGCCTAGAGCTAAGTCTTTTTTTTCCCGGGATGAGCCTAACACGAAGTTATATCCTTTTATAATTAACTGGTGATCTAGTAACTAAAAAGTTCTCTGAGTTCTGTGAGCCACTCTAGCAATTGTTTTCCTTTTCATGGCTGCACCTGAGGCATCTGGAAGTTTTCAGGCTAGGGGTTGAATCAGAGCTGCAGCTGCTGGTCTACACCCCAGCCACAACAATGCAGGATCCAAGCTGCATCTTGTGGCAATGCCAGATCCTTAACCCACTAAGTGAGGCCAGGGATTGAACCTGCATCTTTACGGAGACAGTATCAGGTCCTTAATCCACTGAGCCACAATGGGAACTCCCACACTAGTAAATTAATCAAACCTGAAGAAGTGGATTATTGGAATTCTCCAAACTGCAACAGGTTGGTCAGAAGCACAGGTGACAACCCAGACCTGAAACTTTCTTCCAAAGTGAGTGTGTGTGTGTGTGTGTGTGTATGTGCAATATAAGAATGAGCCCTTAACCTGTGGAATCAGATGCTATGTCCTGGTAGACAGGTGTTAGAATTGAGTTGAATTGTGGGACATCAGCTAGTATTGGACAACTGTTTTGTAGTTTGGGGGGGAAGAAAACCTACATGTTGGAATTTGTCCCAGAATCATAGATGGACATATGTCTAAGGATGCACCCATGTGGGTCCTTTCTGGACTTTTTACAGCAAGGACTGAATCACCTTTCCCCGTGAGGCAGTAGGTGGCAGGCAGCTTAGCCAATAGGTAGTAGTTGTGAATGACACTCAGAGAGGTGCTAAGGGAAGTCTGCTTAGAGACAATCTATATACAATATGACAGGAAAAGCCCATGAGCTGGTATTTGAACTTATGAATCCAGCCTTACATAAGCCTACACTCCTGGGCACCTGTTTTTTTCTTAAGTCAGTTTAAACTGGGTTTCATTCCTTGCAGACAAAAAAAAAAGTTTTAGTCAGTGTTTCTCAACCTTTTTTTTTTCTTTTTTCAATTTTCACCCCCCCCCCCAAGAAGACTTTCTGGACAATTTTTCTTAGTGCCTGTTTCCCTCACCATGAAATTTTAGTACACACATATATTCCATACCTGTTTATGCACTGTAGGTATATCTGTGCTTTATACATAAAAGAAAGATGGATTTCACTCCTACCAAGAACAAATTGTTGCCTCTTGAGGGTGATATCATCTCTGTTGAGACTGCATGATCTTAACAAATTCAGACGGCCCTCAAAGATGCTTCCATGTGGCATAGCAGATTAAGGATCTGGCAGTGCTGCAGCTGTGGCACAGGTCACAACTACACTTGGGTTCCATCTGTGGCCTGGGAATTTCCACATGCCATGGGTGTGGCCGAAATATTTTTTTTTTAAAAGATAGCACTCAAAGATCCTCACCTTCTGGTATTGGTGCCTTCAGGCCACATTTGGTTTTGAGTGGACAACAGAATGTGATGGAAATAATGGTGTGTGATCTTCAAGGCTGGGTCATAAAAGCTTTGCAGCTTCTGCATGCTGTCTTGCTTGCCTTGCTCCATCTGGGGGAAGCCAACTACTATGCAGTCAGGACACTCAAGCAGCCTTTGGACCAGGGCTGAGGCCTCCTGCCAGCAACCAGCCCCAGCCTGACAGCCAGGCTGGAATTAGAACCTCCAGCCTCAGTTGAGCCTTCGGATGACCCCAGCCCTATATGACAAGGGACAGCAACCTCATGAGAGATCCTTAGACAAAACTTTCTAGCCAAGTCTCTGCACAGAAACTACACAAATAAGGAATGTTTGTTGTTTTTTTGTTTTCTACGGTCACACCTGTGGCATATGGAGGTTCCCAGGCTAGGGGTCAAATTGGAGCTGTAGCAGCCAGCCTGCACCACAGCAACAGCAATGTGGGATCTGAGCTGTGTCTGTGACCTACACCACAGCTCACAGCAATGCTAGATCCCTGACCCACTGAGCAAGGCCGGGGATCAAACCTGCATCCTCATGGATACCAGTGGGATTTGTTTCCACTGCACCACAGTGGGAACTCCTGATTATTGGTGTTTTAAGTCACTGGATTTTGGGATGACTTGTTATGCAGCAGTACATAACAATATATTAGTATAAGCTCTCTTCTCCCTCACAGATGGAATACCTATGAGATTTACTGGTTAGCACAGGTGGTGGGAAAGGGTACAGAGTGACAAACCAAACTTTGAGTTTCTAACATATTGTGAGGTATGTAACAACCAACATTAAGGAGTTTGTAAAAGAACTAGTGAGAGAAATAAACCACCACCATCTGAATTCAACAGGCCTTTATCAGTGACCTACTCTGTGTAAGGCATCATGTGACATACTTAATGTATGTTTCCCAGGGTTGCCATGACAAAGCATCACAAACTGAGTGGCTTAAAATAACAGAAATCTATGTTCTCGCAGCTCTGGAGGCTGGAAGTCTGAAATCAAGGTGCTGGCAAGACCATGCTCTGGCTGGGCAAGCTAGGGGAGGATCCATTCCATACCTCTCTCCTGGCTGCTGGCTTTGCCAGCAATACTTGTCATTCGTTGGCATGCATGTGTATCATTTCAATCTCTACCTCTGTCATTGCATGGTATTCTCCCCATGTGTTTTCACGTCACCTTCCTTCTGTTCATGTTTGTATCTCTATTCTTCTTACAAGGACACTAGTTATATCAGATTAGGGCCTGCCCCGAAGACCTCATCTTTATTTGGTTCTCTCTGCCAAGACCCCATTTCCAAATAAGGTGGAAATCCCTGATACTGAAGGGTAGGACCTCAGAAGCTTTTTTTTTTTCTTTCTAGAGCCGCAACTGTGGCACATGGAAATTCCCAGTCTAGGGGTCAAATCCAAGCTGCAGCTGCCAGCCTACACCACAGCCACAACATCACCAGATTCGAGCCACATCTGGGATCTATACCACAGTTCCCGGCAACACCGGATCCTTAACCCACAGAATGTCTTCAGGGATTGAACACACGTCCTCATGGGTAGCAGTCGGTTCTTAACCCACTGAGCCACAATGGGAATTTCCAAGGACTTCAGAAGCTTTTAGTGGGGGCAACATAGCTATGATGAATCAGATTCATTCTCAACCAAGATGACTACAGACCCACTGTAGCTGATAATAACCCATGCCGCAAGGGCATGCATTGCTGGGGACTACCTCATGGGCAAAGCCACAATACCATTGGTCTTCAAAGGATGAGTAGAATTTTGACAGTTGGATGAGAGGTGCCAGTGCAAGCATGTGAACCAGGATGAGGAAAGGCAAGAAGGCCAGAAAGCAAAGGAAATGCTTAGGGCTAAGGAGCTGCTCTGTGCCTGAGCAGGAGCAAAGGTTTGCATACAGGTAGGGGGTAGTAATTGCTAGTCTAGAGAATTTACACGAGACTCTTGGAAGACACTACCAATGCCCTGCCCATCACCCCTCAAATCCCTTTGCTATTTCCATGACTTGGGTCAAGTAAAAGTGGAGGGTAGAGGACCCAGCAGGCACTTACCTCTGATGAGCCGGCCCCTGCTATCCAAGGGCAACATTCTAGGGAAGGTTGCCAGAGGGAGCCTTCAGCTGCAACACTGCAGGTGGCAGCTGGGAAGTAGGGGTGAAAAAGACACTGTGGGATCTAGGGGATTGCACTCTAGGCTTTGCTATGCTTGGGAGAATCCAGGTGCTAAAGTCCTGGCGGCAGGTTGAACTAAGATGATGGAGATTTGAAGCCAAGTCTGGGCTGAAGATGTGGGTTTGGAATTCATCCAAATCAGGGGCTGTGAACACCTGGGTGTGATCACTGAGACAGAGGAGGAAAGTTCCAGAGGGGGCCAGAAGACAGAAGTTTGAAGGAACATGAGTTAAGGAGATCAGTGAGCTTGAACTTGCTTAATTGGGCAGGTCCCATGAGGAGATAATTGCCACCCAGGGTGTAAGCTAGTAGCTCTGGGAGTTTCAATAACACCTGCCCTCAAGTCTCCATCATTCTTTAGGGAGTGAAAAAAACCTCCCATCTGTCCTACATGGCTGAGGTTCATTTTCATGGGTGACCTTTGAGAGACACAAGGTCTTGGCTCAAAAAAAAAAAGTGACCAGTGTTAGTGCCGAGCTTAGGTTCTGGGGTTCAACTCTTGGGTTTGGATTTCAATTCTACCACTCATTTAACTTATAGACCCTGAGCCAATTCTTTGAGCCTCGATTTCTTCATCTGTAAGATAGGAAGAATAACAGTACATAACTAAAAGAGCTGTTAAGAAGATGTAATGAGATGCTCCATGTAAAAAGGTATGGTGGCCAAGGAGGGGTAGGGTGTGGGTGGTCCATGTGATTAGGTGAGATCTCAGGGGTCTCTCGGATCACCTGCGTGGTGCTAAAGAGCAGGAGCTCTGGAGCCAAAGTGAGTTCAAATCCTGATTGTGCCACCTACTAACTCTAAGACCCTATACCTCAGTTTCCTCCTCTGTAAAATGGGGGTATGCCTAGTACATATCAATCTTTTGGGATTGTTACATGGATTAAATACCCTAATACACATAATATGCTTAGAATGGTGCCCAACATGTAGTGAGCACTCAAGAAGTGCTTATTATGATGATTATAACCCCTTCTGTTCCTCCTCCTAAACTCAGAGCCACCAGGGCTAAGCTTACAACGCACATAGCTTCACCCAGTAAGTTAGGATTCCCAAATGCAATGGTCACTGAACATGTTATGCTGGGAATTAGAGAAGAAAGAACTGAGAGACTAATAATTCTAATATTTCCTGCATGAATCTAAGTTCAAATTTGGGGAGCAGGAGCCTGTCTTTGTCTGATAGTCTTTTTAGAAACCGTGCAGGGCTCTCAGCTGAGAGTTGAGGTTTGACCCATCCTATTTCAGAGGAACCCACATCAACTCTAGGGCCCGGGGAGTTCCAGAGGTGGCTCAGCAGTAACAAACCCAAGTAGTATCCATGAGGATGTGGGTTTGATTCCTGGCCTTGCTCAGTGGGTTAAGGATTCTGCCTTGCTGGGAGCTGTGGTGTAGTTGAAGATGCAGCTCTGACCCTGTGTTGCTGTGGCTGTGGCTAGGCCAGCAGCTGTAGCTCTGGTTCAACCCCTAGACTGGGAACCTCCGTTTGCCATGGGTGCGGACCTAAAAAGCAACACAAATAAAACACTCTAGGGCCCAGGCATTCCGGTCTCTGGGCAATAGTTAGTCCAAAGAAATACGCAGATGTGGCCGAAAGGCATTTCTCACACAAGATTCACAACCTACCACAGCTTCTGTACCCCTCTTCCTGAAGCTGCAGCTGCTCTGGAACCTTTGACTCTTGCTAAATTCTTCAGTCTCAGTCTTCTACTCCAACTCTCACTGACATGCAGTTGGCAGGTTCTGTGAAGCCTACCGCCCTCCCTTCCACGTTCCTGACAAATCTCTCTCCACTATCCTACCAATGCCACAGTTCAGACTCTCAGAATGGGGTGGGCAGAAAGGACTCTCAGGAGAGGGCTCCCAGGAGGAGGAACTGAGGGTGAAGACAAAACTCCCCCTTAGTTACAGGTGAGGGGAGATGAGGCGGCTACTGCCTTAAATGACTCTGTCCCAGCAGCCACATGGCCTGCCTTCTTTAGGGGCCCACGGAGGCCAAGCGCTTCCCTGCTCACAGACTTTGTGATGCAGCACCTGTGCCGGAATGATCTCTCATTCTTACTGTGGCTTTGGCTGCTTGATTTTCCTTCAAGTCTCAGCACAAATGTCTCCTCTTTAGAGAAGCCTCTGCACATCCACTTACCCGAGGGGCCCAGCACTCTCCCCATTTTTCTACCTTTAGCCACTGGTTATTTTTTCCCTTTATAGCACTTACCATATTTGGTAATCATTTAATTTGTTAATTTGCTTTTTTTTTTTTCCCTAGCAGCCTCTCTAGACCATAACACAAACACAGAGATGACACTGAAGCATCTCCAGAAGCAGACATTTTGTAGGATTCTCAATAAATAGCTATGAATAAATGAATACAGGAATGATCACTTTGAGTCTTCATTTTACCAGTAGCTGTGTGACCTTAGAAAAAGCATTGAATTACATTGAAAAACCATTACTCCGGGCTTTATTCTGCTTTAAAGGGGATGGTGAGACTTGCCCTGAATTCTTTCTCTGGGAATCTTGAGGACCAATTTCATAAAATAAGAACCAAACATTTTACACGGCAAAGCATCCCTATTTGATAATATCAACTGAATCTTAACACCTAACATTGTGTAAAGCTTTAAACAGTACATGACAGCACGGGGTGCTATGTAATCGGATACATTTTGTTGGTGCCTTCTCTCCTTTGGCTTTCCCACCCTTTTTACCCACTTCTTCCCCATGGTAATCTGGGAGGAGAGCAATCAAAGGAAGGGTAAACACACAGCCAGCTTTCTGGCCTCCCTCCTGTCGCCTCCTACTCTCACCTCCCAGCAGCTGGCAGAGCACGTGTCTAAATGGAGAGCCACTTTCTCCTAGTAAAACTCAAGGTACCATCCATTGCTGGAGGGCCCCTGTTCTGTCATTATCATATAGTTCGCCTCTCCCTGCATCAGGCATCCTGCCTTCAGCCACTCAACAGTCTCCGTGGAGAAATATCACTGGTCTTTCCTCCCCAAAGGAAGGATTTTGCTGAAGACCCTGCATTTCTTCTTGCAAAGAAAAACACTCCTGAAAGAAAAATAAGCAAAGCCCTCAGCCACATCACACCATAACTTGGCTCTTAGGTAGATGACAAAATGCCTACTTTTTGTACTCGCACCTGGAATCACAAATCAGTCACATCTGGTTTCCAAGCACTTCTCCACAATGTGACAATCAGGGAGAGTGTTCCCGCTGCCCTGGTGGCCCATGACAGGGACAGGTGGGGACCAGGGCTAACATCCTGCATTCTGTCATACACTTGAAATTGATCTTCTCACATTTCTCCTCCCTCCCCACTCATCTGTTCCCTACCCCCACAAATAGCACTCATCCAGGGCTTGAGAAGGTAAGGCTGTGTTCTCGTTTTATTTAAAAGGAAAAGAAACTAAATTGCCTAGGCGGATGGGTTTCCTCCGTTATCTGAAAGCAGAGAAAATCTTTTGTAAGCCAAAATGGCTGTAAAGTGAAGACATTTTTCCCTCAGGACACATCTTGCTAAAGAATGTATAAAATAAGTCAAGATAAAGCACAGATGCGCATGAACAGGGTTCAAAGCCATGGTGCCTGATGCTGAGATGCTGAGTGTGGTTCCTGGGAAGGAGCTGGACGGTGCCCCTCCTGCTGCCTCCAGGTGAGCTCGCTGCATAACCAACACCGGATGCTATTTTCCATTTTGGTCTTTCTTGGTTAAAGCAAAAAAAAAAAAAAAAAAAAAAAAGCAAAAATGGGATTTCTTCCAGTTACAGAAAACAGATATTAATGTAGGTCTTTTGTAAAAGCAAAATGGTGTTAGGTGAACTTTTGAAAAGTGGGGGATACCTGTGTCCCCTCTGTGCCCAGCTGAATGTATCTCAATTTTGTCCCTTCCAAGGGGGGAGCATTGTTTGTCTACCTGTATGCCTTTTAGCATGCCAGAGAAAAAGATTGTGGCCAATGACCACCTCTTTTCAGAATGTTCTAGAGCAGTGCTGTCCAACAGAAGTTCCTGACATGATTAAGACCCTCTATCTGTGCTGTCCAATTTGGTGGCCACTAGCCACGCCTGGCAAATGAGCATGTGAAATGTGGCTGGCGTGCTTAGGAGCTGAATTTGTTGGGGTTTTTTTTTGCCTTTTTGGAGCCGCACCTGCATGGTATAAGGAGAATCTTAGGCTAGGGGTCGAATTGGAGCTACAGCTGCTGGCCAACACCACAGCCACAGCAATGCAGGATCCGAGCCATGTCTGCAACGTACACCACAGCTCCCAGCAAGGCAGGATCCTTAACCCACTGAGCGAGGCCAGGGATCAAATCTGAGTCCTCATGATGCTTGTCAGATTCGTTCCCGGTGAGCCATGACAGGAATTCCGAGGAGTTAAATTTTTAACTTTAAATCTAAATAGCCACATGTGGTTAGTGTCCACAGTATTGGACAATGTGATTCTATTTTTTTTTTTTCTTTTTAGGGCCATACTTGAGGCATATGGAAGTTCCAAGGCTATGGTTAAAATTGGAGTTGCAGCCGTAGCTGCAACAGCTGGCCTCCACCACAGCCACAGCAAAGCCAGATCTGAGCCACATCTGCAACTTATGCCACAGCTTGTGGCAACACCAGATCCTTAACATACTGAATGAGGCTAGGGATTGAACCCACATCCTCATGAATACTAGTTAGATTCTTACCTCACCAACTCACACTGGGAACTCCCAAGAGTGTGATTTCTGAGCTCTGCTTTTCAAACTTTTATGAGGACAGGAATCAACCTTATTAAAATGCAGATTCTGAATCTGTAGTTCTGGGGTGGGGCCTGAGAGTCTGACTTCCTAACAAGCTCCCTGGGATGTGGATGTTCCACTCTTTGAGTAAGGAGTAAAGAGTAACGAGCGACTGTGAGTCTCAAACCTGATGGCTGACTGGGCTTCCCTGGGGATCTTTAAAAAATACTGATGCCTGGGTCCAACCCCTAAAGATTCTGACACAGGTGGTCAGGGTGTGGCCTGGTCATGGAGCTGTTTAAAAAACCTCCCCAGGTGATGCTGGAGGACAGCCAAGACTGGGGGCTCCACACTGCACAGCAAATGACCTACTTAATGCTTTTTAAAATAACCATCCTCCCAGAGAATGGAGTATGAGCTTCAGAATCCCTGAAGGGATCTTCTTGCTACACGACCAGATCTTTAGGGAGTTGAGACTGATTTTGCCCATCTAGAATAAAAACGTTTGGAAACATGTTTTTGACAGTCAGGCCAATCAGAGCAGAGTGGGATGGGGAACAAGTGCAGAGCTGAAAGATCTGTGAGAATCACTCTGGGGGATATTCAGCCTATATCTGCCTGCTCCTCCCCAGCCCCCAGTGGGGATTCTATGTCATTTCAGGTCCTCACAGGGGTTGGCTTAAGCTACTCTTCCTACTAGAGACTGAAGTCCACAGGGATTAAGGCCACAGGCTCTGCAGTCAGAGAAGGGGGTTTAGTTCTAATTCTGATGTTCACTAGCTCTGTGATTTGGGAAAATTCCCTAAATTACTGGGGCTTAAATTTTCTCATCCGTAAAATGGAAGTACAGCACCTTCTTCCCAGATCTGTGTGAAGACTGGTACAGTTCCCAGTGCTTTGTGAGCTGTTCTAAGTGTCTGTTGTTATTATTCCTTTATCACAACTCTGTCCCATCCTCTGTGCATGAATCTCATTGAACAGCCTCTAAGTCATTAAGCCTCCCTGCCCCAACCCATGCTCTCACACACCACAGTACCTTTGCATATACCAGTGTTGCCTGGCTGGAATTGTTTGCTTCTTCTTGAGGCCTGGTTAACACTTTCTGATCTTTCTTAGATCAGCCCAATTCTCACTTACCCTCAGAAGACTTCTGTCTAGTCCTTCTCAGCCCCATGCTTATTAGTAATTTGTTTGGTTCATTCAGCACCTACTCTGTGTCATGTACTGATCTCAGCTCTGAGCATAATGCAGAGAACAAAAAAAAAAAAACTTTTAAAAAAAGAGAAGAAAATCCTTATTCTAATAGTACTTACATTCTGGGATAGACTGAGCATAAGAAAAGGAAACAAGGATTCCCACTATGGTGCAGTGGGTTAAGAATCTGACTGTAGTGGCTCAAGTCTCACCTGTGGCTTGGACTCGATCCCCTGGCCCAGGAAGTGCCATATGTCATGGGTGTGGCCAAAAAAAAAAAAAAAAAAAAAGGAAACAAAAGTGAGAGAACAGAGAATGGATCTGGGTGGCCACAGAAGTCCTCCATGAAGAGTGATGATTGCAAAAAAACAAACAAACAAACAAAAAAAAACCCACCAAAAACCAAAAAAACACACACACTAAAACTGGAGGAGGTATAGAGCAAGCCATGTAGATAGCTGAGGGAAAAGCATTTCAGGCAGAGGGAAGAGCAAGCACCAAAGAAAAATTGCAATGCTGCGCTTTGTGAAATCAGTGGATTAATTTCTAATGCACAATATAGATTATAAACTCCATTGTGTCGGTGGGAATTATATGTTTTTGCTCTCATTACCCAGCTACTTTGCTTGCAATAGGCACCCACTCAATATTTGTTGAATGAATGTACTCGTGGGACTTCCAGAAGTTCTGGAGAAAGTGTGCTGGGAGTGAGGGTGGAGCAGTGATTAAGTGTTCCCTGAAAAATCTGCTGCCAACATCACTACCTCTCACCTGTTGGAAATAACTGTCAGGGGAAAAATCTCTTTTTAGGATTATTCCTTTCTTTTTCACATTTCCTTAAAATGATTTCCTTCTGCTCAGCCAGAGGGATCCATCACCCTGGAGAGGATTATGATTGTGTGGCAGGAATGCAGAGCAGAGAAAAAGAGCTGATGTTCCTATTTTAACTCCCAAAATAATCATATGAAGCCCATTTCCGAGAATTCAATAGTCATGAAAGGCAAGGCTTCTGATGTACAAAACTGGTGTCTGTGAAAGGAAAACATTTAATAGCTTTATAGAAATGTTATTTTTTCTTCCTCAATCAGAAGGCTGTGAAGGAGGAAAGTACACATTTATTTACAAGAAATCTATTTCAAAGCCAGCAAATGCTGCAGGGGGACCCAGAATGGCTGGGGGTGGGGGATGGAAGAGCTGGAGAAGGTGGGGCCAATAGGATGGGAAGGCTCTCAGCATCAGAGGTGGCCTGGCCCAGTGTGTCAATCAGGATCCCCATGGAGCATTCAACCAAACACTGTTTAGCCAGGAGACATTATCGCAGGTGCAGTGGAGTGAAAAGAGCCAGTAAGGCAGGTAGAGACTGGCAGCATCACAAGGCCTTATGAATCCTCCGCTCGAGCAGGCACTGGGGTGCTGTCTCTGATTCCAGGGAGAGCTGGTACCCAGGAGGAGTTGTCTTGAAGCCAGACTTAGTGCCCGAGCTCCAGCGGGGGTAGGGTAAGGGGAGCAGGGAAGGAACAAGACCAACATTCCCTCCTCCTGCCATCTACCCAGCTCCTGCTGGTTCTTCTTCTTGGCCCGGGAACCTACCATCTAGTAAGTGCCTTGGGGGGCCCTGCACACTGCCCCAGGCTCTCTGCCAGCTTCAGCCACAGTGAAAGTCCTCATAAGCTCAGAGTCCCACTGATAGCATCCCTCTATCAGGGCATGGCTTCATCTTTTTGCTCAGGGCATTCTCCCATGGTGGGGAGCCCTCTCAGCCAGTGTGTGAGGGAAGCCCAGGAATGGAGCAGTTCTCAGACACAGACCCCCCACGCCAATGGGCAAGTCCCAGGGAGGCCTCTTGGACCCTTCTCTGAGGACTTTGGCTCCAACAACTCACCCTGACATTGACTTTCCCTCCTTGCCCGCCCCTTCACTCTGGAGTCCTGGGACCAGCTCTACTACCGCTGGGGTCCTCTGGAAGCAGCCCCTGAGATGGAATTTGGAGTGCAAGGTTTTGTTAGGGAATCAACATCTGTGAAAAGAAGTAGGGGAAGAAAGCTTAGGTAGAGAGAGAAGCTGAGATGGGATGTACGATCAACAAAGCTGTGGGCTGCCTGGCGGAGAGCTTAGACCAAGCCGTGGGGCCCCTGTGGGGCAGGATGGACACCCCACCTTGCTCAGGCTCCGAGGGTGAGTGCACAGGAGGATGCTAACCACCCCAGGAGAGGCAGTGTGACCACAGCGACTCTCCTCTCTGCAGCTGGGACAGATGATGAGGGACTGAAGGAAGGACCATCAGTCCCTCCTTGAAGGCAGATTTGAATGGGCATTTCCATGTCCACCACAACCTTTGAGAAACTAGCAGTGCCAAGTCCTGACCTGAGGCTCTGCTTCTGGCAAAGCCCAAACAAAGATAGTGGGGGAGGTGCTGTAGGGTCAGGGGCACTGAGGAGGGGCAGGGGTGGGGGTTAGGGAGAACAGAGACCAACATGTCCATCCCACAGGCGTGACTCCCAGCCAGTCTAGGGAACCTCAGAGGAGTCCAGTGAGCCTCAGGCCGCTCTGCTCTTGGACTGGGTTCAACCTACTCCAACACCGCCATCATGTGTCAGTGGAAACCTGTGTGGACACTGTCAGGACCCTGCAAGGGACAGAGATCCTGCTCTTCCTCAGGAGGAGCAAAACTGAACCTTCAGATACCATCTTTTAACTGCCACCTGACCAAATAAAATCTACTTTCATTTGGGAATGGTCTGACTTAAACCTTTTACAACTTTATCCTAAAGAAAGCTTCATTCAGTGAGCATCCACTATGTCTTCCGGCACCACCCTTGGCACTGGTGATGATTTTCTCATTAAACAGGGGGGGAAATGTGACTCAGAGAGGTTAATTAACCCACCTAAAGTCACACAGCCAAAAAAATGACAGAGCCAGGATTAAGAGACACACTAAGCAAATTCCACGTGTTTGGCCCTGTCCACACATTCCCCCCATCGCATGCCCTGAAGTGAGCAGTAGGCTGAGCTGTGTTACCGCCTTCATCTGGGATGCCCAAATCGAATCAGATTTCCAGCAGTTTCTCATGAACTACCTGCCTGTCCTCAATCACGCTGTAACAGCCCCTGCCCTGTTCATCACTGCTTTTCCTTCTCCTGCCTCCTCTAATTTCTCTCTAGATCCTTTATGATGAGCCATTGCATAGAGGGTGATTTACAGCCTCTGCTCTCATCTGCCTAGGGTTTTTTTTTTTTAGTAGAAGAATTAAATTGGACGGAGCACTCCAGGAACCAGTCTCCAGCTTCAGCCCCTCTCTTTACCCAGTGATGCATCACACTGTGTTCCAATGCCTGTGTAATGGGCGACTTAATCTGCCATTAAACTGACTCTGGCAGCACCCTTAGCCTTGACCTTGTGGGGCTGCTTGATGAGGCTGTGTGGTGGTACCCGCCCAGAGATTGGTGAGGGTCCTAGGAGGGAGGGTTTCCTGTCTTCTGGGGTCAACAACTCAAATGCTGATGGGGTCAGAGAGCCAGTATGGGCTGGGGGTGGGGGGACTAGTGGGCAGGGACTCTGGTGACCTTGGAGACCTATATAAAAGAGAGGCCCCAGCTCAGCTCTGTAGACTTGCAGGGAATTGGGCTCAGATCTCCCCATTTCTCAACACAAGCCAGGAATGTAGCTTTTTATGTATCATCTCCCCCTTTTTAAAATGTCAGCATCTATTTAAAAGCATTTTTGAAACACCAGGCAAGCCAAATGAAACATGTCAGCTGGCAGCCTTGGTCCTGACTGTGAACTGCATCTCCCTGCGACCCTTCCGACTCCCGCTGCGGCCTTCCTGGCCCCAGAGGTTCCCTACAGCTCTGCTCAGCACGGATAAAAAAATAAGAAATCGGTCACTCGGTTCTCCAATTAGCAGCCGCTGCACATTCCTTTCCTCTCCCCCCGAGAGGAAAAAAAAAAAAAAAAAAAGAAAAGAAAAGAAAACAGGAAAATCCAGCCCTGTTTTGATTTGGATCAAACCGAAGATGTTACCACCTATTTGAGGAGCTCTGGGGCTTGAGTTCCGCAGACTGGCGCGGCCGCTGTCTCAGTTCCAGGTCCTCTTACATCTGGGTCTTGAGCGCCAAACCACAGCGGCCACAAGCTGGGGATACTTCCCCGGCAAAACCCGCAGGGAAAGGGGCCCTGCGCAGGAAAGCAGAGAGACTGAGTGTGGGGGCGTGGCCCCGCTGTGGGGAAGGGGGTGGGGGGGTGCGTTGTCATGGTGACCTCCAACTTCCAACGCAGCTCCTCCTTTTGAAGACCCCCGCTATAGGGTTGGTAGAGGGAAGGGCGAGTTCTTTCAGTTTCTCACATTAGGTAACGTCAAAGTCATGGCTATATATTCCCTCAGTCAAAAGGTGCTTTTTTAATTTTTTTTTTCCTTTTTTGGTCGCCCAGTGGCCAACTGAGTTCCTGGGCCAGGAATCAGATCCCAGAGGCAGTTGCCACCTAAGCTGCAGGGGCGGCAACCTTAAGCCACTGTGCCTGCAGCACGGGAAATTGAATCTGGGTCCCAGCGTTAAGATGCTACCCATCTTGTTGCACCACAGAGGGAACTCCAAGGTGCAGTTTTTTTTCTTGTCTTTTTAGGGCGGCAACCCTGGCATACAGAGGTTCCCAGGCTAGGGCTCGAATCAGAGCGAAAGCCACAGCAACGCCAGATTCCACCTGTGTGTGTTATCCACACATCTCCTGGCAAGGCAGGAACCTTAACCCACTGGGCGAGGCCAGGGATCGAACCTACGTCCTCATGGATGCTAGCTAGTCGGACGCTAGTCAGGTTCCTTACCATGCTGAGCCATGTGGGTAACTCCCAAGGTGCTATTCTTGAGAGGCTATATGGAGTGGGACCCCTGGAGCAAAAGTGCCTGTGTTTCTATGTGAGCCTTCCAGGGATCTGAGTGTGTTTGGGCAGGACACTAAACCACACTGCACCTCAGTTTTCCTATCTGTAAAATAGAGATAATAGATACACCGACCTTGAAGGTGAGGATTAAGTGAGTTATGTATGTAGTGAATCTAGGTAGCACAGAGTAAGTAATACACGTTAAGCATAATCATCTATTATATAATACACTGTATATTATTAATTTTTTTTGGAGAAACTGCTGTTTCCTTTGCTCTGAGAGACAGAGGGTCATCCATCTATGGGGTCTCCCATACTACAGGGATGAGCTTGCTCCAGAATGCCAGACTCCTTCCACCTTTGATCACATTCTCTCCCTTCCATCTTCTCTGTAAAAATTCCACCCAACTTTTAAAAGCCACCCTCGAGAATGTAAATTGGTGTAACTTCTATGGAAAACAGTATGGAGATTCCTCAGAAAACTAAATAAAGAACTACCATATGACCCAGCAATCCCACTCCTTGGTATTTATCTGGACAAAACGACAATTCAAAAAGAGACTTCCACCTGCATGTTCATAGCAACACTGTTCACAACAGCCAAGACATGGAAGCAACCTAAATGTCCATCAGCAGATGAATGGATTAAGATATGCTACATATATGCAATGGAATACTACTCAGCCTCTACAAAGAATGAAATACTGACATTTGCCACAACATGGATGCAACTAGAGATTCTCATGCTAGGTGAAGTAAATTGGAAAGACAAATACCATATGATACCACTTATATGTGGAATCTAAAATATGGCACAAATGAACCTATCTACAGAACAGAAACAGACTCCCAGACATAGAGAACAGACTCCCAGACATAGAGAACAGACTTGTGCTTGCCAAGGGGGAGGAGGAAGGAGTGGGATGGATGAGGTGTTTGAGGTTAGCAGATGCAAATTATTACACTTAAAATGGATAAGCAACTATGTGCTGCTGTATAGCACAGGAAATTTTATCCAGTCTCTTGGGACAGACCATGATGAAAGATAATATAAGAAAGGGAATGGTTTGATTTCCAGCTCTTTGATTTCCAGCAGAAATTGACAAACACTGTCAATCAACTATATTTTTTTATTTTATTTTATTTTTTTCTTTTTAGGGCCACACTTGTGGCATATGGAAGTTCCCAGGCTAGGGATCAAATCAGAGCTGAAGCCGCCAGCCTACTCCACAGCCATAGCAATGTGGAATCTGAATTGCTTCTACAACCTACACCACAACTCATGGTAGCACCAGATCCTTTAACCCACTGCATGAGGCCAGGGATTGTACCTTCATCCTCATGAATACTATTCAGCTTTGTTATTGCTGAGCCACAATGGGAACTCCTAATTTAAAAAAATTTTAAAAACATTAAAAAAAAGAAGACTCACCCTGGACACCAATTCCTCCACACCAGATACAGTGATCTTCACCCTCCTCTCAACTCACTTGGAATGTTCCTGGCATACTCAGAGAGACTTCAGAGATATTGCAGGCTTGGTTCCAGATCACAGACATTAAGGGAATATTCCCATAGACTAATTCACAAGGAGTTTTTTTTAGTTTCCAAGTTTGTATAATAGGTATATTTATGTTATAGGCTATTAAGTATCTATAATTAATGTCTTCAAAAATAATGTACATACCTTAATTTAAAAACACTTATTGCAAAAAAATTTTAAAAAGCTAACCATCATCTGACTGCCGAGGGTTGCCACAAACCTTCAGTTTGTAAAGAAAATGTATTATCTGTGAAGTGCAATAAAATGAGGTGAAGCTATAGATAGCGCATTTATCACAATTTGCCTTGGACCATAGTTACCTTTGATTATGTCTTATCTACCTGGAGTCAGTGACCTCATCTGATTCTTTTTTTTTTTTTTTTTTGTCTTTTTGCTATTTCTTTGGGCCGCTCCCGCGGCATATGGAGGTTCCCAGGCTAGGGGTCGAATCAGAGCTGTAGCCACTGGCCTACACCAGAGCCACAGCAACGCAGGATCCGAGCCGCGTCTGCAACCTACACCACAGCTCACGGCAATGCCGGATCGTTAACCCACTGAGCAGGGGCAGGGACCGAACCCGCAACCTCATGGTTCCTAGTCGGATTCGTTAACCACTGCACCACGACGGGAACTCCTCATCTGATTCTTTATACCTATTATAGCACCGAGACTTCAGTATAATAGATGTTAGGCCAATATTTGCCAAAGATATGTTAAATGAATAAAGGAATTCAATTCCCTGAAATAACCAGGGAGATTCAACCAGAGAAAGTCTATGGTTTGAGAGCTAGCTAGGAGCTCTCAGACTGGATTTGGACTCAGCCAAAGACATCTCAGAATGAATATCAATTGGCATTTTTAAAATTGCATTTATTGAGTGCCTACTGAATGCCAGCTGCTCTTCATTTTTTCACTTTTTTTTTTTCTTTTTAGAGCCACACCAGCAGCTCATGCAAGTTCCTGGACTAAGGGTTGAATCAGAGCAGCAGCTGCCAGTCTGTGCAATGCCAGATCCAAGCCACATCTGTGACCTACGCTCCAGCTTTCAGTAATGCCAGAACCTTAACCCCCTGAGTGAGGCCAGGAATGGCTCCCGTATCCTCACAGAGACTATGTCTTGTTCTTAACCCCCTGAGCCACAATAGGAACTCCCCAGTTGCTGTTCTGAACTAGTGACACAGACTATTTTCTGGAACCTTCCTAACTCTCTTGTGAGATATATTCTACTTTTACCATCTTCCTAGTCCTGGTGAGGATGCTGAGGTTCCAGTGACTGGAGGGAAGTGTGTAAACACCTATGGCCACTCAGGGCTGAGGAGGGATGAGAACCAGGGATCTTGGTTCCCAAGGAAGCTGACTCTGAAAAAATATCTGAGTGAAAATAGTCCACTGGGCAGGTGGTCCTGGGAGCACTGGTAGGAAATGGGGAAGACAAATAGAAGGGAAGGAAACCAATAGAGTGAGTGAGTGAGGAGGTTATTTCTATGGGCAACTGAGGCTTTGTTGGGGGCTGCTCTTGGGGGCCCCAGAACCCCACACGGTCAGCCTGGCCTGTAGCCAGGGAAAGCCCCACAGAGGTGTGTGCACATAGCAATGGCAAGTGCCACAGGGGTGCACGGGGGCTGCCCCCTCTATACCAGGATGTGCTGATTCCAGAATCCTTTCTCTTCCCACCAGACTACCAGACAGCCTGGCCTCAGCATTTTTTTTTTTTAGGGACGCAGCCACAGCATATGGAAGTTCCCAGGGCAGAGGCTGAGTTGGAGTTACAGCTGCCAGCCTACACCACGGCCACAGCAATGCCAGATCCGAACTGCGTCTGAGAACTACACCACAGCTCATGGCAATGCTGGATCCTTACCCCACTAAGTGAGGCCAGGGATCAAACCCTCATCCTCATGGGTGCTAGTTGGATTCGTTACCGCTAAGCCATGATGGGAACTCCATGGCCTCAGCTTTCTGATGTAGCAGCACCTCCTCTCGAGGCATTTCAATCCAGGTTTCGTGAAGAGTTCCATCGCTTTGGTGCCCTGGTTTATACTTCCTTCAACATACACATACATCACAAGCATAAATCTGTAGATGGAAAGATTCCCATTTTGGATGAAGAAAGCAAAGCTTGAGGGGGTACAAGATCCTGGCTAGGCAGTTCATAGATGGCTCAGGACCGGGCAGTGGCCAGATGTAGGCATTCACAGCCGAGGAGTAAGAAGTGTGTTTTGTTTTAATTTTGTTTGTTTGCGGTGGGGGTGGGGGGTAAAAACATTGGCCTTTGACCTGCCTGATGAACATTAGGCATGAGCTCTCATTGGTGAAGTTAAGTGAAATATTGGTGATATTCAAGACCCAGGGCCTGGCTGAGACCTCTCAGAGCTGCACAAATATAGCTTCTTTCCTCATTTTAGCCCGCAGAGGTGTGGGGACAGAGAACCACCAGCCGAGAAGGGCTGTGCCCATTTCATTTCCCTGCCTGCCTTCCTGGGAAGCCCTCTTGGAGGTCGAATGAAACAGTGAAGGACGTGGTTTGGGAAACATACAGGACTGAGTCCAAATCCCAGTTTGTTTGGCTGTGAGACCCTCCAGGGAGTATTCACATCACTCTGAGGTTTGGTTTCCTCACTAATAAAATGGATGTAAACAATAGTGCCAAAAAAAAAAAAAAAAAAAGGCCAGGGAGTTCCCATTGTGGCTCAGAGGTAATGAATCCAACTAGTATCCATGAGGATTCGGGTTCCATCCCTGGCCTCGCTCAGTGGGTTAAGGATCTGGTTTTGCCATGAGCTGTGGTGCCAGTCACAGATGAAGCTTGGATCCTGCATTGCTGTGGCTATGGCAGAGGCCAGCAGCAGTAAGTCCAGTTCAGCTTCTAGCCTGGGAACTTCCATATGCTGTGGCTTCGGCCCTAAAAAAGCAATTAAAAAACAAAAACAAAAACCAATAGTGCCGACACCCTAGGGGTGCTGTGGACATTAAATGAAGTACATGATGCAGTGACTGGCCCAGTGCCTTGCTCCAAATGGGCAGGAGACAACTGGGTTGGAAGGACCATTCCTAGGTTCTTTCACAGGATGTAAAGAGCTGCCAGAAATAAGGCTGATATACTCTGAGCTGGGACTGCCAAGCACAAGTTTGTGTATGAATTTTAAAGGGGCTCTTGATCACACATAAGAAGGTTTATCAACTATTAAATTATTAACAAGTGAGCACCAAAACAATTCATATGACCTATTTTCTTGCCACCATCCCTTGGCATGAGGGGGTTTGTTCATGAGAGCATTTAGTGATTTTGCCTAGTGGTTTTCTTCAAGTCTACAGATCAACCCATAACATTTGTGAAACATAAGGTACACCTAAAAGATTTAAACCAATCCTTATATGGTGAATACCTTTAATTTCATCAAAAGGAGCACATTTCTATTATTTATGAAGCTAGTCAAAGGTCCGTTTTTTTTTCTTTTTCTCTTTTTTGGCTGCCCCAAGGAAGATGGAGTTCCCAGGCCACATATCAGATCTCAGCTGCACCTGCAACCTACGCCACAGCTGTGGCAATGCAGGATCCTTAAGCTACTATGCTGGGCTGGGGATTGAACCTGTGTCCTGGCACTGCAGAAATGCCACCGATCCCATTGTGCCACAGCAGGAACTCCCAAAGTTCAGTATTTACACAGCACGTGCACACACACATGCACACACACATCCTCATTCCTTACATTATGGACACTAATTAGCAAAGCTCTTGTTGTTTCTCAAGATTTGGAAACTCAAGAACTTGCAGCAGATCCCCTTGAATGGGCCTCTCTGGTCTCCCCTGGACCATGCAGCCTTATTTTGGCTGCTCTCAGCCATACTGTGCTATAGATTCAGCAGACTCATAATGTTGCATGAGATATGCTGAAGGCTGTGAAGAAAACTGGAGACATCATAAACCTAGAGCACAGTTAGCAGCAATTGATAGCTTTTAGTATCTGTACTGGGACAGGGTCACCTCGTAACTCCATCTTCCCTTGACCTCTTGGCCAACTCTGGGACTCTTCAGCATGATCTATTTTCAAAAGGAAAAGATCAAATTGCTGAAAAACTAAGAGATGGTATCATCTCCACCCAATTGGCACTTGCAAAGGCTAAGATCAAAGATATTTCCTAAGCAGTATAGTTAGGCATAAGAAGGAATGACAGTGCTATTTGAACTCCTAGCATCCTAGCCCTTAGCCCCTGGCTGCCAGGAGAACCAGCCATAGATAGTTCCCAGAGGTCAGAATCCTAAAGGGAGGGCCTTGTCTGATGCCTCCTCATCAAGGCCTCTCCTGCTTCCATGGGGGCACCGCAACCAATGCCTGACTGACACAGGAGTGTGAAGTCCTGAGCCTTCACCCCCACCCCAGCACGGATGACTCTGAAGGTTGCTCCCAGCAGAGAATCCCATGCAGGGTCGGCTGAGGCCTCCCTCATGACTGCACTGCAGCCCTACTTCCCCCTCTACCCAACCCACCTCCTTCTCTTCCCTTCACCAGATGTTTCCTCCTGCTCACCAATCTCTGTCTCAGAGTCTGCATCCTGGAAAACCCAACATACAGAAGGAAGATGGGAAAACATTGAGCTGCAGCACAACTTATGTCAACCAGCATTCAGTTCTGGGGCCCATGGAGGGTCAGGGAGCCTGATGGTCTCCATGGCAACACCAGGAAAACTTGGAAGCCAGGAACCCAAGAATCAGCACACAGATGGAGGGATTTCCTCTTTTCTAACCTTCTTTCAGTCAGTAGCTGGGGGAGTCCAGACTTAGACTTCAAGCTCACGTGCTCATTGAGCCTCTCCTTTCCCAGACTTCTTCTCAAATGTCTTTCAAGGAGCCAAGTTCTCAGCAACAAATGAATAGGACTTAATTGCAAATGGATTCCATGATGCTAGGAGTCAAGCAGGGCGTCATGGTGCCTTGCAGATCACTGGTTCCAACCTGTTAATAATGTCAGATGAGGAAACCAAGGCCCAGAAGGAGAGGGAGGTCTAAATGACTTGGTGGAGGAGTTGGAACAAAGCTACAAATCTCCCAGCTCCATCCTGAATGCTCCAATTTTCCCAACTCCGCTGTGAAGGAGGCAGTCAGAGCAGAGTGGGGAATAGAGAGAGGGGCAGAGTCAAGACTTTCACTCCAAATCCCATTGGCCTGGACCAAAGTCCTCCTCCATAGTAGTAACCATGGCAACATTTTATTGAGCACCTACTGCCATTTTAAGAAGTCATATTAAGCTCATTTAAACCATCATCTCATTAAATCCTCACAACAACCCAGTAAAAGTGGATATTGTTATTATAGCCACCTTATAGTGGAGGAATCAGAATCAGAGAGGTGGAGTCATTTTCTCAAGGAGACTCAGCTGATAGGCACCTAAGCACAGTCTGAATACCAGGTTAATTTCACTTTAGCTTCCCTCTTTTAGGGTAATTTACATCCCCCTTGACTCTTTTTCTAGCCCCTTGGAGACTTGAATTTCTTTCCTTGGCCTTTTGCTTCTTTTCTCCTCTTCAAACTATAAGAAGAGGGAAGTTATCCATCCTGTAAATGAGTGTTTAGACCAGGGCAGCCTGGAAGGATGGAAAACATTTGAGATTGGAAGTTCCTAGATTCAAATCCTAACTCTTGTCACTTGCTAGCTATTTCCCTTGTCTGAGCCTTTAGTTCCTCGCTAGCAAAATGATAAGTAGAAAACCTGTGATTTTATATATATTTTTTCTTTTTACTGCTGTACCTGTGGCACATGGAAGTTTCCAGGCTAGGGGTCGAATGTGAGTTGCAGCTGCTGGTCTGCACCACAGCCACGGGAATACCAGATCCTTATCCTACTGAGTGAGGCCAGGGATTGAACCTGCATTCTCACAAGCACTATGTCGTGTTCTTAATCCACTGAGCCACAACAGGAACTCCCCAAAACTATGGTTATAATCCCTTTTCTCTTGTCAGAGCCTAGCCCCTTGTTAGAGATCCTGCAGGTTCTACTATTCCCCAAAGTCCTCACCCATGCATGGAGTTAGGAACAAGGAGGGTCTCAGGGCTGATAATTACTGTGGCGGGAAGTAGGTTGAGAAAGGGGGCAGGTGGTTGATATTCAAAATATGCAACATACGAAGGACCGATGGCCTTGGTGCTCAGTTTCCCCACCTGCACAATGCGAATGAAGGTAATAGAATCCTTCTCCTGGGGTTGTTGTCAGACTGGAATGAAAATAATGCATGGGAAGTGGCAAGCCCAGTGCCTGGTACATCACAGATGACCACTGAATGACATTATTATTACTGTCATCTCAGGGTCAGTGGCTTACAAGTCTTGAGAGTCACCTCTGGGCCATGTCAAAAAGCAGACTTGGGGGACTAGTGGTTCTCAGACTTCAGTGGACACCAAAGTCAGTTGGATGCAGAGCCAGGTTCATGGGTGTATGTCCTGGGCAGTCACACAGCACCCCATGCTTAGGAGATACCATGTGGGCTCAGTGCTATGCTGTCACCATCTTGAAATTCTTAATAATTTCTGAACAAGGGCTCTATGTTTTCATTTGGCACTGGGGTCCTCAAATGACATAAGCCAGTCTTGTAACTAAGAGAACTAATTAAAACACAGATAACTGGGCCCGTTTAAAGGACTTCTGACTTGGTTAGATTTGGGAGGTAGACCGCCTCATATGTGCATTTCTGACAAGTTCCCAGATCTTGCTGGTGCTACTGGTCTCTGGACCACATTCTGAGAACCACTGATTGAGGCAGTGATTGTGAAACCTGCTTGTACATTAGAATCGCCAGGAAAGCACCTGGGCTCAACCTTCACCCAATTGAATGGGATTATTATGATTGTATTCATAGTTTCAGTATCTCTGAAAACCAAAGTAGTTAATTACACCCCCCCCCCCCCCCCCCGCCGCATATGGAGTTCCCGGGCTAGGAATCAGATCTGAGCCACAGTTGCAATCTGCACTGCAGCTGTGGCAATGCCAGATCCTTTAACCCACTGTGCCAGGCTGGGGATTAAACCTGTGCCTGGTGATGCAGAGACACCACCGATCCCATTGCACCACAGTGGGAATTCCTCACCAGGTAATTCCAATGTACACCTAGGACGGATAATCACTGGGTTGAGCAGAGAATACTGAACTTCCCTCAGGCAAAGAAACCCCTGTAGGCATGGGTTATCCCCCACCTCATACACACTCAGGCTGCATCCTAAACCTGATGCTGTGGAGAACTTCCAGAGAGATCCAAGGAGGCTGTCTGCTCAACCTGCCCTTCATCTTAGCCTAGGACAATGCAAGAGAAACCGGAGAATCATTTCTCAACATTTAATGTACATTGGCAACACTTGGGATCCTGGAGGGCAGCAAATGCTGATATTTTCAGCCTGGTGTGGGGACCAAGAATTTACATTTCTCCCCTGCTCCTGGGAATGCCAATGCTGCTGGGCCAGGGACCACTCTTGGCACAGTCCAGGTTTAGGTTAGAGAAATGGGAAGGTGACGGGGTGGTTTAAAATTTGGTGATTCCATCTCCAATGATCCAGGCCAAGAAGAAGATGGGCAGAAGGTGATGAACCCCCACTCCTGGTGGTTCAGTAAGTCTTTATTGTACCTGATAAACCTTACATTAGAGATCAGTCTCAAAGAGGGGGTCTATAAAGCCCCCCCAGGGTACCTTGCTCATTGCTCAGATGAGGACCTCAGTGTGTGGAGGGCTGAAGAGACCCACAGAGGAGAACTTCAGTTCAGTCGCCAGGGCCCAGGCCTGCTCTCCAATCTGGGCCTCCATTCGCTCAGTGGTGAGGTTGGCACCATGCCCAGCCGTCTATTTCTTGGCTGCTTCTGGGCATCGGAATATAAAAGGCCTTTTGACAGCAGAACTCCACACCAACTCGTGCTCCTGTTAATTCAGTACAGTGACAAGTTCTTACAGAATATCTCAACTTTCCAACTTCATCCAGGGGAAACAGACCAGGATCCGGCATGCTTCCTGCCCTTGGAAGCCTTTCCCCTCAATCAATTCCCACATCTTTATTGGGCTTCCCCACCCCAGGAACTTGTCCACTGGTGGGGCTGAAAATACAGCCAGGAAAGAGGGAGTGAGGATGAATGGCAAATGGGCGGTCCAGACTGGCTTTTTTTTGTTTTAATGGCTGCACCTGCAGCATATGAAAGTTTCCAAGCCAGGGATCGGATCCCAGCTGAAGCTGGGCAAAGGCAGATTCTAAGCCGCTGCACCCAGCTGAGAATCGAACCCTCGCCTAGGCAGCAACCCAAACAGTTGCAGTTGGATTTCTAACTGATTGCACCACACTGGGAACTCCCCAGAGACTGGGTTCTTTTTATTTATTTATGTATTCTTTTTTAAAACTATGGAACGCCTCACAAATTTGTGTGTCATCCTTGCGCGGGGGCCATGCTAATCTTCTCTGTATTGCTCCAAATTCAGTACATGCACTGCTCAAGTGAGCATGAGACTGGGTTCTTAAGAGAACTCTCCAGGATATGGAAACTGAGAATGGTTTGCCAGCAGCAGATGGAGAGGAAAGCGTCCAGGTAAATGGTCTGAGCACCCGGAACAGGTGAACTGTACGGAAGGGTCAGGGAGGATGCAGGCTGGTAGGAAGTGGGGCTGGAACGATCTTCTTAGGGTCTCTCAGGGCTACACGGTCCCTAACCCAGCTCATCCCTGGAGGGAAACTAAGGTTCCCAATGAGCAAATGTACTGATTCATCATCTTTCAGCTACAGGGAACAGAATGGTCCAAAGGAAAGGCTGAAACACAGCCTAAGCAGGAGGTGATTTTTTTGGCCATTGAAATGATGAGCGCCCAGCCCACCTGTAGGCAGGACAGTCACCAACAAACCTTCCCCGCCAGACTGCTGCCGTAAATTAATCTTTAATTTCCACCACTGGGTCTGTGGCGCAGCTAATCATGACCACTAATTGCTATGACAGGCTTCTCCCTTCTCTTTTTTTATGTTTCCATATTAGCCTGTTTAGTATGCTTTGCGTCTGTTTATTTTATAGCCGGAAATACTTTTAATAGCCTAGTAAATTGAAAACGGACTTTACTGCCATCTGACTTTACCGGAGTTTTACAACCATTCAATTAATGGTATCAGTAATCTTCCTTCATAATTAGGCGGTTAGTAACTTTGTCAGGCTCTGCTGTTAACTAAATCAGTACTCAGCAGCCACCTCCTCATATTTTGGCGAGGGGGTGGGGGGGCTCTCAACCTCGAAAGCTTGGGGGCTGTCAGGATGGAATACCACGAGGAGCTGGCAATAAATACCACCTGCAAATATATGGTTTATTATGGTGATAACGGGCATTTGTAGCTTACATAAATCTGAGCATTCCTGCTGGCAGAGGGGAAATGGTTTTCCTTGGTTGCTAGGAAATAGAGTTAGTTCCTGGGTCTCGCACGCTTCACTGCCTTCTCCCAGCAGCTGATGGATTCTCTATACGAGGTGGTCCCAGCCGTGAGCCACCCCAGCACGGAGGTGGGAGCATCAAATCCAATTCACTGGCATGCGTGAGCACCCAAGTGGGTCTGCCCTACACAAGATGATACCGGTGAGCAGGAGCTATGTGTAAAAGGCAAGCGGGGGCTAAAGCTAGAACATGCAGCAAGGATGATCTGAAGGCTGATTTTTAATGTCTGAAAACAATCACTATTTCATATGCCCAAGAATTTCTGCAAACTGTCACACTTTGAAAGGAGGCAGATGGTTTAAGCACAGGAGAAACTGGCAACTGGGAACGTATAACCCAAGTGGTCCCATTTGCATATCGATGGCAATTAAATGCCCCAAATAGATTGCAGTATTTAATAAAAAATTAAGCTCCTTTTAAAAATAAGAAAGAGGGTTCCCTGTTAGCAACAGTTCAACAACGCAAATAATTTCCCGTAATTGAAAATGTTCAGAATGCAGGTATGTTTGAGTGAAACCTCAGTCAATTACCCAACTGGATTTCCAGCATTCCGCTGAGTGTCTAGATAGTGGATTACAAACGCTGACAAATACGGTCGTTCCATTTTTTAAATCTGCCTAACTGCCAGCTTTCTGAAACTTCGGAATTCTAACACAACTTGAAATCTGACTGAGTTATAGCTTCTTGAGGTGTCAAGAGGCCCTGGCTATAGAGTTGAAAAACAGAGTCCTATAGGAATAGAGAAAAGCAGAAAGGGTAAAGCCAAGAGATGATTTAACCGGCTTTAATCAGGAACACAACTTTGTAGAAGGAAAATGAGACCTGAATTATGACACTGCCCCTGCCCACTATCAGCTGTGTGACTCTAGACAACTTGCTTACCCTCTCTGGGTCTGCTTCCCCCCTCATAAAATAGGGATAATGTTTTCCGTAGAATTATTGTGAGGATTAAAGGATATGATGCAACATAAAGCACTTGCTGCAGAGTAGGCCTGCAGTAAGTAATAGCTAGCATTTTCTTCCTCCCTTCTCACTCACCCCTGAAAATGTCCTAAGTAGACTCCACACTGCCCATTCACTTCATCAGAGGACAAATTCTGCACAAGACTCCCCCAAAAGGCTCTATTCTCAAGGCATTTTCCATCTACTGGACTTTTTACCTCCTGAAAAAAAAATGTCTTCATGGGGAAAATGAGGTCTACTCTTAAATCTAGGTCTTTGAAACTTCTCTCATGTGGACCTTTTTATAATTTTCTCAGAAAGGTATACACACAACAGGACTAAAATCAACATAAAAGCAGAAAAGATTTAGGGGTTGAGGAGACTTAAAAGAAAATGACGTACGGAGTTTCCATTGTGGCACATCAGAGACGAATCCAACTAGTATCCATGATGATTTGGGTTCGATCCCTGGCCTCACTTATTGGGTGGCTGATCCAGCTTTGCCATAACCTGTGGTGTAGGTCACAGACACAGCTTGGATCTCACGTTGCTGTGGCTACGGTATAGGGCGATGGCTGTAGCTCTGATTCGACCCCTAGCCTGGGAACTTCTATGTGCAATGCGGCCCTAAAAAAGCAAAAAACAAAAGAAAAC
This sequence comes from Phacochoerus africanus, assembly GCF_016906955.1. Lineage (NCBI taxonomy): Eukaryota > Metazoa > Chordata > Mammalia > Artiodactyla > Suidae > Phacochoerus > Phacochoerus africanus. The sequence continues at coordinate 133,782,942 of NC_062544.1, forward strand.
AACAAAGCAAAGAAAAAGAAAGTGATGTAAATTGTGAGCAATTTGCCGGCATCTATCTAGCCCTAGCAAAATAAGAATCATATTGGTGGATACAACATTTTCTATGACTAGAAGACAGTACTCTCAATTAAGGGGAAAAAAAAGGGCTCACGCATCCTCAGGACAACAAAACATCCTGCTCATTTGTAAGAAACTAAGGAAGGACTTGAAGCTGCCTGGAGTGGGGGAGGGGAGCAGCCAGGGAGGTCGCCTGGAGAGGTGGGCGGGAACCAGAGTGTAAAGGGATATGTACATCACTTGAAGGGGGTTAGACTTCATCCTTGCTGAAAGAGAAAAGCATTAAAGGGGAAAAAGTGTGAGGGTTGCCATTCACGGGGGTGTGAGAACATGACAGAGCAGAAGGCAAGGACTAAGTTGGGCAGAATTCAGATCGAAGACTGTGGACAGGATCCAGATGTGTCAGAGTCTCTTTTATAAGGTGTCTGATGTGTGGGGTGGAGGTGGCAGCTGAAAGCTCCTCGCAAGGGCCAACAGCTTAGGACTGGGATGGAGGAGCCTGGAAACCATGACGGGCTCTTGGCTGTGTCAGGCTGCACTGAAGAATGAGGGTGTCCACATAATTTATGTACCTGCTTGAACACTGAGCTTACAAATAAAGCTAGCTCCTGGCCAACTGCCTAAGCACGTGTGTTGGGCTGGAGGGCTGCCACTGAGGACAACCAGAGTGGAAATTGAGAACAGATGACATCCTGTGTGATGGCTCTTTGGAAAAAAGCCACCACCCACCATCATCACTCTCCCACTCCAGATCTACCCCACCCAACCCTGGGGAACTGAGAACAGGCAGAGCTTGGTTTCTGACACTCTCAAGTTACTTTGTCTTTTTCCAAGGTCACATTTACAAACTGTGTGAACTTGGGCAAATTAATCTCTCTGAAGCTTTCATTTCCTCACTGTAAAATGGAAATGATAAAGCTATCTACCTTACGAGGATTAAATAACTCAATATATATGTAAAACACTTAGAACACAGTCTGGCATGTGGGAAGCACTTGTTCTAAGTTAGCTGCTATTATTATTACCATGACAGTGACCTACTACAGGCAGATCACGGAGATATAGCAGGTTCGGTTCCTGAGCATCAAAGTAAAGCAAATATTGCAATAGAGCAAGTTACCTGAAAGTTTTGGTTTCCCAATCCATATAAAAGTTATGTTTACACTATACCATGGTCTTCTAAGTGTGCAATAGCGTTATGTCTAGAAAATGTACATATATTAATTTTAAAATACTTTATTGCTGGGAGTTCCCATCGTGGCTCAGTGGGTAATGAACCCGACTAGTATCCATGAGGACACAGGTTTGATTCCTAGCCTCGCTCAGTGGATTAAGGATCCAGCCTTGCCATGACCTGTGGTGTTGGTTGCAGATGCAACTCAGATCCTGTGTTGCTGTGGCTATGGCTTAGGCTGGCAGCTACAGCTCTGATTCACCCCCTAGCCTGGGAACCTCCATATGCCTCAGGTGTGGCCATAAAAACCACAAAAGATAAAATAAAGTAAAATAAAATACTTTATTGCTAAAAAGCAAATAATAACCACCATCTGTGACATCGTCGTGTCATAATCTTTTTGCAATGGTCACATCAAAGATCACTGATCACAGATCACCGTAACAAATATAATAATAATGAAAAAGTTTGAAATATTGCAGGGATTACCAAAATGTGACACAGAGACACAAAGTGAGGAAATGCAGCTGGAAAAATTGTGCTGATACACTTGCTTGATGCAGGGTGACCACAAACCTTCAATTTGTAAAAAACCAACAAATAAACAACAACAAAAATGAAAAAACAACACAACACTACCTATGAAGCACCATCAAACAAATTGTGACAAAATGAAGTCTGCCTGTACAGCATTTGCACCTGTTTATTCAATGAGCATCCAGGGGGAGGGATAAATTAGGAGGTTGGGATTAACATGTACACTGTATATAGAATAGATAATCAACAAGGACCTACTGTATAGCACAGGGAACTATACGCAATATTTTATAATAACCTGTAAGGGAAAAGAATCTGAAAAAGAATGTGCATGTATGTATAACTGAGTCACTGTGCTCACACCTGAAACAAGATATTATAGATCAACTATACACCAAAAAAAAAAAAAAAAGAAAAAGGAAAAGCATCATCTAGTGTCACCTTCAATGGGTTAGATGAGAGGGATTCGAAGGTAAATAACACACAAGCTCTGTCCAAGAGCTCCTCAATATTTACATTTTAAATTGGAGCTGTAAATAATTCAAAAGGAATTTGAGAATTTCCTTGGTAAAGCCATAGAATGTTGTGTATCAGGAAACTTTTACATAGGCAACTGTGTTTCTTTTGTCCCCTGAGCGTCAGGACTTTCAGTTGATCCTCCCAACAATCCAGTGAGGTAGAGACCATGACTGCTCCCCACCACCACCTGTCTTATAGATCCTGCCAGAAAAATGCTGTTAGTTACACAACTAATAATTATACAACTAATAAGGACAGAGGTAGGATTTGAACTGGTATCTAACTCCAGAGCTCAATCTCCTAACTGCTGTGTGTTATATGGTCTCTTAGGGTAGCAAGATGCAGATTCCTAAGCAAGTAGAAGCTGGTATAAACTGCAGCAAGACTAATTAAGGGAAGTATTTGTGTGAGCAGGAATGAAGACAAATGGGATAGGGTCAGCCAGGGGAAATGGTGACATTCTCCATAAGTTTAATATATTTTGTCTGGAGGCAAGAAGTCAATTAAGTTATTCCTCAAGATGTAATACAGACCAAATACCCCTTGGACACGTGCCACCTGCCTCTCCAGGCCCTGGAGCTCAGATGATACTTAGGTCTGACCTTTGATTGGTCCTGGAAACCTTACAGCACCAGGAAACCATCTCACCAAATACAAAGGAGCAAAATGCTCAGCCCTATGATTCCTGGACAGCTCTGACCACTGGGCAAGATTTCACATGCCAACAATTAGACTGGTAGTGAGGCAAGGTGATTGAAAGCTCGGACCCTAGGGGTACCAGTGGGTTGCAACTGGGAGCAGCATTATCTTGTCCCACAGGTGTTTGGAAATGTGTGGAGGTGGTTTTGGTTGCCCCAGTGACAGGGAGCTCCCATTAGCATTTAATGGACAGGGACCAGGATTGCTAAACATGCTGCAATGCATGTGACCGTCTCACCCAGAGAAGTCCTATCCCAAACCTGTGGCAGGCATTCCAGGTTCTGGACCCTCTGTAGCCACTACCCATGTCTATGTGGCCATACTGAGGGATGGACCCTCACTGTGGGTGTCGAGATGGGAGGGGTGGCACCTGGCCACCTGCTCCTGGACTCATTTTCCAGTTAGAGTGAGATCAGCTTGTCCTCTGTCTTCATCCACTCGGGCTTCCATAACCAAACATTATAGACCAGGAGGCTTAAACAAAAGCAGATCATTTTCTCATTGTTCTAGGAGCTGGAAAGTCCAAGATCAAGGTGCTGATTGATTCGGTTCCTAGTGAGGTCTCTCTTCCCATCTTGGGGAAGGATATCATCTCTCTCTGTGCTCATGTGACCTCTTAGTGTGTTGGGGGTTGGGGTGGGGTGCAGGCAAGCTGTTTGTCAAGCAAGCTGTGTGTCTTCCTATAAGGTCACTAATCCTACCACGAGGGGCCTACTCCCATAACCTCTCCTAAACCTAATTACCACCCAAAGGCTGCATCTCCAAATACCATTACATGGACGGTTAGAGCTTCAGCATATGAATGGGACCAGGGGCAAAACTCAGTCCTTTGCAGCCTCACTGGGAGGTCTGTTTAATGGCTATTTGAACCCTGAATAAAGGGCAAATTACTTGGTACCTTTTTCAGGAAAAATTAAGAATTAAGGCTAAAAACCATGTAATCATACACCTCAGCCACCATACCAAATCTGGACATTTTAGGAGAGGGGCACGTATAGCAAAAAAGTCAAGCTCAGGGAATTGTCAACCACGCATGGAATGAAATGTTGATGAAAATTCTGGTAATTGTTCAGGACATATCTGTGACTAAGGCTACCTGGAAATGTAGTCCTAAGGCACTCATGTATTTTATGATTATTGAAAAAAACTTCAAATGATAAATTTAAGAGCTTTTATTAAGAGATTCCAGGAATTCCCATTGTGGCTCAGCAGAAATAAACCCAACTAGTATTCATGAGGACTTGGGTTTGATCCCTGCCTCACTCGGTGGGTTAAGAATCCAATGTTGCCATTAGCTGTGGTGTAGGTTGCAGATGTGGCTTGGATCTAGCATTGCTGTAGCTGTGGCATACAAGAGAGAGATTCCATATAGTTTTCATTGCAGAAAAATGGGGCCTGGGGAAAGTTTCTTCCTAAATCTGTGGCTAGCAATGTTTCCTGAAAGTTCCTACCACCCTCTCACAAATGAGGGCAGGGGCCATTTTTGTCTTCTTGGTAGAGTACTCTATCTTATGGACAAGTTTTGTCAATGAAACATAAGGTTCCACACTAAAAGAAGTTCCTCTCTTTTTCCCAAATCCACACATCAAGATCCTACATGAACACCCTTGGGCCATCTACTCTTATCAGTCAGAATCCTACTGTGGTGTTTTTTTTTTTTTTTTATGGATGGACCTAGAGATTATCACACTAAGTGAAGTTATTATCACTAAGTAGAGTTAGACAGTGAAGGACAAACACCAAATGATATCATTTATACGTGGAATCTAAAAAAAAAAAAAGGATACAAATGAACTTATTTGCAGAACAAAAACCTACAATAGACTTTGAAAAACTTATAGTTACCAAAGGGGACAGGTGGCAGGGGAGTGGGGGAGAAGGAAGTATGAAGTGGGGGTTTGGAATTGGCATATGGGGACCTTCTACATAGCAGAAGGAACTCTACCAGATCTTCTGAGATAATCAAGATGAGAAAAAAGAATCTGAAAGAGAATGGATGTATGTACATTTATAATCACTTTGTTATACAGCAGAAATTATCACATTGTAAATCAACTACAATAAAAATTTAAAAAATGAAAAAAAAATCCTACTGTTTTCAAATGGTAGAACCCCCACTCAAATTTGCTCAACCAGAAATAGAACTAATCAGCCTATGTCATTGGAAAACTCAGAAGTGATTCAGTTCAGGCACAGCTGGATCCAGGTGTTCCAATAATGTCATCAGTAGGCACCAGCCCCTCTCTGCCTCTCTCCACCCATTCACTTTAATTTCATCTATACTGGCTTCATTCTCAGGGCACTAAGAATGAAGCCCTGTTACATTGTCAGGGCAGGAGGGCTGTTAGCCTCACCATCTTGGTGGTACACATCCCTCGTGCTCTTGAGAACAAGCACATCCTTCCAGATAGTGCTGGAGAAAGTTCCAAGAGGACTCTCATTGTTCCAGTCTGGCTCAGGGCCTTAAACCCATATCTGTGCCAGGGAGGTGACTGTATCATGGGAGCCTTCTTTGGGTCAGGGCCACTGAACCTAACAACGTGAAATGAGAGAATGCAGCAGATGTTGTCAGGGACCCAAGTATAAGACCTGGGACTCGACACTCCTACATCCACAGTTTCCAACTAGAAGCACCCATGACTGCCTGGAGGCTTCCACTGGGAAGGGGACCATGCTCCAGTCATGTACAGGGCAGCGCAGAAGTGTCAGAGGGTCAATGCCCCCAGGAGCAGCCCTCAACCAAAGGTGCAGAGGAATCAGTCAAAAAATACCCCAGCTTCTTCATACACCCCTCCCTTGGGTGGGTTCTACACGGTGCCCCTGAGGTTCCCAGCAGGTCCGAGCTCTAACTGCTCACAATGGCAACCTGAATGCACTCCCTCCTGGGTTCTCTACTCCCCTGCTGATGCCTCCTACAGTCATCAGCCAAACGAACTACTGCAGTCAAGTCCTAAGTCTTTGTTGTCTTCTGGCAGGGTTGCTGGGAATTCAAAACATTTCCATCATCAGACTATCTGCAGGAGGTTCCTGCCATCACAGAGACAGGCTTCTTATCCCGAGTTAGGGATTCATATACACATATTTTTTAAAGTATATATTGTATGAGTCTAGGTCCTCTCAGGAGCAGATGCCAACATGAGATAAAAACGCATGCTTTTATTATGGGAAACACTCATGAGGGAAAATAGGGAAAGAGGTGGGAACGGCTGGGAGAGCCATCAGACTCCAGTGCCAGTCGGACCCCGAGTGAAGGACAGAGGGTAGGAAAAAGCATCCTAGAATGTGTGCTAAGGAAATTTCAACCAGGCTTAGTGCCACAGCCATCCAAGGAGCCTGCATCTCTTAAGAATAGGTCTGCCCCAGTATCCCCACTTTGTCACTGGCTGGGAACATACTGTGGGAAGCGTGGCTTTGGTGCCAAAGTAAGGATCCAGCTCAGAACTCAGTAGCTGGGAAATCACAAGCCAGTTATAATCCCTGTTTCTGCATGGCACGTTCATGGCCGCCACGTATATTACTAAAGAATCCCCACACATTCAGAGAATTAAGAAGCTCTGCCACAGTTTTCTGAGGCCCAGACTCAGTAAAAGAAAGAAAAAGTGCCCCGAGAGCCAGTGAGATTCAGGATCCAGGGACCATGAAAATTCATGGCATTAGTGTTCCTATAGCAGAGGATTCTGCTTGTGGGTGAAAAGCAGGCAGTGAAAAGAGCCCTGTTTGGATGTGACGGCCTCCCCCATCCCCTGCAAACCACAAAGCCAAGCATATTCTAAGTGTGGCAAGAAGCCCAATCCTCTTTTTTTGTTGTTTTCACCAGCACTTCTTAGACCAGGGTACATCTGAAAGCAAAGCTGATTAGTTTACTCTCAGCACCATTAAAAGTGATTAAATGCTCATCCTCTAGAAACCTCTGCAGCCTTTTTGTGCATTTCCCTAGAAAGAGAGTTGCCATCGTTCGCTAAAGGTAAGTGGGGAGAGGGAGTTAAAGATAGGAGTGTTTTGGAATCATCCCCCTACAGAGCACATCTCACCCCCAAACTTGCCAGTGTGTCCCCATAACTGCTAGAGTCTAGACCAGGGGTCAGCAAACTACAAACAGCCCCGGGGCCAAATCCAGATGCTGCTGATTTTATAAGTAAAGTTTTATTGGAAGGCAGCCACACCCACTAGTTAATCCTTTTGTGGCTGTTTTCTCTTTTCCAACAGCAGAGTAGAGTGGCTGGGACAGAGGCTGTGTGACCGACACACAGCCTCAAATGTTCCCTATCTGGCTCTTAAGAATAAGTTCACTGATACACTCTAGATTATTTCCAAAAGGCAACTGGAGGGGAAAGAAGAGAATATAGGAGAGACTAGGAGGAAATAAAAGGAAATATTTGAAATATTACTTAAACTCCATAGCAATCCAATGAGGCTGGAATAAATTACGAGGAAACCGAGGCACAGAGAGCTCAGATGACTTGTACAAGGTCATACAGTCAGCACACATTGACCTGGATGTGAACTTAGGTCTCTCCAACTTCAAAGTCCAAACTTCTCAATGTTTTAACACTTGTAAAAGCCACACGTCACCAAGGGTGACCTCAACCTGACTTTGCACCCCAGTTAAAATACACTTTAATATGGAAGTTTTCTGAAGACTGCGTAGAATATGAATGAAGGCATCTTTAGGACTAAGAAAAGCCATGGGCTTGCTGTACAAACAAGGCTGTAAGATCCATCTGTGTTGTGCTCTGATCACATCCACACCGAGGTTCTCTCTTAGAGAAATGGTGGAACTACAACTATTCAAAGACTGTGTCTTCTGGGATTGGGGCCACTTGTAAACAATATTGTAAAGTGAACAAATCTTGTCCTTAAAGGTTCTCCTCTTTCCTTTCCACAAATGACCTCACATTCCTGGGCCTCTTGTGCCTCATCCTTATAATGGGGATAATTAGGATTCCTGGCTCCATGGGTTGCTTATTCATTTATTTTTCCTCTTTAGGGCCACACCTGCAGCATATGGAAGTTACCAGACTGGGGGTCGAATAGGAGCTACTTTTGCCAGCCTACACCATAGCCACAGCCACGCGGGATCCTGCCGCGTCTGCAACCTACACCACAATTCACAGCAATGCAGTATCTCCAACCCACTGAGTGAGGCCAGGGACTGAACCCGAGTGGCTGGATTCCGTTCTGCTGCACCACAGTGGGAACTCCTGTGGGTGTTGTTTAGTTCTAAAGATCAAACGGTATAATTAACTTAAAGCCTTGCTCAGTGCCTGGGACCCAGTAGGTGTTCAATAAATGTGACCTCCTTTGGTTCTGAGCTGCCCCAGGCGACGCCTGCCTGGACTTGCTTTTTATAAAAAGTTTCCAAATTTATTGTTTTATTCTCGGAAGTCAAACTTACAGGTCTTGTGCTCCATTCCCTCAAAGCTCTGGTCTGTTTTAAACAAATCATTTCCTGCGGGCGTGAGAAGAGGGGTGAAAGTATAGTTATATCATTTGTGAAGACATTTAACAATATATATGTGCCTAAAAGTTCCACTAGTTCTTCAAATCCACAAAGTGCCCAAGATTGTTTATACTCCTCCCCCTCAACCATCCGCCCAGGCCCAGTGCCTAGTGATACCACCTTTTGCCTGGGCTCGAATCTGGAGACGGCCTTGGCTCTGCCCCCTCACTGATGTACCACATTCGCCTCCTCCTCAAACCCTGCCTGTGCCCCACCTGTGAGCTCAGCTCCATTCCCACTGCCTCTGACCTGGTCCTCATCACCAGGACTCTCCTGGTCCATTTCCTAACCAGGCTCCTCCTTCAAACCTCCTCCTCTCCCCAAGTCACCAGACCCAACTCTGGCCAGGTCCCTGCCTGCACAAAAACCCCTCACGGTCTTCCATAGTCAAAGTTCACACAGCTGGGCTTAGCATCCAGGGTCACCATGACTGTCCCATTACCCTTATTATGGTCAAGGGCAGCATTTAAACATTTGATTATGAGCCACAGTCACTGACCCATCAGTTAGTGGTGCCCAGCATTAACCCTTTCAGTTCAATACAGGGGAAGGTCTGGTGGAAGTCTGCTGGGGGAGCAATGGCTCTTGGCACCTTTCAACACTTGATGACTATCAGACCTCCCTGGGGCCAAACAGACTTTACTATTCTCCTCCTAGACCCTGTGTATCCCTCCCTGCTCCTTCTCTGTGGCCCATGTAATGTGGTGTTTTTCTCCCAATGTGCCATGTGGAAGTTACTTTTCTCTGTTATTCTGAATGCCTGTAGCATTGCCCTCATGTGCCTCTGATGGGACAGCACTTTCTCATCACAGTATAGATACTGGCATACATACGGCACATCCCCCTGAAGAGGTTGCTTAGGGTCACCAACTGAGCCCGCTGACTCCACTCAACTTATAGAAACGTGTGAAACCTCAAAGGTTTTTGGTTTTTTTTTGTTTTTCTGCCCAGTTAGAGAGTTTAGACTTCAAAACTCTCTATTTCTGGCTTCTCTCAAAGCATGGGTGAGCCTGGCTATACTGGGCTTGTCTACTGTATTAGCTACGACAGTCTGGATCCATGAAGCAGTCGCCCCTTGGAGGGGATGGAATTCTCCATTTCCGCACAATGCCCACCTGGCCTATTTCCTTTCTTTTCATTTCCTGCCTGGTCCCAGTGAGCATATGTTTGCAGCCCTGCTGTAGCTGTAACAATTTTAAGAGCAGAAAGAATCCCTTTTAATCTTCCTGTGGTGTAATGGTTAAAAGCATGGACTTAGGATGCAAACCTCTTGGGGCCCTGCTTAACAATGATGCTCACTAGCTGTGGGACTTTCGGCGAGACACTTAACCTCTCTGGGATTCGGTTTATTCTTCTGCCAATTATCCATAATAATACTCCAATACCTGCTTTATGGGATTCTTGTGGTAGTTAAATGAGTAAATACATATAAAGGACCTAGAACAGGGACTGGTATGTAGGAAACGATCCATCATCAGCTTTATATACCAGCAATAGTTGCAACAGACAAGTATGACTCACAGAACCTAGCACACTTTGTAGGAATACAGGCATACTTGGATAATAAATGAAGAAATTAGGTAAGATTCACAACAGCCTCACAGAAACTCTGGGCTCACCCAGATGGAGACCTGATATAATGGGATGCCCACCAATATGGGTAGCTTGCATGGGATGTTTGGGAAGCTATTGGACATTCCAGAGATCCTTCAATGTCGGCCTGTGAAAAGATATCGATGTATGTATTCAAGAAAAACCAGTCCTTTTGTTGAATGTTGGAGGTTATAGACTAATAATGCAAGTAGCAAATAAAATAGCAGTAAGATTGTCTGCATTGCAGCCAGTGGCTCTGTGCAATTTCTATCCAGGGGTGTTGGGGGCAACATGATAGAAATGGAAGGGATGGCATAGGGTCTTAGTGAAGACGTGCATCTGCAGAGAAGCTCATCAGTTTTACTTGGACTATTCATTTGGAATGGATGGAAGAGGGTTAATTGATGGGAATCATGAGAGAATTAAAATTTCCTCCCCTCACTGAACTGCTTCCAGGTATAACTTTCAGTCTACATCAATGACTGTATACTTGTTGAAGGAACGAAATAGTAAAGAAAATAATAGCTGCATTCAAATACAGAGAGAGCAGACACAAGCTTCCAGAAACATCCCCCTCTCTGCCATGTCTCTCAAAGGAAGTTGTAAGGGAGCATTAACAGTGTGTTCTTTGCCCTATCTCTGAACCCATGGTTAGGGAGTCTGATTAAAAAGTGATTTGTATCCCAATGGTTCATTCTTTATGGATGAGGTTTGGCTAAGCTCAAACCAGAGGTGGGGTACTCAAAAAAAGAAACTTTATTGCCCTCACAAAAGTCCAACAGCTGGAAAAGATTTTATATCCTTTCTCATTAAGGTAGATGCTTTTTTTTTTTTTCCTTCTGGAATTCCTTCAGGAATGACCTCAGGGAGAATGATGTCAGTGGATCCTCATCCCTGGCCAAAAGTCCTTCCTTTCAGCAATAAGACCCCAGCACCCCATCTAGAATGGATCCACCAAGACGTGGGGGTCTTTGTCCACAGGCTGCAACTCAACCCTGACCCAGGGAAAAGGTGAGCTGTGATGATTTTGAAAGCCCAAGTCTGGCATAGTCATGAAATTCATGTGGTAACAAATTCTCAGCCCTGAATTTGGAAGATCTCCAAGGAAATGTCTCTCCAGAGCATCAAAGGAAGCCAAGAGAGATTACAACATCTGGGACCATGGCAGAACATTTGAAGGTGATGATTGTTTAGGCAAGTGATTTATTGGTGACCTGTGGCAAAAACAAACTCAAGCAGTGGTGGTGGGGGCACTGACTGGGCAGGGAAGAGCAGCCAGTAAAGGCTGAGCATATGAATCATAACTGGCCCTGGGCCAAGACCAAGTACCTGATAGTGAAGTAAAAGAAAATGAGCAGAGAGAGCAGGAGACCAGGGTTCTAGTCCTAGCTCTAGCACTTATTTTTTTATGTGACCTCCACAAGATGCTTCTGCAGACGTTGGCTTCTTCCTCTATACTGTGGGAGGGCAGATATTAAGTCAGTGCTTAAGTCTTAAAGCCTTGAGGGACCAGGCTGGGAAAGTTGATGTGTAAAGGTGCTTAAGTGAGGTGATAAGGAAGGCCTGGATTGGTGGTGACTGCAGCTAATCATAGCACATGGTCCTGGCTAAAACTTTCAGATGACTTTTTGTTAGAGCACTGTTCTTGATAGCACACCTTTGATCTGGTGTGGCTTTCAGACTGTAATCATTAGACCCATGCACTGGATGATGCCCAGGGCTGCATTCAGCTGTAATTCTCTCAGTGTCTGAGATCCTAAAACGGGTCCGACATAAACATACTCTTGGCCCAAATACAAACTAAATGGGATTGTGGACTATTTGGATTAAGAGCTTGTATTTGGGAGTTCCCGTTGTGGCTTCCTGAGTTAAGAACTTGACATAGTATCTGTAAGGATGCTGGTTTGATCCCTGGCCTCACTCAGTAGGTTAAGCATCCAGCATGGCCACAAGCTGTGTGGGTTGCAGATGCGGCTCAGATATGGTGTTGCTGTGGCTGTGGCATAGGCCAGAAGCTATAGTTCTGATTTGACCCCTAGCCTGTGTAATTCCATATGCCATAGGTGTGGCCATAAAAAAAGGGGGGGTGAGGGAGGGAGGGAGGAAGGAAGGAAATAACGGGTTTGCAGCAAACTGGGTTGAGTCCCTGGCTCGGCCACTAACTAGTGAGTGGGTCATGTTCCCTTGCTTGCACTTCTGAAATTCAGCAACATTGAAAACCAGATTTTCTGCAGGTTTGTGGAAAATTCATTTGGTGGCAAAGTTTGACCTGAACTTTTTAGAGATATTATTTATACCAGGGGTCAGCAATTTTTTTTTTTTTTGTGAAGGGCCAGATAGCAAGTATTTCAGGCTTTGCAGGTCACAACTGTTTAACTCTGCCCTTGTAGCATGAAAGGAGCCCTAACAAGCAGACATGACTCTGTTCCAATGAAACCTGATTTGGATGTGGTCTATGAGCCGTACTTTGCTAACCACTGATGTACCCCATTTGGCATGACTATTCATACATTCTGCTACAGAAATATTAATGCCTCTGATTATGGGTGCTCTCCTGGACACCTGTGGTGTTATAGTAGACAGAATAATAGCTTCCAAAGATATCTATGTCCTAATCTCTGAATCCTATAAATATTACCTTACCTGGAAAAATGGACTCTGTAGATCTGACTGAGTCCAGGGATTTGAAATGGGGAGGGGACCCTGAATTATCAGGGCAGGATCCATATAATCACATGGGTCCTTACAGGAAGGAGGCAGAAGGGTCAGACACAAGAGACAAGAGACATGATGATGGTAGCAGAGGTCAAAAGTATAGTGGGGGGTTGATGATGCTGAGCCACTGGCTCTGAAGACAAAGGAAGCAACACTGGTGACCTCAAGCCCTGGAAAAGGCAAGGAAGCTGATGCTCTTCTAGGGGCTCCAGAAGGAACTCAGCCCCGCCACACTCTGATTGTAGGCCTCTGAAACTGTCAAATAATAAATGTGATGTTTCAAGCCACTGGGTTCATGGGCAGTTGTTATAGTAGCAATAAAATTCATGTAGAGTGGTAGGTGCACTCCATTCCCTTTCTTTTTTTTTTCTTTTTGGCTGTAGCCAACTCATATGGAGGTTCCCAGGCCAGGGATCGAACTGGAGCCAGAGCCAGCATGACCTATGCCCCAGCTGCAGCAATACCAGATCCTTAACCCACTGCACTGGGCTGGGGAGAAAACTGGCACCTCCACAGAGACAAGCCAGATCATTAACCACTGCGCCAGAGCTGGAACTCCTCAATTTCCTTTCCAAAAGTAGAAAACCTATGAATATAAAACTCTTGTCCTAAGAGTGCCACAGAGTGGCTTGTGGACTTAGAGTTTTAGGATCTTCTGGTCTCAGGTGGAATCTCAGGTCCTCCATGCACAAGATGAGTGTGAAATTGCATCTTCCCTCAAGGTCATTATGGAGGAAGCAGGGAATGTCTTCCTAGATCCCCCTTCAAGGAAGGCCTTGATGCCCAAACTATTAGAAGTGCTGTTGGTGGTCAGTTGAAAAGCCCTCTGTCCCAAAGGGATTGTCTCACATGCAAAAGCCTTTGAGGGAGGGGGCACAGCTATGACTGCTCAAGGTGAGGGTTATAAAAGCCTGGTCATCTTCAAAAAGCTAAGAATCAGAATGTCCAATTCTCAGCAGACATTTCACTCTAAACTGTTTTTCTTTCTTTTTTTTTTTTTTAGGGCTACAATTGCAGCATATGGAAGTTCCCAGCCTAGGGGTCAAATCTGCGCCACAGCTGGATCCTTAACCCACTGACTGAGGCCAGGGATTGAACCCACATCAGCATGGGTACTATGTGGGGTTCTTAACCCACAGCAGGGATCTCCTAAACTTTTTAAATTGGGTAATCAATGTGGGTATTTCAAAACAGTTTGCTAAAGATATAAGACTAGGTATAAAGATATACCTAGTCTCCCAGTATCTGGGTGGAATTGAGGATTACTGTAAATTTTTTAAATGAAGTGTAGTTCACTGATTAATTACATAAATTCAAAATATAATATTTTAAATTTTTATAAATAAACCAATACATTTTCTTTTTTTTAATTCAAAAATTTTTTTCTTTTTGATGGCTGCACCTGCACCATACAGAAGTTCCTAGGGATAGGGGTTGAATTGGAGCTGCAGCTATATGTGTATGCCACAGTCACAGCAACACCAGATCTGAGCTGTATCTGGGACCTAAACCACAGCTCACGGCAATGCCAGATCCTTAACCCCCTAAGCGAGGCCAGGGATTGAACCCACATCCGTACAGATACTATGTTAGGTTCTTAAGCTGCTGACCCACAATAAGTTCCCAATACATTTTCAAATGAAGGATTATTTTTAAAACATGGGGTCCCAATGAAACAATCAAAGTACAAGGATATAAAAAAACTTTCTCAAGTAAGTAAGCCACACTTATAAAACCTTCAGCTAACTCTAAAAAGCAAAGCTGGCTGCTAAGGGCCCAGCCAAGATGTATAATTGAGTGTCCCAGTGCACCATTCATGCTCCCACCTCATGTAGCTTTAGCGAGGAGAGAAAGTGTTGACCTTCTAGTCATTGTAAGTCAAAAGTGCATCCACAGGCTCACTGGGAAGTTGGCAATTGGAAATGAGCTGAGATTTAGAAACTTCTAGAAATAACTGAGGAAAGAGGAGGAGAGGTTGCTTTAATCAATTGAATATTCTTTTAAACAAGGTGGGGAGATTGGAAAAAGAGGAACCCTAATAATTTCAAATTAATGGCAGGTTAACACAGAATAGCTTTAGGTAACAGAGAAGAAAATTCCATAGCCATGCCATCTACACATTCAATGGAAGCTCTGGCTTTTCTCCAGTTTTCTTTTAGGTCCCCCAGACGATGCAGCAACCCTCATAGCCTGGACATTTCCTAGGCTCCACTCCATAGCCACACTGTACCAGTTCCACCTCATTCTGTGCCCTATGAAGGTGCCTTGTCCTCATCCCCTCCTTGCTTCTTCTGTGCACTGGCCCTAGATGGGTCATCCAATGGGGACCACCATCAAGAGAATGCTAGGAAGATGGGAGGGGCTGAGGTTAGGAGGGCTATCTCTCCACCTTCCTCCCTGATGGTCACCATGGGCAGGCAGCAGGTCTTATTAATTTTGTCAGGTGGCCTCTTTATACAGCTCTCTCAGTGTTAGGGTCCTGGTGAACCTCTCTCCCTTCACCCCTTCCCTGCCTAGGGGTGGTAACAGCCCTTGGTAACTACACTCTGCCTTATGGCCTCCCTATAATCTGCTCACACTTTGTAACCAGTCCTTTTATGAACCTCCCCTCAAGTGACCCAATCTGTATGTGCCATTTGCTTCCAGCTATGATTCCCACTGGTATAAATAATAAGGAATTTATTAAGCATTTACTGTAAGCTCTGCAAGCCCTGTATTATTTAATCCCAAGAATTTCATGTAGTGGGTGTTATTACTCCACTTTACAGATGATGAATCTAAGACCTAAAGAAATGACAACTATGCAAGTGGAAAAAGAAGCCAGGAATTGAACCCAGGCTATGTGAATACAAACTCTGATTTCAACCATTATGCCATGCTACTATGATAATGGTCACCATGCCCAAAACTGTCAGATGGAAAACAAATTACTTTCAGAGACTGTTTATTTCCTACCCCTAGCACCAAACAAAGTGGTGCAAATAGTTTAGTGGCCAGTTATACCTGGTGAAGATGATCAGCATTATTTCTGATGATTCTCAGATACAAGTAGCCTTCCTTCATCCTTTCCTGATCAACTAATAAAAGTTTTGAATTGATGATGTCCACAGGTGCTGGCATATGAATGGGAGCAAGAGAAAGTGAGAGGGGGATGAGGGAAGGAGCAGGGGGAGATAGAGAATGAAAAAAGTCAAGATTGTCAGGTCGTGCTTAAATATCATTCCTCTCCAGTCTTTGGTCCTTAATAAGAGGGTTGCAGATGTACAATTTGAGTGTTGACCTTTGAAACTGAGAGCAAGTTTTATACACAGGATCTCAGCTCTTGTCCAACCGAGGGAGAGGCTTCTCTGCTCCAGAAAATGGAATATTTGTCTGCCAAATTCAACCAGGCAGTGACAATTTCATCTTTAAACCAGTGGTTCTAGAAACTGTACTTCCTGCTTAATGCTATCATAGATCTCTGTAGCCTCACATTTCTTTTTCAAAGCCTTCTTGAATATCTTGCTCATACAGATGACCTTTAGACTCCATTTAGCAAGTTCTTAAATCTATCCCATCTGCTGGGATTTGGGTTGGAAAAAGTGTGAATTTTACTATTAATTTCAGTGAGATCCATAATCTCAGGCTTCTTTTTTAAGGGCAACAGAACCCTGCTCTGCCAACCTGTGGAAAGAGGAACTTATTGAAAGGATGTCAAGAGTTCATGGACTTTACGGGAGACTTGCATGTATAAATCAAGTCTGGGACCAATCTGGGATGGACAGGAACCAAGGGACTTCTGCAACACCCAGAAACCAGGCAGAAGAAAGCTACAGTCTGGAATCTGGAAGAATCTGGCCCAAATGCCTCTAAGTCCATGAGAGATTTCTAAGCTGCTATCCTGCTAGAGAATGAGATTATGCTGAGAAAGTGCCTGAGGAAGTCTGGTCAATTTATCCTCTCCCTCCCACCTCTCTCCATCCCTCTCTGCCAACTGGAATGGAGAACGGGAGAATGTGACTTTCCCAGGGGAAAGTAGTCACAAGGAATTGCCTTCTATAGAAGGTTGTCTCAATGCCCACTCCCACCCTTTTGGCCTAACCCACAAGTTACCTACAGGTTCACCTCCATACAGAAATACTCCTCTCTCAGGGTAATGGACCACCATCAACTAATGAAAGACAGGATTTGGAAGATCAATGACCCAGGCTCTTTGTACCTGAGAGAGAAATTCTGAAAGATGTGCCTTCTCAGAAAGTCAGTGTGACTGGGCTCAGGTGCCCACAAAGATAAGCTCGGCTTTAATGCCATGAAGGGATATTGGCTTCCTCCTTCCCATGTCTCCAGTCCACATTTTCTCAATGCTTCCTGGAAACTTCTCCCAATTAAATCACTTTGCACTCAAGTTCCTGTCTCAAAGTCTGCTTTAATGGAACCCAAACTAAATCATTTTAACCAGGCTTTCTACATAAGGGGAGAACCAAATCCCAAATAGAAACTTGAATTGCCATGAGGTAAAGGAAATTGATGATAAGCAACCACAAAGGACAAAAGGTCACCACATCTGTTAACAATGATAGTCCAAAGAAGTGTTTTTAAGGTTTAAAATGAGAAAAAAAAAAAAAGAAAAAGACGGAAGATGTTCCCTGTTAGAAGCTTTTGTTTTGCTGCTTTATTTCAACAATGATGAGTTGAGTAAGATTCTCAAGCTGTATCGGCATGTCTTTTAGTTATCTATTACTGGGTAAAATATTACTCCAAAACTCAGTGGCTTTGAACAACAAATATTTACTATCTCACAGTTTCTATGAGTCAGGAATCTGAGAGCAGCTTAGTTGAGTGGTTCTGGCTTGGAGTCTCTCAAGAAGTTACTGTCAAGATGTCAACAGGAGCTGCTGTCATCTGAAGGCTTGACCGGGTCTCCCAGATGGCTCGCTCACATGGCTGATGGCAAGAGTCACCTGTTCCTTACCACATGGATCTCCCTGTAGGATTGCTTGAGTGTTCTCATAACATGGCAGCTGGCTGCCCCAAATGAGCCATCAGAGAAGAGCAAAATGATGGAAGCTGCAATGCCTTTTACGATTTAGCTTCAGAAGTTACATTATTCATTTCAGTAGAATCCAACTGATTACACAATCAGCCCTCTCAAAGGGAAAGAGGTCTATACAATGGTGTAAAATATCAGGAGGTGGAGAGGGCTGTGGGCCATTTTAGAGGCTGGCTACCTAGGATCATTTTCTTCCAAAGCAGTCAATGAGCTTGGAAGTCTTTATGCAGCTGATGGATAAACAATTCTACTGAGAAACAGAGTGAGGGACTCACATCCCCACCCAACTGGTCCACAACTAGATGCCTGGGGGTAATAGTTTAATATGAAGCCAAATTGTTTTGTGAGAAAAAGGACCTCAGTGCAGTTCATTTCCCTTGTGTTTAGGATTCTGGCCCAGAGTCTGAGGATAACCAGAGCTCAGAATTGGAACCAAAATGTGACTTGTGTTGGATAGACTTGTGTTTGGATAGACGATCTCTCCCCTGCTAGTTCTTCCCCTCCTCCTCCACGGGGATCAGATCTTTAACTCCAGCATGAAATAAACAAAAGAGAAAAAATTCCTTTGTAAGCCCACCAGAACCTAGTAAAAATAGAGCCATATGCTACACAACCCAATCCGGAAATTCCAGCTTAACATAAAAAATATAAAATACCATCCCCAATGTGCCAAGCTTTTATAAAGGAGATGAGTGACTTTGCCAACCCAAATAAGAAGAAAGGCCAAATGAGTTAAAGTGCCAAGCACATTTCAGAACTACCCCCTCCCCTCACCAGATCATAAATCCAATGTAAGGAAGGCCTGTGAATAAGGAAACTCTCTCTCACCCCATTCCTTATACTCAGCAAGAGCCCAGGGTTCAATGTGTATGGGTATCATATATTAGAATGACCCAGAGTCCAAATGGAAAATAATATTGTTACCTGAAAAATCAGACCCTAAAAATATGCTCTAAGGAGAGCATTTCTCTTCATGAGAAAGAGAAATTACAGATATTTGGAAAAGCATAATTTCACACAATAGCAATAGTATATGCATTGATTTAAATCATGAGTCATTTCAGTGCAAATTTGTGACATAAATACACTGATTCAGATGACAAAATGCCAGACATAAAGAGCCTAACAAAACTCTTTCACAAAAATGTTCACTGTGTGATCTCTGGGTCCCTAACACAGCAACTGTCACTTGCAACCATGCGGTTGCTCAGGCCAGAAAACTGGGAGGCACTTTTGACCTTCTTCAGTCATATGCTCATGCTCCATTGCTAATTCAGTATCAAGGCTGCTACATCCTATACCTTTCTCAATCTTTCCGCATCTCTCTATCTCTACCATCCCACCTAAGCCTTTTGCCTAGAGGGTTGCAGTCATGACCACACTGTTTTCTCTGCTCCTAGTCTTGCCAGGCCCAGCCCCCAGAGTAGTTAGCATTTGTTTCTGCTTTAAGAGACAAACTCTAAATAAAAGGGTAGGAAGGTGTGGAGATTTGCATCTGGGGTTGATGTAGCATTATTTCTCAAGTGATCAGAGATCCAGACCTCTTTGTTCTTGTGTTCTACTGTGTTGTTCCTGTGTCAAGGTTACCTCATGGTTCAGAATGGCTGCTGGAACTCTGACAGTTACATCTGCGCTGCAGCTAGCAGGAATGAGGAAAGGGCTGCCCTCTACAGTAAAGGACACTTCCCAGAATTATACAGATAAGCCTTTATATTGCATTATCCATAGCTTGGTCATATAAGCTACACCTGGTGGCAAAGGAGAGTGAAAACTTAGTCTTTATTGCAGTCATGTGCCAAATACAAATCAGAGCTTTTATTACTCTGGAAGAATAATATAAGTTAAGAAGACCATAGAGTGTGTTGACAATTTCCATCAGGGACTTGATTTTCCCCTTATGTAGAGAGCTTATAAGATGTCTCAGTTCGAGTTCCCCTAAAGTAGACTTCATGACAGTCTCTGCTATCTTCCCTTTCCACATCACCTCAGCTAGAACATGCTCTTTATAGGCCCTATCTCAGAGGACACAGTAAAGAGTTTAGTTTGTACAACAGGAGGCCACCACAGAATTTTAAGTGCGAGAAAGGCATGATCAAATCTGGGGTTTTCACAGGCACCTTGGTCCCTCTGTAGAAAAGATTGTGGTAAGGCAAGCACAAAGCAGGGAGACCACACAGGAGGCTATTGTAGTACATCAAGGAATGCTGATGGCATCCAGCTAAAGGTGGGAGCAATAGAGATGATGAGATGTAGGGATGGAGCTAGCAGTACTCTAGGATAAATTGGATGTAGGTGTAATAAAATGAGGAGTGCTCAGAAAGGCCCTAGGACTTGAGCTGGCTATGCGACTCATTGAGAGGAACTGGCCACGGAAGGGAAAGATCAGGAGTCCCTTTCGGGATGAGTCAGCAGTACCCAGCAGACACCTAGATGAAGATGTCAGGTAAGCAGTTGATATATGAATATGGTTGGTGTGCAAGGGTCAGGTTGGGGATAGAGATATGCTTTTAGAAATCTTGAGCACATGATAGCATTTAAAACCATGGAACTGGGAGTTCCAGTTGTGGCTCGGTGGGTGAAGAACATGATATAGTATCTGTGAGGATGCAGATTTGATTCCTGGCCTCACACAGTGGGTTAAGGATCCAGCCTAGTTGTAAGCAGTGGCATAGGTAGTAGATGCAGCTTGGATCCGGTATTGCTGTGGCTGCAGTGTAGGCTGGCAGCTCTGATTCCATCACTAGCCTGGCAATTTCCATATGCAGTAAAAAGAAATAAATAGAACTCTTTATTAAAAATAACAACAGCAATAACTGGAACTGGCTGTGCTCACCTGTGAGCGGAGTGGAAAAGGCTGTTGGGTACTCCAACCTGTCCCAGTGCTGAAACCAAGGACATGGGTCCCTGGAAAACTCAGTTCCCTCCTCTGCAAAATGGGAGCATGTCTGAGAAAGTGCACAGGACACCACACAGTACTTCATAAATGGAAAAAGCCCTTATTTCCGCATCAGAAGGCCAATAATTTGAAGCAACCGATAACCTTTCTTCAGTCAATGGAAATGTTTTAAAATAGATGGTTATAAAATTAAGGTGTGGTTTGGTCGTGTTTAACGTAACTCTGTATTGTCCTTGTTTTGTTTTTTGCTACCGGTTTATGCATTTAGGCATAGCCCATGAAACACCATATAAATGTAAAAATTGTTATTAAAAGTGTTCATAAAATCTCCTTCATAGTTCTCTTGTTTTATGTAACAAACGACATCCCTACACACTCCAGGGGAAGAGTCAGAAGATAACCACCTTAAAGAAGATAAGAGTGTATATATTTTTTACATTGAACATGAACCACCAAATTTTTTAAAAAGTTTCCCACATATCATGATTTTAAAAAATGAAAAGGAAAATGGCTAACATTTCTTGAGCATCTACTACATATAAGGCACTATGATTTTTTTTTGTGGAGGACACCCCTGTGGCATAGGGAACTTGGGCCAGGGATCGAATCTGAGCTGGAGCTGTGACCTGCACCACAGCTGCAGCAACACTGGATCCTCTTCAGCCACTGCACCACCAGGCCAGGGATCAAACTGGCACCTTCACAGAGACAAGCCAGCTCATTAACTCACTGTGCCACAGGGGGAACTCCCCCATTGTGATTATTATTGTACACATAATCTCACATGATTTTTTCCAACTCTTGTACGAGGTGGGTTTTACTAAACACGTGCCACAGTGAGAGAAACTGAGGCCCAGAGAACTTGGATACCTTCTCAGGCTGAAAGAGTCACAGAGCTGGTTTGCAAACCTGGGTTAAGTTGGCCCTAAAGCCCACACATTTGAAACATTCTACTGTTTCACATACTTGTGATCCATGTTGCTTTTGCACTGTATTAGTTTTCTATTGCTGCTGTAACAAATTATCATAAACTTAGGAACTTAGAGTGATACTAATTTATTATCTCACAGTTCCACAGTTCAAAAGTTGAAAATGGGTCTTATGGGCTAAAATCAAGGCATCAACAGGGCTGTGTTCTTTCCGGTGGCTGTAGGGGAGAATCCACCCCTTGCCTTTTCCTGCTGCTAGAGTCTGGCCACGTGCCTTGGCTCATGGTCCCATCCACAATTAAATCACTCTAGCTTCTGCTTCTATTATCACATCTCCTTTCCTGACTACCGTCCTGCCTTGCTTATCTAAGGACCCTGATGATTACACTGGGCCCACCAGGATAATCCAGGCTCATCTCCCTGTCTCAAGAGTCTTAGCTTAATCACACCTGAAAAACCCCTCCATCATGTAAAAAAATATACCTACAGGTTCCAGAGATTCACAGTGGACATCTTTGAGGGCCATTATTCTGTCCACCCCACCACCTAACTGTGCATTCAGGTTCCCATCTTTCCATCTGAAGAGGAAACTGAAGCATTTTGAGGTCTATGGTTAGTGGCAGGTCCCCTTTCTGGGCCTTTGCCCACCTGGATCTGCTAGTGTTTTAGACAAAGGAAACCTAGGCCCTGAGCAGAATGGGGGCCTCTGCTTCCCTATGAAGGAGTCCCTCCCATTCATTTACCTTCATCAGGGTGGGTACAAGGACATGAGAGAAATGTGGGGGACATGGGTGCCCCCCTCATTCTACAATCTGGAGACTGGATTGCTCCATATTCAAATAGCTCCCTTCCCCCATCCTTTCCTCCCAAGGGGAGGGGAGCCTTACTTGGTGAAGAGGGACCCTTCATCATGTGGTTGGACACTTTTTTAATCATCACCTCCCCCATCCCCAATAAAACGACCCAGCCATCTCCTCACTGACCCTGAACAGACCCTCCCTTTCACACCCCACTGTCTTTGCACCCACAGCTTCCCCATAAATGCCCCCAGGCCCCTTGGCTGTGTGGGAAGTGACTTATCTCTGAAGGTGGCCCACGCATCATGTTCTTTGGGAAACCTAAGTTGATTCTGCTTTTCAGGATTAATGGAATTGTAAAACTTTGTTTATAACCATGTACAGGCAGGGACCCTTTGGCTGCAAATGTCCAAGCCGAACTCAAATTAAGAGGATATAAGGAATGTACTGATATACACAATTGATGCTCAGGAGTGGGATGAGCTTCAAGCATGGCTGGATGCAGGGTCTTAGATAATACTATCGGTTTCATTAGTTTCCACCCTTCTTCTCTTTACATCTCATCACTTAAGTCTGCCCTTTTCTGCATGTCTTCTTCTATACAGCTTGGAACAATGACTGCCATCTACACATAATCCCTCTCTCCCAACACGCAATTGTCATTACAGGGTGGGCATCACTGTCCTTGCACTTCCCCTGCCCATCACTGAGGAGGAGAAAGTTTTTCTTCAGTGGTCATCCTGTCATTGGCCTGACCCAGCATCAAGGAGGCAAGGTGCTTCAGGCCAGCTTCAAGGGGACCCACAGCCTGGGGGATGGGAGACCAGAGAACTGTGTTCAACAGACCTAAATCACACTTGCCACAGCCCTCTGCAGCCTGGGTTAATGCTCTCTTATTTGTATTCTCCTTTATCTGCTTATACCATTCGCTGTTACTAATTATCTCTTTGATTCTATGAGTTGAGCACATACTTTTCATTCATTAAACAGACATCCACCACACCCTACTGTGTGCCAGACGCCATGCTGGGCACATCATCAGACTCTGCCTTAGTCCTCACAACCGCCCTTCAGCAAAGATAGAGGAAGCTGGGCACAGATGCCACAGGACACACAGCTGCAGCAAATTAAAGGCAGATTTTGAATCAAAGCCCATGTGACCCTAAAGACAAGTATCTCTCCACTCCCCTGTGTGAGCTTAGTGAGGACAGGGATGGGTCTTGTTCACATTCAGAACCCCTCCACTCCCAGCATCTAGTCCAATGCCTGGCACTCACAGGAGCTCAATCAATGTTAGCTGAACATGTGAATGAGTAAATGAATGGCTGTGACTCCATGGGAAGACTATGCTTTTCTCCTGAGATACTCAGAAAAGAGATAGAGCCGACCTGCTGGGAGCCCCCAAGACCAGCAAACAGAATGACATGTGATGGGGGAGAAGAGGGAGGAATGGCTATGTCCAGATTTCAATGATTTCACTTATCCTGGGGAACACAGTGTTATGGATTAAGTTATACCCCTCTTTTTTTAAGGGGGGCAGTGCCACGGTTGCAGCATATGGAACTTCCTGGGCCAGGGATGGAATCCAAGCCACAGCTTTGACCTACACCACAGCTGCAGCAACACCAGATCCTTAACCCACTGCACCCAGCCAGGCATGGAACCTGCATCCTCACAGAGACAATATCAGGTCCTTAACCCACTGATCCACAGTGGCAACTCTGAGTTATGCCCCCCGCCCCTTATTCATACATTGAAATCCTGATCCCCAGTACTTTGAATGTGGCCATATTTGGAAATGGGGTCTTAACAGAGGCAATCAAGTCAAAATGAGGTCATGAGGGTGCACCTAAGCCATATGACTGGTGTCCTTATACAAACGGGAAATGTAGACGCAGAGATACCTATAGAGGGAAGATGTGAAGAGACATAGGCAGAAGACGGCCATCAGTAATCCAGGAGCAAGGCTAGGACCAGATTACCACTCACAGCCAACCCTGCAGACAGGTTGATCTTGAACTTCCAGCCTCCAGAGCTGTGACACAATAAATTTATGTTGCTCAAGATACCCAGTCTGTGGCACTTTGTTATTGTAGCCCTAGGAAATTGTATACACAAACTGACTATTAGGCTGTGTGTAGACAAACACATTTTTCATTAAGAAGAAAAAGCCCCTAGTGAAACAATGAAACAATAACGGACACTTAGCAAATAAATCAAATTCCATCTATAGTCATCACACCATCCCCCCCCCCCAGCATCATCAGATTAAATGAGCCCCCTTTAAAGGAAGGAAAAAAAAAAAAAAAGCCTTTCTGGTCTCCTACATAAAAGGTCCACTCAGGGAAAACCACCATATGAAATCCACTTTTATCAGGGTTTTTCTTGGAAATAGCCTCACCAGAATGCAGAAGTAGAGCAAGAGAAGAGAGAAAGATTGTTTGGAACCCATTTGCATGCAGCCACCCAGGAGGGAGCTGAGGTGGGGAGCCAGGAGCTGCAGAGGCCGAGCAACCCCATGAAGGCCACCAAACACACCAGTGTGTCCAGGGTGATAGTTTTGCAGGATGTGGCACTTCCAGTGCTAGATCTGGGCCAGTCCCAGGCAAATGTGATGGTTGGTCTCCTCTCAGTGCTTTTTAGGACAGTGTAGCAGCTTCTGGAAAGAGAGTCTGGAGTCACCTAGCCTGTGCTGGGCCGCCAAGGCCCTGCTTCCCACCTGTCTGAACCTCCCTCTTAGTCCTAAAGTCAAGCTAGTCCAAACTGTCTCCTAGAGGTACTGAGAGATGAGGCAGTAGCCTCTGACTGTGCCCACAATGAGCCATTCTGCCTGAGCTGATGCCCACCTGCAGGCCCCACAACCTTCTTAGGCAAAGCCAAGCATCCTTCTGCTCTAGGCTTTAGGCCTTCCGTGCCCAGGGAACTTGCCTGGCTGGTACTGAAGTACATGCCAAAAGGGCAGAGGGCTCAATGGCCCCAGGTACAACCTTTCACCAACTAGGTTAGAAAGTGGTGGAAGAGAGCTCCAAATCCCTCACTTTTGGGGTGCTGTCGTGGAGCTATCTCTGTGCTTCTCAGAGGCCCCACTGCAATGTGATGCCAAGGCTTAGAGCTGCTCACAGAAGTCCCCTTAACACCAGCTTGGGCTCCTCCTCTGTGTCACTCTCCTGCCTCCCCACCCTTATTCCTCCTTCCAGGATCACCTCTCAAAGAAATTCCCTGTGACCTAAATGGCATATGGAGGTTCTCAGGCTAGGGGTCAAATCAGAGTTGCAGCTGCCCGCCTACACCACAGCCACCAACTCGGGATCCCAACTGCGTCTGCAACCTACATCACAGCTCACGGCAGCATGGAATCCCCAACCCACTGAGCGAGGCCAGGAATTGAACCCTCGTTTTCGTGGATACTAGTCAGATTGTTTCTGCTGAGCCGCTGTGAAACTCCAGGCTCTGCTTTTAAGGGACTCCAAATTTTGGAAGTTTAACAATCACAAGGAGGCTGAGCAGATGCAAGCAGGCATTTAAAAAAAAAAAAAAAAAAGCCCACTTATATTATTATTCATCTGGAGTCTAGAAGTGCTGGGTGCTGGCAAGTCTTGCTTCTAAGGTGGGCTATCTTAGGGGGTGATATCCTTTCGGCCACAGGCCAAGAAATAGACCGAGTCCACCTCTGGACTGCTGTCACTTGGCTAAGCCAACTGTGTTCTAGATGGAAATGCCTAGAAGTGCAGGCGGTATTTCATCAGGTCCGATGAGAGCCTCTCTCCGTCTAACTATCTAGGGCTGCGAGTGTCCAAAATGACAAACCTTCCCCTGTTGGTTTTTTGGTCCTTGGTATGAGGCTGGGGGCTGGGGGTGGGGGAGGGCGGGGGGGGGACGGGGGGGAGAAGTCTGCACAACAGCCAAACACAGTGGTGCTTTACTTCCAGTGGACAGAAGGATTTTTAGTACCTTTCAATGCTCATTGGGCTTTTTATACAAATAGCTATAGGCAAGCAACCTTATGACAGAAATGTTTCTGAGATTTGCAACGAGACAAGCCTTTTGACATTAACTAAAGACGGAGGTACATGGGTTGGAAATGGCTCCAGGGTGTTCAGAAACCTTGCTGTAGTGATGCCGGAATCAGAAGGGATTTAGAAGAAACGGGGACGGTTTTTCACAAATGGCTATTTGAATATAAACCATTTACCATAAGTATTTCCAGCCAACGTTTCTCCACATGCAGAGTCAAGGGTATTTTAAATTCAAGTGCTTGAACTACAGCTTGATTCTTTTTAGCAATTGATGGATGGTGAGCTATGCCTAGACTCTCCAGCCATCAAAGAACAGCCACCTCAAAAGGGGGTGGCCAGGTACTTGAGGGGTCAGAAATGGAGAAGATTCACCTTTGAGAACCTTTTAGCTCCAGATGTCTTGAAATAGATGGAGGAAGAATTGTGAAAGAGCCAAGAGTCCGGGATCCTTAAAATACGTCTCAAACTTTCACATCGATTTGAATGCCATGGGAAAACTTTTTATAAAATGTAGATTCTGATCTACGAGGTCAGGGATAGTGCCCAGGAGTCTGCATTTCTAACAAGCCCCAAGGTGATGCAGACGGTTCCCTGACCACACTCTGAGTAGGAACGCTTTCAAGACAAGAAGCTGTAGAACTGACTCCCCATAGTCAAGATGTCTGGGCCAGGAGTTTGACTCCACTGCTAGAAGTTTGCTTTTATTTTTTTAGGGCCAGACCCTCGACATATGGAAGTTCCCAGGCTAGGGGTTAAATCGGAGCTATAACTGCCGGCCTATACCACTCTCACCACAGCAACTCAGGATCTGAGCCGCATCTGTGACCTACACCATAGCTCACGGCAACGCCAGATCTCCTGCCCACTGAGCAAGGCCATGGGTCAAACCCACATCCTCATGGATACTAGTGGGATTTGTTTCCGCTGTGCCTAAAGGGCGACAGGAATTCCTGGAAGTTTGTTAAAGTAGTCAGATCAGTACTCAGGCTGTGTGTGTGAGGCAGTGATCAGGGAGGGGCTGGAGAGAGACGTGGGGAAAGAGACAGGGAAAGATGGTAGGTAACTATTTCTCCTACAGCAAAATCAGAGAGCAGAGCTAATTCCTCCTCAAGCTATTTTCTTAGTGATGGTTTCTTGAAATTCAGGGCTTCTTAGTGACTGTTTCCTAAGTAAACTGTCAGCACCCAGGCTCTGTTAGTCCTGGAAAGACCTCTAGAGATCAATTTATCCCATTCCCCTAATTTCACCCAAATATAGGGCCTGAAAAGTAAATGTTGGTGTTATCAAACCACAGAGGAATGTCCTTCCAATTGAAACTGACAGCTCTAATGCCTGAACCTAGCCAGAACCCAGATTGGGACTTGAAACCACCCTAAACCCAGACTGGGGCTTGAACCCACATGCTGGGACTTGAACCCACAGTTTTAAATTAGAATCACTCACCTGGCATCTGGGCTCACTAAGGTTCAGGTTCTTCATGCCTCCACACAGAAGGAATTCAGTGAGAGACAAAGTGATAGGCAAGAAATAGATTTATTAAGATAGGACGCTTGTGAGAGGTACCAGCGGGCAGGCACGTAAGCACTGCCCCTAGGACCCGGTGGGCTAGGGGAGTGGGGGAGTGGGGGTTGGAAAAGACCATCTCTTCCTCTTAGAGTACTAGCTCCTCCTCGGTATATGGTAAGGTGTGTATTCTCATCAGCCGAAGGGTGGTCCTCAAACTCCTGTAGGCCTCATCCCATCCACCATCTAATGACCTGAGGCAATTCTCCCGCACCTGCACTAGTCAAGCAAGCCTTCCTTGTTCTCATGGCTTTCTTGAGCAATTATTCACCTACAGTGATCTCCCAACATCCCCTAGGTTTCCCTCTCTAAGATCCTTTATTGGAACGTCTACAACTACCTATGCCTACTGCATCCCTATCAGAATGAAACCAATATGACAGGAGTCTCCACTTACCCATTTTGGGGAAAAAATACAGACTGTTTTTACTTTTGCAGTTTCTGTTCCCATCAGTGCTCCGTGGAAACCAGACCCCCAGCTGGCCCTGCCACTCCAAGCAGTAAAGGAATACTTAAACAACTTTTAATCTCATTCAGTAACTTCGTCATCGCTTCTGATCATTACAACAGTCTCACTTGGCATCTTAAGTCTCTGTCCTACTCATTGTAAAGCTTGATCTGGCATCTGACTTAGAGACTTTGCCAACTCTTTCCCAGGGGCCACTAAGAGTTGTCTCCGGGGCTTGTATGTGGCCAGAGAGGTTGTTCTCCCTTTCACAAAGCCTGTGGGTGATAGGGAAGGAGGAGAAAACAGGCTCCCTTTCCCTTCCCAGCCTGGAGGAGGCGGTGGTCCTAGACCCCCTCATGGTTTCTGTGTTCTCTGCAGGGCTACTCTGAAAGCTTGTTCTTGGGGAAGTGTCTTGATGGAGATGTGAAAACAAGCCCATAGGTTCTTTAGTACCTATTTTCCCCTTAAATATAGGCCAGTCTGAGTGACTTGTTTCTAACAAACAGAATGTTGCAGAAATAGTGCCCTATAACTTCTGGGCTAGGGTTGAAAGGGGATCCAAATTCCATCCACTTTGGTCTTAGGGACACTGGTCCTAGGACCCACGGCTATGCTGAGAGGAAGGCAAAGAGCTGTTGGAAAGGCCACATGCAGGTGGAGCAGGTGACAATGCCCATGAAGGTCCCAGCTGGCAGCCAGCACCCTCTACCAGACATGTGAACTGTGGACCCTCATAGGAAGCCCACCCTAGCCTCGGGAACGAAGCTGAGAATGAGTGGCCCAGAGATGGGCAGTGCTTGCTGAAAACTGCCCAAACCATAGATTCCTGGGCAAAATAAATTCTGTTTGTTTTGTTAAGCTCTCCAGTTAGGGGGTGGTTGTTTACACAACACTAGAAAACCGCAGCAATAATGGCTGGCTCTTCTGAAAGCCCAGGGGCAATCACTCTGCTATGCAGGCGCCAGCATAGGCAACCAGTCCAGGCTCAGCTTCCTCCTTCCCCAACCCCTGGGTTCTGCTTTGGGCCACCTTCCTCATTGCTTCTTGTGGGGAGACACTTTGCCCAGAGGGTGGGAGCAACCCAGCTTCAGCTACCTTCCCTGGTGTCCCTGACTCATGGTCTTAGAATGTCTGAGCTGCTGTAACTAAGTCCCATAGATTTGGTGGCACATAAACAACAGAAATTTATTTCTCACATTTCTGGATGCTGGAAGTCCAAGATCAAGGTGCCAGCATGGTCCAGGGACAACCCTCCTCCAGGTCAGAGACATCTATTGTACCCCACATGGCCGAAGGAGCAAGGGAGCTCTTAGAGTCTCTCTCTCTCTCTTTTTTTTTTTTTTTTGTTAAGGCTGTACCCACTGCATATTCAAGTTCTTGGGCTAAGGGTTGAATCTGAGCTGCAGCTGAGGTCTACATCACTGGGTCTAAAGTGTATCTGTAACCTATACCACAGCTTGCAGCAATACCGGATCCTTAACCCACTGAGTGAACCCGCATCCTCATGGAGACAATGCTCATCCTTAGCCCACTGAGCCACAGTGGGAACTCCTAGAGTCTCTTTTATAAGAACACTAATCTCAGTCATGAAGGTGCCCCCCCTCATAACCTAATCACCTCCCAGAGTTCCCTCCTAATACCATCACTTTAGGGGTTAGAATCACAACATTAGAATTTGGAGGAGACATTCAATTTGAAGCACCGGGAGACCGACATATCCTTGCTGGGCCCAAAGCTGCACCTGCAGGCTACCCCATCTTTCTCCTAACAGCTATTCTCTCTCCTCTTCCATCTTCTTCCTGTCCCTGTCTTTCCACCCAGAAGCTCCTGAGCTGGAACTTGACAACTTCCAGCCAAAAAGACCATCACCAGTCCCTGACTATTTCCATGCCCCCAATCTTGTAAGAGGTGAAGGGAGAAAAACAGAACGTGGCTGCCACTCCCCACTCTGCTGTGGTTCCCAAAGTTTTCTCTCTCCATCTCTATTCTTGGCTATCCATGAGTAGGAAAGGAGAGAGTATGCTCCAAAACATCACTACTTACAAGCCCTGAAGAGAAGTAGCTGGTCCCAGAAATTGATGGTTTCAGGATTTGTATTGAGGCCCACTTAATGCCATGGCTGCCATGCAGGTTGTGCAGGTTGAACACTGCACAACTCTAGGGCCGAACTCTACATACTTTCATGAAAGTGGACAAAGTAATAAATAGTTCAGCCTGTGCAGACCACTTGGGCTCAGCCTCAGCTGCACAACTCTGCTGTTGTGGCACAAAAGCAGCTGTAAACAATGCCTAAATGAATAGGTGTAGTTATGTTTCAATAAAACTTTACTTACTAAAACAGATAGTAAGCAGATCTGACCCAAGGCCACAGTCTGCTCTCTTTCCCTCTAGGTGATTCTATTCATAAAACTCAACACGCATAGCGGAGGCAGCAGCATACTCTGTGCTGAGTCTAGAATCTTCTCTTCCCCTTAATAACTTCTTGGGTGCTTTTCTCCTTAATTCATTGAAAAGAAAGAAGTCTTCTGTGAACTCATTATATGTTAGGCATTGTGGCCAGGGCTGGGGATGTAACAGACAACAGGCAGACACAGCCTTTGGTCTTTATGGAAATTTCAGAACTACGAGGAGGATACAGGATTCGACTCCTGGCCTTACTCGGTGGGTTAAGGATGAGTGACCTCACAAACTGCAGCACAGGTCATGGAGAGGCTTGGATCCAGTGTTGCTGTGGCTGTGGTGTAGGCCAGCAGCTGCAGCTCTGATTTGACCCCTAGCCCAGGAACTTCCATAAGCTGTAGGTTTGACTGTAAAAAGAGAAAAAAATATTCTTGTCTGCAGAACTTTTCAGAGCCTTTCATATGATCACTAACATCTCTATGGAAAAGGATTCCTTATATAGCAATTCCTGAACCCATCTGACTCTGAAACTCTTTTTCCGGAATCCCTATATGCCTTGTTTTAAGGAAATACCACCTTTCAGGACTTGCGTGGTAGGGAAAGGAAGGCAGGAAAGGGTTTCCTGTGGCCTGAGCGCAACGCTACCCTGAAGTCTTTTGCCAAACCCAGGGGAAGCTGGGAGATTTCTTGCTCACCATGGCCTTTTGGCTCCACTCGGATTCTGAGCCTTAGGTCACACAGAACTAACACCATACCAGCATCAGGCCTACAGAGTTAGGCTATTCCAGAGCCTCAAGGGCCTTCGGAGGGTGGCCCTTTCCAATTTCTGCCTGTTCTAGGATTTCACAACACAGCATCCTTCCCTGACTTCCAGAGTTCACCTTCTTTTTTTTTTTGCTTCTTACGGCCACACCCTGGCATGTGGAAGTTCCCCAGGCCAGGGGCCGAATCAGAGCTACAGCCACCAGCCTACACCACATCCACAGCAACACCATAACCCAACAGCATCTGTGACCTACATCACAGCGCACGGCAATGCCAGACCCTTTAACCCTCTGAGCAAGGCCAGGGATCGAACCCAAGTCCTTATGGATACTAGATGGGTTCATTACTGCTGAGCCACAACAGGAACTTCCCCAGAGTCCACAGCCTTTCACATGGTCGGTCATCAACCCAACTCTCCACTTCCGTCTCTCATGTCTCCATTTGGGGCCTCCAACTGCCCCACAAGATTGTCTCTAATTATGCTTGTCAGCTCCAACAGGAAGAGACTTGGCTTTCTTGTTTGGCTCCTGCAGTGTTCCTAAGTTTCCATGTGATTGCATTTGAATCCTCTAGGCCAGGCTAGGAGCTCCAGGATCCACCTTTTATTCTCACGGATGGACAGACATGCATTAAGTATAATTATTCAGAGCAGCCATGGAGCTGAGGGGAGGTGGAGGGTGAGCCAGGGAGTAGTGGGGCATGAACAGCCCTTTGCTTTACCAGCCATAACATGGGCCCTCCATCCTGTGCCTGAGCTCTGGTTGGGGATGCTCTGTCAATTTTTCACATTGAGGGACAAGTCATATTTCTCCTTGCTCATGTGAGAGAGTAAGTGGCTCTCAAGAAATAACATTGAGTCTTAAACCCACTCCAGAGAAAATGCTGTTCTGGCAGGTTGGCAACTTGTACATAAGTTCATCATTTACTGAGGTCCTCCTGTGTGTCAGCCACTGGGGTTGGGTTGAGGCCAGTACGTCTGTTATCATCTCACTCCGGCCATTTGAATAGAATTCTTCCTGGGTAAGAACCTTGAATAAGGCACTTAAGCAGCTAAGCCTCAGACCCCTGACCTGTAAAATGGGTACATTAAGTAGCTTTTACATCAAGGTGAGTTATAGGTGAAACATACAATGAAGGCACTTAGTACCTTGGCTGAACCAGAGCAAGTACACAACAGATGTCTCCCTCTTATTATACAATATTATTATACAATAATAAGAGCCGGCAGATGCCAGAATTCAGCTGTCACCCACTTTATGACAGGTACTAGGAAAGATTCTCCCAGGAACCCTTTCTTTTCCCTCCTGTTTGTTTTCCTTCCTCATCTCCTACCCTCACTTACTCCCTTCCAACACCCCCCCCCCCCACCTCATTTATGGTATGTTATAAATCCTCTGTGGAGCTCTCTTGAGAGAGAGATTCTTGACCCCCAACCTAGAAATTCACTGGGTCTTGAGAAGGGCTCTGGGATCTGTATTCATAAGCAAGGGAGGGCATCAGATAAGTTGGCTATGGGCGGGGCAGGAACTGCCACTTGCTGGGAACTGTGTTAACAAGAGTTTGAGGGGTGGGAGAGGGCTGCTTTGTAGCATTTGCTGCATATACGCCCATCATGGCCTTATCAGCTGCCCATGCTGCACCAAGCTGAATGCAGAATTGACAAAGGTTGTTCAGTAACATATCACAACCAGAGGGATACACAGTCCCCAGAACAGGGAGGATCTACTGGAGAAGTAAACCGATTAGAAAGGAATAAAACCTGAGCACTCAGGGAGTTCCCATCGTGGCTCAGTAGTTGGCGAATCCAACTAGGAACCATGGGGTTGTGGGTTCTGATCCCTGGCCTTGCTCAGTGGGTTGAGGATCCGGTGTTGCTGTGAGCTGTGGTGTAGGATGCAGACGCGGCTCAGATCCCATGTTGCTGTGGCTCTGGTGTAGGCCGGTGGCTACAGCTCGGATTCAACCCCTAGCCTGGGAATCTCCATATGCCGCGAGAGCAGCCTAAGAAATGGCAAAAAGACAAAAAGACAAAAAAAAAAAAAGCTGAGCATTCAGTATCTTTTTGTGGGTTTTTTTTTTTGGGGGGGGGGGGTGCTTGTTTATTTTTGCTTTTTAGAGCCACGCTTATGGCATATGGAAGTTCCCAGGCTAGGGGTCAAATCAAAGCTGCAGCTGCCAGCCTATGCCACAGCTGCAGCGATGCACAATCTGAGCCGCCTCTATAATCTACACCACAGCTCATAGCAATGCTGGATCCTTAACCCACTGAGCGAGGCGAGGATATCAGTCAGGTTCATTACCGCTGAGCCACAACAGGAACTCCCAGTATCTGTTTTACCACTGAGCCACAATGGGAACTCCCAGTATCATTGTTTCTCATACAACTTATTTCGTCGTAAGTTTATATCTCTTAATATTTAATGTTTGTGCTTAGCAACTGGCTCACAAAGTTCCTGAAACTGTAACCACTGGTTCTTGCAAGTGTGTACAAGCGGACCCAGCACACTGATACAGAAGCCAGAGTTGAAGACTCTGCCTACAGGTTTTGGAGGATTATTTGGAGGAATATTCTGGTCCCATTCTCCCTAAAAAAATGTGCATACTTGCAAATTCTTCCTGAAATTCTGGAAGACTGCCACCCCAAACCTATCTTGGATTTTAGAGGGAACCCAGCCCCACCCCCCTCCACCCCACCCCCATTCCTCCTGTGCTGTCAGGACATTTTGAGGGCTGCTGCAAGGAGGGAGGGGAGGATCAACACTGTTTGGGGAAAGGAATTTTGCAGCTTGCCCCCTTTTCCTGTCCCCAGCCTCTGCCACCCTCACCCCATGCCTCAAAGTGATGAAGGGGGCCACCACTGCCAGAGTTGAGAAGCTCTGTGCCCCTGTCAGCTCAAGCTCTTAATCTCTCTCTGGAGCTATTGGGGACCACCCGGCTGGTACTATCTTATCAGACGCTGGTGACAGCCACAGCGAGTCAAGAGCGGAAACAGAGGTGTCTTATCTCCAGTCCCTGTATCCGGCTGGAAGGCGAGCTCTTCTCTCTCTGCGGAGGGCACAGCCTTGCATCACTGCACTTGGTTGGGAACAAGAGAGATTCAGTAACTGCCCTTAGCAGACATGAAGCCTTAGAGCGTCACGGGCAGGTAAGGGCACAGGAACTAAGAGAAGCAAACAGGTACTGAGGCTCCCTGCTTTAGAAGCATAAGCACGCTAAATCTAGGTAAGGTGGGCCCAACCACCATCCTCATCCTATAGAAGAGGAAGTGGAGGATCAGCAAATTAACTGGCCTATGGCAGAAAATGCAGGTTCCCAGGCTAGGGGTTGAATTGGAGCTGCAGTTGCTGGCCTCCACCACAGCCACAGCAAGGAAGGATCTGAGCCACATCTGCGACTTACACCACAGCTCACAGCAACACCGGATCCTTAACCCACTGAGCAGGGCTAGGGGCCAAACCCGCATCCTCATGGACAGTAGTTGGGTTCGTTACCACTGAGCCACAACAGGAACTCCGAAAGGACAACCTCTTAAACACTCAGGCCTCAGGGAAGATGCAGCCAGGACTCTGTAAGCATCTCTCCAACCTTAATGACTCCCCAGCAAGGGGCCTGCTGCCTTTAAAACACTGGGTTTCTGTGAGGGCAGAAGGAACAGGAGGAAGAAGAGAGAGAGATGCAGCAAGACTGGGGCTGGAGAATAATCGCATAAAAGAGCATCGAGGGTGTGAGCAGCTGCATGCACTTTTGGAGGCAGGCTCTTGCTTACCTCCTGGTTGGGGTAAAATTAGAGGAGGAGGGAAGAGAGCAAAGCAGCACTAACTCCCAGGCAATGACGTTCACTGATTTCCAGGTCATGAGAGCTGTTCCCCTTTGTTCTCCTAGCTGTGAGGCTCACCCCTCCCACTTCCCAGCTCCAGTTTCACTAGGAATTGGGGGGTGGAGGAGAATGTCAAACACACGGGGGTGATGGTAGCTCTAGCTACCATCGAAGTCCTCTGTTATTTAGATAGTTACCCGGTGGTAACCATGGCAACCCATCCTGGGAACAGTCATTGAATATGTTTATCCCACCCAGTGGGCAGGGCTGAAAGATGCCA
The DNA here is from genome assembly GCF_016906955.1 of Phacochoerus africanus. Lineage (NCBI taxonomy): Eukaryota > Metazoa > Chordata > Mammalia > Artiodactyla > Suidae > Phacochoerus > Phacochoerus africanus. Next base: position 133,818,676 of record NC_062544.1, read on the forward strand.
GGCCACACTAGGGCGCCACCCCCAGGGGAATGATTCCATGCCCACGGCTGCCTCGCACCGTGTGGATCTGCACGTCTTGGCTCCAGGCTCGCTTTGATCAAATCTCAGTTCCCACATGTGGGCAAAACTCGGGAAAGTCACCTAACTACCCTGAGCCACCGATTCCTCAGCTATTCTCATCAAGCATTCCATCATCATTATCATCAATGACACTCATAAAGGAATGCATCAGACAGATCTGGCTTTGAATCCCTGTCACTGGACCATTGTCTCAGGGTCCCAGTTTTCTCACCTGTAAAATGGGTTGAGCCCAAAGCACTCTCACGATGTCATGATATCAGAACGACCAAATCCGTGTCTTAGCTTGAGTTTCCCTGATGACAGTGTGACACAGGATTTGGGGTGCAGGGAGTCTATTTGGGTGGTGATCCTGGAAGCACAGGTGGGGCACTGAGAAGGTGATGGAGGCACAGAAAGGGGAATGCCAGTAGTGAGCAGCTGACTGCTGAGTGTGCCTTGGGGAAGTGTGGAGACAGTGCCTCTGAATCATCCCCCTCCCTGAGGGATGGGCAACAGATACCAGCCTACTGGAGGGAGAGGGTCCTCAGGCAGAGAGATGCCAGGTTGAGGTGAGAGGCACAGGTGAATCCACAGGTGGGCAGGAGGGGATAAAGGAGAGATCAAGAGCTACAACAGAAAGCCCCAGCCTGCGCTGATACACAGTAGGTACGCAGGGAATATATGTGTCTGGCCCGTCCCACCAAACAATGACCTATTCCCTCTCTGATTCTGCTGCTCACCTATAGAGGATTTTATCTTCTAGAAGCTACTCCTATTTCCACAAAACGATAGTGCAGAGAACCTGGATGCTGGCCTCTTTGGCCTAAGTCAACCTGGGTACAAGGACCAGCTCTGCCTCTTTTATGAGCTGTGAGGGCTTTGGCAAGGGTCTTGAGGCTGCTAAGCCTTTGTTTGCTCATCTGTAAAAAGGGGACAATAACAGTACTTGCCTCATTGGGTAATGTGATGAAAAGTAAATAAGAGGGGTGGGCTACATGTTTCTACAAAGGGCCAGATGGTAAATATTTTACGCTCTGCACAGAATCTGTTTTCTGTTGCAAATATTCAACACTGCCCCATGAAGGCAGTTGTGACAATGTGTAAACAAATGGGTGTGGCTGGGTTCCAATAATACTTTATTGACCAAAACAGGATGTGGCCAGATTTGAATCAGCCGCCAGTTTGCTGACCCCTGGTATAAAGCACAGAACAGTGACTGGCACATAGTAGGTGCTTACTAGGAATGAGTTGCAGTTGCTACCACAGTTTAGAGGGAACTCGAGCCAACAGCTCTCCATGGCTTAGGTAAGTTTTGACCTCATTCCCTTCCATGTGACATGTCAGCTACTCAGCTTGGTCTGAACACCAGCAACATCACCGCACCTTGTCCTTCTTTAGAAATTCAGACTTTCAACTATGGAGAGCAGTATGGAAGTTCCTTAAAAATCTAAAAATAGAGTTACCATGGGATCTGGGGGTCCCACTTCTGGGCATCTAGCCAGAGGAAACTCATTTGAAAAGATACATGCACCCCATCGTTCACAGCAGCACTGTTTACAATAGCTAAGACATGGAAGCCACCTAAGAGTCCATTGACAGAAGAATGGATAAAGAAGATGTGGTACACATCAACAAAGGAATATCACTGCACCATAAAAAGAATGTAATAATGCCATTTTCAGCAACATGGATGGATCTAGAGATTATCATACTAAGTGAGCCAGACCCACAAAGACAAATATCATACAATATCACTTATATGTGAAATCTAAAAAAAAGATACAAATGAATTTATTTACCAAGCAGAAATATATCTACAGACATAGAAAGCAAACATATGCTTCCCAAAAAGGAAAGGTGGGTGGGGGAGGAATAAATTAGGCATTTGGGATTCACACACACACACACACACACACACTGCTATATATAAAATAACCAACAAGAACCTACTTATAGCACAGGGAACTCTACTCAATATTTTATAATAACCTATAAGGGAAAACTCTGAAAAGAATGGATATATTTCTATGTGTATAACTGAATCACTGTGCTGTGCAATTGAAACTAACATGACACCGTAAAGCAACAATACGTCAAGAAAAGAAAAAGAAATGCAGACTCTCAGGTTTCAACCCAGACCAACTAAGTCAGAATCTGCATTTGGGCAGGATCCCAGAGGCTACCAAAGCACAGTATAGCTGAAGAGCTGCTGTCTTCATCAGTCGCTGAACAGCCCCACCCATCCACCCAGGGCCTGCTCTGTCCCAGCCTCGGGGCCAGTTCCCCCAGCTTGCTCATCACCATCCTGCCCCAACCCCCACCATGATCACTTTTAATCCAGGCTTTTTTTTTTTTTGCCTTTTTGGCTTTTTAGGACCACACCTGCGGAATATGGAAGTTGCTGCCAGGCTAGGGGGTGAATCACAGCTGCAGCTGCCAGCCTACAGCACAGTCACAGTAATACCAGGTCCAAAATGCATCTGTGAACTACATCATAGCTCATGGCAACACTGAATCCTTAATCCACCAAGCAAGGCCAGGGATTGAGCCCACATCCTCATGGATACTAGTCAGGTTTATTACCACTGAGCCACAGTGGGAACTCCTAAACGAGGTCTCTTTTTTTACCTCCATCCCAAGCATAGTCCCCAGCTACCACGGCTCCCCCTGCATGCAGTCCCCTGGATTCTGCCCACATGGAAGTGTCTGTAGTGGGTTTTTTGGCTGCACTCATGGCATACGGGAAGTTCCCAAGCCAGGGATTGAATCTGAGCTGCAGCTGTGGCAACACCAGATCCTTAACCATCTGTACCACAGTGGGAACTCCTGTCTGCAGTGCTTGTGCTCAGCCAAGTTCCCTGTCTCTTTATTCTCTTCTCTCCTCCCCTCTCAGTGCTCCCTCTGCCCCAGGCTCTCCCTGTGTCCTGCAGGGCACTGGCCATCACTGTGCAGCCCTATACTGTAGCCACTCACCACCAGTGGCAACCGAACACATGAAATGAGCTTATCCAAACCAAGATAACTTGATGTGCTTGAGGTACATAATAAACACTGGGTTTCAAAGACTTAGTAGACAAAGAGAACCTAATACATCCCATGAAGCCTTTTTTGTGTGTCCACTACATGTCAAAATGATATTTCAGATATACACAGAAAGGAAAATATTTTAAAAATTAATTTCACTGGTTTCTTTTTCCGTGTTTAATGAGGTGACCAGAAATTTTTAAATGATTTATGTGACTTGCATTATAGTTCTGATGGATACCGCAGATCTGGTGGGACAGTGGAGAGATTAAGAATGTAGTTACCAGGAGACAACTGCTGATTTTCTGCTAAAGAAAAATTTATTGTGACACTTATTGAAGATGGTAAGGAAGGGTTTATTCAGGATGACTGCAAACAGAGATAGCAATAGGGGAGAGAGATTGGCTCCTGTGGAATGTACCCAGGATAAGTGGGGATTTATAGCCAATGAGCAGAGTGAGGGGGTTGGTGGCTGGAAAATCATTAAGAAGAAACATCAAGGGGGAGTTCCTGCTGTGGCACAATGGGTTAATGATCCAGCTTGTCCCTTGGAGGCAGAGGTTCAATCCCCAGCCCAGCACAGTGTGTTAAGGGTCCAGCATTGCTGCAACTGTGGCATAGGTCAAAGCTCCAGGTTGGATTCGATCCCTGGCCTGGGAACTTCCACATGCCACAAAGGCAGGTGAAAAAGAAAAGAGAAAAAGAGGAGGAGGAGATATCAATGACAGGGAAGATCCTTTACAGGGAAGATGTAAACTGACCTCCCAGGATTCTTGCTAAAGGCAGGTCAAGGTCTTCAACAATGAAGATGGAACTTGATCAGATATTAAGGGTGGTCAGCTACAAAGGCTGGGGGATTCTCTCTACATGGACTCAGGAGGAGTCTTTGCTAAGACTGGACTGGACAGACTGAAGGAGTTTGGTCAAGCAAAGGGTCTATCAGTTCAAATTCTAGGCCTGCTGCTGTTCAGCTGTGTGGCCTTGCTGAAATTGGAGAACCTCTCTGTTTCTCTTTTAGCAAACATTGATCACACATGTATGCCCCTGTATGGTTGCTGTGAGTTTTTGTGAGATGGTGTATGTTAAGCTCTTAGCACTTTGCCTGGCATAAAATGAGCTCTCAAATTGGAAATTTCAAGACTGTCCTTTCTTCCATGACCTAACATGCAACAGCCCATAGATATTTGGGAGGACTGATTCTGAGACCCCCACCACCCCAACCAGGAGTCCTGGACTGTGAACACTGGAAATGATGACACTGATTTCTGGATCTTCCCCAAGTCACCTGTCTTTCAAAGAGTCCTGAGCACCCTGTCCCATTCTCTTCATCCAAGTTGATGGTTAATCCCACATTCTCTGAAATTCTCTCTCCAACCACATGGCCATTTTCACCAGGAAACACAACTCCTACCAAGTGTGAGCTCACAAAGCTAGGATGCCAGCAGTCACCTCTGCCCCTGCCCCTGCCCCAGCCTCAGGACCCCCTTGCCACAAACAGTCCCAGGTCACACACTGTCCAAATTTGTGTCTCACCAAAATGAAAAATGGCAATAGCCAAGACATGGAACTAACCTAAATGTCCACTGACAGATAAATGGGTTAAGAAGATGTGGTACATATATACAATGGAATACTATTTGGCCATAAAAAAGAACAGAATAATGCCATTTGCAGCAACATGGATGCCACTAGAGATTCTCATATTAAGTGAAGTAAGTCAGAAAGAGAGACAAATGCCATATGATAAAATTTATATGTGGAATCTAAAATATGGCACTGATGAACCTAACTACTGAACAGAAACCAACTTAGATGACATAGAGAACAGACTTGTGGTTGCCATGGGGGAGGAGGAGGGAAAGGGATAGACTGGGAGCTTGGGGTTAGTAGATGCAGACTATTACATTTACAATGGACAAGCAATGAGGTCCTCTTATAGCACAGAGAACTATAGCCAATCACTTGTGACAAAACATAGTAGAAGATAATATGAGGAAAAAAATGTATGTATATGTATAATGGGGTCACTCTCCTGGGTCACTCAGCAGAAACTGACAGACTGTTGTAAAGCAACTATAAAACTTTTAAAATATACGTATAAAATAGTGAAACATTAAAAAAAAAATGACACGTGACAGACCTTTGGATCCTTCAGAGTTAATCTGTGAATGGCAAGATATAGTTGACTTAAGAGTTCCTTCTTTCTCCTGCCTGCCCATCTCTCTCTCCCCACCCCACTCCCAAACTTCTCGCTCCACATCCTTCACCCAATTTGAAATCCTGGGGAACCCCAGAGTGAGCAGACTTCAAGGGGACATTTGTCATGGGCAGACACAGCAGGCCAGGACCAGAGGCCTAAACAGGGCTGTTAGACATTGGTCATTGTTGGGACAGCCAACCTAAATCTCCAGTGAGGTGATTATTAATTCTCCAGAGAAAAAAGAAATTCATTTCTTGGCCAGGCATCTAGCTTATCCTATTCGAGAGGCCTTAGAAACTCATCCGAACCAAGACAGCCGAGTGCAATACCCAGGCTCTCCTGGGGAAAGTCAGCTCCATTTACTGGGCCCAAATGTAAATGTTCAGAGGTCAGGCTCTTCTCTTGGGGAAATGTGTCCCTGAGAGACATGTGCCCACAGAGACCTCAAGTCAACCAAAAATGGCCAAGAACTACGCCTTCTCTTTTGCCCCACCTCTCTCAACTTCCCCTTCCTTGAAGCTAGGACTTTTAAGCAGGTGGTTTCCTGATTGTAACGTTGGAATCATCCAAAATGTCTGCTTAAAATGTGGGCTCCAGGGTCCTACCCCTGGGTTTAGGAGGTTGAAATGGCACCCAGGGACTGTCCATTTGAGTGAGAACTAACCCAGATGAAGCAGTCATTCTAGCAGACCTTCCTCCTCCTTGGCCCCTGCAAAGCTGTGGAAATCCAAGTACCTAGGGCTTGGCATCTGGAAGGGTTACCCTCCTCTCTGTGCATCCCCAGGGGAGGCAGGTCTGAAGTCTGCAGAGACAGTCCCTATGACCCCCTCCCCTAGAAAATGCCTGCTCAGCCCAGCGGAAAAATATAACAGTCTGAGTTTACAGTTGTTTCTGGTGTAAGAGCAAGAAATTTGTGGGGGGTTTTGTGGGGTTTTCTGTTGCTGTTTCCTTTCTTTTCTTTCTTTCTTTCTTTTTTTTTTTTTTAAGGGCTGCACCCAAAGCATATGGAAGTTCCCAGGCTAGGGGCTGAATCAGAGCTGCAGCTGCTGGCCTACACCACAGCCACAGTAATGACAGATCCAAACCACATGTGTGACCTACGCTATAGCTCAGGGCAATGCTGGATCCTTAACTCACTGAGCAGCGAGGCCAGAGATTGAACCTGCGTGCTCATGGACACTACTCCGATTCATTACCACTAAGTCATGTCAGGAATGCCACTGTTGTTGTTTTCTTCATCAATGCTCTTTTTAAAATTATTAAAAACCTATCTATACAACAGAAACAGACTCACATAGAGAACAGAACTGTGGTTGCCAAGGGGGCGGGGGGAGGGAGTGGGATGGACTGGGAGTTTGGGGTTAGTAGACTCGAACCATTACACTTAGAATGGATAAAAAAGGAGGTCCTACTGTACAGCACAGGGAATTACATCCAGTCTCCTGGGATAGCCCATGATGGAAAAGAATACAAAAAAAGAATCTATGTATGATTGTGACTGTGTGGGTCACTTTGCTATAGAGGAGAAACTGGGACAACACTGTAAATCAACTATAATAATTTTAAAAAGAGCAAAAAATTTGTTTTAATCACACCTACCCAAACTGCTGTTTGCTGTTACGACTTGTTTTAACATTGTCATTAATTGCGGTGAAACCTGAATGAATCTGGCCCATCCCAGATCCTCCCACCCCTAATCTTTCCTAAGATCTGCACACCAAGTCCCTTTCTAGCAAGTACACAGGTCTGCGCCTCAGTTGCATAGGGATCAACTGCTGGCTTTTGTTTCAATGCCAGTGCCCAGGGGCCACCCCAAATTGGGAAGTCAGAATCTCCAGAGAGGGGTGGGGTCCAGTGGCTTTGTGCCCCGCCTGCACAATGTACTCCCCAGGGTAGCTGTGAAAATGCCAATGAGAGTCTAAATTAAACAATTTAGCATTCTCGTCTGGCTCTAGGGTGGTTTGAAAAAATCTCACTCAGGGGAGAGGGGAGGGAATTGGAGAGCCTGGGAGTTTGAGGTTAGTAGATGCCAATTATTACATGTAGAATGGATCAGCAATGAGGTCCTGCTGTACAGCACAGGGAACTATATCCAGTCTCTTGGGACAGAACATGATGGAAGATAAGAAAGAGAATGTGCATGTACACACACACATGACTGTGTAACTTTGCTGTACCACAGGAACTGGCATCATATTGTAAATCAACTATAGTTTAATAAAAAAAAAAAAAAACATCACTCAGCTGAGAACACTGCCTAGGTCCTTGGTTTCTGCGAGGGAAATCCCCACACAAACTCTTCCTGGAGTCACTATTAATGCAAATCACACCTTCAGGCTTCTTTGGGGACCAGGGAATAAAGGTTTGGCCCCCAGACTCTAGGATGCCTGAGGACAAGGAGTACGCCTTTGGGGCTCAGCATATGTTTGTTGACAAATGGGATTTTGCTCAGCCTGAACTCAAACCCTGCAGTCCAGTGGATTGCAACCTTCAATACAATGCTACTCAAAGGGTGGTACCCGGACCAACAGTAGCATCTGGGGAACCTGTTGGCAAGTCTTCAGTTGCCACTGCAGACCTACTGAATCAGGGGTGGCCACAGAGGTGGGCCCCTGATGTCTGTGTTGAGCAAACTCTGTGGGTGATTCTGATGCCCACTTGAGAGCATGGGAACCATTGCTTTAATATGCACAGGACTTTCTCAAGAAATTGTATTAAAATACAAGATACCTGGAGTTCCCCTAAAGGTAATGAACCTGACTAGGATCAGTGAGGACACGGGTTTGATCCCTGGCCTTGTTCAGTTGGTTAAGCATCTGGTGTTGTTGTGAGCTGTGGTGTAGGTCACAGATGTGGCTTGGATCTGGTGTTGCTGTGGCTGTGGCATAGGCAGGCAACTGTAGCTCCAATTTGATCCCTAGTCTGGGAACTTCCATGTGCTGTGGGTGCGGCCCTAAAAAGACCAAAAAACCAAACCTAACAAAACCAAACAAAAATGCAAGATACCTGCACTCACTCACCAAAAATCAAACCCAGAAGGCTTGGAGTTCAGGACCAAGGGAGCCATATGATCCACCACCAAGGAAGCCACTATCCAACCAGTATAAAAATGGTTCCAGGGCCCAACTTAAAGAAACCCTGTTGAAGCTGATTGCCCACAGAGGCATCCCATTCTGTTACATCTCCCACAGGTCTGTAAGGACGTCCATCTTTTCTCTCAGGCTCACTCTCCCCCATCAGAAGCTTATAGAATCTTAAGGCCTCACCACTCCCAGGTCTTCCCTAGAAAATGGGCAGAACCAATCCACAGGCAGGGAAGGGCAGAACCAGGGTGGGGTCTGTTGCAGCTTTCAGGCTTTGTCCAAATGAGTTTTCCACAGGTTTCGGGAGGATGAAAACCTCCATTCCTCCCAGAAGTTGCTGGGCCAGATGTATTTATTTGTCATAATCCTCTGGGCCACACACTTCCAGATGGATGGTCCCAAGGAGAATGATTTCTTTCCTCCCATCTTCCTCCACCATGCATTTTACGATTGCAAAGTCTCATGCTGGCCATGTGCTTCCCCTCTCACCTGTAAGTATATTTCCACGGGCTCGGCTCTTGGCAGCTCCCTTATTGACTGAGGAGCACGCTCACCATCAGCACTGGCTCCCAACCAGCCTCCTCTAGAGTTCAGTGCTGGCAGCCCTGGAGCAAGCCCAACCTCTGTCCCAGGCTGCAACTTCCAGGGCATCTTGCCCCTTGCAAGGGATTTCTATTATCATTGAGGTGGGGTGGGGGATGGGGAGCTTGCCTTTACGTTTGTTTCTTAGGCAGCCACGCTAATAAATGAAGAGCTGTCTGGGCTACAATGGCTGCTCAGCCAATTTGTCTGAAGCCCCGTTTGTTATGAATCCTACAAGCCCATTAACCCCTGAACCTGGGAGATGCTATCTCACCAGGGATGAATTACCTTTCTTTCCAGACATGTGTTTGCTCATTTAGCTCCTTATTCATAAAAGCAGCCCAGTGTCAGCAGTGTTTTCCAGAGAGGGAGGGGCCGCGCCTCCCTGTGCAACAGGAAGGACACGCCAGTTCAAGAGGAGCAGCTGGCCTGGCCAAGAGTGACAGCTGACACTTATGGAGCAGTTGCTCCATGTCAGGCAACTACGCAAAGAACTTTTTCGTTTATTGTCGTTTAATTCCCACCACAATCCAGGTGCAACCCTGTGCCCCACTTGACAAAGGGGGTGTGGGGGTGGGGTGTGTGAAGCATGGAGAGGTTTGCTGTCTGCCCAAGAGCACTCAGCTTCTCAGTGGTAGGACTGGGATTCAAACCTGGGCACCTGCTTACTTTAAACCCATTCTTCTCACCAGCTAGCTGAACTCCTAACCTTGATCTTGTCTCACTTGAGATGGGGACAGAAAGAGGCACTTGGGGCACAGGAAGGAAGAGTTCATTGGCTTCTAATGATCATTAGCAATGGATTTCACTCTCAAAAAATATGTATACATGTATTGACAAAGTGCTGCATTTGACTATTTTTAATTTGAATGCTTATTTTAAACCTGAAATTTATTTTTAGTTGTACACACTGTTTTATTCATGTGGGCAAAGGGACAGAAAACTAGCTAATATTTCAGAGCTCTGCTAATATTCAACTTGAATGGAGCTTCACCCATATATGCTCTTGAACACGGTAAGATGGGAGCAGGGCTCCTGCCAGATTTGGGTGGTTCTTGCTCTGAAAATCTTAGAGGATGGAAGTGATTCATCTCCTAAAATTAGCTTTCAGACTGTTAGGAGGTGCGTTAGTCTCATATAACACAGCTAAATACCATAGTTTAAAATATAGTTTATGTGCCTACTCTATAGTCAAAAACGTGTATATAAAGTATAATCCATCCTCCATATACTAGGTTGCTCCATATCCGTGGTTCCTCGTGTGAGGATTTAACCAATGCAGATTGTGCAGTACTGTAGGATTTACTAGTGAAAAAAAAAAATTGTGTTAGGGGAGCCCTTAAGGGGAGCATTTTAAACTCATGTTATTCAAAGGTCAACTATATTATTAATTTAATTTTGTTTCAGCATTCTTGAAAGAAGAGTCACCTGTTCTGCCCAATTTTAGGGTTACTTTTCTCTTTCTAATGCTTGGACAAGAGGACTTGGCTTAATGCTAGAGCTGATTCCTACAAAAGGAAACATCTTGCAGGCTGTGTGAGAAGGGGAGTTACGATTTTGTTGCTGTCCTAAAGAAGAATCTTTACGTGTTTGCATAAATCGAGTTGTACAGTGGAGTGTATCTTTCATGTGATTCTATTTTATAATTTAAAATTAATTTAAACATTAAAATCTCAAATCTCTAGAAAAAAATTAAATATAATTTATTCTCTTATGCAAGTGTTTATTCTTTAACACAGTGTTCTCAACCTTGACACATCAGAATCATCAGAGGAGCTTTAAAAAAATCATGATGCTTAGGCTGCACCCTAAAAGACCAATTACATCAACATCCCTGGGTTTGACATTTGAGCACCATTATTTTTCAAAGCTCCCCAAGAAATTCCAGTGGCCTGCAAGTGGGAACCCATGCTCTAACATAAAGCAGTTTCTACTATCACCCCAACGATGATATGCTGGTGCCACAAAGTCAACCCTGGTCCTTTCCATCACTCTACACTTCTATTCCTAAGTCATTGGCACTTATTCTCAAGCTCACCACATGGTCCAAGATAGCTGCTGAAGCTCCAGCCATCACATCTGCATTCCAGGTGGGAGGGATGGAAGAAGGAAGGGAAGGACCAAATGATGCAATACCTAGCTGCTATGGACTGAGTTATGTCCCCTCAAAATCTGCATGTTAATGGATTACTCTCCAGTGTGACTGCATTTGGATGTAGGGCTTTTAGGAGGTAATTAATGTTAAATGAGGGCATAAGGGTGAAAAGATTGGTGGCCTGAGAAGAAGAGAAAGAGAACCAGAGTGAGAGCAAGAGATCTCTTTCTCTACCATGTGAAGACACAGAAACAAGGCAGCTGAGAAGGCAAGCCAGGAGTCACCACCAGGGAACTGAATCAGCTGGTACCTTAACCTTGGACTTACAGCCTCTAGAACTATAAGGAAATACATTTCTCTTGTTTAAGCCCTTCTGTTTATGGTATTTTTGCTACAGCAGCCAGAGCAGACTAAGACACTAGCTGAGTCAGCACCCTTTCGTCACCCTTCCCAGAAGTTCCATCAATGCTTCTGTTTAAATGTCATTAGCCAGGACACAGTCACATGGCCACCTCGACTGCAAAAGAGACTGGCAAATGTAGGCTTTTTGCTGGGTTCACTGCCACCTTGAATAAAATCTGGGTCGCATGTTTCTTGCCCCAGTGTCCTAATGAAAAGGGGAGAAGGTGGAGGGGGTGGGAGAATGAGAGGGAGAGAAGGAGAGCACCTCAGAGAAAATTGGAAAAACAAGAAATTAAGCTTGAGTAAATTTGTATCACTCATCAGGGAGCACCAGGAACAGAGAGGCAGGATTCCTCGATCAGAGCTTCCAGAAGACCCAGTATCTCACCGCCCCCCACGGCACAACCTCACAGCTGCTGGTAAAGAAGCCCTGTGTGGAGACCAGCTGTTGGAAGAACAGCCTTGCTCCTGGTTTGGTATTAGGGTGACACTAAAGTTTGCGCAGGAGTCCCTGGACAAGCCAGATGACTCAGTTAAACAGCGTGGGGTGGGAAGAATGTGTCTGGCTTTATCATATGCACTGAGGGAGCTATTGGGCAAGCCTTTTCTGGGCCAGTTAAAAAGGGTAAAACCTGCAGAAATTGCAGGTGAGCAGGCATCAGAACAGGCACTGCCTGGAAATATAGACCAGCAGCCTCTCTCCATTCCCTCACATTTGAAGACTTACTATACGTGGTGAGCTGATATTAGTGTTGAACAGACAAACGAGGTCCCTGCTCTCATGGAGCTTAAATGTCTAATAGGGAAGACAAATGATAAATAAATCAATAATTAAGGCCATTTCAAATGGGGTGAGGAGGAAGGGGCAGGCAGCATTAGGGAGACGTCAGAGGGATTCTCCTCGGGGAGGAGGTAAATGATGAAAAGGACACAGATGCGGGAGACTAGAGTTCAAATGTTCTAGCCAAAGAGTACAGGGAGCAGAGGAGAAAGGAAATCAGTGGATGTGGACCCTGTGGACAAAGGGGGGTTGGGGGCAAGGTCTGAGAAAAGGCAGGAGCCAGCTCACGCAGAGCAAAAGGAAAGGAGGGCAAGACTTTGGATTTTCACTTAAGGACAATGAGGAGCCATCAGACCATCTCAGACCAGAGAGAGACATCATCCAATTACTTTTTATTTATTTTTATTTTTATTTTTTGGCCACACGGCCAAAATTTTTATTTTGTGGCATGCAAAAGTTCTAGGGCTAGGAGTAGAACCCAAGCCACATTAGTGACAATGTCAGATCCTTAACCCACTGTGCCACCAAGAGAACTCCCTGATTACTTTTTTTAAAGGTCACTTTGGCCACGAGGTGGATCATACATGATAGAGGTGACTGGAGTGGAAAATGGAGGCTAATTTGGAGGTTTCATATTGGTCCAAACAAGATAGAGTTGGGGCTTATACTGAAAAAGGGTCAAAAAACTATGGCTTGTGGACTGCTGAGTTTGTAAAAAAAAAAAAAAAGTTTTATTGGCCCATAGACATACTCACACTACAAATTGTCCATGGCTATTTTTACACCAAAGGCATGTTGACTCATTTTAACAGGATGGTATAGACCACAAATCTGAAAATGTTTACTATCTGGCCCTTTACAGGAAATATTTGCCAAACACTAGACTAGAGGGGAGATCGAGATACATTTTGGATAGGGCTCCGGAGACTGGAATCTATTTTAGAGATAGAGCCAATGGGATTTAATGATAGATTGGTAATGAGAGGAAGGAAAAGTAAGATTCAAGTTCTAGGCTTTTAGCTTAAGGATCTTGGTGGATGGGAATGCCTTTTACTGAGATGAAAAGTTGCTATTTGAGAGGGAAAAATCAAGAAGTCTCCCGGGCATGCTATTTGGTAATCTTAATAGCACACTAGAGAAGAGCAGAGAACATCTTCCTGCACAGGAATCCATTTGGAATCTCATGCTATTTACAGAACTCAGTGGCTACAATGAAAATGCACCATTAAGGACCCAGCCTTCTCATATAGAGAAGCATGACCCCTGGGAGAGTCAAGAACCAGAGGGACGAATATTCAGTGGTACTTAGACAGAGCCATGGCTACTCTCAGAATGACCAAGATGGCAGGGAGATATAATGAACTTTTGCTTTGAATCTGGCCAGGAAAGCCAAGCAATGAGTTGAGTGGTGTTAATACTTTTTTGCTAATTAGTAGAAATAGTACCTACTAATTATATTTAGGTACCTACTTAAAAGGTACAAGTTGAGAGACTTTTTTTTTTTTTAAAGCAGTCTCCCTCTCTGAGCTGAATACTATTATCTCATACCCAGACATAATCACCCACCACTTGGGGTTATATCATATGAGGGCCCTGGCAGGACATAAATGTTGTCACTTAACCTTCCAGATACCACCATACATTCTCTTACTCAAGTTAGAAGGCTCAGAACTGGCCTACTTTCTCTCTCTCTTTGAAATGTTTCCTGCATCATCAGCCCTCATCCTTCCAACTTTGAACAAAACAATAGCTGCCTAACTGATCACCCACCACAGTTGGTCCTCATGTGGCTTCTGGGGTGACGGTCCTTGGACACCCTTTCATTGTAATAGAAAAAGATAGTTTTGTTTGCCAAGAACAGCAGCTCCCTTCTCTGGGGGCACTGCTCAGCCGTTCTGCCTCCAGCATATGGCTTGTGATGTGGCTGCTGCTCCTGGCCCTCAGACTCCAGTCACAAGTGGTCAGAGGACTGGGTATGGCCTAAACAGAGAACTTCCCCCTGAACGCAGTCTCCCAGATCCAGAAATTTAGTTGCCAACTATGACACAAAGAAGAAAGAACTTGCAGTTTTCCAAAACTTCAATGTTTCAGTCAATTGAGTTGATAGCTGAGAGGTTAGCAGGCATTAACCAGGCAAACAAAGAAAAGGAAGAAGAGGCAAACAGATGACACAGCTGGTGCAAAGGCCCAGGGCTGGAAGGGAGCATGCAAGAACACTAGGCATGGAGAGGTCAGTGCAGCTGGAGGGGAGGGACAAGGACCATGGGGATCAGGTCAGCCACAGCAACGAACTCACATTCATGTATTGTCCCACATGCCAGGCAATGCCTCACATATTTCACCAATTTGAATCTATAGTAATCAACCAGGTAGATATTACTAGCATCTTAATTTTACTTATGATGGAACTAAGACAAAAAGACTGAGGCCCTATAACCCTACCCCAACCCCATGCTTGCCATGACCCTGTGCGGCATGGCTGGTAAAGGGTTAAGAGCTGGTTTGGCCAAAAGAGCTCAGTACCAATCTCACCCTTTTCCCCACCATGGTGGTGGCCAATAACCTTTCTCCCTACCTTGGTCAAAGTATACCTTATGCATGTATCCCCATCTCCTCTGTACAGGTAGGCTTTGTCATGAGTCCAGAATCAGTATGGCACTGAGAGTGAGAGCATCACCCATGGGTCTTCAAAGCACAAATGTTAGGGCACTAAAGTAATCAGATAATTAGGCTATCAGAATCAGCACCTGAGTCTTAGCCCCTCTGTCCTGCATGGAACCAGTTCCTGGATTGGTGTCCTGTCCCTTCTGCTGCTTTCCCACATGGCTGATTTATTTTCAAAACAATTTACAGTCACATTAAATATTAAAAGCACTTTGCAGGTGGTGTTTACTGTTTGAAAAGTTAACCAGTGTATGTTGTGCTGTATAAAATGGCAGAAACCAATTTGCAGCACTTGATGGCTTGGGCTGGGTGATAGCAATATGACAGCTATTTCCATATTTTAATGAGGCAGCATCTTCAGCTTGGCTATGCGATTGGGCAGGAGGGTCACACGGGTGCTGCCTGAGTCTGGAGTCATGGATGAGAAGGCCTCTGTACTTCAGTACTGCCTAAGTAGCTATTTGCAAAGGCCAGGGTCCATGGTCACAGGAAGCCCAGAACTGCACTGTGGCTTATTTTATTATAATTATATTATAAAGCTATTTTTATGATGGGGCCTTCACCATGTGCCCAGTTCTGCAATAAGCACTGCATGTTAACTCTAGGATATTCTCATTCATTCCATCTAGAGATGTTTATGGAGCACCCACCCTCTACCAGGCACTGAGCAGAGAGAGAAAAACCCAATTTCTGCCCTGTTCACATGCTGATAGGAAAGATAAGAAGAAGCAAATAAGTAGACCCAGAAATAAGACAACTGCAGATTGAGATTAGCACCAGGAGAGAAATATATCATGTGTAGAGAGATGGAGTAATGGGACAGAACAGCGCTGATGAAGGAAGGCCTCTTTGAGAAGGTGACATGAAGCTGAAGCCTAAAAGATAACAAGGGTCGGCAGAGGGGTGAGCCAACAAAGAGGTATTCCAAGCAGAGGAATAGTAAGTGCAAAATCCCTGGGGCAGAAAAGAGTTTGACCCAGTCTAGAAACTGATGGAAGGCCAATGTCACCCTAGAGAGATGAGAGTAGAGGAAGAATAGGTTATAGTATAATCCGCAATTTACACACAAGGAATCCACAGCAGAGAGGGGTTCATCTTTCCAAATGAGGTCACAGAGCCAGCAAACACAGTTTCTGATTTGGTGGGTTGGGGGTGAAGCTTCAGTATTTATATTTCTAACCAGCTCCTGGGTAGTACTGATGCTGTGAATCTGGGGATTATCACATCACCTGACACCAAGGCTGATGGAGCTTGCTTGCCCAGGGTTATAAGAGCAGAACAGAAGGCAGAAGCCATGACATCCTGAGCACTGATTATGTGCCCAGCCCTGATGTTTGTGCTTAGATTGAGTAGATATATTGTATTTTCAGAGCCACCCTTTGAAGCAGCCACCATTACCTCTGTATCTGTATTTCTACAGTTGAGGAAACTGGAGCACACAGAGGTCAAGTAACTTCCCTAAGTTCCCACAGCTGGTCTGTGGCCAGACAGGAATCTGAACCCAGCACTTGGGCTGCCGGACCTGCCATCCTTCTTCTCTGGGAAAAAAAAAAAAAAGTGTTTCTTGTGTGTGTGTCTCTGGTACCATTTAGTTAAGAAGTTCATTAACTAACTGATCCACCTTGTGCTCTGCCATTACCTCCCCCGCCCCTGCCGCACGGAGTTCATGAGCCCAGCCTGACACTGAGGATGCCTGTTTCCTTCCCTATTCCGCTTCCCTGATTATTTCAGCAAATATTCAAAGCAGTGTATGTTCCTTGGGTTCCCTCTGGCTGACCTGGGCTATTCAAGGCACCCAGAGAGAGCCTGTCTGAATGTTCGCTGGGTGCCGTTTTCACAAGGTCCCTGGGGTTACATATCCTTGGTGGGGAGCAGCAAACACCAGCACCATAGTAGCTGAGGCTGATGGCGCCCCTGTGAGGGGCCAGGTGCTGGGCTAAGGACTCCTTAGATCCTCACAACTGTGCCACAGGGAGGTATCATTATCAGCCCCATTTTCCGGAGACAGAAACTGAGGTTCAGAGAGGCAGAGAGAGTTGCTCCAGGTCTCATATTTAGAAAGAAATGGTGCCAGGATCTGATCCCATGGGTGGCCTGGATCCAAAGCCTTATGTTCTTTTTTCTTTCTTTCTTTCTTTTTTTTTGGCTTCTTTTTAGGGCCACACAGGCTAGCGGTCAAATCAGAGCTGCAGCTGCTGACCTATGCCACAGTCACAGCAATGCTGGATCCAAGTTGTGTCTGTGACCTAAACCACAGCTCACAGCAATGCCAGATTCTTAACCCACTGAGCAATGCCAGGATCGAACCCTCATCCTCATGGTTACTAGTCAGATTTGTTTCCGCTGAGCCACAACAGGAACTCTCCAAAGCCTTATGTTCTTTATAAGCTCCCTGCCTCATTATTACCTGTAATGAGAGGCTCAAAGGGCCCCAAGCTCAGGGCCACATCGCTGGGCTGGTATAAGAAGGGTCCAGACCACAGGGTCAGTCGCGATGGATGGCTATGCAGATTCCAGTGGAAGGAACAAGCCCCTTAATCCTTCCCAGTCCTCCCAAGTCCATGTCTTGACAAACGGGAAAACCAAGGCCCCGAGATGGCAAGTGATTCATTTCTTTATGCTGCATTAATCCAGGCTTCTTCAGCCTGGCAATGCTGACATTTTGCATGGATAACCCTGCCTGGGTGTGACTGTTTTATGCATTGATGGAAGCTTAGCAGCCTCCCTGACCTCTACCCACTAGATGCCAGTGGCACCTCCCCACACTCAGTTTTAATGACCAACAGTGTCTTCAGACTTGGCCACATGTCCCTTTGGGGTGTATGTGTACTGAGGGAGAGGTCTGGGGGTGCCAATGTGGCCTGAGTGAAAACACTTACGATCATCAGATCAGACTACTTGCTTGCTTAAATATCTCAAGTTTCCCCTAGATTTTCAGGATAAAACCCAAAGGCCCTTTCTGGGTCCGTCAAATCTTTAGCAACACAGCCCTGTGAACAATATGGCTTCAGCCAGCCCCCTCCCCCACCCTAGTCACAGCTGCCAGTTACTGAGCATTTTCTCCCTGTCAGGTACTCTTCAAAGTCAAGCCATTTCAGAGTGTCCCCTAGTCACTGCTTAGAACACTGAGGTTTCAAAAACTATAAAGGAGTTCTTATTGTGGCTCACTGGATTAAGAACCCAATGTACTGTCCGTGAGGATGTGGGTTCCTTCCCTGGCTTCACTCAGTGGGTTAAGGATCCAGCATTGCCATGAGCTGTGGTGTAGATCACAGATGCAGCTCAGATCCCAGGTAGCTATGACTGGTGTAGGCCAGCAGCTGCAACTCCGATTTGACCCCTAGCCTAGGAACTTCCATATGCTGCAGGTGCAGCCCTTAAAAAAACAAAGTCTAAGGAACATGTCAAGCGCCACTCTGTCAGCACCTGGCAGATCTCTGACTCAAATCCTGGCAGGCTAGCCCTGCCCCTGGAGCCGTCTGCTTTTACATTTTGGAGAGTATACAACACAGCCTCACAAAGGACCTGCACCCTGCTTGGCTGGCCAGTGCTCTCCCTCTGGACTTCACTCCTCCCACGGCCCTTCCCTGGGGATGCAGCTCCCTTCCTGCTACTTCTTAGCATGACTGACTCCCGCCCCCACTACTCAGAGTGAGCAGGGACTCTGTCCTATCTGGGTGCCAGCCTCGAACCCAGGCTCAGCCAGTGTTGCCTCACTTAGAAGAGTCAGGCCAGAAGGGCCATCTTCATCAAGGATCATTTGCTCGGCAAAAACAAACTTGAGCTAACTTAAATAGAGGAAAGCAATTACAAGGAGGTAGGTGATCTCATGGGCCCAAAGGGGAAGAATTCATTCGGGTACCTGCTCATTTCCAAGCCGAAATTCTTCACAAGAGATGGGGGCTGGGAATTGGGAAGCTGGTGGGAATCAAAGCGACTCTTTATCCTCTTTCTCTTTGGGTCCTTGGGGAACACTTGGCTCCTTCTCTGCTTCACTCTCCTGTGTTTTACTGCAGACAAGCTCACTAGCTCTTTCTGTTTGTCCTTCTGAACTCATGGCCTGAAAATGGCCACCCAGCATGACTGGTCCAGTCTGCTCAGGCTGCTATAATAAAATGTGACAGACTGGGTGGCAGAAACAAACAGAATTTATTTTTATTTTTGTATTTGGTCTTTTTAGGGCTGTACCCATGGCATATGGAGGTTCCCAGGCTAAGGGTTGAATAGGAGCTATAGCTGCCGTCCTACACCACAGCCACAGCAATGCCAGATTGGAACCGTGTCTGCCGTCCTACACCACAGCTCATGGGTAACACCAGATCCTTAACCCACTGAGCTACAATGGGAACTCCCAGAATTTATTTCTCACAGTTCTGGAAGCTGGGAGGTTCAAGGTCAAGGTGCTAGCAGGCCCAGGTTCTGGTGAAGGCTCTCTTCTGAGTTGCAGTCTGCCAGCTTCCCTCTTCTGGCTCTTCCTCCTGGGCTGAGAGGTCAGTGGCACCTGTGCCCCTTCTAGACTTTTTAGGTATCTGGAGCTCTTAAATTCCTGCCCCCAAGACCTCAAGCCTACTTCTGGGTCCTGTACAAGACACTGGCTCTGGTCCCTCTTCCTCCTCCAGGAAGGCTGCTGCAGGCTTTGTCCACAGCCCTGAGATAGAGCACTAGTGTGAGGGGCAGCTGTGTGGGTAGGGAGGTATGGGAAGAGCTTGAACTTGCAGGTTGTGGGGATCCATGCTCTATGGAGCTGGAGGTGGAAACATGACAGGCCTGGCCCTCCATTTACACTTTCTCCCAGGCCCCAGCACTATCAGAGCAGGGCTGGTGCAGATGTGTTCCAGTGAAGGGACTGGACAGGGTGAGGCCTCCAGACTCATGGCCTACAGACAGGCTACCAGGCTGGTGCAGAAATCCCAGCCAAACAAAGTGACTTCCAGCTAAGTTGTAGGAGATCATGGGGTGGGAGATCATGGGGAGAGAGGCCACCAAGTTGAAGACTGTTCAGTGGTTGACCTCATCCTGTTCCCTGTCTTGCCTTTAACAGCTCATGGGAACACACCCACACTTCTACAGGGAAGAGAAGAAGGTCACTGGAAATTAGAAGGGGTTGCATGCAGAAATAATGGCCTTAACCAGACTACATTAAAAAAAAAAAGAAGAAGAAGGTAAAAATTAGAGAATCAGTGACTCATGAAAGCTAACATAATGTCACGTCTCTTGGAAAAAGAGCCCAGTGGTAACACTGACCTCTGGCACACAGTAAAGGACAATAAGGAAGAGAGAGAAGTTGTGGGAAGGAAGCCTTGAACTGATGAGACATTAAGGCAGAGTGGAAACCCCATGGCCTTCTCTTTGCCCCAGTCAGATCTGGACTGTCACAGGCAGCCAAGTGGGGCATGCAGTTAACAGGGTGTCCTTGTGGCCTGCTTCTAGAGGCAAGAGGATCACAGACCACACTTTATCCCAACCCCTGCAGACCCTATAGGCCCAGGGAAGACACATCCATAAGGAAGGTCATGCTCGATGGCCATGACTCATCTCTAGAGAAGCATTTCCCATTAGCTCGATACCAGCAGGGAGGGAAGCATGGACCAGTTGGCCATGTTGGAGACTTCCAGCAAGAAAATCCACCTTAGCTGGTAGAGTGATTATCCACCTAAGGACAGATCTTAACAAGCAAGAGATGTGTATCAGGCAGTTTAGGTACTAACTCTGTTATTCCTCATAAGAACCTCATGAGATAGTGGTCTTATTATTCCTCTTTTACCAAAGAAGGAGTGACAGATAAAATGGTTATGTAGTTTTCCCAAGGTTATGGCTATAGAAGGTGGGAATTGGGATGAATTCAGGAAGTCTGCCCCAGAGGGGAACTCAAGGACCTGGGTTCTTCATTAGTACTGGTCATCATTACCTCCATGGACCTTCCCCACAGCCTAACATCCCTTCCAGGGACAGGATGAACAAGCCTAACATCCCTTCCAGTTCTGGGAACCTAGGCTCTCACGGCCTCCTGAAAGAGGAGGGGAAAGAGAGCAATTTCTCAGGTGGACAAATAAGACCTTACACATGGAACTCCTTTACTAATTTTTGTAACATGGAAACATCATCTGTTCTATTTCTCACAATGGATGATTAATCTAAAAGCTGCCATAAATACAGAAGTAAAAACCTATCACCCCTTCCAATGCCCCTAGTGTCATTCGCCTCTTCCTCAAAATAAATGCTTCACTAGTCCTACATGCAGCCTTCTGGGCCAACTATGATTTGCAGACCCCGAAGTTCCTGAGCCTTGTTCAGCGAGCCCGCAGGTCAAAGCTATTTTGATCATAGTAAGAGTACATGATTTGCTTTTTCTTCTGTGTCATTTGCATTGATGGTGCAAAACTGATGGGAGCTAAAAAGAGCAGCTCAGCACAAATTAGGGCAGTAGCACTCATCTAGAGAGGCATTGTGTTCTCACCTTCACATACTAGCAGTCAAGTGAAACAATTTTCTAAAGATCGTCCTTGAGGAAGCACTGCCAGATTATTAACTTTATTAAATCTCTACCCTTAAGGGCACATTTTTTCTTCAATATTCTTTATGATGGAATGGGAAGTATGCACAAAGACCTTATATGTACTGATATAGGATGGTTGTCTCAAGGGAAAGCATTGGTGTGACATTTTAGTTGCCAGCTGAACTAGCCATATTTTTCATGGAACATAAGCCTCCAGAACTGTAAGAAATAAAGGTCTGTGGTTTATAAGCCATATTAATATATTAATATGTGAGGGGTTTATTGTTGTTACTTAAATGAGCAAACCAATAAATATATTTTAAACCCACTTTAAAAAAAATGGTTTTGGAATCTTACAGTTTTAAGAGAATAAAGGTTCTGAGATGAGAGTTTAAGAATAGCTATTCAAACTATTTTATGCATAAATCCACTCTTACACTTAAAAAAAGTATTAAGACAATCCTTTCATGTCAAATATAGTATCTAATAATATAAATAATAGCTACCTTTTATTAAGCACTTAGAATGTGCTCAGGGATTGTGCCAAGCAGTTTGTACACATCAATTCATTTCTTTGACTTTGTCATCACAGAACTTGTATGAGGTAGCTACTAGTTCCCTACTCTACACATGAAGAAAATGAGAAACAGAGGAGTTCAGCTACCTGCTAAAGGATACATAGTTCATCTGGCAAGTTTGGAACCTAGACCCTCTGGCT
The DNA here is from genome assembly GCF_016906955.1 of Phacochoerus africanus. NCBI lineage: Eukaryota > Metazoa > Chordata > Mammalia > Artiodactyla > Suidae > Phacochoerus > Phacochoerus africanus. The sequence continues at coordinate 133,840,781 of NC_062544.1, forward strand.
CTAGAGTCTACAGGCTTCACAGGAGTCAAAGGTACAAAAGTCCTAAGGTGAATACATGTACAATGGGTAGTTATAAATGACTGGAGTCATCGATAGGGCTTTGGAGTAATGACAACACAATTTGGGGTGGATGACTCCTGTACCACAAGTCATGAATCACCTTAAGTAATTTGCAGTATTGGTGTATCCACTGTGTTTTCACAAGGGGCCTCCTCCAAAGGATAGAAAAACCACAAAGGCAAGAGAGGACTAGCCTCTGGCCTGCATGCTATTTCAAGATCCCTTGGTCAAAGCCAAGGATTTTTCTGTCAAAGTGAGTGGTGCCTTCCTGAACACCACCCCCACACCCAAATCCAATGTCTGGCTTTCCGAATGCTCTCCCACAGTACAGCACCCTGTACTGTGCTTTATGCCATTCATCCCAATTTGTAATGATCTGATTCCAGACTGGACTGCTCAGACCCCACCCTACCCCCAACCCCAACCACATTCCCCATGAGCAGAGGGACAATGTCTGTCTGCACTCATCCTTTACCCTCTGAACCCAAGACGTGGATGCACAGGAGCTACTCAGAAGTCAGGGAGAGCTCTGGCTCCAGGCCCTCAGATCCCTTTACTGTTTCCAGGCACATCAGCTCCAGATGTTCTTTGGCCCCCACCCACCCACACCTATGCCTCCTTGTTGGGGCTTCTGGAGCCAGCTTTGCTTGTATCAGTAGGAAACCAGAAGTACCTGAACATCTATCTCCTTCTGGGAACAGCCCATAATCAATGAGTAGTGGGTGAGGGTAACAAGTTTAAATATTCCAGCTCTGCCTCCTCCCATCAAGACACTGTGAGTGTACTCCCACTCTCTTCTCAGAGCTCCCAATGGGACTGAGTCAAATGCACCCTTGACGGGACTTGGATAACACCACACCTTAGCCTGCCCTCTTCCTTTTATCATCACACTGCCTGCCAGCCTATCAGCCTCCCTGATAGGGAACACTTCATCATCGATCACTCAAATCCTTGCCTTCAGGTCTGTTTCTGGAGAACTCAATGGATGAGAGACAGAACTGTGCCTCCATCATCTCTCTACCCCACCTGCCTCTTCAACACTTCATATTTGTTGAATGAATGAATACCGGTGTCTCATTTATAATCCTTGAGCTTGGGGGCAAGACTGAACGTCTGGGATGCTTAGGAAAGAAGCTATTCCAACCATATTCTCTAGAAATTTTGATAACTGAGAACTTTGGGGATATACTATCAATAGTTGCATGCTGGAGTTGGTTCAAACTGGCTTGTGCGAGCCAACTGTTAAATATTCAGATATCTTGTAAGCTCCTTGTTAAACCCTTGGTAGCTGGAAATCAGCCATGATGGGCCATTTACACCAAAGAAACTGGCAGAAGCTACAAATCAGGGCTAGTTTTCCTGTCTCCCCCGGCCTCTTACCTACCCCGCTGCCTCAACCCCACCCCACAGAATCAGTTTCCCATCACACTACTGGGCCTAATGCTTTGGAGTTTAAAAAAAAAAAAAAAAACCTGTACAACAAATAAAATACAGTTCTGGATTCTAAAGTCAGAGAGAGTTGAGTTCAACTGTATTGTCATTTATTGATTATATGACCTTGGGAAAGTTACTTAATTTCTGTGTTTCTGTCTCCCCATCTGTGAAACAAATAGCTAACACCATTTACTTCTTGACACAATAAATGTGAGAAGTACTTATCTCAGTGCCTGGCATACAGAAATAGCTCAACAAATGTTAGCTATTGTTAAGTTAGAACCAACAAACACAGAAAGTCCTAGAACATGGTCTTGCAGACTACTAACAGGGTAACCCCATGTCAGCAGACTTTACCTCCATGGTTTACTGTTTAGTTGTCACCCCAGCCCTATCAGATCACCATGACCCAATGTGATAGTTTTGGTAAACCCTTAAGAAGATTAATTGCTAGTCTCAGCTCTGTGTATCACAGAGAAATCTGACTCCAGACGTTGGCTGGTTCTATGCAGAGTTCAAAGAGGAAATGAGCACTGGCACTTGGCCTCTGTGGCTCCCTTTAAGAAAAGTCATCCCATTCAAGGCAGATTTGTTAGCAGGTAGCTGTGTCCAGGGAGCAGCAATCACATTGCCCCTAACACCAAGACCTATGTCCCTGAGGTGCTCGAGGGGCACAAAATCATCCCATCAGATGTAGCAATTATTTAAACATGCAGTACATATCCTGAGTCAAATGCAAAGGGTTCTCTCAAACTCCAGCAATGCTAGTCTGGTGTAGCTGGGGCTGCCAGTGCCCTGCCTATGTCTCTGGGACCAACTTTCCCACACCTGATGGCTCCCTACCACTGCCACATACAACTTGGGCAAAAGAGCATGTACCCGGGAGCAGTCCTGAGCCAATGATTGAGGGGAGTTTGTGATTGTTATCTCTAGCTTCCTCAACCCTGCAGTGAGATAACCCTGAGGCATGCTCCACAGCACCTCTTGGAGGTCATCAATGGGAATGAATCCAGTTGCCCACCGAGTGATCTGCTCTTTGACACAGCACCAGGTCCCCTCTCTTCCTCACCTCTTCATTGCCTCAGTTCACTCCCAAATAAAGTCCTGGCACTCACTGCTTTATTTCAGGGTCAGCCTCTGGGGAAATTCAACCAATATAAACAGATGCCATTCATTCAACACCTACTGTATGCCAGACAGTATTGGTGCTTTCCTCTGTGGGCTGGTGTTATACAGAGGGTGGGATAAGATTAACAAAAGAAGAATTAGCAAAAGACGGCAAAGGAGGCCGGGGTGTCAGATGAAGAGTTATTCCTCTCTGCTCTCTCTTCATCCTTCCTGGGTTGTGACACGCAATACACTTATCAAGCTTGTTAATGTTGACTGCAAGCATTTTGCCAAGACCCAGAGTTACGGGTTTGCTGGAGAAATCCTGGAGAAAACAGAGCAGGTGTTTAATACGGAGCTTCTGGACTGACCTTTCCCACTGGCCATAATAAAAGAAAGTGTTGATTATGCTCTTCCTTTTAATCAGATACTGGGAGCAAAGGTATGGTCACATTCAGTGGCCACAACATCACTCTGTGCTAAGTATCATTATAGCGCAATTCATGGATGAGGAAACTGACTCTCAGAGAGGTTAAGTCACCTGTCTAAAGATATGCAGTACAGGTGAGTGTTGCAGCCATGTATTGCAGCACAGACCTCACGCTCTTAATACATGGCTCCAACATGCCGGGCAATGAAGGAGGATGAAAATCTATAGAGCAAATGTGCACTCTCTTACCCGCTGGACTACAGGTCATTTCTTAATCATCCTGGAGAAGAGCATTTCTCTGATTTGTTCTGTTTTCAAGACGGTATTGATCCTCATGCGGAATATTGCAAGCCTCGTCCTCCTCTCTCTAAGCTTCTGCCTTTGAGACACCCCCCAGGCATTCATGACAGATACAGGGAGAGGAGAATGAAGCCACTGTGAACAAGGCAAGGAAAGTTCAGCACTGCCAGCTGCCAGGGACCAAAAATCAAATCACTGTGATTTTGTCTTCTGTGAAAGAAAACTAAAGGTCACGTGTGACAGTCAGTCCCAAAGTCGGCTGGGACATAAATACTTTGGCCAAGTGACTCAGTCAAGAGGGAAATGCTAATTTGTTCTCACTGACGTGGGCCAATACCTCCCAAAAAAAACACCACTCAGGATCAATGGAGTCTTCACATGACATAGAAGTTCATTCTGAAAGTTCCCATCCTGGCTCAGCAGAAACAAATCCGACTAGGAACCACGAGTTGGCAGGTTTGATCCCTGGCCTCGCTCAGTGGATTAAGGATCCAGGGAGTTCCCGTCATGGCGCAGTGGTTAACCACCTAGGAACCATGAGGTTGCGGGTTCGGTCCCTGCCCTTGCTCAGTGGGTTAACGATCCGGCGTTGCCGTGAGCTGTGGTGTAGGTCGCAGATGCGGCTCGGATCCCACGTTGCTGTGGCTCTGGTGTAGACTGGCAGCTACAGCTCCGACTCGACCCCTAGCCTGGGAACCTCCACATGCCGCGGGAGCGGCCCAAGAAATAGCAAAAAAAAAAAAAAAAAAAAAAAACCAAAAAAAGGATCCAGTTGCAGTGAGCTGGGATGTAGGTCACAGATGCAGCTCAGATCTGGTATTGCTGTGGCTGTGGCGTAGGCCAACAGCAACATCTCCAATTAGACCCCTAACCTGGGAACCTCCAACATGCCGCAGGTGTGGCCCTAAAAAGACAAAAAGATGAAAAAAAAAAAAGGAAGTTCATTCTGTCCTTCAGTTTCCCCTTCCCCTGCAAGTGATGTCAGTCTCCCTGTCCACTGCCCTGGCAAGACCAGTCAGAACTCACCTGGCTCCATCTTTCCACAGGTGTTAGTGGGTAGCATGACACTGAGTTGCGGAAACAGGGTTCTTGATGCATGATGAATTGAGAACCTCACCTGCAGAGGAGCTGGGATCAGAAAGCACTTGGCACCAGCCCGACAGTCTGGGAGAGAGGGGTCAGGATGGCTTGGTTTTGACAAGCTGGCTTTGGTGCCTGGGCATTCAGTGCTGGGGTCTCAGTCTGCCAAGCAGAGCCCAGCCAGTTCAGCCTGACCCTAGACGTCACCCCAGAGGACTGTGAAAGCGCATGTGCAGTTCACTCCCCACTGTGGACCAGGCCTGGGAGACAGAAGTCTGGGTGGCTAGGGGTTTTGTTGGCCTACTCTAGAGCTATTTCCTTTGGCCTGCAAGTTACTGTGGTTCCTGAGGCAACAGTGCTGGTTCTGGGGCCCCTCCCCTCAGCTTTTCCACTATGTGTCCAGAGAGGACCAAGGGGGAGGGGTCCCCCAAGGCTCCCCCCTGCCAATCAGGTTTCATGGCTCTGATATCAGCAATAGTGGAGGGATTGGTCAAGTGAGATGTGAGCGAGAGATTGGGGGACTAGAAGAGGGGAGACCAGGGCATCTCCCCAACTCTCCCTCTCTGGTCATCAAAATTTTAAAAAGCCAGAATCCAACAGTGCCAGGGATAGTATGAGGTGAAGGAGGCCACGTTGTGCAAATACAGGGTCAGACCCTGGCTTTATTTAAAATTTTGGTATTTTTTGTTCATCAAGAAATGTTTGCATTAACTTCACTATTTTAAAAATATCACATGAATATATTTATCTTGAGTTGTTTGATGCCCCCATAGAATCTGCACACAAAGCAAGTGCCTCTTTGCCTCAGCCTAGTCATCCCTTACAGGTGACCCACTCACACATACAGAAAAATAATCTATCCCAAGGGTCTAACTCTACCTGATGTTCTATAAACTCCTTTTGTTCATGCAACAACATGTGACTGAGCATTTCTATGTTAATGAACATAATTCTACATTATCCTTTGCTTATAATCATATTGTAGAATATCTTCTTTTTTTTTTTTTTTTTGAAGGCCGCACTAGCAGCATACAGAAGTTCCCAGGCTAGGGGTCGAATCAGAGCTGCAGCTGCAGGCCTACACCACAGCAACACAGGATTTGAGCCATGTCTGCGACCTACACCACAGCTCATAGCAACGCCAGATCCTCAACCCACTGAGCGAGGCCAGGGATTGAACCTGTGTCCTCATGGATACTAGTCAGATTCGTTTCCAATGAGCCATGATGGGAACTCCCATATTGTAGAATATCTTATCAACCCCTTCTTGATGGGTCTAGCTGTCTCCACCAGTCCTCTACCCATGTCCCTAACATTGCCATGTGCTCCAGACAAATGCCACTCTTGGCTCTTGCATTTCTGGGTTGAAAGTCTTGTTCCAGAACTGTGGAATGCTACTTTGCCTAGGAATGCAGCAGGAACAGGTGCTGGAGAATGAACACCTGCCAGGAACACTTCTTGACCAATGACTGGGGAGGGTGGGACCACTCTAAAGAATGCTCTCTATGCCAGGTCTCAGAGCTTTCTCTGTAGAAATAAGCCTCAGGCACTAACAGTAGTACTAGTCTTCTATTGGCTGCCTACTCTTCATACCACTTCTCCATTCTCTCCTGGGGTTGTGTACAACCCCAACATTGACAGATAAATGGATTAAGAAAATGTGGTACATATACGCAATTAAATACTACTTAGGCATTAAAAAAAAAAAAACTCCATCTGCAGCAACATGGATGCAACTAGAGATTTTCATACCAAGTGAAGTCAGTAAGAAAGACAAATACCATATGATATCACTTATATGTGGAACCTAAAACATGGCCCAAAGAACCTATCTGGAAAACACAAACAGACCTACCAACATAGAACACACTTGCGGTTGCCAGGGGGGATGGGGAGGAGTGGGATGGATGGGGACTTTGGGGTTAGTAGATGCAAACTATTACATGTAGAATGGATAAGCAATGAGATCATACTGTATAGCACCGAGAACTATAGCTGTGGTTCTTGGGATATATCATGATGGAAGATAAGAAAAGAAATGTGTGTGTGTGTGTTCATATATATATATGCATGCCTGGGTCACTTTATTGTACAGCAGAAATTGGCACAACATTGTAAATCAACTATAATTTTTAAAATCATTTAAAAAAATAAAGTAGCATCTTGCATTCCCCCCCCCCCCACGCCAAAAAAAAGTGTCTCTAATTCTAGAATCAAGACAGTGAACAGTGAATCATAATCCTTCCAGTTTGGGATCAGCAGAGGCAAACTATTATATATAGGATGGATAAATAACAAGGTCCCACTGTAGAGCACAGGAAATTACATTTAATATCCTGTGATAAATCATAATGGAAAAGAATATTAAAAAGAATGTGTGTATGTGTACTCACATGTGTGTGTATAACTGACTCACTTGCTATACAGCAAATAACTAACACAACATCGTAAATCGACTATACTGCAATAAAAATTTTTTAAACTTTTTAAAAAGAGGGAGCATGGTCCAATACAAAGCTCAGCCAGGTGAATCAGAGGCTGCTCTGGAAACATAAAATGGTGGTCCAGTCTTTGGAGATTAAAAACATGCTCTGGTCTGAAATGGCAGCAGGAGAAGCATCAGAACCTTCTCAAATGCAGGCTTCAGTACTTCCTTTGCAGAGACTTCTATATCTATGTACAATGGCAGAAGAAGAAGCTTTTCCATCCAAGTGAGTCCAGAGGTTGGTCCTCCACCAGCTTCATCTTCTCACTCTCTCTATCCTGGCTGCAAATGGCCAAGTATGACTTCCTGGGATCTCTAAACCCCACAAATCAGCTCTGGACCCCGTGCTCAGGACAATGCTCAGACAATGGAAACAGAATTTTGACAAAAACTGAACACTTCCCTCTGTCAACTGTTATCAGTTGACACTGGAAGCATTTTTCTAAGATAGTGAAGGGAATCTAGTTCTTCCAAGAGCTGATGAGGAAAGACTATAACTTTGGCCAAAATGTCCTCGTAGAAGTCCTGGCTTATGAACATAAAACCCCCTCTACCCTGTTGCTACCCAACCACCAACCCAGAGGATGAACATTTGACATTGGCCTTAAGTGGCTCCTCTCTGAAAGTCATCCATCTTATCACTCCTAAGCCATCCACTCTCTCTTCCCTTGTCTCTTTCCCACACCAGACCTTCCTGTTCTACTTGGGGAGCAGGCTCTCCCTCGCCAGGGCCAGCTACTATGATGGGAGCTTATATCCCAAGAGCCAGCAGGTGCTTTGAGAGAAGCCAAGATGGTGGTCAACCTTCCACCATCCTGTTGAAAGGTTTGTATGCTTGGCTTCTTTTCATTTGTCAGGATGTTTACCTTCCTTTCTGTCCACCCTTTAACCTTTACCAGCAAGGAATACACCTTGCAAATTAACCCAGTCTCTCACTAAACTGCCACCATAGACTGTGCACAAGATGGCGCTTTCACCTGGAATCCCCATGGCTGATGAGGAAGGACGGGATTTATGTCACATGAGAGCTTGTTCCCTGGCTCCTCTCTCATCAATAAGGCAGCTTTTCAGCTTCCAATCAATCTTCCACCCATCTATACCATATCACCTCATAGTTCAACATAGAAATGACCTCCCAATGCAACAGACCAACCTGAGTAGGATAGAAGTTAGAAGGACTTCCTATGTAGCATCTTGATGGCCTCCTGCATCTAGGAATGTGGGAGGCCAAGTCCAACTGTGCAAATGCTCTTCAGGTCTCTGCTTAGGTCATGGGTACTCACATTCCATTGACTAAAACAAGCCACAGGGCCAAGTCTCAAGTCAGTGGGAAGTACCCTCACACCTAAAGGGGCAGGGATGTGAGTGAGTATTACTATAACATAATCTATCACACTCCCCCTCCAGCCTCATTTGAGCTCTCTACTGCTGATTGCTACCCAGCCACACTGAATATATATCATGCTATCTCCAGCCTCAGGGCCTTTGCACAGGATGATCTTCTGTCTGAAGGCACTCTTTCTTCCCAATCTATTACTCCTTCTGATTCTCTGGGTCTAAGTTTCTCCCTTACTCCTTAGAGAAATGTGCTCTAATCCCCAGACCAAGTCAGTTTCCCTGGTCAAGCCTGCACTCTCTACCAGCCATTTCCCCAGTTTATTATTTAGTATGTTTATTATTGTGCATAGGAAGCCATTTCATTACCAATACTCTGAAAGACTTCCCCATCTCCATGCTTTTACTCTTATTCCTCCCCCTCTACCTGTGATCCTTACCTTTGTGGTTCTTTCTTGTAATTCATAGCTAAGCCTAAGCATCATTTTCCCTGACCACCCAATTTAAAGTAGCCCATTACATGCAACATAACACTTAAAACTGACATGGTTTAATGAAAGATAACATGAGAAAAAGAATGTGTGTGTTTGTATGCGTGTGTATAAAACTAAGTCAGTTTACTGTGTAGAATAAATTGACAGAATGTTGTAAATCAACTCTAATAAATTATTTTAAAAAAACTCACAAAAAAATTGACATTTTCTTAGTCATTCTATTGTTACACTCACGTGTGTGCCCTAGGGCACATGGTGTAGAACACACTTAAGGGTTACCCCAGCAGAGGGGCCAGGGAGCCCCTTGGCTGAGAGCTACTGGGGACTTGCAGGGTGATGACACCCTGAAACTTCTGGGCTGTCCTGTACCAGAGGCTGAACTGACTTGGGCAGCTAGAGAAAACCCTCAGTCAATGATGGCCATAGGAAGCCATTTGGTCGCCTGAGGTGGATGTAAGCAGGACACCATGAGGATCTGGGCAGACTCACTGAAGGAATGAACTGGAATCCAGGTAGAGATGCTGACAGATGCCAGCAGGATGAGGAGTGGGAGGGTCAGGGCAAGGGGCCAAAGACAAGAGAAATGCTGATATACGCTTTTATGACTTGGTTGGCAACAGCTTGGGGGTTTTGAGAGGGAGGGTCCTTCCTAATAGCCATCACTCAGCCTGGAGTCAGCCTAGAGTTCAGGTTCAAGGCCACTAAATAGTTATTTCAATGTGCTCCTCGTTTCTGGTCAGTAATTGCCCAAGTAGAGACAGATAGTGTCGCTGCCTTTAAAAAAGTCTTTGAAAATTTAAGAAAGAGACTCAGATTTAATAGGAGAATGGGAGGAAGGGAAGGGATTTCAGAGTCTGGAGGGAGGCCAAGAGTCTTGCAACATCTTCCCAAGCCCCCAGGGATGTGCAGACAGGACCCTTCTGCCTCCTGTTGAATTCCAGGTTGGGGATAATTCAGTCTTTTACTCTTCCCCAGGGCCTTGTTCAGGGCTATTCTACCACTTCTTAGCATTGACAGCCAACAGAAAAAAAAAAAAAAAAAACCCTCAAAGCAGCCAGCCTTTCTGATTTGTGAGAAGTTCAGATCAAAGACAGGCGGCTGAGCTATACTTGTAATCCAGGCTGACCTGCCCTGGTCCTGCCCTGTGGGATGAATGATAAGTGGAAGCTGGGCCAAGGCCTCACACCTCCCATCACCTCTATTTCTGTGCTCCTAATGCCAGGCTCCACACCTCCCTTCCAACGTCTTCAATCAATGTTTGTGCTCCATCCAGACTGACTTTCCTAACATCACCTTACCCCAGGCCCTGCCCTGTCAGTGGAGGATGCTGGAGGCCCTCTTCTCCTTGAGGTCAAGAAGCAGAACAGTTAAGGACCCAGACTCCAGGGCCAGGTGGCCTGGGTTCAAGTCCTGGCCATGCCACCATCTAGGTACCTACCCCCAGCCAGTCCCAGCTCCCCTGCACCCCACTCGGTGAGCACCTCTCCCTCTACTGAGGCAGACCTGGTATCCACCTCCTTCATTCAGAGCTCAGGGAAGACACAGCAAGCTGTTTCACTCGTGGAGACAAAGATGTCCTCTCCAGTGAGGTCCCTTCCTGATGAATTTTCAAAGGCAATTTTGACTATGAGCTGTTTTTGTTTTAGGCACAACCTTAGAAACTTCCACCACTCTGGGTATAAAGTGAAACAGGGTGTCATCTCTCAAAGGGTGGTCCCAGAAACACGTGCTGAGAATTATTGGGATGGGGTGGGGGAGCTGATAAAATGCCTTCTTGAGGCCCCACCCAAAGCAAAATTTTCCTTTGCTTCTCCCCAAAACCCTGCAGGGTAGCTGTATGCAGGGACCCCCCTTCCCAAAAGGCTCAGACAGGTTAAGGCACAAGCACCAGATGATGTAGTTAAATAGTAACAGAGCACATCTCCAAACACAGCAACCTGCACCTGGTCACAGGCTGGTCCCGTGGATTGCAGGGGCTGACAACACAGGGAGCCTGTTGTGTGGTGGTCTGACTCAAACTTGGGGGTCTTTGGGGAGAGTGACTTTTGTCTCCCCTCTGGTGGGGCACAGGAGAGACAGCCACAAAGTGTTCTCATAAAGCTGACCTTTAAAGCCTGCCTCTCTCATGGCAAAAAAAACTCCCATTTCTGAAACCTCATCCCTAAGCTCTCCATTTCCCTCCATTTCTCAATTCTTTGGTAATGTGTCTGCGGGGGAACCTTGCTCAAACACTTCGTGCATTCATTCAATACATGCTTACCACGCATCTTCTTCACACCAGGTGCTGGCACCAAGTATTATGAATAAGACAAAGGCTCTGCCTTCATGAAGCTTCTATTCAAAAAATCAAAAAGGGATCAGTGTCAGGGAGAGAGAAGTGCTAGTAAATGACCTTAGGCAGGTTAAGAATAGAGTGTGAGGTTGAACAGGTGTCAAATTTAACTCTAGAAGAGAAAGAACCATATAAAACATCACCCCAATGCCACTACCCCACCTAAAATATTAAACCTGAATTTATTTATTTTTTATTTTTTTGCTTTCTATGGCACCCTTGGAATATGGAAGTTCTCATTCTAGGGGTCAAATCAGAGCTGCACCTGCTGGCCTACACCGCAGCTACAGCAACAAAGGATCTGAGCAATGCCTGCGACCTACACCAAAGCTTGTGTTAGTGCCAGATCCTTAACCCAATGAGTGAGCCCAGGGATCGAACCCACATCCTCATAGACACTATGTCAGGTTCTTAACCTGCTGAACCACAATGGGAACTCCCAAACAAGAATTTCTTAATACATTCTAATAGTCCACCAGTATTCATATCCTTCCATTGTCTTACAGACTTTCCTGGCTTGCAGGGTAGAAATCTCATTTAGATTCTGATTCAAACAAATCTTTTAACCTATAGGTTCCCCATTGATTTCCTATCTTTGTTTTTGTTTCTTGCAGATCCTTGTTGAAGTGACCAGGTATTTGTCCTATGGAATTTCCTATAGTTTGGATTTTGCTGATTACAGCCCTGTGTTGTCATCTAACCTGTGGGGAGATGCCTTTTTAGGTAGGGTGGTCCTTCTAAGCATGTGACACTTGAGTAGAGACCTGAGTGAAGGAAGCCAGAGAGCAAGTTCTTCAGAAATCTGAGCACAAGAGGCTCCAGCTCAACTGCTTAACTGCTCATAGTCTCAGCCTCTGAAACCCCAGGCTTTTTTTTTTTTTTATAGAAATACTGCTGTGACCAGTAACCCAGCTGCCTTCATCAATTTGTAATAAAATATTTGTGGTTAAAAGCGCTTGGCCTTTAAAATGGAAAACAACCCAAATATCTATCAACAGAATGAATGGCCAAAGAGCAGCATATTCATACAATGGAATATAGCTCAGCACTGAAAAATGAACAAACTGCTGATGCAAGCAGGATACACATGGGTTAGTCTCAAAAATTTATAATTTATTGAGTGAATGAAACTAGGCACAAAAACAGCACACATGATGTGATGCCACTTATGAAGTTCAAGAATAGGCAAAACTAATCTATGGTGATAGAAATCAGAATGGTACTTTCTTTGGGGGTGATAACTGAGAAGGGATATGAGGGAAATTTCTGGAATGATAGGACTGTTCCATATCTTGATATGCATGGTGTTTTCATGGATATACATACAGGTGATAACTTATCACATTCACACAAGAAGTAACTTCCTAGATGTAAATTATACTTTATAAAAATTAAAAAGCAAGGAAACTATAGATTCTGACAGATTCAGGCATGAGTTAACTGTTTATTAGCCTTTATCAATTCTCCTGTTTCCAACCTCAGTTTGTTCAGCACAAAATTGGATTAATACAACTCATTTCATTGGTATTGCCTGCAAAGAGCACAGAGCCTGGCATAGAGGAAGCCCTCAAAAAATTAGCTATTATTCCATAATATCATTCTAATACCCCTCCCCGAATCCCTGGCAAGCTCAGGGTGGTGACACCTCAAACCAGCAAACTCCGCCTTCGCCTGTCAGGCTCACCAAAAGACAGATTTGCAACATGTTCATTAATGTTATGCACATGGCCTCCCAATGCTATTCTTTTATCATGTTGCTTTTATTTGCTGTAATTGCGAATGAAAGCATCGTGCATCACATTTTGTGAGAAGCTTGAAGAAGCCAGTGGGTGCTTCCTATGTGTTGGGCTTCATGGCTGTCAGCCCCTGCCAGATCTCCCTGAGCCTGCAGACAAGAGAGTTTGCTGAAAAATATCCTTCTCATCTGGAATCTTTTCTCCAAGGACAGTCTTGGCAACACTATTGCTAAACATTTGCAACTGTTCATAAATTTATCAAGAATTTGCAGCCTGTTGGGAGGTGTCATTGCAAAATTGACTTCTTCCTATCCGTCTCCTTCCTTTGCTTTTATTTCTTGAAGTTTCTGTTGAAGCAAAAGATCATTTGTTGTGCCTGGATCCACAGTATGGATTTTACTGCCCCCATCTCTGCTTGGCTGAGTTCCCACTTTCCTTTAAGGTAATAGCTCCCTTGGTGACATCTTGGTCCAATTCCGGAACTTTTCCGTTACTTTTAATTACTAGAAAGACTCATTCCAAGGTATAAAACATAGTATTTTTCTTTAAAATGTTTAAAGATGTTGTAAATATATCAAAGTAAAACAGACATATAGAAAAGTACACAAATCACAAATATACAGCTCAATAAATTTGCATAAAATGAACACATCTGTGTAAACTCCATTCAGATCAAAAAATGAAACAAGACCAAAATCTTAGAAATTCCTTTGTGTCCCTTTTCTATAATCACTACCTCATACAAAGTAGCCACTAACTTGACTTCTGACACCATAGATTTGTTTTTTGGTTTTCTTTTTTAATCTTTTGTCTTTTTAGGGCCGCACACACAGCACGTGGAGGTTCCCGAACTAGGGGTTAAATTAGAGCTACAGCTGCCGGCCTACATCACAGCCATAGCAACACCAGATCCAAGACACATCTGTGATTTACACCACAGCTCATGGCAATGCTCTATCCTTAACCCACTGACCAAGGCCAACAATCGAACCCCCTGTCCTCATGGATATTAGTCGGGTTTGTTAATGACTGAGCCACAATGGGAACTCCCTCCACAGGTTTGTTTTGCTGCTTTTGGAATTTCGTTTGGATGGAATCACACAATGTGTATACTCATACACCTGGCTTTACCCACTCAGTATTTTGTTTATGAAATTTACCCATTTTGCTACACATTGTTCACTGCCATATAATATTTCACTCCCTTTTATTTTTCTACTCTACTCCCTATTGATTTTTTAAAATTCCACTCTCAAACACAATTCAGAAAATCAATGCAGGTCAGCACTGTGGCCTTCAGCTGCTTAAAGCTGGCAATTTGGCGCGGGGGGATGTCCTCCTTTAAGACCACCACAATCCCACTTAAAATAGCATTAAAAAATACTTAGGAATAAATTTAACCAAGGAGGTGAAAGATCTCTACTCTGAAAGCTAAAAGACATTGATGAAAGAAATTAAAGACCCAAATAAATGGAATGCTACATCCTTGTTTATGACTAAAAGAATTAATATTGTTAAAACATCCATACTCCCTAATGCCATCTGTAGATTCAATGCAATCCCTACAATTCAAATGATTTTCTTAACAGAAATAGATAAGCAATCCTTAAATATATATGGAACCATAACAGACTCAGAATGCCAAAAGCAATCCTGAGAAAGAAGAACAAAGCTCGAGGCATCATAGTTTCTGGTTTCAAACTGTATTACAAAGCTATTATAATCAAAATAGTATGGTACTGGCATAAAAACAGACACATAGATCAATGGAACAGCATTAAGAGCCCAAATATAAACTCATGTATTTATGTTCAACAAATACTTGAAAAGGGAGCCAAGAACACTCAATGGAGGAAAGATGGAATCTTCAATAAATGGTGCTGGGGAAACCTGATGTTCACAGGGAAAAGAATGAAACTAGATTCCTAAATCACTCACAAAAATTAACTTGAAATGGATAAAAGATTTAAATGTAAGAATGGAAACCATAAAATTCCTAGAATAAAACACAGGAAAAAAGTTACAAATATGGGTCTTGTCAATTATTTTTCTAGATATGACACCTAATGCATAGCAACAAAATAACGAACACATCAAACATGTGGGAGACACATCAAACTAAAAAGCCTCTGCCAGCGACAGAAACCATCAACAAAATAAAAAGGCAACCTACGGAATGGGAGAAAATATTTGCAAATCACAGATCTGATAAAGAGTTATTACATACAGTATATACAGAATTCACATAACCCAATAGCAAAAATACAAGTACTCAATTTAAAAAACATGGGCAAAGGACCTGAATAAACATTTTTATAAAGCAGATATTCAAATGGTCATCAGGTACATGCAATGTGCTCACCACTAATCAATCATCAGGGAAACTCATATCAAAACCACCATGAAATGTCACCTCACACATGTTAGAAGGGCTATTATCAAAAGGTAGGCAAAAACAAGAATTGGCAAGGATGTAAAGAAAAACGCTTGTGCGCTGTTGGTGGCAATGTAAATTGATGCAGCCACTATGGAAAACAAAATGGATGCTCTTCCAAAAATAAAAAAAATGGAATTACCATATGATCCACCAATTCCATTTTTTGGGTATGTATCTGAAGGAAATGAAATCACTCTCCTGAAAAGATATCTGCACCCCATGTTCACTGTAGTATTATTTACGATAGCCAGGAAGTGGAAAGAACCTGTTTCCATCAACAGATGAATGAATAAAGAAAATGTGCCATTTACATATAATGGAATATTACTTAACCAAAAAAAGGGAGGAGGAAGTCCTGCCATTTGCAACAAAATAGATGGATCTTGAGGGCATTATGCTGAGAAATAACTCAGACAAATACTGTATGATCCCCTTTATGTGTGGAATCTAATTAAAAAAACTAAATACATATATGTATTATATATATGAATCACTCTGCTGAATAACTGACACTAATACAATATTATAAATCCACTATATTTCAATCACAAAAAAAAAAAACCCCACAAGAGATCAGGTTTATGGCTGCCAGAGTCAGGGGACTGGAAATAGAGGTGGGGGAATTGGATCAAAGTGGTCAAACTTCCAGTCATAAGATAAATAAATCCTAGGGATGTAACACACAACACAATATCTACAGCTAACAATGCTGTTTCATATATTTGAAAGTTGCTAAGAGAGTTGATCTTAGTTCTCATCACAAGGAAAAAAAATTTGTCACCACGTGAAAGGATGGATATTAACAACTTGTTGTGTGATCATTTTCACAATATATACCTATACCAAATCCTTAGTCTCACACATTCAACTTATACAATGTTTGATATCAATTATATCTCAAAAACACTGGAAAGGAAAACACAAGATGACTTCATCCAAACGCTCTTAGGTGTGGGCTCCCTCAGTGTTGGAGCCTAAGAGAGCAAAGGAGGAAGCAGCAATCTCCTTACCTGAATGTCTGCTGTCAGTGCTGGTGAAGTTTCCTGGCATTCCCGGTTCCCTGGGGCTCTGTGTGACACTGTGCATCCCTGTTGCCATGGCAACCACCACACAGGTGGTTGTATTGAGCTTTCCCCAGTCTCTCTCCAATGAGGAAGATTTCTCTCAGAGGAGTGGCCATGTCTCCCTTTGGCATCAACAGCAATTTCAGCCGACAGCTACTTTTCCATGTTGGACATTCCACTGTGTGACCCATGGCCTCCAAGGCAAACCCTACAACTCCTTCTTATACTCCAACCTCCATGCTTTTTCATGCACAACTGTAGGAAGTGCTGGTGTCTGCAACTGCCAACTGCAGTGGAGAACAAGTTTGTCCTGAAGTTGTCTCATTTTATTCCAACTGAACCACGCCATGGCCCCTTCAAGCTCTGCTGTCATGGGGTATCTCTAGATCAGAAACAAGCACAAGGCTCCTTGTTCAAGTTCACAGCCCAGCTTCTGAGCTCTTGCAACAACCCTCAGCTCTTCTCCACTGGCTGGCTCCACCAGGAAGGCCTGTTGGCTTTGGCTGCTCGGCAAGCAAGCATCGAGGGACCATCAGGCTACGCTCTGCTCCTTAAAGGCTCTGCTAATGATAACAAATTGAGTAGAAGCTGCAGTGCCCCGTGGATCCCTTCAGCTGTTATTATTTTAGTACATGCAAACATGATTCCCAATTGCCAGCACCTGAATCTCTTTGCCTGAAGGCTTTCTCTGACTACTGGGAGCCTATCCTGCCCAAGCATGGAGCAGACTGAAATTGCCAGGGAATTAACATGCTCCAGGATCAGTCCCTAATCAATGGCTCTCCAGACGTAATGAATAAACACCCAGGTGCTTACATGGTGCTATCTCTGAAGGCATGTTCTCTACTGATGCTCTGAGATGTCCAGTGGCGTTAAGCTCACAGTGAAACTGCACCCCACAGCACACACTTTGAGGGGCTGCCTTCCTTTCCCTGGCCCACTTCTCCATCCTCCTTCCAGCATTTCCTTGAGTTCCCCAAAAGAAACTACTTGCAATAAGGTTCTTGTCTTAGGGCTTGCTTTGAGGGGAAGTCAGACCAAGATGACCCATGATTCTCTCGCAATCACTCTCACTCAAGGTCAGAGAGGGAACGGTCCTCTCCTATCCCTTGTGATGTTAGAATAGCTTTTAAAGGAGGGGGAAGAGGAGGAGAAGAAAAAGAAGTGGGTTTCCCCCACTAACCAGTCTCCTGGTATTTCAAGGCTGGTCTTCACCTGCATTCTTCCAGGCTTCGCCCAGTCACTAAAAATTTACATTCTCCTTTTTCTTCATCTTCCACCTGAGACTCCTCAGTGGTGCTTAGAATATACTTGCCTGCTCCCTTTTCACTCCTAGATGGCTGCCTCCTAAAAATACAACAGCTCTTGGCACACCTAGCCAAGCAAGGGGGCTACAAATCACTCCACTAATGGTCTCCACTGGGATTTCAGAGACAAACTCCAATTGTAAGATTTCTAGGTCAGACGCTTCTGCCAAACTCCCAAATATTCTTTCTGTTGTCAAGCTGGAGAGACCAAAGCACCAGAATACTCAGGTTTCAAGTTCCTATCTGCCTCTACCAGGTACTCTGGGAGACTGTGAGGCTCACTGATTGGGCAAAATGTCAGGATGATTTGATTTGCAGCATTAGGCAGACACTTCCTCTGCATTCTTGACAGAGGGTCTCTGGTTGGACCTCTGGGGTTCAAGGACCCCCTGAATACTGCTGGAAAAGTTGGGTATACATTTGTTTCCCTGCATTATTCTGAGTAGTTTCGGAACTTCTTAGAACTTCTCAAAGTAGTCTGTGAGCTTGTATCTTCATGACTCCCTATTAGGAGTCAGTAGGGAGGAAAGCTGATTCTTTGAGAAATGAGTAACGTTTTTCCAGCTTCCAGTGATCCCACTTCACCTTCACCCAGGAGATACATGTAAGCCAGTTATGGCCAACTGACCTTGAGGCCATGATGCACACCAAACAACACGAACTTAACTCCAGGAAACCTGGAGGAGTGATGTAAGGCTCTTCTAAAAGGATGTGAAAGGGTAGCAAAGATTGGAGCACATGTGCGTCTCCCATGCTAAATTTCCTCTGTAGGCATTTCTTTTCCCAAAGTCTCACTCACACAGGCAGCTGCTCTCACCAACTGCCCTTTTCCTGCCTCCTCCTGAAGACCCTCTCTTGCCCCCTTTTCCCAAGTAACTTTGAGCCTTTTTTTTTTTTTGGTCTTTTTCAGGGCTGCACCTGTGGCATATGGAGGTCAAATCAGAGCCGTAGCCACCACCATAGCCATGCCAGATCTGAGCCTCCTCTGTGACCTACGCTCAACTCACAGCAACCCACCATGTGAAGCCAGGGATCAAACCCACATCTTCATGGATATTCATTGGGTTCTTAACCCACTGAGTCACAACAGGAACTCCTGAGCCTTTCCCAATGTAAATCTACTTGGCCTCTCACGATTTCTCACCCTCAGCCTCTCAACTCGTTAATAGGGCTGCTCAAGGAAAGGGCTGAGAAAGGAGACAACACAGGCATAGAAGTTTCTAGAAGGTAGTGGAGGCAAGACATCTCCAAAAGTTATACCCAAGTAGTTTTGTTCCTGTTGTATACTCACTGGGTAGCTAGAAATGAAATTGAGGAAATAGTTCCCCTTTAAATTTCAACCCCACTGTGAAAAGAAGTGAGGCAGACCTATTTGAACAGACAAAGATATCTAAGATATAACAGTCAAGGAGGAAGAAGCCAGTCTAGGGCCCGTCTGCAGGACCCTGTAAGTGTCTCTTTAGGAGTGAGGTGCCTGGGCACAAAATTTAAGAGGCATTTACCCCCGGATTTGTAGCAGTGGTGATCCTGCAATAGTGTGTACCTGGGAGTGGGCGCCTCCTTAAATTCTGTGGCCAGGCTGCCTCCCTCAACCCGCCCTCATCCTGGTCCTGATATTCAATGAAAACAAATAAAGCAGAATCATCTGACACACTTGTAGCATATTCTCATGTGTAAACACTCTACATGTGTGTTAAATGTTTAGCAAGATCTGGTAGAGGGATGGAGCCAAAGCAATCACGTGGTTCATCGTGGGAAGTGGAATTGGAGGGAGGTAGAAAGACCTGCCCCCGTAACTTGACCCATTTCTGCACTGTTTGAAGTTTCAAAATAACAATCTTTTATGGCTTTAGTAATTTTAGACACACCAGAAAAAGAAATAGAATAATAAACCATATTACATGTCAAAGGGCCCACAAAAAAATATTAAAAGAAAACATTGTCGGGGGTTTCTTCTTGTGGTCAGATGCAAATGGTGAAAATTGAGACACGTGTGGAGGATTCTTTCCCCCTGATTTCAAAGCACCCTCATTGGGGCTGTTTCTCTCCGAGAAGGCAGCAGGCCACCCACCTCTGATTCATCCAGCCTGAGGTTTGCTTTTGCAGTAGATCTAAGTCACGATTCCCTGGTGACGACGTGCAGCAAGGGGCGGGATGGTGATTTTCCCTTATTGTTCCCTGAAACGGGGTCGTGAAGATGATAGGCAGTCCTGCTTTGCTTGGAAGGTCAGAGAGAGGATGGAACAAAGGACCAATGTGACTACACTTCAAATGTCTGGCCAGTTGATACACCTGGCAAGGCTTTTAGCCATTAGTGAAGAAGCCCACAAATTATACTTGTTTTTTTCCAGACTCTAAATGGTCTCATCAGTCAAATGTATCCACCTGTCTTAACCAGCTTTTTCAGGGCAGTATTTATTTATTTATTTTTTTGCTTTTTAAGGCCACACCCACGGCATATGGAAGTTTCCAGGCTACGGGTCAAATTGGAGCTACATCTGTCGGCCTACATCACAGCCACATCAATGCAGGATCCAAGCCACTGTAGGTCTGCAACCTACACCACAGCTCACCACAACACCAGACCTTAACCCACTGAGAGAGGCCAGGGATCAAACATGCATTTTCATGGATGCTAGTGAGAGTCATCTCGGCTGTGCCACAATGGGAATGCCTGTTATTTATTTTTAAAATTACAGTTGATTTACAATGTTGTGCCCATTTCTGCTGTACTGCAAAGTGACTCAGTCATACATACATACACATTCTTTTTTTCATATTACTTTCTTTCATGATCTATCCCAGGAGATTGGATGTAGTACTCAGGGCAACATTTTTAAGAAGGTACCCGAAGCTAAGCAGAGAAGAGAAGTGGAACATCCCTTTTTTCCTGCCTGGCATCCTCAGCATTTCCCATCCTGCCTAGGAGTTTTCCTTCTTCTGCACCATTTCCATCATTCTTGGGCCCAGATAGGCAGAAGACAGACCAGCTTGATTGCGCAAGATCTGGCTATCCGACATGGGAGAATAGTGAGCCTGCTGGTCACTCTCTGGACCCCCCCGGGGCAGTGATTCTCAGCTAGGGGTGACTTGTGCCCCAGGGGATATCTGGGGACATTTTTTGGATGTCATGTCTTGGGGGAATTATTGGCATCTGGTAAACATAGGCCAGAGATGATGTTAAACATCCCACAACAGGAGTTCCTGTTGTGGCTCAGCGGAAACAAATGTGACCAGCATCCATGAGGACACAGGTTTGATCCCTTGCCTCATTCAGTGGGTTAAGGATCCAGCATTGCCATGCGCTGTGATGTAGATCGCAGATGTGGCTCAGATCCCGCATTGCTTTGGCTGTGGTATAGGTGGGCAGCTGTAGTTCCAATTTGACCCCTAGCCTGGGGATCTCCATATATTGAGGGTGCAGCCCTAAAAAGACAAACAAAACAAAACAAAACAAAAATCCCACAACACACAGCACTGTCTCCAACAACACAGAATGATCTGGCCCCAAGTATCCATAGTGCTGATGTTGGGAAAGCCTCCCTAGAGCCATGCTACTCAAAAGATGGTCCATGGACCAGCAACATCGACATCCCTTGGGACCTTGGTAGACACACAAAATCTCAGGACCCACACAGACTTCAGGTTGAGCTACAGCCGATGTGTCTCAGTAAGGATGGGCTAGTGTAAGGATAGTGACAGTGTAAGGGTCAGAGAGTAAATATTGTATGTTTTAAGGGCCAAACTCTGAGGCAACTACTCAACTGCCTCTACTCAGCTGGGCATTTGTAGCATGGAAGCAGTCTCCCCTGGAAATGCAGCCCACCTCTGTCACCTTATTGGCCAATGCAGGCCATGTGGCTGTGACCAACGTCAAGAGGGAGAGGATCTGTGTCCAGAAGGATGGCAATTCCTAATGACTACCCAGATATGCCCTCCTCAGAAATCCCAGCCCTGTGCCCAGGTGTGATTCCACCAAGGGTTTGAATAGACTTGGCTTGGACCATCTAGTGATGAACTCATCTCCTTCTGTGCCTTCCTAGGGACTCATAGGACAAACGTTCATGGGCCGGAAGGCCTGCTCTATGCCAGGCACTGAACACTTAACACATATCATACATTTCCACCCTCATAAGAGTTTTGGAAGTGGGTGTCATCTGCCTTTTCTAAATAAAGAAGAAACAGAGAGGTGATGTGGCTTATCCAAGGCCACCCACTGGTAGATGGAGTTAGGACTCAAACTCAGATCTGATCTCAAAACCTATGTGTTTTATTTTTTATGGTGGCACTCACAGCTTCTGGAAGTTCCTGGTCCAGGGACTGAATCCAAGCCCCAGCTGTGACCTACGCTACAGCTGAGGCAATGCCAGATCCTTAACCCATTGGACTGGGCCACAGATCAAAGCAATGCCTCTCCAGCCACCCAAGCCACTGCAGTCAGATTCTTAACTCACTGTACCACAGTGGGAACTCCTCAAAGCTTATACACTTTAACATCCTCATGACCAGATATTTTTTGAACACTTACTAGGTGCCAGACACTCTACTTTTTTTGTGGTTTTAATCCTCACAACAACCCTATGAAATCAGTATCATTAGCCCCATTTCTTGATAAAGAGGAAAGCTCAAAAATTTAATATATCCAAGATCATACATTCACTGATAGAACAAAAATTCTAACCCAGATTTATTGACTTTGTAATGTCTGATGCTAGGACATCTATTCTGTAACTAAGGCCCTCTGTGCTTGTGGGTGCCCTACTCTTATTACTTAGGCCTTATTGCTTTGTGGTCCTTAGCCAACTTCTAGCTGTCAGGACCTGCATCTCTTTGACTGAGGACTTTCTCAGAAGTCACACAAGGGATGCTCTGTCTATGCTTGTGGAAGGTCACCAAAGCCAGGAAATCACCACCACAGGACCAGCACCCTGCCCCACCCAGCTCTCCACCAAAGCCTACTGAAGCGGATGTAGGAATACTCCAGCTCCATTGCCTCCTGAGCACAGTAACTCTGGGGCAGGTGTTCTACACTGGTTCCCAGAGCCTCCAGTGAATAGAGCTCCAGTCATGCCAGGAGCAGCTGACTTGATCATGTATCCATTATTGGCTGGCATCTCAGTTTGTCAGATTCAACAAATAAAAATTATAGGACCCCTGTGAAATGTGAATTTCAGATAAAACTGATTTCCTTTTTAGTGTCATAATGCCCCAGGCAATATTTGGGACAGATCCTAAAAAAAGTCATTTATCTAAAAAAAAAATTTGCCTAGGACATGCTACGACTTAAATTAATTGTTTATCTGAAATTCACATTTCACTGGGGCCCAACACTTTATCTGGCAACACTGCTGCCATCACTTCCTGTGTCAAACTCCCCTTCCCAACCTGCATTGCCCATACAGCTTGCACTTGGGTCTTGGTCTCAGAGTTGTGCCAGAGGAACCTCAAACTAAGATGTAAGGTGCCAAGGTGAGAAACAAAATACGTCCACACACAGCAGAGATCTGACTAATGTTTTAAGGTCCATCTGGGTTCCTTGGGAGCCAGGCCAGGACAGTGGTGCCTTCAGCCAACCTCCACTCGAACCACTGAGTTTTTTGTTTGTTTGTTGGTTGGTTGGTTTTTTTGCTTTTTAGGGTCTCACTCGAGGCATATGGAAGTTCCCAGGCTAGGGGTTGAATTGGAACTGCAGTTACCAGCCTATACCACAGCCACAGCAATGCTGGATCCAAGCCACAGCTCTTGGCAGCACCAGATCCTTCACCCACTGAGTGAGGCCAGGGATCAAACCTGCATCCTCATGGACACTAGTCGGATTCATTTCCACTGAGCCACAAAGGGAAATCCAATGAACCACTGTGAATACAGCTTATACGGATGACCCTTGAACTGCATAGTCTATTAATAGGTGAATTCTTTTCCATTGTAAATACTACAGCACTACATGATCCATGGTTGGTTGAATTCCAAGATTCAGAACCACAAATACAGAGGAATCCCTGAAAGGGAGGGCCGATTATAAATTACAGGCAGATTTTTCACCCCGCAGAAGACTGACACCTCTCACTCCCACATTGTTCAAGGTCAGCTGTATGGAGAAGAGACATCTTTCCTCCCACATCACCACTGCAACCACAGCTTGGTGCTTCCCGTGGGAGTAGCCCTCTCTCTCCTCCTTGCATACTCTGTCCCTAAGTGCTGAGATGCAGCCATTTCTAGACACCTTGTATCTGGGATTCCCTCCACTGTGATCAGCATTGATCAATCAGATAATAAATAGGAATACAGGGGCCAGATTCTCTAACCACTGTATGACCCCACCCCCACCCCCACACCCTTTCCTTGCTAACATAAGCTATTTTATTCACCACCTTCAGGACAGCAGCACCCTTCAGGAGAAACCCAAGCTATCCCCAGGGTGTGATTCTTTTTCAGTCAAGGGCACCATGCTATCTCCATTGTCATTACCAATGAATGGTTTAGAAATGGATATGAGAGGCAACGCCAGCCAAGGGGACATGAAGACACATGTAGGAAACACATCTTTGCTCATGAAGAGACATTTGTAGTGTCTGCTGGGTGCACCCCCCAGATGGCCTTTCAGGACAGAGGCTTGCTTTTGCTCCTGCATCTTCCAGGAGGACCTGCCCAAGGTTAAGCCTGCATCCAGTTACTGGTCAATGTCGAGAAACAAAGGTCCAGCCTCTTGCCTCAACTTGGGAAACTGAGGATCTGGCCAGCTTCAGGGTGCCCTGTGGGGTCCTCTGCAGCTTCTGCTGCAACTATATCTCATTCAGCCCCTCTCTCTGACCAGCCCTGCCCGTCACTCCCTGTCAGTCCTGTGCCTGAGTGCAATCACCCTTAACCACCCTGCATGCAACCTTCCATCTCACGAACCGCTCTCAGTCAACCCGAGAGAAGCAAGTTCCCTTTTCACTAGAAGATGTTGCTTTCTGCACATGGAACTCCAGCAGCCCCGAGGGGACCACGAAGGGAACCAACCTAAGAAAATAAGTCAACCATCTGAGGATGACAGGACAAAAAAAAAAAAAAAAAAAAACCACTAAGAACCTGCATCTTTGATAATGTCGCTGAGCCTCTAAATTAAGCCGCTCTGTGACTACACTACTTTCAGGATTCTGGTTATGCCAGCTAATAAGTAATCTGGATATGTCAGATAATAAATAATAAACAAAGATTATTACAGTTTATAATACTGTACTATGTATTTGAAAGAGGCTACGAGGGTAGATCTTAAAATTCTCACAAGAAAAAAAATAATAATTACCAGATCTTAAAAGTTCTCATCATAAGAAAAAAATAATTATGAATCATAACTTGTTTTGGTAATCATTTCACAACACACACATACATGAAACCATTACATTGTACATCTAAAACTAACACAATGTTGTATGTCAGTTATGTCTCAAATAAAAAAATAAAAATATGGAGTTCCCTTGTGGTGCAGAGGGGTAAGGATCCAGCATTGTCACTGCAGTGGCTCAGGTCACTGCCATGATGTGGGTTCAGTCCCTGGCCTGGAAATTTCCACATGCCACAGGTGCAGCCAAAAACAAGCAAATAAATAAATAAGTAGGTAAATAAATAAATGGACTATTCCTTGTCAATAAAACATCCTTTAGTTGTTGGTTTTTGTTTTTTGGGGGGTTTTTTGGCTGGGTTTTGTTTGTTTGTTTGTTTGTTTGCTTTTTAAGGCTGTAGGTGCAGCATATAGAAGCTCCCAAGCTAGGGTTTGAATAGGAATTACAGCTGCTATTCTATACCACAGCCATAGCCACACGGGATCCGAGTTGCATCTGTGACCTACACCACAGCTCATGCTGGATCCTTAACCCACTGAGCGAGGCCAGGGATCAAACTTGCATTCTCATGGATACTAGTTGGGTCTGTTTCCGCTGACTCATAATGGGAACGCCTCTTTTAGTTGATTTTATGTTACTTGCAGCCAAAGGCATGTGAAATCATATACTACATATGAGTGTTAGGCAAAGGGAAATACTCTAAGAGAGAGAAGAGATACTGCTGAGAACAGCAGGGTTTCCAGATATCCAGCACTTATGTGACCTGCCAGGATACTCCTCCAGTTTCTGCAAAGTCCCCCATTCTAACCACACGGTGACTTCCCCTCTTCTTTTCCTGCCACTGGTGCCCAGCAAAGCCAGAGACTAAGAAGTAGAGGGCGTTTGTGTGCACAATTCTGTGAAAGAAGGAAGCTCCAGACAGTCCCTTGACACCTTGTAATTCACACACCAGCCATGCCTCTGTTTTACTTCCCTTCTTTTTCTTGTTTTTTTAGAAGAAAGGAGCAGAGAAACATGTCAGGCAAGCAAAGGCTAAATCATCCCAAGTGATGTCTACCTTGTAAATATGGTGAAATACTACAGGATGCTCAAAAAAATATTTATATGGTTTTGCCCCTCTTGTGATAAAACAACCCAGCTGTGTCCTCAGCCACGAGACATGTCAGGGTCTATTTCTCTAAGGTCAGTAATGCCTTGGGGACACAAGCTGGCATTGAGTTAGAGATTAGACAAATTGCCCATTAGGGAGCTGTTATGGAATGCATATCTGTGTCACCCGCAAATTCGTGTGGCAAAGCATAAATTCCCAAGGTGATGGTTATTGGAGGGTGGACCTCTGAGAATTTATCAGATCATGAGTGTGGGGCCCTCATAAAGAGACTGGTACCTTTAAAGGAAGAGACTTGACAGAGCTTGCTTTAATCTCTTCCTCTCTCTCTCTCTCACTCTCTCCCCACCTCTCTCTCTACCTCATACCCATATGAGGAAAAGCAGCAAGGCAGCTGTGTACAAGCCAGGAAGTGGAGCCTTACCAGACATCAGATCTGCTAGCATCTTAATCCTGGATGTCCCAACTTCCAAAACCATGAAAAATAAATGTTTACTGTATAAGCCACCCTGTCTATGGTGTCTTTGTTGTAGCAACTGCAACTATAAGACAACAGCCAAATACACAACTCAAGTCTGTGGCTTCTCTGGTCTGAGTCTTTATTTTCACCAGTTATATAGAGAAGATTAAGATCAAGGCTCTGGAATCAAACAGCCTAGAGTTAAGTCCTAGATCTTGGGTAAATTATTTACCTCTTCTCTATTTATGTCAGCAACTATAAACTGGGAAAACTAATAGTACCAGTCAGCTTAGGCCAAATTATGATGCAGTAACAAACAACCCCTAGATTCCTAGATCTTGTTGTAGCCTGCAACAACAGGAGTTTACTGCTTGCTAAATTCACATGTCCATCATGGGCTAGCTATGGCTTGGCTTCATGGGATCTTTATCCTGTAATGCAGGCTGACATGGCAGCCTAATTTGGGGTCACTGCCAATCTCATGGCAGAGGAAAAGAGACCCTGGCAGAACCTTGTAGTGATTGTAAAAGCTTCTGCTTATAAGTCATGCTGCATAGCCCCAAACTTGTCACACAGTCAAGACTGAAGCAATAGGGTGGAAAGTAAAATTCCCCACAGGGAGGAGGGACTGATGTTTTGAATAATAATATAATCTGCCAAACAAACATAAACAATTGTTACAGGGATCAAAGGTTAGGAGCATGTGAAAGTACTCAAAAAGTTTGCCATGATAAATATTAGGTCCATCACATTAAAGTTCTAAGTTACTTAGCAGGCCAAGGAATGTCTTACAAATGAGCCCTTCTATTCAGTGGTCAGTTAGATTAAGCCTTTGAAAGTACTAACTCTAGAGAGTATGGGGCTTATTTGGTGGTGTGAATCAATGACCAAGTCAATAAAGTTGATTCAATTATAAAGTGGGAATAGATGTAATATCTACCTCCTAAGGATGCTCTGAAGATGAAATGAGATAATCCACACAGTGGTCCATGAAAGATGGCTGTAAACTCCTTGGTAAATTTTCCCATTGAAAGTGGAGTCTGCTCGACAAATAGAATGTGGTAGAAATCACATTTCAGGTCTTCTGAAGCTAGGTCTTAAAACACTGGTTCTTGGAACCCTGAGCTGCCACAGAAAGGGAAAGGGGGTCCAGCTGAACCCAGTCTTCCAGCCCAAGTGCCAGATATTTGAGTAAAGTTGTCTTGAAGCCATGAGAGTTACTGAGTTGTAGTTCAGTATCCCTAAGTGACTTCAGCCAATGTTGTACAGAGTATAAGACTTGCCTAGGGGAGCCCTGCTTGAATTCCTCACCCACGAAATCAGAAGATAATAAAAGTGTTGTTTTA
Organism: Phacochoerus africanus; assembly: GCF_016906955.1. Classification (NCBI taxonomy): domain Eukaryota; kingdom Metazoa; phylum Chordata; class Mammalia; order Artiodactyla; family Suidae; genus Phacochoerus; species Phacochoerus africanus. Next base: position 133,868,621 of record NC_062544.1, read on the forward strand.
GCCACTAGGTTTTAAAATAGTTTGATATTCAGCAATAGGTAACCAAAACACACCAAGCCTTTAGCACAGTATCTGACTCATGGTTGATTCAGAAAATATTCTAATATCATTAGACCATGGATAAATTCCTAACTCATTTTCCCCTCTGAGTTGGGAAGCCTGTGACTTAGAACTGAGGAAAGGAGGTAAGGACACACTCAAGGTCAAATGTTTCACCAGCAGTTTCCTGACGTCCTCTTAATGCAAAGAAAAAAGAAGGGATGTTCCTAAGGTCCACAAAAGGAGACTTAAACATTTAAGACTCCTAACCTGAGGATTATCAGAAATCTCATGGCTCCCCTTAGATATGCTTGTGACTAAACCTTTGAAGAAGGTAAAAATTCAACATTTTTAACTCCCTGAAAACTTCAGGTAAAATCACTGTACTAATACAATGCCCTATGTTTACCCAGTGGGTACACATGCCGTGTGGCTCCCACCACCCACTTTCAGGAGACCATGAAGTTCATTTTGAAAAGCAATCATCTAGAATCAGTCTAGAGTTGAAAATGTACCCTTTGCAAAAATAAACTGGCCTCCCTGTTGTGGCTCAGTATGTTAAAAATACAACATGACATCTGTGAGGGTGCAGATTTGATCCCTGGCCTCGCTCAGCAGGTTAAGGATCCGGCGTTGCTGGGTGCTGCGGTGGGTCACAGAGTGGCTTGGATCCCTTGTTGCTGTGGCTGTGGTGTAGGCTGGCAGCTGCAGCTCCCATTCGACCCCTAGCCTGGGAACCTCCATATGCTGTGGGATGGCCCTAAAAAGAATAAATAAATAAATAAGCAAATAAGGTCTGGGACGGCCCTATTCTCTTGTGGATTTGTTTTTCTCTTGAAATGGGGATTTGGCCATTTTAGATGGAGGCTGAGACAGCAAAGCCACAAGTTCACCAATTTCCATCTCCTTTTCCATCTGTGGATACAGCTGGCCCATATTTCCCAGTGTCCCCTGCAGAGAGATGAGACCGTGAGGCAGATGTGTCAATGAATGTGGGCAGCAGAGGCAGCCGTGGTGGACATTCCTCCCAAGCCTGGCACCTGGCAGGCTTCCTCTATGACCTTTCATGCTTTCTTCCCTCCACACTCTTATGGGGAGGACTCTGGGACCCTCTGGGCTAGAAGAACCAAGGGTAGAGGGAACCTGGGTCCCAGAATGAGTGTGTGGAGCAGAGGCACACTATGCAGCTTCACCAGCAGCGAACTGTGACCTGAAGGAAAAATGTGCCTTTATAACATTATGTCATGGGACAGAGGGGCTTTGTTGGAGAAGTGAGCCTTTTTTTTTAACTTTTAAAAATTTGTTTTATTAGTGTCTGGTTGATTTACAGTGTTATGTTAATTTCTGCTATATAGTAGAGTGACTCAATCATTTCCTTTCTTCTATTATTTTCCATCATGGTCTATCCCAAGAGGCTGGATATAGTTCCCTGTGCCCCACAGCAGGACCTCATTGCTTATCCATTCCTCTTTTAATGAACACAAAGGTGTGGGGTGGTGAGCCTGCTGTGCCCTTTTCCTGTCTCCAGGAAGAGCAAACCTAGAAACCAGAGCGCCTTTGTTAGAGAATGTACCACCAGCAGTTGAAACGCATGTCACAGCTCCTGGAAGAAAGGGATGAGAGGCTCAGAGGGCTGGCCCTGCCCTCCGTCTCCAAAGGGTATGAAGCAGGAATCTTCTATTCTCTTTCTCTCTGCAGGGGAACAGCAGGCAGGTATCCAGCACATCATGTTCTACTGGCTCCCCTGACAAGGAAATGAAATTCCATCACTCATGTGACAGGAGACCTCACAAGTGACTAATTTCATCCCTGAGGCCTCTTTAGAAGCAGAATCCTCCTCCCTTGGCTTAGCCTGGTTTTCACGAAGCAAGAGAGTCAGCCACTCTCAAGTCAGCTCAGCAGGGAACAGAGATTCTCAGAGTGATTCTTCCCCGATTGGGCAGACTGAACTGAATAGCTATTTATTGGAGTTCTAAAATGGTGCCTTTTTGCACAACATGGCCTTGGGACTCTACCCTGGAAACCACTCCATCCAGTGCGCAGTGGAGGAGGCAGATGCCCTTGTGTTGAAAGGGGCAGGGTGTACCCATGCCTGGGCAGGACCAAGCGAATGAAGATCTTTGCCAGGTAAAGAAATCAACATCTACAACGGGCTTATTCAGCTTCAGGGATTGGATGGCCTTGGCCATGGTTCCCTAGAGACTGGAATCTTGGAGGTTAATGTGGTGCTGGGTGACCTAGGAAGGAGAAAGCCCAAATCTGGAGGTCAAGAGATCTGGGCTGTACTTTCAGCTCCAGCACCTACTACCAACTGTGTGACCTAGTGATATAACTCAATCTCTCTGAGCTCCAGATTTTACACTTGGAAAATGAGGAGTGATGAAACCTAACTTACAGATTCCTTAACAAGGGTGAATGAAATCATGAGTAAAATACAGGATATCACTTGGAGTTCCTGTCGTGGCTCATTGGTTAACAAATCCGACTAGGAACCATGAGGTTGTGGGTTCAATCCCTGGCCTTGCTCAGTGGATTAAGGATCTGGTGTTGCCGTGAGCTGTGGTGTAGGTTGAAGACCCGGCTCGGATCCTGCATTGCTGTGGCTGTGGTGTAGGCTGGTGGCTACAGCTCCGATTGGACCCCTAGCCTGGGAACCTCCATATGCTGCGGGAGCAGACCAAGAAATGGCAAAAAGCCAAAAAAAAAAAATACAAGACATCATAGTTGCCTTCCTCCCCACCCCTCTTTGATATCCAGAACCACAATTTTGGTGATCTTCAAAGTCACTACTCTCTTTAAATCCTTGAAATTGACCTTACCATATAACTGCTCCTCACTGGCCACTGTGATATTTGCAGCAAAAACAACTTGAGATTTCAGAGTAGGAGTCACTGTGGACCTGATAGCTGGAGCGTGTAGTACCTTCAGGGATTGTGCCCCCATCCAATGCTTAAAAGAGCCCTTGTGTGACACCAAATCCCCAGCACCACCCCAATCTCTACCCTGCACTACTGAAACAGGAGAACAACAGAGGCTGGCTAGCAGACCATACCATATCCTCCTGTCATATTGAAAATGCATGACCAGGATGCAAAAAGATGGCACATATTCCTCTACTGTCCAGTCCTATACCTGTGGCAGACATCACAAGTTAATCATAGCATTCTTTCCCACTGATCCCAGATAAAACAGCAGAATCCTTCCCCACAGAGTACTCCAGCAGACACCACCAAACAGAAAATATTCTATTGGTAGAAACCTATACAACCATAAACATTTGCCCTCTGGAGTGGCCTAGCCATGGAGCATGACCATGGAGCTAGAAAGACACAGGAAGGAGGAAACCATGATGGATGATTGAGCCTCTAAAGTGCTCAAAAAAACCCATTGCACGGGGCACTGGGGGAACCTGGATGAAACCAGGCAAGTAGCCATGGAATCCAGGTTTGAAGTGCTCTTTCCAAAGCACAGCTCCTGCACTTTTTCTCTGTTGCTTTGCTGGGCATGACTTCTCTATGGCAAAGAGGCTTTCTCCGGAGAATGAGCAAAGATCACAGAGAGGGGGGCCGTTTTCACACGGTTCCAGGCATCCTTAGCCAAGCCTCTAACTAAACACAGGTGTCAGCAAGTCCAGTTACCAGAGCTCATCCCACCTCCAGAACTGTTAACAAGACAATGACATATAGCCCAGGGTGTTAAATCTTCCAAGGCAGGAATCCTTGTCTTCGGTGAATGGCCATGAATCAACCAAACAGGATATGCCAGGATATTTAAGATGGCCATATATTTATTGATGAGTGAATGACCAGTTCAGTATTTCTGCCAGTTACCTTTACAGTTTTTATGAGATTTGGGTAACGCTTATTTATTGCCCATACTGTTTTCCTTTCACAATGGAGCTTTGTTGGACATTTAGAGACATTTCTAATGCTTTCTGCTGGTCTCTCCAGCATGAATAAAGGGATCTTTTTTCCTTTGGGTTTCGCCAAGGAACTCATGCAAAGCTAATATGGATGATAAAATGATACCATTGCAAACATCTTCATGCACTGATTATATTATTTGAAACTTTTCACAGGAAGGGATTAATCATGTGGTTTGCATCACAAACCTTATAATTTTAATAACAAGGCTGGCCAGATGAAGAGCCAAAATATATCTTTCACAACGAAGTGTGCTACATGAAGGAAGAAACTTCTGTTTCTACTGTTGGACTGTGTTCATGTCATTGGCAATCTGAGGGGTAAATTTGCTTACAGAATGGGCAATATCTACCCAAAATGAAACTCTAGTATGTACTGCTGTTGTTAACTCTAATATTAATACCTTCCATTTACTGAAAGTGATTTTGACCCAAGCATAAGCACACAGCCTCAAGCCATGGAGGTAAGAACCCATATCTCATATTTTCCAGATGAAGAAACTGAGGCTTAACCCCCAAGGCCCACAGATGGTCCTGATGGCAGCAGGACCCACAAGCACAGTGGTCCACTGCCAAGGCTTGTCCCTCTCCAGCCTACATTCTACTGTCATCCTGGCCTCTGCCTTCAAGATGCCCTCCCTCCTCCCCCATGTTATGCTACGTGGCCAAATCCACAAGCAAAAAAAAAAAAAAAAAAAAAAAAGAAAGAAAAAAATCGGACTGGCTGCCAAATACCATGTAGACATAACAAAAAGCAAATTGACTGCAACTCTTCTTTTTCAGCCGACTCTCGTGGTTTCAGGGGAAGGCATCTCAGCCATGGAAACGGTGACCCACTGGTTTGAAGGGACGCCCAGGACTGTGTTGTCCAGTGCAGAGGAGCTGAGCCCAGGGTCTCACCTCCTGCCTGCTCTTTGCCAACTGTGCCCATCTCCCCTGATGACATAGCTCTCATCTGGCTCTCTACCAAACAGTTACGACTGTACCCTTGCCACCATCATCATCATCACAAACCACACCAACAGCCTCACGACGGCTCACTTTATGGCACATGATACGTACCAGCCCAACAATGCTATAGCATCTATAGTGTGGGGCTATAAACAAGATGTGCCTGTTGTCATTTTCTTCTCCCCAAATCTGGAAGTAAGGCAAGTATTCTACCCATTTTACACACTAGGAAACTAAGATTTCACTTGGGTCTACCCAAAGTCACACAACAAGACGGGAGAAGAGTTGAAAACCGGCATGCAGGCTATTACCCCCAAACCCAGGCAATTACCCTATTATTATACAAGCCCATTTACAGAATGGGCAATATATACCCAAAATGAAACTCTAGTATATACTGCTGTTGTTAACTCTAATAACAACAAAGGGGCAAAGCAATACCCACTAAGGACAAACCCATAGGTGGTCTCAGAGCTAGGGTGATAACTAGCACTCTCTCCTCATTCTAGAATTTTCTCCACCATGCAGTACTGCCCCATTCTGTTTCCCTATTTGTCCCCCAGCAAGTTAGCACAGACTTTTGGCCTACTATATATCAGGCACAGTGCTAGAAGCTGACAGGAAACAAGGACAACAACAACAAAAATAAATGGAAAGAAGTCATGGTTCCTGTTCTCGGCAACCCCAAAGCCAGTCAGCCCTGTGTGAGACTCTTGGCTTGGCTCCCAACAAGCTTTGCAAACTTGGGCAGATCAATTTACTTATCTGGGCCTCAGTTTCTCTATTTGTAGAATGGGATAATATTAGCACTTGCTTTAGAGTGTTACTGTGAGGATTAAAAAGAAAGATGACTAATGCAAGTTTAGAGAGGGTAAGATACGTTAAATGCTAGTACATTCTCTAGATATTTTTAAGCCCTTAGAAAATTGGGGAAGCTATTTTATTTTCACCAGTACGTAAAATATATATAGAACTACACACGCAAGTTGATTTCCAAGTGCCAATCTAGATTTACAGAGAGGAATTTAAAGGAGGAAAGTGAAGTGTGAAGTGGAATGGTCTGAGATGTTCTCAAAGAGGAAATCTGGACGAATTTGGTTCTTGAAAGTTGGATACATCAAATTTAGATGATGAGTAATAATAAAAAGAAACTTATAATTCACCATTTCCTGTGTACTGTAGGCACTGTATTCCTTACAATCCTATTTGCCTGCATATCCATATTTAATAAGTATGAAAAGACTGAAACTCAGAGAGGTAAAGTGGCTTGCCCAAGGCCACACAGCTACAGAACAGTTGAACCAAGAGTCAGTCCTCACTTGGCTGACTCTCTGGCCTCTTCTTCCCTTCTCTGTAAAGGTCACGGAGGAAGAGCCCAGAGAGCAGTTGAATGAGAAAAGGTACCCATAAAGAGTAGAGAGTTCCTCCTATTGGGTCTGCGGACAGAATTCAGGAGGTGATGAACTAGAATGGAAATAAAAATTACATTGACCTTTTCATTAACATTGACTTGACATTTAGCACTACCTTCCCTTTTGAATCTAGGCAAGAAACAACATTATCAGTGGCACCAATAAATCTATTGGCTAACACCCCATAGTGACAAAGCATGTAGCCTGATTTCAAAGCCAGGGTTTTCTCTGCTCTACGCTATTACACACTTCTTTCAACAAATGCATCACCCTGTTGTCTTAACAGCTCACTCACTTGATTAGCTCTTCACCTAGAATGGAACACGTCTGAGGCCAGAAAGTCTCTCTTGCTCCCCTTCAAATGATGGATTTTAGCATGTGATTTAGAATTTGGCACAGAACAAAGGCTTAATAAATGCTTGTTGCCTAGAGGAAGTAGCCTTCCTCAATGGCTCCCAGGGACCCTGCTTCTTGCTATTCATGCCATTGTATAACCTCTGCCCCTTGAGTGTGGACCTGGAGATTTGTTTCTGAAAAATAGAACATAGCACACATGAACAAATGCCACTTACAAGAGATTATAAAAGGCTGTGACTATCATCACCTTTGCCCTGATGGGGAGGACCACCTGGTAAAGAACTGAGGGCAGCCTCTGGTCATTAGCCAGTGAGGAACTGAATCTCACAGTCTAAGAGCCCACAAGGAACCCTACAAAAAAACACTGAGTGTCTTGGAGTTGAGCCCTGCCCCCCAGTTGAGCCTTTGGATGAGAACAGAGACTTCAGACCAATACAGTTATTATAGTGAGAGACCCTGAGCTGGAGGATCTGGCTAAGGTACACTCAAATTGCTAACACACAGAAACTATCATATGATAAATGTGTGTTGTTTTTAAGCTGCTAAATGTTTGGTGGGGTGGGCAGTTTGGATACCAACACATTGCCGATCAGACTGAAGGAGAAAAGGGGGAGGGAGAGAAATTTCAATCTGTCACCATCTCCCTTCTGGCCACAATGTGGAGGTCACTCCTTGGTGACTGCCACCTCATACTCTTGACGCTTTCTTGTCCCCCTCAATACCAGTAACTGCAGCACAACCTTGTCTGCACTGGTGCCTGCCTTAGTTAACTATTTGAAATTAACTGCCACAGTCACATCTCATACTCAGTGACTCATTCCAAAATTTTATTGTAACCAAATGCCTCACTTCATCAGGACAGAGGCCAATATTGGTTAGTTTTCTTTTAATGTTCTTGTAATGATTCCAAGCCCCATCCAATGAATTGTACAAAGCCCATTTCGTTAACATTCACTCGACTCTCAAAGAATTTCCAAGACTCTTGGCAGTGAGGACGTCTGGCCCATAAAATTTAACAGACGTGATCAGTTGCCTCAGCCAGCTCAGTTGCCTTAGCCAGCTGTCCTCATCCATGCTCTCAGGACCCCACCCCATCCACCTGCTGGGAATGTGGATTTACACGCACCTACCTCCATCCATTGCATGGTTCAACATTAAATCCAAGAACGCTAACGTGATTGTCAGAGGCTCCTGATCAGCTTCCAGTGGGCTTTTGAGTGACATAGAAGTGCCAACTAAGAGTCCCCTGGCCCCCATCCCCTGCAAGGAGAACTCTCAGAACCCCTCCCTGACTGCCCCAGCCAAGGCTTCTCCCCATTGCTCCTAACACTCACCCTTCAAGATGTAATGGCTTCATGGGCCCTGCCTTATTTCTTCCATTCTAACACACCAGTCGTGGGAGTATATCCTGTGGATTTAATAATAGCACGTCATTTGGGAAAAAAATCCCATTATATCAAATGTACACACTGAGTTCTTTTACAATGTCAGATTTATTGAGGCATAGTTTATATACTATCAAATATATATGTATATATTTATACATATATAATATATTTACATTATATATATTATATTTATATATATTTTATATTATATGTTATATATATTTATTTATATATATATTTATATATATATAAATGTATATATATATACTCTAATTATACATTCCAATGAGTTTGACTAATTTATACTCCTGTGTCACTATGAGCACAATGAAGACAGGGAAACTTTCCATTATGCCACAAAGTTCCCTTGTGTCTCATCCCAAATATTTCCCCATGCTTCTGTCCCCAGGAAACTGTTGATCTGCTTTCTGTCATTATAGATTAGAGTCATGTTGTACAGAGTTTCATATATGTAGAATGACATAATACATCTGCTTTTGTATCTGGTTTCTTTCACTCAGCATAATAAGTCTAAAATTCATCTGCAGGGTCAAACAGAATGTATGCAGCATAACAGTAGTTTGTTCCTTTTTATTGCTGCCTAGTATTCGTGTCAACTTGTTCTCCCTACAATTTTTTTTTGCATTTTTCTACTTTATTAAAGAGTAATTGATGTGGACTAAACTGCATAGAAAGTGTACAATTCGATTAGTTTGTAACATGCATATATGTATATATATGATATGCATATAGGTTTTTTTTCCCCTTTTTAGACCATCCCCATAGCATATGGAAGTTCCTGGGCCAGGGATCAAATCCGAGCTGCATCTGAGCTGTGGCAAGACTGGATCATTAACCTACTGTACCACAGAGGGAGCACCTATGTATAGATATTTACAAATCAGAATATTAAAAACTGCAATGCAGCTCAGAAAGGTGAAATGTTTCCATTCTTCAAGTCTTCTCTGGAAAACTTTAGTGAACATTTGCCTCACATTTGGCTAATTAGAGAATCTTTGATGACTTTTCCAAAAACCCATATCTATTTTTATTATTTTTAAATAGCCACACCTGAAACATACAGAAGTTCCCAGGCCAGGGTTTGAATTGGAGTTGTAGCTGCCAGCCACAGCCACAACCATGGAAACACTGGATCCAAGCTGCATCTGCAAACTATGCCACAGCTTATAGCAATTCTGGATCCCCAACCTACTGAACAAGGCCAGAGATTGAACCCGCATCCTCACAGAGACAATGTCAGGTCTTTAACCATTTGAGCCACAAAGGAAACTCCCTATATCTATTCTAAAGTGATTTGCTGCCTCTAATGGATAACCTTTTAAAAGTAGACTTTTTGCTGAACACAAAACCAAAATAAAACAAAAAACCATACTTAATGAGATTTTCAATAATCTAATATTGCTGTAATAGGACTCTCAGCTGTAGTGACATGAACCCAATGCAAACTGGCTCAAGAAAAACCAAGTGAAGACAGAGAGGGATTTGTTGGCTAACATAAATGAAAATTCCAGGGGCTTCAGGCATAGCTGAATCCAGGAGCTCAAACATTATCAGGACTCAATCTCTCTTGCTCTTTTTTTTTTTTTCCCCCCTTCTAATCCTGCTTTCTTCCCTCCCTGTTAGCTTCATTCTTGGTCTAACTCTTCCCATGTGTTCTCCTGCTGCAGTTCCAGATTATTTTTCTCTTGAACCACTCATGGAAATAAAATTAATGCAGGAAACTGGTTACAGAGATGATGGGGTTGCTTAGCAGACAAGTGGAGATGTTAACTAATTCACGGGTTAGGCATGTTAGGAAAGCACCGCCTCACATATCAGAGAGACAAAGAGAGCAGGATGATGAAACTGGAGCCCAGGGGCTGGGTACCAGCCTGGTGGGGCCTGGAGCCACAAGGAGCTACAGCTGCTGCTGGAGATAATGCCAAAGACGGAGGGAAAGAGAGAACTACTCTGGCCCCACACCCTCAATCTACCCCAGTCCCTTTCATTGGCCCAACCCAGGTGGATGCCAGCTGGCAAGGATGCTTGGGAAATGCAGCTTGCAGGGAGGGGCTGGCCCTCTGGAAAACAGACAAGAGTAAAGGAAGAGTAAGGAAGTAGGAGGCAAACTCCAAAGGCGAAAGACCCAGCATGATCCTTGTGGAAAGTGAGCTTTTTCAAGACTCCAATGGAAGTATCAGAAAGGCATTCGACTTGCCCAGGTTCGGGTATCAGACCCCCCTCCCAGTGGGGGAGGCAGTGCCCGGGAGGTGGGGGGTAGGATCAGCAGTGGAGACACTGAATAAAGCAAGATGACCCCCAAAGCAAAATGAAGATGCCCTCCGCTGATGTGGATGCAGGGTAGACCCAGATGTCCACCTCAAGCTACTCCACAGGGATGGGTACCAGAGGCTGCACAGCTGCAAATGGCCCAACCCTGGTTATTTCCACTGGCAGAACTGCAGGTTATCTATGATGCCAAACCATGGCCAAGGTCAGAACTTTGCTGATACATTCCCAGTCCCTGGGAGGGTAGGAAAGGAAAAAAAAAAAAAAAAGATGAAGAAACACTTTTTTTTTTTTCTTTTTAGGGCCACACCTGTGGCAAATGGAAGTTCTTGGACTAGGGGTTGAATCTGAGCTATAGCTGCTGGCCTACACCACAGCAAGGCCAGATCCTTAACCTATTGAGTGAGGCCAGGGATTGAACACCCATCCTCATGGGTACTAGTCTATTTCTTAACCTGCTGAGCCACAACAGAACTCCAATGAGCTTCCCTCATTCCCAAACCTGGGTTTTGTAGCATAAAGCCCAGGACGCCAGGGGCCAAGCAGCTTAGGAACACAACCCCCGGAAATGCAAAAACCAAATGTCTAAATTGTCTTCAGTGGCATGTCGCCTTCTAAAGAACACATTTTGCAACCCAAATGTGGAGGCCAAAGGATTTCCTACGGAGTCTTTTATGATCTCTATAAATTTCAAGAGAGGGAATTGGTGAGCAACTGGGCTCTGTCACTGTCAGGGTGCTGATTGAACGTGCCTTTAATGGAGTCTCCAGCAGCCATAAAAATGCACAAAAACAGCCTTCTGGACACAGGCAGGCCTGATGGATTGAACGGTGACACCCAGTAAAAGCCAAATGGGCTGGGCTTGTCCTCATGCCTGTGCAGGAGAATACATCTTGGTCTCCCAGGCTAGAACTAGCACTTCGAGAAACATTAAGCATTCGGCACGAAATTTTTCCCCAGAGGAATGCACACACATAGACACACAATAAAAACTAAACACTGCGTGGGGAAGGCTTTTCCATAAACAGTGTTATTTCCCCGGGACTTAAAAACATAAGCACAGCAGTGGGTTGAGGATCACCACTCCCACCAAATGTGTATCCACCCAGGACTTCAGCATGGACTTTATTTGGACTTAAGGCCATTTTATATGACATTTTAAAGTCTTGGTTTGCCAAGTGAGGATATTAATTGTGGTGCCCACAGATAAAAGGAATGGAGGATATAGAGCACCTATTAGCACATAATAAATGCACAATAAATGTTGCCTATTGTTACTACTTATGAGAAGATGGAGGGAAGGAAGGGAGGGGAACCATGAAAATCTGGCTCATGCTCCTTGCAACCCTGAAATAACAGAGCAGCATCCTAAGGGAGTACAGGACAGAGAGCTTCCTTAGCAGACTCATCGCCTTCCTTTTTCATAACCCATCAATTACAGCACTTCAGAGGCCCTTTCATTTAAATCTCCTAGAAGAGTGGGGAAATGGGCGTTCCCTGGTGGCACAGCAGGTGAAGGATCCAGCATTGTCACTGCCATGGCTTGAGTCACTGCTGTGGTGTGGGTTCCCTCCCTGGCCCAGGAATTTCCACATGACACAGGCTCAGCCAAAAAAAAAAAAAAAAAAATGAAGATGACGACGACGAAGAAGAGGGGAAAATGCCTCTGTCTTTGAGTACAGATGCTTGCAAGTTTCTGCCCTGATTAAGCAGTGAGGCCAGATTGCCCAGGACCTGCTCTGTCCCAGATGGTCGCCTGATGGTGCAGGCTGGCCAGGAAGTCGAGGAGCCCGCTTCAACACTCAGATAGGAATATGCACTGAACCCCTTTATTCCTGACACGGGCATATGGTACAAATCATTTGCCATGCACTAAGTTATTACAGTACTCATTTATTTTGGAATGTATATGAAGTAAGCAGAACAAAACACATACCCTGATTTTCAACAGGACTCCTTCTCTCTCCTGGGAGAAAAATACCTCTTGTGGGAAAGTATTCATTGAAAATAAATTATCTTTGGGGGAAAGCACATGCTTTTCGAAAGGAAAGTGTTGTTCTCTATAGATTTTCTAATTCACGTGTCTGTTGTGCACATACACATATATGTATTAAATGCCATCATTAAGCATATTACAAATTGAAAAGGCATATGTACCCCAAATAGCAGTAACTTAAATTTTTAAGTCAAAGATTTAAATATTTAAATTTAAATTTCTCACACATAAATGAGAGAAATGCAAGGCCAGATACTTTAGAGTTATTATGAGGTCTCCATGGTGTTATCAGACATGCGTGCTCCTATCTTCCTGCTTTGCTAAACTCACAGTGAATAGCTTTTTCATTCCTTAGAGTCACCTTATAGCCCAAAATGGCTGCTGGAGCCTCAGCTACCACATGTGTAGTCCAGGCCAGCAATGGATGAAAGCAGGAAAGATGAAGGAGCTCATCTTCCAGGTGCATCAACTTTTTTGACAGTCTTACCCGAGGTCCTACCCAACATTTCCACAGTCACATATACCCCCAACTGTAAGCAAAAGTGAAATGTTGTTTTTTGTTGGGTGCATTGCCACTTCAAATAGATTTGGGATTCTGTTACACTTTGGGGTCTCGGTGTTCTACAGGTCACACTTTGGGAAACTGTGGACACTTCCCTCCAGAGCAGGATTCCTCACATTGACAAGACTGACATTTGGGGGAGGATCTTTCTTATTTGTGGGGCTGTCCTGCACATTGCTTGATGTTTAGTAGCATCTCTGGTCTCTACTCAGTAACAACTCTTCCTCTATCCTGTTGAGATCATCAGAAACATCCCCAGTTATCGTCAAATGTTCCCAGGGGCAAAATCTTCCTCACATGAGAACTTTCCCATTTATTTATTGATTTCCACAAGTGCATGGATTCTTAGTTTATTCCATGCGTTACACTTGTTTACTATTTAACATTCAAATGATCCCAGATTTGACCACTGGGAACCCCATCAACCTGGCTTCTGTGTTCTTTGAAAATGAAAGAACTATCAGCCTTTGACCACTTGTTTCCAGAACTTTTCCAGATGGAAAGTTCTGGAATCAAGAACATATACAGTGACTATTCAAAAGACCACTCTCAGGATACAAATACTTAGCCCATGTCTGGAAGCTGTTTCAATAACACTGTGGTTTGTTAAAATAAATGGTATCCCTGGTGAGGACTCAGTTCAAAAACTGAAATGGCAATTCAAGTTGCTCTCTTGATGAGAACTAGGTGAAAATCTTCGTGAAATTTATGGAAAGAGTCCAATACATAAAACTTGCATTAAAAATGTTATGGGGGAGTTCCTGTTGTGGCGCAGTGGTTAACGAATCCGACTAGGAACTATGAGGTTGCGGGTTCAGTCCCTGCCCTTGCTCAGTGGGTTAAAGATCCGGCGTTGCCGGCTGTGGTGTAGGTTGCAGATGCGGCTCGGATCCAGCGTTGCTGTGGCTCTGGCTTAGGCCAGTGGCTACAGCTCCAATTCAACCCCTAGCCTGGGAACCTCCATATGCCGCGTGAGCGGCCCAAGAAATAGCAACAACAACAACAACAATAACAACAACAACAACAAAGACAAAAGACAAAATAAAAAAAAATGTTATGGACTTAGGTGTAGATAAGATAATCATTTCAAACAGAATTTAAACTCCTCCCCAAATCCCACTTTTGCACACTCTTCCAGGAAAATATCCACTATTGAAATTCAAGTCTAGCACTTTTATAGATTCTAATAATCCAAGGAGGATTCTTTCACTAAAATTGTCCTTGTTCAGTCAGGTCAGTGTTAAACTGGTGAGCTCTCCCAAGAGGTATAATAAGGTTGTATCAGTGTTAATTGCCTGATTTGATCACTGTACTGTGATTATATAAAAAATATCTTTGCAGTTCTTGCTGTGGTACAGTGGGATTAGTGGCATCTCTGCAGCTCCAGGACACGGGTTTGATCCCCAGCCCAGCATAGTAAGCTAAAGGATCTGGCATTGCCACATCTGTGGCATAGGTCACAGCTGCAGCTCTGATCTTATCCCTCGCCAGCGAAATCCATATGCCCCAGGGTGGCCAAAAAAAGGAAAAAAAGAAAAAAGATTATTTTTGCTTTTAGAAAATACATACTGAAGTTATACGGACTCAAGTATGGAATTTATTCTTAATGGTTTGGTGGAGGGTGTATATGTGCATATGTGTTGTGTATGCACATATTATAGAATGTGTGTGTGTATACACACATGCATGTGTACACATACACACAGCAGAAGAGCCAGAAGTGAGAGCCACAACTATGATAACAGGATGACATAAGGCCTCAGAAATCTGAGGAAAGAGTATAAGGGAATTCTTTCTACTGTTCTTGCAACTTTTCTCTAAGTCTGAAATTATGTCAGTATTAAAAGTTCAGGAAAGCTGTGCAATTCAGGACTGTCCTCACCTATCCCACCCCCCGACTGAGTTCTCCTTTCTGCTTCATTCCCCTTCTCTTTCCACCACGCAAAGATCCCCCCCACCCCCTCCCTCAAGGAGCTCTGAACACTTACCCCATAGGTCTTGTCTGAACAGAATGACTTGATACAAATAGGTTCATGGGTCCTGCAGCCATAAACCCTGACTCGGGACTCCCAGAGCAGTTTTCTACAGACGCCTGAGTCCCACCCCCGGAGGTTCTGATTTGGTTGACTTGGAGTCCACTCTGAACCTCGAAACTTTTTTTAAGTTCCCCAGATGGTTTTAACAAGTAGCCAAGGGTGAACGTGAATATGAATCACCTGAGGATTTATTGAAATGCAAATTCTGATTCAC
The DNA here is from genome assembly GCF_016906955.1 of Phacochoerus africanus. Lineage (NCBI taxonomy): Eukaryota > Metazoa > Chordata > Mammalia > Artiodactyla > Suidae > Phacochoerus > Phacochoerus africanus. The sequence continues at coordinate 133,883,787 of NC_062544.1, forward strand.
TAGGTCTAGGGGCACCTAGTGCCTTGGCCTCTGTATTTCTGACAGTCTCACTGAGGCTGCTATAGGGACCACAGCTTGAGTAGCCAATAGTCTCATCTGGAGTGGATTCTTTGCCAACAGACTTCCACCGCCTTAAGTTCTGATAACTCCAAGAGGGTAGACACACCATCTGGTTTCTTCTCTGTGAACATCTAACACTGGGTGTTCCATTAATAGTCACTGAATATGAGCATCTAGGAATGAATGAAAGTTTCCCTAATACCAGGCGAATGTTCACTAGTACCTCCCAGGTCCTTAATATTTTTTAAATGGTCATATTTTGCATGAGAATTGCCTCCATCAGATTTCAAGAAATCAATGGCTTTTGAAACTAAAAACCACTTTGGGGCGAGAAGAGTTGGCAAGATCTCTCTTGCCTTCAGGAATTGTCTGGTGCAGGTGCAAACAACTACAGCAGCCTCCAGTCAGCTGCTCGCCTTCTTCTCCCCTTCTCAAATCATTTTCGTATTAGCATATCTCTAAGTGCATATAATTTTCACATCAAAGAGTGTAATTTTTTGCAGAAGTGGAGTAGAGAATAATTTATCCACTGAAGTATCTCAAGCAGCCGTCTAGATAGCGTGACATACAAATTACACAGAAGACAGACGTTTAGGAAAATTTGGTGGCAGAATTTGTATTATTTAAGTAGATGTGGAGAAAATTCACTCACTGAAACTAAAAAGTATATCTACTGGGGGGCTAATAGCAGGCTCCCAGTTAGTGATGATAGAGCAGTCTGAGCTGATGGCCCACTTGCGGCTCTTTGACCAGGGAGGGAGTCCACAGGCATCTTTCCTTCCAGGGCACAGGGACTAGAAGCACAGGATTCACCAGCCCTGCCCATGCTGCCCACTACCCCACCCTAGCTCTTGACCACTGCATATCCCTCCAAGAAGAGACCCTGTTTTGGGTAACAGTCTGGTCTGGGGCAAAAGGTACATAAAGAAACCAAGCCATCAGTTCTCTTGTGCAGCTGGTCAAGCTCTGAACTCACAACACTGTTCTAAAACACCAAGTTCTGCAGTCCCTGTCCTTTGCCCCAGTTATCCCACAGCTGAACTCCAATCCCCTTCCTTCCCCTGGGCCTGGAACACTCTCCTGGGAACCTGAGAAGAACCTCCGCAAAGGGGCTCTTGACTCACCTTCTCACTGTGTCCCCATAGGGCCCTTCCTCTGGCTGTGAATACTCACAGTGTCTTTCCATGTGTCCAAATTTCCTCTTCGTATAAGGACACCAATCAGATTGGACTAGAGCTCAGTTGAACTTAATCACCTCTTAAAAGACCCCATCTCCAAACATAGGCACATTCTGAGGTATTGGAGATCAGGGCTTCAACTCAGGAATTTATGGGGAGACTCAATTCAGCTCTTAACACCCACCCTCCTTCTTCTTAGGTGTACCTGCTCAGACAGGGCAAATTCCATGATGGGAAAGAAGGCACCTGGGCACAGAATCAGAGCGATGCAGGCACTGCAGGTGGGAGCTGGTGGCAGGGCCAAAATTCTCCCAGTAGCAGATCACAGTGGGTGACAGGAGAACATCAGCTGTAACTTCTGCCCCTTCCCTAACCAGCTCAGCTAACCCAACATTTCTCATCACTTTCTGACTCTCCACCTTGCTTTATTTTTTTCTCTCTCTCATTACCTCTTGACATATTGTTTTTAATTGAGATAAAAATCACATACCCCCAAATTTACCCTTTTAAAGTGTACAGTTTGGGAGGGTTTAATACACATTGTACAATTTGGAAGGTTTTAATAACCATCACCACTTTCTAATACCTGGTCATTTTCTTTCTTTTTTATTTTACTCTGTCTTTTGAGGGCCAGAAAGGTGACATATGGAAGTTCCCAGGGTAGGGTAGAGGTGGAATCGGAGCTACAGCTGCCAGCCTATACCACAGCCATAGCAATGCCAGATCTGAGCCAAGTTTGCAACCTACCCCACAGCTGGATCCTTAACCCACTAAGAGAAGCCAGGGATTGAACCTGTGTCCTCATGGATACTAGTCGGGATCATTGCCACTGAGCCACAATGGGAACTCCTAATTTCTGGTCATTTTCATCACCCCAGAAAGAAGCCTGTACCCAGAGCAGTCACTGACACACTATATTTTTATTTTTTCAATGGCTATCCCCCCACCACTAGAACATAAGCTTCTTGAAAGCAGAGGCTTTGATTTATTCACTGGTCTGTCTCCATCCCCTCAGAAAGGGCCTGGTTCATGGCAGTAACTTAAGTAAATATTTAATTTGATTTCATATAGGAAGCAGAAGCCATTCTCGTGAAACTGACCTCAGAGTCTGAGTCAAGAAAGAAGAACAGAAATGGTATTGTCATGGCCTTATTCCTCCAGCGTGAACTTGTGTTGACAATACAGGCAGATCCTCCCTGGCTGGCCTTCAGTCTCCAACCCAGAAAGAAATGAGGCCCCTCTTAGGGCTGGCTCCACAAACTGGGTGAAGAGACTTGAAGATTTATGGGCCTGTGGCTAAAAAGCTTTCTTTTACCATAGGTTACATTGGCTGGGATTGAATTCTTTTCTAGGGCTTTGGTGAATTTTAACACTTCCCAACTTGAGAGTGAGTTGACAAGGTGGTGGCTGCTCAGCTTAGATGTGAGAAAGCACAAGCTCTGCTCTCAGCTTGACCACTTGGGGTGGTGTCGAAACTGAGCAAGGCCTTGTGGTGTCCACCCAGGTCCAAAAGCCTCTCAGTGTCCCATTTCTTGTTTGTAGTTCTTCCCTGTGTTCCAAAAGGCAGATTCAAACAGTTACTAATTAGGGAAGAGAGAGAATGCAGGAACAAAAGAAAAGCAGTCAAGAAACAACAGGGCAGGAGTTCCCTGATGGTCTAGCAGTTAAGGATCCTGTATTGTCAATGCCGTGGTGTGGGCTTGATTCCTGGCCTGGGAATTTCTGCAGGCCACAGATACAGCAAAGAAAGAAAGAAAGAAAGAAAGAAAGAAAGAGAGAGAGAGAGAGAGAGAGAGAGAGGGAGAGAGAGAGAGAAAGAAAGAAAGAAAGAAAGAAAGAAAGAAAGAAAGAAAGAAAGAAAGAAAGAAAGAAAGAAAGAAAGAAAGAAAGAAAGAAAGATGCAGCAATAAAGAAGAGTCCTAGTCCCTTCTCAAAGGACATAGATAACCAACCATCTGATACAGATCTCTGAGCTCTTCTGCAGGAAGGAAGGCCTCCACCCAGGTGGAGGATGGTAACTTCAGGCTGAGCACTAGCATGTGGAACCTGAAGGCTGATGACTGAGATTCCTGTAACACCACCCTATTACATCACCACCAACCAATCGGAAGAAAGGCATACATCCTACAGCTCTTCCCTCCCAAATTTGCCTTAAAAAAAAAAAATCTCTTCAGAGTTTCTGTTGTGGCTCAACGGTAATGAACTCAAATAGTGTGAGGTTTCAATCCCTGGCCTTGCTCATGGGGTTAAGGATCTTGCATTGCTATGAGGTGTGGTATAGGTCATAGATGTGGGTTGGATTTGGCATTGCTGTGGCTGGTGTAGCCTGGCAGCTGCAGCTCTGATTTGACCCCTAGTCTGGGAACTTCCATATGAAAAAAAAAAAAAAAAAAACCCTCTTCCCTGAATACCATTGGGTCTTTTTGGTCTTTTGACCACAAGCTGCACATACTCCTTGTTTAGCCCATGAGGATTCAATAAATGATCATTATCGAGATCATCTTTAAGTTTCACAGCTCCTTCTCTAAAACCTGGGGCCCAGAACTGTTTAGGGAATCAGAACTTTTCAGATTTTAGAAAGGGGCATATAAAATGTCCTGTGTGATATATTCCTAATGGTCCTAGGGCAGCAGGTTATAATCAAACACATCACTACTTTTGCAGTGGGATATGTTGCAATTCACAGAAGTGGGATCAACCATATGGATTAAGAAAAGGCATAGGTCAGTCAAAGTCAGATTTAGCCAAAAGATCAGAGGTCAGGGCATGTTCGCATGCCACATCAGCAATGAAAAAACTTTCAGTTTTCAGAACTTAGACTTTCAGAGAAGGGATAGTGGATGTGTACTTCCAGTTTAAAGACTAAAATATTTTGTTTCCCACTTTTCCCTAAGAAGAGGCCATGGATACAAACATCTTTATTTCCCAAAGCATGACATGGTTAACTGTTTAAAAAGAGGAAAAAATAATGACAGCATCCCAGTAAGAATGATAAATGTAAAAGAAGAAGGGGGAAAGGGTCCAATATTGGAACTAATTTTAGTAACAGCAATGGACTAAAAAAAAAAATTATCGCCTACAAATTCAAAAATAAAAACTGTCACACTGATGTGTCTTCCCAAATTTGGTTGAAACATCCCTCCTGGTTTTGGAGAGGTCTTCTCTTGAGTCACGTCCAAGAACACATTCCCATGGCCAAGTGAAAGACTCAAAATTGCAAATGCAAACAGAGAACAGCCATTCCAGTAACAGCCAGAGCATGACCATGGTGGTCCAGACACCTTCTGGGCAACATAATTAGCTCATCCGGTAAGATGCCCTCTGGTGCGGCCACCTTTTAACAGGCCCAGAAAACATCTCAACTGCCAAAAGTGTGCAGATGCTACCCATTCCACCCACGTGTTCTGAGTTTCCCAGATGGCGCCTTGAAAATATAAATACAGTTTCCCTCCAGGGGAGTTAAGCGTCCACAGAGAGAGAAGGATGCTGCACTGGGACAGCAGCTGACAGCTAGGACACCGCTGCAATCCCAGGCAGATAACAGGTGTCATGGAAGATACCATTCCAGCTTATGGCTCCATGCAGCTGAATTCCGCCATATAAATTATTAAGGAACATGCAGAACATTACACAGTTCATGTACTTAATGATTATAGTTCACAGTCTAGGTCAGATATAATTAGATGTTACATTAAAATAGCTTCACAGAGCCATTTATTCTGATTTAATTACTTAAAATGATAGCATAATGAGCAATGCTTTCAAGGAAAAAAGTACTCCTTTAAATGGGCTCATTTTAAGTTAATACGAAGAAAATTAATCATTTAGCTGAACGTAGGAAGACAAGTCCATGTCTTAAGCGATGCTGTCTCCATGCCACAAAGGTTATTTCCCTTTGATGACAGGTTGTAAGTGATAGGGAAGAGACTGTTGTTTTTTTTTCCCATGTGGGAACATAGATTCTCATTTTTACCATTCTCTCTAAATCTTCCTCTTAAACATGAGCCAAGCCCCAGGCAACAATGACTTTCAGCGTTAGCCTTGAGACACAAACACCCCATTGCCAGGACTAGGAGGGAGTAACCAACAGGGAGCATTAGAATCTCATCAGAGGCACCAGCAGGCGCAGTGGTTCTGTGTGCACACTCACACTCTGTAATGACAGAAGGGACAGGATTCAAGGCCAGCTTTGCCACTTACACCTCTGACTGAGACTGTTTACAAACTGTCTGGGCCTCTATTTCCTCATCTTGAAACTGGGGGTAAAAACAGCACCTCTCTCCTGGGGTAGTTTTGAGAATCAAATGAGATTCAGCATGCAAAGCATTTAGCACGCTTGCCCACATGGAGACGGTGATAATAGCGCTTAGCTCTTGTGCTTATAAATAAAGAGAATGAATCTTTTGCTGGTTCCTGAACTCCACCCCAGCTGTCCTCCTCAAAACGTCCTGCCGCATTTTTCCAAAACCAATTGTAAAAGCCTTGAAAGAAAAAGATGGAAACTTCCCCACCTACAATTGCTCCCTTCTTTTTTTTTTTTTTTTTTTTGCTTTTTGGGGCCATACCCACGGCACATGGATGTTCCCAGGCTAGTGGTCAAAACAGAGTTGCAGCTGCTGGCCTACACCACAGCCAAAGCAACACAGGATCCGAACCGCATCTTCAACCTATACCACAGCTTATAGCAACACCAGATCCTTAACCCACTGAGCAAGGTCAGGGATCGAACCCAAATCCTCATGGATACTTGTCAGATTTGTTTCCGCTGTGCCACAGTGGAACTCCCTCCCTTCTGTTTTTAATAATGATGAATGATGAGCCCCTCATATGAAGCTTTGAGAATAGTATCATTTCACTCAAAAAAAAAAAAAAAATCCTAGCCAGTTTAAAAACATATGGCAATGTTTATCTGCTATTTTTCTGTCCCGCGTCAGACTTTGTAGTAAAAATATTCAATGCTGGGCTCAGGGGAAATGGGAGAAAAAAAATTTAAATCAGAAACCTTCCTATGAATACCTTCTACAGACAGCTGTAAATACTACTCAGGGGATGCAGTATTTATTTGGATCCTGGGACGCTTAAGCAAAGGTGATGACAGAAAACACTGGCTTATGGATACAAGGGGCTGTGGCAGCCAAAATAATGTGTCAAACTTGGCTTTGCATGAGTAAACACCATCCAAGAGAGAGCTGACACAATCTCCCAACGTATAACATTCTGGATGAGAAAAACCCAAGAAGCTCTGGGGTTTTGAGAGCATGGGTTGTCACGGGAATTGCTTGTGTTCAAAATGAGCTTGACTCCCTTGGAGAGGGGAACTATGGGCCATGCTAAGTCAAAAAAAGAGTGATGTAGGGGGTATCCTACTTTGGGTCCCTTCAAAAGCTGACTCTAAAGCAAATATTTAGGCACAAGAACTTTATTTGGGATGCGTAATGGTCAGTGCGACGGACGGACCAACATGGCTAGGCTATGATTCCCGCTTATGCAATTAAACACTAATCGAGGTGTTGTTGTGAAGATATATTGTAAAGGTGATTAACATTTTCAGTCAGTCGACCTGAAATACATAAAATTGTCAGAATTCCCACTGTGGCACAGTGGGTTAAGAATCCAACTGCAGCGGGTCACTGTGGATGTGTAGGTTCGACCCCTGGCCCGTCACAGTGGGTTAAAGGATCAGGCGTTGTCACAGCTGCAGCATAGGTTGCAACTACAGCTCAGATCCAGTCCCTGGCCAGGGAACTTCCATATGCTGCCGGTGCAGCCAAATAAATAAATACATAAATAAATAAAGGAAATTGTCCTTCATCATCTGGTGGGTTTCACCTAATCAGTTGAAAGGCCTAAAGAGCAGAATTGAGATTTTACTAAGAAAGAAATTCCGCCTGTGACTACAGGACCAGTTGCTGCCCCAGAGTTTCTAGCCTATCATTTCTGCTGCCCTGCCTTACAGATTGTGAATCCATGACCGTCCTAGCCAGCCACTACAATCACATAAGCCAATTCAAGGGAGAATTTTAATTTCTTTAGTGATTTTTTTTTTCAATTTTTGGAGTTATTTCTTTAGTGGTTCCTCTTGAGCTTACTACATATATCTTAATTTAACATAATCAGCTTCAGATGGATATTAACTGAATTCCAGTGAGATACAGAAAGCTTATTCATATATAGCTCCATTCCCATTTTCCCTTTGGGGGGTTATTTTGTTTTATTACATCCATATATGCTAGAAACCTAACAAAGCACTGTTATTATTATTTTTATAATTTTATAACTTTTATATCTTTTAAAGAAGCCAAGAGAAGAATGAAGAATAAATAAATATTCATAGTTCTTTTATATTAGCCTCCTTTTCTATCATTTCTGGTTCCCTTCATTTGTTCCTGTGGATTTGGGTCACCATCTGGAATCATTTCCTTAGTCCACTACAGCTTTGCTCCAACCTGTCTCTTTTGAGTTACTGTTGTCAAATATATTACATTTTTACATGTTATAGGCCCAACAATATATAATACACATATTATCTAATACAATTGATTTTTTAGTTAATTAGGAGAAAAAACTTTTGTTTATACTGTCTCATAATTAATTAACTTTATTGGTAGTTCGTTTTGTATGTTTCACATAGATTCAAATTATTATCTTGCCTTACCTGGTTTCATCTGAAGAACTTCCTTTAGTATTTGTTAAGTGGGTTTAGTATTTGTAAAGTGGGAATTATTTAGCAACTAATTTCTCAATTTTTATTTATTTGGGAATGTTTTTATTTTGCCTTTATTTTTGAAAGACATCTTTGCTATATAAAGAATTCTTGGTCGATGGCTTGTTTTTTCCTTGAGCACTCTGTGTATGTTATCCCACTGCCTGTGCTTCCATTCCTTCTGATGAAAAGTTAGCTGTTAATCTTATTGGGGCTTCCTTATAAGTGATGAGTCATTTCTCTCTTGCTCTTCTCAAGATTTTCTCCTTATTTTGGGCTTTCAGCACTTTTACTATGATGTGTCTGTGGCTCTCTTTGATTTATCCTACTATGAGTTTACTGATCTTCTTGAATATAGAAAGTTGTCTTCACATTTGGAAAGTTTCAATCATTATTCTTTGAAAAATATGTTTTTTGCTCCTTCCACTTCCCTCCTTCTGGTACTCCCATTACATATGTGTTGGTGCACTGAACAGTGCCCTACATTTCTTGAGGATCTGTTCATTTTCCTCATTCCTTTTTTTCTTCTTCTTCTACTCTTTGAATTGCATAATCTCTATTAATCCATCTTCAAATTCACTAATTCTTTCTTCCATCAGTTCAAATCTACTGACGAGCCTTTCTAATAAAACTTTTATTTTAGTTATTGGACTTCTCAAATCCAGAATTTCCATTTTATCTCTCTTTTATGCAACATATCATCATAACTTTACTGCTTTAGTCATGATTTCCTGTAGTTCCTAAAATAGATTTTAATAGCTACTTTAAAGTTGTGTTAAATCTGACTTTCAGTCATTCTCAGAGCCAGTGTTGTTGTCCCATTTCTTCCCCAGGTATATGAACCATACTTTCCTGTTTCTCTGCTTATCTTGTATATTTTTTTAAAATTTTTTTTAGTAATGGGACATTTTAGATTATATGTTGCAGCAACTCTGGCTATTAGTCCACCCTCCTCTGGGATTTGTTATAGTGATTTGCTTCTTTACTTGTTTAGTGACTGGCTGAATTATTTAAGTCTGTTTCACCATTTACTACAAAAATCTCTCCTCAGGGATCAGAACCTAGGGTATGTCCACAGTCTCCATGGGATGGCAATAGTTTTGGCAAGACTATCTTTACATTTCTCTTTACCTGACCACACCCAGCTGTTAAGTGCCACTAATTACTGAATGATTGCTCTATTGTTTTCAACAATGCCCTGGGGCATAAATTATTTCATGGGTTGACCCAATTATATTCCATTTCCTTTAAAGGAATAATTGCTAGGGTTAGTATTTGGGATTTTTTTCTGACACCATGAAGTCTCTTCCCAGCTCTTTCCCTGTTTCTCACCCACAAACTAGTTGCTTGTAGTTTACCCTATACTTCTAAAGAATCTATCAATCTTCAAATTTTCTTTTCCACAATCGCCATTATTTATTTATTTATTTATTGTCTTTTTGCTATTTCTTGGGCCGCTGTAGCAGCATATGGAGGTTCCCAGGCTAGGGGACTAATCAGAGCTGTAGCTGCCAGCCTACGCCAGAGCCACAGCAACACGGGATCTGAGCCTCATCTGCGACCTACACCACACCTCATGGCAATGCCGGATCCTTGACCACTGAGCAAGGCTAGGGATCAAACCCGCAACCTCATGGTTCCTAGTCAGATTCATTAATCACTGTGCCACGACAGGAACTCCCAACCACCATTTTTGAGAGGGCCCCTTGGCTTGAACTTTGTTGCAAATGAAGTCAGCTCCTGTGGAAAGACATTTAGAGCTCTCTATTCTATGACCTGCTTTTCCCCTCAGGCAAAATCCCTCAGCCAAGGCTCTGGTGCTTGAGGCAATGACAATGGCTCTATCTGAGCTAGCATTTAGTGGAGGGAGGGCCAGCAGGGCCAAGTCACCCAATCTAGTCCCTTTCAGCCTGGAACCCCCACCTCCTGAGCCAGGTTAAGGGCTAAGGCCCCAGTATTCTCGGTGGTACTGTAGGGCCTTGATTCTATGAGTGGTGGCTCAGCAGAAGAAATGCACTCACAGTATTACCAGCAAAACTGATTTCTCCTCTTTGTGAATGTCAAGCCAAAAGACACAATCAAGCCAAAGATCAGGAGAAGAAAGAATTAATTATTACTTGTAGCAAGTAAAGAAACCACTGGGGATTTTTCCCAAAGCACCATCTTTCCAAACAGCAAAATTGAGGAAGTTGTAAGGTATGGGTACATGCACATTTATGAAGGGGTTTGAGCAGTGTACACATATTCATGAAGGGGCTTAGGGGATCCACAGAGTCAAAGCTTGAGTTGATTGGAGTCACAAAGGTCAGAAAAGGCCAACATCATCCTCCCTTAGGTTTCAGTTGATCCAGTGGTTGAGCTCTTCAGGCTAATCTTGACCCTTGAAACAGAACTGGGAGTCTTTTCAAATGATATATTATATTTGCTATTGTTCCTTATCTTGTCTGATAACAATCTAGGCAAGATTGTCAATGTTTCTGTATTCTTTTGTTCCTTTAAGATCATTAATTATTGAGACCTGTTTAAGGACAAGACTTGTGGCCAAGCTTAGGTCACAAAATGGCTTAAGACAAAAATGGCTTCTCTTCTGTCAGGAAAGCCATGCCTGGTTCTCTTTCTCCAGGGACCTTCCCACCCTATCTGCTAATGCCATCTCTCAGCCTCGCTTGCCCAAAACTTTGCCCCAGCAACAGGTAGTGGGAGGCAGAATGAGAAATGCTGACATGAGGAAGCTCTGTGTTCTTGGGTTTGTCCATCTGGAACAGAGTTGCTGTTTTGATGAGTTGAGATGGAACAGGTAGTGATTCGGATATCACAGATGGTCACTGAAGTCAACTTTTTATCAAATGAGATTTTCTTCAGTAAGTGTTTCTTCAATTGTTGTATACCATTAGGGTCATTTTCAGAGAAGCAAATTTTTTCCTTTTACAATTTTGACATGTTTCAGTGGGAATGGGTCAGCTGAGACTCTTACACTATAATGCCAGAAGTCAAACCCAGCTGAGTATTTAAACATTAATTTGACTCATCTTCCTGGAAGAGTGACAAGAAAAGGGGATGTGTTCTCAGACTTATTTGAAAGTATATTGCATATCCTGTTTCCGCCAGCTCTGTATTTCAGGCAAATGATTTTATCTCTTTGGGTCCTTTTTTCTTCCTCATCTACTGGGATGAGAATATTGATTCCTACATGGCAGAGCTGCTATGAGGAACTGTAATAACCCATCCAAAGTGTTGGACACTCAATAGGTTTTTAGGAAAATGAACTGGTTTTTAATAGCATTGAAGTGAGCTCAGAGAGGAAATTGGCCCATAGAAGAGATAAATCTCAGGGTCAGGAACACCTACAAGTGCCTTCAATTCACAGGTGGTCTTTGATCTCAAATCAACACTCTCTTGGGATGCTGGGATCCCCCATGCACCCATCCACACACATACACACAATACGAGTCATCCAAGCACAGAGAGAAAAGCCACAGCTGAACAATTTTTCTCTTTAAGAAACTAGTTTATCAACACAACATGCTCATGGGAAATCCTCCCATACTCCAGGGAAACTTGCAAAGCTGAGAATGACAATGTTTGAGTTACATCCCCAGCTTATCAACAAAGCAGGACATGTGGAAGGGAGAGGTCCCCCAAATCAGTGCCAACATGACCAAGATTTTTCTGCTTATTCTCCCTCTGCAGAGCATAGCAAAACCACTGGGGAGTTTGGTTGAAAATGCTGATTCCTGGTAGCCTTCCCTTTTTTCCCTTGGAAAATTCTGATTCTAGATCTCTGGGTGGGACTCTGGAATTGGCATTATTAAAGGCCCTGGGAGATTTTGATTCAGTTGATCTTGCTACTTTGAGAACCAACCCTCCATTGGATGATGGAGGCCTTTTTAAAACTGCCAGGATTTCTCTGAATACACATATACCAAAGATTTATGCACTGTGTCCTCTCTGAGATGCCTTTTGTTTGCCAGATCCAAGCTGCATCTGCCACCTACACCACAGCTCAAGGCAATACAGGATCCTTAACCCACTGAGCAAGACCAGGGATTGAACCCACCTCCTCATGGACACAAGTCAGATTCATTTCCACTGAGCCACAACAGGAACTCCCTCCCTGAGATGCCTTTAGGAATTTTGAGATAACTTCCGTTCTTAACTCAAGCCCCCCCTCAACAAAGTCTGATGGCAGCCCAGCATCCCCAAGCAGAATTCCTCCATTTCTTCCTTGGAGCAAAAGAAGTAGGGAGGCCACTCCTGGACCTATTCTGAGATCCATTTCCATGATTATCCAGTTCTGCTTTACGGATCAAAGGAGTTAACCCTGGAGTTGCATTTCCCAAGTTAATGGCTCATCTGACTTCTAGCTGAGCTTTTTGGCCCACTTGGAGGTACTGGGAGGATTTCTCCATCTCCATCCTGTCTGTTTCAGCAGCAATGTGTCCCCCATGCTCCAGTTGTCACTGGACAGCCCCACCAGGTCCCCTCTTGCTGGATGGTCCACTCATCCCTAGGATGCTATAACCACACCTCCTCCCTTTGTTGTCACAGCCTAAGAGTGATGGTGGGGTTCAGCCCCTTGTCTTCTTGGCTCCTCCAATTCCCTGCATTCAACTCCCTCTGCTGCAATAGTTGAAGGGCTTTCTGTCTTTCTTGCTGGACCCTGATTAATACAGCAGGTCTGGAAAATAGCCGTGAGGTTTATCACAGGGAGGGGAAGGTACCCTTGGCAGAGAACAAGGAAGAGGAGAGAACAACCAAAGACCCTTTATTGGTTAACTCCCTAAGACCCATTATTGATTAACCCCCTACCTCCCACCTGCCCTACCACCCAAAAAAAGTAGAGGAAAGACATGAGGAAAGGGTATGATAACAAGGAAACCAGCCCCAAAGGAAAGGAGCAATTCTTTTCAAAGTAGACCCATTCCATTGGACATGTGACCATACACCAAGGTTTCTCAACTTCAGCCCTACTGATATTGCTGGTTAGCTAAATCTTTGTCATGGGAGAGGTCCTGGGCATTGTGGGCTGTTGAGCAGAATCCCAGCTCTATGCCTGCCAGATGCCAGTAACACTCCTTGCCCCTGCCGAGTTGTGACAACCCAAAAGTTCTCCAGACATTGCCCCTTGTCAAATGATCTACTCCACATGCAATTTAGAAACTGACCTAGACTTGGAGGCAGAGCTCACCGGCCCCCAATCATCATTTTGATGGGAGAAGGTAGAAAAGTCAGCTGAGAGGAGGAGTAAGAAGTTACTGCCACATGCTCAAAAACAAGAAGCTACATCTAGACCAAGACTGGGAGCTGTCACCAGGAAATATGGTGCCCTAATAAAACTTCCTGCCATGCACCCCATTTCCTGTATCTCTCCCCACATTAATCCAGGTAAAGTGAGGTATGAGCAAAAGAACAGTCCAGTTTCAGAAACAGAGGAGTGGGAGTGGGAGGGGAAGCGGGAAGGCTTTCCATTTTGCCTAAATATCAGGTTGCCAGGAGGACTAACTGCCTCTTTGTCCCCAGAGTCTCAAGTATTTTGGGTGCAATGAGGCTAAGGAGTCAAGCAGACCTGGATTTCAAACCTAGCTCTGCACTTGCCACCTGTGTAGCATTGGTCAAGCTTCTTAATCCCTCTGAGCCTCATTTTCCCTATCTGTCCAATGGGAATCACAACTCCTTCCTTACCCACGTTCTCTAGGAATTAAGGGAATGCTTGTAAAGCACTGAAACTGCACTCATTAGGTCAGAAGTTAGGAAACTATAGCCCAAGGTCAAATCTGGCTCACCTAAGGCTGCCAGATTTGGCAAAGAAAATATTTTATCTGGCAACCCTACTCACCAGCCACATGCTGTTGGAAATGAAGTTTGGACACAGTGTCACATGTTGCTTTGCTGTACAAGGCAGGGAAGAGTACTTGTGAGGAACCATATGGGCCACACTGGTCATCATTGTTCACATTAGCAGGTGTCACATGGTGACTATGGGGAGTAGTTATGACCAGTGCACTACAAGTACTTGCGCTTCCTAGGTTTAAACCCTGGAGCACTGCACAAGGTCCTTAGCCTCTTGGGGCCTCTGTTTCTGCCTCTCTAAAATGCTACGACATTGGCATTGTCATGGTAAAGTCAGGTGCAGGAATGTTTGTTAGTTGTTCTGGGCTGAGTCAGAAAGCTGAGAATCCTCTCATGGGGTCCTTGTGAAGATCCAATAAGCTAATGCAGGTAAAGGCAAACAGCACAGCACCGGCAACACGGGGAGCACTTCAGAAGGCTTCTACATTACTGCACAAGTCCCGGAGCTACTGTTTCTATTACTACCATGAATATGTCTACTACTGTTACCACCCCACCCCCACCCCCACCACTAGTATTTGACTGCACTATTTCAAGGATTAAATGAGATACAAATGGGAAAGGTCTGGCCACAGGAAATGCTCAATAAAGACCACATTTGCGGAATTTCTGCTATCGCATAAGTACATCAGCAGTGTCTCTGTAGCGCCAGGACACGGGTTCAATCCCCAGCCCAGCACAGACGCTTAAAGAATCTGGCTTTGCCACACCTGCGGTGTATGTTGCTATTATGGCTCAGATTGGATCCCTGGACTGGGAACTCCACACACTGCAGGGCAGCCCAAAAAAGGGGAAAAAAATCCCACGCATTTCTTTCCCTCTCCTCTATCTGTTTTCCTGGGTCCCTGCCCATCTGCCCACAGCAGGTTCTTGAACACTGGCCAGACCAGGCAGCTCTGCTCCAAGAGCAATGAGAGCCAGGAGGATCTCGGCTCCCAGTCTGGCTCTGACCCCTGGCCCTTCTCTCCCCAGAGGTTCCTTGCCCCTCCTCTGTACAACAGCCCAGTGGGCACTGTGTCTCCCAGCTTCCCCAATGGTCACTCAATGCCCCAAATCACACACTGTCACAAATGACAGACACCCCAGAAGGAGAAGAGCTGTTAATCTCCCATCTTGGCCCACTTCCTGGGGTTTGGCTGAGAATCTTGGGCCTCTGAGGGCCTGGCGGAGCCCTGTAGGTGGAGAGTGTGCCAATGGTCCCATAAAATGGAACCGTTTATGGGGAGGGCTTGATTTCACTTTACCTTAGTTCCCCTCCTTTTAATGAGGCTGGCTCCACCACCCCTGGAAGCTTCAGGAAGGGGGTGGGGGGACAAACTACGGCCTCGAGTTGCAGGCTATGGCCATGAGGAGTTAGTTGTACTTCATGGGGGCAGCTGCAGGCCCAGGGGCAGGAACTGAGGAGGACCTGGGACAGCGTGTGGGGACCCCCACCTTCTCCCCAGAGCTGAAAACCTCTTCTCAGAGAAGGTACTGAAAAGTCAGGAGCCACACTCTTGACAAGTACCCTCTTCACCAATCGGGTATCCTCTGACCCACAAGGGACTAGACTTGACCAGTGACAGGCATGGCCTTCACCAGCCTCAGTTTCTGATCCCGGGTTGAGATGAGCTTGGCTGGGAAAGATAGACTAAATTGTGGTTCTTGATGGGAGCAACAAAGGTGCTTCTACACATATGCTCTTCTATCTCCCTCCACCCTCCATCCCCCCACCCCCTCCCTAAACTGTGTCTTCTCCAAATATACAGCCTGGGAGTGTTCCTGCTGCAGCTCAGCAGGTTAAGCACCTGACATAATTTGCAGGTTTGATCCCTGGCCTTGCTCAGTGGGTTAAGGATCTGGCCTTGCCATGAGCTGTGATGGAGGTTGCTGATGTGTCTTGGATCCAGCATTGCTGTGGCTGTGGCCTAGGCCAGAAGCTACAGTTCCAAATTGACCCCTAGCCTGGGAACTTCCATATGCTGTGGGTGCATAAAAGAAAACAAAATACAAAAACAAATACAGGAGTTCCCGTCGTGGCTCAGTGGTTAACGAATCCAACTAGGAACCTTGAGTTTGCGGGTTCCATCCCTGGCCTTACTCAGTGGGTTAAGGATCCGGCGTTGCCATGAGCTGTGGTGGAGATTGTAGATGCGGCTGTGGTGTAGGCCGGCGGCTACAGCTCCTATTAGACCCCTAGCCTGGGAACCTCCATATGCTGCAGAAGTGGCCCTAGGAAAGGCAAAAAGACAAAAAAAAAAAAAAAAATACAGCCTGGGATGGAGAGGGAATCACCAGCTTTGAAACCATGTAATCCTGAGTTCAAATCCCATCCCTGCCACTTGTGAGATGCCAGAACTGGGGCAGGTTTACCATCCTCTCTGGGCCTCACCTTCCGCATCTTTAGGATGGGGATGATGAGATTCACAACACTCATAGGGTGACAAGATTAAGTGAGAGACGGGTATGGCTGCATCTACGGTCAGCATCGATAAACAGAGACTATTTCATCAGGACAGAGAGACATGGCTTCGTGTTGCCTTGACTTTGGGCTTGGATGCTCTGGGAGTTTAACCAAGGAGCTGGAGGAAGCACTAGTAGCCAGTGTGGTGCTCAAAGAATTGGCCAGGTCCCTCCCTACTGTGTATCCCCTTCATCCTCCTCCTTGTCTCTTCCTTCGAATCCCTAACAGCCACAAACACTTACTAAACACATACCAAGTGCCAGGAGCCGGGGATTCAAAGCCAAACCTGTGGTCCATACTCTCCCAGGCTCCTGTCTCAGGAGGCCCTGAAGGGGAGGACCCAGGGCAACAGGGCATTGTTGGCTGCAATAGGCAAGGGTTCCATCCCTCAAAAGCAGAGAAGGTTGGTACCCTGGCTGTAGCACATGGAGAAGTGCTGATTCCTACTGTCTTCAGGGCCTAGCAGTTCCCCCTCCCCCAGAGGTCCCTGAGAGCAGAAGCCCTGAGGTGTCTCCCATCTTTGCCTCAGACCCTCTCTGGAGCAGAAAATAAATTCCTGTTGGATGTGGGAATTGGTAGATGTGAACCGCATCTTCCTTGCTCCTCTGCAGTGTGTCCTGAGCAGTGTCCCAGAGGTCCCCAGGGGATGGAGCCCAAGTGCCTCCAGCAGTAACCTGCTCCTTAATGCACCCATACTCATCCATTTCCTCCTTTTTGCCCCATTTCTCAATTCCCTCATCATGCCTCCCCGGGATCACCTCCCATACCAAATGCTGGGGTCATATCTATGTGGACCCAGAGATCAGCTGTACATAAGTGACCTGCAGAAGTGTGGGCAGCAGCAGCCTCCACAGCAACTGGGCCTGCCCCCCGACCCCAGACCAGAGCATTTCAGCCATGCTGGCAGGTGACCAGCTCCAGAGCTCCCCACTGGCTGGGCGGAACCTGAGGTTTGTCAGGACTGCATGGCCACTTGCCTTCTCCTTCTGCCCAGTCCTACTTCCTCCCCCTTTCTCTTCTAGGACCTGATCCCTAATAAACTTCTTATACCCTAAACTCCATCCCGGAATCTGCTTTTGAGGGAACACCAAGATTCCCCAAAGGCAAACCTGGGTCTTACCTCACCCCAGGATGTGAGTGAGGAAGAGGGGAGAGAAATAGAGAATATAGCCAGCTCCCGCCACCTGTCCTGTGTCAGAGATGGGGGGGGAGGGAAGAGGGGGAGGAGGTGGGAAAAGGAGGAAGGGGGAGAGGGGGAGAGGAAAGGGAAGAAGGGGAGGGAGAGGAAGATGGTTGGGGAAGAGAAGAGGGAAGGGGAACAGATGGAAGAGGGGCAAGGTGAAGGGGGAGGGAGAAGGAAGAGGGGAGAGGGAAAGGGGAGGGAAGGGAAGGAGAAGGCAGAGGAATGGAGGGGAGGAGAGAGGGAGGGGAGAAATGGGGGGGAGGAAGGGAAGGGAGAAAGGCAGGGAGGAAAGATGGGGAGGGGATAGGGAAGGGAGAAGGAAAGGGAGGAAGGGGGAAAAGGCTGAGAGAAAGGGGAATGGGGGTAGGAAGAGGGGTGGGGAAGTGAAGTGGGAACAGGAGGAAGAGGGGAGGGGAGAGAGAAAGGAGAAAGGGGAGGGAGAAGAGAGGAGGAGGGAGAGGGAAGGGGAAAGGGAAGAGGGGGAGGAGAAGGAAGGGGGTAGGGGGAAGGTGCAGGTAGCGCGGAGGCAGAGCTGGCACAAACTCGGAGCCTCTTGGACAGCACACCCTGTCAGGCTGCCAGGTAGATGAAGAGGAGAATTCCCAATGAGGAGAGACAGACTGCTGAGCCCCTGTTGGGGCTGCACTCTGGTGGCCCTCCGGCTACAGGGAGGGAGATGCAGGAGAGAGAGGACACTGCCCACTGGCCCTGGCCTTTTCACACAAAGACCCCACCTCCCAAGAAAATGTGGCCTAGCACCTGCCCAAGGCTGAGTCAAAAGGAGCAGGAAATCCCTCCCTTGGGGCCACAGCTCCCCTGCCTTTCTGCACTTTGTTCAGGAACTGTGCTCTTTCAGCCCCTGAGCAAGTCCTGAAGGTGCTGCCAAGCCCCATGAAGTGGCATCCAGGGAGCCCAGCCCCAGCTCAGCCTCTGTCACAGCTTTCAGCCAAATCTCCTTGAGAGCAGCCTGGTGGCCCACAGGGACACCTGCCTCACCAGCATGTGCCAAAGAGTAACAGGCCCATGGGGAGGGACAGGGCTGGGCAGCGTCTGCCCTGGAGGAATCTCAGGATCCACTGGAGAACTTAACATAGACCCAAATGTCTACAGAGAAAAGACACAGATGTAAATGGTTTGGGAGAAAGAGTGCTTGTGGGAAACACCTCCTTCAGCTGGAGTGGTCTGGAAGCTTCAGGAAGGAGGAAGGAAGGCATGAAGGACCCTCTAAGGCAGCACTGGCCAGCAGGCAGACGCATATAGGGGAATATAGAAGAACACCTCCTTTTATTGTATCTTGCTCTATTGCCCTTCCCAGATATGTGATTTTTTTTTTAATTTTACAAAATGAAAGCTTGTGACCACCCTGCGTTGTCAGAGGATGGTTTGCATTTCTTAGCAATACAGTTTTTTGTTTTTAGGGCCACACCCAAGGCATATGGAAGTTCCTGGGCTAGATGTGGAATCAAAGCCACAGCTGCCAGCCTACACCACACAGGATCTGAGCCACACCTGCGACCTAGGGATCCTTAACCCAGTGAGCGAGGCCAGGGATCAAACCTGCATGCTCATAGACCCTATGTCTGGTTCTTAACCCATTGAGCCACAACAGGAATGCCAATAAATTATCTTTTAATTAAGGTATGTATACTGAGTTTTCTTAGACATAATGCTTTTGCACACTTAACAGACAACAGTATAGTGTAAATATAACTGTTTTAGGCACTGGGAAACCAAAACATTCATGAGACTCACTGTAATGGGATATTAGTTATATTGTGATGTTCACTGTGTCGTGATGGTCTGGAACCAAACCCGCGGTATTTCCAAGGGATGGATGCCTGTGATGTGAGTCCCATTCTTCGTGTTTTTAAAGTTATATTTAAAATTGGGAGTTCCTGTTGTGGCTCAGCAGTAACAAATCTAACTAGTATCCATGAGGATGTGGGTTTGATCCCTGGCCTAGAAAAGTCTCACCCTCAGAAGGAATCAATCCTGTGGACACCTTGATTTTGGATTTCTAGCCTCCAGAAATGTAATATACTAAGTTTCTGTTGTTTTAAGCCATCCCTCTATGATACAGCAGCCCTAGCACAGCAACAAACACCCAGATCCTAACGGTGCTCAACATCTCTTCCCTCTTCCCCTGGTACCATCCCTTACCCCAAAACCCTAACCTACAAAAAATGTTCCAGTCACAACCAAGGGACTTTCTTAAAATGACCACAAGAGCAGATCACTCCTCCAGGCTTGCCCCTTCTATCGCTCTGCATTCTATTTCTGATCAATCTCTAGTTCTTAACACACACACACACACACACATAGGATCTTCCCATTCCTCGGAAAGCTAAACTCTTTCCCTCTTCTGGGCTTTGACACACGCTGTTCCTTTCTCAGAAACACTGATCCCTCAACTTCCCCCCTTGGCTGTCTCTACTCATCTTTCAGGCCTCATTTCCTTGCTGGTTGCCAAGTTTCAGTAAGGCCCTGTTATTCTTCTCTATTCTCACTCCCTCTCTTGCCCTTAATAGAGAGGAGTATGGAGCCATGAGCAGATTGTTATGCATCTGTATCTACCTACAGAATTTGAGTGTTTTGAAACTTCTATTGCAGATGGACCCAGCTCTGACATCCAAGCAAGCAACCAGTAGCCTCAATACATTGAACAGGCTTTGGCTAGGCTCAAGTACCGCCCAATTCAACAACATGGTAAAAACTACACACAAATCATGCACACAGTAAGACCACGTATTGGTCAGTGATGGACAACAAATGGAATATGGCAGGTCCGTTACAGATATGAGAACATTGCTTCACAGACACCACTAATTGCTGTGTTTTAATGGGTCTACCCTTCCACAGACTCTCAATTTCAAGATGGTGGCAACTGTTCACTCTTCTCACACTGACCCCAAAACATATCACTGCCCAACCCAGAAAAACAGCTAAATGTTGGACATATGAATGAATGGGTTGGATTATGACAGGCAGGGGTGGGGAGAGCATCCTAGGGGGACAGAGGGCCTGACGCCAACATGAGAAGGTGAGAAACCACTGGCAAACCGGAGACCGCCTGCAGTATTTTTAAAGGATGATGACTTCACATTAAGGAATTCCTCAAATCTTCGTATGAGACCCAACCAGACAGATGGGAGAATTTCAGAGGAATGGACAGATTCTTTTGGTCCTGGGCTGCATTCTATTTTCACAATTGTTTCTGGCAGAACCCTGAAGAAAAACACAAACCAGATGTACAGAGAAATATTTTCTTTGTCAGGAAAAAAGGAAAATGTTGCTGCTCCTGCTCTCACACTGCTGCCCCTCAAATGTAGGCCAGATTCCCAACCTTTATCTTGAACAGCTTCAAGAGATGCCAGAACCTTCTCCAGCCTCATGGGCTTGGGGTAACTGGGGAGGCCAGGGCTGTAGTAGCCACTTCCCTCCCCCGTGAGTTTCTCTAAGCTGGAAAAGTGGATGGAAATGTGATTTCTGCTTCTTCCCGTGGAAGAGGGAGCACTGGGACTGTGTAATGACCTTGGAATTGAATGAAAATAAATAAGAAGCTTGTGCAAGCCATTTGGGGGCTGCAGGGAATTCAGCTTTCCCTGGGATTCTCCGAAGACCCCGTCTCCTGCTGGGGCCTCCCTGGTCCTCCTCAGGGCTTCATACTCCCTGTCCCAAGTGCTGGTGGCATCGACCCAGAAGAGCTGGCTTTTGCCAAAAATGAGCAAGCAAGCCACAGGGGCCTTCAGCAGCCCCGACAAACCCTTAAGTGTCCCCAGTCCTCCAAGTCCCTCCTGGCTGGTGAGACTGCCCCACTCGAGCTGCCATCACCCTCCCAACCCTGTCAAAAATGCCTCTGACTTACAGGCCATTCCCAGAACCTGGGAGGAGAACCTCATCTGCAAGCCCGTGAGAAGGGATGCTATGGGGAGAACCTGCTCCTTCAGTGCTTCTGGAAGAGTGGTCCCTGGACAGAAGGATGCAGGTTCCCAGGCCCCACCCCAGACCTCTTATATCCAAAGTCCTGCCGTTGGAACCAGAGAGCTATCTCCCCCCCTCCTTTTTTTAAGGTCACACCTGTGGCATGCGGAAATTAGAGCCACATCTGCGACCTACACCACAGCTCTCAGTGGGTCTATAACCCACTGGGTCTGCAACCCACTGAACGAGGCCAGGGATTGAACCTGCATACTCACGGACACTAGTCAGGTTCTTAGCCCACTGAGCCACAATGGGAACTCCCAGACAGCTATCTTAACAAGCCCTCTAGGTGATTCTTTCATTAACACAAGTTCAAGAACCATTTTGCTTCTGATTACCCATTCCTAGGTTCTCCTACCGAACTCACTAAGGGGCCAGGTGGGTGATCGCAGTGAGGAAACTAGAGAGCACCCACCCATCTAAGAAGTAAATGGCTCACCAGCTCCAACCAACCACAGCTGTGTAGATGGTAGGCCAGATCTTTCCACTTCTCAAGAGTGGCTGGAGATGTGGTTTTTTAAAAAAGATATGAAATCTCCCTATTTTTAATTTCTTTTTCTGTTTTTAGAGCCACACACACGGCATATTAAAGTTCCCAGGCTAGGGGTTGAATTGCAGCTGTAGCTGCCAGCCTATGCCACAGCCACAGCAACATAAGATCTGAGCTGTGTCTGCAACACTGGATCCTTAACCCACTGAGCGAGTCCAGGGATCAAACCCGCATCCTCATGGATACTAGTGGGGTTGGTTACTACTGAAATCTCCTCATTTTTAAACACTGGCTTCATTTTTTTTTTAGATACGATGCAGGCCTAGTCATCTTCATCAATGATGACTTCATCCTTCCAGTTCCTTGGACCAAAAGTTACCCATGATGCAACTCTCCCTCTCCAGGACAGTCTGTTGGCTGCACCTTCAAAACACATCCAGCATCCAGTGACTGCTCCCTGCCTCCACTTGTTCACAACACTGGAGCACTCCACCAGCATCTCTCTCTGGGCAAAATGCAAAGCCTCACTCCTGGTTTCCCAGCTTTCACCCTTGACCCTGGCACTAGAGTTTCAGCAAAGCAGCCAGAGCCAGGCTTTCCAAATGTAGGGCAGATTCCGTGCCAACCCTGCTCACACCTGGCAATGGCTGCTCATTGCACTCAAGGTGAAAGTCAAGGTCCTCTAGAGCTCTACACAAACTCCCCCCTCCAGCTATCTCCCCCAGCACCACTCCTCTCACCTTGGCTGACCCCATCCAGCTGCACTAAACTCCTGTTGTTCCTCTTAAATCACAGACTGTCTATGGATATATTTACGGGACTGTCTACCTCCATCAGCTAGAATTTAAGCTCCACAAAGTTGAGGATTGCTGTCTGATGAACTGTTTGCTTCCTAGTATGTAGAAGGGAACCTGGCACGTGGTAGGTATTCAGTAAGTGTTTAACAAACAACTAAACGGATGCAAACTAAATGTGGCCCCCAGGTAGTTTTGCATTTACAGTTCAATACCAATATCTTGATGATATCCTCCAAGTCAAATTTTGCCTCTAGTCATTAAGAATTTCAATCCTGTTGCTGGCTGGTATTTCTGGAGTCCTTGAACCAAGAGCCACCTCCCTTTCCTGCATACAGTCCTAGTACTGCCCACCTGTAGACAAGGACTCAAGCCTGCACAGAGCTTTCTCATTCTGGAAAGTGGCTTCCCTGAAGCCTGCACAGTGACTGCCTTCTAAGCCAATGTTCTCCACAACAGTCTTTTCAACACTAGTCTCATGAGATGCTTCAAGAAAAATAAGTTCTGAAAACATGCACATACACTCTTCTTGGAGCTCACAATGAATGTTAGCATTTTAAAGGCTTTAAGAGATCTGGCAGTGAATTCTTTATCTTTTTTTTTTTCCTCTCTCTTTTTTCTTCTGTTTAAGACTGCACCTGCAGCATATGGAAGTTCCTGGGCCAGGGGTCAAATTGGAGCTGCAGCTGCTGACCTACACCACTGCCACAGCAGCACCAGGTCTGAGGCATGTCTGCAACCTATGCCACAGCTTTCAGCAATGCCAGATCTATAACACACTGAGTGAGACCTGGGATTGAACCCACATCCTCACAGAGAAAATATCACCTCCTTAACCTGCTGAGCCACAACATGAACTCCTCTTTATCTCTTGATTTGCTCCTATCTTCCTCAGATTTGTTATACCACCACACAACCCCTACCCTAGTAAAACACTTGTTAATATTCCAGAACACTAAAGTTGGGGGCAAGCAGTTTCCATGTCTTCATCGTCTTGTGGGGCAAGGTAGGGGAATGCTAAGACAGTGTATCCTATGCACTCTTCCAGCAGGATACATATCATAAACTTACTAAAATCCTGAGACTTCCTCATTCCCACACTTTCAAGCTCATGATGTGTTTCTCTCTGTGTTTCTCTCCCAGCTGGTGCCACCTGGCCACAACCACCTTACTTGTATCAGCTAAGATGGTCACCATTACAAGTGACAGAAAAAAAATGACTCAAACAGGCTTAAGCAAACAAAAAGGGAATTTATTTTTTCATATAGCTGAAAAGTTTAAAAGCAGGTTGAGCTTCAGGTATGGCTGGTTCAAGGATCAAATAATGACACCTGAACTCAATTTCTAGCCATCTTCTAGTTCAGCATTCTACTCCAGATTCTCCCCTCAAGGTAACAAAATGGTTCAAAGCTCCACTCAGGTTCAAAGCTAGCTAATTAGAGTTAAAACCTTTTCTGATACCCCCCTCAAGAGTCTTTAGCTCCACTCTGATTAGACCAGCTTAGGACATGTGACCATCCTCGATCTGTGCCCAGAGAGTATAGGATGCATTGACCAGCTTAGGCTCAGGTGATACATTCCAGTCTTGGAGCTAAGCTGAGAAACTATACACAATAAGGGCTGAAAATCAGTGATGAATAGATTCTTCCCCTCAGCGCACCCCCAACTCCTCCCCAAATCAGGGCATTGCTACTGGAAGCAGGAAGAGTAGATAGTGAGAAGGCAATGCTCAAACGTACACTACTCAGCCCTTTGCATACACATCCAAATACTGTCCCTCCTCTAGGAAGTGGTCTGAGATCCCCAAACCAGGACGAAGCATCCCTTTTAAGAAATTGATATATACAGGCAAACACTTGCAGAACACAGTAGGAAATTTTCAGAAAGAAGCAGCACACACTAGGAGTACAAAAGATTTAGAGATGATTAAACTTGAATTCACAGTCTGAAAGTATGACCTTGGTACGTGTTACTTACCACCCTCCCTGAGTTTCAATTCCTTCCTTTATAAGGATTTGAGATTTTCAGTAATTCCCACTCATTCTGAGAAATGTGAATGAGAGAGTACAGAGTAAACCCAAGCCAGTCACCACCCCAGATCCCTGTGGCTAGATCTTGCCCAACGCCTGCCTCCCAATACCCACCCCCACTAAGTGCTCCCATCAGCCCCAAACTTCTCCAGGGACCACTGTTCCCTGGCAGCTCAGGGCATGGGTCCCCATGGTACCATGCTATCCACAGGGAGCCACTCCTTGCAATCCAGCCTGCAGCCCTGCCCACTGCAACCCAAGTCAGCTCCTGCATTCTCAGCCTAGGCTTCCTGCAACAGGATGAGATGCAAGACCAGAAACAGTATTTCCAGCAGCTGCCAGGACTCACACAAACCAGGCAAGCTCTGGGATAAAACAAAAGTAAATACTAGCATTCAGCTTCATGCCATACAAAAGCCCTACTGACTTGAGATGAAAATGGAAGAAAGGATGCCAGGCACCAAGCAAGCAGCTTTTTTTTTCTCCTTTAGGAGACAACCAATCACAGAGGAGAGCAGCAAAGACCATTCGCAGTGGGGATGGGGAGAAGAGCCAGATGAGAGGGAGGGAAGTGTGGGGGGAAACAGGGACCAGTGTTGTTGGCCGTGCGCTCCCACTTCACATTGGGAGGGTGGGGTGGGGGTCACTCAGGAACCAGTGCTCTAGGAGACAGGGTTAACCCCTGAGATGGAGCATTAAAGCATTGAGGAAAGGGGACACATTCCAGAATGCTCTTCATAGGGCTTAGAGGTACATCCACTCATTTGTTTATTCATTCCTTACTCAAATACATATTAAACACATCATGTGTAAGAGCAGGGCACAGGCAAACCCAAACTCCCCTGGTCCCACCCTTGCTGAACTCAAAGGGCAGATGGAAAGACAGCTAATAAAAAAGCAAACGTTTCAAAGAAGTAAGTAGCTACAAACTGTAATAAACACTAAAAGGAAGGAAATATGCCAGAGTAACAAGAAAGTAACAAGTGAGCTTGTTCAGGGCAATGAGGGAAGGGCCCCCCAAGAAGGTGCCTTTCAATACAAGTAGGTAGAATAAAGAGGAGTCCCCTCCAATACACAGGCAAAAAGGACTCATGTTCAAGGGTAGGAAAGAAGCCAGTCAGCAGGGCTGGAGCTTCCTTAACCTGTGCTAAGGAGAAAAGGGCAAGGTGGGAGTGGGCATGGGTGAGGGGGAGGGGCCAGACCACATGGGAACAGCTGAGTCCAGAGAGTTCAGATTTTAGCCAAAAGACCAAGCCTCCTTTCCAAACCACTGCCTTCAACTGATGGCCTAGTCACAGCAGCTGCATATTTGAGAAACGTAATTTGCATGCAGCCTCACTTATTTGGGTACCAGACAGTACCCACAAGGATACGGGGGCTTTACAGTAACTCCCCCAGCTCTCTCTCAGGGGGCCATAGCCCACTAACCAGGAAACCCCCTGACTTGGAACATATCAAGAGACACACAAGGGACCACAAATAACCTCTTCGTTGGGAGGAACAAGGGGACGGAGACCAAATAGGTTAAGAGAAACTTCCATGGAAGCAGCTGGACAGTCCACCTCCAAGTCCATACCCAGCCGAGGTCTAAGACTCAAACATAAGCATCACCAGGGTGCTTGTCAAAAGTGCAGACTGTATCAATTTCCTCTGGCTGCTGTAACAAATTACCACAAACTTAGTAGCTGAAAACCACGCCTCGGTATTGCCTTACAGTTCTGGAGGTCAGAAGTCTGAAGCAGATCTCACTGGGCTAAAATCAAGCAGCTGGCAGGGCTGCAGTATTGGAGCCTCTGGGGAGAAGCCATCCGGCTTCTGAAAGCCACTCACTTTTTGGGGGCCATAGCTCCCTGCCTCTGTTTTCAAGGCCAGAAACAGCAGACTGATTCCTTCTGATGTTGCTTCACTCTGGCCTCTGTTTCTGCCCCACCCCTTCACATTTAAGGGCTCTTATGAGTCCACTGGGCCCAGTTGGATAATCCAGGGTACCTTCCTATCTCAAGTTCATCTGATGAGCAGCCTTAATTCCAAACATAACCTTAATTCTCCTTGGCCATATCACCTGCACACCACAGCTTCTAGGGATTCTGACATGGACTTATTGTTTATTGGTTTGTTTGCTTTTTAGGGTTGCATCTGCTGCATACAGAAGTTCCCAGACTAGGCGTCAAATTGAAGCTGCAGCTACACCACAGCCATAGTAACGCCAGATCCTTAACCTACTGAGCAAGGCCAGGGATCAAAACCGCATCCTCATGGGTACTTGTTGGGTTCGTGGCCCTCTGAGCCACTACAGGAACTCCGGACCTGGACATCTTTGAAGGACCACCCCAGAGACTCTGGGGGCACAGTCAGATTGACCAATCAGAACCTGCCCTTTAGCAAGAACTCAGCCGCACATTTGAGTGTAAGAAGCCCCAGCCCCAGAGTCCAGCAGAACAGACATGTCTCAGGCTGGGTTCAGGACCACCAGACAAGCCTGCATAGTCAGGCAGTGAGGACCCCTCCTGAAGTCTGCTTTCCTCAGCTCAGTGGCCACAGCTGCAAACACTTCCTCTCTTTCCATGTGCTCCCCAGCCCTTCGTGGGGTCTCTTGTCTGGAAACCTGGGAGGCAGCCTCCTGGAGGTGATTAGAACGGTCTACAGTGTTCCCCAAGGGTGAGAAAATGGGATTCACAGATGAGGGTGAGCCTTGCATGTCTCTCGGCAGAAGAATGGTTTGCTCTTTGGTGCCAGCACCAAGAATCGCTGGTCCCGGGAAATGGTCAGCAACACTTGGTGATTTGCTACAGTGAATTGGCACCACTGGGTCCCAGAACTGGGGGAGGGGCCTTGAAGTGTCCACAGATGAGGTGACTGAGGCTCAGGAAGGTGACACAGGTGAGGAGTGGAGAAGCTCGGAGAACAGGGAGCCAGGGTAGCAGGGTCAGGTCACACACACCCTTGGTTCCAACTGGCTGTTAACTAACTGGGAGATATGCCTCAGCTGAGGCTGCCCCCTCACAGGAAGGGGAGAGCAGGGCTTAAGATGGCCAGACCACTGGATCTGTCTGTTCTGAAGGAAAGCTGATGCTAACAACTGCCTGGATTCAGCCTGATCTGGCCGGTTCCTCAGGCAGTCAGCCAAACCTGGAATTTTCCAGGCAGCCAGTTCAGCCACGGAAGGGAAGCCCTCCAGGCATCGCTAACCTGGACCCCAGCCGAGAATGGAGCCCATGAGCTCCAGGGAATGCTGACCCAGGGCATTTCCTCCCCACAGGAGACCCATCAGTGCCCCGGCCCATCACAGCTCATGCCTGTGCCCGTAGCCAGTGCAGTGCATGCTACTGTGGTCCAGACAGGTGCCAGTAAATGGAAACTCCATGGGAGTGTCCACCCCCAAGGCAGAGCCTTTGCTCTGCCATGTCCTAGAGCCACCTGCCCTCCCCCCAGGAGCTGACATTTGGAAGCTTCCCTCCACACCCCAGCAATGCTCAGCTTCTCTGTGCTGCTGAAAAACATCTGGCTGGCTTGGCACCTAAGTGGGGTAAAAATAGCATGCCATCTTGTGAGTGGGCACCATGCCATCTCAGCAGATGGAGGCCAGCGCTGGCGGCCAAGAGACCGCTGAGTGGTAGGGAAGGCCTTTGCAAAGAGCAGGATTCACAACTGGAAGGGGTCACAGGGCTGGCCGCCAGGCCCCTAGGTGAGACTGCTGGGAGGTAAAACAAGGGGGCCACTGTGGGGGGCAGGACCCCTCCACCGTTCACAGGTGGGACAGGGCAGGGGAAGAGAGAAAACGTACTCAGATGCTGGAAAATGGAGCACATCCAGTCTTGAAGCCAGAAGGGCCCATGTTTGAATGCTACCTTTTTTTTTCCTTTTTTTTTTTGGTCTTTTTAGGGCCGCATTCATGGCATATGGGTGTTCCCAGGCTAAGGGTCCAATCAGAGCTACAGCTGCCATCCTACACCACAGCCACAGTAATGCCAGGTCCAAGCCACATCTGCAACCTACACCACAGCTCGTGGCAATGCCAGATCCTTAACCCACTAAGCAAGGCCAGAGATCAAACCCACATGCTCATGGATACTAGTCAGATTCGTTTCTGATGAGCCTTGATGGGAATTCCTGAATCCTACTTCTAACTTCACTAGCTGTGTGTCCCTGAACGAGCATTTAACCTCTCTGAGCCTCAGTGTAAAACCTTGCAGGCCTCTGAGAAGGCTACTCGATCATTCTGCTTTCAGTAAGCATTCTATTGCGCATGCACCATGGGACTGCACACAGGGTGGGGCATGGCAGTGAGCGGGTTGCATCGAGGTCTCTTTCCAGTGTGGGAAACAGACATGAATGAGAACCCGACACAAATAAAAGCAAAATGTCACCTAGATAAGTGCCTCAAAGCAAAGGCTTATGGTGCAATTATGAGGGGGGGCGGGTAGAAGCAAAGGAGAGTAGAGAAGACAGATCCATGAGGAGTTAAAGAGAGGAAATGAGAGGAGGGACATTAAGCTCTTAGCACAGTGCCTGGGACCTGATACAGATTAGGAAGGGGAATGATGATTAATGAAGATGACTGAGGAGTTTCTATGATGGCTCAGTGGATTACAGACCCGATGAGTATCCGTGAGGAGGCGGGTTGGATCCCTGGCCTTGCTCAGTGGGTTAAGGATCTGGCGTTGCTGTGAGCTGTGGTGTAGGTCACAGATGCAGCTCAGATCTGGCATTGCTGTTGGGCTAGTGTAGGCCGGCAGCTGCAGCTCTGACTGCACCCCTAGCCTGGGAACCTCCATATGCTGTGGGAGTGGCCCTAAAAAAAAAAAAAAGAAAAAGAAAATAGAATTGTAACAGTAGTGCTCTCTGCCATCAGGGAACGGTGCTGGCTTCAGCCTGAGCGGTCCTGCTGGGAGAGAGAGGCTGACCTCTTGGCTCTGCTCCGAGAAGAGCCAGAGGCCAGTGGACTTTAAAAATAAAAACCCATAAAAATATCTTGGGCCTCTAGTGAGGCCATTTGGAGTCCCCAGACACCAGAGAGTTCAAGCATCAAAGCTTCTGGGACCCTCCTTCTCCCCCAGTTTGTCTAGGGTCCAAACCAGGTTCCAACCTCGCCTTCTGCCCTTTCTCTCGCACCCTGAGCAAAAGCCTGGAAGCCTGTCCACTTGAGCCTTTGGTGGCCTGGCCCAGAGGGCAGAGACCCTGCTCGCTGTCCCCACAGATGGCAGGCTCTGGCTGGAGAGCAGGATGAGCGGGATGCAGATTTTGTCCTCTGAGTACACCCTGCAAAAGTGCTGCCTTTTGACCAATGGAAAGATGCTGGGAAAGCCGTGTGAGGTCACCAGTGAAATATCTGTTGCGCTCTGCTGGTCAAAGGTGGCACCTTTCTCAAGGGCTGGAGCACCCACCACATCCCGTCCCCACAAACGTGCAAACCCTGCTGGGTGGGCCCCAAGCTATCCTGTCATCAGGCACCTCATCTACACATGGGCCTGAGAGGGATGGGGCTTGGAAAGTGCTAAGGAGTTCTGTATGGGACATCTCTAGTGCCCCGCCCTGCATCTTCCCTGCCCACCTGTGCCTCCAGCTGTTGCTACAGCAATTACCTGTGCCTGGCTTCACCCCCCTTGTCCACCTGACCTCAGCTGCACCAGCTTCTCCACTTTCCATCCCAGCAGCCCCTCTGTGAGAGAACCTGCTCAGTCATTCGGCTGTTCACCAAATCTAGAAGCAGCGGAATGCCAAGGCACCACAGGGAACCCTGACCTGTGAAAGGCTGCAGCTGGGCTCTGACTACTTCCCTCTTCTGTCCTCCAGTCAGACCATTCTGGGGGCTATTCTCAATGACTCTTTGAGGGTCCTCAGCAGCCCATAGTCCACAGTGGTGACTGCCTTGCTTTCTCTCATACCCTAGCCCAACTCCCTGAGATCAATCCCCACATGAAACTACCTGCATGCACGCCTTCAATCTCCAACTCATCCTTTTCAGGAGAACCCAAGACAAGACAGCACATTTCCGGCCCTCTCCCCACCAGCTGCCAGGAGCAGTGGGACTTTCAGTGGCATGTGTGGCAGGTCGTGGCTTCTGTTCCCTCCCCTCCCAGCTGGAACCCAGACAGCTGGATGAACGTCCCCGATCATCATGCAGGAAGGGCTCTTAGCCAGTGCCTTTCAAGTGGGTTAGCAGTGGAACTCTTCTGCAGGCAAAATCTCATGCACAGAGTGGGCATTTGATATGTGGTCCTTCTTAAAGAACCTGGTTTACCTCTTGGAAAATACCTGGGGCCAAGGAGTGAGATCTTGGTGGGAAGGACTTTTAAGTGATTTGAAGTGACCCCTGTCCACTTTGGAATTCCAAGAGGCACTGTCTTCCCTTCCTGTCTCAGAGGCAAGCTCAGCCCAGTGAATGCCTTCTTCCGGGACTCAGCTTGAGTAAGAAGCCTAAGGTGCAGGGGATGGTTGGGTGGTTGTCTTCATGATGGTGGTAAACAACTGAGGCAGCCTTTTGGAACTCTTCCTTATCGTTTCCTTGACTGGTCTCAAGCCTGGTCCTCCAGCCTCTTACTGAATCTTTGAGTAACTGCCCCTGGCTCTACTACCATACATATATTTTATATATATATATATGTGTGTGTGTGTGTGTGTGTGTGTGTAATGTGTGTGTGTGTGTTTAGGGCCACACCCACAGTATATGGAATTTCCCAGGCTAGGGGCCAAATCAGAGCTGTAGCTGCCAGCCTATGCCACAGCCATAGCAACTCAGGATCTGAGCCATGTCTGCCACCTATACCACAGCTCACAGCAATGCTGGATCCTTAATGCTCTGAGCGAGGCCAGGGATTGAACCCACATCTTCATGGATACTAGTCAAGTTCATAACCTGCTGAGCCACAACAGGAACCCCTCAAATATCCTTTAAATATATTCTCTTTCCCTTGACTAGGGGAGTCCCTTTGCTCATGCTTACAACCAATAATACTTAACAGATATTCATGGAATTCCAATATTTAAAGTGGATGAAAAATGGAGGTTCTCTGTTGAAATGGAGGAGGTAGGCAAGAGTGCCTCCCGGCCATACCAACTCACGGTAGCTTTTTCGTTTGTTCCAAAGGGCCACTAAGACCTGAAAGAGCTCTATTGGAAAACCCTCCATCTCATCCCACCCCTTTGGTACAAATGAGGAAAGCAGGGTCAGAGAAGTTCATTGATTTCCCTGGCACGGCTTAGTGATGGTTGGAAACTCAGGCTTTCAACCCTCCAAGGCAACAGCCTTCCTACCACAGCACAGTGACAGGCTCCCTAGAATCTGAGAAATAAGCAGACAGTAGATTTAAGCCAAGGGATCATGTAGAGATCAAGTGCGTGACTGCTCCTTCCCACACTTTTCCAAGACCACGGTCAACAGCCCTGCAGCACAGTTGTGGAAGCTTGGTCCTCACCTCTGCTCCTCCCATCTGTTGATGAGAGCTGGTCCATAACAACAGATATACAGTGCCGAGCCCTGTGCCAGCCTTTCCCAGGCCCCAGCTCCCTAAATCCTGTCCTCCAAGATGCTCTGCCCAACATGAGTCCTGGATCCACTACCTCATTTTCTAGATCCTCTTATGTGCTTTCTCATATTCTTCACATAGCAAAATGAAAGGAGAAGTTGTGTGATGAAGAAGTTATGATCATGTACTCCGAAGTCTGACAAACCAGGTTTGATGACAAGCTCTGCCCCTTCCCAGCTGTGTGACCATTCTGGGCCTCAGCTTTTCCATCTATGAATGGGAAATGAAGTAAAAGATCCAACTGTGTGGAGTTCCTGTGGTGGCGCAGTGGTTAACGAATCCAACTAGGAACCATGAGGTTGAGGGTTCCATCCCTGGCCTTGCTCAGTGGGTTAAGGATCCAGCGTTGCTGTGAGCTGCAGTGTAGGTCACAGACGTAGCTTGGCTACGGCATAGGCTGGCAGCAACAGCTCCGATTAGACCCCTAGTCTGGGAACCTCCATATGCCACAGGAGCAGCCCTAGAAAAGGCAAAAAGACCAAAAAAAAAAAAATCCAACTGTGTTAGGTGAGGTTCTGCAAGAAGCAGGCACCAAGATGAGATGAGATAGACAAGCCATGTATGGGGGAAGAGACTGTGGGAAGAACTTGGAGGAGGCTGAGAATGCTCTGAAACCACCATGCAGACTGAATTCATGAATTCTTCCTTTTTTTTTTTTTTTTTTTTTTGAGGAAAGGAAGAATAAGCCTTAGATTGCAATGCCAGTCTAAGAAAGTTTAGGCAAATTTTTGAGGCGCTCTTGAGTGTAAGTCAACCATCAGAATCATGGGTCGCCCAGAAGGCAGCCTGCCTTGGTACCCCCAACATGCTGAGTCATTGCCCCAGAATAGCCCGTGGGAAGCAAAGCCCTTTCCCAAGACAGAGGCGGATTCAGAGCCCTGCAGTTGGGGCCCAGGGTCAGTCCCATCCCTGAGACAGAGAAGCACATTCTCAGGTCCTTCTGGGCCCCCTACCAACCTTAAAAGGTAGGATTAAGTGAGTCAATTTACACTAAAACTCTTAAAATAGTAGTCGGCACAGAATAACTACTCTGTAAATGTTGCCTTCAAACACACAGGGTTATGAAATCAGGTTGCTTCTTCAAACCCATTTGTACACCCGATGTGATAGGTGGCCTTTTTTGTTCTAAATCCTAGAAAGCCGTTATTAAACTGCTGATACATCTTACAATCAGCACATATTGGAATCCAAAAACAACATTCAGAAAGCTTTGGAAAACGTATACTCCCTCAGAGACATGCACTGGCACTCAAAAAATTCTGGAAAGTCCTGCAATACCACAGACCTATTTTACTTTGTTCGTTCTAGGTACCAAACATCTCTGCCCCACAGATCTGGGGTTTTGCATACATTTCCAATGAATGGCTTTGCTCTCTAGTTAGAGAAGTTGATTTTCTGTTGCTTGCACCCAAAAACCAACTAAGACAAAATGCAAACGCAAAACATCAAAGAGGTAAGAGTGGAACTTCCCTGGATGAAGAGGTGATAAGGATGGGACTAGATTTACATGGATTACCAGAAGCTGATGGCCACGAACAAGTTTAAATAGAATATGGTCCTTGTTCCTCATTTACTGCTGATTTAGTGTCTGCCCCAAGGTGTAAGGGCCATGCTCACAAGTGAGGATTCAGAGATGCCAGAGGCAGCTGTCACTGCTGGATAGGACACCTTTTATTTGCCATTCACCTTTTTTTGTCCTGTCCAGAGCTGTGGCAACCTGAGGGTGCCTTGCTTCAACTGCACTGAGAGTTTGCTTTCTGCTGGGGCATTGATACCCTCAAGAGCCTGCTCTGCTGTGTGACCCCAGGCAAACATTTAAGTGCAGCCCCAGAAGCAACCTTGCCAATGAAGGGACACTGTCCTTTGATGTGTCCTAAGCAGACCTCGCTGAGGTCCTTGCTACTGCTCCCCAGGGGACTGTGCATGCACAGCAGGCTCCCTCTCATCCTTGCCCTCTGGATTGTCCTGCCTACCTCTTTGTTGGTCTCCCCATCCCCCCCACCCTTTCCCAACCATCGCTTCAACAAAATTACCTGCACACAAGCTCTTGTCTCATCTTCTGCTTTTTTAGGAGAACCCAAAGTAGGATTAAAAATAATAACAATAGTGCTTTGCATTTGTAGCAATTAAAATTATATGGACTTTTTTTTTGCTTTGCTTTGCTTTTTTTTTTTTTTTTTTGCTTTTTTATGGCCGCATCCAAAGCATATAGAAGTTCCCAGGCTAGGGATCAAATCAAGGTGTAGGGGCCAGCCTATGCCACAGTCACAGCAACGCCAGATCTGAATTGTGTCTGTGACCTACACCACAGCTCATGGCAACAACAGATCCTTAACTCACTGAGCAAGGCCAAGGATCAAACCTGTGTCCT
Organism: Phacochoerus africanus; assembly: GCF_016906955.1. Taxonomy (NCBI): domain Eukaryota; kingdom Metazoa; phylum Chordata; class Mammalia; order Artiodactyla; family Suidae; genus Phacochoerus; species Phacochoerus africanus. The sequence goes on from NC_062544.1 coordinate 133,918,396, forward strand.
CATGGATGCTAGGTGGGTTCGTTACCACTGCGCTATGACAGGAACTCCCCACTGTCCTTGACTATCTAAAAGAACTCATTCTTTTTCTCTTGGGAAGAGATACATCTTGAACCTGAAATCAGTAACTACTTCAGGCCAGTGAGGGGCTAGGAAGGAAAGAAGGGTACTTAGGTTAACTCACCATCAGCGTCGACAAGCAGGCTACCAGCCTTTCTCAGCATCATCTTCAAGCTGGGGTCACTTCCTCGGAGAAAGGCTGATGGCTGCTCTCTTCTCAGCCAAGTTGATTACTGACAACCACAGGCCCTGTCTACACGTACAGGGAACCCATTTCAACAAGCGTCCTCCCACACACAAACATGCCACCGGAAATCAGTCCGTCTCCCAACAGGCAGTCTCCACCTTCCTTGCTGGTGGCAGCCTAAACTAGCGAGAACTCTCCAGAGAGAAATTTGGTGATAGGCATGAGAACCTTAACAATGCTCAGAACTTTCATTGCTGCAATTTCCTTTCCAGGGATTTGTCCTCAGAAAAGAGTCAGACAAATGCAGAGGGAGGCTTGGGCCAGCCTCATTAATATTAGGAGAAAATTAAAATCAACCTCCATGTCCAGCAATTGGGGCTGGAGCAAATTATAGCATTGTCCGTTCAACAGAAAATTATGCCTCCATGAAGCAAATACGAACTATGCGTAGACTGCTGGCAAAAATAGTCCCGGTTGTTCTCCTCTCTGCATGCCCTTGGCAATGTGACTTGGCAGCAACCTTCATCAAGGCATGGGGTCTGTTTTGCACCCTCCTGGCCACCATGCAACTCACTTTGGTAGACAGAATACCAGTGTGCCTACTCAGATAGTGTGCCTGTTCTGAGCTTAGGTCTCAAGACACCCCGAGCTCATCCTCCCTCTCGCTCTCGCTCTCCCTCTCGCTCTCTCTCTCTCTCTCTCACTCTCTCGCTCTCTCGCTCTCACTCTCTCTCCCTGCCTACTTGCTCCTTTCTCTCTGTAAGGGCAGCAGCCATCCAGTGACCTACCACATGCACCTGGCCAGCCCATTAGTGTATCTGCCCCGCTCTGAGGGAAGGGAAGGGGTTTGCCTGTAGCACGAGAGGGGCACCTACCTTCCACCACCTGCCTTGGCTATCAGGAAGGCCCCGAGGCCATGGGACACTGGAGATGCTGACCTTGTTCCTTTCTTGTCCTGTCTGTGAATAAAGCACTGTTACAACCAGTGCCTCTGTGGCAGCTCTGAACCTCTCGTCTCTGCTTCTGGTCATCAGCATTGTTGTGGTCTTTGCCATGCTCCACACGGCAGGAAGCCTCACCTGAGATGGGTAGCCATTTGCATCTTCCCACTCAACTTAACTCTCACTCTCCATCTCTCAGAATCCTGCCACTGCCATGAGCACACACCCAGGCTGGCCTGTTGGAGGTTGAGAGACCACAAAGGGGAGAGTCCAGTTGCCTCAGCTGAAGCCATCCCAGACCAACCTCTAAGCAGATGACCTTGAAACATGAAAGGGACTTTGACCAAGGTCAGCAGGGCCACCTGCCAGCCATAGCTGATTGCAGAAACATCAGAGAGCCCAGCCAAAGCCTGAAGAACCACTCAGCTTATCTGAGGATTTGTAAGCAACTGTAAGTACTAATTCTTTAAATCCAGTGGTCCCCAAAGTGTGGTTGGGGGGGGTGCATCTCCAGGATGGGGGGGGTCTCTGAGAGCCTATAAAAAGGTCTACAAGGGCAGAACTCTTTCTGTAATACTAGGAAGACGTTACTTGCCCTTTCACTCTCATTCTCTCGTGAGGGTACAGAGGACTTTTCCAGAGGCTACATGACATGTGATGACATCATCCCTTTGATAGCTAGTAGAACACATGCTTGTGTACTCTTGATTTCAAAATGTTTTCTGTTTTAATTTCCAATACCATAAGTATTGAAAGATATAGCTGACATAAACAAAAGCTCTTTGAGGTCTTTAATGATGTCAAATGCATCAAAAGGTCCTGAGACCAAAAAAGTTTGAGAACCACTGTGTTAAACCACCAGGCTTGTGGGTAAGTTGTTATGCCGCAGGGGGTATCTGACACAATGTGGGTATGTGTGACTGATAAGGAGTGCAAGTGGAAAATACTGCACATCTCAGAATTCCTGCTGTGGCTCAACAGGATCAGTATCAGTGTCTCTGCTGCAGCAAGATGCAAGTTTAGTCCCCAGCCTGGCAAAGTGGGCTAAAGGATCTAGCGTTGGCTCAGCTATGGCATAGGTTGCAACAGTGGCTAGGATCTGATCCCTGGCCCAGGAACTCCATATGCCACAGGGCAGCCAAAAAAGAAAATATACACATCTTGCTTTTATTTAAAAACTGTGATAGAGTTACATCCCTATCCAAAATGCTTATAGACTTCATCTCTATATGATGGCACAATGGATCATTGGGGTAGCATTTTTTCCCGCTTTTTTATACTCATCTATGCTGATTTTTATACTCATCTATTTCTAAGTTTTTTGTAAAAAAGTTTCATGCTTATATAAGAAGAGAATAGCTTTAAAACAAAGGAAAGCATCTTTAGAAAGAAAAGAGACTATGCACTCTTTCCCTATGGCCATAGGCATGCCTACACGGGAAGATCCTGGTGGGAGGGTGTCAGAGAGCTGAAGTGGCCCTTCGAAGCTTTTCTCATACCCACCCAGATAGATCCAGCCAAGAGCCCTGACTTTCCATTGCCTCGACTTCTGGGGGCAGTTGGATCAGATTTCTCTCACTGCCCTCTTTTCAAGTAAGAAATGAGGACCATGAATGCCCAGCAGGAGGACCCCACTCCGAGACACCTCCCCAATAAAAAGTGAGCAAGAATCATTTCATGTTCCTGTGCACAGAGCCCCTAGAAGTTGACTGCATTCCAGCAGCAGTTGCCTAGGAAACACCAGTGACATAAAGGAGACACGAGGACACATTAAATAACTTTAGCAATTATTTGCATTTGGCAGATGTAGCCAGGGGCAGGGCCCTGAATGCCTCCCTGTGGAAAAACTACAGGAACCCCAGAAGGAACGGGAGCCAAGCCAGCAGAATAAGAGAGAGGTTGGCAGATGAGAGAGGGAGGGGTGTTCTGAACTCTTTTATACCCCCTCCCCCACAGCTTGCTAGAGTCAGAGATGGGCAGCCGCCTGCATGTTCTAGAAGGGGTCCCAAGGCTTTGGGCTCTCTGGGTGGTTTGACCACAGGCCAGGAAGCCCCAAAGAAGGTCAGTCTTTTCCCATGACTGGCTGAGTCCTCCTCCGCACACCCCCCACCAACTACCCCTCCTCCCATGGCCTCCCGGGAATCCTGCTTCTGCCTCCACCTCCCTGGAAAGCAGGTGACAGGATGGTCTGAGAGGCTGCTGCTCGGCTAGATGGAGGTGCTTAATTGGGATCCTTTTCACCTGACAGGTGAAAAGCAGGCTGTCGAGGGGAAGTCAGCTCTCTGTCAAACCAGCTCCTTCTCTTATCTGTCTCTTCTCATTAGGGCTGAGCCAGAGCCACAGAGTCCCCCAGAGAAGAGGCAAATGAGCCAGGCCATGTCCTATGGCCTGGAAATTGGAGCTGCTGGGGCTGAGCCAGGAAGGGCCCCACGTGGTTCCTTAGGTCAGCCCCTCAGGGGTTCCCAGAGCCCCGGGTTGGCCACTCTCTGGGTGGGATGGAGACACACACCCAGAAGACAGGCCAGCAGGGGCCCAGCCTGAGCCTGGCTTGTCTCAAGGCCCCCCTTCAGAAAGTTCTAGTCAAATCGAATTATATCAGAAATGATTGGCTCCTTTATTCTCTCCTTTGCTTGCAGCTCCCCCTGCACCTCCCCCCCTCCAGTTTGACCACATCTGTAGCTCCAGTGAAACAGCCAACATAAACAAAAACAAAGCAAACCCCGGCAGCCGGTGAGGGCGGGGACGTGCCACGCATCTGGGCTGGCCACATGCAGGCGCTGGGCTGCCAAGGCATACCTCCTGCTGGTAAAGGCCTTGCACAGCGTCCTTAACAGATCTGGGCTTGCGCAGACCTTGGTGAGTGAAAAGGACCACATACATACCCAGGCAGTGTAACTGGAGAGGAAGAGAGAAGGGCTTGCCCATGAGCATTAACATGTGCAGGGAGTTCCCATTATGGCTCAGAGATAATGAACCCGAAGAGTATCCATGGGGACGAGGATTCCATCCCTGGCCTCACTCAGTGGGTTAAGGATCCAGTGTTGCCGTGAGCTGCAGTGAAGGTCGCAGACATGGCTCAGATCTGGCATTGCTGTGGCTCTGGCCTAGGGTGTCAGCAACAGCTTCAATTCGACCTCTAGCTGAGGAACTTCCATATGCCATGGGTGTGGCCCTAAAAAGACCACCCCCCCAAAAAAGTGTGCAGATTGAAGGACACTCTTGAGTGTGGTGGTAGTGGTTTGGCTATGTCCCACAACAGAGCTGCCATCATTACTCTTCCAAATCATTTCCCAGTCTGAATGGCTTCTGGACACTTGGGCTTCTAAGCATGTATATATCAAGAGAGTCCACTTAAAACCAGGAAGGATTTTTTGTTTTCCTCAAATTAAGCATGTTCAGAGCTGGCAAAAACAGAAGAGAAACAGGCCCTACAGTAGATTGCTGGGGAGGGTGCTCATCAGCCGCCATTTTGGAGGCTGGTTCAGGTTCCAAGTCTGTGAATGAGACATAGGCATGTGGTACAGGCAAGTCTGGGATTTTTCAGCCTCAGGGGTGCTCCTTCCAGTGATATTGTGTTGTCCTAGCTGGCACTGATGGAGCTGAAAATCCACCATTCCCCAGAGCCCGAATCCCTATTGGCACCAGGCCCTGGTGGCCAGCAATTCCATCATCATGTAGGAAAAATGAAGGGAATTGCCTCTGTGCTACAATCGCTTGGAAGGGTCACTCACCAAGGTGGCCTAAGTCCCCCAGGCGTTTGAGTTTAGAGATAGCCTCTCCCCAGGTGACAGCTCTGGTTCCTTTCTTCCAGAAGACACACATGCTGCCATGAGCTAGGGAGGGTGCTGAGATTCCTTATGCAGGACCCAGAATTCCTCCTCCCTTTGATGGTTGTGCTCTGTGAGACATCTGGGTACCATGCTAGACTCCATCCCCTGTGATGAGGGTCCCTGAAACTGGACCATGGTCCGTGCGACCTAAGGTCATTTGTCTTATCAGCACTGTATGTCCAGACTCAAAGATGGACAAGTGAGGAGGCCTGGATTTCTCAGGGACTACACACAGATAACCAGAAAAAGAGTTATCATCTAATTCAATTCACCTGGTCATTCAAATTCTGGGTCCTACTCAGCCAGAACATCATCACCTGACCTAGAGGATGACCAGATGATGCAGATAAATATGTCAGTAAAGCATCCCTCTGGGAGATAAGATCACTGATTTTCTCCCCTTTGCCTCTTTCTTTGCATTAGAAGGGACTGTCTGGTCTCCCAAGCCACTGTGAATTTATTATTTCATGGAGGCAGCAGAATGCTGGCAAAAATGACCCAAACTAGGGAGTTCCCTGAAGGTCTAGTGGTTAGAATGTGGTGCTTTCACTGATGCAGCCCAGGTTCGATCCCTGGTCTGGGAACTGAGATCCCACATTAAACAACTGCACAAAGCAACTAAATAAAATAAAATAACCCAAACTATTTCCCTCCCTGTATTCACACCCCTCTGCAACATGACTTTGCAGGCTCTCCCACAGATATGTGGAGTCTGTTTCTCCACAACTTGAATCTGAGCCAACCTGTGACTTGCTTTGACCAAAAAAAAGAGAGCAGCAGCAACCATGTTAAAGCCTCAAGAGGCCATGCAAAATTTGGTTTTCTCTCTTGGTCTCCAGAACCAGGGCCAGCTGTTGGAGGATGGCAGACCAGTGGAGAGCAACAAACTGTTGGCGGGGCCAACCTAGAACTGCCAGCCCCCAGCTGGTCTGGCAGCTAAGCACAGGTGCATAAATGAGTCCAGTCCAAACTAAAGAGCCGCCTAGCTGAACCCAGCCCAAACCCCTGAGTGTGGGGGGTTCTTTTCATGCAGTAAGGGTGGATCCCATGAGGTCCCAAACCAAGTAGGGTAAATATCATTTTAGCCCAGTTAGGAATTAGAAAATGCTGGCTATTTCTTTCCAGGCCCCATGGCCCAGTAGTAACAGATTCAGAACTTGAACCCAAGCATCCTGCTGGCCTGTTTATTCATTTTGCCTTTCCTCCAGAAGAGTAGGTCCTTGAGAAGCTGCTAGACATTGCCCTTAGAGACCCCCTCCCCAGAGAGACAGCTGCATTTTTGGGGGAACCTGTCCTATTTCATCGGCCGCTGTCCCACCCCGCCATCCTGCCTTGTCTCTGACACTCAGCTTGCAGCAGAGCAACACATCAACCATCAGCTTCCTCAAAGCCAGGCGACCAGCACTGCCAGGTCTTTGCATTCACAGGGCTCAAGGGGCTCCCACACCAGCTGGCCCCCCTCCCTTCTGCAGGCAGCAAGGGCAGCAGCCCTAAGAACAAGAAAACTCTTCTTTTTGACCATACGGAATGGGATCAGTGGGTGGGCCTGCCCACTAGTTGGCATCGGTGTGAGATCAAAGCAAATGAAAGAGGGAACAGACCCAAGGGGGTAGAGGAGGGGAAAGCCCTCCTCAACACACTCCAAGCCCAGCCAGGGCTTCTTAAGGGTCGAGGTGGGACTAATCTGACCAAAATGACACCCCTCCCCCAAGGAGCCCAGAGCAGCAAGGGTGACAAGGAAATAGGATGGCTGGCGGGTGGATGGGGAACAGGAAGCAACCAAAAATACAACGGAAGGAAAGAGGGCAATTGGAGGAAGCAACTCCACCCTCTTACAGCTTCAAAGAGGGCCTTTCTCTGTCCCTGGGGCCTTCAGGGAAACAACAGGAGGGCCGGGAGCCCAAGGAGGAGACAGCTGCGCATGGAGACTGGCAGCGCGTGCTGGCACAGGGTGCCAGCTGGAGGGAAAACAGGCTCTCCTGGCTACAGCCGGCAGAGGGTTGGTGCTTTTTTTCTTTTCTCTGAAGAGCTGGGGGGAAAACAGAGCCCGCCCCGTGAACCTAGCCAGGCCCAATTTCCTCCCACAAAACAAATTCTTTCCTTGCTTGGGAATCACACCTGGCTGGAATTCTCAAGCTCTGGGCCAGGGGCTCGGAGCTTTCTCCCAGTGGATGGTCCCTGGAGGAAATAAAATGCTTGGCTGAAGCAAAACACTTTGATGGCAGAAATTATCGGAGGGAGACAAACTCTAAATGGCTGCTCAGTCTGCTCTGGAGTAGGTAGTCATCACAGCGATGGCGACATCAATAAAAATAAGGGGCATAATAATGGCCACCAATTAATGAGCACTTACTAAGTGCCAGGCATTACTTTAGGGCCTCCTTACAACACAAGGGGGTAGGCATCAGAGAGGCTGGCAGTGCCTCCATTTGTGCTCCGGCTGCCAATCCTGCGTCACTTTGCTAAAGGCTTCCTCCTATTGGAAGCTTCCCCTTAGCTGGCTCTGCCCACTCAGAAGCAGGCTGGAAGTGCCAGAGAATTAATAACCCCACCCCCAGAGCAACCTCAGACAATGAGCGATGGAGTGGGTGGATCAGTACCCCAGCTCCTCTCCTCTGTGAGTGGGAGAACCCTGGGTGTGATCTTTATCTGTTCCCACTTGGGCTTGATCCCAATAGGATGAAGCTCTGGTCCCCCACAGTGTGGTAATTTAGCTGGTAGGGGCTGCTTTACTTACCTGTCTCACTCTCAACCCACCCCCCACCCCTGCCCCCAACCTCCAGCCCTCTTCAAATTTTCTGGAATCACCTTCCTAATAAACTACTTGTGTTAGAATCCCTGTCCGAAGATAGGCTTCTGGGGCGGATCCAACCAAAGAAAGAGCACCAATGTTATAGGCAAGAACCCTGGGGCCCAGGGCTTTAAGAATGGACTCTGTTCTGCCTGACGCAGAGGGCTCTTCACAACTATGCTCTCCTGCAATTATTATGACTTTTCTGAATTCTTCGGATGTCAAGTAAACCTTAGTTCAGGCCAGAAAAAGCACAGAGGAGGCACTCCCATTGAGTGATGCTTCCAACATACAGATCCAGGGCACCATCTGGGCCTAACTGGTTAAGAAGATGGACTTGGGACATCAGGAGACCTGGGTTTTCCTTCAGGAGATGCCACTTGGTTCTGTGGCCTTGAGCAAGTCCCTTAATCTCTCTTGGTATAGGGAGGTTACAGCAGCTACCCCATGAGGTAAAAATTCAGAGGCGTGGCCACCCATGGGTACCCTGGACCCTGCACTCCTGTGAGAAAGAGGACAGTGGTGTGTGAGGGGCAGGGCCAGCCAGGGGAACCTGGGGCCACTCAGCTGCTCCCTGTCCTCCAGACTTGGGACAAGTAGCTTGTCCTCTTGTGCCTCCCTTCCTCCGGGCCAAGTCTGGATGTGTTGTGTTGTGTCGGGGAGGCACTTGGCAAGCACTGGATCCAGGGGCAGGAGCCCTCTTTCCTCTCTTGTCTTCTAAGGGTTTGTTTTTAAGTAGGTTGATCTGAACCCCCAGGGACATTTAAATTGAGTTGGAATTTTACAAACCAGTCTGATTCCAGAGCACTCCATGCAGCTCCCAGGCCCCAATTAATATTCTGAATTGTGCCAAGGAGCCTGCCCCAGGTGAGGGGAGGGGGTGTGCTCCAATGATGAGCAAAGGGCCTCCCAGGCCTCAGGCTAGTCATAGCTGGAGGCACAGCCAATAATCAACTGGCCAGAAACCTGGAAACCACTTCTTGGAGAGAAGGCACAGATCAGAGCCCTCAAAGTTTAAGGGGAGCTGATAGATCCCTGAGAACTAGGTCTCCACTGGGGAGCACTGCTGCCTGGAAGGGCTGAAACCCTCTACAGGTAGACCAGAAAGGTAGAGACCTCCATTGCACCAGTCTCTTTTTTTTTTCTCTCCTGTCTTTTTAGGACTGTACCAAAAGCATATAGAAGTTCTCAGGCTAGGGGTCAAATCAGAGCTACAGCTGCCAACCTAGATCACAGCCACAGCACTGCCAGATCTGAGCCATGTGTGTGACCTACACCATAGCTCAAGGCAATGCTGGATCCTTAATCCACTGAGTGAGACCAAGGATCAAACCCATATCCTCATGGATACTAGTTGGGTTCATTACTGCAGAGCCATGACAGGAACTCCCTGTGCTGGCCATTTCTGTCCACCCTGCTCTGTATCCCAGGAGTTTCCCCTGTCCAGAGCGTAACCATGGGCTCCTTTGCCCTCTGGCTCCCTGTTAGCACTGGCAGGACAGTGAAAAGTGGAGGGAGCCAGAAACACGTGAGCAGCACCCTCTGCTCGAAGTTACACCCCTGTCAGACAGCCTCTTCTATCCAGTCCCTCTCTTCCTGGCTTCAGGACATCCCTTACTCCCTTAACCTTTTAGCTTAGGGGTGTAAGCGCTCCAGGCAAGTAGCCCCGAGCCACTGACCAATCTCTTGTGGTTTCCCTAAACCCTCTGGGCACCTTTGTAAATGGACATTTTATTAAACTCATCTCAATTACCCTATTTGAGAGTATCATCAATTCCCTGCTGAGACCTAGACATAGCCACCAAGTTCAAAGCTTCCCATAAAGTTTCTTTTTGCCAGAACTAAGCTTATACACTGTCACCATGATGTGCATCTGAGCTGAGTAGGTTATATGGTGCCTCTTCTAAAACGCCATGTGGCTGCAAATAACAAAAATCCAGATTCACACCACCTTAAACAGAAAGGGGGTTGTTTTCACATCTAACAGAGGTCTAGAGGTAAGGAGTTTCTGACACAGATTTTAATGAATTCAGAGCCAACCTCTCTTATTTTCTTGGGCTTTCTCTTGTGGACACAGAATGGCTGCTTCAGCTCCAGATATCTCATCCATGCTCAAGTCAAAATTAAACTGGCCATAGGAAAAGGGGATAGCATTGGTTAGTCACCTCTGCACAGGAAAAGAGAAGGACTTCCCAGGGGCCCCACCTAGGATATTCTCATAGGCTAGAACTGCAGCTGATCACCTTAGCTGCAAGGGAAGCAGGAAAAGGAATTATCTGGGTTGCTATCCTCTGCATAGGGAGGGAGTGAAGGAATGGAGGCTACAAAATGAGTGAGGGTAACTGTTCAGCAGAGTCTTCCAGGTGCACTAAAGAATAATACAGGCCCAATCTGGAATGAATGACACAACTCAAGGTCAAGCCAGCCTCTGCCACCTCCCACTTCCTGTGTTTACTGGAACAAGTGAGACGTTTGCTGGTCAAGGCAATGAGTGACCCTATTCAAACATCAACCCTGCCCTTTCAAGTATGCTGCCAAAAGCCTAGTATTTTGAAAGTCTAATAGGTCTACAAAAAAGTTTAAGTAATTCATGTTTTCCTGGTGCTCAGAGCCAAATTCTAGGCTCTCCCCATAGTTGAAGAGCACAGAAATTTGGGGTGAAGATCAGAAGCCCCTAAAGGGAAGAAGTCAATTTGAGAGACTGAAAATAGGATCCAAATTCAGATCCCACCCTCCCAGCTCCCCAGTCCCTCCCGCAGAATGCTCCTAGCTTTTCAACCTCCAAACATATCTTGTGTTGTAAGAAATGTCATTCTTCTTCTACAATTTTCCCCCTGACTCTGCCTTCTCTTCCAACTCTGCTTGAATATCTAAGCATAGGACCATGTGGCCATCCCATCACTGTAAAATGACACCAGTCCAGTTATTATTTCTTTCTCTGTATTTGTCTGTCTCTTCTCATTTTCTTGACAATGAACATGTATGGTGTGTAATCATTTTTTTTCAGTTAGTTTTTTTTTTTTTTAAAACCACACCAGGCATACATCAGATGGGAAATGAAAATACCACCCTAACAAATTATACCTTTGTCTCCATTCTGCCCCTCCAAGGGGGACTGAAAAAATACCCCCAAATGGGCATATGCAGCTGCCAATCATTTGTTGCACCAGGCTCAAGAAGCCTTCCAAATGAGTTCAATTTGGTGGATTTCACCCCACCCTCTCTGAGCTTTGTGCATAGTCTGGAGAGAGAAAGGTTAATCCCACACTGCATTTGAGGTCTATCACACACATCCAACTTTCCTTAAACAGTCTCAGAGATGGCCAAGCAATGGAGTGACCCTCACAAGGCACTGCCCCACTTCATTTCAGAGTCTATGTGTATTTTGATGGAAATGCAATCCATATGTTTGCTTCATTTATATATCTTCATCCATGCAGCTCTAGGACCCAGCTGATTGATGTCCAAAGACCCTCAGAGACTTTCAGAAGAATTTTCTTCCTCAAAAAGAGGAAGCTGCCTTTGCTGGCAGCGGCAAGAGCTTGCCTGCCAAATGTCTGAGTGAGTCATAGTACAGAAGCCAAAGGTCTGGAAAAGCACATGAAAGAGCAGGTATGGTCCTTCTCCAGAAAGGAGGTTCATGGCAGGTTTTCCATATCCAGTATTTATTGAGCACCTACTCTTTACAGGTTTTGTGTTGGGGGTGGGGAGCCAGCAAGCTATAAAAATGCCTAATCTATGGATTCTCTTCTAGGAGTTACCACTTTTCCCTGAGGTTGGCAACTCCTGCAAAAGGCCAGAGGGTAAATAGTTTGCCCTTCCAGACCAGAAGGCTTATGTGGCAGTTCCGCAACTCTGCCACTGCAGCCTGAGAACAAACACAGACAACACATGAATAATGAGAAGGACTGTCTTCCAATAAAACTTGATTCACAAAAAATGGGTGGGACTGATTTGGCCCTCAGGACACAGTTTGCTGACTGCCAGCCTAGGTGAAATCATGGGAAACAGTTGCTATTTGGCCATCCTGACCTCCACAAAGCAGTTTCATGTGGTCCCACCTAATGGGTGAGGCAATTAAATAAACAGAGACGACTCAATATGAAGAAAGTACAAAAGGCCATCCATCATCATGGTTCAGTTGACTGAGTTTCTCTGATGGTTCTTCTGGAGACCATCTCTGAGGGAACTGACAATTCCAGCCAGGTGAAGTCAAATGCATCTCTCTTTGCCCTGCCTAGTGCCTGAAATGCACTAAATCAATCTCCAATCCAATATGAAATCTTCAACCCGGGGTTTCTGGTGGGATGACATTGGGACTTTCTAGGTGTTACTAGCATTCATAGAAGGGGAAGGATTGGCAGGTTGAGGATGTTTGAGAAGCAGAAGAACTGTTGTTAAACAGGCCAGTTCCCTGTAGCTCTGATCAAAGCCTGTGACTTGCTAATGGGCTTCTCGAAGACTCCGGATGAGGATGGAGCATGAAGCAGCAACTGAAACTGGCTTGTGCCATATCTTTGTGCAAAGCATCCTTCTAAATTGTAGTTCTGGGAACCACCTTGTGGAAATACTGCACTTTCTAAGAAGGCCGGTCTCCCTTCATGACGGATTTCATGGCTAGGGCTCAAGTGACTCTCCTGGGACACTAACAACAAGGTGAGTGGAAGAAAAGGGGGAAGAAGAAGATTCTGCTGTTGGCCTGACATCTGTCCTGGACTCCCACAGGGAAAAGTTTACCTAGGGTGTGTTCCTGAAAGCACAGATTAGATAACTGCCACTTTCTATTTCCTGCTTAAAGGATGTAATCTGACACCCAGACTTGAACCTTTCTGGGAAACTTCGTGTAATGACATTATGACATCTTGTGGCCACTTAGAGGAACCCACAAAGGGAATCCTTTGATCCCTGAAGGAGAAGAACCCCCAATAGAAAGACACCACCCAAAGGAGCCCCAGGAGGACTGTCTTCCCTATCCTTGCTCATCACTGGCCCATGTGGTATCTTTCTACCACTTACTGTCTTGCTACTCAACGTGTGGTCCTCGGACCAGCAGGACCAACAGCAGTGCATAGTATCCGGCCACACCAGAGCAATGGGGTCAGAATTGGTTTTAGTAAGAGCCCAGGGGATTGGTATACATGGTAAATTTTGAGAAGCAACATTCTAGTCTACCTTTCTTTGATGCCAAGGTTTGCTTCATTTTTCAGTAATGGGAGGAATAAGGCAAGCACCAGAGGCCACAGAACAGAATATGAAGCTGGATGGTACACTGGGTAGTTCTAACTACCTCATTGTCTCTGAGGATTCCCAAGGGTCCTTGGTAAGACAAATAATTTTACTTCATTGTTTTCCTAGTATTTATTGGATTTTTTTTTTTTTAACAAACCCGATACTAAACATTCCGCAGGCACCATCTCACTAATTCCCACCAACTGTGGGGCAGAAACTATTATTAGCTCATTTTATAGACTAATCATGCAGAGGCTGATCCTTGCTCAGGCCCCCAAACTCACTTGTGTTAGAATGAAGGAAGAACAAAGCTATAAACAAAGAAGTAAACAGGAGAGGGAACAAGAGGACATGGGAAAGGTCAGCACAGTTTAGGAAGATGGCGAATGGACAGACAAGTGATGAGAGACTGGGGTCTCAGCTTCCTCCTCTTGGGTAAAAGCCTGCAGTAAGAAGCAGCGATGATGTCCTGGAGACTCTTGGGAGGCTCAAGAATGGGAGGTACCAAGTACTGCTGGAGACAGGTACGTGGGGTGGTACTGAAACAGGAGGCTGGGTTGGAAATCAGTTCATGCTTAGTCCCTAGCTCTATTCCCCAGACTACAGGGCCAGGCAGGTGCTAGCTCTGCAGCTGAGGATAGGAGGTAGACTGTCTGAAAGGGCTACTCTAGGGACTTAAGCTTGGGGACACCAGCCCCCACTAAAGGTAAGAATGAGGAGCTGTACCAACAACAAGGAGCAGATGACTATCTGTCGGCTGAAGGGTAAGGCTCAGAACCTTTCCCCCAAGTTAGGCCCAGAATGCCTACTGTCCAACTCCTCAGTGTCTTCCACCACCTCCAGCACACATGTACAGGCACATACACCCATCATCAGGGGTTTCTTATCAGGGAAGTTGACTGAGCCAAAAGCCAGGAGTGAGAGAATTTGATATCTTGGGTCCTTAGAAATAAAAGCCCACCTCAGCTGTTTTCCAATCAGCTACACACACACACACACACACACCCTAGACATTTCAAGAGTACTTCTACCTTGGCAGACAGAAACCAGAACAGATGCATAGGGCAAAATTCAGACCCAAAGGATACAAGGAGCAGAAGAAGTTTCTTGAAAACACTCTAAGAAAGAAAGGATAACGTATCCTCTAAACAAGAACAGGATACTCTCAGAAATGAATGGAAAATGAGAAAGACTATCTGGAAATTGAAAACAGGATTAGAAGGGTTAGGTGACCTAAGTGAGACAGCTGATATGGTCATGCTTTCTAGCCCTTGTTTCTTTCCTCTTCCCTCCTCTGTTTAACAAATGCTCCTCTCAGTCTTCCTTTGAACACTGTCCCCAGTCACCCACTTACACAGCCTGAGCATAATGTGTACCCTACAAATTCAAATGTTGAAGCCCTATCCTCAGTACCTCAGAATGTGACTGTATTTGGAGTTGGAGCCTTTAAACACATAATTAAGTTAAAATAAGACCCTTAGGATGGGCCCTAATCTAATCTGACTGGGATCCTTATAAAAAGAGGAAATTGGAACACGCAGAGACACCAGAGATGCACACGCATGGAGGAAAAGCCATGTGAGGGCACAAGGAGAAGGTGGCCATCTGCACACCAAGGAGAGAAGCCTCAGGAGAAACCACACCTGCTCACGCTTTGATCTTGGACTTCCAGAACTGTGAGAAATAAATTTCCCTCGTTTAAGTGGCCTAGTCTATAGTATTTTGTTATGGTAGCTCCAGTAAGCTCTGTTTGATTAAGGATTAACTTTCTTGTTCCAAGAGAAAAAAATAAAAGCAAGGAACTGAGCCTTGCAAGGGTGAATCTTGTCCCAGAGAACACAAGTCTGATGGCGCGACTGAGACGTAAATGGTCTTGACTGTCTCCTCTGTCTTCCTGCGACCTGAGAATGGAAGGGGAGGACTCCTGTGGGCAAAGAAGGAGCAAAGGATTCTGGTACAACAGCCACAGACCAACGTGGTCCCAGGGAGACCAGGAGCTGAGGCCCAGGTGGGAGCCCATCCAGGCCTAGATTCCTGCCCTCACCTGCTCAGTAACCCCACCCTCACCCCACCCCCACCTTCCTATCCCTGCTAAGCCCCAGGGTCTTTCCCATCTTGGAGTCTGTTCCCCGGAACCTTCAGTAGCCAGAACCGGCTAATCTAATCAACTTGCAAGGTGTTTCCTGTACTACTTGACCATGACCTTCACTTGGGACAAGTACCAAATAAACAGCATCTCTAGACCTTCCCTTGGAGATTCTGATTTCAGTGGGTTATATGTGGAATGTCTTGGCCAGAAAATTCTAACAAAGGCACATTTGAAAAACAATGGACAAAGGCCGGGTTAGGAGGATGGACACTATTCTGGATCCGGGGCCCTTGGACATCCATGAGATGGCCCTAGCAGTCCTGCTGTCTGAGTGACCCCTGCCAGAGCCATCTCGACAATGCACAGTGGCCTCCCTGGGCTGGGCTGAGCCACCCTCAACAAGGATGAAAAGCTGGACTTTCCAGAGAAGCCATCTTCAGCTTGATGAAAAGGAGAACTTGCTGGTTGTCAGAGTGGCTGTCCACAACAGAAGGGGCTTGGAAAAGAGGGGTTTGGTGAAATCAAGTCAAAGCTCAAAGGATCTTGTAAATGGAGATTGTCCCTCCTGCCTGACACAAAGGGTCCTGATGGATGATTCCAGGAAGAATAAGGGGAATGTGTTTAGACTCGCTACTCAGATGTGGGACTTGGTCCAAAAGCCTCGGCATCATTTAGGAGCTTTAAAAACCACTCTAATCAGCTTCCCATCCTCTAAGATTCTAGTTTCCTGCATCCAAGGTCAAGCCCTACCATTAATACTTTTGAAATCTCCCCCAGTTTATTCTCATGTAAAGTGGAGACTGAGAGCCTGAGAGTCAGGGACTCAGAGGGTTCCATCCAGTTCTGTGTTAACAAGAATCCAGCTGAGCCAGTGGGGG
This sequence comes from Phacochoerus africanus, assembly GCF_016906955.1. Taxonomy (NCBI): domain Eukaryota; kingdom Metazoa; phylum Chordata; class Mammalia; order Artiodactyla; family Suidae; genus Phacochoerus; species Phacochoerus africanus. The sequence goes on from NC_062544.1 coordinate 133,934,398, forward strand.
GATGAACTTGCTGGAAGTGGAAAAAACATACATTACAAGCTCCAGTCTCTTTTTCACTTTCTTTTCTGCATGCTTCAGCAAGACTCTTTCTCCCAGCTGCCTCCCAAAGCAATGACTCAGAGAAGGAATGGGACCGGCCCAAGGTTACCCCTCTAATGATGCAAGACATCAGGGTTAGGGATTCCTGCTCCAGTGCTCCCACAACCTCCTGAGCCACTGAATCTGGGCTTCAAGGAAGAGAAAGAGGAAGATGAGAATTTCCACCCCAGGAGACAGCCTGGCAGCTAACTCAGACCAAAGTCGAAATATGGCAAAAGCAGAAATAATAATAAGCTCTTACTGAGAATTTATACCTACACACTGGCCACTGTATTTTCTTTTTTTTTATTTAAATTTTATTTTATTGGAGTATAGTTGATTTATAATGCACTAAAGATATACAGAAAGTGAATCAGTCATACATATAAATATATCCGTTCTTCTTTCCTGTATAGGTTATTACAGACTATTGAATAGATTTTCCTGTACTACAGAGTAAATTCTCATTAATCATCTATTTTATACAGTAGTGTGTATATATTATTCCCACCCTCCCAATTATTCTCTCCCCCCAACAGTTTCACTTATGGTAACCATAAGATTTGTTTTGAGTTTGTGAGTTTGTTTCTATTTTATAAATAAGTTCTCTTGAATATTTTTATTAGATTTCACATATAAGTGATCATATGATATTTGTCTTTATCTGACTTACTTCACTCAGTATAATCATCTCTAGATCCATCCATGATGCTGCAAGTGGCATGATTTCATTCTTTTTCATAGGTGAATAATATTCCATTGTGTATATATACCAGATCTTCTTTACACAACCTTCTGTCAGTAGACCTTTCGGTTGCTTCCATGTCTTGGTTATGGTAGATAGTGCTGTAATGAACATTGGGGTTCATGTATCTTTTCAAATTATGGATTTCTCCAAATAGATATAGTTCCTTTATTTATATCATATCCTTTCACCTCTGGAATGATGCACCCCATGCATGTCTGTGGGGAGCTATTACTCACCCCCATTTTACTTATGAGGAAACTGAGGCTAAGAGCAGTGCAGTCACTTGCCCAAGGTAACACAGCCATTAAGTATAGAGCTGAGATTTAAAACCAGGAGGACAACTCCTTAAGCGGCTGAATAGTGAGCCTCAGTGCATCACGTGCCCCAAAATGTAAGTGTGGAGGAGGGGTCTCTGTGGAGGCCAGCAAGTTTAGGGAAGACTTCCTGGGGGAAGATGACTTTGAGCTTTGCCATGAAGGGTCAAAGAGGAGTAGACATTGGGGGTAAAGGCGAGGCTGGAAGCTGAGGACCCATGTCCAAGTTGAGCCCAAACTGGGACTACAGAGGACAGGCTGGGCTGGAGGCCCCTGGGGAGAAGGGGAAGGAGGATTTTTCTGTGAAGTCCTAGAGAAAACGGATTTGAAAGGTGGAGGATGGGAGGAGTGTGTTCCACTGACACGCGAATGGACCCTGACATCCTACAAGAGGACACAAGGGTCTGAAGAAATCTAAGACCCTGGGAGACAGAGCCAAGCAGCTTCTTCAGGAACCCTCCGTGTGGCCGCCCACACGTGGCCCGTGCGCAGTGCTGCCCACGTGTTCTTTGTCGTTTATTATTAGTCCTCTCCACTCGTCTTACTTGAAAGAAATCATTACTTAGATGGATGTACTTGTCCAAGGTGACTTAGTCAAGAGGCTGAGCCATAATGGAGCCCCAAGTTGGCCTCATGTGTGGAGGAAACAAGACTTCCTCTTAAAAATGTCACACAAAGCATGTGTTTTTCTCTGTTCCTCCCACAGAATCACTAACATGAGTAATAAAGTCATAAAGAAGCCAGTCAAGAAAAAAGAATAGGGGGAAAGAACAAGCAAGAGGTGTCCAAAAAAAATGGGGGACAAGCAGGTGGATGAGAGTTAAATGATGTATCAGGGCCAGGAAAGCCCCAGCCAAGGCCAAGGGAAAACGATAGGAAGCCAGGTAATCTTTGTCCCTAGGATCCCAGAAAACACCAAGAACTAGAGGCACCAGGTAGCCCTGAAAACAAGGAGACTGAAAGCAAAAGGATGGTGGAAAAATTTTAAAAAGAGAGTTTGGGTCCCTAAATTTCTTCCTAACCCCAGGCAGTAAAATAAACTACCCAACAAGTGGAAGAAAAGAGGCTTAGCCAACTTCAGGCCAATAGGCTCTGGGTTTTGGGGTTTGGGGCACTGCAGGGCACCAGACTCACTCATCAGGGTCCAAATAGGAGGATGAGGTGAATTTCAACACTTTAAATGATGAGACTCATCCCAACCAGGCTGAAGCCCAGGGGACCCTCTGTCCCAGTTTGCCTGGGACTGAGGCAGCCTCCCAGGATGATGGACTTTCAGTCCTGGATTACCTGGGATGAATGGTCACCCTCCCTGGATTTCTCTGAGACCAGAAGATCCCTTTCTGGGGAAAGTGATCAATCCAAGAAAAAAGACCTGTGGGCTGAGAGGGAGAAGGAAATGCCCCCAAAAGACAGACAGGTCCTCATCCTGCAATGAAGCCAGGGGTCACCAGGTCCTTCCCCGGCATAGGACTTGTGCCCAAAACATCTCAGGATAAGGCTCAGGTTATAACGCAGAGGTTCCAGCAGGGCCACCTGAGTGGGGCCACGCTGTCCACCCACAGAAGGCCTTGACAGCAGAGGCTCTAACCAGTCACCAGAACAGAACTTGAGCCATGTGAAGCCCCCCATGGACACTGAGAAATACCTGGGGGAGACTCTGAAGTGTGGGTTATCACCGTGGGAACACTCAGGCTGCTGAGAGACGGAGGGGGTTACCTGGTAACACGAGTTACAGGATCCTACAGACCAAAACAATCAAAATGCCCATCTGCAGATGAAGCAATTCATTGAGGTCCAGCCATACCATGTGACATCGTTCAGTCCTAGAAGGAATGAAGCCCTGACACATCCTACAACACAGAAGAATCTCCAGGGAGATCCCACTGTGGCTCAGCCGGTTAAGAACCTGACATAGGGTTGTCCGTGAGAATGTGGGTTCCATCCTTGGCCTAGCTCAGTGGGTTAAGGATCCGGCATTGCCACAAGCTGTGGAGTAGATCAAAGATACAGCTCAAATCCAATGTTGTTATGGCTGTGGTGTGGGCCTGCAGCTACAGTTCTGCTTCAACTCCTAACCCAGGAACTTCCATATGCCAGAAGTGATGACTTAAACAAAAAGGAGGGGAAGGAGGAGGTGGGGGGAAGTAGAAGGACAAAGAAGAGGAGGAAGAGGAAGGAGAAGAAGGAGAAGGAGAAGAGGGAGAAGAAGAAGGACCATGGGAAAACATTTGTAAGGTTGATGTCAGAGAATGTTTTGCCTATGTTCTCTTCTAGGAGTTTGATGGTGTCTTGTCTTATGTTTAAGTCTTTCAGGCAATTTTTTTTTTTTTTTTTTTTTTTTTTTTGCTTTTTAGGGCTGCACCAGCAGCATGTGGAGTTTCCCAGGCTAGGGGTCCAATCAGAGCTATGGCTGCCAGCCTACACCACAGCCACAGCAATGCCAGATCTGAGGTGTGCCCATGACCTACACCACAGCTAATGCCAATGCCAGATCTTTACCCACTCAGCGAAGCCAGAGATTGAACCCGCAACCTCATGGTTCCTAGTCGGATTCGTTCGCACTGCGCCACGACAGGAACTCTGTCTTTAAGCCATTTTGAGTTTACCTTTTGTGCATGGTGTGAGGGTGTGTTCCAGTTTCATTGATTTATATTGTAAACCAGCTATAATAGAAAAAATAAAAATCATTTTTAAAAAAATTTAAAAAGGAGAAGAAGGAGGAGGAGGGCGGGGGATAAGGAGGAGGAAAAGTTCCAAAACCTTGTGCTGAGTGAAAGAAACTAGAACCAAAAGGTCACATAGTGTACAATTCCACTGATATGAAATATCCAGGTAAATCCATGGAGACAAGAAGCAGATTAGCAGTTCCCAGGGTCAGGGTCCAGGGACCAGAGGAAATGGGCATGACTGCTTAACTGATATTTATTTGGGGCGTGATGAGAATGTTCTGGAACTAGATAGAGGTGACAGTTGCAGAATCTTGTGAATGCACTCATGCCACCAGATCGTGTATTTTAAAATGGCTTCATTTTCTATGATGTGCATTTTACCCCAATCTCTAATATGGGCATGTCACATCAATTAAATAAAAGAAAAAGGATCAACCTGACAAGAATAGAAAGGCCCACAGAACAGGCTCATTGAACCCAAGAGAAGCCCAACAAGCATGGCTCAGACTCCCAGCACTGCTCCAAGTCCTCCCACCAGGTCCTGTGCGCTCAGTCAGCAGGGAAGGGCAGGCTTCCTTCCAGAAACTCAGAGGCCGAACTAAGCTCTAAGACTCTCTCTTCCCCTCAAACTGCAATTAACAACTAAGCCCCCAAATAAAACAGGAAACACACACACAGCTCCCACCAGTTTCCTCTCCTCCCCCCCAACCCCCACCGCACCCCCAGCAGGCCCACAGGGTCCCAGACGCCCCCCCCTCCCCTCCCCCGGCACTTGGTGAGCCCCACAGGGCTCTGGCTGACACGGAGACCCACTGCCTTCTGGAATGTGCGCGTGAGAAACTCGATAATCGGGCACCACAGACCATGCTTTGTGCCACTCCGCTTAGGTTTATTTAAGAAACACAATTAGGAAGGAAAGGCACACGTCTTTTCCCCCCTTGTTAAGACCTGGGGAAGTTATTGCTATTCAAGCTGGGTCCCTGGAGGCCTGGCTCTCCTCTGAAGGAGCATAAATACCCCACATTCCAGCCCGCCACAGACCAGGGGCCTGCCACAGACCCTGGAGAGAGGAAGGCACAGCCCCCAGCAGCTACCAGGGCCCAGCGCAGTCCTGTCTACTCCACACACAGCTCTCAGGAACTTGAACACTTCTCTATCACCTTGTCTTCTGCTGCAAAGCGCTTTTTATTTTTTATTTTTTTATGTCTGTATGTATGTACTTAATTATTTATTTATTTGGGTGGCAAAATGCTTTTTCTTTATCTCCAGGAATTTGGCATTTGAAGCCTCAAAATATAAGGCAGGCTTTTAAGTGGAGCTTCTCTGTTTGGAGAAGAGGCAGGGACCCGATGTCTGACCTCCTTTATCTTTTTTTTTTCTTCTTCTTCTTCTTTTTAGTGCTGCACCTGCGGCATATGGAAGTTCCCAGGCTAGGGGTTGAATCAGAGCTGTAGTTGCCAGCCTACACCACAGACACAGCAATGTGGGATCCAAGCTACGTCTGCGACCTACACCACAGCTCACAGCATCACAGCAATGCTGGATCCTTAACCCACTGTGCGGGGCCAAGAATCAAACCCACATCCTCGTGGATACTAGTTGGGTCCTCTACCTGCTGAGCCGAAACAGGGATTCCTATGACCTTCCTTGTCTCTTAAGCCTCCACCTCAGGGACTTCTGAAGACACCTGGGGTTCCCCTGAGCACAGTTTGTTAACTGGTGATCTAGTCCAAGGCCCTCACCCAGAGAATAATTTCCCCCAAAGTTAAGAGTACTACACTTGCACAAACATCGGATTTCTCCAACCTGTGAACAGGGGTGGGAGGGTTGGGGGGAACCAGCCAGATGGGAAAGCCAGTTCAAAGGCTTCTGGGAGAGACCAAAGTCAGCGAAGGACAGAGAATGCTGCAAAAAGATGGCCAAGCTAGACCCAGAGATGATGAATCTCCTACAAGTCAATAAAATCGTTTTCTTTGGGGGTCTCTTTTATACTGGACAGAAATCATTTTCATGACCACTGGCCCAAAATCATTTGCAAGTTATCAATCTTCCACAAATTAACATCACACTTTCCAGAGCCTGGGCCCAAATCAGTAGTAAACAGTAAATCAAAGAACACTGTGTCCCCCTAGAGCAGGGGTCAGCAAAGCTTCTCCAGAAAGGGGCAGGCAGTAAATAATTTTCAGCTCTGTGGGCCATCTGGTCTCTGTTGCAACTCCTGGGCTCAGGCCTGTTGTAAAGCGAAGGCCTCCATCACACACAGACCAATGGGCGTGGCTGTGTTCCAGTAGAACTTTATTTACAAGAGCAGGCGGCAGCCCATTTTGGCCTGAGCCCTAAAGAATTAGATGACCTTTGGGCGGGCCTGTCAGCCTGTGGTTTGAGAGGGCATACCCAAGACACACCGTCAGCCTTTTGCCTCATTTCCCAGTTTGGGAGGCTTGTTCTTAACTTTTTCTTACGGATGTGGAAATCAGAGAGGGAAAGCAACTTGGCCAAGGGGACACAGCTCGGGCTAGTTTTAAATCACATGTCTCCCATCTCCTCGTTCCCTGGAAGCAGAAACAAGGCCCATCTCTCCCACCTAGAGTGCAGACTTGGTCACGGTGGAATGTTTCCACATCTCCAGGGAAAAAGTTTTTCCCTTTCCCCAAAGGACCAGCCGAGAAGGAGTTTCCTTCTCTGCCTCTGCATCTCCGAAGGGGACCCCTGATGGAATAAAGACTCTGCTCTCTTCTCCCAAAGCAGATACTCTAAGGCAGAGAAGCACAAACCCGGACTGTGCAGTCTGAGGACGCCATCCACCCTCTAAATGCAAGTCAAATAGGAAACATCTCCGCCACAACAGTGATTCTCGGAGAAAATGGGTTCATTGCCAGGGTCTCTGGCAAAGGGCTGAGGGAGAGAGTGAAAAAACGATTTGACATTGAGCCTTGGAAGTATTTTCTCATTCAGCAGAGAATAAAAGGACTTTGTTTCTTTTTCCTTTCAAAATTGGTGCCTTCCCCTCGAATCTACCACAACCGTCTCTCCCTGGACTCCAGCGATGCAAAGAAATTTTTAATGGAATGCTGTCACGTTAGCACTCAGCCAAGGCCATTTAAGCAAGTAACCCATTGTCTGAGAGGACAGAGGAGTGGGGAAAGGAAGGGGGCTGCTTTGAAAAGGTGCTTAAGTTTGAGTTTAAGGAGGTGAATCTGCTGCTTCAGAAGCCTGCCATTCTCACACTGGTGAGCCCCAAACTCCAGCTTTATCGGTTTTACCTGGCACCTACTATGCACTTTTCCAAAACAACCCCATCTAACCTCTACCACCAACCCTGAGTTCAGAAACCCAGCACATGGCAAAAGCAACACAGCATACCTACGGTCACAGATCTGACTCAGGGAGCTTACCGTGGGCCAGGCCTCCTTCTAAGCACCTCTTAACTCATTTAATTCTCACAATCTCCTTGTGAGACAGGCACTTATATCATGGCCCCCATTTTACAGAAGAGCAAACTGAGGCACAAAATGAAAACTGCCCAGGGGCTCCCAGACAGTAAGTGGGAAGATCAGGATTTGAACCCAGGCAGTTCCGTTCTAGAGACCAAGCCTTGCTCACCTGCCTCCTAGAGCTTAAGTCAGCCTTTGTTTCCCAAACTCCTAGGTCCTGAGCAGAAAAGCAAAAAACCAAAGCTCCAATGCTTCAGAGTCACAGAACAGATTACGTCAGTCAAATATCTCAAGATCCAGGCTCTATTTTTATTTTCAGTTAATTTACTCTTAAAAAAAGCTGACTCTCACAAAGGTACAAAGACGGGTGAGCAATCAGGTGAAATTTCTGGTCCAGGCCTCCAGCCAACATAGGCTTTAAAAAGACATTCAGTCACCATGTATTTATTGAGAGCTTAATATATGCTAGTAGCTGTTGCAGGTATCAGGCAGGCATCCAGATAAACTTGACACATAACAGTTCTCCCCATCCACTCCAGCAGGGCCTTCAGCACCTCCCCTGAAACACTGGCTGGTCCCTTGAGGAAATCAGCAGGCTCTTTTGGGTACTGTTGAACCCGTAACTCTGGGTCACGTGCCTGTCTCGGAGACTCTGCCACTGAGAGACCTGCCAGGATGGACAGGGGCCTTTTTCTTTCAAAGGAAAAGATGCTCGACAACACAGAGTCCACATTCTGTGCCAGTTTCACTTGCACATGTCTGACACCAAATACATGCTTTTTTTCCCAACACCACTTCCCCAGCTCTCCGACACTAGCTGGGTGTCCTACAATTCTGTTCTGACATTGTCTACCTGGAGTTCGAGTCAGATCCCAAAAGTTAAAGCTCAGTCCCAACAGACCACCTGCACTTCAGATGCCAGTCACAAGTCCCAGGTGGTCACCAGTGCTTCTGACCAATGGGCTAAAAGTTCAAGGGGTTCTTTTAACCCCCACCTCAGGTTTGCTAATTCACTAACATGACTCTCAGAACTCAGGGAAGTATTTTAGTTACTATGACTGGTTTATTGTAAAAGCTAAAACTCAGGAATGCCTGGGATGAGAGGCACATAGGACAAGGTATAGAGGGTGGGGGGTGTATAGAACTTTCATAACCTCTCAGGGCACATCAACCAACACCACCACCACCACCCTCCAGCACCCAGATATGCTCACCAAATCAGGAGTTCTCCAAACCTTTTCATTTAGGGTTTTATAAACTAGAAGTTCCATTGTGTATACATGCACCCCCACCCAACGTTTATTGCAGCACTATTTGCAATAGCCAAGACATAGAAACAACCTAAATGTCCATCAACAGAGGAATGGATAAAGATGTGGTATACATAAACTATGGAATATTGCTCTGCCATAAAAAAGAATGAAATAATGCCATTTGTAGCAACGTGTATGGACCTAGAGATTACCATACTAAGTGAAGTTAGACAGTGAAAGACAAACATCATGTGATATCACTTATATGTGGAATCTTAAAAAAGGATACAAATGAACTTATTTTCAAAATGGAAACAGACTCACAGACATTGAAAACAAACTTACCGTTACCAAAGGGCCAGGTGGGAGGAGGGGGGAGGGATGGCCTGAGGGTGTGGGATTGGCATACGCACAATGAGGTATATGGACTGATTGGCCAACACAGGCCTGCTGTCTAGCACAGGGAAGTCTACCCAATATTCTGCGATAGTCTATGTGGGAAAAGAATCTGAAAGAGAATGGACAGTTATGCACATGTATAATTGAATCACTTTGTTGTACAGCAGAAATTATCACAACTTTGTAAATCAACTATACTTCAATAAAACTTTATTTTTCTATCATTTTTTTAACTTTTTTTTTTTTTTTTTTTTTTGCTTTTTAGGGCCTCCCTGCAGCATATGGAGGTTCCCAGGCTAGGAGTCGAATCAGAGCTGCAGCTGCTGGTCACAGCCACAGCCACAGCAATGCCAGATCCGAGACATGTCTGTGACCTTCACTACAGCTCATGCAACGCTGGATACCTAACACATTGAGCAAGGCCAGGGATTGAACCTGCAACCTCGTGGTTCCCAGTCGGATTTGTTTCCGCTGTGCCACAATGGGAACTCCAATAAAAGTTTAAAAAATGAAAAAAGATGGAGGTTCCATTGTGTAGCATGATTGATTAAACCGTTGATTAATGAACTCAATCTCTAGCCTTTCTCCCCTCCCTGGAGGTTGTGGGGGTGGGAGCTGAAAGTTTCACCTTACCAATCAGGTCTTGATCTTTCTGATGACCAACCTCCATCCTGAAGCCACCTCTGGCTGCCCAACCACAGCCATCTCATTAGCATACAAATGACATTCTTGTTACTGGAGATTCCAAGGATTTTAGGAGCTATGTGCTAGAAATGTGATACAGGCCAATTATATATTTCTCATTATGTCACAAGTGCCCTAGGACCATCCCTATGAACACCATACAGTATAAGAGCATCCATCACTGCCTTCAGAAGGAGACATTAAGCCTGGCAAAGTAATGAGATGCTCCTACCAAATGCCAAAAACATTACTAGTGCAGAAAATGTTGATGCCTATACCACTCCAGATCCTCTTTTCCCTGCTTGCACACCCAGTGTTGAGGCCTTCACCTTCCTCCCAAAGGACAGGTGTTTCCAAAGCACATCTGAAGCCCCGGTAGCAAGGAAAAGGTAGATATAAACATGGGCCTATGACTCACTTTAACCCTATGAGGTAATGGGAGAAGTCTGCTAATGGGCATTGGATAAACAGAAGGAAATAAGCAGGAAGAGCCCCCTCTCTTCTAATGGTCACTGTCATGTCCACCTAAGTTCCCCAGAGCTATGGCAGCCACTTTGTGACCATGAAGAAGAGGCCATCAATATGCAGCAGAGGGCAAAGCAGAAAGATGAATAGAACCTAGATCTTGATGAAATAGCAAGCTAATAAATTAACCAAATTGAGACCACCCTATTTTCCAGTTTCTGCTTTTGTGAAACTAAAAAAAGCAGAACTTAAACTTATTGCTTAAAGCACTTGAATCAGGCTTTTAGTTTCTCGCAGCCCCAAACACCTTGAGCTATGCTATTACACAGAAATATAACATCAACCACAAATGCAAGCCATGTATGTAATGTTTAATTTTCTAGTAGCCATAAATAAAAAGTAAAAAGAAACAGCTAGAAAGTATTTTAACATATTTTCCTTAACCCAATAATCTAAAATGTTCTTTCAATGTATCATCAATACAGAAAGTTATCATGAATTAGAATTATTTTACATTCTTTTTTGTACTGAGGTTTTGTTTTCGGGTTTTTTGTTTTGTTTTTTCTTTTTGTCTTTTCTAGGACCACACCTGCAGCATATGGAGGTTCCCAGGCTAGGGGTCTAATCAGAGCTGTAGCCACTGGCCTACACCACAGCTATAGCAACTTGGGATCGAGCCGAATCTGCGACCCACACTGAAGCTCACGGCAATGCCAGATCCTCAACCCACTGAGCGAGGCCAGGGATCAAACCCACAAACTCATGGTTCCTAGTCGGGATTCATTAAACCACTGAGCCACGATGGGAAGTCCTCAAGGTTTTAAAATCAGCGTGTGTTTTACCCTTACAGCACATCTCAATTCAGATAGGCCACAGTTCACATACTTAATAGCCACACCAGTGACCAACCCTGATATCTCATGTCATCTTCCTCCTGTTTTTTATTTCTCTCCTTAATGATCCCATGGAGCAGGCTGGGATTGACCCTGACCTGAAATTGTTGTCACTTGAAGCCATGATGAGTACTGGGCTCCTTCGGCTCCTTCTCCTTTCTACAGATGGGCCATTTGCTCTGCCCACCACATAGAGAGCTGATACAAGAAATATAACAATGGCCCCGGTCTGGCCCATAAGGAGCACCAAAGACAAAAATGAGGTGGAGCCAGAAATCTTTATGGTGTGTGAGAGGCCACAGGGAGGGGACAATGAGTAGAGGAAAAGTAGAGGGGCATCTTGCTCATTGACCATAGGCAGACAGAGGGCAGCAATGGGGGAGGGGTAGTGAGGAAAGGCTGCTTGAGCTCAAATCCCAGCTGGGTCAGTTACTAGCTGTGTGACCTTGGGCTAGTGACGGAAGCTCCTGGTACCTCGATATCTTCATCTATAAAATGGGTATATTGATAGTGCCCACTTATAAGATTCTTAAGAGGATCAGATGTGTGAATACATTCAAGGTGCTTTACACAGTCCATGCTGCAGAAGGTTTGCTACTATTTTATTTTATTTTTTTAAAGAAGGGAAGAAAGAAATGAGAGAAAAAGGGAGGGACCCATGACGTGGGGTTGGGGGGACAAGTAGGAGGTTGTTTCACTGAAATCATGGTTCAATCCCCAGAGGCTGCATGCAAAGCAAATGACAAAGAGACTATTTACTCCCTCAGGGAACATAAGGAATACATGGAACACTCAGCAGAGAGGTGCTGGGAGTGAGGCAGGGATGGAGAGGGGGAAAGGGATGGAAGGAAATGGAGGGAGTGATGAGGAAAAGAAGGGGAGGGCTGCCCAGAGAAGGGGCCCATCACAAACCTGAGGCTTGAGCCTGGGCCATGACAAGTAGGCACTGTCCTCTGGGCTTTGGGGCTGGGGAGGCATCGAGATTCACCTGCTTACTGGCCAAGCCTCTGACACTGGGGGGACAAGGGGGACAGTGCAGGAATCAGAGGACCCTTTGTGTCTAAGGCACCAAATTGTGGGCTTTCCATCATGAACCATTCCTCAGATGGCACCAATGCCAGGAAGTGACAATAGGCCACTTGGGAGAGGGAGGAGGGCAGCAGGAAGACAAGAATGCTGAAAACAAGGAGAGGAGGGTAGGGGAGGGAGAGGAGGAATGGATAATAGAGGCAAAGAAGGAAGGGTGGGATGGGGGGAGGGCAGGAGGAAGAAATGCTCCCTCTAAATTCAGCCCGGAGCCTCAAGTCTCCCAGGGTCCCTCCTGGCTCCTCTCCAACATGTCCCTTCCCAGCTCTAAAGAGGTTGAAAGTACAGTCATGCCCCATGGCAGCACAGGTGGTGCCGTCTACCAGAATGCCCACTCCACGCAGGAGTGGCCAAGAGAAGGGGCGGTGAGGAAAGTGGGGCTCCCTTGGGGCTGGGGTTCCAGCCCCTAGTCTCCCTGGGTAATCTTGGCAAGCCCAGCCCCTCTCCAAGCCCCAGGGTCTTCATTTTTAAAGCAGGAGAGCTGACTTCATGACCTGCTGGCTCTCACTTAGCCTGTGCTTTTGGAATCAGAATCCAATTTTGCTAGCACTCTGCGCAGTAAACTCTGTCCCAATCCTCATTTTACAAATGAAGAGAGGGGGCTTAGAACTTAAATAACTTGCCTTGAGCCAGGAGCTGGAAGAACTAGGCAGTGAATCCAGCCTATACAGCCTTGAAGCTTAGCTCGCTTTCGGAACCACCTTGCTCAAAGCCTCTCTAATCCGACTGCGCTGCGAGGCTGATTCCCTCTACCTTTACTGACCTGTAAGTAAGGCACAGGTCTGCCCAGCTTCCAGGTTACATGCGCAGCTTCCCTGGCAACTGCATGGAGTGGTGACTCCCTTTCAGCCTTCAGGACATGCGGGGAGTCAGAGGTCATGCTCTCAAGGGGCACGCCCTCCGCCCTTCTCCTTACCCGCCTTCCGCACAACTTGAGGCTGGAGATAAACCACTCTGGGTTGGGCTGGGACTAGAGGGAAGCACTCACTCTGAGGGGTGCACAGCACAGATCAGAATGAATGCCTCACCGAGTTTTGCTTCCGAGGTTTCTCACCGACCTCACCCTGCATCTGGTCATGTGTCTTGGACCTTGGACATGAGGAGCCCTTGCTAACACCACAGTAGAACCACCGTCTCTATAAATATACCCCTAACAGTGGGCATGGTCATCACATGAAGGGCCACCCCCAAGTGGGCGTGTCTGCCGCTCTCTCAGCCAAACGCACTCCCCGCCCCCCAGTCCATTCTCCAAGTTACACCTGGAACCATCTCTCCAAAATAAGATATTTTCCCATTGTTCTCAGAGTAACGCAGGAGAATAACAAAAAGAGCATCCACAAAGTCCTGTCCCCTCGGGTCCCTTCCTTCCTCCATGGCCCACTCTCACCACACTCTCTGTGGTTTCACACACCCCGCCTCGCCCCCCCCGCCCCCGTTCTTTCTATACTTTTTTTGCAAGCACCCCACTCCCCCATGGCATATGGGGCTGTGCTGCCTGGAACATCCTTCCCCACCCTTCTCTCTTTGCCTCTGTATTTCCCATCCTTCTGCTCTTAGCTGAAGTGTCATTTCCTCATGGACACTGATGTCCTGACTGCCACACACACACCCCCTTAGGCATGCCCATAGCACCCTGTACCATCCCTTCAGAGCACTCTTCACACTTGTAGCTTCCCTCCGAGTGTGCAATTAAATCATGTCATCTCCCCTGGAGACTGCAGACACAAAAACACCATTTCTCCCTCTTGCACCTCACCATCATGTCTAGCACGTGTCTGGCCTCTGGTGATGCTCAATAAATATGTGATGAGTGAGTAAGTGACAAAGGCTCTGGAGCTGTGCAGGAACCCAGGCACAACTGACGTTCTAACAGAGCAAAAGCCATGTCAGGGTGGAGATTCCAAGAAATGAGTCATCACCCAGGTGACACCCTCTTACTCCACCTAGTTTGCTTCTCACCTCACTGGTTCCAAGGAAATCGGCAGGCAGCTTTGGAGCTTGTATGACCTCTCCTTTGTTTCAAATCCATAGTTTATGAACTACCTATCCACCAAGGACAAGCCGTACCAAGCCTTGGAACTTCAGTTCCCACACTTGCAAAGTGAGGAAATTCATGGGATCTGCCCAGTCTACTTCTTAAGGCTATTGTGATACTCAAGATAATTCCAAGGAACATGTAGTAAATTAAAGTCCTTTGTCACTGCCCCCTCAGGTAGGGTCTATTTTCTTCATCCCCTGAGTATGGGCTGGGCCTGTGCCTGCTTTAACCAATACAGTATGGAAGCAGTGATGATATGTCAGTTCCAGGTCTGACAGGTAAAAGAACCAGCAGCTTCCACCACCTCCACTTTGAAACCCAGCATCCATGTTAGGAGGAAGCCGGAGCAGCCTTGTGCTGAAGCCTACAGGAAGGAGAACTGGAACCACCTGAAGCCCCAGCTGGGCTCCTAGCTGACAGCCAGCACCAATCTGTCTGCTATGTGGTGACCTTTCTTAGAAGAGCCTCTTGCTCATTTGAGTTGCCCCATCAAGCACTGCCAAAATGATAAAAGTGTGAGTAAATTTTTAAAAACTATTAAAACACCAAATTCTTGGGAAGAAGGGAAAAGAGGGGGTTTAAATGCAGCAAGAAGTAACTAAGAGAATATTCTTTGGATTAGCACAGTTCTTAATACTTAATTTCCCACTCAGGGCAGTAGTGCTACCCTGGAGGTGTTCTGGAAATTGCAGGAGGTGGGGGTTGCATATTTTTGTTGTTACAATGACCAAGTTTGTAAGGTAGAGGAGACTGTGCTGTTGGCATTTAATGCCCATGGGCCCAGGGATATTAAATGTATTAAATATCCAATAGTGCCCGAGATCAAACTGTCCCACATGAAATGACACTAGTGTTCCCACTGCTAAACACTAAGTCACAACTTGAAGGGCTGAAGTCACAACATTAAGGGCTGAATGGGAAGGGGGCTTAAAGATAAAGATGAAATGAAAATAGAAGGATTTATGGGTGGAACTAGAAATTATCATACTAAGTGAAGCAACTCAGACAGAGAAAGACAAATATCATAAGATCACTAATATATGGAATCTAATAAAAAATGATACAACAGAACTTATTCACAGAACAGAAAAAGAGACTCAAAGATTTCAAAACCAAACTTATGGTTACCAAAGGGGAAACTCCGGGGAGAAGATAAATAGGAGGTTGGAAATGGCATATACACACTAGTATATACAAAATCAATAATTAACAAGGACCTACTGTACAGCACAGGGAAATCTACTCAACACTGTGTAATAGCCTATACAGGAAAATAACCTGAAAGGAAAAAGATATATGTATATGTAGAACTGATTTACTATATTGTACACCTGAAACACATTATAAGTCAACTCTATTCCTTTATTAAATAATAATTTAAAAAATAGAAGGATTTCATGTATACTGCTTTCTCAGCAAGGAAAAATAGGGTTTATCACGATGTCAATTTTCATCACAGGAGAGGCTGCCTGGAGGGTTGTATTGAGAATGCCTTGGAGGACACAGGTAGAATCAGCAAGGGCTGGATGCTGTGATCAACTAGTGATGCCTGTCACTGGCAAGGGAAGGGAGAGCAGTGGCCTTGAAGTAGGGTGATCATATAATTTCACATCCAAACTGGAACACTTTGGGGAGTAAAAGGGAGCACTATTAATGAGTACACTAGAACAACAGGCATCAACTGAGACCATCACAAGAAAACCAGGACGTATGGTCACTCTCCTCCTATGCTGTGGATGTCCTCTGTGGCACCTCCCGATATGTAGCTCGGAGGTAAGCAAAATAGCGGCTGTCCAGACCTACAAGCCCCTGAGATCCCAAACGTGAATTCTCCTTTTAAGTACTCTGCTTCAGTGTGTGGTTAGGTATAAAGAATTGTTCTAAAGAACGCATTAAAAATTAATTAAAAGAGTTTCCTCTAATATTTAATCTTACCAGCCATGTACTCTGAGTGATGTATTCCCAGTCAGCGTGTCAGGCCCTGAATAATTAAAAAGAGAAGGGGAGTGTGATTCAGTCCCTTGACGAGGCTTTTCTAGGGTTTTAGATGCAGAACCTGGGACTGAATCACCCCTAGAAGAGCTTTGCATTGAACGGTGGGGTCCAGGCCTGTCACCATCCCTAATACTGGCATTCGTCACATGCAGTCCGAGCAGATGGGAACGTCATAAGGAGATGGAGATGGGGATGGATTTGGGTTTGCAGAGCCATCAGCCCAGGAGGGAGGAATGGGAGGCAGGGGTGAATTACGGAAACCTTCCCCGGGCTCCTCCACCACCTAAGAGCATCCCTGTTGCCTCACCTCTAAAACACATGCTTCTTCATTTTGTAATATTTTGGAAATCAAAAGGTGACCTAAAAATCAATGGGAGGGTTTAAGGTTGTATTTCTTGGGATGTGGGACAGCATGATGGTTCAGAGCAAGGCTCAGAAGTCACACTCCAGGCTCTGCCATTTCCCAACCTTGTCCCGGGGCCCCATGCAAATCGCACCCCCCTCCTACTCCCCCACTCCCCTCACCCTCCCCAGCCAGCCTCAGTTTCCTGCTCTGGAAACTGCAGGTATTCAGAACAGTACCAAAATGAGAATAAATAAAAGAGAACTTGAGCTAGCGCCTGGCAGATAGTAAGCTCTCAACACATGTTAGCTATTATTTCTGTTTATCCTCTGCATGCTGCTTTTCAATTGCCAATATATCTAAAAATTGCAGCATCTTCAATGTGTTGGCAGATTCAGGAAGATTCAAAACAATGACCCCTGAGCTCACTCTGGCAACAATCAGAGTATGGACTGAGGCCCAGGTTTGCTGTGGGGGGGAGGGGAGACATATCTGAAAGCAAAGCTTTATTTGATAGAATTTCTATTTAGCCAAATGTAGGAAACATGAAGATTCTCTAAGAACAACCACTTCCCAACTTCGAACCCTCCTTCCCTAATGTGATCAATGAAACCCAGGACTCAGGCCTCCTTTTCTTTTTTTTTTGGCTGCACCCACAGCATATGCTGCCACTGGCAACACCAGATCCTTAACCCACTGTACTGAGCCAGTGGGTTAGAACCAGCAACTCTGCAGCAACTAAAGCCAGCGCAGTTGGATTCTTAACCCACAGTGCAACAGCAGAAACTCTGGCTTCCTTTTCTTTTAGCAGTGGGACAGTGCTAAAAAGAGGGGGTGTCGGGAGTTCCTGTCATGGCGCAGTGGTTAACGAATCCGACTAGGAACCATGAGGTTGCGGGTTCGGTCCCTGGCCTTGCTCAGTGGGTTAAGGATCTGGCGTTGCCGTGAGCTGTGGTGTAGGTTGCAGACGCGGCTCGGATCCCGCGTTGCTGTGGCTCTGGTGTAGGCCGGTGGCTAAAGCTCCGATTCGACCCCTAGCCTGGGAACCTCCATATGCCGCGGGAGAGGCCCAAGAAATAGCAAAAAAACAAAAAAAAAAGAGGGGGTGTCATCTCCATCTGGGCTTCTGTATCAAAACAAAGATGATTGGAGTTCCCAATCCCAGCCCCAGTGCAGTGCATTAAACGGATCTAGCATTGCTGCAGCTGCTTACATAGATCATAGCTGCTTTGGCTCAGATTGAGTCCCTGGCCTGGGAATTTCCATATATTGCAAGTGCAGCCATAAAATAAAAAATAAAAAGTAAGTGATCACCACCCATCACGCCCCATGAGAGATGTTCCAAGAGAAGTTGAAAAACACAAGTGTTTGATGTATATGGACATGCATCTGCCACCCAGTCTCCCATCACTTTCCTATTCTGTCCTGTTGGTTTCTTAGGCTGAGTTACTGAAATAACGCATGTCAGGGCCACCAGATACAGTCGCCTCATAGTAACCATCCAGGAAAGGGCAGCTGTAATTGCTGAAACTCTGGGAGTTCCCATCGTGGCTCAGCAGTTAACGAGTCTGACTAGTATCCGTGAGGAGGCGGGTTTGATCCCTGGCTTTGCTCAGTGGGCTAAGGATCCAGCATTGCCATGAGCTGTGGTGTAAGTCACAGATGTGGCTCAGATCCCTTGTTGCTGTGACTGTGGCTGTAGTGTAGTGTAGTGTAGTTTGGCAGCTGCAGCTCCAACTTGACCCCTAGTCTGGGCACCTCCATATGCTGTGGGTGCGACCCTAAAAAAACAAAAGACAAAAAAAAAAAGCTGAAACCCTGAAGTCTCCCGGCCCATACCAGACAGGGTTATTAGGGACAGATAAAAGAAGCCACTCTAACTTATGTAACAGAAAAGGTCAGACGGCTTATTTAACCAAGGAAGTCAGATGGCTCACAGAATCCCTGTGAGGACTGAGCCCCTTGGAAGGGCTGCAGCTGGGAGCAATGTCAAGCCACACCTTGGGGACGCCCCCAGAGGAAACATCACTCTCCTGTCACTTCCATAAGCCCTTGGACTCAAAAGCATAGCCCAAAATCTCCATGCCATTGTCCCTGGAGGCAGAATTCCAGCAACAGTGTTTGCCAAAGTCAGGTTTCCTCCATGGGACCGCTTCCTCAGGTGCTCAGTTCTGAATGCCAGGCTTTTGTGGATGCACAGAATTTGCAGGACCCTTCAGGTAACATTCCAAAAAGCAAAGGACTCCAGCAAGGTGTGGTAGGAATGAAAAGGAGGGAAACAATCCAAAATGGAGGGAGAATGCTCCTGGGCGATGGGCCGTCACAAATGATCGAGTCTGCTCCGGACTACTCTGTCCCTGAGGACTTGGGTCAACTTGGCTTTGACCCCCACATTCCAGCCTGTGTGGTTCCAGGCCCTGCCCAACAATTTTGGCGCATTGCCAGTCTTAATTCTCTCCTCCTGAGTCTACTGCGCCAGCTCACAGAGTTTGGACTCACATGGACCCAGCCACATCACTCTGTTCACAAGAAATTCTGTTATGTGTGTGGATTTTGTGGTTTCATCATTTTCAGGAAGACTCAAAGAGTTCCTAGGGGATCATAGTGCCCACAATTCAGCCCCCAGAATCTTATCCATCGCTTCTGCCTCCTTCTAAGAGGCCAGGCTCCCAACCCATGACCTCCACCTCAAGTGGATGAATACCCTGGGAGTAACAGCCTGTCTTCCCTATTATTTTGTAGAAATAGTCCATCCAGAGTGGACACCTTCCCCAGGCCTGTACCCAACAATTCTCATTAATACTATTCCTTCCATCTTCATGGTCATCGATACCTTTTTTCTTCTTCCTGAGATACTGGACCTGTCTTTGAGGGCCCTCATGGTCTTCAAAGTTTCCCATGTGGGAGTTCCTGCTGTGGCTCAGAGGTAACAAACCTGACTAGTATCCATAAGGATGCGGGTTTGATCCTTGGCCTCGCTCTGTATGTTAAGGATCTGGGATTGCAGTGAGCTTCGAAGTAGGTTGCAGATGATATGGCTCAGATCCCACACTGCTGTAGCTGTGGCATAGGCCAGCAGCCACAGCCCCAATTTGACCCCTAGCCTGGGATGTTCTATAGGTGATATGTGCAGCCCTAAAAAGAAAAAAAGAAAAAAAAAGACAGTTTCCCATGTGGTTGAGGACTGGCTACTGGTTTATATGACTCAAAGATGCCATCATCTGACCTCCCATTAGTGAGCAGGACGAGAAAGCAGCCACCATTTGAGTGTCATTCCATCCCTTTCTCTTGGGTCTCCCCGAAGCAGAGCTGAATGAGGCTTTGAATTCAAGTGGTCTGTTGTTTAAGAGCTGATCCCAGGAAGCACCAGTAGCACTAAGAAGGGGCAGAAGATGGGACGTTAAGTAAAGGATGAATTAATGGGTGACCATTGAGGACAAAAGCGAGGGGGTGCAGGGGTTATGGCAGAGGCAGAGGGGTCCAACCCACCATCCCCTCTGTGAGATTGTAGCACATGCCTCAGAACTGTCCCACCCAGGGCTGAGGAGGCCAGAATTTCTGGCTATCGACTCCCAGCCCGTGGGGGCTATGGGCTGCTCCCAGAAGTATTAATTCCTGAGCATAGGCAGCCTGCTCTGTGCCCAGCTCATCTGGCTACTGCATCCAGAGAAAGCCCACAGGCAGAGAAAAGCCGTCCCTGGAAGTGAGAGAGAGCCTCGCTCTGTGGCCAAGCTGCAGGTGGCCACTGGGGTAGCCTGGGGTGGACAGGCAGGTCCTGGTGGCATCTGTTACAAGGAGCTGCTATATCAGTTTCTATCACCACCACCAAAACCCAGATGGCTTAAAAGAATGGAAATTTATTCCCTCACAATTCTGGAAACTAGAAGTCTGAGACCAAGGTGTCAGCTAAGCCAGGCTCGCTCTGAAGGCTCTAGGGAAGAATTTGCCTTGTTTCTCGCTGCTTCTGGGAGCTTTCCACTATTCTTGGCATTCCTTGTGGCAGCATAACTTGGGTCCAAATGTCCCCCTTTGATAAGGACATGCATTATACTGGACCAAGTCTCACCCACTCCGTATGACCCCAACTAATTCTATCTGCAGTGACCTTATTTGCAAATGCAATAACGTTCTAAGATGCTGGGTTGGGACTTCAGCCTACCTTTCAGCCCACAGCAAGCACCTTCTCCATGTAACATTCTCTAACCCCCTAACCCCAACAGCAGCTTGCAGGGTAGGGGGTGATCATCCCAGCATCACAGATGAGGAAATTGAGGTTCTGAAGGGTAAAAGGAGGTACCTTTAAGATACCCAGCCGGGAGGCTGCAAAGCTGGCAGCGGGTGTCCTGTAAGCTTGCCTCTCAACAGCAGTGTCCCTTGTCACTGCCACTGGTTTGAGGGAACAGCAGGCAAAGGTGTAGGCATGCAAATCAGTCTATGCAAGTTCAAAGCCCACCTGCACTGCTTACTAGTGGGAGACATTTTGCATGTTCCTGACCATCTGTGAGGCTCACTTTCCTACTTGAAAAATGGGAATCAGGACAGGACCTAGAGCACATCCTACCTTGAGGGTTAATTAGGGCAACAGGTGGAAAATAGTTATGGGCGGGGAATGTGGCAAATGCACAGTGAATGCCACTGTTACGCCAGAGCCGAAACATTCAGTACTCTTGAGCATGAACTGTCAACACTTGAGCCTCTATACAAAGCTCAATTTCTAGGCCACAATCCAGGATCACTTCTGTCTTTTACTTCTCGTCACAGCTGCCCCTGCTGGAGGGCCGGTTGGCGCCAGGTCCTTGTCCTCTGACCCCTGCACACACTTCCTACCGCCCAACTTGCTAACTAAACTGTGAGGCCAAAGATCAACACTGTGGCTCTTAATCTCCAGCCTACGCTTGAGGCTTTATCTCAACCCCTCCTCCCTAGCGGGCTGGGGGCTCGAAGGGAGATGGGTAGATTAAGATAGGTGTTTCCGAAAAGACATTGCAACCCACCCCCTGCGAAGTGGGGCCCCAGCCAGCAGATTTCCTCAAAGCCCCAGAGGAACACGCAGCTTCCCTGGCAAGGCAGTCACTCCAGGCAGCCCACAGAGGCGCTGGCATGAAACCTCAGCTCAGCGCCCTGGGCAGGAGGCAGGACGGTGGAGTTTCATTTGCAACCTGAATTACACATTTCAAGGTGGGTGGGGTGCTGGCAACCCCACTGCTGGACTGAATTCCTGCATTACCCCTCCTCCTATTGAAAAAAATGTGGCTGGGGAGGAGAAGGGGGAGGGGGATGAGGGCGAACCCGCGGGTCTGAACAGGTAGTTATTTCTCTGCCTGGGGCTCAGCCTGGCTGCGAACCAACATGTCAAAAGTGGAAGTTGAAGGCCAGGTAACTGCTGTGCAGGCAGCGGGCGGCAGCCAGCTTGGCGGTCCTGGGAGTGACTTCCCAGACTGGCCTTCCGCTGCCTGCATTCTGTGTGGTCCTTTGAGTCTTGGACAGGATTGTCTTTCAACAGCTAAAAATCAGAGAGAGAACAGAGAAGCACAGCTTCGCCACAAGCCCTTAGGAGGTACTCAGGACCTGCCAGGCCCCAGGCCCCAGACCGGGTGAGAAAAGCCCATTCCCCATCCCCACCCCCACTCCCTGCCCCCACCCTCGGGCAGCTTCCAGGCTAATGGGGAGGGGGACACTTAACTGAAGAAGATCAAGCCCAAAGCTTTCCGTGGGAGAACAGAAGTAGCCGCCCTGACCCAGTCTGGCAGTCGAGGAAGCTTCCTGAAGAACGGACATCCAAGAAGAAATGTAAAGAATGAAGAGGAATTCACAGGGAGAACCAAAATAACAAAAACAGCTTGGCACATTCTGGAATGTTCGAAACCTCAGGTTGCTGGAGTGGTGGTGGTAGGCAGAGGGTTAGAATTAAAGAAGCAAATGAGCTACAGAAAGATAATATGAGAAAGAGCGTGTATTTAGATGATGACTGGGTCACTTTGCCCTACGGCAGAAAACTGACAGAACAATGTACATCAACTATCATACAAAAATTTTTTTGAATAAAATAAGATGCATTAACAGATGTCAGCATCTAAATCCATAAAGAGGTACAAGCAGCCACAAATGGTCATGAGCACATTTTACCTGATAGAAAGTTCTCGTGCTTTCTTCCATTCTCTCACTGTTCACATAAATAAAGGATGACTGAACATCACTGTAAAGCAGGCCTGTGCAAGATACTGGTGATTAGAAGGGAGTCCAGACACAGCCTTGCCTGCAGGGAGTTCTAGGAGCTGAGGCTTAGGGCACATTTACTAGCCCCAGACACTATGGGTTCCATGCCATTTATGCATCTCAAGACTCTGCCTCCAGAAAGGAGGGTGGAGTGGGGGGGGGGGGATAGAAACTTTAGGAAGCACTTGCCCTCCACAGTCACACTGTCCCTCTATTCAATGGCAGGGTCTCAGCCTTAATGCACCAGGGGGCTCTGGGGTTTGCGAGGCAATGGAAATGCCTCGGGCAAGATGGAGAGAGAAATGGACAGAGAGACAGACACTGAGACAGAGGGAGAGACAGAGAAAAACAAAGAGCAGAATAGAAAGAGATGGAAAGATGGCACATCTGATATATGGAGGGAGAGAGAGAAAGAGAAGGAAGGAGGAGGAGGGGAAGAGAAAGATAAGAGCATGGGGCAGGCAGAGACAAGCAAGGGCAAAGACTAAGAGAGAAGAAAATGGGAGCAAGGAACAGGATCATCTCAGAAACAGAAAGAAGCAGAAGGAGAATGAGAGATTCCAGACTGGGAGGGATAGAGAGGCTGGGAGGACCATGCCCGCAGCTGAGGTCTTTCCTAAGAAACCCAGTCCCTGTGGCTAAGGTCTGGCCTGACCAGCGCTCTGGGTATCCCTAAGGCCCGGCTGAGTCAGGGCCACCCACGCCAGTGGGAGAGGCCAAGGCCCGGAATCCAGCAGAGGGGGACCGGCTGCTTGGAGAAAGTGGAAGGAGGACGTGTCTGCAATGGCTCCCCTTCCTTCCCAGAGGTTCACCCTAAATTTCTCCTCACCTGGCCCTGCATGCCAGGCAGGGAGAGGCTGGGGTGCCTGAGGAGTTAAAGGTCACTGAGCATGCTCCAGGGCTGGCCCCTACAACTGACAGCCAGCACAGTCCAGCCAAGAAAGCAGGCCGAGAAGTCTGGCCAAAGAAGCAGGCTCCAAAAGTTGCTCTGTTTGGATCCCCCATGATGTCTGAGGCCCTCAGCTCAGCAGCCACTATGGACGGCGGGCTGCGTGTGCACTGCCCTGGTCTAATGGCCATTAAGGTCAAGGTTACTAAATGCTCCCTTGGTGCCAGGCACTGCATCCTCATAGGAAGGCAGACACTAGTAGCAGCCTGTTTTACAGATGTGAACACAGAGGCCCAGAGAGTTTAGGGACCTGTCCAAAGTCTCACAGCTGGCACACTTCACTATGAGGTTCAATGTTACTATGCTAGGCATTTTTCATCCATTATCACAGAAACCTTGAAGTGAGTAAAAGGAGCCCTATTTTATAGATTAAGAAGATAAGGTCAATGTAGCTAAATAGCAGGACCATGTTACAGAGCTAGTAGAGAGGGGAGGGACACGAGAATCCTCAAGTTCATTTTGTTCTGTTCTCTGTTCCGAGGATCCTCAACCTAGCCTCATGGAACCCCATGGGCAGAAGTCTGTGGGCAGAATTCACAGGGTAACATGGAATCCCAAAGGTCCATGAGCAGAATTTACAGGGTTACATGGAACCTGAAAAGTCCATGAGCAGAGTTTACAGCGTCAGCAAATTCAGGTGGAAAAAAAAATTGGATGATTATTTTCAATAACTTCTAAACAAAATTCAGCATCTGCCTCCATTTACAGTGTAGAAAAAAACACACTAGGATTAGCAGTGCCTGCAAATTTGTCACCGCTAGGAATTACAGATACTGTGACATCACAGGACAGTTGTTGCAGGCATCTCAAAATATGCCTGCTCGCCACTACTTTGAACTTCCTGTAATCATTCAACTCACTGCCAGATCTTTGTTACTTAATATGTTAATAAAGCGTATACATTTTAATCGTAATGTTTTTCTTTTTAATATCTTGAAAATTGTGTTTCTGAACAATTGCTTTCCTTGGTCTTTTTCGTAAGACGAAAACATGTTCCTGAGGAGGGTCCAGGGGTTTGCTCAGTTGCCCAGGGGTGCATAATATACAAAAGATGAAAAATGTTGGTCTATCACCTTCTCACTGAGGTACAGAGATGATCTTTTTTTCCCACTGGCTTCATGGAATCCTTGGAGTCAAGGCTGTGAGGGTCCAAACCCATTGGCTCTCTGGCTCAAAACCTAAGCTTCGGTAAATATCTAAGCTGAAGCTTCACTGAACATCTGATGCATAGAAGCTGGACCAGCCAGCATCAGTTCCTCCACCTCTTTTCCTTGAGCCCAGCAGAGCACATGCCCAGTGTCTGATGGCAGGAACCGCCCCCTGCCCCAACCCAGCAGTGGATTTGCAGCCAGCCACTCAGAAGCATTCAAAGCACAGCCTTTCTACAGCACATTTAATTTAGGAGGCAAGAAACCTAGAGGCGCGGGTTCTCAGCCTTGGCTGTCCACAGGAATGGCCCGAGGGAATTAAAACATACTGATATCTGGGCCTCCCCCAAGAGATTCTGAGTTGATGTGGGATGATGCTTGGGTCCCAAGATTTTTTTTCACTTCATTGGGCAGCCAGGGCCTAGCATCTCTGGTGTAATGAGGACAGTAAAGCCCCAGCCTGGCACTTAGGGCACCCGAGGTCCAGTTCTGTGTCTTGGGCAAATGGAGTCCTGAGTCAGTTTCCTCATTTATAAATATCTGGGTTGGGAGAAAGGGACCTGTGCTTACTCAGCACCCACCACATACCAGGCACACTGCAAAAGGTACTCCCTTCAACAATTTTGAAAGGGTGGTGGTGTTACCCCACATCCAAAGTCATCCAGCTAAGTGACAGCTAAGCCATGGAGCCTGGATGGAGCCATCAAGCATTAAGTCAGAAACTCTGTTCCACCTGTGACATCATTCTGCTAAATCAGGGTTCCCTGACTTGCTAAATCTCTCTCTTTTTTTTTTTTTTGCTTTTGCTTTTTATGGCTGTACCGGTGGCATATGAAAGTTCCCAGGCTAGGGGTCCAATAGGAGCTGCAGCTGCTGGCCTAAGCCATAGCCACAGTAACATGGGATCTGAGCCACATCTGTGACCTACATCACAGCTCACAGCAATGCTGGATCCTTAACCCACCGAGCGGGGCCAGGGATTGAATCTGCATGTATACTAGTCAGATTCGTTACCACTGAGCCACAATATGAACTCAGATAAATCTTCTTTAAGATTTAAAGATCTTGTTAAAATGCAGAATCCAATTCTGTATGCTGGGGAAGGTCCCAAGATGCTGCATTTCCAACAGGCTCCCACATTACACCAAGGCTGCTAAAGCAGTAGCTTGCTTTCAGTAGCAAATGGTTAACAACAGAGCTTTGTACCACACTGGTTCTGGTTGGTCAGTGCCCATGCCAGGCTGGTAGTTTAACCATTTAGGCTCTTCCCAATTTTTTTTTTTTTTTCACCTGTGGCATATGAAGTTCCCAGGCTAGGGGTCAAACTGGAGCTACAGTTGCTGGCTTACACCACAACCACAGTAACTCGGGATCCAAGCCGCGTCTATGACTACGGCAATGCTGGACCCTTAACCCATCAAGCATGGCCAGGAATCGAACCTGCATCCTCATGGATACTAGTCAGATTCTTTTCCTCTGAGCCACAATGAGAACTCCCTGTTTCCCCTATTCTGATGACAGCACCCTGGTTTGTTCAAGAATGCTGCCCCTTCCCATGCTCAGCCATGTGGCCTGCATGAGATTGACACCACCCCCACTCCAGCCTATGGCAATCAGCATGTCACATCCCTCAGCAAGGTCTGATGGTTCAGGGATGGGCATCTAGCTCAAGCCAAACAAATGGGACACCAGGAGTTTGAGAGTGGAAGTTCCTCTCTCTTCCAGGGGAACTCCCAAAGTGGAAGTTCTTTCTTCCCCAGGCTGAGGATTGAAAGGATGCAGCCGCTACAGCTATTTCCTTCCATGAGGGGAGAGTCCAGAGCAGTACTGTAAACCCAGCAGCATAGAGCCTAAGAATGAAGGCAAGCAAGGCAAAGAGAAACCAGGTCCTTGGGCATATCAAGAAAGTGGCTGGATCAAGCCTTGCCTAAAACCCACATATGGGCTATCAAGTCACAAAGGCCATTCAATCCTCTTATTGTTTAAAGCCACAGTGAGTTGGGTCCTATGCCTCTTAACATCGATAGTCCTCATGTAAGCTCTGGCATCAGCAAGACTAAAGTTTGAATCTCTCGGCTCAACTAGTCAGTGGCTACGTGGTCTCAGGCAAGCCATTGGCCTCCCTGAGCCTCAGTTTCCTCATCTATAAAATGAAACTAGTAATGCCAATCTTTTTGTTGTTGTGAGGATCAGGGGAAATCATCGATCCCAAAAGCCTGGCATCTATGCCATAAATGGTAGATATTATTATCAAAATTCATCATTAGTCCCATTTTGGCAGGCCCTCCATCTAAAAAAACCATATGTGTCAGCAGTTGTTTTTAGATTCTGGCAAAAAAAAAAAAAAAAAAAAACGCAAATTAACCTAAAAGATTGGGGCAGACACAGGTAAAAGGGGTGCTGCCTCAAGGGTTATGAGTAACATTGAAAAAGAAGGAAAAAGAGGTTGAATTCTCTCAGTAACCAGGAGAGATGAGAAAGCTTGCCCTGGTGAAGAATGCAAGGGTTGCCTGGGCCATAACCGATCTGGTCATAATATGCTCAGACCCTGGCTCCATCTAGCAGGGCTTATGGAAGCCCTGTTCTGCTTCTCTGGATATTTGATGGTCTGATTGGCTCAGCCTCCCTAATTGTGTTGTATTGACAAATATATTTGTTTGGAACAAGCAAATGTATTGCAGGCAGGAAACAGACCAACTCCAAGAATTTATTTTGCTTTTTTGGCACTGCTACACTGAGCTTAGCATTCATTATGCACCCATGTAAAACAGTCTCTGGGAACGCTGGCCTGAGTTATCTTTTTAATCATATTTATTTTTTCAGCTGCATTTCAGATCATGAACAGACTTGCTGGTGCTAAACAGGCCTCGTTGGGTGAAACCTCCAGCTCCCTTGAAATCAAGTTGCACAGATTAAATGTTCAAAAACATCACACAAACCTAGGATGTTGCGATGGGGCATTATCACTAATGGAAGGGAGATGAGGTTAAGTCAGTCAAATCCCTGCGCTGAGCCCAGAAAAGTCCACAGAAACCAAATCCTGGTTACCAGATTGAAATTGAAATCAGGTTTAAGTAGCAAGATGGAGAGAGGAAGGGAAGGCAAATGGAAGGGCTCATTTGGAGATGACCATGACCCACTTCAGGGTATCCCTCACCACAGGGACACCTGGCAGCCATACTTGAACCATAAGGCCCTTCTTTCTGATTGGATGAGGAGTAAGCACCTGACCTCAGAAGGGCCAATCAGAGCCCCAGATGATATTACTAAGAAAGAGCGTAAGGGCAGACAGACAGACTGATTTGCCACATGGCAAGACCTGTAACAAGTGAACTGGGGGAACGAAGGCAGCCATCTTGGATATCATGCAGACAGAGAGGCAGCAAAAACCAAGGAAAGGAAACAAGCAGTCACAGAGAGGTACAGAGAGAGGAGAGACATGGGAAAAATTAATCTGTGGGTCCCCCACTTCCTGTCCCTGGTTCCAGGCACTGAGGCACTCTGCCTCTTAGGATATATCTCCCCTTTTTTTTCCAGCAAGCTCAAGATGTTCTCTCACTTACATCCATACAAGGGCAAACTATGCAACCAACCAAACAATTGGTGGGGACGAATATTTATTAACAGGAAAAATGTACACAAGAATATTCTTGTAGGCAGAGAGCATGTTTCTTTCCTCCTTTCAACAGATATTTATTGGGTATTTCCTACATGTCAGATGTTATATAGACACTAGGGAGTAAGATCATGGCCTCCTAGGGAGTAAGGTCCTGGCCTCTGCCCCTGTCAAGTTTGCAGTCTGGTTACCAAGTATCAAGTAAAATCCCCCTTTAGTAAAATGAGAAGTGTAATCAGCCTGCGAGGGGTTTCTCATCTGGGAGAACAAATGAAGTGCACTTATAACAACTTCAAAGACACTGTTGTTCTAAAAGCTGCCTGTGGACCCCCAGCCTGGGTAGCCCCTGGGAGCTTCTGAGAAGAGCAGATTCGCAGTCCCTGCCCAGAACTACTGGGGGTAGGACCCAGCACTCTGTTTTAGCAAGCCTTCCAGCTGATTCTGATGCACGTTCAAGTTTCAGAAATACGTGCCTAAAACACAAGCGCTCAAAGCCCCACTTTCCAAACCCAGGGCTCCCTTTCCCAAATGCTGCATGTTCAAAACCATCCAGGGATGCATATGTAAGTCAACAATGAATTAGAATGATCAGTTTTGTGTCATTTTACATAGGTTAATTAACTTAATCCCCACTACAACCCTATAAGATAGGTGCTATGTGTCTCCCGCTTGACAGGTGAAAAAACAGAGGACCAGAGAGGTTAAGCCACTTGCTCAAAGTCAGGGAGCTAATAAATAGTAGAGAAGGGATTTAAACCCAGGCAGTTTAGCTCCAGAATCCACACCGCTAAACACTAAGTTAAACCACTTGTCAAAGGAGTCCTGAGTATCTTTGCCACCTGCTAGAGGTGAAGAAGCCGGTCCTTGGGACTGCACCCTGCAGCTGCTTCTAGTTTGATGTCTTGCTCTGCCCTTCCCTCATCGGATCATGCAGGGACCTCCATTGGGGGGAGATCTCACTGCCCTGTGAGATCAGGCCACGAAGGCTCCCGCAGTTGAGAAGGGGCCCTCAACAACACTGCCTGAGCTTCCGAGCAGGAGAGCCTCTACATCTGATGCATTTCCTGCCCTGTGGGGTCCCCACTCAGCTCCAGGGGGTTCTAGCATTAGCCTCAAACCTCACTCAGAAGAACCCTCTCCTCCAGCTCCTTGGGGCTGGCTGCCAAGTCCTGGCTATGTCCAGACTCTCTCTTCATTGGTAAGGAAATCTATAATCTACAATCCTATGGTCATTTCTGATGCTCTAGCCTTGATGGAAGCCAGCTGAGCACAAAAGATGAGAAGGCTTTTACCTTTGAATCCCCAAGGTGAAGGCCAGAATCCAGGATTCTTTTCTCCTAGGGAAGTCCTTGGTCCCTTTTGGGGAAAATACTGTTAATTTTAAAAGATCAGGGGGTATGTGTGGCCCAGGTCACCCTCTAGGAGCAAAAACGCTCCCAGAACAAATAGAAACGTTGGCGGGGAGGTGGCCTCCTCACCCCACTACCAATCATCCTCCCAACCCAGGCTCACAGCTTCTAAGTTGTGAGGCCACTTGGTGCCTCTGACACTACTGAGAATCATCTAGAAAGGACCAGCTCAAGTTGTTCACAATTAAACTATTCCCAGTCTGGCTGATAAAAGTTGCTGCCTGAGCCCCACATACCACATGCCACCGCACCTGCCCTGACCCCACCCTCAGGACCCTAAACCTTCCCACAATCCAGCAGCTAGAGGGTTAACACCTGGCACAGCAGGGAGCCCACTACCCATACCAGGACCAGAGCCATCACCTCCTCTGATGGACCAGTGCCCATGCTGCCCAGGTTGAGAAAGACACATACCAACTTGTTGAAGTAGTGCTTTTTCTCTACTTCTTAGGATGATGGGTAGTTTTATTTCCTTCCTTTCACTTATTCATATTTTTCAGCCTTTCTACAATAAGCATGGCTTGCTTATGTAATCAAGATTACTTTTTCATATGTTAAAAATAATGGTAGATTGTGAATTTTCCAAAATGAAATGGAGGAGTTCTCTTCCTGGCTCAGTGGTAACAAACCTGACTAGTATCCATGAGGATGCAGGTTTGATCCCTAGCCTCGCTCACGGGGTTAAGGGTCCAGCGTTGCTGTAAGCTGTGGTGTAGATGCAGATGCAATTCAGATCCCATGTTGCTGTGGCTGTGGTGTAAGCCAGCAGCTGCAGCTCCAATTCCATCCCTAGCCTGGGAACCTCCATATGCTATGGGTATGGCACTAAAAAGACAGATGAAAAGAAGCGAGAGAGGGAGCAATGAAGGGAGGGAATAACCACGATGGAGGAGTGCCTTTTTTTAACTCCAGCTTTCACCCCCACCATTAGTGCTGGCAGGCCACCAATACAATGCAGCAAGCAGGATCAAGGGTGGTGTCAAGAGACTCCTGAACATGGCCTTGGATATCTTCAGAAGGAAGGCCCACCCTAGGTCTCAGCAAAGAAGCATTGTACGTCCTTGGCCATGAGCCCACCTACTGCCTCTAGTCAGCATGACTAACTGTCTAATTCTGGAGAAATGGGAACTCATTGAGTGATCTGGCTTCCTCCAGAGAGCAGCCCATTCGTTTCCTGAAGTGACTGGTCCACTGGGAAGTGGGCCAGGATGAACCTTTGAAGTATTCAACAGCAAGAGGAGGAGAAGGAAGGGAAATTACAATAGAGCAGTCAGGGACTATGAAAGGGATAAAACAGTTCACGTCCTGGTTAAGTCAAAGATTAGATCAAAGCTACCAGATGCATACCACACACGCCACTGCCATTATTCTGCCGTCCAAGGCAGACATTGCCAATCAATCACAGCACTCTATCCTCACTGAGACACAACCTCAGAATGCTTCTCAGTGCACCTCCAGGCAACCTTCCCATCAATTGCAAGTGTCGCTAGAGCTGAATCTAATTTGTTATCCCGTGAGTGCTTGGGCTAGTAATGCTAACCTTCCAGACAAGTCCATAGGGACATCCTGGGTGCAAGGATCATGACGATCCCCCAATCTGGAGCTGAAAATGAATGGTTCTAGAAGGTCTATAGGTGTTATAATTCCTTCCAACTCATGGACATGTCACTCTTTTTTAGCATCAGGAAAACTCCCAACTGGGTATGTCTGTACCCTCTGCCAGATGGAGCATGAGAGAGGTCACCTCTTTATCAACCTCTCCTGAGTCATGGAGCCCTTTCTTCAAAACAAAACTTAGTCAGAAGGCCAAATTGCAAAACAAATTGAGTAGAACTATTATGCTTGAGGAGGAGGTGACAGTCCCAGACCACAGCCAACCAACACTTCCTCAGCTGCTGTTGTGGCCACAGAAGGTCTTTCCAGAAACTCGGAGGCTCTGAGCAAAAGTGGCAGGTCAATGCTCTCATCCAAGTCCTGTGTTTTTTAGATGAAAAGTCCAATGCCCATAGAGGAGACATGACCGGCCCAAGCTCACACAGTCAGCAAGCAAAAGACAAGAACCCAGGAATCTTCTGGCTCTTGATCCAAACACCCAACCCATTATCAAAATTCAGTCCCTTCTTTCCCTAAATGACACACTCTTCCTGAGCCTCTGCAGCTGCTCCCTGGCTTCCAGTCCTGCCACCTGCCTGTATCTCTCATGTCCAGATCTGCAGCCTAAACCTCCACCCTCAGTTTCCACTCAAGAAACTGCCCCATGAGAACCTCCACTGTGATATTCACAAGGACCCCAAACTCATGAGCCAGTCTTTCTTCTCCCCAAATAGCTCCCCACCCATTGTCCCATCCCCCCCCCCCTTTTTTGGCTTTTGTCTTTTCAGGGCCACACCCATGGCATATGGAGGTTCCCAGACTAGGGGTCTAATCAGAGCTGTAGTGACCAGCCTACACCACAGCCACAGCAATGCCAGATCCAAGCCGCATCTGTGACCTACACCACAGCTCACGGCAAGGCCAGATCCTTAACCCACTGAGCGAGGCCAGGGATCAAACCTGCAACCCCATGGTTCCTAGTCAGATTCATTAACCACTGAGCCACAACAGGAACTCCCCATTTCCTTATTTTAAGCCACTGTTAGTTCTCCCCCAGATTTGGCCAAGAGCCCCTTAACTGACATCTCCATCTCTAGGTTTCCCCTGGATTCTCCATTATTCAGGATTCAGCCAATATAACTGAATCCTGTTCCTAAAACACAAATTTGAAATAGCTACTCTCTGGTTTATAATTCTTCAAAGGCTTGCTATCAGCCTTCAAATAACTTCCAACCTCCTTGGCATAGTTCATTATACCCTTTGTAATCAGCCCCATTTTTGGGGATTCCCTGACTCGGACTCCTGGAAGATGAAGCTATAGTTATCCCTCTGTATCCATGAGATGATTAGTTCCAGGACCCCCACAGATAGCAAAATCTATAGATGCTCAAGTCCCTTGTATAAAATGACAAAGTACAGCAGGGCCTCTGTATCCGTGGATTCTGCATCCACAGGTTCCATCACACTCATCACCTCAAAGAGCCTTTGCTTAGTGTCTTATCTGCCACTCACACTGGACTCTAAATCCTGAGGTTAGCAATTCTGTCTTGTTCAGTGCTGGTGCATCACCCTAGGGAATGTAGTATG
The DNA here is from genome assembly GCF_016906955.1 of Phacochoerus africanus. NCBI lineage: Eukaryota > Metazoa > Chordata > Mammalia > Artiodactyla > Suidae > Phacochoerus > Phacochoerus africanus. Next base: position 133,967,315 of record NC_062544.1, read on the forward strand.
TGCTCAGTAAATTGTCAACATATGGATAATGGACTGATCCCATGACATATTTGTGCTTAACTGACCTCACTGGGGCAGGAAGTTAGTGCCCTGATCTATTCACAGGGCACTATTATTTTATGTAGAATAGAAGATGAGCAGAAAAAAAAAAAAAAGAAATGGAAGAAAGAAAAAAGACAAAAAAAGAAAACAAACAAACAAAAAACCTAGAGCTGCCACTGTGGTGCAACGGAATTGGTGGCATCTCTGTAGCACTAGGACACAGGTTCTATCCCCGACCCGGCATAGTAGCTTAAAGGATCCAGCATTGCCACAGCTGCAGCGCAGGTCACAGCTGTGGCTTGGAACAGATGCCTGGCCCAGGAATTCCATATGCTACAGGGTAGCCAAGAATGAAGAAAAAAGAGAAATAGAAAACTGAGACCAGGCCCTGCTAGGAGGGACTTTGAACAACCAGCTCCGTACATAGATGCAGGGCCCCTGTGCATCCCAGAGGGTGCAAAGAATTATCCAGTCTGTTGTCTTTTAATTTTGACTATTGTATCTTTTCACGTACAAAGAGCATCTAATGCCTAAAATTTGTCTCGGTGCTATTCTCAAAGAGCACACATCTCTTTTCTAACCTGATATTGTGGTTTTCCTTATGGCACCACCTGAATTGTCCATAATGTTCCTTGAGGACAAGAGCATCTTAGTCACTTCAGTGTCCACAGAGCTTAACACGGTAACTGGCAGAGAGTAGATCCTCACTAAATACTGAGCAGGTGGAAGGATGGATGGGAAATAAGGAGTGATGGAGGAGGGGAGAGAGAAGGTGAAGGGAGATAAGAGGGAGGAAAGAGAGGGGGAGGGGTCTAGGAAGATGGGACTGAACCAGGGAAAGAAGGAAAGAAAACATGCTCAGTGCTGGGACCTGGCTGGACTGCGGTCCCTGGCACAAGTCTGGCTTAGCCCGGCAGATGCTGGCCACTGGCTCCCATCCCGAGTGACACACCTGCCTGGCAGGGCCGAGCTGTGCTTGGCAGCTCAGGGGCCCAACCCCTCGGCTCAGCAGGGCGAATCAGAGCCAGGAGCCGCCTCAAAGACTCTGGCACATTACACCCTGCCTTGGGGCTGCCCTTAGCTCTGCAGAGCCAGGTGTTAAGGAGTGTCTGGTCAGCCTGGAGAACAGGGTGGCCTCACTCTCCTTGATCTAAAATAACAGCCCTTCCTTTTTGCTGCCTTGTGTCTCTTCCCAGTGCTCACCATTGCCTCTCTACTCAATAGAGGTGAAAAGAGGTGATGCAAGAACTTACCCTATGGCCAGAAATCCTGGGTTCAAATCCCAGTGCTGCCCCTTCCTGCCCAGGCAACCTTGAGCAAGTTTCTTCACAGCTCTGTGTGTCTCAGTTTTGCCATATGAGGAGGTGACATAGCACCTACCCCACAAAGTTACCATGAGGGTCCAAGGAGAGGGTGAAGGTTGAGAGCTCCCAATAGCACCTGGCACGTAGTAAGGGCTCAATCTGTGTTAGCATCTCCCAACCCCCCGAACAAAGCTCTAGCCACTCCCAAATCCTCCCATGGAGCACGGGGAGTGGAGGCACAGGGTTTATTTAATGGAAGGGGATGACTGTTAAGAAACGCTTAGAGAAGTCAAGAGACTTACCCAAGGTCACACAGCAAACTGGAGGCAGGACTCCGTCTCCTTCTAGCTTTATGTTCCACACTCCTTCTCAGGGAGGGAAACTGAGGAGCGGCTGTGGACACCTCAGTGCAAAAGCCAGAGATGTGCATTCAATATGGCAGCCACCTGCCACAGGGGAGACCTAGCAATGCAATGTCAGTGTGCTTAATGAGCTCAGTTGTTCCTGTTATTTCACTTTATTTTTTAAAAAAATTTATTAGAGTTGATTTACAGTGTTATGCCAATTTCTGCTGTATAGCCAAGTGACCCAGTCATGCATATATATACATCTTTTTCTGATACGATCTTCCATTATGTTCTTGTAACAGTTTCCATCTACCAACCCCAAACTCCCTGTCCAACCCCTCTCGTTTTAATTACATTTAAACTGAAAAATAGATACTTGATTCAGTTGTTGGAAAACTTTTCTCTGGGTAGGGAACAACTTGGGTAGGCCAATCGACTTTTTCCGACTCTAAATTTTGTAAGATCTAAATACAGACCAAGTATTCCCATGAAAACTTAGTATGCAAATGGAGACGCGCTGTTAAAATGTAAAATGAGCCCCATGTTTGCAAGGCTTACTAGGCTGCAAGGCTTACTAGGCATGAAAGAACATCCACTATCTTGTTAATATTTGTGCATATTGGTTCTATGTTGAAAAGATCACATGGGGAATACCCTGGGTTAAAAAAAAAAAAGTGTGCTATTAAAATGTCATGTTTCTTTCTTTTAAATATTGCCACTAAAAAATTGAAAATTATTTCAGTGACTCACATTATACTCCCATCAGACAGCACTGGGGGAGCGGGGCAAGGATGAGGTGAAGAGGAAGGCGGCTCACTGCCCCCCACCTGCAGAAGGAGGAGGCCGTGTTGCTGGGCTCAGCTACTTGGGAGGCCCCCCATGCACTGACTTCAGGCTCCCCAGGCTCACACACTTCCCCAACAGGGCACAAGAAGTAGCTCTCAGGGATTAAGGTTAATTCTTTCCCTGGAGGGCAGCTGAGGAGAAGGTTAAGTGCCGAGTGACTGCAGCTGCCCAATTAAGCCCCAGGAGAGGGTTGAGGGCGGAGGAGGAGGCTGGGGAATGTTCTTAGGGATTCCCAGGGAGACAGGAAGCACCAAGGGCCTGACCTCCTTTATCTCATTTCCCCTTCACCCGTCAGCCGTTTCCCTCCAGGCTCAGCAGGGGTGGTTCACTTTCCCAAGACCACACAGCAGGCTAGGGGGTTTTTTGTTTTGTATTGTTTTGTTTTGTTTTTGCTTTTTAGGGCCACACCCATAGCATAGGGAAGTTCCCAGGCTAGGGGTCGAAACGAATCAGAGCTGCAGCTACCAGCCCACGCCACAGCTACAGCCAAACCAGATCTGAGCCAACTCTGCAACCTACGCCAAAACTCATGGCAACACCAGATTCTTAACCTACTGAGCGGGGCCAAGGATCGAAACCATGTCCTCATGGATACTAGTCGGGTTTGTTACCACTGAGCCACAATGGGAACTCCTGCTCCAGCTCTTTAAACAGCAGACCAGGATTCAAACATAGTTGCCTGCTTTTCCATCGGGCTCGGGCAAGACACTGAAAGCATGGGGCTGGTGAGGAGAGTGAGGGGCTGGGCTAAGAGGGACCCACCAGCCACCCTGTGACTGCAGCTTCCCTCCTTACCTTCTCACCACTCTCCTCTGCTGTCGGCACTGTCATCACCATCCCCATTTATAAATGAGGATGATGAGGCTCAGAGAGGTTCAGCATGTCACCCAGGGGCACCCAAGTACACAGTCAGAAAGCCAGGGGATTGGGGTAGCAGGTGACCAGGTGTGACCTGTGCTCTGAGCTTAACCACCATGGTGTGTGACCTGTTCTCCCAGGAGTCTTTTCCTCACACGTCAGACTTGCCAGCGGGGAGGTCAAGGTAGTAGATGGCCACCTGGTTGGAGTCTCCCTCTGGCGTGTCAGATGCCTGAGCTGGAGGTGAGGATGGAGGGCTGTCCTGCTCCCCCAGCTACCTTGTACTTGCCACAGATTAGATGCCTCCTCCCCCAGGAAGCCCTCACTGACTCCCCACCACTTCCCTTCCAGCTCAGTTACCTGTCCCTCTTCCCCCATCTCTGCTCTCCTCAGCACAATATTCACCCACATAAAAACAACCAACCAACATATATTAATTCAATTTACCCTTGTGGTGGTTATTGTTCCATGTAAACTTGATAGGGACCTGGAGCGTCCCTGTGAAGGAGTTTCCAGAAGAGATTAGCATTGAAATCAGTGGCCTAATATTCTGTGAGTCTGAAAGAGAATGAATATGGGTACATGGATAACTGAATCACTTCATCAGCCAGCAGAAATGATCACAACATGGTAAATCAATGATACTTTAATAAAACTTGAAAAAAATTAAAAGTTGGGAGTTCCCATTGTGGCTCAGTGGAAACTGACTAGTATCCATGAGCATGAAAGTTCGATCCCTCGCCTCACTCAGCAGGTTAAGGATCCAGTGTTGCTGTGAGCTGTGATGTAGGTCACAGATGCAGCTTGGATCCCGAGTTGCTGTGGCCGTGGTATAGGACGGCAGCTACAGCTCTGATTCGACCCCTAGCCTGGAAACTTCCATATGCCACAGGTGTGCCCCTAAAAAAGAAAAAAAAGTTAAAAGAGGAGTTCCTGTTGTGGTGATGCGGAAACAAATCAGACTAGGAAACATGAGGTTGCAGGTTCGATCCCTGGCCTTGCTCAGTGGGTTAAGGATCTGGCATAGCGGTCAGCTGTGATGTAGGCTGCAGATGTGGCTCAGATCTGGCATTGCTGTGGCTGTGGTGTAAGCTGACAGCTATAGCTCCAGTTTGACCCCTAGCCTGGGAACCTCCCCATTCTCAAAACCCACAGCGGTCTTGCCTCCTACTCAACACCCTATCGTGTTACTGGTTTTCTTCTCAGTTTCCCCTTTCTTGTTTTAGGAAATGGGCCTCATTCAGCCTCCATGGCCCTCCCTAAGTTCCAAGAGGCAGGTTCAGACAGTTGCTGATCGGGGAGGGAAGGGGATGCAGAGACCAGGAAGGAATAGTCAAGCAACAATAGTAGATTCTTGGAGCAGGATCATGGTTCCCTCTCAGGGGATTAAACAAAATGATGTAGGCATCTTATATATCTACAAGAAAAGTTATATATATATATATATTCCTTACGCTTCTTTTATTTTATTGTCTTTTAGGGCCATGCCTATGGCATATGAAGGGTCCCGGGCTAGGGGTCAAATCAGAGTGGTAGCCACCGGCCTACAACAGAGCCATAGCAACTCGAGATCCTAGCTATGTCTGTGACCTACACCACAGTTCATGGCAACACTAGATCCTTAACCCACTGAGCAAGGCCAGGGATCAAACCTGCAACCCCATGGTTCTTAGTCGGACTCATTTCCATTGCGCCACAACGGGAACTCCCTTATGCTTCTTTTAGAATGAGTACTTTAACACTGAACAGCATGCAGTCCTTCCTTGTGCTTCTCCCTCTGATTGCACCCTAAACACAATCACCTGTAAGCTAAAGATTAGGCAACCTAAATTATGGCAATTTAACCACAATTGCCTATGGGTTAAAGATTATAAACACCTGATGTTTTTCAGGAACATTCCTCGTTTGTTCTAATTGCTGATCAATAAGCCCTTTTCCCAAGGACTGTTATTCTAGGAAAAGTCACAATGCTATAAGCCAGAAGACCACCAGGATCATGCTGAGATCTCCTGATGCCAGCTTCCATGACTAAGATTCCCCCAAAAGAAAGAAGAGTTTGCCCCAACCCTGATTCTTATCTGAAATCCTGTGTTTCTCCTTTTAACTATAAAACTCTCTGCAATTCTTCTCCAAATGGGGGCACAGTCTTTAAAGTTTTAGCCTGCTGTGGTCTCCTATGCCTGGCAAAGCAATGAAACTATTTTTTTCCTCCTTCACCCCGAACTCTGTCTCTGCATTTCTTTTTGGCACTGGTGAACAGAGGCCAAGTTTCAGCAACACTTAACAGCTTAAAAACTCCAGGCTTTATTCTAACTGAATAAAAGCCACTGGAGGTTCTGAGGAGGAATCTGGTCCTATTTATGTGTTATAAAGATCCTTCATTTGCAGGCAGAATCATGGTCGAGAACGTGGATCCCGGGGCCTGGGTTCAAACAACAGCTGAGCCCATGTCCCCAGCTAAGGTGACTGCAGCAAGTTATGTAATCTTTGGGGACCTCAGTTCCTGCACCATAAAATGGGATGGTAAAGAGCATCTTCCCCAAAGGAGCCTTAACTGAGTGAATATTCATGAAGCACTTAAAATAGTGTCTGGTGCACAGACAGTCCCATAAGAGTTTGGTCACTTACATAAATAAGAAGTTACTCACTAGGTGATTCTCATCGGCCGGGGGAGATGGCTCTAGGCTCTGCAAAGCTCTCACCCCTCGCCTGGCTCCCTCCAACAAGTAATTGCTCCTGGGGCTTCATTCCAAATGGGCCATAAATCAGAGGCCAGGGGCTCCTGCTACCCACGGCTGGTAGTGCAGCTCCTCCCTGGGGTAATCTGAAGCAGATGCTGCCAGCCCATCTAGCCTCTGGGGGCCTGTGTACCTGAGCTGCTCATAGCACAGCAGTCAGGGCAAGAATTTCCATGAGCCGGGAAAGCCAGGGTTGTCCAAGAAACGGCCTCCTAGGGCTTCCAGATGTTCAGCGGCTTGTTTCAAGCCGGAGGTGGGCAGGCTAATGGGGGTCCCCGGAGGAACTGAGGGAGGAAGACAAGTTCATGGCTAACACTGAGGTTCCTTCCAAAGGGCTAACCAGCAGGCAAGGTGTGGGGGCCAAGTGGTAGCCAGCTGTAAAGTGATCAGCCTTGGCTTTGCAGGTGTGAGGACCTATTTAAAGTTCTCAGCTTCTCGCATTTTCAGCCTATGCTCTAAAGAAAAGAATGCCACCTTTCCAGACCTCTGTTTTCTCACCTGTGAAATGGGTGTGATGGTACCGAACTCCAAGACCTTTGAAGGCTGAGGAGTAATTAAAGAGAAAGCCCCAGTGCAATGTCTGGCACCCAGCAGATGCTAAAAAAATTAAAAACAGTTTATTAGAAGGGGACTAAGCCCAGAAACTTATTATTCAATAAATCTTTATCATCCCTGACACTGAGCACATTGAAAGACAAGAGGAAGTATAGAACACCCTTCAGAGACTTTGAGAAGGTCCACAAAATTCCTTAGCAGTCACGCAGCTCTAAGTCCAAAGGTAATTTGGCTTGAGGTAGATAAGGTTGATTCAGGGCTCAGATGGTGTTACCAGGAGCCATATCCTCTTTAGCCTCCTCTGTCGGTGGCCAGATTTAGCAAATAAAAATACAGACTGTCAGGGAAGCCTGATGCACTGGTGAGGATGTAAATTGCTGCAGCCAGTATAGAAAACAGTTTGGCGGTTCCTCAAAAAACTAAAAGCAGAACTACAATATGACCAGCAATTCCACTCCTGGGTAGATATCTGAAAACCAAAAAGATACATGCACCCCAATATTCACAGCAACATTATTTACAATAACCAAGATAGAGAAACAACCCAAACACCTTTCAAGAGAAAAAATGAATAAAGATAATGTGGTATATGCATAAAATATAATAAAGAGAATGAAATTCTGCCATTCATAGCAATATGGAAGGACCTAAAGAATATTATGTTTAGTGAAAGTTCCGACGGAAAAAGACAAATACTCTATGATATCACTTACATGTGGAATTTAAAAAATAATACAAATGAACTTATACACAGAACAGAAACAGACTCACAGACATAGAAACTTATGGTTACCAAAGGGAAGACAGAAAGGGGAGGGACAAATTAGGGGTACAGTGTTAAGAGATACAAACTACTATGCATAAAATACATAAGCAACAAAGATATATTTATAGCACAGGAAATTATAACCATTACCTTGTAATAATTTTTTTTTTTTTTGGTCTTTTTGCTGTTTCTTGGGCCGCTCCTGCGGCATATGGAGGTTCCCAGGCTAGGGGTCCAATCGGAGCTGCAGCCACCGGCCTACGCCAGAGCCACAGCAACGCGGGATCCGAGCCGCGTCTGCAACCTACACCACAGCTCACGGCAACACCGGATCATTAACCCACTGAGCAAGGGCAGGGATCGAACCCGCAACCCCATGGTTCCTAGTCGGATTCGTTAACCACTGCGCCACGACGGGAACTAATTTTTAAAGGAGTATAATCTATAAAAATATTGAATCACTATGCTGTACACATTAAACTAGTATTATAAATCAACTGTACTTCAATTAAAAAATACAGAATGTCAATTTAATATGAAATTTAAGGTAAATGAGAATTACTTTTTTAGGAGTTCCCCCTGTGGCAGAGCCAGTTAAGGATCCAGCACTATTTCAGTAGTATCACGGGTTGGATCCCTAGCCTGGTGCAGTGGGTTAAGGATCTGGCATTGCAGCAGCTGTGGAGAAGGTTGCAACTGCAGCTCAGATTTGATCCCTGTCCAGGGAATGGCCATATGCCTCAGGTACAACTGAAAAAGGAAAAAAAAATTTACTTTTTTAGTATAAGTATGTCCCAGGTATTTAGTAGGATATACTTACACTTATAAAAAAATTTTATTCACTATTTATCTGAAATTCAAATTTAACCAGCCTCTTTAGTTTTATCTGGTGGCCCCTTAGGCTGAGTTTCCTAGGGGTAGCAATAAGCTAGCAAACCTCTCAGAGCTTCCAATTGGCTCAGACTGGGGCATCTCAAAACAATTACCATGTCCTGATGAAATTTATCCACTGGTTGCTATCATCTGGTCTACCTGCCCCATCCTCAGATTCTAGAGTCTGGGGGCGGTTTATCCCAAGCTCTTAGGAGGAGGGTGGGACTCTGCAAGTAAAGTCCAGGTGTTATGAAGACAATTATTCAGAAATAGAAGTGGGGTGGATATGAGGCAAGAAAAATAGAAGCCAGCAGTGACAGGGTCACCAAAGCCAGTGGGGTACCACATGACAAAAGTGGATCCCCAGGGCCAAACACCTCCCCATACTTGTGCCTAACTCTGTGGCAGCATCTTCAGGGGAACCCTCCCTTCAGGATGTCCTTCCCTAATGACTTCTCTTCCCTGAGTCCCAGTTTCCTCATCAGCAAAATGGGGGTAGCAATTCAAACTCCTTGGGGGTGTGGTGAAGCTTACCTGCGGTTCAAGGGACCCCTGATTTGGGGCCCAGTTTGTTCTTACATCATGGTCACAAATTTCAGTTGGCATCTCTCAAAACTTAATTTCCTAAGGGTAGAGTCTCACATACTGGGCTGCCAGGCTTGAAGATCTAGTTTATCCCTTGAAAGTAGCAAAATGAATTATGACTGCTAGTCGGGGTTTCTCAGCCTCAGCACTGACATTGGGGGCCGTTTAAACTGAGGGATGTTTAGCAGCATCCCTGGCCTCTACCCACTAGCAGCTCCCCCCTCCAAGCTGTGACAACAAAAATGTTCCCAGACAAATGTCCCCGGGGGAAGGTGGGGGGCAAAGTCGCTCCCTCAATTGAGAATCACTATGACAATGGAATAAAATACAAATATATGCTCATAGAGAACAGACCTGTGGTTGCCAAGGGTGAGGGAGGGGCATTGGGAGGGACTGGGAGTTTGGGGTTAGTAGATGAAAACTATTGCATTTAGAAGGGATAAGTGAGGAGGTCCTGCTGTACAGCACAGGGAACTATATCCAGTCTCTTGGGATAGACCATGATGGAAGAGAATATAAGAAAGAGAATGTACATATATGTATGACTGGGTCACTGCTGTACAGCAGATATTGTCACAACATTGTAAATCAACAATGCTTTAATTTTTTAAAATGCTCATATAAACATGTATTAAGCTACTGCATCAAATGTATATTGTAAACTTTATTGTACATGTCCCACTGGGGAGGCTTATCTATGTGGGTTGAGTCCACTGTGATCCGGTAAAAGAAAGTCCATATAAATTGGAGTGAAGACACCACTTCCTGAAGTAGGCGTGCCTGAATAGTCTTCCTGCTCCCAGGAATTTTCAAAACTGCATTGGAAATGAGAATCATATGTCTCAAAAATGATTACTTGTCAAGTTCATTGAATGGGGAAGGCCAGGCATGGGGCAATGCCCAATTGTCTCTTGAGCTTCCATTTTAGCACAACCTGAAGTACTGCTTGGGACAACACTGGGATGTTCGCAGTGTCCGTGCCTTACAGTCATGCGCTGTTTTTGCTCTTCTTTTTATGTCATGGTTATAAGGGTCACAGCCAAGCTTGCATCAGCCATGGTGGCTGAGAGAGAGGGAATAGGGGTGCCTTTGGGAAAAGGACAGGAGGCAGTAAAGTTCAGCTAAAGGCTATTGGAGGGCTTGCATTGAAAGGCTCTGATATCACCATCCCAAAATTCATAGTCTTTTTTTAGGGTCACAGGTAGTAGCATATGGAAGTTCCCAGGCGAGGGGTTGAATCTGATCTACAGCTGCCAGCCTGTGCCACAGCCACAGCAATGCCAGATCCAAGCCACGTTTGCAACCGACACCACAGCTCACAGAAAAGCTGAATCTTTAACCCACTGAGCAGGACCAGGGGTCAAACCTACATCATCATGGATACTAGTCGGGTTCGTTACCACTGAGCCGCAACAGGAACTCCTCCGAAATTCTTAGTCATTTTTGAAGAAGGGCATCACATTTTTATTTTGCAGGGGTCCCTGTAAATCATGTGGCCCCAGCCTGCTCTCTAAACTCAATGTTCACCTCTGTAAATCAGCAGTAAGGACGCCCTCCCTCTGCAGGTCGGGCCATGCAGATTACACACTGTCCAGTCGCTGGCAATTCCCCATGCTGCCTGGCCATCCCCGGCACCCCAGTAGCAGTGGCTGCAGTCATTTTCAGGGACCTATCTCAGAAGGAAGTTTTTAACGACAGACTGGAGACCATGACTCGGAGCTTCCGGAACCTTTGAAATTCTCACTGTTTATTATTTTTGTGCCTCCCATCTGTTTCCTGCAGCGATGAGCTCTTTAAATGAAAGGGCCTGTGGGCTCGGGTGGGGTTGGGGAGCAGGGCAAGGCTGGGCCAGCCGTTGGGAGACTCCACCCCTTGGGCAGCCTCCACCCCTTGGGCAGCCTGGCTGGGGAGGAGGGTCCCCAGGGGAGATGGGTGGAGCTGAGAAAACAAGAGTCCCCAGGGCCTCTGCAAGGGAGGAAGGAAGAGGGGCGTCTCTCTTTCTCATATTTGCCTTGTTAAGCTTTCCAAGAGGCACAGAAAAGGTGAGCTACAGCTGGTCCTAAGGGAAGTACATGACCCACAGGCCTTGTTACCCTTCCCTTGGAAGATAACGCGCTTCCAAGAGCCCTGGGGTGCGCCCCACCCTCCCTCCGCAGGTACATCTTGGCAAGTCCAGCTGAGGGTGGGGCTGGGAGTGACATCACTATCACCCCTGCAGGTGTCCAGGGCCTCACTCACCCCTATGGTTTACAGCTCCCCCATGTCAATGAGGTGAGTCTACATCACACCTCAGGGTGACTGGGAGGGGTACAGTGACTGCAGCCTCTGCATGTCCTCACTGAACTCCTCTCCCTTGGGCTGATGACCTCTGTGCTCCCTCCGCCGGGGGCTGAGCAGTATCTGGAAGCTGAGTCCCCTCTGGCCTCCATGGCCCCAGGTCCACTATCCTTTATCACCTTACCTCCATCTCTCTCCCTTCTCCCTCTGGAGAAGGAACAAGGGGAATCCTTTCCATCGCCTGGTCCAGAATCTTCCTTCTTCCCAACCTTTCTCCCACATCTATTATTTATGCCTCCCCCTGAGGCCGAAGATGTTGAAACTCCAAAGCCAAGAGCAGACACTCCTTTGCTCAGTTTCTGCTGAGTCACCCACTCCCTGAGGCTGTAAGTACCAAATGCACTGAGGGCAGATTGGCAGAGTTGGCCAGGTAGAAACCTCAAGAGCAAAGAATGTATCACATCCCATGACACGACATGCTCTCCAATGGTTCCACCAGGATTTAGGACAAGGATGTTTATTGTCTCACAAAAAATAGTTATGCCTGTGGGTATGTGGCAAAAGAGGAAAAGCATCTCTCAGGTGACAAGGTGCTGGAGGAGGAATGGTAGCCCTACTTCGGGCCCCAGACACCCAACCATTAAGGTGGGTGCTGAGAGGAACCCAAAGCCCAGCATTTTCCTGTGTTGGTACCCACGTTTCAAGGCTGCGACTAAGCGAGGTTTCTCAGCTCCCTGCCCCCCTCCCATTCTCCCCCCTGAGGACTTCATCCTTAAGAAAACCACTTTAACTGACGCGGTGTGGTGGTCACAGAGTCTGTGATGGAAACTTTGGGAACTGGTGAGGCTCTGATGCCCAGTCAACAAGGCAGCCCACTTACAGGGACATGAGATGAGCTTCAAACCTGAGCTTCTGAACAGGAGCATCATTTACTAGATGAATCCTAGTACCTCCATTACTTACTGTAAAAATATTTTAGAAACATCCTCCCCAACTTGGGGAAGGGCTCCCATCCAGGTGATGAGGGGAACTCTTCTCTTTTTCACTTTGGTGAGTGGGACCAGCCTCCAATAGTCCATCATGGTCTAAAGTCTTGGTGACAGTAACAGTGATCCAGGGCAGCAGAACAGCCCTGAGGAGGAATAAGCTTGTTCAGGAACTAGGCTGGAAAATAAAGCACCGCATTCTAGTCTGGAAGACATTTCCGCCCATAGTTTTGCTAAAAGTCACCTCCCACAGTCATTCCACACCAACCCATCTCTTTTCAACAAGTGCATGTTCAAGTTCAAGGCTGAAAGGGGACTCTGGCAGTCACTGAGGCCTGGAGGATGGGAGGGAAGCAGGGAGGTGCCATCACAGAACCTACTGGGACCCCTGGGTCATGTTGGTCCTCAGTACAAGAGCAGGTCACAGAATTTTTCCACCAAATGTGTCCCAAAGTTGGCAGGCCTTCTTGTGTTCCTCCCAAGTTCCTGCATGTTCCTGGGAGGAGATCCCCACCACACCTCAGCCAGCTGATCTTGGGTGCATTTTATAATCCCTCAGAGCCCATATCCCCAGCCATAAAATAGGGATAATTATACCTATCTTCCCTCATAATAGAGCGTGTCCCTCCTATCACATCATCAGCTATCTGAAGACAAGACCATGGCTTTTTTATTTTCCACAGGGCCCAGTAGAGGTCCCCATCTGTAATAATAAGAACAACAAGAGAGTTCCCATCATGGCTCAGTGGTTAACAAATGTGACTAGGAACCTTGAGGATGAGGGTTCGATCCCTGGCCTCGCTCAGTGGGTTAAGGATCTGGTGCTGCCATGAGCTGTGGTATAGGTTGCAGATGAAGCTCGGATCCCGCGTTGCTGTGGCTCTGGTGCAGGCCAGTGGCTACAGCTCAGATTACACCCCTAGCCTGGAAACCTCCATATGCTGCAGGAGCGGTTCAAGAAAAGGCAAAAAGACAAAAATAAATAAATAAATAACAACCATAAAAGTACCCTCTCTTGAAGGCCTACTATGTGCCAGGAACTTGGCCAAACACTGGACACATATTATCTCATTTCATCCTTCCCGCAAACTTCCGTTTGGTATGGTTAGCATTCCCATGTCACAGGGAAGAGACTAAGCTGCAGAGAGAAGCTTAATCTTCTCAGTTTTTAATACAGACCCACCTCTTCTCACTGTACTTTGCGTCATTGCATTCCACAGACACTGGCTCTTTTACAAGCTGAAGGTGTGTGATCACGCTGCAGTGGGCAAGTCTCTGAGCACCATATTTCCAGACATTTGCTTGCTTCGTGTCTCTGTGTCACACTTTGGCAACTCCCCCAATATTTCTAACCCTCCCAAGAACACAGGGCTGGTGCGTATCAGAGTGCCAATCAAAAATCAGTTTCCCTGACTTCCTGGAGAGGTGGCGTTTCACTGGTGCACGGAAAGACACACAGTGAGACAGGTAGGGAAGAGGGCAGGACAATTTCAGGCAAAGGGAACAGCAAGTGCAAAGGCCAGGAGGCTTGAGACGCTCAAGAAGCCTGCCCACGTCCTCTACTGACCTGCCTCATCCCCCCGCAGAGAGGGAGCCACAGCTTGAAAGAGGCTGCTCTGTCCCTCAGGCCTGCGACCAGAAGCCATTCTCACTGCCCCCAGACACTGCCCCACCATTCCCTCTGGCTCGCCTTTTCTTACGCACACAGACACACAGACCTCCTACCTTTTGCCCTCCATGCTGCCCCACCATACTCAGCCCCTCGTGGGTCGTGGGTACTACCTCCAGCACACCATGTGCTTGAACTTCTTTGTCCACTGGTTCCCTGTCACCTCCAGCTCAGGTCCAGAATTCCCCACTTTTGCACCAAACCCTCCAAGTATTCCTGTCAGAAGTAGAGTCAAGCATTCCCATCCCAGCCCTGGGTTAGCTATGGGCAAATCACACAGTCTGTCTGAGCCTCTGTTTTCTCCTGCATAAAACAGGAGTTAAAAATACCTACCTCACAGAGCTGTAGTGAGCACCCAAGGAAACTGTGTTCATAACACTGTGTCAGGCACACGCCCATCTTTTTTTGTTACTATTACTGTCACCAGTACTGGTAGCTTAGCATACCCACCTTACGCTGTACTGCTCCCTATTATTGCGATGCAACTTCCCAGCTGGCCTGTTTTGCTCCAGCTCTTCCACCCCAACCCCACCCCCCAAGAACACCTTCTCTGGCCCTCTCTGTCTATTCAAGCCATTCCCTCATTAAGGCTTGAGAGTCTTTCCCCTCCAGCTCTTTCTGCCTGGGTTTAGTGGGTCTCAACTTGGCTGCAGAGAATCACCAGGGAGTTTTTAAAAACCCCCATGCGAGACCTCAAAGGCATTATGCTAAGTGAAATAAGTCAGACAGAGAAAGTCAAATACTGCACAATTTCACTCATATGTAGAATATGAAAAAACACAACAAAATAAATGAAGGAACCAAACCAAACCAAATGCACAGATACAGAGAACCTTGGAGTGGTAACCAGAGGGGAAGGGAAGTGGAGGAGTGACATGGGTGAAGGGGATTAACAGCATAGAGGTAGAACAAACATTCGGTGGTGAGCATGCTATAGTGTATGCAGAAGTAGAAATATAAGGCTGTACACAAGCTTTTATAATGTTACACACCAATGTTACCTCAATAAAATGTGTTTTTTTAAATCCCCACGGAGTTCTCTTGTGGTGAAACATGTCAAGGACCCAGCATTGTCACTTCAGTGGCTTGGGTTGCTGCTATGGCACAGGTTCAGTCCCTGGCCTGGGAACCTCCACATGCAATGGGCACAGACAAAAAAAGGAAAAAGGCGGATCTGGCATTGTCACTGTAGCCCTCAAGTCATTGCTGTGGCACAGGTTTGATTCCTGACCCTGGAACTTCTGCATGCTGAGGGCATGGCCACCACAAAAAAAAAAAAAAAAAAAATTTTCCCTACTCATAGGCCCCCAAGGGATGGACTGATTCAGAACTGAGCTGGGTGAGACCAGGCATCTCAAGCTGGACAAGCTCCCCTGGAGTGATTCTGATTTGCAGGCAGGTTAGAAAACCAAAACCCTGAGCTCTCCCTTCTAGAAAGTCCTTCACTTTGATCCAAACTTGCCCAGGGCATCAGCAGTGTTTGATAGCTGGCTTGGGTGTGTTTTTGTCTCGTGCCCTCAAGCAAAATCAACTTCCTGCAAGAATCGCCTTGCAAAAGCCCTCACAAGCTCCCTGCAGGCCAGGCTCTGACCCATCTCTCCACACTCAGTCAAGACACAGCAGCCAGGAGGTTGGTAGATTCGCAAGAGGTCATTTATCTCTGTCTCCTCCCTGCCCTCTGCCCTTCCTGCTCAGCGGGCCAGCCATCATTCAGATCCCCCAGGAGCTGGCCTCTGACGGGTACATATGCAGCTCTCGGCAGGGACTCCTCAAGGCACATACAGAGGGCCTGCCCCTGCCCTCCAGGCAGCCTGCCCTAGACACAGGCAGGTCAGAGGGCTCTGTGCTGGTGAGAGTGTCCACTCCCAGCCCTGCAGCCACCCCAGGCTTCCTCTGCTGCCAGCCCATCCTTGGAGGCATGCAGGAAAAAGAAACACACAGGCTGCTGCAGAAAATACTCTCTATGACGGTCCACAGAAGCATCTTCCACTCCCCAGGCTCTTCTCACCAGGAAATCTGGCTCTACCATTGTCACCCTGGGGGCCACAGGCTGTCAGGACGCCACCCTCAAGGGGGGTGTTTACAACCTGCCCCCTGAGCTGGGCACACTCTTATTCTGCCTCCACCAATCGGTAGGGCAAGCACGAGTCAGGGCTAGATGGGAAAGGTGATTCAGCCTCCTCCAGGTCCTCCTTTTCGAGACCCTTGTTCTGAGGGCCAGTTGCCAGACAGTCAGGAAGCAGGGGCCCTGGAGAGACTGTGTGCTGATGTTCCAGCCAGCAGCCCTGGGCTCTGCCTCAGCCCACAGCCAGATCTACTGCAGGCAGTTAGGTGAAAGGACCTCCAGCTGATTCCAGCCCCAGCCACCACCGACTGGAAGGCAGGAAAGACATGAGGGAGAACAGCTGTGCCAACCCAGCCAGCCAGGACTGCGAGACATCACAATGACATGATTGTAACTTCACACCATGCACTTTAGGTAGTTCCTTTTCTTTTTTTTTAAGGGCCGCACTCAAGGCATATGGAGGTTTCTAGACTAGTTGCCGAATTGGAGCTACAGCTACCAGCCTACACCACAGCCATGGCATGGGATCCAAGCCACATCTGCAACCTACACCACAGCTCACAGCAATGCCAGATCCTCAACCTACTGAGTGAAGCCAGGAGTCCAAATGAATCCTCATAGATATTAGTTGGGTTTGTTATCGCTGAGCCACAAAGGGAACTCGCTGTAGGTAGTTCTTTACAGCAACAGAAAACTGGTATACTAGTCCCAAACATGGGCTCAAGGCCTTTGGGAGATGGAATTCTGGGGGCCTCAGGACCCAGGCGCTGGTCCAAGAGAGGGAAAATCCGGGTGGGCTGGCCCCCTGGCCCAGAAGACCCTCCTCTTCTTCCCAGGAAGGGGGACAGCTGGAGGTGGCTCTCTCAAGTGTGGGGCCAGCAGGACCCTGACTATCTGGATGTAAGTGTACCACTGCCCCCCAGGTACCCAGCCCAAAGATGGCTTGAGGCTGACCCTCCAGACTGTGGGTTTTGAGCTGAATTCTCAGTCCTGCCTTCCCCATGGAGAAAGCAGACGTCCGGCCAGGAGAACAAGCCGGGCTCTGCAGTGAGAGCGAGTGATCAGCCGAAGCTGCATTTGACTTGGCTCCCGCTGTGTTTTTTTAAGAAAAGGAATGTGTTGCCAACATTTGAAAATTGGAATACTTCAAATAAAAACCTGTAGATGTATAAACATGTATTTTCCCTCCTGATTACAGAAACAAACATGCCAAGATTTTCTCTTGAAAATCAGACAAGCTGGCCCCACTGGGCCTACATTGCCTTGTGACAACAGCTAACTAGAGCTGAGAATTAGGGATTTCCTCTCCAGGGTACCCTAGTCCCCACCACTCCCTAATGCCTTGTACTTACCAGGCTTCACTCATTACACTAAAATTCCTGGCCCCTGTAGACAATGATCCTTGGACTCCCCAAGGTCATATGCTCAGCTGGCTACTCAGGTCCATCAGTTACTAGCTGTGTGCTCTTGGGCAAACTACTTACTCTTTTCTGCTTCTGTCTTCTGGCTTATAAAACTATAACACCTCTGCTTTAAAAAACTGCGATGAGAACTAAAATGCATGGCAAAGACTTACCCTAGATTCTGACATATACCAAGAACTTTATAAATGATTGTTATTGTAATCACTAGAGTTATTTTTGTTATTTGAGGCTGTGGGCCTGATTCCTGCCCAGCATCTCCATGGCTCCCACTCAGCCCACACAAGCAGTCGCTTAACACCCCCCTCTGCCATTCCATCCCCTGGTTCCAGGAAAGCCATGGGGACAGGAAGCAGCCATGAGCTTCAGCCTTGCCTTCAAATGTAAATATTAGTGTTGGCCCAGCCTGGAGGTGCTGCATGCAAAAAAGTGAGCATGCGGGAGCCCCGGGCAGCACCTCTGCCCAAGGCTGCCAGGCACAGGGACTATCCCAGCCCGAACTTCCAACCCTATAGGTAGCTTACAGGAGGTCAGGACTGGGGAGAACTTAGGGGGCAACATTTGCACCCCCACTCAGTGTCAGTCCCTACCAGGCCTGGGGTCTCTTACTGCAGGGGAACAGAAGCTGATGGTGGGGTCCAGAACCCTGGCTTTGACATTGATCACCCCAAAGCGGGCAACACAAGAGCAAAGGCTTCCCTCAGGAGGGGCAAGTCCATAAGGGAGGCAATTGGCTTCCGCAACTCAAGCTGAGTGATTTGCCTCACCTGCAAGGTTCCAGTTATTTTAGGCAAAAGCAAGCAAACCAAAAGCCATGCATCAGACTGCTGACCACAACCAGAGCCCTGCCATGACTACTTTAAACTACTGAGTGTGGGCAGGGATGGCTGCTGTCACAGCTGGGATTCTTAAGAGGCTCAGAGACTAAGGCACAGCTGTGTTCTTCTAGCTTCCCCATCATCAGCATGACCTCAGCACATTTCCCGAGGGCCAGGCCAAGGCAGCTATAGTTACAAAAGTGGGTAACCTTAGAGTCAGTCAGGCCTGGGTTTGCATCCCAGCTCTGCCCTTTACCAGCTGTGCGATCTTGGTAAGACTCTTAACATCTCTGTCCCTCAGTTTATTCATGTGTAAACGGTGTCAAGGGACCTTACTTCATAAGGTTGTTTTGCGGATGAAATGAGATCCCACCCTCCTTCCCCACTGCAGAGGGAAGAGTGAGTCTGGTCCAGAGGCAAATGCTGTGATACCAGCTGGGCAGGGCTTTGTGCCTGACGCTCCCGAGTCGCTGACCAGCCTGCAGACGATCAGCTCTGCTTCCACACTGGTTTAATCACTGGCCACCTCCTGCCCTATCACAGCAGCTGAATCAGCTATCTACAATGGAATACATGGCAACAGTTGGAAAAGGAACAAGGTTTTCTTCTAAGGTCTGGTGTGGAAAGATAAAGCAGCTCCCTCTGGATGGGCTCGTGGACATCCAGGATGGTTGAGGAGTATGGTTTTCTCAGGTCACTTATTCTTTCCCTGAGGTGGACATGGACAGGCACTGAAGGCAGATACTCTGATGCCCATCACCTCGGCTAGGCATATGAACACCCTCATGGCTCCAACCCGCTACGTGAAGCCACACCCACCTCCACTGCCCCCAACTCCAACAACCACATTTACCACAAATAACCACAGACACAGTCATCTCTGCTGGAGAAAAACTCCTTCTCCTCTGAATTCACTGCCAAGTCAGGCAAGCACTGCAACTCAACAGAATTATCAGCACCAGGCTAACAGTGAGAGATGGACCAAGAGGCCAATGGGGACAGCCAGCCAACAGGTCCTCTTTCCCAGCTCCAAGATTCCATCTGGGCTTCCCTGCTCTGCCTCTCCAGCCAAAGGCCATTTCGCTGCAGAGGCATCCGCAGGCCCTTGTGGTAGAGTCAATTTTCTGCCCCTTGGCCTTAGCCGCTGAGGGAAGAGGCAGGCAGACCCCCGGCAGCCTCCCACAGCCTTGCTGCAGCCTCGAGCATCTTCCTCCTGGAGGAAGATTTCCCGAGATCCTGTCCAAGAGGCCACTGGAGGACCAGGAGGATGAAAAGAGTTTGAAAAATGCAGTTCTTTGGCAAAAAGATTGGCTGTCTGGGGGCTGAATGGAAAACTTCAATCCAATGGGAAATTCTTCTTTCCCCGGGCATTCTATCTGATGAGTTTTCTCAGTCCATCTTGAGCCCCTGGCAGCCCTCTAGGAATTGTAGTGGCTTGTGCAGGGGCTGCGGATGCTGCTGGGAAAAGGCTCTCAAGATGCTACAACTGCAAGATTCTCAGTCCATGATCCGTGGCCTCAGACAGGCCAGGTGTTATGCAGGCACGCAGAGGCATGGGGGCCTCTGACCCCTGGGGCTGTCACTGAGAGTAGAGTAGCTGCCAGCACCAGAGGCTCCCCGGTCCCCCAGGGGCACCCAGGGTGAGCTGCTGGTGACTTCACAGCTCGACACCCAGGCAGCCCCATCCATCACAAGGGAGGGGGAACACACGCTATTACCAAGCAGGCATCCACCGTAGGACCATCGTTCACATGTCCTGGCGTGCAGTGTTTCAGTAGGCTGGACACCTGGAAGCAGAACACTGGGTCAAAGGGCATGTTGTGAAACATGTTGACAGATGCTAAAAACTCTCCCAGTTTTCACTCCCATATCAGGCAACTTATACTGAGTAACAGCCTGGAAATTGCAGCTGCACAAAACAACAAGCAGTTATTTTCCAGCTCACTTACCTGCAGTGCAGCAGGGGTTGGGCTGACCCAGGCCATGTCTCCCATCTCCTTGGATCCATGGATCCCTGGGGAATGTCCTTCTTTTGGTGATAGCAGATAAACAAGAAGGACGAGCAGAAAACCTCAAGGCTTCTTAAGACTTAGGGCACCATCACCCTGGCCCCCACTCCACTGGGCCAAGTAAGTCCTATGGCCTGGTGTCAGTGGGACAGGGAGGCACCCTCCTGTCACAAAGTTTGGAGTAAAGGAGGAGTGAATGTTTGCTGCCCAGGAAGCCAGTCTGTACAGTCCTGGCATAGTATGTGTCTGCTCATGCTCACAGTTTGTCTGCACAAAGAGGTATGGACAAGAATGAGGGCTGCAACACAGGTTGTGCCACTGAAATCTAGAGGTAAAAAATATCCATCAACAGGGAGTGATCAAATAAACTACACCACACATACATGGTGGAAAACTACACAACCATTAAAAAGGAATGGGGCCTGTCTCCATGAATGGGTAGGGAAAGATGCCCTAAGATGTAGTAAGTGACAAAAGCAAGCCACAGAAAGACGTGTTTGAGTCTGCTACCTTTGGGGGTCAGGGGAAGGGAAACACCCCACCTGTGTGTATGTGTGTGTCTCTGTGTGTATCTGTGTCTGTGTTTGTATGTGTTTTTGTGTTTGTGTCTGTGTTGTGTGCATGTGTATCTGTGTATGTCTCTATGTGGGTCTCTGGTGTGTCTATGCTGTGTCTGTGTGTGCAGGTGTATCTGTGTATGTGTCTGTGTGTGTCTCTGTGTGCGTGTCTGTGTCTATATCTGCGTGTGTCTGCATTTGTGTGTCTACGCTGTATCCGTGTGTGCATGTGAATCTGTGTATGTCTGTGTGAGTGACCGTGTCTGCATGTTTCTGTGTGTTTGTGTGTGTCTGTGTTTCTGTGTTTGTATGTGATATATCTGTGTGCATGTGAATGTGTGTGTGTGTGTGTCTCTGTGTGTCCATGTTTATGCGTTTGTACGTCTTCGGTATGTCTGTGTGCATGCATATACCTGTATCTGTATGTCTGTGTTTATGTGTGTTTTTGTGTCTGCATGTGCATGTGTGCCCATGTAGAGGGAAGACTGCAGGGAAGGCCATGGGCAATTTACCTATGGGGTAAACCTCCTGAATTATTTTACTCTTTCACACAGGGAATGCATTCATATGTTACATATGAAGTTCTTTTTAAAATTAGAATATCAGAAGACAAAATAGGAAAATACCATTGAGAGGGGCTTTAAGACCTAATTAGATGCAAATGTTTTAGGAACTCAGGAATGCTAGGATTCTGCCACACCAGAGCCACCCTCTCTCTCCCCTCCATATATCACTTCTGTCCTGCAAAGTCCCTTTGGAAGACAAACTCAAACAAGAGATCAGGAAAGAAAACTAAAAGTGGCTTTTTAATTATGAGCTGGGCTGGTGCCCAGGCAGGCAGCGCCCTTGGGCAGGAAACTGAGCTGAAGCATAAGGCAAGGGACCTACATGGGCTTCTCCTCTGAGCCTTGGGTCCAGCTGTCTGCGGGGCCTGGTGAGACGCGGATGTCAGAGATGCCCATGGGGAACAGAAGAGAGAGGCCAGGATGCAGACCCCAGCTCCAAGGAGGCAACCCCACCTCTGCTTGTCTATCCAGCCCCTGGGGGTAAACCTCCCCACCAGGAAACCCTGCTTCCTACTGGCTCTCCCTTCTCTGGGGGAGGGGCGAGAGGGAAGCAGAGAAGAGCAGACCTGTCTTTATCACCATGACAGTTTCTTCCACATCTCTAGACCTGCACTGTTCACTGGGGCACCTACTAAGCCCATGAGGCCACTTACATTTACATTATCCAAATAAAGGATCCAGCTGCCCGACCACGCTCAACCCATCTCACATGCTCAGGAGCCACATGTGGTTACCATACTGATGGCCCACATGGAGAACATGGAAAGTTGTAGTGGGCAGTACTGCTTCAGGCTTTCACAATAACTCCCAACAGCATCCACCCCAGGCTGCACCTGGGATGGGAGTTGGGGGGTGGGAGTACAAACCTTACACTTCCCTTGTGAACATCATCAACCTTCCATGTCAAAATGGCTGTGGCTCCTGGGGTCCCAGGAGGTGTCTGAAGGATGTCAGCAGTTCAGCAGCCCTTCGAGGGGGCTGAGGGCACTAGCCTCACACTGGCTGGTCCTGGCCCTCTTCTCTCCTGGGGCAGCCCTGGTCTGAAGTGAAGAAACAGCCATCTGCCTCCCTTTGGTGGTCCCTTATAAAAAAGGTGGAAGGCTTTTGGCACAGAAAAGCAAAGCCTGGGCTCCGCCCTTGCTCTGCCCCAGCCCTGCTCTGGAAGCCCCTCCTGTGATGCCCTGAGGACCAGATTTCCTTCCCCTGACCCATGTTTAGTACTCATACCCGCTGCCCACTGAGAGCCCCAACCTCCTGTGCCCTCTGCCAGACAGCACCCTCTGAGATTCTAACCCCCAGTTTCTGCCCCCGGCCCATTCCCTCATTATCTTACCCCAAGGTTAGCAGTGGATCGTCCATGGGCTGAATCCAGCTCACGGTTGTGGATTACTTAGCCCACAGAGCACTTTTGCAAAGCTTGAATAAAGTGTATCCAAACAACAATAAATTTCACATAAAAATCCAGATTTCTGGTTTTCCCTCCACAATCTGGAAGCTCTTACCAGCCCAGACCTGTCTTCCCACCTGGCAACAAGCCAGTGGAAGCCAATGAGGCTCCATCTTCTTCCAGCAGTGATATGGGCTCTTCTGTTTTCCATAGACCCCACTACTCCCTAATGTGGCCCACCTGACTCCCATAGCCATTAGAGTGAGGGCCTCTGTTCTCAGTGTTCTTTGTTCTCACCATCCAATCCCTCAGGCTCCACCCTCCTGGGGTTCCTAGGATTCTTCCATGCTGGACTTTCCACCACACCCCACAGGCCTCACTTCTGTCACTGACCTAGACCTCACAGCAGCACCTCCAACCTACATCACACCATACACCATCTTGCCCTCCTTCCCTAGCTGGCTCCTCCCATCAGGTCTCCAGGGATACAAGGCTCCAGAACACCATGAAACATCATCACTCTTCTGTTCCCCTACCAGATCCCACAGCCCTCACCTCTGCTGCAGTCTGTTCTCACCTGCAATAGCTCAATAGCTTTCTGCCTAGCCCCCTTGATAATAACAGCTATTCATTCATTCACTTGGCGAGCATTTACTGAGCATGTTTTGTGTTCCAGGCACTCTCCCAGAGGCTGTGACCAAAACAAAGATCTCAGCCTCATGTGCTCACATTCCAGTGCAAGGAGGTACAGAAACAATGTGGAAGATAAAAAAGATATCAGTATGTAACTGCCGATGGGTGCTGTAGAGAAAAATGAAAAGAAGGAGGTCAAAGAAGGGGGCTGTCATTTAAAATATTTAAATAGATGGTGAGGAGTGGTTGCAAAAAGAAAGTGACATTTGAACCATGGCCTGAAAGAAGTGATGAAGCGAGCCAAGCGGACGTCAACAGGCAAAGCAATTCAGACAGAGGGAACAGCAAATGCAAAGCCCCAAGGTAGTATGTGCTGGCTTATTCTAGGAAGACCAAGGAACTCAGGTGGTAGGAGTGAGTACCCTGGACTAGGTGGGCATCCCAGGAGATGAGTCAAGTAGGTATTAGATGGGGAGAGAGTTGTAAACCATGAAGCTCCTGGCAGGCTGTTGAAAGGACTTATTTTTTATGCCAAGAGAAATGGGCTGTTCCCAGAAGGTTTGGGGCAGAGGTGGGAGATGATCTGACTGAGGTTTTGTTTTTTATTTTGTTTTGCTTTTGCATTGGGGGGCTACACCTGGGACATAAAGAAGTTCCCAGTCTAGGGTTTCAGTTGGAGCTGCAGCTGCCAGCCTACACCACAGACACAGCAATGCCAGACCCAAGCTGAGTCTGCAACCCACACCACAGCTCATGGCAACACTGGGTCCTTAACCCCCTGAACGAGGCCAGGGATCAAACCCACATCCTCATGGATACTAGCTGAGTTTGTTATCACTGAGGCAGAGTGGGAACTCCTGACTGAAATTTTATTGGGATTTTTCTGGCTGTTTTGAGCAGAGACTGAAGGGGCCAGGACGGGTAGGGTGATCAGTCAGGAGGCTGCAACAATGAGGCAGCCAGGAGATGGTAGGGACTGGACCACTAAATAAAGTGGGGGGAGTGGGGGAGAATGAATAGCTTTCTGGATACGAAGAAAGTAGCACCAGGTAGATCTGCAGACATGTTAGATGTGTGATATGAAAGAAAAAAGGCAATTTGAGGATAATGGCAAGGTTTATGGCTGAGTATCTTCAAGGATGGTGTTGGTGAATTGAATGAAAATGATGAATGTGCTATGTTCCAAGTACTGAACACAACGCTTTGCTTGAACTGTTTAACTGTATCCTCTTCTAAATCTGCAAGTTTGAGACTAGTCCACATAATGGGTAGATTATAAAGAGGCAAACCAAGAAGGCAAGCCTGGAGCACTTTACCGGTTAAGCTTGTGGCTCCTGAGCCAACCGTCTCATTCAAATCTTGGCTCTGTATAATCTAGGGCAGTTGATTTTATCATTGTTCTAGTTTGGGCTGCATTTAAAACCACCCCAAAGAGCACAACAGTCATCTTATTATTGTCACGCATGGTCTGGAGGCTGGCTGGGCTCAGCTGGGCGGTTTTCCCTCAGTCATTGTTGCAGCTACAGTCAGGCATGGGCTGGGGATGGAGTGGCCTCCAAGGCTTCCCTACTTATGTTCCTGGTAGCAGAGTGAGAAAGACTCAAGACTGCTGAGACTGGAATGGCTGGAGCACCCTGGGGCTCTATCTGTGTAGAGGTGGCCTCCCCATACAGGCTCTCACCCCAACATGGTGGCTTCAAGGCAGCCCGACTTTCTTAACGGAGGTTCAGGGCTCCAAGGGTACATTCTCAGGAAAGAGCCAGAAGGCAGCTGAACCACTGTGTGATCTAATCTCAGAAGTCACCGGAGCCATCTCTACCTCATTCTGCTCTTCAGTATCAAGGTGCTGATCCCAGCTCACATTTAAGGGAAAGGGAATTAGACTTTGCTCTTGAAGGGAGCACCAAAGAATTGTGGGGCATACTTTAAAACCACTATAACAACTCCTTTCCCTCAATTTCCTTATCTGTAAAATGGAGAAGATGACAATAATAACAGTCTACTTCTAAGGGTTATGGCAAGGATGAAATGAGATAATTCAGGTAAAGCATTTAAAAGATGTCCCATACATAGTAAGTACTTTTAAAAACATTTTTAAAAAGAAAAAAAAAAAAAAGAGTTCCCATTGTGGCTCAGCAGGTTAAGAACCCAACTAGTATCCATAAGGATTCAGGTTCAATCCCTGGGCTCAATCAGTGGGTTAAAAGGATCCAGCAAGGCAGCAATAACATAGGTTGCAGATGCAGCTCAGATCTGGCATTGTCACGGCTGTGGTGTAGGCCAGCAGCTGCAGCTCCAATTCGACCCCTAGCCTGGGAACTTCCACATGCTGTACCTGTGGCCCTAAAAAGGAAAGCAAAAGCAAGAAACAAAAAAAATTAAAAAACAAAACACATGGTTAATCATTTCATTTAGATTCAAATCAAATCACTTTCAAGCCAACAACCTGCCTTTTCCTAGATTTTCAGACACCCACCTGAATTTTAGCTAAGATGTTCTGAAGTCTTTGCAGGTGCTTGGCAGGCCTGGGAGGAATTCCCAGTTGAGTGACACCTGGCTGGGCCCGGGAGGTGGGCCCTGAAGGTACTGCTACACATCTGGCAGATCGGGGTTAATTCACTCTGGCTTGTTAGTGAATTCAATTGCCAAGCACAGGTCCACACCTTCCAGCCAAGCTCCCTTGCTCTTCCCCAAGGAGCCATGTCAGAAGAGGGGAAATAATTAGTCATTAAAACAAGTGCTTCAGGAACGTGACAAACGTCAAGACCCCATCTCTCAGCTGGGTGACATCTTGAGATTTAAAACAGTTCCACAGCCCCCTCCCTATGCTCACATTGCATAATTCCTCTGGTTTCCCGAGTCATGGTTGGTGGCCCGGAGAACCCTCGGGCTGTCCTGCTGGCTGCAGATTGCATGTGCCCTGGGGTTCCATGAATAACTCACTCTCTGTCATCTATCTGGCAGAAGTGGCATCACACAGGGAGTGCCCCCTGCTAACAAGATCAAAGTCATGGCCCTTCCTTCCACCACCCAACCAACCAACCTCTTACCTAACCATATACCCACCAACATACCCAGCCCTTTCTCCATCTATTTACATGTCCATTCATCAGGGCACCAAGCTACCCATCCACCCATCCTTCTATCCATGTACTCAGACATCCATCTCTTCACCCATCTATTCATTTATCTGCCAACATACCCATTCACCCATCCACCCATCCAGCCACCCATCAATCCACCTACCAGCCCAACTCATTCATCCATCTATCAGCCAGGCCATCCATTCACCCAGTCAGGCAGGAAACACTTAATGAGTACCCACGAGCCATTCATGTATTCATTATCATCTATCTACCAGCCAGGCCATCCATCCACCCAGCCAGGCAAGAAATGCTTAATGAGTACCTACGAGCCATTCATGTATTCATTAATATATCCAGTAAGTACTTATTAGTAGCTACCACTAATTCATCTCTTCAACCAGCCAACATGTCTGGAGAACTTATCGCATTCATTTACTCCAGCAATGAACACCTACTGTTTATATATTGACTTAACAGTAATCAGGCAGCAACCATTTATTTATTCACTAGACATTTAAGCAACTGTTATTTGGCCAATCAGCATTTATTGAGCACTTACTAATGCCAGACCCTGTTCCAGGCACTTGGGATGCTAGGAGAGTTAGGACAAAATCTATGCTTTTAAGCAACAAGCATTCTAAGGCAGTAGATAGACCCATTAAAAGATAACTGTTCTACGAGGCACGGCCAATGCACCGATAAAGACACATATGGGTTAGGAGGCCTCCATGAAGGTGTACACAATCCAGTCTGGAAGCTTTGGAGAAGGCTGCCAAGGGAGTCAGGTGAGCTAGGATTCATCTATGCCCTGGAAACTCAGCCCACCTTAAATCCAGCTGTTTTCTGGCCCCATGACTTGGGGTTATGACTTGCCATTTGAATGTCAGTTTTTTTATCACGGAATGGAGCTAATAACAGTGGGGAGAACGGAGATGATACCTGTGCTTAGCATGGAGCCTAGTGAAGAGGGAGGCCTACATGGTTACAAATGGATAAGTGGTCAGTGGTTCTTACTACTTACACTTAAAGCATGAGTAGAAGTAAGCCAGTGAGAAGTGGGTGGGAGGGCAGCCAATGGAGCCAAACCCAGATCCAGGCCAGAAAGTCTTGCTGAAGGCATGACCAGGGCACAGGGGCCCAAAAAAGATGTAGTGTTGCTACAAGAAGCGATGAGAGTGGAGAAGGAAGGGAAGGAGGGGCTGGGGAGAAAATACGGGCCACAGTGTCCAGGCGGTTGTTCTCAAAGTTTGCTCTCTGGAGCAGAGCACCAGCGTTTTGTGGGAACTAGTTGGAAATGCAGATTTTTATTTATGTATTTATTTATGCTTTTTAGGGCTGCACTCGAACATGGCACTTCCCAAGCTAGGGGTCAAATTGGAGCTACAGCTGCCGACCTACCCCACAGCCACAGCAACTCAGGATCTGAGCCACATCTGTGACGTTTATGCTGCCGCTCACAGCAACGCCAGATCCTGAACCCACTGAGCAAGGCCAGGGATGGAACCTGCACCCTCGTGGATACTGGTCGGGTTCTTAACCTGATGAACCACAATGGGAACTCCGTGGAAATGCAGATTCTTGGTCCCAACCCCACACCGACTGGATGAAACACTCTGGGGCTGGGGCCCAGCATCCAGCAGTTCACAAGCCCTCCAAGTGGCTGAGATGTATTCAAGTGTGAGAGCCTCTCAAGACTGGTCCAGAGAACTGGGAATTTTCTTATACTGGGAGGAACAGAGAGTGGGGGAACCCTGCAAGTGAATGTTCGTCAACAAGTTTACTTTCATTTTTCATTACCAACTGATAGATAGAATGCCTTTCATTGCAAGCTGTTGACAGGAGAACAAGGGGTAGAAAGTGCAGATAACAGAAAAAAAAAAAAAAATCTTTCCTGCTGGCAAAGCATTCCTTGCCTGCTCCTTCCTGCCCGGGGAGGGATGGTGGAATGGGGGACAGAGGGTCCAGGCATGGGGAAGCTCTTGCTTTGGGGTCCCCTTGCAAGGGGCAGCTTCCAGCTCAGACCCCGGAACACCAGGCCCTGGATCTGCCGGCTTGTGGGGGACTCTGCCTGCCCCATGCCCTCACCCTCCGCCTGTCACATGCCGGGCTGTCACAAGAAACAATGTGCTTTTGCTAGCGCCCCGGCTGCGTTGGCGGCAGCCTGGCATCAGGCATCACAATGACTCTCATTTCCTAGGAAACAGGGAGTCGCACTTGTACCTTTGCTGGGAGCCTCCGCATTTGGAGTGGTCATGTGACTCGGTGAGCTATTTTTAGCCTCCCCCAGCCCTATGTTGTAGGAAGAATGATTTGATGAAAATACTAAATTCATTAAAAGCCTGGGGGATGGGAGGGGAGGAGGGGCTGCCGGAGCAGAGAGGCTGTAGCCTCCAAGATTCTGGCCCAGGATAAGCAGCACAGAGGGAACGGCATCTGTGCCCTGGGGAGGGGGGTGGGGGAGGGACAGCTCTGGCACCTGGTACTGCTGGTTCTCCCTGGGGACCAGGCACTGGGCTCAACATCACCTGCGACATATTACTTCCACCTCACAGTATTCTAGAAAGGAAGAACTCACAACAATCCGTGGTGCAGATGACAAAACTGAGGTGCAGAGGGGTCAAAGAGGTTACTCGGGGTCATTAGCAAGGTAGTGGGGAATCCAGGATACAAACCCAGGCCACCTGCCCCTGGAGCTTGCTCTGTATCCCTCTTGACACAAAGAACCCCATCTTTACCCACTGCCGCTCGAAGCAAGGGTACAGGCTAATGACTTCGGCGGGGGGGGGAGGCGGTGAGACCCAAGAAGTCACACAGGTCGCACACTTAGAGGGGCCGTACATTCAGTGTAATCCTCTGCCATCACCATCTTGAAATTCTCAATCGCTTGGTCACCTGGGGCCCCATGTCTTCAGTTTGCAAATTGTAGGCTCCAGCAAATCACGTGGTCAGTCCCACCGGAGAATTCTCCCGCCCTCTTGGCAGATTCCTCTGAATTGTATGCCACACTAGTTCAACCCTTTATTTTTGCTTTTCCCTCCTGTTCAGAATAAAGAAAGACTTTCATATTCATTGGATTCCAGAGTCACTCCTGCCCCCAGACAGGTGTTCAAGCCCCACCTCCACCACATAGTAGCTATGCGTCCCCTCAGGAATCTGCTTCTCCTCTCTGAGCCTCTGTTTCCTCACCCATAAAATGAAGATGATATTAGCTCCTACCTCATTTCAATCGTTGCATGGATGAAATATGATTTTTTTGTGGCAAGCACTCAACCAGGTGCTGAGCGTGAAGGAGACACTCAGTGAAGGCTAGTTGTTGAGAATAAGGATGGCAGGTATTGTGTGTGTTCACTCATTTACCCTACCTTCACCTCACCCCCACCCCACCCCTGCCATGCACCAAGACCCTCCCTTTGCAGCCCTGTTTTTCCTGAGTGCATTGCATTTTGCAAGGATGTGTCTCACATAGCCTCATGAACCTGCTACCTTCGGTGTTTGCGAGGGGTGACCTCTCCTCTGCAGCCCACCTCCATCAGACATCATTGCCTGGAGTCTCTAGAAGGGACCCTCAGTCATGTCCCCAACTGCCAAGATGTCCAATAGCATGTGTGCTTCCGTGGATCCTCAAAGGTTCAAACGCCCCAAGAACACATCCCTAGAATCCCTAGTTCCAGGCTGCAGTGAGGAACCCTCCTCACCACACCCCATCATTTACCGACTACATCCAGATCTATGTCATGCTCACATTAGCCCTGTGAGTGTATGTGAAGAGTTGGCTTCATTTTACAGATGCAGAAGAATGAGCCTGGAGAACAAAGTAACTTGTCCAAGGTCATGGTCAGTAAGTGGCTCAGCCAGGATTGGCATCCAAGCCCAACGGCAAGGGCAGTGTGAATGTTGGGGCCCATCCTGCGATAGGCAGATAGCTTGTCCCCTCAGCCCACAAGGACAGGTGGCCTCAGTTTCTGCAGCAGCACCTCTGCCCCCAAGGACCCAGAGCCAGTTGTAGGGTTGCAGGGAGGGGAGGGCAAATAACAGGCCAGGGGTTCACACCCCACCTTCAGACCAACCTTGCAGGAAACTTCCTTGCCCCTTTAGCAAAAAAAAAAAATTTTTTTTTCTTTATAGGGCCACACCCACTCCATATGGAAGTTCCCAGGCTAGGGGTCGAATCAGAGCTGCACCTGGAGCCTATAGCAAAGCCATAGCAACACCAGGTCTGAGCTGTATCTGCCACCTGCACTGCAGCTCATGGCAACGCCAGAGTAAGGCCAGGAATCAAACCTGCATCCTCACAGATCCTACGAGGTTTCATTTCTGTTAAGCCACAAAGAGAACTCCTCCTTTCGCCAAAAACGTTTTAAATGCTCTCTTGCAAACTAGCATCTCCCAGACCTACCCACCAACTTCTTAGCTAACCCCAACTTTGCAGATCTGAGGGAAAATGACCTGTTTTACAGGCAATGGGGAAATCACCCTGGAGAAGAAACTAGGGGAGGAAGGCTCTCTCAGACAGATACTCATCATTCTATGGGCACCTTTAGGGTATAGGGGAGGGCAGAGGGCCACAGGGAAACTGTGGACAGAATCACGTGTTGCTTTGGAAGGCTGTCCAGATCCCAAGAGCCCTCAGAGCCCAAACTCAGTCTGGAAGTGCTTCACCCACACCCTTGCTCTTTGACACCCAAAGGCTTCATAGGCAAATGCCTGGCCCTCTGTCCACACAAGAGCTCCTGGCCTCAGGATGGAGCCTGGCCTCACAGAATTGATGTAGCAAATCCCCCCAGGAGCAGCCTCAAGCAAAGACAGTCCAGAAGTGGAGACCAATCATCCAGCTTCCTTGCACCTCAAACAGGACCCTTCTCCTGTGGACCTAATGGCACTGAGTCCCAGGTGCCCATAGCATGGGCCTATTTATTAACAGACTCATCATCTGGGCTGCTTCCCTTCCCTGCCTCATTTCTTCACACCGAACTGTGGCTCCTGGGTTCTGCTCCAATCTTTGCTTCAGAGTCTGCTTCTGAAGGGACCCAACCTAAGACAGAAAACGTTCATCCATTCATTCATTCATTCATGTATGCCACAGGTCTTCCTTGCATTTCTGCTGTCAACTTTCTGCCCCTGTACGACCATTAACAGTGATTTCATAGAGCACCTCTGGGGGCCCTGCCTCTGATCCTAGCTCTGTCTCAGGTACCTGGGAGGCAATGGATAAAAATAAAAATACACTTTTACAGAGGGTGTCTCCTGTGCCTGAGCAAAAACTTCCATATGCACCCCCCCTTTCCCTACCCACAGTGAAGCAGCTGTTAGATCTTAGCCTTCAGGATAGAGAACAGAACCCCCAGAGAGGGAGAGTGTGTTCCCAAGGGGACACACCAAGTAAGTGGCAATAGCAAGGATGGTGGAAGCTTGACCTGATCACTCAGCTACACTCTTGGGCCCCACCCACCATGCTGTGAGAAAGACCTAGCAACCCCATGGAAAGACTCACAAGGAAAACCAAAGTCCCTGGCTCTCAGCCCTGGCTGAGCTCCCAGTCCTCAGCCAGCATCTACCTGATGGGATCCATGAGTGACTCATCGTAACTCACCTTCCAGTCACATTCGAGCCTGCTTCAGCTTTTGTCACGTGGAACTGAGAAAAGCTTTCCCCTCCAAGACCTGCCCAAATTGCAGATTTAAGAGCAAAACAGATGAAAGTTGTCTTAAGCCACTCGGCTTGGGAGGGCTTTGTTTGTTGCAGTAGAGAACTGCATCAGAGAGTCAAAGGGACTTGCCCAAGGTCACACAGCTGGTCAATGGAACTAAGACTTGAACCAAAGTCCCCAGCATCCCGGAGCAAGGCTTTTCCCTTTCACAACCTTCTCTTACCAGATGAGAAAATAAGGGCTCTGAGAAATTAAGTAACACAGTCAAGGTCAACTAGTAGTGTAATGCATTGAATTGTGTCTCCCACAATAGATACATTGAAATCCTAACCCACCCCCAGAATTTGAGAATACAATCTTAGTTGGAGACAGGCCTTTTTACAGAAATAATTAAGTTAAGATGAGGTCATTAAGCTAAGCTCTAATTCAATATGACTTGTGTCCTTATAAAATGGGGACATTTGGACACAGATGTCACATAGAGGGAAGATGATGCAAGGGCACAGGGAGAAGGGCCTCTACAAGGCAAGCTGAGAGACCGGCACAGAACAGATTCTCCCTCACAGCCCTCAGAAAGCATCTGCTCTGTTGACACCTGGATTTGGGATGTTAAGCATCCAGAATTACGTGACAAGAAATTTCAGTTGTTTGAAACAGCCAGCTTGTGGTACTTTGTTTCAGCAGCCCGAGGCCATTAATACAGCTAGCAGGTGGGAGTCTAACACAACTGTGCCTGAACTCCTAACAGTTAAGACCTGCTGCTTCTCCTCTGAGACATTCTGGGATAGCTTCCCGGAGGAGGTGACATCTAAGTTCTGAGGGATGCCTACGAGTTGGCTAAGAGGGAAGAATGTTCTCTGTTGAGGGGGTAGCCTGGGGTCCCAGGAGACCTCTTCCAAGGGCTGCAGAGTTCTTGTGGTTGCGATGGGCTGCACATGACAAGGGCATGGCTGGAGCGGTGCCCAGAGGCAGGCTGAGGACGGCCTTTGTTCATGCAGCAGGCAGCCCATTTGGATGTCATCCTGAGGGCAGTAGGGAGCCATCTGCCTTTTTCTTCCGCCTTGTCACCCCAGCAGGATTCTGCTAAGAGCGTTTCACACTGTGGCCTGGCCCTCCTACTTGGAACCTGGAAGTGAGGAAAATGGTGGGTTTGAGCTCAGCAGGGGAGGAAGTGTCTTTGCAAAGCCCCCTCGAGTCTGGGAATGAAGGGCTCCTGGTGCTGCGTTCCATGCTGCAGGCCCCTCACAAAGTCTCATCACTGCCAAGCATGAATCCAAATAAAGTCTCCATAGAACTGCTGGTGATGGGGAGGGGGCCTGGATGGGAAGCCAGGAGAGGGTCCCTTCCAGAAATCTTCCCTACAGGGCGGCCCCTTCTCAGGAGGCACCTGCTGGAATCCCCAGACCCTTACTGCTAATGTGGGGGGGGGGAAGTTTATAGATTAAGACCCAACACTCACCCCCTGCAAAGCCCGAAGTCCAGGCCTGTGAAGAGGACTTTAAGATCCCCATTGCTGGAATTCCTGTTGTGGCACAGCAGAAACAAATCTGACTAGGAACCATGAGGTTGCGGGTTCCATCCCTGCCCTCGCTCAGTGGGTTAAGGATCTGGCATTGCCATGAGCTATGGTGTAGGTTGAAGACAAGCCTCGGATCCTGTGTTGCCGTGGCTGTGGTGTAGGCTGTTGGCTATAGTTCTGATTCAACCCCTAGCCTGGGAACCTCCATATCCCTCTGGTGCAGCCCTAAAACAAAACAAAACAAAACAAAAAAATCTAGAGTAAGCCCCACATGAAGTAGAGGTTTAGATGCCCAAGGCCTTTTTCCTTCCACCTTCCCCACCCCCACAGCTTCTCTGGGTCTCCTAGTCTTTGCCTACATTCCTTTCATATCCAAATTCCTTAGCCAAACCAGAGTTTCTAAAGTATCCCAGGAGCCCCCAGCTTCCCCTCCAGGTCTCCTGAGTGCCTTTTGCCCCCAGTGATAAACGCTCAACTGTTCAGCAACCTTAGTTCAGCAAAGGTCCTCAGCCAACATGCTAGCAGGTGAGCAAGAGATGGAGCAGAAGCTGGTGTCAACTTTAAAAAAGGCACAGCCTGGGAATTGCTGTCATGGCTCACTGGTTAACGAACCCAACTGGCATCCAGGAGGACACAGGTTTGAGCCCTGGCCTGGTTAAGGATCCGGTGTTGCTGTGAGCTGTGGTGCAGGTTGCAGACATGGCTGTGGCATAGGCAAGCAGCTGAAGCTCCAATTCGACCCCTGCCTAGCCTGGGAACTTCCAAATGCCATGTGTGTGGACCTAAAAGGACAAAAAAATAAATAAATAAAAAAGGCACAACCTGAAAGTTGAGAGTTAAGTTTTATTTGGGGTAAATTAGAACTTAAGCCTGGGAGATCTCAGGTAACCCTCTTTTGTTCCTGCTCCCTGCCCTTTGTTGCAAAAACTCCTGTATATCCTAACTCATCCCTCATTGCCTTGGAGTGGTTTCTCAGGGGCACCTGAGATGCTGTGTCCCAGGCTTACAAACTAATTTTGCCTCAAATAAAACTTACCTCTCAACTCTCAGGTTGTGCATTTTTTTAAGTCCACACTGGAGAGGGAGCAGGGGAGGGGAAGACAAGGAAAACAGCCCTCAAGCCCTCTCTCAAGTCCTGAGCAGCCTTTTCCAGAAGCTTGCATTGGCTTTAAACCCAAAGATGGTTCAAGTGGAGGTGGTCGGGAGAGTCTAGACGACTGGATGTGCGTCCTGACAGAAACCTGCTTGAATGGGGCCTCCCCCACCTCCCCACCCTCTGACCCCATGACAGGGGTGTGCTGCCCCTGACCCAGACAGGGTGCGAGGCGTGCAAAGTGGGGACTTGGAAGCACAGAGAGGAAGCAGAGGAGATGGTAAATGGAGAGTTCCGTTTATGGTCTATGTATGTTTGTTTTGTCTCTGCTGCTGGGGAAAACCAGAACGAAGGAGAGCTGTTTATGGCTGGTTCACAGCGGCCCCAGCGGGGAGCCAGCCCCTCTGGGCTTACTGCAGGGCTTGGAGACAGCCTCTGGCTTCTGCGAAATCTAGAAGATGTGGCTAGGCTCTCTCCCCGAGGGAAGAAAGGGATTGGAATCTGAGTGTTCAGGGCAGCCCCAGGGCGGAGGGCAGGGCTGGGCTTGGGCAGATGATGCGATATCCCCAAGGAGGCTGGTCCCCTAGATCTGACACCAACACCAGACTGTGGATTAGAAGCAGCAGCCCTGGGAGACTTCAAAGGATGGGCGGCGAACGACCAGGGTGGAGAACGACCAAAGGGAGACCTGCTCTGCATTCAAACCCTGCAGGAAAGATGCTGGGAAGGCTGGTGGGGACTGAGACGGATGAGATGGGATGGCCCGTCCATCCACCAGCTCACAGGCCCAGGGCGTGGAGTCAAGGTCAGGTTATCTTAAAGAACATGCAGGCATAGGGCAGCTCCTCCAAACTGGGTTCTCGGCTGCTCATCCACTAGAGGAGGAAGGAAGGCAATAGAGGGGAGGGGAGGGGTGGGGAAGGAGCAAGGGATGGGGGAGATACTGACAGACAGACAGACAAAAAGACACAGAGACTAAAGGAGAGGGAGACAAATGACAGAGCCCGGGGATGAGATGGAGGATCCATAGAGGGCTAGCGACCCACCAGGAAGGAGGGGAGGAAACGGGTCTGGGGAGAAAGGAGGAGGGCTAAATGTGGAGGAGGGGAAGGGAGGAGGAGGGGGGAGAGCTGGGATCCGAGACAGGCAGAAGGAGGGAGGAAGAGAAGATGGGGAAAGCTGAGAGGTGGAGAGGGGGCGAGGGCAGGGAAGAAGCAAGATGCAGAGGTGGCAGGGAGAGAAGGTGAGTAAGGACAGTTGGTCCTGGTGCCCCAGGCCACAGAGTTCAGGGCCAATGCACGACAGCCCACGCCTGGGCTGAGGAAGAACTGGGGCAGAGGCTGAGCCCCCTTACTAACACCCTCCCCAGTGCCAGGACCACACTCTTGAAGCCAGGGCCACACTCCCCCTGTCCCCCACTATGTGTCAGCACCCAGGGCTGTATCCTTCTCTTGGTGCTGCATTTTCTAATCCACCAAGAGCCAGTCACACACAGCATCTACTCAGAGGCAACGGCTTTTTCTGATCCACAGAAAACTCCTCCTAAAGGCAAAGAGTAGCCTGATTTTTGCATCCTATCAGCCCAAGGTCGCTGCGGAATATCATCTTTATCCCAGGGGGTCACGTGTCCACCTAACATGTGGAGCTTCAGTTTCTCAAGAAAGAAGAACATGAAGCAGGACATGAGGCAGACAGCAGAACCCCAGAGAACTGGGAGCTGGAAGGAGAAGGTGATAGGGGAGGCTGTCCCTGTAAGGCCTCTCCAGAGAGGAAAAACCAGAGTGAAATGGGGAGGAGGGGGGGGACGAGATGCATCTTCAGCTTTCAGAACAAGGGGAGGTACCCCCTGGGCCTTAGGAGTTAGAAAGCTCTGGCTCTGCCGCTCACCATAATGGCTTTGGGCAAATGACTCCAACTCTCAAAACCACAGTTTCTTTCTCCATAAAATGGGTACAGCAAAAGCGCTGACTTTGTGGGATTACTGTGAGAGTGAAATGTCCTAAGATAGCGCTGGGCACATAAGCCCTCAGCGACTGGAACTGACGATTGGACCAGGTCTATGTGGAACCAGTTTGAGAAGGGGCCTGTGAAGAATCTTCTAGGAGCCTTTCTAGCCTGGGCCATCAGTTTGCCTGCTTGGGAAAAATTAGTCCTAAGTCAGCAGTGACCTCATCCCTTCCTATACGTTCTCAATTTCATCAGCACCTAGACCCTTGGAAGTAGGGTCTGAGGCTCTGAAAACCAACTGCCATTTCCAGTGTTGTCACAGGCCAGTGAGCTGGGAGCCCAGGAAGCCCAGCAGGGGTCCAGGGCCCCTCTGCCAAGAACATGTTCCACTTGTGCAGGAAGCAGCCTTGGTGCCTCTGAGATGAACTGTTCTTCCCTCGGGCTCTGAAATCCTGGCCTGCAGCCGCAGCTGGGCTGGAGCCAGTGTTTGCCCCTAATGAGAACCCCTGCCTGGCTCCAGGGAAAGCCTGGGGCCGCACAGGAATTCAGTGCGTGGACACACCAGCCTCCCAGGCTTTTCCTTGTCAGCCCTGTGCTCCAGGAGAGCTGGGAGGGGGCAGCCTTACAGCAGGAAGAGCCACATCTTGGGCGCGATGCTCATGCCAGGAGTGGATCCGGCAAGAGAGTGTCACTGGGCAGCAGAATCCCTGAGAGCATAGAAGGAGGGACTGGGCACAGAGGGGGCCTGGGTGTCCCCACACCCAATGCTGGCTGCTTGGAACAGGATGTTCTGAAGTGAAGAGACAAGCCAAGGAGCGAGGCGTGCATGTGCAGTGTGTGCGTAGAGGAGGTGAGCGGCCCTATGGCATGGCAAGGACAGAAGCAAAATAAATGGAGAAGGGTGAGGCTCTGATCTGGGCAGAGCAGGGGGGAGGTGAGGAGAGGAGGGAGGAGAGAAAGGGGTGGGGGAGGAGAGGAAAAGGAAATTACGGTGGGGGCAGGGGGTGGATTTCAGGACATCGCACGTTCTATTGTCCCCTGCCTCCTGTCTTCCTCTGGGAAGAACACCCGGGAGCCACCCTGAAACAGCCCTCACAGAGCATACAGGTGCTATGGGTCAAAAGCTGTGCCACGGTCCCCTGCTCTGTCCCAGAGGCCTTCACCCTCTCTGGCTAAGTGGGTTCCACTGGAGCCCTAAGTCAGCTTCCTTGCCCCCTCACCCACAATCTTCCTGATGAATTACAAGCAGAGGCTGATGTGGGACCATGAATTCTGGACACTGCTAATGGGGGTTAAGGAAACCCTGGGGTTGGATTTAGGATTTCTGTGAGGAATTTGCTAGGGATTCGTTTGGTTCTGTAAGAAGCCACCCTGCACCTTGGTGTTGACTGTCTGATGGTGGCCAGCTGGTTCTGATTGGGATGGACCTGGCCTCAGAGGGTGGAAGCCTGCACCAAACTGCAAGTGACTGGACCAACTGAAAAGGGGCTGATGGATTGAGCCTGACTGGCCAAGTGACTGGTTGACCTGGAGGCTGACTCATAGGCTGCCTGACTGACTGACTGGCAAGTTCATGACCATGGGCCTGGTGGTGGGTAGTTAACTGGTTGTTTGCGTGACTAATTCAAACTGAACGGACGTGAAAGTTAACATATGTCTTTTCTATCAAAGGAAGTCTTGGTTACTCCATTTTGCTCCCGCTTCAACTGAGATGCCCTCCTGGGACCCCATCCTCTTTCCCTCTTCTCCCACTAACAGTTTGTTCCAATTAGCCAACCAAGAAGAATGTGCACCCTGACCTGACCAATGGGAAGGGGACAGATGTACCCCCTGCGTTAGGGATAAAGAGGGGGATCTTTTCTTCTTGGGGCGTGCTTTTTGAGTACACACAGCCTTCTGCAGAAGCAAAGAGAAAGAGCCTTGTCGAGATCTCTCCGTGTTCATGTGTCTCACTTTCCGACACTGACGATCTGAACCAGAGTCATTTTTCTCCAGCTGGAACTTACCATGACTTACTTTTTGCCTACCCAACTACTGTGACTGACAGACCAATTCAGTGGGGCTGGTGGCTGATTCAAATTAATTAGATGACAGGGTGACTAACTATGGCCTCCTATTCAACATCCCTGAGGGTGACCTTGCCTGAAGGACTCTGGCTGGAGGAGAGGCCATCTCCTTCAGACTGAATAGATGACTGGATGTCTGTCTGCCACTCCAGAGTCTTGGCTGGCCGCCTCACTTGCACCCCTGACTCTTTGAGATTGACTGACTGGCTGGCTAGTGTTTCCTTGCGGTTGGGACTGACCAGGCCACAGACAGTGGCTGCCTGTGACTCACTCTGTTCCAGGGACAGAAACTGACTCTGCCCAAATGAGAGGTCTGGCTGAGTGGAGCGACCCCCCACCTCCATCACTGAAAAATGACTGTGTGCCAGCCTTGACTGCCATGGGCTGCCTGAGACAGATCAGCCTGACTGACAGGCTGACCAGGTGGCCGTGTGACTGAGTCTGTCTGAGAGACAAAGTCCTGCCAGCTGACTGACTGTTACATGCTCACTGGCTGACTGACCCTGTCGGGCTATTGATGACAGAGGATGAGGTGACGGAAGTGACTGGCTGGCAGAGACCGAGACTGAGACTGACCAGTTGGCAGGGAGGCCTGCTGACCATGGCTGTGACTCACATTGTGAGTGGCCATGTCTGTCCTTGTAGCCCTGACTGTACAGGCGGGTCTGTGAGGCAATGACCAGTTGACTGGCTGACTGAGATTGGCTGGGTGACCGGCGGGTGGTGACTGTGACCCCCAGTGTGAACAGCTGCGACTGGGTGTAACCAAATCCATCTGTGAGTCGATGGCTAACTGCCTGACTGGTGGAGGCTGGCCAGGGGACCAGCTGACCACAGCTGTGACGTAAGTTGTAAGGAGCCCTGCCTCACTGTGTGGCCCTGGTTGTGTGTCAGAGTCTGACTGTGAGACAATGACAGACTGACTGACTTTCCTGGCTGGCTGCCTCCAGGTCAGCCTGCAAACACAGTCCCTACTTGTCCCAGAATTATGAGAGGCCCTGCAGGGAACTGGCCCAGCCTGAGGGGACAGAGCGGCTTCTGTGGAGCAGCAGTGGGAAAAGGGAAGCCAGAGCCGCCAGAGGGAGAACAGGAATAGGCCCCGCCCAGGGCTGGGCCCAGATGGAAAGTTCTCCACCTCACCCTCAGAGGGGCTGGGTCACTGGCATACATTCTCTGAGCTGTGTTTTTGGCTCAAATCTTATAGCTCCTTTACTTAGGGGGAGTGAGGGGCTGGGGAACTGGGGGAACCTATAAAAATACTGAGCCAATAATTCACAGACAGGACGCCAATTATAGGAGCTTGGTGGGGGAGGGGAAGGAGGCAAGCCAGGTGGGGGTGGGGCAGGGCTGCTGACTGTGTGTTACGGGGCTTGGATGGGGGCCAAGCAGGGCTCCAGAAAATTCAGCCTATAATGCAAGACTGGGGAAGCCTTAGGAAGGAACATGTGTCTGTCAGGCACAGCTCTGTTACCACCGCCATTTTACAGCTGAGGAAACAGAGGCCCAAAGCATTTCCCAAAGCACAGCCCTCCTGGGGCTGCCCCACCAGAGCCCAGGAAACTGGTCAACTCTCATCCTCTTTCACTCTCCCAGAAGGCACTGGACAGCAGGTTTTTAGGGGCAAACTTCATGACCTTGGGCAAGGCATTATACTTCTCTGAGTCTCCGTCTCCTCATCTATTACACAGGTATATCTGAGGAGGCCGTTTGTCAGAACTCACATTGGCTTCACAAGCCCCTGCCACTTACTGAATGTGTGGTTTCCTCAGCCACCAAGGGAATATCATTAATGGCTCTTATTCTGCAAGAGTGGTGTGAAAGGAAAAAATAGAACACAGGTAGGACCTCAGCTCAGGGCCCGGCACCTGGTCAGCAAACAAGACATGTGACCTTTCATGATTATTAATGCTCACATCACAGGGGATGTATTAGGATTAATAAAGAGCTTCGGAGGAAAGCCAAGAAGCCCGAACCCACAATGATGGGAGGCAGCCACTCAGCATGGCAACAGCCCCCTCACAGAGACTGGCAAGGCCCTCCCAGAGGCCCTGAAATGACCCCTATGCCCCCAAAAGATCCAACAGACCCTCTGGGATCACCAGCTCCCCTGACACCACAGCCACTGGGGCCTGGACCCCAAGGGACAGGGAGGCAAAACCAAGAAATTTTCAGTTGTTCCTCCAGGAAGAGCCAAGGGCCCAGTAGTCCTGAGTAGCCCTGGTTGGGCAGAAGCCTCTTCCAGGGAGGCCCAAGGTCTCAGGACCTCCAGGGCCAGGAGAAAAGGCCTGAATCAGGGCAGGTTGAGGGGCAGAATTTCCCCAGGAGGCTGAGAATCCAACTCAGGTGTGAGCCCAGAAACTGCTGCTGCTGACCGTTCTCAATTGGCTGCATGAGCGCACTGGAAATTCAGGGCCACACATAGCTACAAATTACAGCAAACCAGGTAATGAAACATCCCCAAGGTCACAGTCAAGGAAGAAAAGTTCACCTCCTGACTTGTGCCTTCCTCATTCCTTTTTTTTTCTTTTCCTCTCTCTCTCTCTTTTTTTTTTTTTTTTTTTTTTTGTTTGTCTTTAGGGCTGCACCTGTGGCATATGGAGGTTCCCAGATTAGGGGTTGGATCGAAGCTGTAGCTGCCAGCCTACGCCAGAGCCACAGCAATGCAGGATCTGAGCCGTGTCTGCAACCTACACCACAGCTCACGGCAACATCGGATCCTTAAACCACTGAGCAAAGCCAGGGATCAAACCTGCATCCTCATAGATATGAGTCAGGTTCTTAACCTGCTGAGCCACAATGGGAGCTCCCTCTCAATTCATTTCTTCATGAGGCTTAAGCCCTCAGACGAGGCCAACTTGCACTTGAATCCTAGCCCAGCCGATTACTAGACCTATGATCTTGGGCCTGAGTCTCACTTTTCCCAATGGGGGTGACAGCAACATCCATCTTACAAGGTCATGAGAGGACTGGGCAAAATGGTCAATCGGCACTTAAAAATATAAGGCTCAGGGAGCTGAGCGTGTGTCCCCTCTCCACACAACCACTTCCTCATCTGTACAGTGGGCTGAACCTTAGCCCACAGGTGACTGTGATGAGTTGATGATAATTTTCATCGTGGCCACCACCTTGCACAGCTCCAGAAGGTGCTATTCACAGCCTGCTTGATGGGTCATGTGACCCCTCAGCTCTTCACAGCAGCCCTGACTGGCCAGCTTGAGGGCTTGATAAATAGAGCTATTTGTCTTCCCCTTGGAGGGGAAAGCGAAGAAGGAAATAAACATTTAAATAGCACACCAAGGGTGTGCTAAGGGCTATGGAGGGTGAAAATGCAGAAAAGGGGCCACCACTTAGAGGAGGGAATGAGGAAGGACAAGCAGGGGTCACAGTCATTTAGGGCTAACCCAAGGCACAGGCTATGCCACCTGGGGGGCTCCAGGCACTGGGGAAGGCCTAGGGGCTGGAAAGAGTAAGCTGGAGCCTCTGGGGCATGGAGACCAGCCAGGGGAGCCACAGCTGGAGTCCCAGGGGGACAGGGCAGGAAAAGAGGCCCGAGGTCTCTGGCTGGAGAGGGATATGGGGACAGAATGATGGCCCCCATTCCTGGCTCCCAGGAACACTCCTTGGCCAGGTCAGCAGGCAACCTTGGAGCCTCGGGGCTGCTGGTTTCCCCCCTCCCCCAATTCCACCACCCTCAGGCAAGTGCAATCACTGTTCCATTTCACAAAAGTAGAACTGAGCTATTTCTTCTACTTGCTTCCTCTGGCTGCTGTTAGACATTGCCACAAATGCCTCAGCTTAAAACAACACAAATGTATTCTCTTACAGTTCTGGAGAGCCGAGGTCTAAAATCAAGGAGCTGCCAAGACTGAGTCCCTTCTGAAGTCTTCAGCAGAGAAACTGGTCCCTTGTCTTTTCTTCCTAGATACCCACTATGCTCCCCAGTTGGTGGCCCTTTCCTGTGAGCACAATAACCTCTTGCTTCCATTTTCATGCTACCGTCTATTCCTCCAGTCTCCTGCCTCACTCTTAATCAGGATGTTTGGAATTATACTGGTCTCACTGGGATAATCTCCCCATCTGAAGATCCTTATTAATCACATCTGCAAACTCCTGCCTGCCTCAGGGCCTTTGCACTTGCTTTTCCCATTGCTTGGAGTGCTTTTCCCCCAGGTATTCATAAAGCTCATTCCTTCACCTCCTTCAAGCACTCAGATGAGACCTCTCACCCACATCCTGGTAATTCTCATCCTCTTCCCTGGGTCATTTTTCTCCATTCCACTCAACACCAACTGCTGTCCTAGAAATTCATGTCTTTTTATTTAATTGTCTGTTTCCCCTAGCCCGATGGAAACTGCCACAAAGACGGGGATTCTGTCTATTCTGTCTGCCTTGTTCATTGTTAAATCCTCAACACCTACAGTAAGGAACAAATGGGGCACCTGAAGTTCAGAGAGGTAGAGTGACTTTCCCAAGGTCACACAGCTAACAAATGGCAAAGCTAGGGATTTGAACCTAGGCAGG
Source organism: Phacochoerus africanus (assembly GCF_016906955.1). Taxonomy (NCBI): domain Eukaryota; kingdom Metazoa; phylum Chordata; class Mammalia; order Artiodactyla; family Suidae; genus Phacochoerus; species Phacochoerus africanus. Next base: position 134,010,496 of record NC_062544.1, read on the forward strand.
TCTAACTCTCATATCTTCATGTTTTGGCTCAATGATGCCAGTCAGCCTCTTTCTATGTACTTATGTAGATAACCAGGCTATCAGGTCCTGCCTTCTGTCTTCTCCTGGTTAATGATGGGGTAATTGTGGGCTGCTATGTGACTCACCATAGGAAATAATTAGAGGAACAAAAATAGTTTCTGTTGACCAAAGGCATTGGATTTCACAACAGACTGAGGGTACTGTGAGAGCAGGCAGCGGGCCCGTTTCACTTGGTACCATGGTAAGTGTGCCAGACAATGCCCCACACATAGTTGGTGCTCATGAAATCTTTGATGACAATTGAATGAATGGCTCTCACTTTGCTGCAGAGAGAAGATGTGCTGTGTATCAAGGTACTAATATTGATGTATCTATAGATCTATTTGTCCATCTGTCTCTCTCTTTCTGAGCTTTGGGGACAGCTCATTTTTCTGCCCTGTGGTCCTGGCCACATTCCCTGCATCTCCATATATCCTTCTTGCCTCTGCATCTCTGAGTCTCACCACATGGTCCCTCCAGTGGTACATCAGGAGGAGCCCCGCCGTCCCCTGAAGTACCTGCTCTCAGGGGTCAGCCATGGTAACGACCCTAAGAACAAAGGGAAACATGGTGGAAAAAGTTCCACAGGCCTCCCTGCCTCTCATCCCGAACTGCACGCTCAGGGACTGGCCAGAAGGTGAAGGTAGATGAGCTCTCACTGACTCTCCCACTTTTCTGTTCCTACCTCTCCCTTCCCGAGCCAGGATTTTCAAGAAAAACAGTCCCTTACCTTTCTGTAGAGTCTCCTTCCTCCCAAGCTGCCAGAAAGAGAAGTCTAGAAATCTCCCATAGTGAGAGAAGGAAAAAAGCCACAGGAAGGTGTAAACGAGGCTTATGTAATTTGCAGCCCCAGAGGGGCAGTGTGGTGGCAGCTGTGGCTGCAAAGATATCTCCCCAAGGGGAGAAGAGAATGACAGGGGGTCTGCAGGGCTGCCCATGGCAGGAGGTGGCTGAGGCCACACTGATGAAAAGGGATGAAAAATTGCAGAAGTCATATCAGCCCAAATGAAGAGGTAGCCCTAACGGATATCCATGCAATTCCATACACAAGCCTATCAATCAGCCACTTAAGTACCGTGAGGACAAGCAGTGATGGTCAGCGGTACAGACCCCATGATTTAAAGTCTTTACTTTACACATACAACCATCCTGGCTCCAAGTGGTAAGAGAGAAGCCACTAGTGTGTGGCCACATGTCCAGCTCCTACCACAACCCAGGCTCTACGCTAAGCATTTTCTCTAGAGTAATACTCAGAAATTTCATAATGTTCCTTGAAGGTAAGATGTGCCCATTCTACTCAGAGAGGTTAAATCACTTGCACAGGGTGACTTTTTTTTTTTTTTTTTTTTTTTTGGCATGCCCTCAGCTTGTGGAGGTTCCTGAGCCAGGGATCGAACCCATGCCCCAGCAGCAACTCAAGCTGCTGCAGTGATAATGTCAGATCCTTAAGCTGCTTCACCACATGGGAACTTCCCATGATGCTCTTCTCACTTCTACCTTTGTGCCCCTACATCAGGAATCAGCAAACCACTGCCTGCAGTCTTGTCCAGTGGCTGCCCATTTTTATGAAGTTTTATTGGATCACAGCCACACCACACCACACCTGGTTGCTTATAAATTGCTTCTGGCTGCTTTGGGGCCAAACAACAGCAGAGCTGGTTAGTCACAATGGAGACTATATGGCCCCCAAAGCCAAAAACACTTACTATCTGGACCTTTATAGAGAAAGGTTGCCAATCCCTGCCCTGTCATCAAGTCTCTCCCTGTTCCCCAAAGGGATATTTTAACAAGCTAATTCAAGTCATAACACAACATATTTAAAATCCTTTGAATAAAATCCAAATTTCCTCCCACAGCCCACAGGGCCAGCAGGATTTGGCATCCACTAACCTCTACCCCACTCACCCCCATGACAACATTCCGACTCACCGGGGACCTGGTTCCATGTTTCCAAGGTGATGAGCTCTTTCTAACCTCAGGACCTTTGCACATGCTGTTCCCATATCTGGAATGCGTTTTCCCAGCTTTCAATCTTGGCTCGAATTCCATTTCTTCCGAAAGGCCTCCCATGTTGTTATTCTCCATCCCCACCCTCAGTCTATTTCCTTTCTACCATCGATAATGGTTTGTCACTGTTTTATCTACAGTTTCACCTTTACTCTCTGCCGGGGCTGTGGCTGGGAGGTTCAGTGCTCTATCCATTGCCTGGCGCCTAGCTGGTAAACTATGAATGTTTGTTGAGCGACAGTAGCACGGGCCTGGGGGTACTCCTGAGCCACATTCCTCTTGCAGGTGCTCCTGTCCCTTCTTCCTTCCCACAAGTGATATTGATTTAAAAAAAAAGTCTGCAGAGGGGATAGACAGCTTCAGAGAGGTGAACAAGCAGTGCCCTCTCTTCAGTGAAGCCTCCGGATCAAATACTCCCACCTCCCCACGTCCTCCTTCTGACATGCCAGTGGCAGTGGTGGCTGCGGAAGAGAAGCCCCAGGTGGCTGCCTGCGAGTAGTCCCTCCCCAGGAAGGAGTCTGCTCCCCTCACCCAGACCCTATCAAATGTCCCCAAGATTGTCACACCACCACCACAAGAATCTCTGGGATGTAACTGGGCTTCCCTGGAGAAGGTGACACTGCAGGCCTGGGGTTGGGACTAAACAGGGTCCAGACCCCAGGAGTCCTAAGTTGAACAGCATCCACCAAAAAGATAGATCTAGGTCCTAAGCCCCAGAACATTTGAGGAAGGGTCTTTGCAGATGTAAGTAAGGATCTCCAGATGGGATACTCTGGGTTAGCACTGGGTAGGGGGGAGGCCCTAAACCCCAGGACATGTCCTTTTAAGAGACAGCAGGAAGACACTGACACAGAGAGGAAGGCCATGTGAAGATGGAGACTGAGATTCGAGTGATGTGGCCACGTGCCCCGGAACACCTGGAGCCACCAGAAGCTGAAAGAGGCAAGGACTTCAAAGGGAGCATGGTCCTGTCTGCACCTTGATTTCAGACATCTAGCCCCCAGAAACGTGAGAGGAGACATTTCTGTAGCTGTTACCCAGCCAGGTGGTGGTTAATTTGTCACGACAACCACAGGAAACTCATACACCTGGGACGGGCAGGCTCATCTCTTGCCTCAGCCCACAAAGCGTCACAGACTGCTTGGCTGGAGCAGACATGGGGGCTGAGTCACCTGGCACTGCATGAATCCAGGGACCCAGGTTCCACCTGACCACTATTTCCACCTACACATACACACGCTGCTTTTCCTCCCTTGGTATTTGTCTTCAGACTGACCTAACATTTTCTTATTCAAATAGATTTCCAGAGACACCTTGATCTCTGAGAACCAGCTCTGCTAGCGATGCATTCTCTCCACCCACCCCCCTTTTGTTTTTAGTTTTTTGGGTTTTTGTTTTTGTTTTTTAGGGCTGCACCCTCAGCCTATGGAAGCTTCCAGGCTAGGGATCAAATCGGAGCTGCAATTGCCAGCCTTCACTACAGCCCACAGCAACACAGGATCTGAGCTACATCTGCAATTAACACCACAGCTCATGGCAACACTGGATCCTTAAACCACTGAGCAAGGCCAGGGATAAAACCTGCATCCTTATGAATACTAGTCGGGTTGGTTACTACTGAGCCACGACTGGAACTCCACCCTTTTATTCATTGATTCAGTCAATAAAACCTTTATGAAGCACTGACTATGTGCTGGGCACTATTCAAGTCTCTGGAAATGCAAGAGGATGAAACAGATTGGAATCCCCCTCCTGTGACCTGGCTTTCTATTGTGGAAGGGCTGGGGGCTAATTACCCCCACTGAGTGCAAAGCTGTCAAAATGAACTATATTCGGGAATTCCCACTGTGGCTAATGGGGTTAAGAATCTGACTAGTATCCATGAGAATGTGGATTCAATCCCTGGCTTTGCTTAGTGGGTTAAGGATCTGGCATTGCCATGAGCTGTGGTGTAGGTCACAGACACAGCTCAGGTCTGGCCCTGCTGTGATTGTGGTGTAGGCTGGCAGCTACAGCTCTGATTTGACACTAGCCTGGGAATTTCCATAAGCTGCAGGCGCAAAAAAAAAAAAAAAAAAATTAAATTAAAAAAATTTGAAAACATTCATTGGCATGTGTCCTAAAATTGTCAGTGACCCCCCCTGCGGGTAAGTTTTGAAACAGACCCACAACTTCTCTCCCAGGGAGGGAGCAGGGTGGAGGCAGAGAACAGGATTTGAATTATGGGCATGCCACTTTCTAGCTGGGAAAGAACCCTGACAGCAAAGCCAAAGGAGCTCCAGGACTCCTGAGTTCCCTGTCTCTAAAAGCCTGTGGTTCTGGAAAGGGAGAGGCCTCCCCTACAGGGGCAGAGCTGGGGCTGGGCTGTGGGGCTGGGACAGCAGCATTTCTCAGGTGCTGAGCTCTCTGGGCCCAGACGTGGGCCTGGAGGACAGGCCAGAGGGAAGCTCTGGGAGAGAAGGTACAGCTGGCCAGAGCTCTTAGCTCGTGCCAACCCCACCCTCCCGCAGGCGACAGGAAGGAATGTCGTGTGACTTGTGGGATCTGCGGGCAAACAAACCAGGAGGCTGGACACTGGCCCAGGAAGACAGGAAGCCTGCCTCTCAATCTTCTGCTTATAATAAACATCAACTGTTCACTGACAATCTACAACTTGCCAAACCCAGACAATCTGTTTTATATGGTTTATCAGCACAACAACCATTAAAGTGAGTATTACTCTTCCCATTTCACAGATGAGGAGACCAAGGCTCAACTAGGCCACACAGTTCTAAGGGGCAAGGTTAGGATTTGTACCCAAGGCTGAACTTAGCCATCTCACAATACCCCATTTAGATCTAGTTCTGAACTAGTAAGTTGTTTTCAGTTGCAAGGGACAACTTTCCAATTCAATCTGGCCCAAGCCTACCTCCAACTACAAAAAGAATTATTGCAGAGTTTCGGGCCTTCCAGCATAACTGGATCCAGATGCTCAACAAATGTTCTCACAACTCTGTTACATCCCTTGACCTTGTTTTCTTCAGTGTAGGTTTCACTTTATTTTACCAAAAGTACAAAGATAGCTACCCAAGGTTCCAGGCTCCACTCTGCTTCACAAAATCTCTGGAAAGATATCACTCTGTTCTAACAGTTTTAGCACAAGTCCTGAGTATCATTGTCAGTGTTCCAGCTTGGACCAGCTCAGAACTAATCATTTGGTCAAGAGAAGAGAGTATTCCCATTGGCCAGAAAAGGATCAGGTGTCCACCTCTGAAGCTGGCAGGTGAGGACAGCATCCTCACCCCCCAGTCAGAGACTGAGAATGGGGTGAGTGACTCACCAAAGGGAAATCAAGTATCACTCACTAGCAGAGCACATTCCTGGCAAGCAGAACCATCAGATATCCAGGACAGCCTCTCTGTCACTCCCTTTCAGTCTTTGGTTAAGTTCCTTTGGGAAATGTCCAGCCTTATCCTCATGGAAAGAAGAAGCAAAGCCTGTAGCCACTGCAGCCAGGTAAGATGGCCTTGGAGTGAGATGAATTTGAATGGTCGATCAGGTTGGTGGATTGGTCATCTCCCCATAGTGACAGTGAGCTTGGCCACTGGATTGCCTTTGGACAGCAGGATGTAAGTGAGTGTGTGTGAGCAGAGGTTTTAAAAGTGTTTGGTTCATTTCATTAGGTCTTCTGTGCCTCTGCCACTTACCATAAGACATCTGGGTAACCACTTATTCCAGAAGGAAGACATACATGGAATGTACCTGGTCAAAGACTCAAAGCCTAAAGCAGAGCTACTCCAGAAGGCCCACAGACCCAAGAGCAAGACCCATACATGGATATTGCTGGAAGCTCCCAAAGTTTGAGGAGAGTTGTTTGTTATGCAGTGTTATCACAGCAAAACCTGACTATTACACTTTGAAAGTTTGGGAGGATTTATGTTGAGAGAGACCACCATTCTTTGAAGTAAACAGTCTTTTAGAGACTTAGTACTCTGAGCTGTGGCCAGTCTGTATTCTGCCAAGATGTCCTGGGAGCCCAGAAAGGCACAGACACCACATTTTAACACAACAGTCCTATTTCAACTCCCACAGAGGCCAGAAGGGGTTTCAGCATCTGTTCTGGAGCCCTACAACTGCCCTATATTCCCTCCAGGGTCTCCAAGGATCTTAATCAGCTGTGTGACCTTGGACAAGTCATTTGTCCTCTCTCAGTCTTAACTGTCTCATCTGTCAAAGGGGATAATGCTAATCCTTAGCTTTGGGAGGGGCTGATCAGGATAATTGATAGAAAACACAGAGTACCTGGTGCAGTAATATGGCTCAATAAATGTTAGCTTTATATTTATTTTTAAATTACTAGAGGAGTACAGGTGCATTTGCATGTTGAGTCTGCCCCTCTAAGCCTTGAGAAGATCATGCAATAAGCATCTCTGCACCCAGAATGAAGAAGCCCCCAGGTGCCTGAACCTTGGAGGAGAGAAACTTGGGACATGACAAAGCAGATTGTTCTTAGGTTTTCTTTTTGTGTTGCATTGTATTTTGTTTTAGTTCCTTGAAATCACACAGCCAATTTATTTATGTTGCTGGTTTCCCACACAAAAACAAAACAAAGACATGCTAATGGCAACAGCACTTGCTACAACTTTGACCCATGGAAAAGAGGCACGGCAGGAAGCAAAGTCACAGTTCCATTAAGTGGGCAAACATTGAACTCCCACGCTTCCTTTCCATTGGAAGTTCACTGCGAGGTAGGAGTTTCATGCTAAGTGACAAACCAGCCCCTGGTCCTGCCTTCTTCAAGGGCTGCCTTGGGGTACCTCCTGTCCCCAGCCTGGCAGCGTGAGCCTGGCTAAGCTGTGGCTAATTCAAGGCTTGCTGGGGGCTGCTTTACATGCTCAGTGTAATACTTGGTTCTCAGCTCATCCTGCTCCGCTGCTGTACATTTCATTTCCACTGAGGAAACTGAGACTCAGAGACGAAGTGATGGACCCACATCCCACAGCTAGCTGGTGGCAGCTCTAGGACTTGAACTCAACTCTGATTCTCAAGCTTATGCCCCCAATCCTATTTTAGGCTGTCCTTGAAGATCCTGGGTGCATGCATGGTCCTGGTCACAAGGGTAGGCCTTGTCCAATATGGCTGGTGTCCTTAGAAAGAGGGTAAAGTTGGTCACAGAGACTGACACATTGAGGGAAGATGACTTAAAAACACACAGGGAGAAGACAGCCCCCCATAAGTCAAGGAGACAGGTATGCAACAGGTTCTTCCCTCACAGCCCTTGTAAGAAACCCTGTCGACACCTTGACCTTGGACTGCCAGCCACAGGAACAGTGAGATTTCTGTTGTTAAGCCAGCTGGACTGCCATCCTTTATCATGGCAGCCTTGCAGACGCATACAGCACAGATCACATTAACGTTCAACAATCTTTTTCAACCCCTGTGGGCCAAATAAGCTGCATTCTGCCTTGAAAGGGCGCAGGTGGCAACCCCTGCTGCCTCGCGAGTCCCCAGAGCCCACCGTCCACAGGGGAGTCGGCTCCGTGGGAAGCCAAGGTCAACCGGATCAAATGGGAATTCAATTATGGTTTGGAAACAAGTCCTCGAGGTCACAGATTAAATGAGGGCAAAGGCTGGAACCGGGGCCCCAGGCTTGAGAAGCAGTGCGACAGCCCCCCCACAGAGACAGGCCAGCCTGTCTGTCAAGTACAGGAGAAAACTTGAATTAAAGGAAAGAGATAGATTGGATCAGTTTAGACACGACTCTGGACTAAGACCCCCAGCATGTCGCGTAATCAATACCCTAGAAAACATACTGGAACAGCTGTTTACAAGTATCTGTTAATTATTAAAATCAAATCTATTTTTTTCCCCTCGATTTAGTTGAGAAATCTCATGTTACACAGAAAGGTTAATTACAAACTGACTTCCAAGAACCCTTTGCTGGAAGCTTCTGTTTCATTTTCTCCAGAGATGAATCCTTGAACTCCATATTTGGGAAAGCAGAGGCAGGCTGGCTTAGCGAAATCGTTTCCTCATTCTGGCAGCCCCCAGAGTCAGCCAACCTCTCCGATGGACAGATGCAGCTGGGATTAACCAGAAACCACTTCAAACCCTCCCCAACCGTCTCCAATGTGGTCCTGTTGCTTTTTCCATTTAGACCGAAGACCACCATCTTTTCAACAAGCTGTCCTGGTTGCAAAAGTAAGAGGGTCTTGAGTTCTGAGACCACAATGAGAGAGACGACAGCATTGCAATGGCTGCACCAATTAGGCCTGTTTGCTCCCAGCCTCGGGGAAGGTAAATGGCCTATTACGGGGCGGGTAATGCGTACCACATGGCATTCCTCGGCCTCAAGGAAGCCCAAGAGGCCTCATTTCCCTAGCTGTCCCTGGAAAGGCAAAGCATGGCACAGGCCCCCAGCTCCAAGGCTCAGCCCCTTCCCCACTATTAAGTTGGACCAAGGAGCTTCCCTGCTTGCCACCGCCCCATTGCAGCCCTGCCTAAATGCAGTTCTCTCTAGCCAGGCTTGGAAACTTCCTTGTAGCAGGTGGGGCAGGACCAGCCACTGCCTCTGCCATCTGTCTGGCCAGTATCTAGTCTCACCCAAGGAAGTAGGACATGTCTTTGTCATAGATGCCTTTTATCAGGTTGAGGGGCTTCTATTCCTAGCTCATTGAGTATTTTCGTCACGAAGGCAAAAGTTTATTTTAAATAGAGACCTTGAGACTTTCAGATAAAGATGGAGCCTCGAACACACATATTTTGTATGCCCTTGGGTACAAAATTAAATGTTTGGGTTAGGATTGGGTAGGGGGTATTGTTTTTTTGGTTTTTTTGTTTGGTTGGTTTCAGAAAACAACCACCACAAAACCAAACAAACAGGTCTGAGAGAATGAAGAGGAGACAATAATAAGAAAATATTTTAAGCTGGAAAATAGATGGATAGGAAGCCACCGCCTTAAGAAAGCCAAATCTTAAACCCAGTTGCAAAAACCGCCAACAAACCAAATCCTCCAAAAGGTCAAGAACGTGTTCCTCATGTAATTCTAGATGGAGAGTGAAGGACAGGTATGAATGAATAAAGAGAACTGGTGAAAAGCTATTAAGGGAGTAGATGGATGCCCGGATTTGCTCCCGGGCCCTCTCCTCACTCCTGGAGGCAGGAGGCTCGCCCCTCTCCCACTCCACTCTAGAATGGATGTTTATGCCCCAGAGAGTCAAGTAGAAAGACGTGTGACAGTACCTGATGAAGGCTGCAGTCCCAGGAGACTTCTAGTAGGTCTTTACCTCCAGGTAGGAATTTGGAAGAGTCTGACATGTCCAAAGTGGACAGACCGAAAGAAAAAAGACACCCCCCCAAAGAGCCCAACCACATACTTCAACGCTTAACAAGCCCTACACTTAGCTTGGTGTTTCAGCCTTTTATCCCTCCCCCACCTCTTAAATAGAGACTTGGAGACACCTGGGAAAAGCCTTTACTAGGACATAAAACAAGGAACTTAACAGAGACTAGTCTGGGTTAAAAAAAAAAAGCTTTAAATCGTCATTAATTTTCTCAGAGATAAGAGAATTTAACACCACAGGCATGAAATGAGAAGAGGATGCAACAAAAGAAAAAGATGCAGAGAATGACTCCAAAAATGGCTCTTGGAAATCAGAAACATGACAGGAGAGCTTCACAGAAGAACTTCAATGCAAGGAAGAGGTGTGCTAGTTTCCTGGGGCTGCTGAAACCAACTGCCATCAGCTGGGTGGTTTAAAGAAACCTAATCTTACTGTTTCACAGTTCTGGATCCTTGAAGTCCAAAGTCAAGGGTAGGGTGTTTCTAAGGACTCTTAACAGGGAGAATGTGTTTCTTGCCTCTCTCAAAGCTTATGGTGGTTTGCTGGCATTGTTGGCATTTCTGGGCTTGTAGAAACTCCATCTCTGCCTTCATTTGCACATAGCATTCTCCTTGTTTGTGTGTCTGTCTCTGTGTCCAAATTTCCTCTTTTACCAGAATGCCAGTCCTATTGGATCATGGCCCATCCTACTGACCACATTTTAACTTAATCCTCGGCAAAGACCCCATTTCCCAATAAGACCTCCTTCACAGACACTGGGGTTAGGATGTCAACAACCTTTGGGGGGACACAATTCAATCCATAGGGTGAGGATTCTTTCCTAGAAGAACATAAACATGAAAAGATGGAACACAATAGGGAAATCTCAAGAAAATCAAAGGACATAAAATATCTGAATAACAGGAGTTCCAGAAAGAAAACTTAGTGTAAATGAAGGGATGTCACCAGTGAAATATTTCAAGACAATTTCTCAACACTGAATGACTTAAATTTGGGGACAGAAAGGGCCCACTGGGCAAAGAGCCAGGAAAGATCACGCTAGGGACATGGAAAAGTTTCTTTTAGTGTCTAAAGTGATTAGAGAGAAGAAATTGGTCCCATGCACAGGTCAGGGGCCAGAGGGCTTCGGCATCTCCTGAGCATTACCTGCTATAAGGAAGGAAAATGACATCCACCCTGGGAATTGTGCCAGGCATGTGTGAGGGAAGAAGAAAGACGTCATTGGTCTGCAAAGGACACAGAGAATATGCCTCCTCCACATCCATTCTTTCTCAGGAAACCATTGGCAGAGGATCACCATCAAAATGACAGAGTAAAGCAAGAAAGAGGAAGACTGGGATGACAGGAAATAGGAGATCCGACACAGAAGAAAAGGAAGGGTGTGCCAGGGTGATGGTCAAGGGAGGTCCCACTTGAGAACTGTGCCCCAGCCCTCTTCTGGGCTGGAATGTGTGTTTGTTACAGCAGCAAAACACAGCCTGAGCTGACTGATTCAGATGGAGATTTCTGCAGTCTGAAGCTGCCTGAGGGCTCCCCATTAACTCGTTTGGCCATCACATTCTCTGCATAATATAGATTCTTTCTTTTTCAGGGAGGAAGTCACCTAGAGGAAAGATGCTGTTTCAAAATTATCTAGATTCTCTTTATCTGCAGTGGTGCTTCAGATGATGGAACCATTCTAGAATCCAGCAAAAACTCTGAATGCTGCTCTCCAGACACATGCACAAGTGTGGAGTTCCTATTGTGGCTCAACAGATTAAGAACCTGATGTAATGTCTGGCCTCGCTCACTGGGTTAAGGATCTGGTGTTGCCGTAAGCTCAGGCCGGTCACAGGTGTGGCTCCAATCTGATGTTGCTGCAACTGTGGTGTAGGCTTGCATCTGCAGCTCTGATTTGACCCCTATCCCCGGGAACTTCCACATGCTGTAGGTGCAGCCCGAAAAAAAAAGAAAAAAGCACAGTTGCAATAAAACACACATATATTTTTGTAAGTAATTTCCAGGAATTCACCCCACAGCCTCCCTGCAGCTTATTTGGGTAACCCTGATTTCAGGTCCAATTAAAGTCTAGCCTTCTTCAAATATTCCCAATAGCAGAATCTAAGTTGGGCAACCAAAATCTGACATACCACTTCAGAAAACTTCCACTAGAGGACAGGGACTCTATTATTCAGCTCTGGGTCCTTACAATATTTAGTACAAAGTAGGCAATCAAGAAATGTATGTTGGGAGTTCCGATCGTGGCTCAATGGAAACGAATCTGACTGGCATCCATGAGGATGCAGGTTTGATCCCTGGCCTGGCTCAGTGGGTTAAGGATCTGGCATTGCTTTGAGCTGTGGTGTAGGCCAGCAGCTACAGCTCCGATTCATCACTTAACCTGAGAACCTTCATATGCTGTGGGCACAACCCTAAAAAGACAAAAAAAAAAAAAAAGGGAAAAAGAAAAAGAGATGTATGTTGGACTAAATACAGCAGCCCTATGGGAAGGCATCCCATTGTATAGAAGACCTCAAGGTCATCCAGCTATTAAGTGATGGCTAGATCTGTACCCCAAATCTACTGATCTCAGACCCAGGCACTGTCCATTGGCCCAAAATACTCAAAAAGGTATGCAGGAGAAACGTAGCACATTTTCTGAGGAATGAGTTTCATCAGGAATTTTTGTTATCGCTTAATGTTAATTTCACCTTCATGTAAGAGAAAATCCCCAAATAATAGTGTGTGATTGTTAATTTTATACATCACCTTGACTGAGCTAAGGGAGGCCCAGAGAGCTGGTAAAAGATCACTTCTTGAGGGATGTGTGTGTCTCTGAGGGTGTTTCTGGAAGAGATTAGAATGTGAATCAGTTGAACCATTTGAACTTGAACTACTGTGGGTGGGCATCAGCAGATCCACAGAGGGCCTGAACAGAAGGAAAAAGTGGAGGAAACGTGAATTTCCTCTTCTGCTGCTGGAGTGGGGACACAAGCTTCTTCAGGGCGTCTGCACTCCTGGGTCTCAGGAGTTCGGACCAGATGGTGATTTACACCAGCAGCCCCCCAGTTTTCAGGCCTTTAGACGCAGACCGAATTGAGCGCCAGCTTTCCTTTTTCTCCAGCTGACAGATGGCAGGCTGTGGATTTCTCGGTCTCTACAATCATGTGAGCCAATGTCTATAACATATCTCTCTTTAGAGAGATATACAAATTTGTCTATCGTCTATCTATCTAACTATCCTTCATATATAGCTGAACCTTGAACAACACGCTTTGAACAACTCAGGTCCACTTAGATGTAGATTTTTTTTTTTTCAATAAATCAGTTCTACAGTACTATACAGTCTGTGGTTGGTTGGATCCCCAGTTAGTTGAATCAGTTGAATCCTCAGATGCAAAACCACAGATGTGGGGGATTGACTCTGAGTTGTACTCAGATTTTAACTGCATGGGGAAGGGATCTGCATTCCTAAACCTCCCACGTTGTTCAAGGGTCAACTGTACATCTCCCATTGGTTCTTTTATTCTGGAGAACCCTAACTAGTACACAATGGCTTAAATAAAAGAGAAGCTCATTTCTCATCTGTAAAGAGGTCAGGGGCTGGGCAGGGCACCCAGGCTCGATTTTTGCTCTTGTTATCTTTACTATGTTGGCTTCCATCCTTAAGGTGACCTCATAGGTTGAGACAACCGAGTTCCAGCCATCACATTTAAGTTCAAGCTGGAAGCTTGAGGAATCAGGCAAAGCTAAAGGGTGCTTACTTCCCTTCAGTCCTTCAAGGACATTAAGTCTCTATTGCATAATTGGGAAATGTCAGTGTTCTTATATTCAAATAAGGCCATTTGATCAGCTGGACCTGGGCTCAGGCTGTTCAGACTGAGCATGCCCCTTGCAACACTGGGTGAGGTTTATCACGATGCGTCTCTGCACGGTCCACAATGGTGGTTTTGTGGAAGGCCAGGTCAGGCTGTGAAGTGAAGGTAAACATACTGACATCTGACAAATCAAGAGAAAAGCAGCCAAGGCTTCCAAAGAAAACTTAACAGATAGAATCTTAAGCCTTTCAACAGGACAGTGGGCGGCTGGCCACCACCTTGGCTCCTCCCACAGGGCCTGCTGCGTCTTGAGATGCAAGCTCCTAGCAGGGCGTTGGCCCTGGAGTGGAAGGTCATGTCTTCCAGGAGAAGTGTAAGGCCAAGTCAGAACCTTCTGTATGGGGAAGGGGGTGAGGGGATTGACTACCTGCTGTCCAGGAGCTATGCTTTACCATAAAACAACAGCAGGGTCGATGCTGGGCTTTGGGAGGGGGGCTGGCTTCATGGGAGGGAGACACAGGCTAAGAACTGAGGGAGGTGACACTGTTTTGAGGTCCTCAGGAGTACATGTGGGGGAAGACCGCTGGCTCTATCTACAGACTGCCAGAGATTCGCAGACGCATGTAGCCATTGTCAAATGGACATTTACTGCCTCCTTCTCCCCCTCCACAAATTAAGCTCTATGCAGCTGGGGGGCAGGAAAATAGCAGGCTTCCTCTAACTTTTCAACGGAAGCACATATCAAAGCAGCAGAATATACTGAGTGACATTTCTTTGAGGTCCTGTGTTTTACTGATAAAATTCACATTAAAGTAGTGTGTCACCACCCTCCACGCTTCGGTACCAGTCTTGTGTATTTCGCTTCTCCAGCCCTTCCAAGGCAGCAGTGACAGGGTCCCTGGCACAGGTGGAGCGGGTCTCACACTGGGGTCCCCGGGGCTCCGCCAACTCCATTAAGCAAAATCTTCAGATGTCTGGGTGGTGGTGAGGCAGGGGGGATTTTCTCAGGCACTGAAGTGGATGGTCACATCCAGAGGCTGCCAGCATCTCACCTGCTGTCAGGAAGAAAGGCTTCTGGCATCCAGGGATTCACTTAAGCAGGAGTGTGACTAAGAAGAGAGCAGATTCAAGTGCACTGCTGACAGTTGAAGCCGCAGTGAAATCCTCCCTGGGAAGTGGTGGAAGACAAATCCACAAGGCAGGGAGCTGCCCCTCCACCCCACACCCACACCGACCCCGCCAAGGCCACACTGCTGGCGCGCAGGTGCTCCAGGAGAATTTTCTGGCAATGAAGGTGCCAGAACCTTCTCTCTTCTGCAATAGCTGTTCTGGTTTATGGCGCTGATGGTCTTATCTCGGTAACTAATTGGCACCTGAAGGTGAAATGAGCGATCTCTTTGCAAAGCAACCACGATTCCAAATGCGGCCTCCGGGGTGAGAAGTGGCAGTTGTGCCAAACAGCTGAGTTTACCCAGAGTGGGGCAGGGAATTACCATTTTGTTAGCATCTATTGGGAGCCAGAAACGCCTTGTCTCACTAAATCCTTCCAACCACCTTATCATTCTCCAGAGAAACTGAGGTTCAGAAAGTCTCACCAAATGATTTTCCCAAGGTCACAGAGATTCAACCATACTTTGTCTTAACAGCAAGTCTTGCCACTAAATTCTTTCTGGACAGAGTTTGACCAGTTGGGAGGAGTTAAGTCAAATAAGTATAAACACCATGTTAAAGACAGTTAATTTTTTTTTTCCCCTGCAGGACTTCTCAGAGCCTTTGAAATACTAATGATCACTAAGAAACTCCAAGAGGGCTTCTACATTAAAGAGCACTTACCAAAACTTATTTGGCCATAGCTAGGCTCTGGCCTAACTGGTGTTCCAAGGAACTTGCTTGGGAGCTGGCTGCCCATTCAGCCTCTAGAAAACTAAAAGTCAGGATTCTGGATTAGGCGGACTTGATTCAAATCCTAATTTCTCCACTTACTAGCTCGGTGACATTGGGCAAGTTCCTTAACCTCTTTGTGCTCAAGTTTCCACTTTTGTAAAACAGACAGTTAGTGATTCCTTCATTCTACAACCACTTACCCAGCACTGACTATACCAGAAACCATTTTAGACACTGAGGGCTATGTCAGTTCTCACCTCCTGGAAAGAGACAGATGGGGATGTGTTCCAGGGATCAGCACACTTTTTCTAGAAGGAGCCAGATAACTATTTTAGGCTCTGTGGGCTTCCCAGGCTCTGTCGCAATGATGCCACTCTGCCATTGTAGCAGGAAAGCAGCCATACACAAGACCTAAATGAACAAGCACAGCTGTGTGCCAATAAAACTTTATTGACACTGACATTTGAATTTCATATAATTTTCACGTCACAAATATGTCTTAAAAAATTGTTTTCAACCATTTCAAAATATGAAAACCTCCTAGCTATCCGGCTATATGTAACCAGGCATTAAGGTAGGATGTGGCATGCAGGCTGTAGTTTGCCCACCCTGGCTGTAATCAACAGTGTTACTGTGAGGATTAAAGGAGTTAACACACATCAGCCATTTCAAACAGTAACAATAAAGTGTGCTGTTCTTGCTACTTCAATGCATTTTGCTATGATGGTGACTGTGTATGTTGAATAGAAAAGGTTTCCAGAGTCAGAATGAAATAGGAACTCTCATAAGGCTGGGAACACACATAAAAGTCCTAGGGTGAACTGGGTTTCCCGCCACCTCCAACTCCCAGGTGTCTCCACTCCCAGTTTACTCAGTTGCACTGGGGCTTAAGTTCCCACTTGGGGTTTATCTGCTTCTCCAGTAGAGCAGCGAGCCGGCCAGGAGTTGGCAGTCCGCCTCGCTCAGCAGCTCACCAAAGTGGTCCTCTTCTCTTGCTGGCTGCACAAGTGAGCCAGCCCATCTGCCCACCAGCGCAGGACAAGCGCACGATAAATGGGAGATGCTGCGATCCTCTGTCTTATTATCCAGTTTGTTCGCTGCCTTTGGCTGTACTGTCAGCATGATTTTTGCAAGGAGGAGTTGCTTGGAACTTTATAGTATAATTTATTAGAGGGTCTTGCCTCTCGGGAAAGCCTCAAATTCACATATTTTCCACTCTGGCAAGTTGTTAAAGAGTCCAGCCAATGAGCTAACTCTACAGTAAACTTTTCCAAATGAGTATCAATTCCTTAAAATGAGAAGAGGCAGTGAGTACAATATTATATATACAGCCTGGCTTCCACAGAGAGAGCTCTCCACATTCTGAGGCTGCTGCTGCAAGTGCTGAATTACTCAGGCTGAAAGATGGTTCTCATCTAGAATCCACTCTCCAGTAAGAATATAAGTGGTTCAAACTCCTGTGCACTAGGAGCTTGCGTGTGTGCGTGTGTGTGTATGTATGTATACGTCTACATCTGAAACCCAGAGACCAACACATCTTGGGCTCCTACAGTGTGGTGATGCCAGGTACAATGCAGAGTTCTAATTCTCCCCCTGACTCTTTTTCTTTCTTTTTTTTAGGGCCGCACTGCGGCATATGGAAGTTCCTAGGCTAGGGGTCGAATCGGAGAGGCAGCTGCCAGCCTACACCACAGCCATAGCAATGCGGGATCTGAGCAATAGCTGTGACCTACACCACAGCTTGCAGCAATGCCAGATCCTACTGATTGAGGCCAAGGATCGATCCTGCATCCTCATGGATACTAGTCGGATTTTTAACCTACTGAGCCACAACAGGAGCTCTTTCCTTTTTGATAATAAGGGGTCAGTGACCATCATGAGGAAACTCAAACTTTTAATGACGAAAAGCCATATTTATTGCAATACTGTTTATAGTGACAAACACCAGGCACCGACTTGATTTGTTTACATGTGGTTTCCAAACAGCTGCTCCTTCCTCTAGGCCAAGAAGATAGATAGATAGATAGATAGATAGATAGATAGATAGATAGATAGATAGATAGATAAAGGAAATATTTAAAAACAAGATAAGACAACCACAAAACAAACTCTCCTTATTCATTCCTGGTGTTAACATCTGTGAAGCATTAGAATGACTATAGGGAGTTTTGCTCTCCATACTAGAAACACAGCAAAGTACAAATAACCACTGGCTCCTGGCCTCTAAGAGCAGAGAACAGACCAGGAGAGGTTTGTTTCAGAAGGAGGAAAATGAGCCCGGGGAGGCTGACTTGCCTGAGGCCACCCAGGCAGTTGGAGGTGGGAATCTCACCCAGTTCTGGCTCCAAAGGTGTATCCTTTTGTTTTCAGGAATCACATCCGTTTGGTGTTCTGCCCTGTTATCTTAGAGTCCCCAAGGTTGGTAGAACCGGTGCTACAGCCTGAGCAGGTCCTGGTCTGGCCTACATGGTGACACCCAGCACTCATCTTGGCTGGCAGGCCAGTGGGTCTGGCATTTAAAGGGATAGTTCTCAGCACTGGCTTCCTCATTGGGTCCTGTTTTGCATGAGGAAGCGGAGCTTTTTGAAGAGCCAGTGTCGGTTATTTAAATCTCTCTCCTGACTCCTCCAAGCCTTCTGCTTGGAAGTCCTATGGCCCCAGCAGATGCTCCACAACTGAAGAGTTAATTGGAAACTGCCTTGCAGGGCTCCCCAGTTGCCTTTGGGCGGGTTTGGTCCAGGGCAGGAAGGTCAAACGAGTCTTTCCTTGCAGGAACGTGGTGTTGGGACCCCTGTAGAGTTGTGCTGAGGTTTCTAAGTCTGAATTCAGCTAAAAAAAAAAAAAAAAAAGAGTACTGTGATGGATTTGTGATGCCAGCCTCAAGTTCAAGGCAGGGAGAACAGGGTGGGTGGTGCCACTTATTTGCCTGGTCTAAGTCAAAAGCACCAGCAGGAGCGTCATTTGCGGCCTTGGCCCTCCTCTCTGCACACTTAACCCTATTAGCTGTTGATCAGAAAAGCACTGGATGCGAGCATTATTGGGACCAGAGAAATGCCTCTTCATTGGATGACTTACAGCCAGGCCTCCACCCCAGCCTTGGGGTTAATGCCTGCAGAGAAGGCAGGTTGACCAGCGGAACACTGCAGCTGGATACCTTTTACTCCAGGGTCAACCCAGACCTGAGCCCCCTTCTCAACTTTACAGACATTGCCTAGGATGTTTTCTAAAAAAAAAATCAAAGCCTTTCCTGAAGTTCTCAGTGGTCCATTTCTCCTCCATTTAACAGGGCCAATGCTGCCAGGAAGACTGTTTTTCCTTACAAACAGCATTAAGGCAGCCAGATGTGAACCTGGCTTTTCTTGATTATTAGCAAGCAAGACCTTGATCATGTTTTTAATCCTAATATGAGGATGGTTCTGAAGCTTGCTTTTCTATGATGTTAAGGTTTCAGAGGAGCTCTTCAGAACTGCTGGGAGCTCGGGGATCAAAGTCGCAGGGCCTCCCTGACAGCCTTCATTCTCTCAATGACCCTGGCAGAGGCTTGCCAGCTTCCGTGTCATGGGACTGTGGAAGCAGAGCCCAGCCTGGGCACTTTCCAGCTGCAGACATCATCCCACCCTTAACCAAGATGAATTCAGCAAGAGCTTCTCACCACCATGGTGTCCCATATCAGCCATGGTATTCCTCAGTAAGGGTCTGGACATGTGGTGTCAGTGCTGGGGTTTAGTTCAAAAAGAAGCCTTCAACTCCCTTCTCATCTTCACAACTGAAAGAATCCACTCTTCCTAAAAGACATCCTTGTGCTTTCACATAGGGGTCAGGCTCTTGCTATAAGGCCTCCATCTGGTGTGGGGAGCCCCCATCCTCCCCAAAGGTGTTGACAGTGCCACCAGCAGTGGGGACCCTCAAAAAGGACCCTGTAGGTACCAAGGAAAGCTAAGAGGTCGGGGTACAGCCCATGGCCTGAGGGCCCTGGGAAACCTCAGACACACCATCTGGTCTCTGCTCTCCAGTCCTTCCAGATCCTTTCCAAGGCTCCTAAGGAGCCAGACCTGGGTGATATCTCAGTAGTGAAAATAAGAACAAAAAAGAAGGTCACTAGGTTTTCTTTTACCAGGACAAACCCAGTTTCAAACTAGGGTCCAATCACAGTTACACTCTCTTCCTCTCAGTCCTCAGTTGAAGTGCAGAGCCAGGACAGAGAAGAGTCATCAGGGATGAATCTTAGAAGTTGTGGTTTCCATATTCTCTGGAAGGTTAGAGTGGCTGCCCGGGCAGCAGTCTCCCCAGCATGAGGCAGTAAGCTGGTTCTATGTGGCTTTCGACATTCATTTTCCTTTACATCAGAGTCACAATCTACCTAACTGCACTTGGCCAGAAATGAGTTGTCTTTTGAGGGTTCTCAGCCGTACACTGAATTAACCGTTAGCCACCATCTCCTTCTTTAAATCACTGCAACCTATCTCAAAGGACATGCTTAGAGATATCAGCTCATTTCCAAAATTCAGCCATTCTTTTAATTACATTTTCTGCTGCTGCTCTGAGCAGTGTACTGACACCCGAATCAACTCCAGCATATGACAAACTCAAGTTCTTAACCTTGTCTTCTCTGGAAATATTACACAAGTGCAAAATCTGAGTACAGATTGTAACTATGTTCCTACGGGAAATCTATACAGACAAAAATAAAGATTTCAATGTAAATTTTACTATTTTATTTGTGAAAAAACTACAAGCAGAATTCATAAATAGACATTTCTATTTAAAGCAGGAAAACGATAAAGTGGCTTCTAATAACATAGTCGTGCACATGCCAGTAACAGGAATATATTAACATCTTTTATTTGCTAGACAAAGAGCAGTGTCCAATATAAATTTCCCCCAAACATTTAAGACCTGTGAATTTCTGACCAGTTCACAAAACCACCAACTGACACTTTAGCATGAAGAAAAAAACAAACCTAACAGACTGTCAGCTCTAAAGACATTACAGAGCAGAAACTTCCAAAAGCGTTATACAAGCTGTCTTTCTGGGCAAATGAAAAATATAGCTCGTATAATACAGTAACAAAAATTCACAAGATTATGTTTTGACATACTTAACAAGCATTCTCTATTTGTCTCCAACAAACAAAGCTAAGGAAATAATGTAACCATCTTTACACAGTAAATTAAGGTTACAAGTCATACACAAGAACAGAACTGCTTGCGCATTAAAAACTGTTCAGCTCCATTGTCATACTCTAAATGTTGGCTCTTAAACCATTTTCGGTTACATACAAGCAAAGGTTATTATATATTCAGCAATTAATAAATTTTCAATAATTTAAGATACGGTAGCTTAAAAAAGTAGACTGAGAATGGTCTTGATAAGGCAGGTGAAACATCTTAGTGGAACTAAACTCACAGAAGCTTCTGCCAATGTTTTAAATATCCCGATTGAAACTGAAATTTTTCAATTACTTTGTGGGTGTCAAGATGTCTTTACTTTTTTTTTTTTTTGAACTTCATGACTCAAGCAGAGCAGGTCAATTAAGGTCTTTGTGTGCGTGTGCACATGCACACGCCTGAATGTGGAAGATTGCGTAGTATTAAAACAAATGGAAACTTGCAAGCGTTAACACTGTGCTTTTGTTTCGTTTTTATAACCTGCTTACTGTGCCACTGAATACCAAGTATTTCTGGTCCTCTTTGAATATATATCTTTATCATCTACACTAGTGTTTTACATGCTGCCTACTAATTGTAGGGCAAACTGCAAATGCAGGAAGTTACAGGAATTCCATTTCCAGAATACATGCCTGAGGGATGTCATCAACTTCGGAAATTAAAAGTCTAAAGTACCTACACCACCTCACTACCGTAACAGAATACACAACAGCAGCTAAAGGGCGGGCCCGATGACACCGCATTGGCGAGAGCAGTCCCTCTGTGGGCTGCAGTTTCTACCAAATCAGCAACCTCCCTCACTTCACCCCTCTCCACTCTTTTATTATCACGGAGGCAAAACTAAAAAACCAAGACATTGGCAATGAATTAATTAGCAGCCTCTGAGTAGCTGGTTAATCAGCTTTTTCCACTAATCTAGGGGTCCAATCACTTTACATGAAACTAATTTTGAAAAAAGTACACAGTGTTTCTGAACAAAGTGCATACCAACACTTATTGGTTCCAAAAGCAGTGCAACCCACATGAGTTTGGTGGCATTTAAATTTCTTTTAAAAAGTTAATTAAAAAACTTAGCAATTCCTTACATCTCTGGAAAATAAATATGGCTAATTTACCCTCCCTGAGACCCTTATTAAAGGAATATTAAAACTTTAGAAGGAATGTCTTTGCAATACCCCACTAATATTAAAATGTGGATTTAAAATTCATAGTCAAATCACTATGTATTATATATTCTGATGCTTATAGAAAGCATCGGATTTCCTTTGGTTCATTAATAAATACTTTAAAAATGTATTTAAAAAGGTAAGTATAGCTTGCATTCCAGATACAAGCAGTTATTTTAAAAAGGGGGGGACATTGTCCATGCATTTGAGAATAGACCACAGGAACAAATGGCACTGCTTTATCTTCTATACCTTTGAGAATTTAAATGATGGTACATTAGTAACTACAGAATAGTTTTAATGTAAATGTGAAAGGAGCCTTTCCTGTTGGCTACTCAAATCAAGCTGTTAATTTTTCTTTTTACTTGTTGCCTCCACAGACAGAAATTACTTCTATTCTTAAGCAAACCAGGGTTTTCACACCAAAATGTGGTGTTTCATTACCAATCTGCTGCCCTCCCAGAAGTCCCTAAAGTATGGTCAAATAAAGGAAGGTGACATCAAGTTCCCATGCTTGAAGTGACTCTGAAGTCTATGAGCTCTGTGGATATGAATGTTAAGAGTTGAAAAGCAGACAGACCCTCAATCCAAACAAAACAAAACATTTTAAAAAAGAGGAGGGGTGGAGTCTTGTCAGTGGTTTTTTTTTTTTCCCCCCTCATATTTTGTTTTTGCAGGACAGTTCAAAAAAAAGAGAGTGATAAGAATCTTTTTTCAAAGAGAGTTTACTCAAGCTGTCTTTATGTTGAGGATGAAAAAGATCACAGGCTCGCAGGAAGTAGGAGCTGTCCTGTCCCTGCAATTCTGGCTGCCGGCGCTTCGCTTCACCCATTCACCACTGAGTTCCTTCCCACAGCAGGGGACTGAGAACCTTCTCCCAACACCACCGAAAAGCTCCATGTCAGGACTGGATGTGCAGCTGATAACCTCTGTTCAGTCAAGCAAACAAGACTAGATTTTAAGAAAGAAAAAGAATTCCCATAACTGAATTGGTAGGGTAAGGGAAACGAGGGGATGTGAGGCAAACAATTTCAATTCAACGAAACACAGCTGCTGCCCTGTCACGTGCAAAGTGGAAACAGGGATTTGCTTCTTGTATGGATCAAAAATACAGCTTAGACAGTTTTAATCCTAAAACTAAGAGAAAATTTATAGATTTACCTCAGACATGAGTAGAGGTCTGGAAAATGGATGGAATTCGAGTTACAGAATACCATATTTTCATGAATGCTTATGTAAGAACAGCAATGTTAACATGTTAACCGTAATTTACACGAATACTTGGCATTCTGGAGCTAGTTTAGTTACTTATGAATGATCAAAGCCCTCCCAACTAAACCACTTGTGATTTGTCAGTTATTCCATCAAAAAATGCAGGCTATCTGGAGCAGTCTTTGAATTTGAGATCACATTGTTTAAAAAATATATATTTTTATATCGTCCAGTATTCTTTAGACAGATGAGAGAGTCAAGTTCCCGTGTGGGTTGGAACATACTTCATGTAAGACTGATTTTAACTTAATTTCAGCACTTTCATAGAAGGGACTGTCCCAGATCTGTAACTGTTCAATGTTGTATTCACTTCACAGTGTATCAAGCACCAGCGTTGCCATGGATTGGTTTCAAATAACCCTTTATATATAATTTTATATTTATATATATATAGTTATATCAAAACTGATAGTACATAGTATAACTGGAAGAAAGAACTAAACTTAAAAAGGATATGCTGAAAGGATGGAGTTTGTGAACACAATAAATAAAAGTACCCCCCCTCCCAGCCCGCCCCCTCCCAACGAAACAAAAACAAAAAACCAGTTGTAATGTACATGGAAAATTGTGCACAGCAGATTTTTTTTTTTTTTTTATAAAAAGTAGATTCAGGAGCACATCCAATTATAAATGATTGTTAGGAAAATCATATAAAACAATGGAATACATAAAAGTGTCAAGAGTAATTGTCAGGGTGCGAAATTCCTTGGTGGCCAGATGCCCATGGCAAGCAGAAATTATCCTGGCAGCATCACTAAGAGGTCGATGTCCACAGAAGATTCTCCAGGGATGCGAGCAGCATGGGCAGGTGGAGAATGTGAATTTCATACCCTGATTCATAGTTTTCACAATTCCATGTGCAATTTCAGAAAGATTCATCATTTACTGCTGACATGTCGCCCTTTGGCGTGGAGGAACGGGAGGAGCCCTTGTCTGTGCTCTCCGACCCCGAGCTGCTCTGGTTCTGCTGTTCTGACCCTGCACTGGAGGTCACTGTGGATGAGGATGTCGAGGAGGAGCGAGTCTTTTCCTTAAAGTCTGTGATAATGACGGTGACGTTGCCCACAGTTACTGCCAACTGCTGTGCAGTGCTCCTGTCCACGTTTTTCAGCCGGGGCCTGAAAGCAACACCACAGGGGAAGAGCCTGTTAAATCACAGCTACAGATTAAAAAGACTTCTGCCAACGTCATCTACAAACATGCAAACTCCATTACTCCGTGGCAATGACTCTACTAAACTGCCAGCATGTATACCAACACTTAGGGCCAAATCTGCCGACAGAGCTTAGTAAGAATAGAAACCACTATCAGTTAGCAAAGCTTTGGACCACTGCCAAATTACAATCAATGTATCTTTCTCCTGTTTTGGCCTCAGTGATATAAAAGTCTCTCATATCCATGTGTGTGCATTTTGAAGGTTAAGCGTCCCACACCTAGGTCTTTACTCTACCCCTTCTTAGCCTCCCAACACAAAGGTACAAAAGCACCCTGGGCTCTTGATTATGACTGGGTGAATCAGGGCAGCAGTGGAGTACTTCACTCCAGTTTGAAATACCTTGAAGTGTGATTTGTTTCACTGGTCTTTGTTGTCGCATTTGCTGACTGTATACTGTTTGCTTCACTAGGTGGATCTTTCAGAATATCAGACTTTGGTCTAAAAGGAGAGATACAAAAAAGAGGCATTTCAAAGGCATCTTTGATTCACCTGCAAAATAATATAGTACCTTCTGAGTTACCCAAGAACTTACTTTGTTTTCTTGTTGGTATTTTTCTTGGTGACACTAGGACTAATTTCCTTATCTTTCTCTGGTTTCTCTTTATCTTGCTTTTCAACTTTCTCCTTCTTCTCCTTTTTAGGGGGTGGTGGAGTGGCGTACTGTTGGGCCACTTGCTGTGCCACCAGCTGAGAATTGATCCGAGGTTTTCTAAAACATTCAAGAAAAGATGTGTCATTATTTGCTGTGTAAGTATTTCTTTTAAAAAAAAATTTTGGCCTCATAATTTCTTAGGTATTTTACTACTGGTATCTGGGAACTGAAAAGTAAATTAAATGGTGTTATTCCTACTTTATTATTTCTTGGTAGTATGGCTAAATCCATAAACTTCTTCCTCCTTCGAATCCCCTCTCTGTACATCTACCTTTAATGGCATATACACACATGCTCACACATCCATTTCCCTGTGCAGTCAAGACTTCTGGCCAATAAAACATGACGTTTCTAAGAGTGCAGAGAACACTATACTTCTTTTGAGCTGTCAAGATTATACTGACAGCTTTCAAATACTCCTGCTGCAGAGGGTTAATCTCATTTTATTAAATGGACACTAGTAATCCCGTGAAAAGAGAATGAAATTAGAAGTGTGACATTCACTCCTCAATCTAATTATTCTGACTTGGTCTGCTCCCCTGCAGCTCTGTGACTGGCACGGACAACACATATAAACCAATAAAAGGTGGTTCATACTAGCTCCCAAGGGGGTGAAGACTGAAAGTCACTATAAAAAACATCTTAGACAAGTGACACATTCATTGTGCCATCTACCATTATGTCTGTGCCAATCTCCAACTGACACTGGCTCTTAACACTATTGTTTACAAATTCTAAGTGGTGCCAAACGCTTCTCACAATTCATGACCATTCAGACCCCAATGGCAAAAGGAGACAGAAAAGCCCATGCATTATTTCTGCACAATATTAATTTTCAAAGACATTCATTCACATCTAGATTCACATTTACAATATAATAAACTCTCCAAGTACAAAGTAGGGAACAAATATCTAAATGGGTTATAAAAAAGATGAAGCAACTGTCTGCCATGACGTAAGATCCCCTTCAGATCCAGCCCTTCTCACTCCTGGATAGAAGCACTGGCCAGAGAAAAATAACTGGACAAACTAGGTCTGGCTCATCAATGAGAAGGCCAATGGGGGAGGAACAGAAATGGAAAAAATTAAAAAGCCTGAGAGAAACAAAACCAGCTTCTTTCTTACACAATTTTGTCATTTTTTGCAAGAAAACAAAGAAAAAGTTGCTGATACATGACATGCTGACCCCTAAGTTAAGCAAGGTTCCGGGAGTACCTCTTGGAAGGGGGTGTCGTGCAGCTGAGGAGAGATAGAGGACAAGGAGGGGACAGCTGCTTACTCCACGACTGGATGAAGGTGAGCCTACGCACAAGTTGCTGGGTTTGTTCTGAGTGTCTCAGTGGTGGTTCCACAGTAGCGTAGCTTTGCAAAAGCAGACCAACCCCAGTGCAAGTTTCCTCTAAGCAAAAACAGGTCTGGGTCACAAGTGACATACTATGAAACCCAGTCACAGATATGGACAAATCAGTCTGGACCACAAGCAGCCTCACCTGCCACTGAGCGAGAGATTCAAACATAGATCTGAAATGCTCTGAAAGGAAGGGAGGAAAGGCCTTACTCTAAGCCCTTGCCTCCTCAGGTGAAAGGTAACTTTCTCTTTTCACAGGTTTTAACAAAGGGGCAGCAGCAGCCACTGTAACATTCTACTCCTTCAAAGAGGAAGGATATCTCTTGAGTCTTACAAAGAAAATAATCACCACTACAAAACACTTCTCGTGTCCCCATTTCTCACTGGGGACACAAACAGATCAGCTGTCTACGTGGATTACTCAGCAGTTTAAATCCGAGTTAAACAAACTGCATACACTAACCAATACTCAGGTGTCAAAATGAAATAGCTCAACCAGAGTTAAAACTGAGAAAAAAAAATTAAAACTTTATTTAACATCATCTTGAAGGAGTATTTCAATTAAGTTGGTATGTGTACTTCAATGTACAGAAATCTGATAGCAACAAGAGAGGATACCTGGATACCAGTCTAAGATCACTTTCAAAAGAGCGACAAGTAACAGCACACCAGACGTTTGCCCCAGAGAACCTCCAGCCTCATCACCAAGACTTCAATCCCTGTCTCCAGAGTGTCCTACAAAGTTCTACAATGTCACTACCATGCTGCATTGTAAGTGCTAATCAAATGTCTACTACTGAATGGCACAACCACATCTGAATCATCCTTGTCACCATGGCATTCAGCACAGTGGCAGGTAACTCAATAGAATTACCTACTGGATGAATAAAGAATAAACAAACACTGCAGAGAAAGACAAAATAGGATGAGGACTGAGAAGTGGATCTAAGCTTTGATAATCAGGAGGTCAATGCTAACTTTCAGGTAAGCAGGCTGCATACAATTGGGGCTACAAAGACTAAGAGACCAAAGAATGTCAGATGACTAACTGAGAGGTGGCCAACAGGAACCCTTCTCTGAAAATTGTGGTGTTGAGGTAAAGGATGGCCCCGGGCAATGGAGAAAGGGGTCAGCAGGGTTTGAGGAGATTTCCATAGGAAAGGGAAGGCTTATACCATGACAAACACTGAAAGAGGGAGAAAGACCAGAGACAGGCAGGACAGGGTTAGCCACAGGGCAGAGGAGAGAAAGAACACAATTAAGAAAAGTCTTGTGAAAGGAATAGGGACACTTTCTTCTGAGATGGTGAAGGGATTCAAGGTACAAGGGGGTTATGGGCAGAAAATGGAAATGAGAAATCAGAGAAGAGATTCTGAGACCGCAGATGTGAAAAGTGGTGCCTGGTTTGGTGAGCAACTGGTACTATCAGCAGAACAAAGAGCTAGGGATGGGTAGAGAGCAAAGAAGTCACCTGCACCTCACAAACAGCCCCTGATGTTCCTCCTGCCTACTGGTCAACAACACGAAAACCTCACAAATGAAAAGGACCTAAGGCTATTTGGGATTTGATTATTACCAACTACGGGGTATCTGATAAATGCACCTGTGTTGTTTTTGTATTCTCAATGTTCTCCAGTAACGAGCTACTGATTCTGCCACAATCATTCACCCGACCCCTGCAAAAAACCCTTAACGTTTATTATTTTAATTATTAGAGTGGTTTTTTCAAACTAGTTTCCCCAACAGGGGTCAGGGAATGGGGTGAGGCAAGGAAGTGCATCTAATCCATCTTGAGAACGTGCGTAACACTGTTGAAGAAAATGTGTATCTTTTGGAGGAGAAGGTGAAGAAACGAGAAGAGCTACCACTGGAAGACACCACCCCAACCGCACTCCCCGTCAAGGTGCCATCCTGTCAGAACTAATGTGGCAATTCCTGCCACCTGTCCCCTCCTCATTTCCAGGCACTCTGACCATGTGTAAGAATGGAATGGCCACCTCCACCAAGAGCCACTTGCATCCCACTCCCACCCAGCTACAGGAAGCAGTGGCAGCAGAAGCACTTGTCAGCCATCACAGGACAAGCACACCTTAAAGCCAGAGTTAGCAGCACATTCTCTAGAGCAGAAACTGTTGTCTCCATTTTACAAACTAAGACGATTGAAAGCAGAGAGATTAAGAAACTTTCTAAGGTTATGTAAGTGGCTAAACTGGGTTTTTTTTTTTTTAGGGCCGCACCTGCAGCATATGGAAATAAGTTCCCAGGCTAGGGGTTGAATCAGAGCAGTGGCTGTGACCCACAAGATTTTCCAAGGCCTATGGAACATTTCTCATAAGGAATGAATCCATATCATGATATTTAACATTGCTGACATCGTCTCAGATCCACCTCTTACAAAAAAAGCAAAAATAAACAAATGGGACCTAATCAAACTTCAAAGAGTCTGCACAGCAAAGGAAACCCTAAACAAAACAAAAAGACACCCCAAAGAAGAAGAAAATCTTTGCAAGTGAATCGACTGACAAGGGGTTAATCTCCAAAATTTATAAACACCTTCTGCAGCTCCATACCAAAAAAACAAAAAACCCCATCAAAAAATGGGCAGAAGATCTAAACAGACAGTTCTCCAAAGACGACATGCAGATGGCCAAAAAACACATGAAAAGGTGTTCAACATCACTCATTATTAGAGAAATGCAAATCAAAACCACTGAGGTACCACCTTACACCAGTCAGAATGGCCATCATCAAAAAGCCTACAAATAATAAGTGCTGGAGAGGGTGAGGAGAAAAAGGAACCCCAGTACACTGTTGGTGGGATTGTAAATTGGTGCAGCCACACTGGAAAGCAGTATGGAGATTCCTCAGAAAACTAAAAATAGATATTTTGGATTAAGATGGCGGAACAGAAGGACTGGAGCTCAACTCCTCTCCTAAAAACAACAAAACTCACAACTAAAGGCTGAGCAATCTCCACCCAAGTGGACCGGAAACCTTCAAAAAGATACCCTACTCCAGAAAAAAAAGAAGGCCACATCAAGAGGTAGGAGAGGTGATTTCTCGATACAAACAACCCCATACCTCCCAGGTGGGAAGCTCCACAGACTGGAAACTAACTGGTTCACAGAGACTCACCTACAGGAGTGAGAGTTCTGAGCCCCACATCAAACCTTCACATGCGGGGTTCCGGCACTGGGAGAAAGAGCCCCTGAAGCATCTGGCATTGAAGGCCAGTGGGGCTTGTGTGAAGGAGCTCCACAAGACTGGGGGAAACGGAGACCCCATTCTTACAAGGCACACACAGACTTTCACGTGCACTGAGTCCCAGGGCAAAGCAAAGTTTCCAAGGGAATCTGGGTCAAACCTGACCACAGTTCTTGGAGGACATTCTGGGAAAACAGGGGTGAATGTGGCTTGTTGTGAGGGAGAGACATTGGAAGCAAAGCTTTCGGGAATATTCAGCAGCTGTGCCTTTCTCTGGAGGTGGCCATTTTGGGAAAACCTGGCCCCACCTGTCAGTCAGTGCTGAGAAGCCCCAGGGCAAACAACAATCCAGGTGGGATCACAGCCCCACCCCTCAGTAAACAGGCTGCCTAAAGACCCCTCAGGCACACAGCTGCCCTAATTCCATCCAGAGACTAAACCCCACCCACCAGAGGGATTAGAATCTGCTCCACCTACCAGTGGGCAGGCATCAGCCCCTCCCATCAGGAAGCCTACAGCAAACCCCCATACTGACTTCAGCCACAAGGGAGGCAGACATCAGAAGAGAGGCTACAACTCTACTATCTATAAAAAGGTCACCACACCAAAAACCTATAAAAATGAAAAGACAGAGAACTATAACTCAGATGAGGGAGAAAGGAAAAACCCCAGAAAATCAGCTAAGCGATGAGGAGATTCTCAGCCTCCAGGAAAAAGACTTTAGACTGTTGATGCTGAAGATGATGCAAGACACTGGAAATAAACTGGAGGCAAAGATGGATAACTTACAGGAAACACTGAGCAAAGAGATACAAGATATAAAACTTAAACAAGAAGAGATGCAAAATACAATAACTTAAAGAAAAAACTCACTAGAAGCAGCTAACAGCAGAATACAGGAGGCAGAAGAATGAATAAGCGAGATGGAGGACAGATAAGTGGAAATTATGGATGCAGAACAGAAGAGAAAAAAGACTGAAAACAAATGAAGAGAGTCTCAGAGAATTCTGGGACAACGTGAAATGCACTAACATCCATATCATAGGGGTGCCAGAAGGATAAGAGAGAGAGAAGGAGACAGAAAAAATATTCCAAGAGATGATAGCCGAAAACTTCCCTAACATGGGAAAGGAACCACTCACTCAAATCCAGGAAGCACAACGAGTACCATATAAAATAAACCCAAGGAGGAATACACCAAGACACATATTAATCAAACTAACCAAAATTAAAGACAAAGAGAAAATCTTGAAAGCAGCTAGGGAAAAGATACAAGTAACATACAAAGGAACCCCAATAAGGTTATTGGCAGATTTGTCAGCAGAAACTCTGCAGGCCAGAAGGGAGTGGCATGATATACTTAACGTGATGAAAGCAAAAAACCTCCAACCAAGATTACTCTACCCAGCAAGGCTCTCATTCAGATTTGAAGAAGGCAAAACCTTCACAGATAAGCAAAAGCTGAGAGAATTCAGCTCCACTAAACCAGCCTTACAACAAATACTAAAGGAACTTCTCTAGGCAGAAAAGAAAACACAGCAACAAGAAACAAAAATTCCACAAATGACAAGGCTCACCAGTAAAGGAATATACACAGTAAAGACACGAAATAATCCATGCATAATTATAACACCAAAATCAGAAATCATGAGAAGAGGTGGGTACAAATGCAGAGCACTGGAGATGAACCTGCAATTAAGAGAACAACAGCTTATAACATTCTCATATATATACAGACTCTTATATCAAAACTTCAGAATAACTGCAAACCAAAAATCTACAATTGACACACAAAAGGAATCTGTGGAGAAGAAATGCATCTCATAGTCAATAAGTGCATAATCCACCATGAAGGGGTCATTTGACATCATTCTTGGAATGCTTAAGTCTCCTTAGATCTGATTCTGATTTCCTCTCCATCAAAGAATTTATGATAATTATAATTAAATAATGCAACTGTACAATTAAATAATATAGTTCTATAACTGTATTATTAATAACCACTTCTCTCCATGGTACAATGTAAGGTCTATAATGTCTTGTTTATCACATCACCTAGAATGGTGCAATGCCTATATTAAAGAATCAATAAGATATAACAAATTGTGAGGACATATTTATATAGTTACAGTTTTTTTAACAAATTTATGCATTTTATATTTTACTTATTTTCAGAGGGTGTATTATTTTTGTTATTCTTACCAATTAAGTTATTCTTTTTATTATGCTATATAAAATATTTAATGGTATATAAGGCTTTCTTCTTTATAAATCTTAGTTGCAAAATATACACAATTTTAATAGAATGCTAATATTTAAAGAAAAATTGAAATTAATAGATAATACTAAATAGTAAAGATGAAAGCCATAAAAATGGTATAAAGTATAGAATAAATTTCCTATTTTGTCTCAGCATATTTTCCATTCCACTTCTCCAGAGGGAGTCACTTAATCTGTTTAAGATCCATGATATAATAATCTGTGTGAATGTAACTGCGTTTAAATATATGTATTTTATTCTGTAAAAAAAATAAAAATTAAATTAAAAAAAAAAAAAACTAAAAAACTAAAAATAGAACTACCATTTGATCCAGCAATCCCACTCCTAGGCATCTATCCAAAGAAAACCACAACTTGTAAAGACACATTTACTCCGATGTTCACTGCAGCACTATTTTCCATAGCCAAGACATGGAAACAACCTAAAATGTCCATCGACAGAGGAGTGGATAAAGAAGAGGTGGTACATATACAATGGAATATTACTCAGCCATTGAAAGGAACGAAATACCAGCACTTTTAGCAACATGGATGGACCTAGAAATTATCATGCTAAGTGAGGTCAGCCATACAATGAGACACCAACATCAAATGCTTTCACTGACATGTGGAATCTGAAGAAATGACAGACTGAACTTCTTGGCAGAACAGATGCTGACTCACAGTGAAAAACTTGTGGTCTCTGGAGGAGACAGTTTGGGGAGTGGGGGGATGTGCTTGGGTTGTGGGATGGAAATCCTGTGAAACTGGATTGTTATGATCATCATACAACTACAGATGTGATAAAATTTGTAAAAGAGAAAAAATAATAATAAAAAAACCATTGCTGATCAGTGAGAAATAGCTACTTCGCACAGATTTACATTGTTTAATGATGCCTTTAAAGTGCCATACAACACACTGTAAATAGCTAGTATTTTTAATGAGCAGAATTTTCAGCATATTGTAGGAAGTCAATTCTTCAATACAGAGCTGAAAGTCCGGGTCCTCCAAAATTACCTACGTTTCCCAATTAATAAATCTTAAGTAAACAATTAACAGTAAAATAAACAATTCACAATAAAGTGAAAACATCAGACTCAAAGCACAAGGCTTACTACTTTTGTTGTTTTAAGCCTCAAATTAAAGCCAATCAACCAACAATAACAAAAAAAAAAGCCCTATTTGACCAGAAATACTACACACATTGTATATAACAGGGGGCCTGGTTTCCTTTAATTCCTGGGCCAGAGATGGAACCCATACCATAACAGTGACCTAGGCCACCAGAGTGACAATGCCAGATCCCTAACCTGCTGCGCCACAAGGGATCTCCTCAAAATTATATTTTTTAAATAAAAATTGCCTTCTTAAAATTGTGTTATAATTTTATTGTTGTTTTTTCAAAAGAGCTTATAGTCAAAAATCTGCTGTAGAATTTCAATGATAGCATCAGGAAAATCTGTCTGTATCTATATATTTGCTACTATTTCAAAGAATTGATTCCATAAAGTGAAACCAATCTTATCTAGGGACACCCTTAAATTTTGAAAAGAAAAAATTTCAGAATTCAAGCACACATGAACACAAGAGAGTAAAAAACAAGCTATCTTCTGGGATTGCTTTGATATGTGTACTTATAGCACTTTGGGGGAATATGAGCAAACCATACTGTCCCCATACAGCCCTTTCCTCTTCCATTGTGTGCTCAGGGAAATGTGAGATCTTAAATCATTTCGCATGCGCTTTTCTACAGCTCAGTTCCTACAATGAGAAACAAGACAAAGCCATCTTCTTGTAGTTCAGACAACAGAGTAGTAACAAATCATTTCCTTTTCTTATGTCCAGCTCTTCCTAAACTATCATGCATGTGTTTTACCCACTTACAGAACTTCAATTTCAATTAAAATACCCCAAAGGCTCTGAATCAGACAATAAATTTATCCATTTAATAAAAAAAGGCACATTTCCCTTGCGGCTTTGAACACTGCCCACCTGCCCTAACTCCCTCCTTGCTTTGGCAAACTACTATGGTTGAAGAATCAGCAATTTCAAGAATCTAATTATTCTGAAAATGCCTGTCCATTTATTCACTCTATCAGAAGACCAAGATTCTTTATGATAGATCACATCACGGCTCTGTAATTTAAGATTGCCTTCTCCACATGACCCATTTTCCTGTTCCTAGGTATATGCACTGAGTGGACTAGGACATGTTCTACTCTACCAAATAACGACTGAATTTTTGTATTCCCGATGCCTCCCATACACGCACCCCCCCCCTCACAGTTTTAAAGTACTGTGCACAGCCGTTATTCCAAAACATCTGCTGACTAAAATATTCTGAAAATGAAATGGGAATAGTAAACACAACCTTGGAATGGGGTGGGCTAAATGCATAAAAATGCCTTATAAACTGCACGATATTTTTTCTTTGCAGAAGTAACTTGTTAAAGTCATAATAAATTTGATCTCTATCTGGACTCATCTGTATCCAAGTTGAAACAATCAAATTGAAAATACAGTTGTGGACAACCCATTTTTAAAATGGCTAATGCCTATATTTACCTCCAAAGTAATGTAAGCATTTTAAGCATCGGAGTTTGTCCCAATAACATCATCAACCGCACATGAATGGCTCCCGGCTTTGATGAGCTGTACAGAAAAGAGGCCCTACAAGACAGCTTGTCTTCTCTTCATTTTACCCACCCAACTCCTGACCTATTATAAATGTTTAAACAGAGTGAGAGTAGAGGAAGAGTTCCCATCATAGACCAGTGGGTTAAGAACCAAATGCAGTGGCTCTGGTCACTGTGGAGGCAAGAGTTCCACTCCCAGCTCCCTGCAATGGGTTAAAGGACCCAGCATTTCCAGAGCTGCGGGTTTGGCTTGAATTCAACCCCTCACCTGGGAACTTCTGTATGCCAAGGGTGCAGGGAGCAGAATATGGAACTCAGGATTCCAGCTCCAACATCAATGACTATGAGATCTTAAAAGACTTTTTAAATCTAGAAATGCAAAGAACAGATTTGAAATAATTCGGCTACCTTTAGGGCTCCTTCCCCTCCACTTAAATTTTAACAACTACTGCCTCACTTTATCCTCAGCAAATCTAAAAGGCATGTTACACAACACTAATATTTTCAGCTGAAAAAAAAAGAGATAGGATTTACAACTAGACCAAAGATAATCAGGATCTCTAGGCTATTAATCTGGTAGTCTTTCAGGTGTACCATGCTAGGCTGAGAACTTTGTAATAAACAGTTTTAATCTCCAAAACTTGGCTTTGGCTTTGCAAAGACTAATACTCATGGCCTTCCCCAGAGCTACTCTTGCCAAAGTGTCAGGCCATGGACACCAGGGTAATATGGACCTTCATTCACTGAAGCCAATTACCATTATAATATGGATAATTCTGAAAGTACTCTGTAACTTAACTTTGCTAGGATCATATACTACATGGCATTATTAAATCCCCTTCTCTCCCCAAACAGTAACTCTCCCTGCCACTCGCTTCTCTTCAGAATAGTTCGTTCCCCTCTCATGTAAACATCTGTCTTCATGCTCATTTTCTAGAATGAGCTGCTGGGTGGCTCTTAGTTCATCTGCTAGGTTACTCTTTCCCACCAATATACATCCTTGACTAAGAGAGCCACTCTGCTCTGTAGCAGAAAACTAAAATCCTCCTCCACCCTACGAAAGACTCCAATTATTGAATTTAAAAAAAAAAAAAATCAAGCCATCCCATTTATCTTTCCTTCACAGCTGAGAGGGAAGAGTATGGACTCTGGAGTTAGGACAGCCTTTGGACTTTATCTACTCTGCTTTGGAAATCGGGTAAATTACTCAAAATGGAAATAGGGCCACACCTAACTTGACAGAGTTGAAATTAAGATTAAAG
Organism: Phacochoerus africanus; assembly: GCF_016906955.1. NCBI lineage: Eukaryota > Metazoa > Chordata > Mammalia > Artiodactyla > Suidae > Phacochoerus > Phacochoerus africanus. The sequence goes on from NC_062544.1 coordinate 134,045,754, forward strand.
GAGATAAAATTCACTGGGTACTTGCCATAGTACACATACACAGAACATGTATATATTTCACAAAATAATTCCCATAAAGTAATACAGTAGATAAACTTCAAGGTTCTACTATTCCAGCTGTAGATGTGTCTACCACCATTCCTCAGACTGGGAAGCAACTGGAAAGATTTACAAGGGAAAGAAGCTGGTAGGCCTTGCCCTAAGGAAATGGTTTTATGGACAGAAAACCTTCACAGAGGTTAGTGTCCAAAAGCTACTCTCACTGTTAAGATCCTCACTGACTTAGCTGTTTTCTCCACTACTTCTGATAGAATTTTGGTTTTGCAGATACTCCTTTTAACAGAGGATGCTTTTGGAGGAGGCTATCAGACTTCAATTTTATAACATACGTGGTATTGCATAAACTCTCACTGGATACAACTTGGTGGAAAAACAACTGCCTCCAACACAACATAAGCATCCTTAACTTAATAAACAGCAGACTCTGAAATGTTCTACTATGGATTCACGATTGTCATTTTGAGAATTCAAATGTCTCTTACACCCTGAAAACATACTAACTCAAAAAATACTTGAACACCAGTAAGTGTCAGCACTATAACTTTTCTGCCAACTCAGAAATATATATTCAGAAAGTGTAAGGAGCTACAAGTGGTTTAGACTCTTGAAAAAATAACTTCTATTTTATAAACCAACAATGGACAGATATCTTAGTCCAGCTGTTCTCCAAGTGAGGTCTAGAGACTCCTGGGGTTATTCAAGACCCTTTCAAGAGGGTCTACAAGGCCAAAACTATTTCCATAATCATCTCCATAAAAATGCCTACTTGCCTTTTTGATTTCGGAAGACTAAATGACATACGACATCACTGCTCTGAAAGCCAAGGAAATATACGTTTGTATATTCTTGTGTTCTAAATATTATTCAGCTTTAATTCCTGAGGTACAAAATGTCTATGTGTAGAATCAACACGAGCAAAAGCTACTTGGGGTGCATAATACATCCATAATAATTTTAAACAGTGAAAGGGATCCTCTGACCAAAACGCTTGAGAACTGCTAGGACCATGCCAAATATTTTACTGTGCAAGTCTGCTGCTTCATCACAAGCAAAGAGAATTTCTTTAGAAGATAACCTCTGAAACAATTCAAGCTTAAATTCTTTCTTAGCAAAACTTAAAAAACAAAAGCAAAAACAAAAACAAAAAAACCCACCATGAAAAGCAGCATCACCCCCAAATAAAGGTTAAGAAAACATTTTGAATTTTGAAGATAAAAAATTTTAAACTTACTAATAAACTTAAGAACAACTTTCAAGAGGTGGACTTAAACTATTTCAACCACAGGCTATAAATCTGGCTTCCTTCCATTTCCTCTCCCCTTTGGTACCTAAAATAATAGAATTTCACTGTGGTCATTCAAATATTTTAAGTAAATGTACCATGATAAACATGCCCTTTAGAGCTAGCTACTCCCAGCATTTCTCCAAAAGTGCTGGAAGCCCACTGATGGATCAACTAATACCAGGTAAAGAAAAACATCTCCTAAATTGTTTTCAAAATGGACCTTCTTTGAAAATGGCTAACTGCATTTCTTTTTGATACCTGCCACTTTGTATCTTCAACATAAACTTTATCCTACAGAAAAAGACTTGGGTGTTAAGACTGAAAAGGGTCTTTTGCTGGCTAAGGAGTTGATCTGAGCAGTGTTTTAGGGTTGCTGCCACCACACTTGAGGCTGTGTGAGAATTATAGTAGTTGCTGGGAATGGTAGAGACACACCTCCCCTTGCTTGCCTCATTGAGGAGGAAAGCCCATATAAGTACCAAATCTGGTACTCTCTGGGGCAGCACCCCATTTCCCAAAGCCCATTTGGGTAAAGGCAGAAGAGAAATGTAACATTCCTTGTGCTGTCTCCTCTCCCAGTTTCATCTTTGGCATTCTGGCTTATGTTTTGAGAAACTCATTAAACAGATCTGTCCTGGTGACTACTCTATGCCAAGGCAGAGTGCTCTGCACTCTGGAAGTGTATGGATATATCCTTGTTTTCCAAGGAGTTGATAAAATAGGCCCATTAGATTTCAATGGCCCGGATCTCTGTTGAGAGACCTTTGTATTTTCTGTCACACAAGCTGGGTCATAGGACTTAGCAGGTAAGATGCCTCAGCTCTCTCCTCTGTTTTCCGTTATCTATTTAGGAACCTAATGGTGACCTTGGGTGAGTTATATACTCTCTCCAAACTTTAGTTTCCTCATTGATAGAGATTAGAATAAAGTAATCTCTATGTTTCCTTTAGCTCAGACAATTGTATTCAATATTTAATAAAAACAATTAAGAGTAGTTGTTCTTAAGGTACAGGCAATTTTCCATGAAGTACATTTTACAGACCATACTGTTGGTTTAGTGCCTTTGATATGACCTCTCCCAACCCCCTGCCAAAAGATACACAAAATTACTTTATAAATCACATTAATGACTTTAAGAGGGATTACAGAAACTATAAATCTTTAAGCAAATCATATCTTCAGATGCAAACAAACTTGATGATGAATCAAGGCTTTCTCTCTCCAAGAAACATTATACTAAAGCAATCCAATCTGTTCTACAAATTACTTTATAGCTGCCAGAGATCCCATTTAAAATACATTTAACCATTTTGAAATTACAGTTCATGTCACAAAACTGGGCACTTACAAAGAACACAGAAGAATAAGTAATTCTTCAAAGGAAAAAAAAAAGCTATTTAGATAATTCAAAGAAATCCAAGGTCTAACAAATCAGCTGCCCTTTTTGGGTCTTGGTTTCCTCACCTGTAAAATTAAAGGGTTGGACTAAACTAAGGCAATCTTAAGGATTCTCTCAAATCTAATCCTTAAAACAAAACAAAAACATACATTCTAGAAAATAACAGTTCTAACAAACAGGCTAGTTCTTGGTCAAACTATCACGTTATAATGGGTTTCCTAAATCACTGGTAAACAACTTTCCTAAAGCCTATCATTGCGCTGTAAGGATATCTACGTCAGGGTTTCTCAATCACAGCACTGTTGATATCTTAAACCTCATAATTCTTTGATGTGAAGACTGTGCTTATGCACTGTAGGATGTTAAGCAGCATCCCTGGCCTCTACAGACCAGATGCCAGTAGCACCCACTCCACGACTTCTGAAAGACATTGCCAAATACTCCTGGTATGGCAAAATCAGTCCCAGGTAAGATATAAGAATATGGGGGAAGAGAAATATTTATAAACATGGGGAGGTGGTCAGCAATAAATAGCACCTCTCCCATCAAAATTTTCAAAAGATCTGCCAAAAACATATGTAATATATTCATTATTCTAACTGGTATGGGTTACAAGAGGTTAGGATTTAGAAAAAAAGAATCCTTGGGAGTTCCCGCTGTGGCTCAGTGGGTTATGAACCTGACTAGTATGCATGAGGATACGGGTTCAATCCCTAGCCTTGCTAAGTGGATTAAGGATCTGGCAGTGCCACTGAGCTGTGGTTGCAGACACAGATTGGATCCTGCATTGTTGTGGCTGTGGCATAGGCCATAGTTCCAATTCAGCCCCTAGCCTGGGTACTTCCATATGCTGCAGGTGCAGCCCTTAAGAAGCAGAGAGAGAGAGAGAGAGAGAGAGAGAGAGAGAGAGAGAGAGAGAGAGAGAGAGAGAAAAGAAAGAAAAAGAAAAGAAAGAATCAATCCTGAGAGCTTTGAATATACCAATTTTGCGCTGTTGCTGTTTTCATAAAGTTGTTTGATCACTTCTCTCATACATTTTGCAAGAGTTTTATTGAAAAGTTCTACACTACATAGCAACACGTAGATTTACCATCATAAGAGACATCAGTTACAACGATTAAACACGATGTTTGATAATTCTATATAGCTAAGCATTATACATTTGGTCAGGAACATACCAGTCACTCAGATCTTAAGTAACATTATTTTAATGTATAGCACCTATTTTAGGGGGAAAACCCAAGGTAAAATGTAAAGCAACTTCTGTGTATAATTCCACAAGACTAGACTGATCAAATACCAAGCTGATGCTTGAGGGAAAGACTACTTGATGGTCTCTACACAATTACGACTCTGACAACTAGAGTTATCTTATACTTGGGGGAATTTCAGTTTAATCACAGTCTTTATTTCCAGTAAGGGAAGGAAATTTTTACGATATTTTATTACTTCAAATGGGTGAAAAAACAGATGTGAATGAAGTGTAAAGATGCTACAACTACTAGTAGCTATCAGCTGGAGACAGGAGCACTGGGTTTGAGAATTCCTTCAACTCAATATACATAATTTTGTTGTGCTAGGTAGGCCAAAGGGACAGTGTAGCACAGGGTGAAGATGGGAATTCACACACCAATTTAAACAGTACAGTAAATCTTTGAATTAAATGTTGGTCATTTGCTACTTATGTTTCAAGCATTTCTCAAAATACTAGAAAATAGTTTTTTGGAGAAGAATAGAGACTGGAATAAATACAAGAATATCTTGAGATATGGCATCAATCCAGGTGTCCCTCAGTATCTGAGAGCAACTGGTTCCAGGACCTCCATGGATGCCAAACCTGCAGATGCTCAGGTCCCTTATATAAAATGGCATACCATTTGCATATAACCTAGGCACATCCTTCTATCTATTTTAAACTCATCTATAAATCACTTAAGTTATCTGCTACAGGAGTTCCTATCGTGGCTCAGTGGTTAACGAATCTGACTAGGAACCATGAGGATGCGGGTTTGATCACTGGCCTTGCTGAGTGGGTTAAGGATCTGGTGTTGCCATGAGCTGTGGTGTAGGTCACAGATGCAGCTCGGCATAGGCAGGCAGCAACAGCTCCAATTAAACCCCTAGCCTGGGAACTTCCATATGCCGTGGGCGCAGCCCTGAAAAAAGACAACAAAAGGATACCTACTACAAGGTAAATGCTATTTAAGTAGCTGCCGGCACAGAGCAAATTTAAGTTGTTCTTTTTGAAACTTTCTGGAATTCTTTTCCTATTTTCAAACAGTTTCAATATGAGGTTGAATGAATTCCCAGATGCAGAATCTCTGGTAACAGGGGGTCAACTCTAGTCACATACTACATCTTCAAGAGGTCCAAAATACACCTTTATCTTAGGGCCTAAGAAATTACTCATAGGAGTTCTCATCAAGGCTCAGTGGTTAACGAATTCGACTGGGAACCATGACGTTGCAGGTTCAATCCCTGGCCTTGCTCAGTGGGTTGGGGATCTGGCGTTGACATGAGCTGTGGTGTGGGTCGAAGATGTGGCTTGGATCTGGTGTTGCTGTGGCTGTGGCGCAGGCCAGTGGCTACAGCTCCGATTAGACCCCTAGCCTGGGAACCTCCACATGCCGTAGGTGTGGCCCTAGAAAAGACAAAAAGACAAAAAAAAAAAAAAGAAAAAGAAATCAGTCACGCAAGTGTTAAAACCTCTTTTAGCTAAAGAAAACATCTGTTGAAAAATCTTGATACCAATTATTTGTAGAATATATCTTTTCTATACTGAAGGATCAAAGAAAGCAGTGTTTGAGATATGACATCAACATACTTTTCTATATACACTGTTAATCCTATGCAGCCCCTACCTAGGAGTATTTTGCTTGCCGAAGCAAAATTCTCAAAAGAACTTTTCTAGCAAATAATAGTGATGATGGCAAACGAATGTATTATAGCAGGTGTCATCTAATGTTTTCAGTGGCAACCTTTTATTGCTACTATGTCAGAAGACTTTCCTGGAAATAGTCTAGTATATCCCCTCTTCTTCATTTTCCACATGCTGCAGAACCTCAGAACATGGTCTGCTTACTTCAGGAAAGACTCTCAAATCTATCTTACCTCCACTTTGACACTTCATTGTCTTCCTCCATTCTAGCTCAGGATCTAAACACCTTCCTCTGCAATGTCCTGTCGGATTATTTTTAGTCTTCCCTCTAAGTTATCTTAGGTGACTCTACTGAGGCAAAAGTCCAAAAAGAAAGAGTAATTGCCAATTTCTTTGTTTAAAACCTCTGCCACTGCCCATGGCTGACAGAAGTATACCTTCACAGGTCTCTGAATCTGCCAGTCAATGAGGTACCCTTCCAAAGGAAGTGTTTTCTCTTCCACTTCTTCCCTAGATCACCTTGCCTCTTACCTCAAACATCTCAACTACTTCAACATATCCCACCTACACTCAACAACTGTACAGGTATGAAAAAAGCCAACTCTTGTCATTTTTGTAGTATGATGCAAATATATCTAGGGGTAGGGAATTAGGACATAATTCTTAGGATGTCAAATCTAAGTCCTTCCACAATGCTCTATCTTTTGTTTCTCTATCAAAGTAAAAAAAAAGACCTATGGGTATGAACAACTGACTTCTGAAAGCAAGCACAATTAACAAGTTTGCCTACTTAACCTTAGAGAAACCACATTATCACCAGAGTAAGTACTATGGAATCAAGTGGGATTCACACTATCAGCAAGTTCTCCAATTACACAAATCTATCTAAATCCTTAGCTTATAAAAAGGGATACTTAATTCAACTGGGATGATGGTATAGTGATATATGTACATAGCTGCATCATTCTGATGCAAGCACTTTTCAAGTTGGTATTCCACGCCAAAGCATTTGCCTTTGGCATCCAAATAAGCCAATGTGCACTCCCTGTGGTAAGTGCCCAACAAGGTAAGGATCCTGTGTGCTCCAAAATGTCGTTTGAAAAGGACGTTTTCCCTTCTTAAACTAAACTGCTCCAAGAGCACGTCCTTCAAATATTCACTGAAAATTTAATTCACTAACTTATAAAGGTACAATGGAGATGTTTCAATTTTTTTGAAGTCTGAAAATGTTTAAATGTTTCATTTTATGTTAATTTTAGAGTTGCAAAAATAGTAGAGTTTCCATATACTCCTTACCTAGCTTCTCCTAATGTTAACATCTTACATAAACACAGTGTGGTTATCAAAACCAGGAAATTAACACCAGTACAATACTGTTAACTAAGCTGCACACTTTTCTGGATTCTCACTTTTCTCACAAATGTCCTTTTCTCCTTCAGTCTCCCATTGAGATACCCACATCACATTCTGATGTTATTTCTCATGGTTTTAGCCTCCTCCTACCTATGATAGCTCTTTAGTCTCTGCCTTTGATGGCCTTGACACTTTGGAAGAGCAAAGGTCAGATATTTTGTAAAAATGTCCCTCAACTAGGTTTTTCTCACGATCAGAATGAGGTCATACATTCTGACATTACTACAGCAAAGTGAGTAAATTACAGCAAGAGGTTCCTGATGCTTCCATGTCTTATCCCTGGTGATAATCATGACCACTTGGCTACAGTGGTGCCTGTCAAGTTTCTCCACTTTAAAGCTATTATCTACTAAACAAAGGACTTTAGAAGAGTTATCTTGAGACCATATATATACAAATATGCAGTTTCTCTTCAAACTTCCACCCACTTACTTTAGCATTCAAACATGGATTGTGCTAATATTGCTACTGTTTTGTTTTGGCCTAATGGTGATCTTATAGTTCCCTCTTTCCTTCTACATTTATTAACTGGAATTCTTTAGTAGGTAAGAGCTGTCTCTTCAAACCTATTTATTTATTCAATTATTTTTATCAGTATGAATTCATGAATAATTATCTCATTCTATGGGTTAAAATCCAATACTATCATGATTTATTTTTTTGCTCAGATTATTCCAGCATTGGCCATCAGGAGCTCTTCCTTCAGGCTGAGTTCTTTTGATAAGCCCCCATCATTTTCTGAGCCCTTAAAAGTCTAGAAGCTCAGATCAAGCCATTATGGCCCGGCTACAGAAGGAATGAAACACTTGTCAGTCATTCAAAGTGATAAATCCTATCCCAGTTAGCATTATATTCCAGACAGTATAACCATTAACAAAAGTTGGGTGATATCCAAGCAAGTGAGAGTTCTAAATATCATAATGAGTACATTTTCTCAGAAGATACTCACTAATCTAATGCCTCTGTTAAGAGAGAACTTGTGTTCTAAAGACATACCTCATCATCAAACATTTTGTGGCCAGACGTAAAAAGTCCAGGTGGAATGATGATAGATTTCAGTTAGTTAGACAGTGTTCCCTAAAACATAAAAATATTTTTCTGGCATTTTGCAGATAAAAAGGGAAAAGATTTCAGACTGTGGAAGAAAAATGGAGAGGTTGTGCACAAGAATAAGGGTACAAGAGCCAAGGCTGAGTGCATGCCCCAAAGAGTAAGCAGTCTGTGGCAAAAAAAAAAAAAAAAAGCAACAGACTTTTTATCTAGCCCTCTCCACAGCTCTGAAAGAACTTTTAAGAATAGTGGTACCTCCAAAATTACTCCCTGCTTGCTCACAGGTGCCATATCACCTGCTATCAAAATACCGGAAAAGGGGCTAGGATTGTGGAGGCTAGGAAGAGTAGTAGATGCTGAGGTTTGCTGATTTGGACAATCTTTGCCTAGAACAAATTTGAAGGAGGTACAATTTACATACAACAAAACACATATGGTTTTAAGAGTACAGTTCATCTTGACAAATATATTCAGCAGTGTAATCATCACCCCTAATCAAGGTGCAAGGACTCAGAAAGAAGAAAAAGTAAAGACAGCTGCTTATCTAACTTTGTCAATGAGTAATGGAATTAAAGCATTCTGACTTTGAGGTGAACAGCTTTCCAAGAACCTACTATCAACTAATTCTTAAAAATTACCCAACAGACTCAGATGAATAAGAGTGTATGTACCATATAAAGGTTTGTTAAAAATTAATAAATGAGTAATAGACAGAATAAACAGGTGGCCAAATTAGAAAGGTCAGCTGGAGGGATATCCACCACTTTTGACAGAATGAAAATCTGAAGGCATTCAGGGAACTAAGTGGAATAATGGATTTGAGATCGGACAGTAAGATTTCACAGGACAGCAATATTTATACAGAGGGTAATCTTCTTGCTGTATTTCTTAATCTGAATGTAACTGGTCTAGTGAAATGAGTGAGAGATGTTAAGAAAATGGAAATTTACCCCTGGTTCTCCTGTCAATTCACAGAATAATTTATAAGAACTACAGCCTTTAGCCTCAGTTTTTTTTCAAATGTTAAAAGAGAGAAATTATCTGTCCTATATTCTTCTCAACAGTTGAGATAAAATGTTGGAACCAAGGAAATAAACATCTAGGGTGAAAAGTACAGAAGAGTTATTTTGGTTTTCACATTCACACACACTTTTGTATGCATAGTCACAAAGCAAATTTAAGTTTTAAAAACTTTGGTTTTAGTAAAAACAGAATATTCCCCCAATCTTTACACCAATATATGCCTCAGAAGGCTTGACACTATATAACCATTCAATAACCACTGAAATCCTTCCTACCCAACAAATGACTCATCTTCTATTAGAAGAATTAGCAAACTCAATTTAGAATTTTTAGAAAAGCCCCAAACTCTAAATAATATTCATTAATTACTAATTTATCTTGTTTGTTGTTCATTTTAACAAAATCAGCTTTATTCAACCCTCTCAACTACTGAAAAATATGAACAGCCTGCTGACCACATTTTGGCAAAACTAAACAAACTATGCCACAGAGCTAAGAAAAATGTGAACATATTTAAAATAAAAGAAAGGATAAGGAGAGCAAGAGGTTCAATCCTTGGAGCAAAGTACAGCACAGCACAATTCCTCTATTTTTTTCTTCTTTTTAGGGTCGCACCTGCAGCGTATCAAAGTTCCTGGGCTGGGGTGGAATTGTAGCTGCAGCTGCAGGCCTACACCACAGCCACACAACTAGAGATCTGTGACCTACACCACAGCTCACAGCAACACTCGCTGGATTCTGATTGAGGCCAGGGATTGAACACATGTCCTCATGGATACTAGTTGGGTTCTTAACCTGCTGAGCCCCAACGGATCTCCTCTACTCACTCTTTTTGAGTTTTAAGAAGTTAGTTATCCAGAGTTCAAGATCCACAGGCTGCAGTGATTAGACTGGACAAGGGGGCTGATAGCCAACCTCTCTTCCATGTGCACCTAAGCTCCTGAAAGACTCATCTCTTGGTCACCAAGATCTTGCCTGAAGCCTAGAACTACTGCCTGTGCAGAACTGAACCGTTAAGAGAGGAAATCAATAGTGCTTAGGAAAAAAAACAGAAGCTGGTCTCTCATTTCTGTTCCTTCATCAGGGAGGATGGGGATTCAAGTCTACATTGTTAAGGGCCTACTAAATGCAAAACTAGCCCAGTATTAGGTGTTACAGGAAAATAAAGGTGAAAAGGACAAAAGGACAGGGACCAGAGATAGAGAGAGAAGGATAACTAACCCTAAAGTTTACAAAGTGTATCAGAATTTCATGCAAAGGGGAAAGAAAACACATCCGGTTAGCATGATGAAAAATGTTTAAGGAGGAGGTTCCCAGTGGACTTTGTAAGGAATAAACAGGATTTTCAAGCTTCTGAAGACCTACTTTGAAGTTCCAGTTATTATGTGACTTTACAGAAACCTAGAGCAGTTACTAGTAGTGTTTGGTTAGGTGCATATAAGTGTTTCTTGAACAAATAAATTTGAGAAATATATGTCGTAGTATCCTCAAGGTCCACAAGAGACAGTAAACATTAAAGACTGAAAAGCTCTACAATGAATCTGAAAGTACTGTTTTTACCCAATGACTGCACATTTATTTGATCACAGATTCCTTTGGTTTTGGTTATTCTCCTTGTTTATTATATTCACTGAATTTCTAGTTTTCATAGTGTTTTCTTTTTGTGTTTCAACTGTTTCACCATTGAATTAAAGCATGAGGACTGGTGCTTTTTTTTTGAGGCGGGGGAGAGTAGGGTGGGGGTAGAAGGGTGTTTTATCCTAAAGAAGTTGGGGTTCACTGTTTTCCTTTTTTTCAAATAATAAAAGTTAAGTCAATAAAGTATTATATGTCTGTGATAAAAGTTTGAATTAGTAACCAATATGGTAATGAGTTTATGTATTTTCCACATTACAATTCCCAGCATAGTCTTTACCATGGCTGCTGTCATCCAGGAACATGGACAGAGACAGAATACCCCGAGGTTGCTTGGGTGCACTGAAGCACTCCTCTGCTTAGTTTCAAAGTAATTGTTTTTAATAATAATGAAAAATTGCCTTTATTTTACAGATGAGCAAACAGGCCTCTCTAGAACTAGTAAGTTTCTCAAGAATCTGGGTTTAATTTGCCTCTTTACACAACGGATGTCATGTTTTCTTAATCTTACCAAATGTCAAAGGAAAATTTTTACACTTCTACGTTCTAACACTAAATGAAATGTTAACGATTTTAGTATATGTCACCATTTCAGAAAGGTTAGTCTGAATGGGAATCTGACATAACAGAACAAGTAAAACTGTATGATCTGATTTACTCCACTGGATCACTCAACACTTGTCTAGAGTTGTTAACCACTGCAGTAAGACACAGTGCTTAAAAGTAAGAGTGAATTAATTTTTAAATACTCTTCATATTCTCATTTTGAGGTCTGGACTGGATTACCTCCCCACTACCCTCACTTAATCCAAAATAATTAACTTTCATTAATATTTAACCCCTAAAGAATACCATATGTCTATCAAGTGTTTTGAAAATGAAAATTTTCAAAATTATCCAGAAAAAGAGCACTGCTTAAAATGCTGTGCATTTTATTCTGAGGTTCTAGGGCCCAAGAAGAAGGAAGGAAACATGGTGTTAGTAGAGGGAATTATGAGACATCTACAGTAACAAATTTTCCCAGACTTGGATCCCTGGGGCATATTTATTCACTGTGCTAAGAGCTGAGAAAACAGAGATAAAGAACACTATCTGTAGCTCAAATAAATTCTTCAGCCGTTCTTAACATGGGTGGGTAGGTACGTTGTTCTTGGAAGCTTTTGTGAATATGCTATTAACTTACTCAGAAAAAAAAAGTACACACACGTAAATGTCAGCATGCCATTTCAGATGTGTAGACTCCACAGTTATGGCTGGTCCAGCAAATACCAGTTTTTAAACAAGAACGTGAGGGGTAACTGACAACGATTCCATGTGGGACTTGCAGACTCTCAGGATGTTACTGTTCAAGCTGTCTTATTTTTCTCTCATCAACTATGAAAACTGCAAACTCAGCATTTAAGTTGGATCAGGCCTTGAAGAGTATCCGAAAACCTAAATGGAAATGACTGGAAATGGTCACATGCAAACGCCATCCTATCTCTTTCCTACAGATACCATCACCGACACTACTTCCATTAGGGTGCACTTTAACACCCACATCCAAGAATCAGTCCATCTTCCCCTCTCCACCTTGGCCCCAACATTCTGTTCATAATAGAAGAACTGCCACAGAGTTTATATTTTTAAACTTGCTTATTTATTCTTAAAATTAGTTTTTGTTTATTTCCCTAAATTTTCAGCATTATGTGACCCAAGTTTTTCCTTATTCTTTTTCAAAATCTGAGCCTCTATAAAGTACAACCTGTAAGATTAAGAAAAATTACCAACTTCTACTGTCACAGGAAGTTGTGTTTCTTTTCTCCTGTGACACCTTGGACAACAGCCATGAATTCAAAATCCACACTTTAAAGTTCTCTCAAAACAGAGATGTTTGAGAATATATTCCAATAGGAGGGAGTAAGTCTTTACACAAAGATTTATTCAATCTCCTTCATAGCTGAATTCAACTGAAAATGTTGTTTGCTGATTCCACAAGAAGATCCTAAACTTAGCTGATGGGGACAGACTAAAATGGGGTAGCTTGGGTAAGACAAATTTCATAGACTTGTGTAGAAAAGCCATCCATACAAAATTCATACATGTATATACATACGTGTGTGTGTGTGTGAGAAACACACACACTAACCCCAGTTCATGGCAAAGGCAGTTCCCTATAGCAGAGATGTAGCCTCTCCTGGAGGCCTCCAAATGAAATCTCAACTTGCCTGGGAGAGTGACGTCTACCTTTTCTCACCATTTACCCTTCCTTCCCGGTAAAACAACAGCAGCAGCAGCAGCAGCAGCAGCAGCAGCAGCAGCAGCAGCAGCAGCAGCAGCAGCAGCAGCAGCAGCAGCAGCAGCATCATCGTGTCTCAATCCCATCAACACATAACCCTTCAGACAGACACATAAACATGCCCACCCATACCCCTCCAGCAATCTCCCAAATCCACCCCACGCAAATACACACATGCTTAAAGGCATATGCTCTTCAAACACACACACACCATGATATCAATAAAATATAAATACAGCACCCAGTGCTCCTAATTCCATCTAAAAGATACATACTCGTATGTCTTCTTTCTGTTGCTTCACTTGATGAAATGTATCTAACAAATAAAATATAATTAAGTGATGCGAGCTGAGAATAAAAAGACACTGTGGGTTCCTCCTCACTCTCTCTTGGACCACTGGGAGGGAGAAGCTAGCAGTCATGTACTGAAGACGTTTACAAAGTTTTAAAGAGAAGTTCACATAGTGAGCAGTTAAGACCTCCTGCCTTCCCTGCCAAAAGCCAGCAAGGAACTCAGGTTTTCAGCAAAGCCATGTAAGGAAGTCATCTTGAAAAGCAGATCCTCCAGCACCAGTCAAGTCTTCAGATGACTGTAGCCCCATCCAATATCTTGATACAACCTTTAGGGACTCTGAGCCAGAACCCTCCAGCTAAGCCACTCTTAGATTCCTAACCCTTTTAAAGGGTGTGAGAACTGGATAAAGATGGTGAAAAGGTATTAACTTCCAGTTATAAATGAAGTACTAGGGATGTAATGTGCAAACATGATGACTATAGTTAACACCGCTGTATGGTAATTTGAAAGTTGCTAAGGGAGTAAATCCTGAAAAGTTCTCATCATAAGGGAAAATATACTCCCCTCCCCTTTTTTATGGTATCTAAGGCAATGAATGTTAACTGAAGTTATTGTGGTAATCATTTCACTATGTCAAATCATGCTATACACCTTAAGCTTATATAGTGCTATATGTCAATTATATCTCAATAAAACAGGAAGAAGAAAGTGTAAGATAACGTTTGTTTTAACTTGCTATTTTGGGGATAATTTGTTACACAGCAATAGATGTGTAACATCTATTGGACAAATCTATTCCCAAATGGACAATAGTAAAGACAAATGCCTAGAAAAGAGGATCTATGCTCCAGATTAAAATGCATCTATTTTCTACAAAACCTTTAAGTATACATTCTGGTGAGATTTATTCTAGAGGGAATAATGGTTAATTCAAGTAAACCAGAAGTGAATCTTAATTAGTATAAACAACCCACCTCTGACCTCAGTCAACTCTTCAGATACTCAGTTCAGTAACATTTACTGTATTCTTTTAAAACAGGGGTCAGCAAATGTTTTCTGCAAAAGGTCAAGTAACTATTTTAGGTTTTGTAAGCCAAGAGGCAAAAATCAAGATTATGTAGACACTTAAACAACCATCGTTTAAAAAATATAAAACCATCTGAACTCCCAGGCTCAGAACAAAGGTGGTGGGCCAGCTTGCCAATTAAAGGTCTAGACTATAAACAGTATATGGTCTCCCATACTAAAGCAAACCCAAAGCTTTCACAGTCTTGTATGTCAAAGCACTTTCCCATAGGTCACATATTATGCAAATCTTAAAAAAAATATGCAACAATAACTAGAAAAACTGCTTTTACATAAGAGAATAAGGCCTGCCATTCTAAAGTTAACAGAATCTCAGCATCAGAGCTCTAAGAAAAAAGACATACATTCCCGTCAAAGTGGAAAAACCCCCACAAACTTGTTTTAGTAAGGATATTAGGGGCCAAAGAGTGATGGTGGTAATGTTTCTAGTGTATAAATTTACCTTTATTTTATTTCATTTTAGGGCCGCACCCACAGCATATGCAGGTTCCTAGGCTAGGGGTCAAATTGGAGCTACACCTGCTGGCCTACACCAGAGCCACAGCGACCGGATCCGAGTCTCATGTGCAACCTACACCACAGCTCACAGCAATGCTGGATCACTGACCCACTGAGCGAGGTCAGATAGAACCTGCATCCTCATGAATACTAGTCAGACTGATTTCCACTGAGCCACGACAGGAACTTCTAAATTCATCTTTAAACAAGAACGAAGTTTGAGTATAGTAATAAGGACATACTACTTACCCAATACAGCAAAGAATCAGACAATTCACCTTCAACTATTGCCATTAGCACATCTACTGGCTTTAAAATTCCTCAAGCTACAGGTTTCCTACTTAATTAAAAAAAAATAGAGCACATGAGCATAGTTCTGTAACCTCAACTTATTTGGACCAATGGAATAAACATATTAAATTAGCCCTTGTAATAACAGTCAAGGGACTACAATACAAAGTCTAGTCCTTATTTTCTGTACTAGCTTGTTCAACCTTTATTCAGTCATGTTTTCTCTGAGATTCAGATTCTGCATGATGGAGCTCAAGTTTACTGTATGTGAATCCTCTGAAGCAAAAACCCCATGACTTCAATATATATTTAAAGCAAATATGAAGAAGCCTAAAATAATTTAATTTTGACTACTGAGCTGCTATTAAGTGGTAAGCAGGTGTTCTTATACTAGCAGTGAAAGAGGCAGAGACAATGAGAAGAAACTGAAGTCTGGAAAATACATCCTTTGCTTAAGTTCTTCTATAAGGAAAATTCTCTTAGAAGGCAGCGAAATGTTTTCTAAAGGAACACCAATCTTGTTGTTTAATTTGCCTTAAGACAGTGTTTTGTGTGTCTCTAAAATTACAGACCCATTAATCTTCTCAACACAATTCTCCTTTCCCCAATAAAGGTTTCCTGTTAAATGTCCCCCCCCTTACATGGAAATATCACTGACAACACTTAAAATCAGTCTGATGGGCCAATCAATGACCCTGAAAACCCCCATAGGAAAAATAACAGGATCAAGCTACATTTGCCACAAATGGGATAGCTGAGTACTCACTGTGCAAATGTAACATAAAGTCCTGCAGTCACTTGGCTAACAGGGTTTCCTGACTGGTGGCTGAGAGCATTTCAGGAAGACTTCATTATCCTACCTCTGAGATTTGGTGACAGGTAAGGATTCAGTTTGAATCCAAGTATGCTATGCATTAAGACACTGTTTAAACTCTTAACATTTTAGACATACTTAGCATAAAGCTGTGAGTCCATACTGAGTAAAAATCTTTAAAACCAGAAAAATTAGTACCTTAGGGAAACACAATGTTTTAAGAAAACTTACATGTTCTTAAATTTATTTCTTAAATTTAGTGCTGTGCCATGGCTAATCAACTAACTCCTCACCAATAAATCTATTCCATATACTGCTTTAATGAGGGTTTAATAGAGGGATGGAAAAGGTCTAAATGTATCAAAGAGTGAAAATGAAACTAATATTTAAATAAACGAGCTGATTTGGGACTTTAAAAAAATCTATTATTCATTCTACCTCCACTGTATACCACAAGGAGGAAGTGGCTTAAAATTTTTCTTAATTAGATTATTTATGTATTTAAAAGATCAACCAATGAAAAACAAAGGCAGAAAATTAGAACTAGTAAAAATAATATAATGTCATCATAGAGAGCTAAAATTCAAATTCTGGCTGAGTTTCTTAGGGCTCCCTGGTATGTGTGAAAACCAACGGGCAAAAGCCTTTGGTTAGAGTCACTGGATACTTAAGGTAGAGAATTTAGGAGCAAATGGATGGCTTAGCCTAACTTTTTAGCATCAGTTATGCTTGTTTTGGATGCTGGGTTTTTTTTGTTTTGGGGGGTGGTTTTTGGCCAATTTTTGAAAGAAGCTGAAAAGAATCAGTTGGAGGAGGAATTTTCTGATGAAGTCTAGATATTGGCAACCAAACACAGTAGGTCTTAAGGCATGACAATTAAGGCACTCAAACCAAGCCAACCACCCCCTTTATGAGACAAACAGAGGCAGCTGACTCATTTTTTGTTATCTGGAGAGTCCACCTTATTAGCACAAGTACTAAATTGACCCCCCAAAGTTCTACATGACAGGCTACATGCAGAGGGTGATTTTTGCCTGGAAATTTTCCAGAAGTGCCCACCAGGATCACAGAAAGGTCTTAATTTCACTGCCATGGACATTCCAGCTTTGCCTATGCTTTCCAGTGAGCCTAAGGCTTAGGCTTCTTGCAAGGCTCGTCATTAGCAAAGAACACTGATAAATCCCCATGAACTTTATTCCCTGAACAATTAAAAACAAGAATTAGGACTTCCAGTCATGGTTTAGCGGTTAATGAATTTGACTAGCATCCATGAGGACGCAGGTTTGATCCCTGCCTGGCCTTGCTCAGTGGGTTAAGGATCCGGCATTGCCTTGAGCTGTGGTGTAGGTCACAGATGCAGCTCGGATCTAGTGTTGCTGAAACTGTGGTGTAGATCAGTGGCTACAGCTCTGATTCGACCCCTAGCCTGGGAACCTCCATATGCTGCTGGTGTGGCCCTAAAAAGCAAAAAAAACCCAACCAAACAAAAAAACCCCAACAAACCAACCAACCAAGAATTAATGGAGGTGGGAGGAGTCATCCATGATTATTATTATTAATTTTTTTTGGTTTATATACGTATCAGGATGCGTTTTCTTTTAAGCTGTGAAATAAGTCCAGACAAAAAAAAGAATAGTAGGTAACCATGTTCTGTTCATTCTTCCCAGACAGTTCAATTTCTTCTGTTTCACAGATAACAAAAATGAAACACAGATACTTGGTGATTTGCAAAGATTTTACTGTTATTTATCATCTTTTAAATTCTGGTACCGTGCGTGGTCTTGCTCTTTTTATTCCACAGCTTTGTCTTCCTTTTAAAATTCACACAATACCACTAAAGTAATACATACAGAAAAGTGAAAATACATTCTTAAATACTGGAAATATGTCCTAAGACTCATTTGCTATTAATAAGCATAAAAGATTTAATGAACAATTGGTTTGCCTGACAGTTTTAGAAAGGTGCGGATTACCCCCATCTCTTATAAAGAAGCCACCCAGAAAAGGCATAACTATCTTATTTACGTTCATATAACTTCTGCTACCATTGGTAACAACTCATCTAAAAATAGCCACTATTTCTCCACATTGACTCTTTACCACCTGTCCTGCAAAGGCCGTAGAGGACAAACACCCAAGCACAATTTCTCTCCCTTCCAAACCCAGAGCAAACATGGCAGAGCCCAAATGGGGCTCCAGAATCCTCAAAACAACATTCCAGAAAGCTGTAAGATAAAATCCATATCCTATTCAATATCTTCACCCTCACATCTGAGTTCCTATCAGCTCTCCTATTTGTATGGTTCTATACACACATACAAGCTAATGGAATTTGTGCCCTGTTACCCTGCACTTTCATTTATTCATTCAATTGACACATGCTGTGTTCTCAAGAACTGTGCTAGATAGAAATATCCAATAGTACATAAAAACAGACTGATCCCTGCTTTTATTTATTTATTTTGTCTTTTTGGGGCCACACACATGGCATATGGAGGTTCCCAAGCTAAGGGTCTAATCGGAGCTGCAGCTGCCAGCCTATGCCACAGCCACAGCAACGCCAGATCCGAGCTGCATCTGAGACCTACACCAGAGCTCCCAGCAACGCTGGATTCTTAACCCACTGAGAGAGGCCAGGGATTAAACCCATGTCCTCATGGTTCCTAGTTGGATTGGTTTCCACTGTGCCGTGAAGGGAACTCCTGACCCCTGCTTTTAAAGAGCTGGGTCTAAATAGGGAGTTAAACCAGTAAATAATCACACACATACACAGAAAATTACAACTGAGGATGTGTTCCAAAGGGCAGGAACATGAAGGGCACATCCAAAGAAAGTGGCTTTTGGAGGGTGAGAGAGTTAACCAGGGATGAGGGAGGGAAGAGTCGAGGACAGGGAATCTCAGGTAGGAGAGGCATGGGAAATGACCCTGTGGTTGGGCGGAAAATGGTGTTAGGTGATAATAAAAGACAACCACGGTGGCAGATTTGTAGAAACTTGGCCCCAGATGAGGCCGGGAAGGCTGGAGTGGGGGGAGTGGCACGCTGATCAGCACTATTATTTAGGGAGCATGTATTCAACTACTATGAACCCTCCACATTGCCTACTACAGTACTATGTAGTTAGAAAGGTAAAACTCACTTGCTGAATGAAAAGTTAAACTCATCAATAGCAATATGCTATAAGCTAAAAGACACAAAAAGCGCTAAAGAAAAGAACAGCTTGGTAGACAATCCTATCATATTCATACCTTTGACTCCCAACTATACTTATCCTTAGATCAGTGACTCCAACTGACTACATAATAGACAACTGAGGAGCCCTTAAAGAACAATGGGCTCTGGTCCCACCAACAGAAACACTGATTTAATGGGTCTGATATGGGGGCCTACCTATGCCAAGGTACTTTAAATAGCTCCCCAAGAGATTCTAATGCGAAATAGGGGTGGAGAATAATTTTTCTGAGGGATAAGCTCTCCGAACAAACTTCTCAGAAATAGCCTGGTGTTTCTCATAGCCCTTCCCCAACCATTAGACACTGTCCCGCTGATTCCTCCTAGATTTAACCCAACTTCTGGATCCCCCATCTGAGTAGCTAAATACCTCATTCTTTGCACACCATTTCAAATAATCAAGTTGGTATAAAAAATTAGGTGGATATGGAGTAAAGAGCTGAGTTGGAATAATAAAAACCATCCTGGGAGTTCCTGCTGTGGAACAACGGGATTGGCCTAGGATGGGTCACAAATGAGGCTTGGATCTGATCCGTGGCCCAGGAACTCCATGTGCAGCAGGGTGGCCAAAAAAGAAAAACAACAACGAGAAAAAAAAATTAAAAACAACCTTAAAATTCAGTCAAACCCAAGTCCCAAGACTTCCAAGACGCCACCAATCTTGATGAGCCATAGTGGGAGTTCTTCACCTTCAAGTGTGAACCCATTCTAAGAACAATTACAGGTGACACAATGAGAAAAATTAGCTCTCTCCAACAACTTTCCATTCTAAGATGAACCTGGGCCAACTGTAAATCACATCCTGGCACCATTCATCATCGGAAATCATATTCCATTTAAAGAGTCTCACATCAATGGAAGAACTGCCTTTTACTGTCTAACCCACTTAATGCCCACCAATATCTCCCCAGTTCCACCGACCAGAATATATGTTGTGAAAGTGGATTGCCGGGATTCTTAATGCCTTTAGCTTACATCAGATATTTTATTTTTGCTTTTTACTTTGCACACTCTGTTTTTATTTACAGGTCCAGATCATAATCTCTGAAAGGGGGGTGTAATATCTTTCACTTGTTTGGCACTGAGCTTACTACTTAGTCCAGTATAA
The DNA here is from genome assembly GCF_016906955.1 of Phacochoerus africanus. Taxonomy (NCBI): domain Eukaryota; kingdom Metazoa; phylum Chordata; class Mammalia; order Artiodactyla; family Suidae; genus Phacochoerus; species Phacochoerus africanus. The sequence continues at coordinate 134,066,097 of NC_062544.1, forward strand.
ACAGGCTCATTTCTTTAAAAAAAAAATTAGTAAGAAGTAGTTTTGTTTAGTGTTTTGTGTGTTTTACTAGAGGTAGAGTAAATGGTTTGGGGGAATATTAAATTGCTAAGTTTATAGAAAGAATTTATATATCATTAAAAGGTGGAATGGAATGTTCTTGTTCCTGGATTTAAAGATAAAACATTTCGTGTATGTTTAAAATTAGAAGTTTAAAGGTGAGAGACATTTGCTGAGCAGTCATTGTTTTTAAATTTCATTAATTTCTTCAAGACTCTACTTAAGACATTCAGTGTTAGGCTGACAATTCTCTGTGTTCCCTAGTTCACTTACAACACCAAGTGTTCAACCTTGATGTAAGCTAAAGAGGGCAGACAGTAGACTAGTGAATAAATAGGCAAAGGAGTAACAGCAATATGTTACAACAAATCATCATGACTTCCTATAGAAAAGTTCAACACTTCTTGAATTATAGGAATCTACCTGATTCAAATCTCTGGGGTTACTGAGGGGAGGAAGCTGGCAAGCCAGTATAAGGCATTTCAGAAATAAATCCAATTAGAAAGGAAGCTTGCATGCAGGAACAGAAAGCATAAATGAAGTAGATTGCTGTGTATTAAACTATGTTACATAAGGCAAGTAAGTATGAAGACATGAGGGGAAATGCAATCTGTTCAAGAAAGGGGGTGTAGTATATAAAACAAAGACAATTAATGGACACAGTCAAATAAGTGAATGATAAAAATGTTATTTTCATTTCTTCTTTGAGTGGTTAATATGGTTAACTTACTCAAGTGGGAAGTTAATTACAGGACAGAATTCTCGGTTTTACTTTCAAATGAACGTAACTGTTATTCTTCTCTTTTAATTCAGAATTTTTACAAGTTACCATCATTCATTCATCAGACGATCTTTTTAACATACGTAATATGCATTTTCAAAATGGTTAAAGATCCTTCCTCACAGTAAGATTAATGTTCAATATAACAATAAACAAAGAAATCAAAACCAGCTTCATCTTAGTCCTCCACCAAATTTGTAAAGGTAAGAGACCCACAAGTTAAGGGTCTTTCTCAACACTACAGCTTCCACCCCACCATTACTTTTCTCTTCCATGTAACACCTTCTCTGCAACTCGAGTCAGTATATCATACTGACTCCCTTTATATTCTGGATGGGTTATGTCTACCCCCTCATTGTTAAAATGGGGTAACAATACTAGATGTCTCCATGGCTACTATAAAGATAAAACTCATCTATAAGATGCCTCACAACAGGTCTGGTATATAATTAGGTCCCTCAATAAATGGTTATTAGTCCACCTCCCACTGTAGATCAAAGTACAGCTCACATGTGCTTTCTTTAGGTTATCATAGGAGTGTCAAAGTTCATTCCCTCACAGTCACTAATTATACCACTCCCTTCCTCCAAGTATCAGCATGAACTCCCACATGTACAGTGAGCCAGATTCAAGCTCTTATTACCTTCATAATCCAGTGCCATGTAGCACTGGCACTTCTAGACTTTCTCCAAAGGAACCTTTTGCCGGACCACTCTTACGTACCCTAATTCAACTCTCAGGATATTCCTGTTAATTTATCCTGAAATCTCACTTGTTTCACTGACTCAACAAATATTTACTGAACATTTGCTAGCTACATGCAAAGCCTTATGTACTAAGCTCTTTGACAAAAGTAGTGACAGCTAGAAACCTCTGAACATTTCAAGATTAGAATTTGTTCAGTTTCACTAATGCTTCACACTTCTATTTTGTTCCTTTCTCACTTTCAGCACCCTTGCTTGTACCTTCTCAAAGCAATTCTCTCAAAACAACAATTTCACAAATGAGAAAACGAGAGGCCCAAGGATGGTACTGACCTTTTAAGACCTTCCAGATAGCGACAATAGAGGCAATGTCATTTTAGCTTTCTAGGTACCTACCTCCTTTAAAGCTCTATTTTATTTTATTTATTTATTTTTTAAAGATCCTGTTGGCTTGTTCTGTACCACTAATTACATACTTGTATTTTGATGTATTACAGTCTTTATTACCACTTCAGCCATTTTTAAATGTCCTCATGCTCCTGTGAGGCAGTAAGTGCAGTTATGGGTTCAGCTGATTAGAATGTGGTGTTCACGGAGCCAAGATAGAACAAAAAGGTGTTCCACTGTTTGGTACCTAGATACACTGCTGCTGTCTTTACTGCAAATCCTTACCAGTAAAGGCCTATCATTATAACTGAGCAAGATTGTAAATGGATCATTCCATATTTAATCAACACACATCAGGTGCTGACAAGTTGAACAGTCTCTCTGGAAATGAATAGGGAGTGGGTTGGTGAAAGGATTCTCTAAAATGTTGGGCTTCAAGGCCCTTCAAGGATATAGAACTCAAAAGTCTCTGGCCAAGACAAAAATTACCAGATCCTTAGCATCACCCAACCCGTCTCACTGTAATGGCCCTTTCCCCACCTTAAGCAACCTGGCCTACTCCTTCCTACCTCCTACTAGAAGAGGTAGTTGACCCACTCCTCATTCTGCCTCTTTAGGGCCCTTATACATCCCCAACCAACCAAAAAGTGTATCCCAAGACCCCATTTTTCCCTAACCAATCAGCAGGTGTATTCCCGAGACCTCTCTTCTCCCAGGGTTATAAAAACACACATGCCCACTCATATCAACAGATATGTCAGCTTTCCCTGATCATCAGGAAGTCAACCTGTGGCGCTCACAGGATCTCTTGTCTCAATAAACTCTACTTTTTCTCCAACTTGCCATGCTCAAAAAACTCTTCTTCCTTTTCATCTGAGTCAGAAATTATTTTCCGACCCGTGTGCACAGACCACAACATAAAATATTATTTTTTAAATATGAAAGATGATGGTTAGGAGGCCAGGAATTTGGGCACAAAGGAGGGAATACCAACTTCGTCCTGTGATATGAGTAACAAAAACTGACTAGGGAGTCTTCAATCACTAAACCAGAAGAACAAAGGGAACATTCCAAAAGACAAATTAGTATGGGGAGCTCTAAATAATTTGGGCAACCAAAGCACATTACCACCAGTGATAGAAAGGACTGTTAGTATTTACTAAGTGTTTGGGTTACTAAAACTAAAAGCAAACACCAGGTGGTGATGCCTCAAGTACAAAGAACATCTTCCTTGCAGGTTTTGTTTTCGCATTTGTAAATTCATATGAGAATTGATTATACCACATCACAGTGTTCACAGCCTTTCTCAGTGTGAACCACAGAACACAAAAAATTATTTCATTGATTTTTTTTTTCTCAAATACACTAGTATGATTCTGATTGCAAAGGGGAGAAGGTAATTCACCATCTCCAATGAAAGCCTGAGAGCAGTTGAGCTTAATTTTCTTCAGAACTACTTAAGAAAGCCTGTTTGAGTTTAGTAACTCTGTGCAGTTATCTTAATACTGAACACAGAACACATATCAATGCAACCTGAGGTTTCGGCTCTTCTCTGAAAAAGAATAATCAGTAAGGAATTTCCACAGTCCATAAAATATGTGCAAATAATTTAATTGTGAGGCATCTCATATGATGTATTTATTTAGAACAAAACTTGGTAAAAAAAAAAAAAATCACAACCTACAAATTTTAGGATTTAGAGCTAGAAAGCGCTACTGAGATACATCAAATACAAGCCTTTCATTTTCTATATTAGAAAACAAAAGCCAGACTTAGGTGACTTGCTCAGAATCACACCCAGTGCTCAGGCAGAGGCCACAAGGAGCTCAAGCCTTTCCACGTCCATTCACCTCTCATCCTCTTTACAATGGATACACATCACTTTAAAACAACAACAACAACAAAAACACTTTATAATGGAGGGATAATTAGCAATTGCAATGATGGGAGAGAATAAGCATTATTTTATAATGCTTCTCAAATTTGGCATTTATATTCACTTGAACACTTAATAACTAAGCTTGTCTGGTTGCATTTCAATGTGAACTTTTTAAGTCTGAAAATACTTTTACATTTACCTTAACGAAATTTGTTCCAGTCAGTGAGAAAATGATTACTATCAAGAGAAATACTCTAACATGCTAAGAATATGTAACTTATAGATATCCAATTTTATAGTAATTTCTGAAAATTACAGTTAAAAATAAAATACATACTCCATCCTAAAGGTTTCTATAAGAAGATACTTTACAAATTCAACTTTAATACATCTTATGTCTCATTTACACCTTCAGAATAAGCAAAGTTTTAACTTGGCTCAAGGGAAAGTAATTCATTTTCACTCTGCCACAGGTATTAATAGTGATTATTACTTTTCTTCTGCCGTGATCTGTTTAGAAACTTTTAAAGTATATTCTAAACTACACAGCCACCTCAGAACACAAACTTAAGTACAATTTATATATAAGGGAAATGAGCCATCATTCAACTTTAGTCCATATGACAAATTCTAGACCAAGAAAGAGCAAAAATTAAGTATGATTCAGTCAATTTGTAAATATGTGATGAGGACACATGCCAATATTTATCTCTAGAGACCACAATGTAAAAAGATTCCCCCATGGCCATGAAACCATTTCGTAGGCAGCCAGGACTATACATGCACCACCATGGCAGCTTTAAAAACCAAAATCTGTATGCAGGGAGGCAAAAGTGATAAGAGTTTCACTCTTATCTAAAGATTTAGAAGGGTCCCAATTGATCCTTAATGCAGCTATACTAGTTGTGCAAATAAAAGGTGACAGACCATCTAACATCTTTTCTAAACTGCAGCAAATGAGGTTCTAATATTTGTTAATAGATTCACCTTTTTATGCACATCTATGCTTGAATGGGGTAAAGCAACCTAAAGATTCGTCAGTTCAAATTTCCCAGTCAAATTAAAATTCCTCCCCAAAAGACCCTCCCTTCCATACTCTCAAAGACACTGACAAACAAGTGTCTCAGAGAATATTCTTCAAAAAATAGAAAAATAAAACCTATCATCAGCTCTAAATGCTGTGAAGAAAACCTTAAATCATATAGTGCAAACGTAACCAGTGAGAGCAAAACCATCATTCTCACCAAGAAAATTAAAGAAGTATTTAACTTCTGGTTAAAGTTAACTATCCACATTTCTTCAACAGCCTGCAAAATATGCATCTTGGTTGGTAATTGAGGGAAAGCATCCAAACCAGGCTGGAGGGCCCTCAGTTTCCTAGACTACAGTTGGTAAGGGGTCAAAATGAGATTGCCTATATAGCTAAGTGCTGCTTTACTAATTGCACTCCAACCAAATGTTAACTGTGGTTAACTCAGCAGGACACACCAACAAAGAAGGCTTGAAAACCATTAAGTACTTGAAATACATACATTTTTGGCAAACTCACAAGAGCAGATATTAAAAAGATTATAGCATGCTTATTAAAACAATTTCGCATATTTTCATTTTTGTGCGTCAACTATGTTGGGAAAAATTGCATCAAGCTAAATGTCTGCACAAGCAGGTGCTCCTTGTCTACAAGATGAACTTCCACATAACTGTGTACAATGCAAAACAAAGGAGACAACTTCCAAAAAGGGGCAGCTAATTCTCTGATGGGAATGCTCTTGCTCAAAAGCTTAACATTTTACTCTACCAATACTCTGGATGCCACACATTCTCCCTCATAGGAATCTTTCATTTAAGAGGCTTTTCAGTGAAGCAACAACTAAATTTCTATTAATTTTTCCCCCACCTTACAGCCAAGTTTAGATATGTCATTTTACCTCTTGGCAAGAAAAATTCTAACTTTTACCGGCAAGTACACTCAATTCATACTAAAGTGTACTATTTGAGAGGTGATCTCCAGTCCCTCCAGTTTCTGAGCTTCTTATCAGTCACTTATATGGCTTGCTGTCCATACATGTTTACACACTGCCCCAAAGCCAAGAGTCTTCTGTACAGATGAGGTGCGTAAAAGATGGCTGATGCAAAGCAGTGGATAAAGTACTCAATCTTTAATTTGTACCCATCTTGAAATCCACCTAAGAAGTTGACTGTCAATTACGTCTTACCATTCTGCTGCGTTTTGCTTGTGAAGATAAGTGGCTAAGAAATCCAACTCTAATACCGTAATTAGGCATACAGTTTGCATTCCTTCCTTTTTTAAACAATTTACTCAAGATCCACCTTGCACTTGAATAATTTACTACTGAGGCAATGTCAAACTAAGACAAAATTGAGATATGAACAGAGGAAAAAGGATGATAAAAACTTGACACTTCTTAAGCCAGAATTACACCGCTGAAATTGACCTTCAGCTGTCAATTTTTAAAAAACATGTTGCAATAATAAAACCGACATGAAAAAATTGCAAATGGGAGTTCTCTGTTCCAAAACTAGACTTTGGTGATGGCTGTACAACACAGAAGTTTACTAAAACTCACTTAATTGTTTCATAGGTGAATTGTATAGTAAATTATAAAGCAATAAAACTTTTTTTTTGGGGGGGGGGGGTGGTCTTTTTGTCTTTTCTAGGGCCGCACCCACAGCATATGGAGGTTCCCAGGCTAGGGATCCAACTGGAGCTGTAGCCGCCAACCTACGCCAGAGCCACAGCAACTCGGGATCCTACATCACAGCTCACGGCAACGCTGGATCCTTAACCCACTGAGCGAGGCCAGAGAGTGAACCTGCCATCTCATAGTTCCTAGTCGGATTCGTTAACCACTGAGCCATGACGGGAACTCCAAAACTGTTAATTTTAACCCAATCCTCTAATTTTTTTTAATATAAAAGCTAATTTAATTTTCCACATCTTATTCTTTATCAATAGATATCAGACTGTTTTCAAACGTAAACTGTATGAAGATTAAAGGAAACTAAAGATGGTGGCAGTTTCCCATTAAAGACATATTTTTAAGGCATTTCTAACATAGCATATCTGTAGTTGTCAAAAATAAAATAAAATTCAATGCATCACCCAGTAACTACTCCTGGGCATTTATCCTAGAGAAACAAAAACTTATGTTCACAAAAAAGCCCATACACAAACATTTATACCAGTTTTAGTTGTTCACAGCCCCAAACTGTAAATAATCCAAATGTCTTTCAATGGGTCAGTAAACTATGGTATATTCATACCACAGGATACCACTTAGTAATAAAAAGGAATAAAAGATTGATACACACAACCTGAAGGGGTATCAAAGCAATTAGGATGAAAAATTATAATCTCAAAATATTACATATGTATGATTCCATTTATATAACATTCCTGAAATGAAAAAATTACAGAGACGGAGAACAGATTAGTAGTTGCCAAAGTGGGTGAGGGTGGGAGAGGTATCTGTGGCAATAAAACAGTAGAATGAGGGAGTCTTGTGACAGGACTACTCTGTATTTTGACTGTGATGGTAGTCACAGAAACAACACGTTTTAACAGTAAAAACAAGCAAATATGATTCTTTCACACTCACCACCACCACTACATAGTTCTGAGTACAACTACAAGGAATCTAAATAAAGTCTGTGGATTGTATCAACGTCAGTTTTCTGGAGATGATATTAGTCATGCAAGATGATACCAGTGGGAAAAAAGGGTCAAGGACATAAGAGATTTCTCTGTAGTACTTCCTACAAACTGCATTTGGATCTATAATTATTTCAAGTTTTTTTTTTAATTAAAAAACCAAGGTACTAAATTTGCATTATTACTTTTGTGCAATACCAATACACCACATATTCTGAGGTTGCGTTATGTATGTTTTAAGTCTTGCACTACATTATTATTATTTTCTTTGGTCTTTTTAGGACCACACCTGAGGCATATGGAAGTTCCCAGGCTAGGGGGTCAAATCAGAGCTGCGGCTGCCGGCCTACACCACAGCCACAGCAATGTGGGATCTGAGATGCACCTACGACCTATGCCACACCTCACGGCAACTCCAAATCCTTAATCCACCGAGCAAGGGCATCTTAACAGATATTAGTTAGTCAGGCTCTTTATTGCTGACCCACGATGGGTACTCCAATACATTATTCTTTTTTATAGAGCATAATTCTCCTCACCAGAAGAAAAGCTGTGATCAAAATCAATCATTAACTCCTAAACATCAGAGGAAAAAGGTAGGAAAGAAATTTAGCACTTAAAACTTCCACACCAAGCACATAAAACAATCTCTGGAGGTGAATTTAAAATTTTCAAAAAAAAATCTTATCAATCACAGTCAGAAAGGTATTTTCTACAGTGTGGTATACGCCATGCCTTTAAAACTGTAAGACATACAAACAGGCACATCTTGTGTGACCAATCCCAGGTTTACTAACCTGGAATCACTATCCTGGCTTCTTAGCTAGCATCTTGACATGTAACAAAGTACATCCGACAGGCTATCTGAGCATTCTGATTAGTGCAAAGAAGTTTATCACCATAAACTGCCATTAAGCTTCTACCTGTCTTTTGCCTGATTTCATCTCTGCCTATTGTCTCCACTTACAGCCCTTAAGGCTCAGCCCCTTGAATCTGGTGACCTAGGGACAGCACCATCAAGTCCTCAGATGGAATGGATAGTTACCAGGAATAGGAGAGTTGGGGGATGGAGTTAAGGAAGACTTCCTGTCCATTTTAAAGAAAGGAGCTGCTGCAAACTAGCCGTTTGAAAAATCCTAACATTACCTGGTAGTTTTAACAATAGAAAGAAAAGCAAAATAGGTTCATATTGCTCAAAACAGGCTCAGGGTGCAGTTCTTTTGCACCCTGAACTGAACAGGTAAGTAAGGACACAAGGATAGAAAACTTGGGAAGAAACTCTAAGGGAATTAAAAGAAAGGAATGCCAAAGTTCAAATGATAACTCAGGGAAGTATGTTCAGAAGATTAAATCCTCTCAACATTCCAAGACAGTTAATAAATACAGAAGGATTTCAAAATGCTAACAAACTTATGAAAAGATGTTTAACATTCCTGATAAGAGAAATGTAAATTAAAACAATGAAAAATCCTTTCCCACCCTATATATTCCATTCTTCCTTCTCAAGTTTAAATTTGATAATCCCGAGTGTTGCTAGTACAGTCATACCTTGGAGTTACCCAAACTTTAGTTCCAAACCACAGCAATAAAGTGAGTCATATGAACTTTCTGGTTTCCCAGTGCATATAAAAGTTATGTTTATATTATACTGTAGTCTTAAAATATATATATATATATATCCCTTAATTAGAAGATACTTTATTGCTAAAAAATGCAAACCAGGAATTCCCATTGTGGCTCAGTGGTAATGAACCCGAGAGAACACGGGTTCAATCCCCAGCCTCATTCAAGTGGGTTAAGGATCTGGTTGTGCTGTGAACTGTGGTGTAGGCCTCAGGTGCAGCTCTGATTCGACCCCTAGCCTGGGAACTTCCATATGCCACGGTTGTAGCCCTAAAAAAGACCAAAAAAAAAAGGCAATAAATCATCTGAGTCTTGAGTGAGTTGTAAGCTTTTTGCAATAGTAACATCAGGAAGCACTGATCACAGATCACCATCATAATGAAAAAATCTGAAATATAACAAGAATTACCAAAATGTGACACAGAGACCCTAAGTGAGCAAATGCTGTTGGAAAAATAATGCTGATAGATTTGTCTGACACAGGGTTGCCACTAACATTCCATTTGTAAAAAAATGCATTAACCTATGAAGGGCAATAAAGCAAGAAGGTATGTCTGTACTAAGAAAACTGGAACTCTGCTGCTGGCAAAAACAGTATGGATTATAGTTTGATACACAGCCCTTTATTTGCAGGTTTCACATCATGGATTCAACCAACTGTGGACCAAAACTAGTCAAAGAAATGGGGAAAATTTTCCAGAAAGTTCTCAAAACCAAAACTTAAATTTGCAGTGTGACAGCAACTATTTACACAGTTTACATTGTAATAGGTATTATATTACAAGTAATATAATATTATAAGTAATGTAGAAATGATTTAAAGTATACTGGAGGATGTGGGTAGGTTATATGCAAATGGTGTGCCATTTTATATAAGAGACCTGAGTATCCCCAGAATTTAGTATCTGCAAGGGGTCCTGAAACAATCCCCTGATGATACCTAGGGATGACTGTGATTCTTAATGATGAAGCTCTATCCAATGATCCAGCAGGCCCACTTAAAGATCTCTAACCTAAAGAAACTCCCATACTTATCACAAGAAAACTATATAAAGATGCTTTCAATGGTGCTATTTCTAATAAAGAAAGGCAAAGCAACCTAAGAATAGACAAGCTGTATTTTACCCACTAAAATACTACACAGCAGTTAAAATGTGCAAGCCAGATCAGTATCAACATGGATATAAGTAAATGCTCAGTAAAAACAATGTAAAAGGACAGGTACAGTACACCACTTAGGTAGATTGTCCAAAGAAAAAAGGCTTTTATTGATAATGGATTCATACAAATACTTATAAAAAAGGATGATATGATATATATCACATGAATGATATACATCTGGTTCAGTAGCAGTGGTGTACACACCATTTAAACCCCTACTAAATGTTCACTATTTAAACATTTAAAACTGCCCAAAGCAAATCTGGAAAAAAATTTCAATTTATTAACATTGGGTGGTGAGTACATAGGCACTTTTTACTATTCTTTTGTCCTTTTCTATTAGTTCAAGGCATTATGTTCTTAAGTTCTGAAAGGGGTTAGCATATTAAGTCAAGGAAAAAAAGACACAAACTCTCTGCATCAAGAATGAAAGAAGATGGAGTTCCCATTGTGGCTCAGGGATAACTAAGCCAACTAGTATCTGTGAGTACTCGGGTTCGATCCCTGGCCTTGCTCAGTGGGTCCGGGATCTGGTGCTGCAGTGAGCTATGGTATAGATTGCAGATGCAGCTTGGATCCCACATCGTTGTGGCTGTGGCAGAAGCCGGCAGCTGCAGCTCCAGTTCAACCCCTGGCCTGGGAACTTGCATACGCCACAGGTGCAGCTCTAAAAAGATAAAAAATAAAAAAAGAAGAGACATCACTACAAATCCTACAAATATTAAAAAGATAGGAGAAAATTATAAACAACTTCATGCTTAAGTTTGACTGCTTAAATAAGGGTCAAGAAACTTTACCAACCGAAGCTCACTTAAGCAGAAATATATAAGACACGGAGTTCCTGTCATGGTGCAGCAGAAACGAACCCAACTAGGAACCATGAGGTTTCAGGTTCGATACCTGGACTCGCTCAGTGGCTTAAGGATCCGGTGTTGCCAGGAGCTCTGGTGTGGGTCGCAGATGTGACTTGGATGCAGTGTTGCTGAGGCACCGTAGGCTGGCGGCTACAGCTCCAATCAGACCCCCTAGCCTGGAAACCTCCATATGCTGCGAGTGCAGCCCTAAAAAGACAAGGGAAAAAAAAAAAAAAGACATACGTAACAAATAGACCTATATGTACTAAATAAACTGATTTATACTTAAAAACCCTCAGCAATTAAAATTTCTCCAGGCCAAGATGACTTCATTAGTATATTTCCACCAAAAATTTAAGAAAGAATTCTAAGATTACAGGAAAAAACAAAACACCCAGGAACACTTTTCAATTCAATGTTGTAAGGTCAGCATTACTACAATACCATAACTAAACAAAGCCAACACAAGAATACTCTAGACCAATTTCTCTCATGAATATGGATCTAAAACTCCTTAACAAATTCCTAGTTAAATGAATCTACCAATATCCAGCAATACATAAAAATAGTAACACATGATGACCAAGTGGAATTTGTACCATGTATGCAAAGCTGTTTCACTCTCTGAAAAATCAAAATAACTTACCATGTCAACAGATTAAAAAAAAAAAACTCTCTCAATAAATGCAGTGAATAAACACAGTTAATAAAAATTCAACATCTAGCCATCGTAATTCTCAAAAAGACAGCAAGCTAAGTTTCTATTCGCCACTGTATTGGTGGTCTTGGCTCACGTAATAAAGGGGGAAAATTAACACACAGAAAAAAGAGAGACTCAAAGGAAAAAATGAAACTGTCTTATTCATAGTTTATATGACTGTCTATGGAGAAAACCCCAAAGAACACACCAAAAAAATTACTAAAATAAGTGAATACAAAAATCAATTTTATTTCTACATAATAGTAACGAACAAGTGGAATTTTAAAGAGGAAAAAGTACCATTTATAATAGCATCAAAAAAAGCATGAAATACCCATAGATAAAGCTAACAAAAAAGGAACAAGATCTACATGCTCCAATCTACAAAACATTGATGAGAGAATCGAAGACTTAAAAGGAGATATACACCATGTTTGTGGGCCAGAAGACTCATTATTATTAAGAAGTCAATAATCTTCAAAATGATTTAGCACTGATCTATCCCAATTAAGTAGTCACTAGCGACATGATCATTTACATTTGCATTTAATTAAAATCAAATAAAATTTAAAATTCATTTCCTCAGTCTCACTATTCACATTTCAAGTAGTCAATTGTCACATATACTGGACAGTGTAGATACAAGGCACAACCATCATTACACAAAGTTCTATTGCTATTGGGCAATGCTGATCTCTAGATTCAGTGCAATCCTGTTAAAACCCCAGCAAATGTCACAGAAATTGATAATCTGATTTAAAAATTTACATGACAAAAACAAAGACCTAGTAAGGTCAAAATAATTTTGAAAAAGTAGAATTGCCCCCAGTATCTGAAGAAATCACCATGGATACCAAAATCTATAGATGCTCAAGTCCCTTATATAAAAGGGACTTCGTATATTTGCATATAACTTATGCACATATACTTTAAATTATCTCTGGATTACCTATGGTACCTAACATAAAGTAAATGCTACTCAAATAGCTGCCAGTGAGGAGCAACTCCAAGTTTTGCTTTTTGGAACTGACTGGAACGGGTTTTGTATTTTTCTAAAAATATTTTTAATCTTTAGTTGGTTTAGGGATGCAGAAGCTGCAGATATGGAGGGCCAACTGTTCGAAGCTGAAGGTGTGACATCACCTATTTCATGATTTATGCTATTATTACTTACAGTATTTAAAAAAGTGTGGTATTGGCAAAAGGACAGACACACAGAATCCATAGAACGCAGAGTCCAGAAATATTTGATTCCACACATCTGATTTTCAACAAAGATACCAATTAAATTTGATAGAGCAAAGAGTCAACGAACTGTGCAGAAAAAATTGGGATGTCCACACGGGAAAATTAAGAGGCTCAATCCATACCATTCTCCATATATAAAAATTAACTCAAAATGAATCATACACCTAACTGTAAAACTTCAAACTTACAAAGCTTCCAATAAAACACAAAACAACATCTTAATGACACTGGTTTAAACAAAGACTTTGGATAAAACATAAAAAGCATAAGCCACAAAAGAAAAAACTGACATATTGGGTTACATAAAAATTAAAAACATCTGCTCTTTGCTAGACACTATTTTTCCCCCTTTTATTAAGAAATAATTGACATACATCACTGTGCAAGTTTGTATACAGCATGAGTTTAATATACATCTACTGTGAAATAAATGCCACAATAGGTTTATCTCATACAGATAAAACAAAAAGAAAAAAAATTTCTTCTCGTGAACTCTTAAGATCTACCCTCTTAAATTTACTATTGAGTAGAGTCCCCCTTTATCCAGTCTCACTTTCCACAGTCTCAGTTACCTGTGGTCTGAAAATATTACACGGCAAATTCCAGAAAAAAATTATTCTTAAGTTTTAAATTGTGGGCTATCCTGAATAGTGTGATGAAACCTCATGCTGTCTACTCCATTCCATCCAATAAGTGAATCACCCCTTTGTTTAGCACATCCTACCTGTCAGTCGCTTACTGTCTGTGGTGGTTGTTAGAACAAGTGTCATGGTATTCCACTGCTATGTTCAAGTTACTCTTATTTTATTTAATAAAAGCACAAGAGTAGTTGTTACTCTTACTGTGCCCAATTTTTAAATTAAATTTTATCATAGGTATGTATGTACAGGAAAAACATGGTACATATAGAGCTCAATACTACCCCCAGTTTCTAGAATCCCTTGGAGAGTCCTTGAAAGTCTCTCCCATGGATAAGGGGGACTATTGTATATCATACAGCAATGCTAACTATATTCATCATGATGTACACTGAATCCCAAGTATATCTTATAACTTGAAGTTTGTACCTTTTGACCATCTCATTTCAATTCTCCCTCCCATCTGAAGGATACTATTAAAATATAAAGCCAGAGACTAGGAAAAAAAATTTGCAAAATACATATGTGATAAAGAGCTGTTACCCAAGATGGAAAACTCTAAAAGCTCACTAATAATAATAATAATAATAATAAATTTTAAAATGTGGGAAAAGGAGTTCCCATTGTGGCTCAGCAGAAAGGAATCTGACTAGTATCCAGGAGGATGGCCTCTCTCAGCTGGTTAAAGATCTGGCGTTGCCATGAGCTGTGGCACAGGTCGCAGATGCAGCTCGGATCTGGTGTTGGCTGTGGCTGTTGTGTAGGCCAGCAGCTACAGCTCCAATCTGACTGGTTCCATAACCTGGGAACCTCTTGGGTGCAGCCTTAAAAACAAAAAAAAGGTGTGGGGGGGGCGGAGGCTGAACTCATTTCACCAAAGATGTATAAATGACTTACATCAGCAAATGAAAAGAGGCTTAGCATTCATTAGTAAAAAGTAAAAAGGACAATGAGATACCACCACAACCTGCTACACCAGCAACTGCCAATACCAAGGACTGAGGAGAACACACAAAAATTGGAATTCCTGCACTGCTGAAGTAAATGCCAAATGATACTTTGAGAATGGAAATATTCTTTCTTTTGACTGTAATTACAAGACCAAGTTCATAAAAATTCAGGCCTATAGTGAAAAAGTTTAATACTACTATATACAAGTACCTCAATAAACCGGACTTAAAAAAAAATTTCTCACATATTTTCTTAAGTATTTTCTCTAAAACATTTTATCATTTCAGTTTTCTAGTCACAAACTCCTTTCATCATGTCCTTCTAGATGGCTTTCTGGGAGCCTCATATAACCAGCTTTCATCATACCTCAACTCTGCAAAAGAGGGTGACTGGATGTTCCACATCACTAGACAATCTGTTTCTAATGCTAAGAAATGTAAAACTAAATCAGACAAGTTTCAAAAAGTATAAAGATATGTGAAGTATTCCATCTCTTGAAAAGCATCCAAGGTGCTCCACAATTATAAGAAGTCATCAAAAAGAATAACCAATATGAAAGGATTCTAAAAACGAAGGACATCTTACAAAGGGAAAGCAAGTGCTATGGATGTGATACAGATGGTAACTTTAAAAAAAAAAAAAATCACCAATCACTCTTACATACTTTCCATCAGGGAAAATTAAATGGGCTGAAGAGCATAAACCTATGTCAAAAGAAAGCAACCTCACACCCTAAACCCTCTCATATCAAAAGAAGTCTACTTGTCAAGAAAACCAAATCTCAGACTTCCTAAGACAACATATAAACAGTGGAAGTCTAAGATAGTAATAACTGCTTATGAACCATAAACATGAATCAATCACCAGCAGACTGCATTACAAGAAAAGCTAAAGGAAGTCCTTCAGGCAGAAGGAAAATACTACTACATGGAAATCTGGATCTACAGAAAGGAATGAAGAGCACCAAAAATGTTAAGTATATGGGAAAACATAGAAGACTTCTTTTGTTACATTTTAAAATCTCTCTAAAAGATAATCTATTTAAAGCACAAAAGTTATAACTGTGGAGGACTACAATATATGTAGACATAAATGCATGACAATAACAGCACAACGGCTAAATGCAGAAAAGGGGTAACATACCCCTTTCCATAAGGTTCTTATACTATAGTTAAGATAGAGCATACATGGGATTAAAAAAAAAAGGACAGCAGCAGGACAGCAAATTTGAAACCAATCATATCAATAATCACATTAAGTGTAAATGGCTTTAACACCACAATTAAAAAGGCAAAAACTGTGATATTTGATTAGAAAAACAAAACCCAAGTATATACTGCCTATACAAAACCCATTTCAAATAAAAAGAGAGAAATATGGGAAAGGCTGTGCCATGCTAACTCTAGTCAAAAGAAAGCTGGGGTGGCTACATTAATACATGACAAAGTAGGTAGTAGAGCAAAAACTTATCAGGGATACAGAAAGTCATTTCACAATGTCAAAGAGCTCAATTTATCAAAAAGACATAATTCTAAATGTTTAGGCACCCTAATAACAAAGCTGAGACAAACTAGAAGTCAAAAACAGAATGATACCTGGAAAATCCTTACACACCTGGAAACTAAATAATATAATTCTTAATAATGCATCAGTCAAAAAGTAAATTAAAAGGAAAAAAGTATTCCGAACTGACTGAAAATAAAAACACAACATTATTCAATTTTATGGGCTGTAACTAAAATAGTACTTCAGAGCGAAATTTATAGCATCCTATGCCTACATTTAAAAAAGAAAGTTCTGGAGTTCCCATGGCGGCACAGTGGAAACAAATCCGACTAAGAACCCTGAGGTTGCAGGTTCAATCCCTGGCCTTGCTCAGTGGGTTAAGGATCCGGTGTTGCCATGAGCTGTGGTGTAGGCTCAAGATGCAGCTCCAATCTGGCGCTGCTATGGTTCTGGTGTAGGCCAGCAGCAACAGCTCCAATTAGACCCCTAGCCTGGGAACCTCCTCCATATGCCGTGGGTACAGCCCTAAAAAGACAACAAAAGACTAAATAAGTAAATAAGTAAATGTAAATAAAAAAGAAAATTCTCAAATCAATTACCTCAATTTATACCTTAAAAAACTAGAAGATACAATAATAGTAAAGATCAAAGCAGAAATCAACGAGATATAAAAGAGAAATAAAGAAAAATCAGTGAAATACAAACCTCATTGAGAGCAATAAAATACTGGTAAGCCAGATTCATCAGACGTGAGAAGACACAAATTACCAATGATTAAGAAAGATCACATCTCTACAGATGCTACAGATATCATAAGCATGATATGGGAATATTATGAACAACTTCATTTCAATGGAATGGATAAAGTTCTACCATTCCTTCAAAGATACAAATGGTCGAAGCTCACTCAAAAAGAAATAAGTAATATAAATATTCCTATGCATTTTAAAGAAATTTAATTTCTGCTTTAAAACTACCTAGAAAGAAAACTCCAGACCCAGACAGCTTCGCTAGTGAATTCTACCAAACATCTCAGGAAGAAATAACACAAATTCCATACAAACTCTTCCAGAAAATTAAAGAGAAGAAACACTTCCCAACTCATTCTACATTCCACACTAGCCTGAATATAAAACTACAAACCAATATTCTTCACAAACATAGATGCCAATATTAACGAAATAATCCAACATGGATTACTGTCCTAGAATATACCATGATTAAGTGGGGTTTATCCCAGAAATACAAAGTTGAGTGGAAATTCCAAAATCAACCAAAGTAACCCAGCATTACACATGAAAACCTGTTTTAATAGATCAGGGTGGGGGTGGGGAGGGAGTGTTGTGTATTTGACAAAGTCCAACATCTATTCTCAAATAAATTCTCACCAAACTAGAATAAAAAGAAACTTTCTCAATCTACAAAAAAAATCCCCAGCTAACACTATACCTTAATGATAAAAGACTGAATGCTTTCACTCCCTTAAAAATGAGGAACAATGCAAGGACTTTTACTCTTACACCTTCTACCCAACATTGTACTAGAGGGTTAGCCAATAAAATAAGCAAGTTAAAAATAGCGACCAGAGGACAACAAGGCATCCAAACTAGAAAAATAAAACTATTTTAATTCACAGACAAGATCTATGAAAAAACTACAACAGAAATCTGAAAAAACAAAAAAACCCCAAACAAAACACACACAAAAGAAAAAACCACAACAAAAAGCTACTAGAATAGGTAAGCTAGCAAAGTTGCATGATATAAGATATATCCAAAAACAGCCTTTATTTTTATAAACGAGCTACAACAACCAGAAATTGAAATTTTAAAGTAGCAATATTCACAAAGCATCAAAAATGTGATAGATTTGCACACTGGAAAACCACAAAACACTGCTGAGACCAGATTTAAGTAAATGGACCATGTTCAAGGACTGGAAAATGGAATCTAATGTTGTTGAAATGTCCATTTCCCCAAGTTTATATATTCAATGAAACCAAGTAACAACGCCAGCAAATTTTATAGAAATGGACAAGCTGATTCTAAAATGCATATGGAGGGAGCTCCCATTGTAGCACAGTAGAAACGAATCTGACTACTATCCATGAGGAGGTGGGATGGATCTCAGGCTTCACTCAGGGGGTTAAGAATCTGCCACTGCTGTAAGCTGTGGTGTAGGACACAGATATAGCTCGGTTCCCTGTTGCTATGGCTGTGGCGTAGGCAGGCAGCTGTAACTCAGATTAGACCCCTAGCCTGGGAACCTCCATATGCCACAGGTGCAGCCCTAAAAAAGCAAAAAAAAAAAAAAAAAAGAAGGTAAAAACAGAAAAAAAAATGTAATGGAAATCCAAAAGACCTAGAATAACCAAATAAGTAAAATAACTTTGAAAATAAAGTTAAAGGAGTTCCCATCACGGCTCAGTGGTTAGCGAATCCAACTAGGAACCATGAGGTTGCGGGTTCGATTCCCTGGCCTTGCTCAGTGGGTTAAGGATCTGGCATTGCTGTGAGCTGTGGTGTAGGTCGAAGATGCGGCTCAGATCTGGCGTTGCTGTGGCTCTGGCGTAGGCCAGCGGCTACAGCTCCGATCAACCCCTAGCCTGGGAACCTCCATGTGCCGCAGGAGCTGCCCAAGAAATGGCAAAAAGACAAAAAAAAAAAAAAAGAAAGAAAAGAAAATGAAGTTAAGGATCTTATAGTCTGCCCTCTGTATCTGAGGGCTCTACATCAACAAATTCAACCAACTGTGGATTAAAAATATTTGGGGGAAAAAATTTCAGAAAGTTCCAAAAAGAAAAACCTGAATTTACTGTATACTGCCAACTACTTACATTGCATTAGGTAGTAAAAATACTACAGAGATGATTTAAAGTTTATATGGTGCTGAAACAACTGGATAGCTATATGTAAGTAAGTAAATAAATAAATCACAAACTTCACCCTTACAAATGTGTATACAAATATTAACTCAGAACAGGCTAAATACCTAAATGTAGGCATTATAAATATAAAACTTCTTAGAATATCTGGAAAAATTTTAGTATGTTTGACAAAGGTTTCTTAAACATGACACAAATTATAAAAGAAAAAAATAAGAAATTAACTTCACCAAAATTAGTCATCTACTCTTTAATACACTGTTAAAACAGACATAAACTAGAATAAAGAATTCTCACAATTCAGTAAGTTAAACAACGAAATTTTCAAATGGAGAAATGATCCAAAAACAAAAAATAAGAACTTAAAGAAATCTTCTATCACCCTAAAAATAAAAAGCCTGTCCATATCAAGGTTGCCAAGTATGTGGAGCAACTAGACCGCTCATCCATTGCTTTGGGAATTTAAAATAATACAATCACTTTGAAAAAAGTTTGGCAGTTAAACATATGTATCAATTCTACTCCTGGTATGCACTCAAGAGAAGTCAAAGTATACAAGTAACATGTCTACACAAAGACTTGTTAAACAAAGCACAGGGAGTTCCAGTCATGGCTCAATGGTTAACAAATCCTACTAGGAACCAAGAGTTACGGGTTCGATCCCTGGCCTCGCTCAGTGAGTTAAGGATCCAGCATTGCTGTGAGCTGTGGTACAGGTCACAGACGCGGCTAGGATCCTGAGTTGCTGTGGATGTTGTGTAGGCTGGCAGCAACAGCTCTGATCAGACCCCTAGCCTGGGAACCTCCATATTCTGTGGGTGTGGCCCTAGAAAAGACAAAAAGACAAAAAAAGAAAGAAAGAAAGTACAAAACAGCTTTGTTTTGGCAGAAAATGGAAACTAAAATGTCCACCAACACACTGGGAACTATATCTAGTCACTTATGATGGAGCATGATGTGAGAAAAAGAATGTATGTACGTATGTGTGACTGGGTCACCTTGCTGGTACAGTAGAAAAGTGATAGAACACTGTAAACCAGCTATGATGGAAAAAATAAAAATCATTAAAAAAAAAAAAGTCCATCAACAGGTGAAAGGAGCAACAAATAGCAGAAACTGCATACAATGGAATATTATTCAGCAATAAAAAGTAATGCACATTAATGAATCTCAAAATCAGCATGCTAACGAAAATAGACCCAAAGAAGTGTATATAGTATTATTATATTTGTATATAATTCAAGAAAATGGAAGCTAATTTATTGTGACAAAAAGATTCATGTTTGTCTGGAGATAAAACAGGGCAAAACTATTACCAAAACGCAAGAAGAAATTTTCAGGGGTGATAGATATGATCATTATCTTTTAGATGGTTTCCCAGTTAAATCTTCAAATGTGAAGTCTTTTTTTTTAATGTTTTTTATTTTTTCCATTATAGGTGATTTACAGTGTTCTGCCACTTTTCTACTGTACAGCAAAATAACCCAGTCACACATATATATACATTCTTTCTCTTAAATGTGAAGTTTTTTACATGCCAATTACACTTTAATAAAACTAAAAAGGAGTTCCCGTTGTGAGCTAATGGAAATGAATCTGACTAGTATCCATGAGGACCCAGGTTTGATCCCTGGCCTTGCTCAGTGGGCTAAGGATCTGGCGTTGCTGTGAGCTATGGTGTAGGTCACAGATTCGGCTCGGATCCCAAGTTGCCATGCTGTGGTGCGGGCTGGCAGCTACAGCTTCAATTCGATCCCTAGCCTGGGAACTTCCATGTGCCATGGATACAGTCCTCAGAAGACAAAAAATAAACAAACAAAAATAAATAAAACTGAAAAAAATAAACACACATGACAAGGTGTTATGCTTTTTCTCCTGACTGCAGTATAATACTTTTTGGGTTTTCTTAAATATTATTTTATTTATTTATTTTTCTGCTGTACAGCATGGGGACCAAGTTGCATATACATGTATACATACTTTTTCCTCCCATTGTTCTGCTGGGATGTAAGTATCTAGACATAGTTCTCAATGCTACACAGCAGGATCTCACTGTAAATCCATTCCAAGAGCAATAGTTTGCATCTGTTAACCCCAAGCTCCTGATCCCTCCCCTCCCCCGCCCCGAACAGCCACAAGTCTATTCCCCAAGTCTATGATTTTCTTTTCTGTGGAAAGGTTCATTTGTGCTATTATTAGATTCCAGTTATTAAGTGATATCATATGGTATTTATCTTTCTCTTTCTGTGTTATTTCACTCAGTATGAGAGTCTCTAGTTCCATCCATGTTACTGCAAATGGCATTATGTCATTCTTTTTTATGGCTGAGTAGTATTCCATTGTGTATATATACATCTTCCTAATCCAATCATCTGTCGATGGACATTTGGGTTGTTTCCACGGTTTTGTTTAAATATGAGAAGATTAAGTTACACAGTTTCACTTATAGTTAATACAGAAATTATACTACAAAATTTACTTTATACAAGTTTCACTGCTTATCATAAAATCAGGAGATAAAATCTAGTTGCTTAGTCCTATTTGACAACACATTCTAGAAATGATACAAATAGGTCACACTCTTAAAGAGAGGTTATTTTCTCACTTAGTACTTTTAAAATATTCTACCTTCATTCCTAATAATTTTTTTTCTTTTTATGGCCACACCTGTGGCATAGGGAAGTTCTCAGGCTAGAGGCTGAACTGGAGCTGCAGCTGGGGCCTACACCTCAGCCAGGGCAACACCAGATCTGAGTCACATCTGCAATCTACACCAGAACTTGTGGCAATGCCAGATACTTGACCCAATGAGCAAGGTCAGGGGTCAAACCCGCATCCTCACAAGGATAATGTTGGGTCTTTAAACCACTGAACCATAATGGGAACTCCACATTCCTAGTAATTTCTTTGTTGGTGGTCTTTTTAGGGCTGAACCTGCAGCATATCAAGTTCCCAAGCTAGGGGTCCAATCAGAGCTGTGCCTACACCACAGCCACAGCAACTTGGAATTAGAGCCACATCTGTGACCTACACCACAGCTCATAGCAATGCTGTATCCTTAACCCACTGAGCAAGGCCAGAGATCAAACCCACATTCTCATAGATACTAGTTGTGCTCGTTACTGCTGAGCCATAATAGGAACTCCTCTAGTAATTTTAATTGCAACAAAGCCTAACATTTTAGCTGTAAATTTAGTGAATACCATCATAACCATTTTACACACTCACATACAAAACACCCTATAAATTATAACACCCATCTTTTCAAAAACAATCTGCACCAAGGCATAAAGTGGTTTTCCTAAAGGCTAGAAGAGACCATAAATCTAGCTTGCTTAAAATTTCGTGTAATTTTGGGGCCACTATGCTATTTCTCATATTCCCTACAGTAGAGTAATTCTACTCTTCCTTATTTCCATACCAGTTTCTGGTCCAAATGTTTTTATGTCCAACACAAAAAAAGATATGAAAGGAATGAAACACAGTCAGGCTAAATTTACTCAAAGGTCAGTTATCTAGTGAGCTCTTCCTTGTTTCAAGTCATCTATCAGTTATCTAAGTGAGCTCTTCCTTATTTCACGTCATCCAAAATTTTTCATGGGGCTGGAAAGAGGGAGACGTGGGACTTCTTCGCCTACTTTTGGAATCCTTGAGTCTAGAAAAGCCAGAGGTGAGGAAAGAAAAGTAAGTTAATTTCCATTTGCCAAAAGTCTTTTTTGATCTAATTCTAGGGTTTTGTTTTATTTATTTGTTTGGGGATTTTTCTGTTTGTTTTTAAGTGGGGGTGATAAAAATATTGGAGCTAATGATCAAAACGAATTTGAGGTTTAAATGAGGAAATTCTGAATCATATATGACAACTGGAAACTGGCACTAATAACTCCACATTCATCACTCTAACTTTGCTTCATTGTGTAAAGCAGAAACAGGCAAGGCCAAGAATATTGGTTTCTCTGATTCTAAATATGGCCAGTGGAAATAATTAAAAATGTGTTCAATTCACAGACAATAAAATGTATTCCACAAATATGTGCTAAACTGAAGGTCAACTGTATCCTCAAGAACAGAACTACAGAAAAAGTATGATTTATCTGCACACTACAAATATTTTGACTCTAAAGAACAATTCTTAAGTCCAAGAGCCTATTCTTCAAAGGAAAAAAACATCAAGATCACAAGTAAACCACATACAACATCTTACTGTCTACAATCCAGACAGCTTTACTCAATTACATAAAGAAAGTTTAAAAATGAAATTCATAATAGTAGAGACCATCATAAAGTCAAAGTTAGATGTTCAGCTCTGATCTCTTGAAAATCTCATTACTAGCATTAAGGCTAAAAAAGTTAAAATGACATAAAAATACCCAAGATATGGAGTTCCGATTGTGGCTCAGTGGTTAACGAATGCAGCCAGTATCCACGAGGATACCTGGCTTTGCCGTGTGCTGTGGTTTAGGTCGCAGACACAGCTCAGATCCTGCATTGTGGTGGCTATAGCACAGGCTGGCAGCTATAGCTTGGATACGACCCCTAGCCTAGGAACCTCCACATGCCACTGGTGCGGCCCTAAAACAAAGAGACCAAAAAAACAAGAAAGAAAATCCAAGATATATTTGTCATTATATTAGAGTTAAAAAGGTTTTCCACTTCACCACATTGCCTATTACTAAGAACGTGGAGAATAAAAACTACTGTAAATTTCAATTTTACTTTTTAAACAAGACAGCTGAACAAAAAGTTACAGGCAAAAATTTCTAAAGCATTTCATATAAAACTATAGAGTCTGGATAAAGGAAAGGGGAATGGGAAGATAATTCAGACCTATTTACTTGAATAAAAACCATTCAACTGGAAAAAAAACAAACTTCCAGTGATAACTAAAAAAGCATATTTTAAAGATAATACTGGTCACTGAGAAAAACAAACAAACAAAAATATCCTCACGCTAACTTTCTGTGAGCATGTTATGAACAAAATTAATTCTGAAAATATACCATTTAAAACCACAGGAGAATTTCAAAGATTCAGGTTAGCATAAATTAATTAAATATTAGGATTAACTCTAATTTAACTGTGATTTAGCAAGTTTTCCCATCTACTGATTAACCTAGTTGCTGTGTACTAGATTTATTCAACTATGTATGGGACATTTCCTGCTTGTAAATATTTTTTAAAATTAGATATTGACTTCACAAGTTTCCACATGAACAGCTATGTGGAAACCTTATATTTTTCACTGAGGATTTATTTATCTCAAAATTCATGCTCCAGTTGTTAGGTGCTTATTAATAGCTAATAGATTAATTTAAAATTTAACCAATTCTCTTTTCTACCAAAACATCCCAATTCATCAGGAAAAATTATCTTCTCTCATGAAATTCATTATTAGGTTAAAAAGTTTGAAAATACTAACAAGAGGCTTCATTTATAAAACAGTACCAGATGAAAGGGAAATATCTAGAACTTGACTCCTGAAAAAAAATTGGTAAAATCCCAACATACCTAAATTACTAAACAGTTCAAAAAATTCTCTAGCCCACCTCTTGAAGATCTTTTTTTGCTTAATTACAATCACTGAGTCCTATGTAGCCGCAAAATTACTAAGAACATGATCCTGTCGATTTTAACCCACCTTTTCCTCCTTGAGCCATACCCTTCGCCTAGACCCTCTACTCACTGTCTTTTATAAACCTTTCACGACAGCTCTGTTTCTAAAACTTTAAGCCAGCAAGCAGAGAACAGGATGAAATTAAAGAGAAAGGCATTCTTTGGGAGTTCTGAGAAGGATCACTTTTTTTAAAACAGATATTGCTTCAGAAGAATTCTATTTTGCAATCAACTGCTGTCTCAGCTGTGAGCAGAAAAGCAGGTATAAACTTGAAAGAGAGATTATCAAGGGACCTATCCTAAGAGTAACAACAGACTATGCAAAGAGTAAAATTAGAGGAAGTTATTTCCAAGTCATTTTACCAAGGGTTTTTTTTTTTTTTAATGGACACATCTTTACAGAGAGGGTTAACCAATACATGACACAATTATTTTAAAAAGGAAATAAGATTTTAAATAAGAGATGAGAATGGATTGCACTCTAAAGTTATAATGAAGAGTACAAAAAGCAGCAGCATAGAGGACCCTGCCTCTGAAGATAAATCAGTATGTCACTGAGCCTGCCCACAAGTGCTGCAAACGTAAATTTGGGCCAACAAACGCAAAAAAAGAAATTCCAATAAAAAATGATGCTATGGAATGCTGGAGAATGCACACAAAATGCTTCAATGATCATAGAATAGAATCAAGGGAAGTTTTTCCAAAGCTGACATGAGCTGGGTCTTTAAGCAGAAAGTGGCATTTCTCAGGTAGCACGAGATCAGGCAGCACAGTGGCATGAAAGAACATGTTGAGGGAACACTAAGATTGACCTAAGACATGGCATGGATGAGCTGATGGGTGGGACAGAGCCCAACCAAGGTGAGCCTTGCATGTCACGTTTAAGGAAACAAGGGAATACCTCCTTGGGCAACAAGGCAGCAGCAACCAAGGACTCTAAGCAGACAAGCTGCATGAGCTGAATGTTTTCTGAAGGTATCACCTACTTGACAAGTTTCAGGGCTAATGCAGTGGTCCAAGTACAGATCTAAATTATATAAGACTTGTGATTAATTAAGTTCATACTGAAATAAAAAAACCAAAATGATAAGGAATTAAATTGAGGTACTAACAACAGAAATACAGGAGGAATAAATCAACAAAATTTTGTTATCTGATTGCTATGGCTGAGTGTCTAAATTGACAATATATGGACTGAATGGCTGTATAGATGCAGTACCATTTTCAGACAAGATTAAATAGAAACAATAGGAAACCTTGTGATATTGGAAGATCCAAGTCAAATTTAACTGTATTATTTAAACCTTGGCTAGGTATGTAACCTCTCCATTTCATTATCTGTAAAATGGGGGGATATATCTACATGTACATCATAGCCTTGTAAGGATAAAATGAGACAATGCCTGAAATGTTCTTAATACTATGCCTGCTCTATAGTAAATGCCCATTAAAAGTTACCCCTTATCAGCATTATTATTGGTGGGGTGCAGAACTGACCAAAGCCTCTGAGGAGTTGTATCCCACTGTTCTTCCTGTTCTCTCTAAATGAAGCTCCTTTCAGATCTGTGTTACACTTACAGCACCTAACTCACTCAATAAATAGCTGTCCAATAAATGCTAAGCATGAAAAATGTCCAATGTATACCTGTTCTATTAGAACCAAGCTTTGCTTTGAGGCATGATAAAGTATTAACTATTTCAAAAATATAAACTAAAAAAACAAAAAAAAGGCATCAGAACCATTCTTTTAATTAAATGATATAACAGAGACTAAGTAAGAATACCCCTAGGGCCGCAGTACACCTGTTGGTACTTTAAAAAACAAAAAACAACAACAAAAAAAACCCTCATCTTCCATACCAAGTGTTCTGATGGGAAGCCTGTTATCTTAAAAATCCTTAACAGGAGCTAACTGAATCTAGTATTTTGGTCATTTCTTTTGGAAAAATCAGGGACAAGGATATGTTTACCCATAAATAAAGAATTTCAACATAAAGAGATTAACTACAACTTTAAAAAGGTAAGTATTCAGCTACATATCAACTCAACAATGCCAAAATGTTATAATAGAGAAAGCATAATCTTGGGAGTGGAGGAGGATAAGACACTGCGAATACATTACTTTCCATATATTTTAAGACAAGTAACTTGGCATCATGATACATGAGTCATTTTATTATTATATTATAAGCTAACTTTTTTTGGGGGGGGTGCTTTTTATGGCCACACCTGCGGCATATGGAAGTTCCCAGGCTAAGGGTCTAATCTGAGCTGCAGCTGCCGGTATAAGCCCCATCCAAGCCACATCTGAGACCTATGTTGCAGCTTATGGCAACGCCAGATCCTTAACCCAATGAACGAGGCCAGGGATAAAACCCGCATGCCCGTAGATGCTAGGAGGAGTCTTAACCCATTTAGCCATAATGAGAACTCCATAAACTACCAAAACTGACAGAAATTACGCTATTTCAGAACTGAAGAAAACAAATCATCTAGTTGTGTGAATTTCAGGGAATTTCAAGTGTTAACTGCAACCCACAGTTTTATAATCCAACCTAGCACACAAATCTGAACATGTATATTTTACAATGCATTATTTTTATTTATTTTTTGTCTTTCCCAGTGCCACACCCGTGGCTAGGGGTTTAATATCAGACCTAAAGCCGCCAGCTTACGCCAGGGCCCCAGCAATGCAGGATCCGAACCATGTCTGCAATCTACACCACAGCTCACGGCAATGCCAGATCCTTAGCCCAATGAGCGAGGCCAGCCAGGGATAGAACCCTCAACTTCATGGTTCCTAGTCGGATTCGTTAACCATTGCGGCACGGCATGAGGAGAACTCCAGCAATATGTTATTTTTAAAGCTTTTACACAATGTAACTGCAGTAGCAGAAATTGTGCACATTGAAACTTTTAAGAAATCCTAGGCATTAAGACTGCCCCTGCCAAAATAGCAATCTTTGAAATATGATTACATCAAATTTCATCCCCAAAGCCAATTAGGCTGGCCACATTCCACAATCCTGACAACTCTTCAATAAAGAAAAAGGAAAAAAAAAAAGCAGAACTTCCTATCTTAAGGATCACCAAGATCAGAAATGATTAAGTCCTTCATATGGGATTCTAATGGGTTCTCTGTGTAGAATTTAGTTCTCAATTTAGTTCTAGTAAAGGTTATACAGAAAGGCAGTCAGGCAACTCATGCTGAGCCAAAGGAAATATATCTGAAAAAAGGTATAGAGAAAACCAAGGGGTAGAACCTCCCTCTACCATTACTCCTGTCCTAGGCACCAAAATATAATTCACTTCCTTATAAATATGCTTCGATAATGCACACCAGAAGTAGTTGTCAAGATGAGCTGACATTGTTACACATTTTTGTCCCAGAGCACCCAACAACAAACTGGATATCCTGTGACTCCCTCAATTTTCTTAATGGAAGAAACCAGAAATAAGGTCAGCAATGCATAGAGTGAAAGAAGAATTTACATATTAGAACAGAGAGACTGAACACCTAATGACACATGCTCCATTTGACTCTGCTCAGGAGATGACTGCCTTCTGGTGCACCACTGCATTGGGAAAAGTCAATCATTCACAAACTCACTGCCTCTTACCACTGACTTTAGCGGTGGCATGAAATGTTCTTCCAAAGAAATGTGTAATTTTCTGAATAAGGCAGGCAACAAAGAGTACTTCAAAGAATTTGATTTTAAGGCAGTCAAGATTTAGAACATACTCTTAGCCCACTTTTTGGGTATATTTAACCAAGAGACAAAATGAGAAACATTCAACAAAGGGAAACATCACAACAAGCAAAACACCTCACAGGTTTATGTTAACTTTTTTTTTTACATCATAGGTGATCTTCCTAGGCTAATAATGGCAGGATAATTCTGAACTAGGTAGCTATTTGACTGACATTATAGTATCACTTCTCCTAATTTAAATTTAAAGAGAGGGCTATTTTCTTCCCTGAGATCAAAGGTAGAAGGGGAAAAAAAATTTAGAAAAATACAGTTAAAACACTTTGATACCATATTAATTTGTCCATTTAATTAAGTAATTTTTCTATCTCTTCTATTCTGAGTAGAATCCAAACAAGTTACTTTACTTTTCTGAGCCTCAACTTCTTCAACTATGAAAATTGGAATAACAACTACCTCTCCGGATTGCTTTGAATTTTACACTGGGAAAACAGATGTAAAACTGGTATGCAAAATGTTATAAAGTACAATGCAAACATAGTACTTGAGGATATCATCTTAGGACTTTACAGTCTTAATGTTCGAGTGCCTAGTGCAATATTTTATACATGAGTGCTCAAATATTTGTCCATTTATTCAGTCATAGTAGTTAGGGCCTAAAATTTTCATTCTGGAAAACAAAGGTTATCGCATATACTTCTTATATATTTATTCACTAGCAATATCATTAAGAAGTCAGTCACACCTTTAGAATGATTTAGTCATTTAATTTAATAACATAAACTACTGGAGTAACAACATTGCCAACAGTTATATATTTATTGTTTATATTATGTATTCTGTGTCACGTCCTGTGCCAAGTATACTATCCAGATTCACTCACTTAATCCTCAGAATACTTCTACGGAGAAATTATCATCCATGGAGTTCCCGTCGTGGAGCAGTGGTTAACGAATCCGACTAGGAACCATGAGGTTGCGGGTTCGGTCCCTGCCCTTGCTCAGTGGGTTAACAATCCGGCGTTGCCGTGAGCTGTGGTGTAGGTTGCAGACGCGGCTCGGATCCTGCGTTGCTGTGGCTCTGGCGTAGGCCAGGGGCTACAGCTCCGATTAGACCCCTAGCCTGGGAACCTCCATATGCCGCGGGAGTGGCCCAAGAAATAGCAAAAAAAGACAAAAAAAAAGAAATTATCATCCATAACTGAAAAACTAAAGCAAAAGTTAAAGTTATATACCCAAGTTTACAAAGTCTGCAAATGACAGAGCTGGTATGTTACTCAAATTTAGGTCTGAC
The DNA here is from genome assembly GCF_016906955.1 of Phacochoerus africanus. Classification (NCBI taxonomy): domain Eukaryota; kingdom Metazoa; phylum Chordata; class Mammalia; order Artiodactyla; family Suidae; genus Phacochoerus; species Phacochoerus africanus. The sequence continues at coordinate 134,095,756 of NC_062544.1, forward strand.
ACCAAAGCCCTGACTCTCAACTATTACTGCAACTACTTTTCAATATGGTAGCCATTAGGCACATGTGGCTACTGATCACTGGAAATGTGGCTAGTCTGAACTGACTTGTATTATAATTGGAAAATGCACACTAGATTTTGAAGACAGTATGAAAAAAAGAATGTAAAGTATCTCACTGAAATTTTACATTAATTACAAGTTGAAATGATAGGAGTTATGGATCCAACTGCAGCTCTGGTCACTGCGGAGGTGTGGGTTTCATCCCAGCCCAGTACAGTGTGTTAAAAGTATATGGCGTTGCCACAGCTGTCACTCAGGTTCAATCCAATCCCTGGCCCAGGAACATCCATATGCTGAAGGTGTGGCCATTAAAAAAATTTTTTAAAAAATCAAGCAAGTTGAAATGATAGTTATTTGGATATAATCAAATAAAATATATTCTAAAGTAATTTCATCTGCTTTTTACTTTCTTACTATCACTACTAGAAAGTTTAAAATTACATGCAGCTTATAATACATATACTGGACAACACTAATTCAGAATACCATACAGGATTTTGTAAATTAAAGGACACAAAACAATTTTAAATTTAAAAACACATAATGTTTTAGAGTACAAATACCTTCCAATCTTAACAGCTATTTTAATACCAAGTGCAACCAATATAAACAAAACTTCAGGAATTCCCGTTGTGGCTCAGCAGGTTAAAAACTCAACAGTGTTCAGGGGGATAAGGGTTTGATCCCTGGCCTCTCTTAACCTACTGAAGGTTAAGGATCTAGCATTGCCACAAGCTGCAGCACAGGTCGCAGATGCAGCTCAGATCTAGATGTTGCTGTTTCTGTGGCACAGGCCTCAACTGCAGCTCCAATTCAACCCCTGGCCCACGAACTTACATATGCCATAGGGGCAACAGTAAAAGGAAAAAGGAAAAAAAAAAACCTTTAAATTGCCATAATCTAAAAAAAGTTCAATATTCCACAATTAGATCATTTTTAAAAAAATTCCTATTAAAAAATGTTTTCTGCTGAGTACAAGTGATACTAACTCATCCACACTACAGAAATTACAGAAAAGTATACACACACAAAAAAACCCATTATCTGCTAAGCAGACTATTTTGATCAGTCATAATTCTAGGTATACATATCAGATGAAATGGTATGAAATATTACTTAAAGTGGGATCATTTTATCATTTTGTAGCTTGCTTTTTTCTAAGATATTAAAAGCATTTTCTTTTATTACATATTTCTAAAATTTTTCTCAAATTTTTACTTTGAAATAATTATAGATTCACAGGAAAGTGCAAAAAAAAAAGTACAAGGTTCCATACAACCCCAATTTCCCTCAAATTGCATCTTTTTGATTCTAGTATACTATAAAAATCAAAGCCAGGAAATTTAATATTGACATAATTTGTACAAATAGTTCTATGCCTGATTCATGAAACCTTCACTATAATCAAGATTCAGATCTATTTCATCACCACAAAGATCTCCCTCTTTCTACCCCTTTATAATCACACCCACTCCCTCCCTTCCTCACCAGCCCTAACCCCTGACAACCACTAATCTGTTCTGTAATTCTGTCATTTCAAGAATGTTAATGGTATCCTACAATATGTGACCTTTAGAGTTCAGTTTTTTTTCAACTCAGCATAAGGGCCCCTGAGATCCATGCCAGTTGTGTGTATCAACAGTTTGTTCCTTTTAAATTGCTGAGTAGTAGTCCATGGTATGGATATACCATTCACATACTGAAGGACTTTTCTGTTTCCAGTTTTAGGCTACTCCAAGTAAAGCTGTCATGAACCTTGTGAACAGATTTTGTGTGAATGTAAGTCTTCATTTTCCTGGGATAAATGCCCAGTAGTGAAATTCCTAGATCATATGTTAAGTTTCCCTTTAAAAAAAAAAAAAAAAAACTGGCCAAACTATTTTCCAGAGTAGTTGTGCCATTCTACATTCCTACCACCAGTATATGAAAAATCTCAAAACATTAAGAGCTGCAAAATATTCATGGCTATTCCATAGTTTTTAACAATTCCTTGCTGATTTCTTTTGTTATAATAACGATGCAATTAATATATATACACAGAAATTTTTACATGCAGATCACACAAATTCTTAGAAGTTAAATTGTTGGGTATCAGAACACAATTTTCTTTTTTTCTTTTTTGGGTTGCACCCATGGCATATGGAAGTTCCCAGGCTAGGCATCAAATCAGAGCTACAGATGCCAGCCTAAGCCACCCACAGCCACAGTAACACCAGATCCGAGCCTAGCCTGAGACCTACACCACAACTCACAGCAACGATGGATCCTTAACATGAGCGAGGCCAGGGATCAAACCCACGTCCTCATGGATACTAGTAGGGTTCGTTAACCACTGAGCCACAATGGGAAACTCCCAGGACACAAAATATTTTAAAGTAATTGATACCAACTGCCATAATGGCCTTCAGAAATTTTAAATCTTTTTTACACACCATCCCTTAATGGTCTGTGAGAATGCCCACCTTCCAGCCTCACTAAATTTTTTTTATCTTTAATTTCTAACTTCCAAAAAATGTTACCTTGTTCTGTGTTTATCTGAATAATACTACACATTTCTCACTTTCCTAACTTAGTTTGTAGTTCTTTCATGAATTACCTATTCATGGTCTCTGCCAACATTTTACTAGAAGATTGGTTTACTGATTTTTAAGATATGGTTCTAACATTTGCTGCAAAAAAGTAAGTTTTTAAAATAAATATATCCAAAATTCAACCAAATTGTTGGCAGTGCTAGATAATAGCTGATTTTTACTTTTTTTTTGTCTTTTTAGGGCTGCACCCACAGCATATGGAAGTTTCCAGGCTAGGGGTCTACTCAGAGCTGTAGCCGCTGGCCTACACCACAGCCACCTGCAACGCCAGATCTGAGCTGTGTCTGCGACCCACACTACAGCTCACAGTATCACCGGATCCTTAACCCACTGAGCAAGGTCAGGGATCAAATCTTCATCCTCAAGGATGCTAATCAGATTCATTTCCACTGAGCCTCAACAGGAACTCCCAATAATAGCTGATTTTAGAATGTAAAAATCAGGTTTAGCTGAAATGGTCCCCCAATTTACCAATATTCCTATACTTCACACAATGTATTTATTTATTTTTTTTTATTATTATTTTTGTTGTTGTTGTTGCTATTTCTTGGGCAGCTCCCGCGGCATATGGAGGTTCCCAGGCTAGGGGTCGAATCGGAGCTGTAGCCCCTGGCCTACGCCAGAGCCACAGCAACGCGGGATCCGAGCCGTGTCTGCAACCTACACTACAGCTCACGGCAACGCCGGATCGTTAACCCACTGAGCAAGGGCAGGGACCGAACCCGCAACCTCATGGTTCCTAGTCGGATTCGTTAACCACTGCGCCACGACGGGAACTCCACAATGTATTTATTAATTACGGAATCACCTCTAATGCCAGCTTTGGATTAAAAACATGGTGCCTAGAATGTCGATCACTTACCTCTCTTAAGTTCACTCTGAAATGCCATTACAAGCATCAAAACCTATCTTCAGTTTCATGACAAAGCCTGGCTGGCTTCTCTTTAAAGGAGAATTTAAGGTCACCTAAACTAGTTTTCAAAGTGTACTCCCCAGACTAGCAGCATCAGCATCACGTAGGAATTTATAAGAAATGCAAATTCTTGGAGTTCCCGTCATGAAGCAGTGGAAAACAAATCACTAGGAACTTTGAGGTTTTGGGTTCGATCCCTGGCCTCGATCAGTGGGTCAAGGATCCAGTGTTGCCCTGAGCTGTGGTGCTGGTCGCAGACATGGCTCAGATCCTGCATTGCTGTGGCTGTGGCATGGGCCAGCAGCTGTAGCTTCGATTAGACCCCTAGCCTGGGAACCTCCACATGACATGCCATGGGTGCAGCTCCTAAAAGCAAAAAAAAAAAAAAAAGCAAATTCTCAGGTGACCCCCATCAATATGTTTTACAAGGTTTCCAGGTAATTCTGATGCATGCTAAAATTTTGAGAACCATCACTCTAAATAAATTTAGTATAAAAACATTTAATCTGGGTTGCCTTGTATACTCAAGTGTTCTTTAATAAAGGATTTGGGCAAAGTTAATTCCCCTACAAACAGTAGTAAGAAACCAATGATTTTCATTTTTCCCCAAATTAGAAAAACCTACAAAGAAAACTGAAAATTGGATTTTAACTTTATTTTCTATAAACAGAAATCCTAAAACCATGAAGTGTTTACAAAATATTTTCCCCTAGAAGAATCCAAAATGTACCATGTAAAACTAGGTTAGAATATGTCTTTCAAATAAGAAACTGGATTTGTTTCATAGTACATACTATCTCATGTTCCTATTCCCACATGGAACTACAGTCTACATCATTTTTAAAAATTTAATGAACTAGCACATTAAAAACATGGCACCTACAGTTACTTAAATATTTGTGATCCAGTGAATATAATAAATAAATAAAAACAATTCTGAATGACAGGATAATGGGTGAACCGTGTTTGGTTTTGGTTTTCTGTTTTGTCCCCAAGTTTTGTATAATAAGGATTACCTTCATAATTAAAAGGCAAAAAAATCAGCGATCATATACAACAATAAAGCAAATACACCTACAGAATATCAATGTTTTTAAATTTTACCAGTGTTCACTGGTAATCTTTCTTTCCTTTATCTATATATGATAAAAAGTTTACACGGTGCTGATTTAAATACCTGATAACCAGACCTCCTGCCTTCAAGGAGTTCATTATAGTTTGAAACTAGAACTGAACATATCATGACTATGAGCCCAGCAACAAAGCCAGGATACTAAACTACAGTAGCTATTTTCCTCTCTATCTGGCTCTCCCCTCAAATAACAGAGGAGGCAGGCACTTAAGCTTTGCTAATCACAGTATCCCACTGTCTAGCCAACAAAGAATGGTCCAGGAATTGGACAAGTGATTAATTTCTGCAATTCCTCCTTTGATTCTGAGTTCAAAGGGTATCCTTCTCATTACTGGCTATGTGGGCCAGTAAACTCATTTGTTTTAATTTGATTTGAGGTAGTCTAAGTTGAATTCCTATTCCTTGCCACCTTGAATATTCCTGAAGCACTTACTGACACAATTTTTATATCTGTAATAGAGTGAAAATAGTGCATAAAATTCATAGCCTACATATAAAATCTGATCTGTTCTTAGAAGGCAGTCACCAGGTTTTTCTCCCTCTGACTAACCACCATGAACTTTGTTTTAAGACCCAATATCTGATGAAACTGACATCCTACATCACTGTTAATTTCTTTTCCCTCCCAAGACTATCAGTTTCATCTTCAATTGTATTGTTAACGATCTTACAGAGAAAAATGTTTTGAAAAAATTTTAAGTTTTTTTTTTTAATATCCTTTCTTTTCCCAACCAAAGGATAATTTAAATAGATTTTTCTAAACTGTCAAGAATGAGAGAAGGAATAAAGATCTAATCATATTTAAAAGTAAAAATTTCACTTGTTTACCTTGTGATTTCAACTACAGACGGTCTAACTTACAATGGTTCAACCTAAGATTTTTCAACTTCACAATGGGGCAAAAGCATTAGTCAGTAGAAACTACACTTCAAATTTTGAATTTTGGAATTCCTGTCATCGCTCAGCAGAAATGAATCTGACTAGTATCCATGAGGATGCAAGTTCAATTCCTGGCCTCACTCAGTGGGTTAAGGATCCGGCGTTGCTGTGAGTTATGGTGTAGGTTGCAGATGTGGCTCAGATCCCGCTTTGCTGTGGCCTAGGCTGCAGCTACAGCTCCAATTCAACCCCTAGCCTGGGAACCGCCATAGGTTACCTGTGCAGCCATAAAAAAAAAAAAAAAGGAAAAAAAAATGTTGAATTTTAATCTTTCCCTGGGCTAAAGATATGTGGTATAGGAGTTCCTGTCGTGGTGCAGTGGCTAACGAATCTGACTAGGAACCACGAGGTTGCAGGTTCGATCCCTGGCCTTGCTCAGTGGGTTAAGGATCTGGCGTTGCTGTGAGCTGTGGTGTAGGTCGCAGACGCGGCTTGGATCCTGTGTTGCTGTGGCCAGCGGCTGCAGCTCTGACTGGACCCCTAGCCTGGGAACCTCCATATGCCGTGGGAGCGGCCGTAGAAAAGGCAAAAAGGCAAAAAAAAAAAGAAAAAGAAAAAAGAAAAGAAAAGATATGTGGTATAATCCTCTCTGGTGATGGTGGGGAGATGCCTGGCTCCCAGTCAGCCAGTGAATCACAAGAGCAAACAACTGATAGACACGAGCATTCCTTACCCAGACCACCATTTTGTTTTTCACTTTCAAGTACAGAATTCAGTAAGTAACATAAAATATTCACCACTTCACCATAAAATAGGTCTTGTATTAGATAATTTTGTCCAACAATTAGCTATTTATTAGTGTTCTGATCATGTTTAAGGTAGATTAGGCTAAAGGTCTGATGTTTGGCAAGTTAGGTGCATTAAATTTATTTTCAACTTTCAGTATTTTCAACTTACGATGGGTTATTTAGATGAAGTTGAGAAAGATCTGTATTTATCATTTCTGAGTAACATAAAAGTTTATTTGCAATACCTTTACTGAGAATTCATCTTTGGCACTGTAGTCTGTGTCAATCATTGCACAGAACTGAAATTACAGCTAAATAAAAAAATGAATGATCAGTTCCCGTCACGGCGCAGAGGAAACGAATCTGACTAGGAACCATGAGGTTGTAGGTTCGATCCCTGGCCTTGCTCAATGGATTAAGGATCCGGTGTTGCCATTGCAGTGAGCTGTGGTGTAGGTCTCAGACGCAGTTCAGATCTGGCGTTGCTGTGACTCTGGCGTAGGCCAGTGGCTCCAGCTCCGACTGGACCCCTACCCTGGGAACCTCCATATGCCTTGGGAGTGGCCCTAGAAAGATAAAAAAGACAAAAAAAAAAAGAATGAGTCAAGACCTCAACCTAACACATGTAACTAATCTAAATAACAATAATATACATCATGTACAAGGTACAACTAACAAGTTATGGGTAATGTTAACAAGAAAGAACTTAACATGATGGACAGCACAGCATAACACTTCCAAAAACACCCAAAATGTTCTGTAGCCAATTTTAAACTGCCTTTAGGTACCATCGTACAAACAGAGCCACCTTGCTATTTATCACACCTCAAAAACCGGTTTTGCACAATGTGACAGATCCTTTGATTTATTAGACTTTTCCATGACTTTTGGCTGATAAAGTCACCAAATGGGCGGCAAAAAAAATGAATTAAAAACCGTCATAGTTTTTGTTATTTAAGTAAATGTGCTAAAGCTCTGAAGCTCAAAATCACCCCAAGGAGGTTACTTTAAATGCATGGCCCCAGGCCTTCAAGGTTGTGAGTCTGTGTTTAATTTCTAGAATATGTTTAGAAAACAAAACCAGAAAATGAGACTACTACTTTTTAAGGACAAATTTCCTCAATCCATTAACTTTATAGACAAGACACAAGCACTAATGAGCAAGGATATGTATTAGACTCAATTGGAACAGTTTTAAAGGTTACTCCAATTCAAACTTCCAGTCTTCACCTATTTTAAATACATTTACTAAACCCCTGCCAAGTGCCTGGCACTGTAAAAATTAAAGGTATGAAAAGAAAGACCATGCCCCCCAAAACGGTGAAAACATAACAGAGGTAATCAATGAAAACACAGTCTGAATATTTTGCCGAGGTCTACATGATTGCAGGGTGATGGTAAGGCTTCTGAGACATCTAGAAGGACAAACAGGAGTCAGCCAGGTTACAGAAGGAAAATGTGGCATTTCAGAAGACATCCAGAGGAAAAGAATATGTGAAGGTATGGAAATGATACATCATGGTCCATGCTAAGAAAACATCAAGCTGTTTGATATGAAACATACTGTCTCTGGAGGGCAGATGGGGTCATGGTAGGCTACTTCCAAAAAATTCTAAAGAAACAAAGGGCCCAAATCAGAAGCCCCCTGTGATGCTCAGGATTTGGACTCTATCCTAAAGGCAATGAGAACCAGAAGATAATTTAAGCTGTCCAAGTGGAGAGGCCCAAGAACCAGTTGGAACTGTTTATCATGTGTATGTATGAATGGGGGTGGTGACTGGTAGTAATAAATAGTATCTGGGAATCACCAGCCTGTGAAGAGAAGAGGAAGGGTATGGATGACATCTAAAGAGAGTGAACAGTTAAAAATGAGGTAGGAGGGGGCAAAAAACTAACTTGCATCAATCAACCTGTGACAATAAACCCTACACTGAAGAATCAAAAAGGTCTAATTTAAAAATCTCAGATTTCACTGGGAACTACGTCAAGTCACTTATGATGGAGCATGATAATGTGAGAAAACAGAATGCGAACATGTATGTGTAACTGGGTCACCATGCTGCACAGTAGAAAAAAAATGTATTGGAGAAATACTATTAAAAAATAATAATTACAATAAATAAACACATAAATTAAAATAAAATACAACCTCAGATTCAGGGAGGAAGGCCCGATATACCCCACAGACTATCTATTTCCTCTAAAAAGCATTTATGGTCTCTACCAGGTACTCATTTGTTCCATACCTACTATGGTGTTCACACCACTGGCCATCTTTTTATGGTCTTAAAATTTCAACAAGTTTGGTAGGTTCCTTGAGAGCAGGAATTTTCTGTTTATTTAACCAATGCCCTGAAATATAAATGACTGGTGAACAAACTACTTGTGAGGGGCGAAAGTATGCTCTGTTCATATACACCAGAAAGTTCCACACATCAGGTTTTATTCCTTTCCCCTAATAAACGTGTGGATTTATACTGTTGCTGGGAGATGGCTGTGTTCAAGAGTATAGGTAATGAACAGATGTTGAAGAGCGATCCTATCCCTAGAATGTGTTGGGGCCTGCAAGCAAAGTTGAGCTCTAAGATAATCTTAGAATAAAACTACACTGGTACCACTCACAACAACATAGATATTCGCAAACATTAACAATAAGAGAAAGAAGCCAGACCCAGGAGTGTATATACTCTATGACTCCACTTAAATAAAATTCAAAACCTGGCAAAACTCATGTGCGATGTTAGAAGTTAGGATCGGGATGGGATGGGCAGAAGTACGAGGGGCTTCTGAGGCCTGGTAATGTTTCTTAATCTGGGTGCAGGTTACAGAGGTATGCTCACTTTATGAAAGTTTGTCAAGCTTTGTAATTGTGATTTGTACACTCCTCTGTATGTACACTGTTTATAAAAAGTTTACTTAAAAATAAATAGGCAGGGAGTTCCCGTCGTGGCGCAGTGGTTAACGAATCCGACTAGGAACCATGAGGTTGCGGGTTCGGTCCCTGCCCTTGCTCAGTGGGTTAACGATCCGGTGTTGCCGTGAGCTGTGGTGTAGGTTGCAGACTCGGCTCGGATCCCGCGTTGCTGTGGCTGTGGCTGTGGCGCAGGCCGGTGGCTACAGCTCCGATTCAACCCCTAGCCTGGGAATCTCCATATGCCGCGGGAGTGGCCCAAGAAATAGCAACAACAACAACAGACAAAAGACAAAAAAATAAAAATAAAAAATAAATAAATAGGCAGGAAGTTTCCTGGTGGCCTATCAGTTAAGGATTTGGTGTTGTCACTTCTGTGGCTCGGATTTGATCCCTGGCCCAGGAACTTCCACAGGCTCTGAGCGCAGTCAAAAATAAATAAATAAACAGGCCAAAAACAAACAAACGAGGGATGTTAGTGATAGAAAGCATAAAGATGTCACAAAAAGAAAAGGCCCTGGCAATAGAGCAAAAGATCAAATGAGAGTCACAATGATTGTAGAATCTTTTAGTTCAAGTTGTAAAGGAAACATTTGGAGATCCGCTATTACCTAAAGACCTTAAGAACTGAATTAGTGCTGGCAACTATTTTGGTAAACTACAACCACTTGGAGTTTCTTCAGCATCTACGGAAGCACACTATAAATATATGATGCATGAAAAAATAATATATAACCAAACTTCCCATCCTAGTAACAGCTGACCCTTGAACAAGAGGGGTTTGAACTGCACAGGTCCACTCACACATGGATTTTGTGGCCGGTCCCAGAACCAATGCTTCTCAGCTACTAAGGGACAACTGTTATTTGGATTTTTGACTTTTGCACATGGGAGTGAGAACTGGCAGCTCTTAACCACCAGTTTGTTCAAGGGTCAACTGCAATACGATATTACCAGCATGATGGCTGGCCGGAATTTAGTCTACAACACACAACTAAAAGTTGAGTAGTCTATGCAAAAAGCCGGAGTTCCCATCATGGCTTACCAGCAACAAATAGAACTAGGATCCATGAGGATGTGTTTTCAATTCCTGGCCTTGCTCAGCGGGTAAAGATCTAGCATTGCTGTGAGCTGTGGTGTAGGTCGCAGATAGGGCTCGGATCTGGTGTTGCTGTGGCTGTGGTATAGGCCAGTGGCTACAGCTCTGAATCAACCCCTAATCTGGGAACCTCCATATGCTGTGGGCGAGGCCCTGAAAAGACAAAAAAAAAAAAAAAAAGATATATGCACAAAGCCTCCAATTCTAAATTGTCCCCAGCCAAATAAGCTAATTGGCACAGGTAAACCTCCAAAAATAACTACCCCCTCGCTCCAAAAGAAAGCAGCAGTAGTGTTTCTTTTTTTTTTTGTCCCAGGCAAGGGGTCAAATCGGAGCTGTAGCCTACACCACAGCCACAGCAACATCAGATATGAGCTGCAACCTACACCATAGCTTACAGCAACACAGGATCCTTAACCCACCGAGTGAGGCCAGAGATGGAACCTGCGTCCTCATGGATACTAGCCAGATTCGTCTCCGCCGAGGCACAATGGGAACTCCGCATTAGTGTTTTCTAAAAGGCAGGTGTGTATCTCAACACTGTCTTTATTATAAAACAGCCACCCTACCACCCAGTTCTCATCATTCTGCAGAATTCCCTAACCTGCTTTGATTTCCTCAGAGCACTTGTATCCAGCTGAAATTACCTTATTTTTCTGTTCACTTGTTTAATGTTTATTTTCTTTTCCTCTCCATGGTACTTTAAGCTCTATGAGAACAAAGATCTCGTCTGTCTGTACACCACTGCTGTACATCCCAAAGCCCAGATGGCTGTGCACTCAATAAAAACTTGTCAAATAACCACAACTACCCAGGTAATTTACTTTAAGGTCACCGAGTATACATAAGATCAAGTCAGTACCAATAAATCAGTTAAGTCCAATGTAGTAGTAAACACAAAATAAATTATCACTGTTTCTGGGTAAGAAGAGTGATCTCTAAAACCGTACCTGCTTTTGTACCAGCTTCAAAGCTGAAAGGTTTGACAAGGTTTGATGGTTTGGAAGACAGGTAATTTTTCTATGTATTTTATGGAGAAATTTCATGAAAGACAAACACTACAATAAAACCAATGGGACTGAAGGAGGAAAACCACTGTGGTGGATGACCCAGAACCGTTCGTGGGAAAGGGCCTGGCTCTGCTCCAGCCTGTACACCCCCTCTGCTTCCTGGGAGTCTTCCTATCTGAAAAGTATCACAAGATGAGGCACTTCTCATGCTTCCAGCAAAAACCAAAACTTTCACGTTTTACTAAGTATGTGTTTTCCCCTAAAACTTCTAAGGTACTTCACAACTCCTCAAGAGACTTTTGAGTTATGAGAGTATCTGAATTTAAAGGGAGAAAAAGTCCAAAATTACAACTGCAAAAAATCAGGGAATTCCTGAACAAGGAAAATGTTTTACACAAAAACAAGTGAGTTAAAACTTCCCATTCAAATCCTAAGTACCAACTTCTTTTTTTTTTTTAAGCCACACAATCTTACCATACATCTAAAGCAAATTCCTCACTTTCACTTGTCTATAAGTTCTAAATGTAGTACATTTGCAGGGGGGTATTCAATGCAGCACTGTTATCAAAGAGCCATTTATCATGAAGAGCTGCAGCAATGTTTAGGTAGTTTTTATTTTACAATAGAGATCACTGCATTCAGATATAACAGGATCAAAAGTAAAATATATTTTATTTATCACCAAGTCTAAGAAGTTACTCTGCCCAACACTCAAGAACTTCAACTTAGCAGAATGGTTAGATAATTTTGTGAATTTGTAGTTTTGTTGGTTTTTTTCCTTTTAAAAGCTAGCATCCTCTTTCCTGAGACTGGCAAAGCAGGCTGGGAAATACTACTTTAGCTATCACCTAGGAGAGAGGTAGCATTTCTCCCCCCCCCCTCACCTCCTTCCATACATATTCCTTTATTTTCTACCTTGAAAAGCTCAGAATACAGCAGCATGGCAGGGAGGCAACTTTTCCAGCTGCAGGTGCCTGCTCCATGCTCTAATGTTAAAGACTCAGTAAAAGTGTATCACAGAACTGGCACAAAGAAACCATTCAATGTGATAGAAATGCCCTAAAATTGGTTTGCAGTGATGGTTGTACAACTTTTTAAAATTACAAAAGTCACTGAATCACAATTATACAATTGGTGAATTTTATGGTATGTAAATTATGTCTCAATGAAGCTATTAAAAAAAATAACAACTAGCAAAGGGTAGAGAGAGGAGCGGTATAGGTGGGGAAAGGAATATATTTAAGAACTAAAGATGACTAAAACAAAATTGATAATACATCCAAAATAAAGATCTCTACTGTCCCCTGAACCTCCAAGTAGCCGATTAAGTGTTGCCTCCTTCCCTTAATACATTCCTTTGGAGCCTCTGACCTTTCATTCTGCTCTCTGCTGCTACGAAAAGAAGAAAAGACCTTTCGAATCACTTTCAAGACTCCACCTGCAGAATTAAATTTATCTGGTACACATGGCAATAACAGTGAAAGATGGCAGGTAATTTTGTAGAAATCAATTCTTCCTCTCCAGAAGAATTGAGGGGAGAGGGAATTCTTCTAATTGATGCCCAAGTCAGACTGCTCAGACCTCCCACAGCACTTTATTTATACCTCTCCTACAGCCTTGGCAACTTGGACTGTAGCCATTTCTGTACGTATCTTACCAACCTTTTAACATCTCCCTCCTGTCTCCGATGTTTTGAGCAGAATGTTTCACATCCTAGGAGTTTAATAAATGTTATCTGGATGAGTGGCAATATTTTCCTAATCAATTAAGGAATGTCAAATCTATTCTCAAAGGGTAAATATATATATATATTTTTTTTAAAAAAAGGTAAATACATTTCTGTATCTTACTGGACTACCGCTAATTCAAAGCTGACTTCCTTGCTTGATTGGTAGGTAGATACTGGCAATAACAACGAAAAAATGAATGAACTCCAAAATTACCATTGGCTAGCCACCAGTGAGGCTGTTATAATACAAAACACCAGCTCAGAGCAATAAAACCCAATTTCAATACTGGTCAAGGGGTTAGAAGTCCTTTTATTATCTAAAAATTCTAAAAATTACAAAATTTTGCCTATTTCCCAGCATCTAAAATCTAACAAGTTTTCCACTGGCATCAACAAGTCTGATTAAAACTACACAAGGCAGCACATGTCAAACACTGGTGCTATCAAGAAAATTACAAAGCCAAAGAAAAAACACAGCAGTAATAACTACTATCACAGAAAAATTAACCAACAGTTAATACACTGGACAGCACAGCACAAAAACCTGTGAAATTCATCCTCCCTTAAGAAACCCGTTCACAGTTTACAAAAGGTGAAAACAGTTTCTGCTGCGGTGCAGTGGTTAAGGATGCAGGGTTGTCACTGCAACAGCATGAGGCACTGACTCTGTGTGCGCACTGCTTTGGCACTGCTGTGGCACGGGTCTGATCCCTGACCTGGGAACTTCCAAATGCCCTTAGTGCAGCCAAAAAAAAAAAAAAAAAAAGCCAAAATGTTATTTGCTTTCTAATTAAATGACATAGAATATCTAGAATAAAATCTTTCATGAAGACTTACAGATCTCACACACCAATATACTGACAATAACATAAAATAAGTATCATGGGAGTTTCTGTCGTGGCGCAGTGGTTAATGAACCCGACTAGGAACCATGAGGTTGCGTGTTCGATCCCTGGCCTTGCTCAGTGGGTTAACGGTCCGGCGTTGCCGTGAGCTGTGGTATAGGTTGCAGACGCGGCTCGGATCCCGCGTTGCTGTGGCTCTGGCGTAGGCCGGTGGCTACAGCTCAAATTAGACCCCTATCCTGAGAACCTGCATATGCTGCGGGAGCAGCCCAAGAAAAGCAAAAAGACAAAAAAAAAAAGTATCATGAATTGCTAAGAATTTAACTTCTCAGGTCTCTAAAAATGTGTGTTCATCAATTCCCAATGTGGTGAAATTGGATCAGCGATGCAGGTTCAATTCCAAGGCCAGCACAAGTGAGTTACAAGATCGAAAGTTCCCACAGCTGCCTCATAGGTCGAAACTGCGACTTGGATATGATCACTGGCCCAGAACTCTACATGCCACAGGGCAGCCAAAAAATAGTAAAATAGAATAAAATGTATGTTAAAATTCTACACAACCACAAACATCATAAAATGACATTAAGACTCTTAAAGAAGTTCCCATATGGCTCAGTGGAAAGGAATCATGAGGACGCTGGTTCAATTCCCGGCCTCGCTGGGTTAAGAATCCGACGATGCCACGAGCTGTGGTGTAGGCTACAGACGCTTGGATCCCAAGTTGTTGTGGCTGTGGCGTAGGCCTGTGGCTACAGCTCCAATTCAACCCCTAGCCTGGAAACCTCCATATGCCGCAGGTGCGGCCCTAAAGAAACAAACAAAAAAAAAAACTCCCAAAGATAGTAGGTGAGTATTCTAGTCCTGCAATATTTTCATTACTAATGTTTTTTAAAAGTGAATTCCACTGTTGTCTGTGACTGAAGATTTTTAAACATCTATAGTATTTAAAAATCATGCTTCCAAAAAACTGATGAGTCAGATTTTTTACATGTGTAGAGTAGAAACTGAAATGTATTTTATTGTAATTATTCCCAGCAATACATCGGATGTGAACTTTTGAATTTGCTTTAAGTTTCTCTTCACCAGTAAAGTTCTCAAGTTCTTAGGAGTTTCCTAGCCATTTACTTGCACATCATCTACGGTAACACTCAAAGCAAAACCACAATAAAGAGGTTTGGCCTCTGAGGGATTCTACATGTAAAAAAACATTACTCATAAATAAAATACAATCACTATTGCTTTAAATAACAAATACATTTCTCAACTTTGATGACATTTGATGGAATTCCCTGTTTTAGAGAGCAAAACAGAATCTATTAAACTTCCAATAAGTGTTTTTTATTTTAACTGAATGTGTTCTATGATAATACAAAATATTGGTATGAATTTACTTTGAAAATTACCATGGAGGATAAATTAGAAGTCTGAGATAAATATATACACACGTCTCTACATAAAGCAGATAACCAACCAGGATCTACTGCATAGCACAGGGAACTACTCAATATTTTCTAATAACCTATAAGGGAAAAGAATCTAAAAAAGTGTGTGTGTGTGTGCATCACTTTGCTTAACACCTGAAACTAATACAACATTGTCAATCAAAGATACTTCAATTAAAACAACCAACCAACCTATAGGGAAATATTTTTACTTCTTAAGTATTTTTATTCAAAGGTCTCATTATTAGTTAGTGGAATTCACAGAACTGTTCCTCCAGTAATTGGGCCAATTCATCCCACAGCTGCCTCATAGGTCGGATATGTGGCTTGGTTATATTCTTCAGATTGCCCAATATCTTATTTATTCCCAAATATAAATAAAGCAATCAAACTCTAACAGGACACATTAGTCAAAGAACAATATCCAGTTAAAACTGTGGAGGTACTACTACTGCACAGTCACGCTGGACCACCACCAATTCAAAAACAAATACCTGATGAGATTTTTGGCAATCAACTTTAAAGATGCACCAGGAACTCATTGATTCTGTTTTGCCTTCCCTCTCTCTCTCTCACTCACACACCCCAATTCCTGCCCATTCAATGACATAAACAGTAGTTTAAATTCAAACACTAAAATCACAGAAACAAATACCGGAAGACCAGAAGACTACAAAATCAGCTTTGACATTTCATTCAAGTATATTTAAATGTTAAATCTGCAGTAGTTCAACTCGTTTTGATACCATGCGGTTTACTACCTTCATCAAAATAAAAAGGAATTCCTTCAACATTCTTTTCACTTAATAAGGCTTTAAAAACAAACTTCAATATAATCACAGTATTTATTTCACATTTTACAAAAACCGTCTTCCATCACCACTCCTCAGGAGCTAATCAGAAAAAAACACACAAACTGACAGTTCAGTCTTCCAAAAAACGCTTTCTTTATCTAACCCCAGCATTTATTTTCAAGTGCAAGGAAAAAAAGACATTTGCAGTTCAAGACAGTAAAAACAACCACCACGTTGTACACCATGTTACCGTACAAGCACCACCAAATTTCTTAGAGAAAAATAATTCAGGACAGGCCAATTAAAAACATTCTGAACACGGCAAAAGTAAAAGATCTTATGTCCTACAATCCATAGCAAAGGTACAGCTGCTTCTCTTTTGGAGCCAATACCAAAAGCCAATGGATACAAGTGTCAAATAAATACAGCGTCTGTTTGAAATAAGACGAAACCTGGAAAAACTCCCTTCCATAAATCATTCTGTGAACACGAGGCTTTGCACCCAACATGAAATACACACAACCAAAATCACACATCAACTACTCCCCCCGCACCCCCCCCCAAATGTAGAAAAAGCCGTAATCAACAAGTTGGAAAGAAGGCAAAAAGTAGAGCTCACAACCCTCTCCCCAACATTAAAAAAAAAAAAAGTCTTATAACAAAAGGTAACACATCTCAAATACCTGGTGGAGGTGCCTTTCCTCACATCGCAGATGCTGCATTTAAAGGCTTCGGCGCTGTTTCTGAAGGTGCAGACGCTACAATCCCAAAAGCCTTCGTCTGCGGCAGGTTTTGCTTGTCTTTTTGGCCTTCGGAGGAGTGAGGGAAAGGGGAGGGAAGAGTCAGGGAGCAGGAAAAAAGGGGAGACAGCAAAACACAGGCGCTGGTGAGCCGTCGTAATTTCGCAGGAATCCAGCGCTGGAAACTTCGCTCGGACGACCACCCACCCACCCTTTTCGGGGCCGAGGAGGGACCGGGGAAAGGGACGGGGCGCCCCCAACGGCACCCTGCAGCCTCTGGGCCCGGGCCGTGCAGCCTCGCACAGTAGGCGGCGGCGGCGCCCCGGGAAGGGCCGCGGCGGGCGCAGGAAGCGGGCGGACTTGTGGACTTGAGCGTGGGGCTGGGGGGGCCGGGAGGGGAGCCGCGGGCCGGATCTGGAGGGGGCGCGCAGGGGCAGCCCGAGGCCGCCGGCGGGGAGTGGGCCGGCTCCTTCCCTCTCCCCTCCCATGCTCGCGCCCTCCCTCCCTCCCCACCTGGTTAAATCTCCCTTTGTCTGGGAGGAGTGGCGGCGGCGGCGGCGGCGGAGGGCGGCTAAGGAGGAGCCGCCATGGCTGCGGCGCGCACGGCCGCCGGCCCCGAGCGAGAGCGACACCGCCTCCCGCCGCCGCCGCCGCCGCCGCCGCCGCCACCGCCCGCCGCCGCCGCCTCCCTCCGCCCCCGGATCTCCATCTTAGCAGCGCCTCCCCCCGCCCCGGGTGGCTCCGGGGCCTAGTCGTCGCCGGCCCCCGCCCGCCCCCAGCCCTCCCTCCCCTTCCGCCCCCTCAGCTCGGAGCAGGTACCTGGTCGGGCTCTTCTTGTCGCCCATGGTCATGGATGGGCTGTACCCCCGCCCCCCCCAAAGCAGAAACCGGCGCCGCTCGGAGGAGAAACGCCGTCCGGGGAGTCGTCGCGGACCGGCCCCCCTCCCTCCCCCGCGCCCGCCCGCCCTCAGCCGCTGGGGCTCTAGCTCCGGCCGCCGCCGCCGCCGCCGCCGCCGCCGCTGCCAGTCTCCGGACGAGACTAGTCCCCGCCAGCGCCGCCTCCGCCGAGTGACTGACGAGGGGCGGGGCCGGGCGCCGCGCGTCACGCGCTGGGCGGCCAATGGGAAATCTGCGGCGGACGCCGCGAGGGCGGGGGCGGGGCGCGGGGGAGGGCGGGGCGTGGCGGACGTGGGCCGGGCCGTCGGTGTGCGTGCCCGGGAGTGTGTGCGCGCTGGGGGCGCGTGCCTGCCGGTGGCCCCGCCGGAGCGTGCGAGCCTGGCGGGGCGCACGTGGCCGCGCTCGGGAGCCGGCGCCGGACTTCGGGCCCCGCGCCGCCGCCCCGTGGTAGTGTCGTGGATACCTCGACCCCGCAGCCACCACGAGGAAGTAACTGCGCGCAATTTGCGTGCGCCGCTGGGGTTTGTAACAGCCGCGACGCTAGGAATACCTCGAGGCTTGCAATGCCCTGGGAGCTGGCAGGGCCTCTTTTGGTACGGGTTTCCCCACGCCCTTCTACTTCTCTACCACGCGGAGCTTTGTATTTCCCTCCAAGTCCCTGCCGCTAGCCAATGCACCGTCCAGAAGCCCCTTCCCAGGCTCCTGACACAGGAGAGAACTGTGCAGAAAGGGTGTGGCACAACTAAATGTCCCCCTGATACCCGACACTCAGCTTCTGCTTGAGCCCCCCAGAGCCTAAATAGGGCGTTTCCCTAGGGAAATTGCTGTTCAAATCCCGGCGGCTACATGCCGGCAGTTTAAACCTTATGCCTCAGCGCCTTCATTTCCAAAATGAGTCTAGTAACCATCCTCCTCGGCTTGTTTGGAGAACTCAGAGACGAAATGCAGGAAGAGCAAGCAGGTTAATGCCCCACACTTAATACAAAGTATTAAGCCCCACATCAATACAAAGTACTGGGTTAAGAACTCTTACAACTGGGCCTGGGTTGTGCACCATTTCCCCTGCTTTAGAAGCTTCTTGGAGTCGAACAAGTAGTACCCTTTACTTCCCACCGGGCTCCAAGAATGCTTGCTAGATTGGCTTGACTGTGACTCAGTCCCCTCTGCCCTCAGGCAATGGGGCGGAGGGGGGGGGGGGAATCGTGGTAGGGGGAGGACCACAGATAATAAGACAAAAGGCTGGGCTGGGCTGGTCCTGGGTGGGGGGAGGGACAGGGTCAAAGGATGATGCTAGAAGTTGGGGGTGGGGATAGGGGAGTGGCGGGAAGATAATATGGGCCCTTAGTTTCCACTGAGAACCCCCATTCCCAGTTTATATGCAAACATAAAGTGAGTTATTATCAAAACTGCCCCATAAAAGGGAAGCATTCCAGGGCAGGAGACCAGGGAGGCTCACGGAGACTGAATGCCCAGGGAGCAAGAAGTCCTAGGATCTGTCCAGGGATCAGAAGGGAGTGAATAAAAGAGGGAGGGATTGTGTCAATGATAAGCTTGATCAGCACACGCTGTTCTTTCTAGGCAGGCACACCCTGGAGGGCCGGCAGGGACAATACTGTTCAGCCATGGTCAGCAAACTCCCAAACTTCAGGGAGGAAAGGAGGAAGAGGAGGAGGAAGGTGTGGGGCTGAGGGCCAAAGAGGCCAGAGAAAGGCAAGGGGCATGCACACTAGCCATGGCCCAGTGCCTGCAGCCTTGGCCTCTAGTGTCTGCCTGGCATGCTCCCAGAACTCTGCCCCTAGTGTGAAGGTACTGAGAGAAAAGGGGCATTAAGAAATCCCAGCTGGAGGAGTAACCTCTGGGGAGGAAAACTGGGTAGCTGGGAGCTACAGGTAGTAGCTTGATTATTTATCTAGAGTGAAATGCACTCTAATTGTTTTGTAGCTCCATGAACTTTTATGTATATCTGCTACATACACCTTTGCATGCACCATCCAAATCAAGATATAGAATATTTTCATTTTCCCGGTGAGTTACTCCCCTCCCTGCAGATTAGCTTTGCCTGAACGCATGGGTCATATGGTATGTACTGAAGTATCTGGACAGCACCTTTTGTTCAACATAATATTTGTGATACTCATCCAGAGTGTTGCCTATACCAGTAGTTCATTTTTGTTAGCTTAAATGTGTAGATTTCCATTCCAAATTCATTGTCATTTGGTTATCCTTAGGAGACTGACTTTTTTAGTATATTTGAGTGTGTGTGTGTGTCTTTGACTTGTTTTACCTTTTCAAAAAAAAGAAAAAGTGGTGTTCTCATTGTGGCTCAGCATATTAAGAACCCAACATGGTGTCTGTGAGGATTCAGGTTCAGTCTCTGTCCTCACTCAGTGGGTTAAGGATCTGATGTGGCTGCAAAGCTGCGACTTAGGTAAAAGATACAGCTCAGGTCTAGCGTGGCTGTGTCTGTGGCTGTGGTGGAGGCCTGAAGCTGTGGCTCTGTTTTGACCCATAGCCTGGAAATTTCATATGCCCCAGGTGTGACAGTAAAAAAAAAGAAGAAAAGAAAAAGTTTAAAAACTGGTTTTAAGGAGTTCCCTGGTGTCTTAGAGGGTTAAGGGCCTGGTCACTGTTGCAGCACAGGTTCAGTCTCTGACCTGGAACTCCCACATGCTACAGGCATGGCAAAAAAAAAAAAAAAAAAAAAAAGTGGTTTTAAGAAAAAAGTTCCAGAACAGAGAACTACTTTCTAGGGACATATCAGACCCATACATCACCCTGTGGTTGTAACTGTAGAAGCTCTATGTTCATTCACATGTGGGAGGTAAATATCTACTGAAAGTCTCCTTGTAGTTACAGGAGCCAGAGAAAATTGCTTCTGGAGCAGTGTGCTGAAGAACAGCATAGCTCTAGGCAAAGCCTCAGACTCTGATTCTAGAAGCAGTGGTTTCAGGTTGAGCTGAGTGGGAAACAAATGTTACCTTGAAACAGTGTGGAGTGAAAGGATGAGTGGGAGTTGACAAAGAGCCACTCTCAGGCTCCTCTGTTTCTTATCTTGGACTTTGAATTCATGTTTCATTGAAAGGAAACTTTCCTTTTTACTTTACTGCTTTAAAAACTATTAGAAACCCATGGTTTTAGAATAGAGGCTGATTAGAAGCACTCACCAAGAAATGTCTAGTGCAAATGATGCACAGATACCATGGAGCACATTAAAAGACCTTTAACATTTTGCCTCCTTTCCTGGCATTCACTCCACTTCAGTTACACAGGCTTCCCAGCTGTTCCGGGAACAAATCATGCTTCCTACCCCAGGGCCTTTGCACTTGCTCTTCCATGTGCTTGGAATGCTCTTTCCCCAGATAACCCCATTTTCAGCTGCCTTACCTCCTTCATATCTTTGCTCAGAAGTCACATTCTCAGTGAGGTTTTCTCTTGTCACCAAATCTAAAAATATCATCCACCAGCCTCCGTGTGTCCCTTAATTGCCTGACTTTTTTCTTGTTTGCACTTATCACCATGTAACATACCATACTTATCTTGTTCAGCAGATCTTTGCCCTGTGGGATATAAGCTCTATAACAGCAAGGAATTTTTTTCCCCTTTTTGTCCCCACCCTGACCACCACCCCCACACCCAACACGCACACACATACACACACACACTGTTTTATATAAATGCCTAGAACAGTGCCTGGTAAATAAGCACGGAAGAGAATTTCTTTGATTTAACAGTAATTTATTGAGCAGCAACTCAGTACTTTGCCCCCAGCCCAGGACTGGAAGATCAGATCAATAAGATAGACTTGATTCCTCATCTTTTGGAGCTTACATTTAACTTGAGAAGCCAGACTTTAGCCAAGTAATTAATTATTATTGTGACAACTACTACAAAGACAAAGTATAGGATGCAAGGCGAGATTGCCTAGGAGAAGAGAAAGGAAAAACACTTAGGGACCCAGAGCTTTGGAGGAGACGAAGGCAAGCAGCTGTGCCAGGAGCCCGGTGGAGAGGAGACATGGGGCCTGCAAGGTAGCCCCCACCCACACCCTGCATGGCTGGGTGGGCTGAGATGGGAGTGGAGTCTCCAGCCCGAGTTCCCTGGAAGCCATTGATGAGTTTACCTAGACTCCATCTGCCTAGGACTGTCTGTGGTCAGCCTTCATGAACGTGGGGCTGGGAGAAGCAGACCCTTTGGCTGGGGGAAGCAGGGAGGAGGAAGCAGGGAGGAGGACTTTTCCATTGGCTTGAGAGTTGGACTAGAAGCGCTGTTTGAAAGGTGCTTCCCTCCTGTCTTTTGCTCAAGAAAGAAGGGAAAAATACCAGTGCCTTTCAAAGGAAGGGTCTGGAATGGCATCAGCTTAGCTTCCTCCTGCCTTTTAATTTGCAAATGCTGCTCCCAGGCAGAAAACCTAAATCCAAAACCGAGACTGTGAACTTTAGCATTACTCAATGAAGGTATTATACACAGGAGTTCCCCCCGTGGTGCAGTGGGTTAAGAATCTGACTGCAGCAACTCAGGTCAATATGGAGGAGTGGGTTCGATCCCCAAACCAGGGCAGTGGATTAAAGGACCTGGTGCCACACCTGTGGCTTGGGAACTTACATTTACCATGGGCACTCGGCAATGAAAAAAAAATATTACACGCAAGTGAGAGAAAAAAGCCTTTCTTCACCCATGTTATACCTTTCTATAATCTGAGTCCAGACTGTGGTTTGGTGTGAGGTTTTTACCAATCTGCTGTGAAATGAGAAAACTAGAGGGTAAATATATGAATACTTTCCTACATCCAAGTAAATTACCAATGAGATTGTTCTTAGCAAAGACCATTTTTCATTCTGAGATCAAGTTCTTCCAAAGTTTTTTCTTTACTTGGAGGGTTGAGTAATTTAAATGCTCCTTTCTTTTTTTGTTTTGTTTTGTTTAATGGCTACACCCTCGGCACATGGGAGTTCCCAGGCCAGGCGTTGAATCCCAGCCACAGTTGCAACCAATGTCACAGCTGCAGCAACATCGGATGGTTAATCCACTGTGCCAGGCCTGGCATCGAACCCACACCTCAACAGCGATCTGAGGCACTGCAGTCAGGATCTTAACTCCAAATGCTCCTTTCTTTAATAGAATGTTGGCAATTGTAGACAGTATTTGCCATGCTTAAAATGTACTCCGTTGACCAAATTGCAAGGGACAGTTCTCTGTTGGCTTCCTAACCCTTTCTCCTCACCAATTTCATTCTTGATGTTTTTAGTGTACCAAGATCTAAATAATTTAAATGAAACTTTCCAAGGTAGTGTTATTGAGGGGAAAAGGAAGGAGAAAACAGTATCACTTGGTGACTGAAAAAATCACCCAAGAAGAACAGAAGCTAGAAAGGTTAAGATTACCATCATAAGTCCTAAGATTTAATGCCCTACTTTGCACTGGATGTTCTTTCAGTGCTTTAAGAGAGACAATGTTTCTTTCTTTTTTAAAATTTCATTTATTTTTGCTTTTAAGGAATGCACCCACAGCATATGGGAAGTTCCCAGGCTAGAGGTCAGATTGGAGCTGTAGCCGCCAGCCTACACCACAGCCACAGCAACACAGCATCCAGGCTGCGTCTGCAACCTATACCACAGTTCACGGCAACACCAAATCCTTAACCTACTGAGTGAGGCCAACAATTGAACCCGAATCCCCATGGATACTAGTCAGATTCGTCACCACTGAGCCACGATGGGAATGCCAGAACAATGTTTCTTGTAACAACTGCCTGGAATGTCTTAGGAACTGAGGAAAACCTAGCTCATTTCACTGAAAAATTCAGGCCTGGAGCTCCAATTATGGCTTAAGACATAGTGTCCCTGAGGATTCAGGTTCGATCCCTAGCCTCACTCAGTGAGTTAAGAATCTGGCATTGTTGCATGCTGCGGTGTAAGTCACTGATGTGGCTCAGATCTGGTATTGCCGCAGCTGTGGTGCAGGCTCCAGCTGTAGCTCCAATTTGACCCCTAGCCTGGGAACTTCCATATGCCACAGCTGTGGCCCTAAAAAGAAAAAAAAAAACAAAGAAAAGCTGAGGGCTGTGCTGGTATCACTGGGGCCATCAGTGAAGAGTTACTGAAGATGGAATTAACTTCTAAAGAAACAGCACTGGAGTCAGAAAGAAGTGCAGCTTCCCTGACCATCTGTGTTTGAACCTTTACCAGATTTTGCAACCAGCTACAGTGTCACCTGTGCATGTGCTTATCAAAGAAATGAAGTTTTATTGATCTGCTTCTTGCACAGTAAAAAATGTCACAAGTCAAATTTGTCCTGGGTTATGCCTCACACCATTTACTAAACTTAAGTCAAAATAGATCTTAGAACTAAGTGTAAGACCTAAAACTATAACACTTCCCAAAGAAAATATAGAAGAAAACCCTTGTGGCCTTGGCCAAGATTTCTTAGGTCTGATTAAAAGAAAAAAAAAAATGACCCATAAAAGAAAAAGTTGGGGAGTTCCCATTGTGGCACAACAGAAACAAATCTGACTAGTATTCATGAGGACATGGATTCAGTCCCTGGCCTTGCTTAGCAGGTTAAGGATCTGGTGTTATCATGAGCTGTGGTGTAGGTCAGAGATATGGCTAGGATCCTGCATTGCTGTGGCTGTAGCATAGGCTGGCAGCTGCAGCTCCAATTTGACCCCTAACCTGAGAACTTCTATATGCCACGGGGATGCAGCCCTAAAAAGAAAAAGAAAAAGCACTGGAAAATGAAAAAAAAAAACAAAAAAAGTCAAAGATGGCAAGAAAATATTTGCAAAACATATAGATGATAAAGGAATTGTATCAGAATAGATGAAGAACTTTTATGATGCAATTAAAAAACAAGCAACCTAGTGAAACATAAGCAAAAGATTTGAGTGGATGTTTTATCAAAAAAGATATATGAGAAATTCCCATCATTGAGCAGCAGAAACAATCCAACTAGGAACCATGAGGTTTCTGGTTTGATCCCTGACCTCCCTCAGTTGGTTAAGGATCTGGCATTGCCGTGAGCTGTGGTGTAGGTTGCAGATGTGCCTCAGATCCAGCGTTGCTGTGGCTGTGGTGTAGGCTGGCAGCTGTAGCTCCAATTGGACCCCTAGCCTGGGAGCCTCCATATGCCATGGGTGCAGCCCTAAAATATTTAAAAAAAAATGTTTTTAAAGATACATGAATGCTTAATAAGCATGTGAAAAGACCCTCAACATAATTATGCATTAGGGAAATGCAAATTAAACCACAGTAAGATACCACTGCACAGTAGCATGGCTAAAATAAAAAAGTCCTGTCATTCCCAAGTGCTAAGGAGAGTGTGGAGCTGCCCTCATGCAATGCCAGTGGGAGCACAATATGGTATGATTCCTCTGGAACAGTGGTTTGACAGCTTCTTATAAAGCTAAACACACACGTAACATATGAGCCAGCAATCCTACTTCTAGAAATTTACCAAGAGAAATGAAGACATATGTTCATACAAAAGCCTGTACTCAGATATTTATAGCAGCTTTATTCTTCATCACCAAAATTTGGAATCAACCCAAGTGCCCTTGAACTGGTGAATGAGAAACAAAGAGTGGTCGGTATGGCCACACTGTGGAATACTACTCAGCAAGGAAAAGGGATAAACTACTGACACACGTGAATCTCACATCCATTATTCTTAGTGAAATAAGCCAGTCTCCAAAGGTCACACAGGGTGTTATTCTATTTATGGCACATTCTGGAAAAGACAAAACTACAGGGATGGAGAACAAATCAGTGGTTGTCAGGGCTTTGTATGGAGGGCATATTTAACTACAAAGGGAGGAATAGCAAAATAGAATTGGGAAAGTGATGGAAATAATTTGCATCTTGGTTGTGGAGGTGTCTACAAGAAAAAATGCACTTTTTCAAAACTCAGACCTAGGACAAAACTGTAATTCAAAAAGATACATGCACCCCTGTGTCACAACAGCCAAGACATGGAAACAATCTAACTGTCCATTGACAGAGGAATGGATTAAGAAGATGTGGTATATACATGCAATGGAGTACTACTCAATCATAAAAAATGAAATAATGCCATTTGCAGAAGCATAGATACAACTAGAGATGATCATACTAAGTAAAACAGATCAGAAAGAGAAAGACAAATACCATATGATATCACTTATATGTGGCATCTAAAATATGGCACAAATGAAACCTATCTACAGAGCAGAAACAGACTTACAGACATGGAGAACAGACTTGGGGTTGCCAAGGAGGAGGGGGGAAGGAGTGGAATGGACGAGGAATTTGGGATTGGTAGATGCAAACTATTACATTCAGAACAGATAAACAACAAGGTCCTTCTGTACAGCACAGGGAATAACATCCAATCTTCTGGGATAGAACATGATGGAAAAGAATATTTTTTAAAAATGTATATATATGTATGACGGGGTCACTTTGCTGTACAGAAAAAATTGGCATATTATAAATCAAATATAATAAAATTTTTAAAAATTTCTTAAAAACTCAGACCTATGCGCCAGAAAAAGTAAATTTTACTGTACATACATTATGCCTCGATAAATCTGATAATTTTGGATTGAAAATTTCCCTAAGCTTCTGCATTTCATATTGCCTGCCCCCTATGTAGTAATAACCACAAGAGCTAGTGTTCTGTAGTTGTTTTTTGTGCCTAGCACTATGGGTAATCCTGTGCATTCCTAAGTGTTTTTTCCAGTAATTCCCCCAGTTACTCAGGCCTTAACCATTGGAGTCCTGCATACTGCCTCTCTTTCCCTTATACCCCACCTCCTATCCATCAGCAGATCCCTTGCACTTGACGTTCAGTATATATCCTGACTCTGATCACTCCTCAGCATCTCCATTGCTTTCACTCCAGTCCAAGCTGGGATCACTTTCCAGCATCCTTACTGGCTCCCTAGGCCCCCTCTTGCTCCTGGTACCTGTTAGGATATGTTAGGTTATTCTATGGTTACTGCTCCCAGATCTTCATGATTTATCCGATGAACAAAGGTTGATTTTTCTCTAGGGCGACATGCTCTCTACCAGCCCCCTGCAACTCTGTCCCTGTCTCCTCCCAGAACCCAGGCTTCACCTCCAATATTGTTGTTTGCCAAGACAGAGGGAAAAGGCGCTCTGGAGGGTCTCGCACTGGCAGTAGCCTGGAAGTGAGCCTTATGATGTCTGCCCCCAGCTCAATGGTCACAGTCTTATGCACCCCGCCACTTGGCAACAGGAAGTGTAGCCCACCACATGCCAGGAAGTGCAGGAAGTATTTGGCGATCAGCTTGGTGATTACCATAATTCTTTAAAGTCTTTTCTCCAAATTGGAGTCAGAGGATTTTTCTAAGGTGTAGGTGACAAAGCCTCTCCCCTTGCTCAAAATCTGCCAATGACTTCTCATGAAATTTAGCTTAAAACCCAGAATCTTGACCCTGGTGTTCAAAGCTCACTGACTTCATCCACTGCCAGCTCAGCTCTGGGCACACCAGGGCTTGCAGTTTCCTGTCAAGCTCCTCCATCCCTTAGGGCCTCTGCACCTGTTCTTCCCGAGGATATTCCCCTGGCTCTCTTTCATTGCCCAGATGTCTTCTCAGTGCCCTCTCTTCTGAGAAGACCTCTCTGCCTAAGCTATCTTAACTTGGCACCCAGTTGGTGCCATCTCCTCATCCTGCTTTATTTTTCTTTACATCCTTATCATGACGAGGCATTGCATGATGGATTATTTATTTTTGCTTTACTCCTCTACTAGAAGTTAACTTCTCTCAGAGGACAATGAGTTTGCTTTGTTCCATTCTGTATCCCTAGTGCCCAGAACAGTGAAGCAAATGTTCCTACGCATGGTAGGAACTCAAAAATTATTGGTGAAATGAACAAAACACCAAATGATCCAGTGGGGTAAGAACTATTATGACAACCCCCACCACCACTTCTTTTTTCTATTTTGGGCACCCACGGCGTTTGGAGTTCCCAGGCCAGGGATAGAATCCAAGCCAGAGCTGCGACCTACACCAAAGCTGTGACAATTCTGGATCCTTAACCCACTGCACTGGGCTGGGGAATGAACCTGCTTCCCTGGGGCTACATTGTCAATCTTGATCTCATTGCACCACAGTGGGATCTCCTATTATGACCCTATTTGATAGATAAAGAAACTGAGTGATGTGCCCAGAGTCAGGGACAGGGTTTGAATGCAAACTCAGCATCTGATTCCTCAAATCCATCCCTTCATCAGTGCTTCTAGAACACAGCTTTCACTGAAAAAAGAAGCAGGTAGTTTGGGAGGGAGCCTGAGGCAGCTGGGCAGACGTGGAAGTTCCAGTGGTCCTTTCTGACAGAGCATCCTCGGCTCCTCTTGAAGACAGAGAGGTTTTCTGCCCAGGCACACCTAGTTTACGGGCCCACATTGCTGTGGGTTCTTGCCAAGGCAGACAAGCTACATGTGCCGAAAAACAGGGACTGAATGATACACATCAGCACTGTGGCAGTTTGGGCCTCAGGAATATGCGGAGCTGGGGGTGGGGGGCGGGGCTCCCTATGCTGGCATGATTTCCTTCATTGACTCAATAGTATCTACTGATGCCTTGGACCCAGAAATTGCTTCCCCAGCAGCTTGTCCTTGTGCTTGAACTTCCATGCTTAG
Organism: Phacochoerus africanus; assembly: GCF_016906955.1. Lineage (NCBI taxonomy): Eukaryota > Metazoa > Chordata > Mammalia > Artiodactyla > Suidae > Phacochoerus > Phacochoerus africanus. Next base: position 134,124,227 of record NC_062544.1, read on the forward strand.
AATCACAGTCATAGACTTTTGAGGGTAGTTCTGTCTTTTTAGGTCAGAGACGAAAACCCAGGGGTGCAGAAATTATTAGGGGCTTTTGTCCTCATAGCCACTCCCATGTGAGTTACCATCCTCTTCCTCAGGATGAAGATGCTCACTGAGGGTCAGGCGGCCCACAGACCTGTGAGACTTTAAACTGGAGCTTCAAAATCTGCTTTTCTGAGAACAGGTCCTCTCTACTATACTAGAAATGAAATCCCCTAAAATACCCTGGGATCCATTATTAAGAATTAGACTAAGAAAGAGGCTCAGCCGTAAAACATTAAATGGTGGGGTTTATTTTTACACACTATCATGGACTGAATTGTGTCCCCTCTCCCACATTCTTATATGAAGTTCTAACCCCCAGGTCCTCAGAATGTGACTGTATTTGGCAATAGGACCTTTAAAGCTGTGATTAAGATAAAATGAGCCTGTTAGTGTCGGGCCTTATTCAATCTGACCGGTGTCCTCATAAGAAGAGGAGGAGATGTCAGGAATGCACATGCATTGAGAATAGAGCCAGGAGGTGGCCATCTGCCCACCAAGGAAAGAGACCTTGGGAGAAACCAAACCTGCCGATACCTTGATGTTGGATTTCTAGCCTCCAGCAATGTAAGGCAAATAAATGAGATCATCAATTTGTTGTCTAAGCCACCCCACTTGTGGTGTTTTATTACAGCAGCCCAAGCAGACTACAGTGTCACAAGTTTGTGGGTAGCTAAAGAGAGACCACCTGTGGAATCAGAATAACTAGCATACATGGAGGGCTTACAGGTGAGGTGCCTCACAATTGATATTTTTCAACTCAGGGGATGCTAATAACAACCCTGTGAGATGGGTTCTGTGATAGGCTGGGTGAGTTCCTCTTTTTTTTTTTTTTTTTTTAAGGGCAGCACCCACGGTATATGGAGGTTCCCAGGTTAGGGGTCTAATCGGAGCTGTAGCTGCTGGCCTACACCACAGCCACAGCAACACCAGATCCAAGCCTCATCTGTGACCTATACCACTGCTCATGGCAACGCTGGATCCTTAACCCACTGAGAGAGGCCAGGGATCGAACCTGCGTCCTCACGGATACTAGTCAGATTCGTTTCCGCTGAGCCACGATAGGAACTCCAGTGTGTTCCTTTTTTATAAACAAGGGAACTAAGACAAAAGTCACTTGCTCTGAGCTACACATTTGGAAAGTACCAGGACGGATCCCCAGGCAGCCTGGGCTCAGGAGCCCATGCTCTCAAAGATCTAGTTAATTCCGTTATCATCATTCCCATCTTCCAGATGAGGAAATGGAGATGCAGAAACTTGTCAGACTTCTCAGAGCCAGGGTGTGGCAGAACCAGAATTCCAAGTTCTTTGTACTTTGTCACAAACTGAATCCCTGGAACTTCAGAATCCTGAGAGTTAGTCACTGGAGCTAGGGCAGGAATACAGTGAGAGAAGTCAGGGCAAAAATGTGTTGTCACACCAAATGCATTTGCAGGGGAGAGGTATCCAATATGAAGTTTGGGCCACATGGAGAGTAAGTGGAGATGGTGAAATTGAGCTGGAACCTGGGAAGGCTGGGGGGAGGGCAAGAGACAAACGCCAGAGCCTTGAGTACTGCTCTCTTACCTCCTCTTCATTTCCTCACCTCCCGAGGCTATTGCCCATGGACAGAGGAGCAGGAGGTGGCTCCGGGTCACACCACCAGAAAGGTAGTTGGCAGGATCCATTCAGGTCTCCCTGACTCAAAGTCCACTCTCTTTTTACTTTTGGTTTTGTTTTTTTTTTCTTTCTTTTTCTTTTTAGGGCCACACCTACAATGTATGGAAGTTCCCAGGCTAGAGGTTGAATTGGAGCTGCAGTTGCAGGCCTGTGCTACAGCCAGAGCCGCAGTAATGCAGGACCCAAGCCGCATCTGTGATCTACACTGCAGCTTGCAGCAACACTGATCCTTAACCCATTGAGTGAGGCCAGGGATCGAAACCACATCCTCGTGGATAATAGTTGGGTTTATAACCCAAGCCACAATGGGAACTCCCACTCCTTACTTTTAGTTTTAGATTTGATAGCTGCTTATGAGGCACCTAGTAGGTGCTAGATTCCAGGTGCTAACCAAGTTGAGAGAGGGGACAGGCAAGCCTTGGCCACTGGAATGCACGGGCTGGGAGAAAGCTCATTATCTGGCCAGAAGCAGATAATGACAGCAGGGTGGGGCTCCAGCAGTGGCAGCCAGGTGACTAATCGTCCCTTTGTGTTCACGCCTTTCCTGGTATTTCCCTCTTTCCCAAACAGTTAACTGGGTCCATGTTCTCTATCTGAAGGAAGCAGTGTTACAAAGTAGAAGCAAACAAAGGCCTGTCAGTCTCTGCCTCTCAAGTTCCATAACCCTAAACCTTCTGGGTTCCCACGGGGGAACTTAGAGGAGGTAAGCAGTAAACAAATGTTGAGGAGAAGATAGCAGATAGAGGAGCTCTTTCAGGACAGGAAAACTTCCCAGGTACTATGGGATAAAGAGAAGGCAAGGAGTGAATGAGATAGAGAAGGTGAGGGCTGTGGTGTCCATTCACAAACCCCCAGGAAGGTGGCAAGATCTCAGAGCAGGAGTAGGGGTGTCTGTGCAGAAAGAGCCAAAGCTGCCTTTTAGATTCTAGGGATCCAGCATGGAGTAGGCATTACCAAGGTGACTCCTGGACCAGAAGGGGCAATGAAGAGAAAACCAAGGAGGTCTCTATGGCAACCTGTGATGAACAGATTCCCTGAGACCAGGTGGACACTTCCCTCAGCCCCTGACACTAGAGAGGCTAGAACTTGGATACGAACCAGAGAAACGGGAAGCACCAAGGAGACTGGGACTGAGTTGGGATGGGGGTTCAAAATAAAAGTCACAGGGAGAGAGATGAGCATAAAGACAGTTATTTCTGGCATGCCTGAAATTCAAACCTGCTAGGCTGTATGGAGAGGCAAACCAAGGTGCATGAGAAAATATTAGCCAGCCAAGACTGTCCAGGGAGTCAAGTCACAGAGGACATCCCAGGTCCAAAGAACTGCACATGCAGTGACTCTTGGCTCATGAACCACAGAAATTGGTGAGCAAAAGCCTAGAGCTCGTGTGGCATGGGGGAGGTGAGAAGCCAGAAAAGCAAGCTCTGCCTTGAAGCATCTTAGAAACCACATGGATTGGATGGATTTCATCTTGAAGACAAGGGTAGACCATGGACAAATTTTCATCAAGGAAGTTGCAGGACTAGTACTGAAGGGTTTGGGGGTTTTGTTTTATTTTTCTAGAACTGCACCTGTGACATATGGAAGTTCCTACGCTAGAGTTCGAATTAGAGCTGCAGCTGCTGGCCCATACCACAGCCACAGCAATGCCAGCTCCAAGCCACATCTGCAGTCTTTGCCACAGCTTGCAGAAATACTGGATCCTTAACCCACTGATCAAGGGATCAAATCCACATCCTCATGGATATTAGTCAGGTTCTTAACCAGTTGATCCACCATGGGAATCCAGTACTGAGTTTTAGAAATCTCTTTGGGAATGATATAGGTGGTAGTGGCTTGAGTCGGACTGAAACGGGGCGGAGGGGGGCGGCGGGTGCAGAACACCAGTAGAATGGCAAAGAACTGAAAAGAACAAGGAGAGGGTTCATGAAAAGAAAGGAATGGAGAAATTTTCAACAGTAGACTCTCTGGGTCTTAATTCATGATTGCACTTTGGGGATGAGGCAGAGGGCGGGGTCAAGGATGATGTCCAGGTGTCTGACTTGGGTGAATGAGTCCATCAGGGTAATATTAAAAGAGATAGAGTCGTAGGAGGGGAGGCTGTTTGGAGGAGAGGATATTGAATTGTGAATATGATGGATTTGATGGGTCACTTAGGATATTTGTGGCTGCCAGTAACAACAGCAACATGGCACAACAAAAAGAAGAACTCATAGAAACAATGAGAAAATGTATTGCTTGATATAACTGGAAGCCCCTGTCCCAGTAAAGATACCACCAGCTGATTGTTAAGGACCCAGTTTCCATCCCTCTCTTGTTGGATTCAACGCCCACCTCGTGGTTGCCTCTGTCTGTCACCACTCCAGTATTATAAGGCACAACAACATTTAGAAGAAAAGGAACCATTTTTCATGTCTATTCAAGAGGGAGGGAGTTCCCTCCGTGGCTCAGTTGTTAACGAATCTGACTACGAACCATGAGGTTGCGGGTTTGATCCCCAGCTTGCTCAGTGGGTTAAGGATCCGGCGTTGCTGTAAGCTGTGGTGTAGGTCACAGACGCGGCTCAGATCCTGCTGTTCCTGTGGCTCTGGCATAGGCCGGGAGCTACAGCTCCGATTAGACCCCTAGCCTGGGAACCTCCATATGCCACAGGAGAGGCCCTAGAAAAAGGCAAAAAGCCAAAAAAAAAAAAAAGGAGGAAAAACCTTTCTTAGACATTCCATCAGTGTCTCCTGGAAGCCTCGGGTCACGTGCCCACCCCATAAGCAAGCTCAGGCTTTGGCCAAATATCAGGAATGGAATGGCAGTAAGTCCCCCATCACCATCTCTGCAAGGTGACTGTGGCATAAGGCAATGGGGAAATATTGGAAACAGCTAGAAACGTGGATCAGAGGACAGATTTTGGCTGAAGATGCAGCAGAGTGGCTATGGGAGGATGAACCTCTACAGGGATGAGGCAGAAGAAACAGGAGCCAATGAAAGAACACTAGGGAACACCCCTATTTAAGGGGCTTCCTGGCAAAGAGAAATTCTCAATAGTTCAGAATTTGACTCTGGAATCTAGATGGGAATTCCAGGCCAGCTATTTACTATCAGTCACGTAACCTGGGGTGAGGACTGCTTCACAGCTCAGAGCCTTACCTTCCTTGGCTGTTAAATGGAACCACAAAGCCCTACCTCACAGAGCTGCTGTGAAGAGTTGATAAGAAAATACACCCACAGCCTCCCATGACCTCAGCCCACAGCAGCTGCTTGTAACCGTTGGTGGAAAACGGAAGAGCCTAGAGAGGGTCTAAGAAGGAGTGACGGGGAAAGCTGGAGTATAACGATGATGGGAGGGTGTCAGTGAAGGCACAGGGCGAGAAGATTTCAAGGAGGAAAGAGTGGGCAATTATGTCATCTGCTGAAGAGGTCATGTCAGAAGTGGACTGAAAACTGCCCTTTGGATTTAGCAATTAGAAGGTCACTGGTACCCTTGACAAGAGCACTTTGAATGGAGTGCCGGGGTTGGAAGCCAGGAAGCAAGGGGTCAGCAGTCAAGGCTGGAATTCAAGTTGCCTGGCTGCCAGCATCCGCGTCCTTGCCACGATGCCAGGAACTGCTCCTTTCTGAAAATTCCCGTTTTAAGTCATGCCTCCAGAACACTCATTTGGAGAGTGGTAAAGAGTAGGATTCTACAATCTGTGAATGAAATGCCCCCTCTTCATCCTTATTTTTATTTTTTGTGGATCCAGTGAAGGTGGTTGTTTCCTTTCATTAGAAATATGTTGCATCCTTTTGGAGGGTTTGTGTTTACATTACCATTTTATTGCTATATGGTTCCTTTTCCTATAACATATTTTGCAACCGTAAAAACAAACAAATGAAACCCAAACAACATATGTGCTTTGCATTAAATTCCAAAGGTTCAAACCCCTCACTTATGCACATTTTTGGAGGCAAAGTGTGGGACTTGGAAAAACCAAGAAGAACCATGCAATTTGGCAAATCCTCCTTTAATAAATGATAGCAGTTGCTTCGGAGACTGATTTGGTCAGACGGATCGTGTTTGTCAGGGCTGTCATTAAAAGCCTAATATTTTTCCCCTTGCAGAATGTCTCCAAGTAATCCAAACGTGGGCAGCGGCTAAGCACGGTCAATTTCATGACCTCCTTCCTGCTACCCACCTCCCCCTCCCGGCTACCTCAACTCCCCAGTGGTTGATTCCCTCATCCGTAGCAACAACTGCAGCTGCTACTGTTTCTTGACTCTGGCAAGGCAAGTGGGCTCAGGGCCAAGTCTACTGTCCAGGGCTCCCCATGGAAGATGCTAGAAGAACGTTGCACACTCTCTCACCATCAGTGACCCAAGTTCATCACCTCTGCTGAACATCTGGATTGCAACACCCCAAGTTCAAAGGTCCAGCGTGTAGGTCTGCACCTGGCCTGGCTGTTTAAACGGAGCTGACCTCAAACCAAACACAGGGCCTCTGTGCTGCTAGTTATGCGGAGGGTTGGAGGCCAAATATAAATATTAACTTCAGCATCTTCTCCCTACAGGCGTTTAGCATATTAACCATCTACTGTGCAGAAAAACCACTCAACTCTTCTCTGAGTTCTGAGCTCTTTTCCCAAGCAGGCTTCTCTCCTTTTCAACAACCATTTTGAATAGCCGTTGCTTGAAAAACATCACAGCCCCTTTCCATAGGAGAGCCCACTGTAGCTTCATGCATATCAAGTCATCAGGTGGTGGGCATGCTGCAGAGGTGGTGTTTCCCATCCCTGGGAGAGGCTGTGAGCCAGGACCATATGTTTTTAAAACCTCTGAGATTTCACTGCCAGGGAGCAAAGTCAGGGAAGAGCAGGGCAAAATGTGTCCTGGAAGTAGAAGTCAGTTGTTTTTTTTTTGTTTGTTTGTTTTGCTTTTTGTGGCTGAACCTTCAGCACATGGAAGTTCCCAGGCTAGGAGTTGAATCGGAGTGGCAACTGCCAGCCTACGCCACAGCTACAGCAATGACAGATCTGAGCCAAATCTGTGACGTATGCTGCAGCTTGTGGCAATGCTGGATCCTTAACCCAGTGAGCAAGGCCAGGGATCGAACCCACATCCTCATGGTTCCTAGTTGGATTCGTTTCCACTGCGCCAAGACGGGAACTCCTGCTTATCCATTCTAAATATAATAGTTTGCATCTACTAACCCCAAATTCCCTGTCCTTCCCACTCCCTCCCCCTCCCAGGGAGTTGGTTCTTAATTCTCAGCAGCTCAGAGACCGTCCTCTTTGAAGTCAGCTAAGGAAGATGGATGAGCGTGTGTGGCAGGTGTGGCTGAGAGCATCCAGGGGCAGAACAGGTGTAGCCGTTTAAAGGAAAGACATCACGTGATTCCTGGGCACAGGCATGGACCTAGTTTTCCTGTTTCTAGAAAGAGGCCTGAAGATAGAGCACAGTTTCATTTCCACAAACATTCATTACCAAGTTGTTCCAAGGTAGTAAGTGCTAGGGGACAGGGGCATGTCCTAAATATTAGGGGATGAAGAGATGAAAAGATTCTAACATTCTCTCAGATACTTAATAAAAGTTTCACAGAGAAAGGAATGTCTGAGTGGGATCTTTCACCTGTTCCTTCACTCAACACATATTTATCGAGCCCTATCATGTGCTAGCACCATGCTGGGTGCCAGGCAGAAGACAGGCAAGATCTCGCCCATCGCAGGGCTAATGTTTGTGAAGCTATACTACAGACCTGTTGAGTGCCAGGCCCTGGGAGACGCCCCCTTTGAGATAACCATCTATTGAAACAGATGAGAGGGCCAGACAAGCCATTTTAAAAAAGTACCGTGGGGGAGTTCCTGTTGTGACTTAGCAGGTAACAAGCCCAACTAGCATCCATGAGGACACGGATTCCATCCCTGGCTTCAATCAGTGGGTTAACGACATGGTGTGGCCGTGAGCTGTGGTGTAGGTCCCGGATAAGGCTCAGATCTGGCATTGCTGTGGCTGTGGCGTAGGCCGGCAGCTGCAGCTCCGATTTGACCCCTAGCTTGGGAGCTTCCATGTGCCACAGGTGCAGCCCTAAAAAGCAACAACAACAACAACAAAGTGCCACAGGTGCTCTGATCAGGAAGCTATGGGGGTAATGAAAAGGGAACCAGTCTCTGTCTCTTTCAATGATTCTTAATGGGAGTAAGGGAGCAATTTTGTCCACAAAAGAACACTTTGCAGTCTTTGGACACATTTTTCTTGTTGCCATGGTAGGGGAAAGGGAGCTACTGGCATCTTGGAGGTAGATCCCAGGGATGCTGCTAAACATCCTACAGCGCCCAGGGCAGCCCCCAAAACAAAGAACTATTCAACCCTAAATGTTCAAGTGCTAAAGCTGAGAAACTCGGGTTTAGTCCTAGGCTCAGGGAATGCTTCGGGGACAAGTAGATAATGCTAGGTGTTCAGAATGCAGGGCATTAGTAGGGACCTGGAGTCTAATCAGAGGACATGGTAGAAGGACATAGGAGTCCCCGGGAGCTCGAGTTAAGGATGCAGGGACACTGGAAGGGAGATGGTAGGACATGAAAAAATATCCACTCTGTTTCCAGAGTAAGTAGGGGGTCTTCTGTGCCATATCATAAAGTGTGGACTTTGGAAGGCAGTTTGGGCTGATACGATCTTTCCACCCACTGCTGTCACACTCACATCCACCCACTTGGAAAATTTCAGGTCCAGAGATGTGACTCAATTTGCTTTTAGAAAATTCAGTCTAATAACAATGCAGATGATTGGCGAGGGGAGAGATTGGAGGCATGTGAGAGGCTTTTGCAATACAGAGATGACGAATGGAGGCCATGGCCGTGAACATGAGGAAGCTGCAACAGATTCCTGAGAATAGAGACATTTTTATGCTCAGTGATTAATTGGACTCTGGGAGAGAAGGAATTGCTGAGGGTGACTATGAGCTTCCCAGCTGAGGACTAGCATGAGTGGTGAGGGGTGTTACAGAGGAGAAGTAATTTGAAGGGGACAGAGTTCAGTTTAGAAATATGGTGTTTTAGTCCTGAGGGGACATCTATGTGGGCAAGATCTGTGCATGAAGAGAAAGGTGGATCTGGGACTGAGGAAAAAGCTGCACTGGAGACACGGATGGATGTAGGGACTACTAGTGCCCGTGGGCAGTAACCAAAGGCTTGGAAGTAGAGTAGGCCGTTGGGGGAATCATCCAGTGAGAGATGAGAAGGAAAAGGCAAAGAGCAGAGTGTTGGGGTTCACCTATAGTTAAAAGAGCAGAAAGAGACAGGGAAGCAGAAGAGGGACCAGTAAGTTGCTGTCTTTTGAGAAGTGACATCTGTCAAGGAAGGGACTCACTTGAAGAATAAGAACTCGGTTGAGCTATCCAATGGAGCAGAGCCTCAGCAGGAAGTGAAATTAGATGAAGCTGCTGGACATGTCAATCAAGAAGTCACCGGTGACCTTTTCAAGAGCAGTTTCACTATAATGGCGAGTGCAGAATTTATTTAAAGACACTTGATTACCCCAAATGTAGAGGAAGAAAATGGGAATTGAATGTCTTTATATCTGGGCAGAATTTGTATAGCAGTCATATTCTAGCTTTGGCAAACAGAAAAGGAGGATATCAATTAAGCAGCAACAAACCAGATTCACAATCGGCCAAATCATAAGAACACTTATTGTATACTAAAAAAGTTTGCAGGCAAGCAGCCCCAGAGTCAATCGGGCAGCTTAGCAAAGTTGTTAAGAATCTGGACTCTTTCTATTTTTCTGCTCTGTCATTTTCGTGCTTATAACTGCATGGTCACAAAATGGCAGCTCACCTGACAGCACCTAAAACAAGAAGGAAGACAGCAGGGGCCAAAATGAGGCTCGCCTCACATTCCTCTCTCCTTTTATTGGGAGACTTTCCCTTATATCTCCTTGGGAACTCAATCACATACCCTCTCCTAGACCAATTAATACAAAGGTAAACAGGTGGCCATAAATGGCTTGCAATGATCATGATTCCTTCCCTGGGGCTAACAACATAGCTACCTGAACAGAATTATGTTCGGTTCACAGGAAAGAAGAGGGACTAGCACTTGGGATGGCAACAAACAGTGTCTGCCAGAGGAAACCATCCTTGCACAGGCTGAGGATGGATCATGGGAGAGCAAACCAGAGACCTTACAGAATGGGATGAGAGCTTCAAAAAGAATAATTTAATTTTATATTGATGTTCACAACAGAGGTATGACATCCACCATTTATTTACCAACTTTGGACAGAAGGCTGATTGCTTTGCAGACCATACACTGAGAATCACCAAGATCTAGGCAATAATTAAGATAATGCTGGCAAGAAAGGGTACTCGCTGAATGCTTACTATGTGCTAGACACTTTACATTCATTATCTCAGTTACTCTTCAAAACATGAGATAAGAGAGATGCTATTAATATTTCCATTGTATAGAGGAGAAAACAGGGGGTATAGAGGTTCAATAACTTGCCAGAAGTCCCTAGTAGCAGCTAACCCAAGGCTGCCTCACCCCAAAGTCAGCCCATTCACTGTCTCCTTAGAGAAAAAGCCATCGGAAAGTTTTGTTATATCCCAAGGATAGAAGCAATTGTATGTAAGAATTGAAAACTCGGCCTGCCCGTCATGGCTCTGCAGTAATGAATCTGACTTAGCAGCCATGAGGATGCAGGTTTGATCCCTGGCCCTGCTCAGTGGGTTAAGGATCCGGCGTTGCCATGAGCTGTGGTGTAGGTCACACACGTGGCTCAGATCCCACGTTGCTGTGGCATAGGCATTTGACCCTTAGCCTGAGAACCTCAATATGCCAATATGTGGCCCTCAAAATAAAATAAAATAATAATAAAAAGAATGGAAAATTTACTTCCATGATCTTTCTCTCTCTACAGTGTCTGAAATATCAGTATTTTGTTTTTCCACATAACTTTGCAACTAAGTACATCCAACGGACAGCCCATTCCTTCCAGATTTGCACTCTTGTTGACAAGCTCACTTGCCCATTGTATTTCTGGAATCCAGAGATGGAGACAGAAAGGTGTGCTCATGGTTAAGTGCACATCATGGTAACCAGAACTTTTTTCTGGCAGGAAGAATGACATGGACGATGTTTGGGGGACTAGGACCAAATTGTGAGAGCACTCAATGGAGTAAAGGGGGACCTCCAACAAAAGATGACAGAAACTGTCCCAGATGTTCAAGTCCTCGAGCAGAATTCAGGCTCCCATCTCGAGACGTAAAAACAACTGGCATTTATGGTGCTGTGTTCCCGGCTCTGTACTCAGTTTTACATATATCATCTCCCTGAACTTCACAATGAGATTATGGAGAAGAAATTTACTATCTCTGTTTTGCAGATGAGGAAAATGGAGCTCAGAGTGTTTCAGCAATCTGCTTAAGGTGGAGTTCCCGTCGCGGCTCAGTGGTTGACAAGTCAGATTAGGAACTATGAGGTTGCAGGTTCTATCCCTGGCCTCACTCAGTGGGTTGAGGATTTGGCATTGCCATGAGCTGTGGTGTAGGTTGCAGATGTGGCTCAGATCCCATATTGCTGTGGCTATGGTGTAGGCTGGCAGCAACAGCTCCGATTAGACCCCTAGCCTGGGAACCTCCATATGCCACAGGAGCAGCCCCAGAAAAGGCAAACAAACAAACAAACAAACAAGCAAAAAATTTGCTTAAAGTTATGCAGCTAGTGAGTGGCAGATGAGATCTGAAGATCCTCCCCAACCCCCATCTGTCCCTCCAGACTGATTGTTTTTAACCACTACACTTTACTACCTAGTAGTGGCATGTATAAATACCTCCAGGTATTGAATGAGCCTGGGGTAGCGACAGGAAGAAGGAGATCTCGAAATTCACAATCTTTCTATCTCTTTAAAATCCTATCTCTCTTTAAAATCCAAATATATTCCAAAGTGTGTATATTTCTGGATGAGCAGACATGCCTAATTTAAATCACGGCAGCATCTTAGAAAGCCATCTTAACAGTACCTAGAAACAAAAGTAGAAAGTCCATGAACGTTATTAACCCTTTCGCTATGCCCATAGTGTCCTGATGGTTTGGCGGAGGGACTTTCAGTTTCCTCAGAAAGAAAGGGCTCAAAGGCAAGCCAGCCTCGCCCAGGGTTGGGCTTGTGCTAAGGTTGGGATGAGTCGACTTGCTGAGTTTCTAGTTTCTTTTCCCACCATTCCTAAGACTGCAAAGACTGCCTGCTGTGGCTGCAATTAGGGCTGTGGGTAGATAGACCAGAGATCAGCTAGGAAGTGGCATGGAGATGACACCATCATCCCAGCCACACGCAGAAACTCAGGTCTAGGCCCTAATGTCCACCCCTCTCTCCCTTGAGAACAACTTATAGAATTTGGATTCTTCTTACCACTACAGAGACCAGAGGTATTGACCAGAAATGGCACCATCACAAATTGTAATCCAAACCAAAATCGACAGGGGTGGGGGTGGGGTGTTCACGACGGTTGGGGGTGGAGAGTGGGGGGCAGCTCTGAAACAAGGTTAAATCCATTCAAGGCTGCCCTTGGCCCACAGTGCACCTATAGGGTGCCCTAGAATGTGAATGAGGAGTTCCCGCTGTGTTGCAATGTGTCTTAGGAGTGCCGGGATGCAGGTTCCATCCCCAGCCCAGCACAGTGGGTTAGAGATCCAGCATTGCTCCAGCTGCGATTTGGGTAGCAACTGTGGCTTGGATCTGATCCCTGGCGGGAGAACTCCGTATGCCGTGGGGTGGTCAAAAATATAGAATGTGAATTAGAACAGGGCACCCCTCCCTCTGCACAAACAGCCAGCCTTGTGCCAGTGTACATGACTTGGTGAGTGAAGGGCAGCCTGGATTTTAGCCCTCACTGTGCAAAGCACAATAAAAAATGACAGCCCTGACCCAGGTCTTGTCTTGCATTCCCCAGCATGTTTTCCAGTGGTTAAAAGCAGAAAGCTGGGGACACATTCTCACCCAGCTTAAAGGGAAAGGAGGGCAAGGCTGAGCACTCTTTTCTCGTTGTTGAATCTCTGAAATCCTGCAGCTCAGCCTGGAAAGACTCAATTAAGAGGAGTCGCAGGAAAACCTCAGAACCATGAAAGGCCCAGGGCTATGTTCAAAAAGCTTTCAAAAACTGTTAGCATGGAACAATTTTGTTTTTTGTTTTGTTTTGTCTTTTTGCCTTTTCTAGGGCCGCTCCCATGGCATATGGAGATTCCCAGGCTAGGGGTCTAATTGGAGCCGTAGCCACCGGCCTACACCAGAGCCACAGCAATGGCAACATGTGATCTGAACCACATCTGTGACCTACACCACAGCTCACAGAAACGCCAGATCCTTAACCCACTGAGCAAGGGCAGGGACCGAACCCACAACCTCATGGTTCCTAGTCGGATTCATTAACCACTGCGCCATGAGGGGAACTCCAACAATTTTGTTTAGTTCACAAAATTGGCATTGACTCAGCCAACACCTCTCCTCTCAGACTCATTCACAACTCATGGCCCAGGAGAAAGTGCTTAAGAGGACTGACCTACAGATTTCTTTTTCTTTTTTTTCTTTTTTTGACCTCACCTGTGGCATGCAGAACCTGGGCCAGGGATCGAACCCAAGCCATATCCATGACAATGACAGATCCTTAACCACTTGGCCACCAGGGAACTCTTTGGGCTATAGATTTAGGCTTAGAATTGGCCAGAGTTCTTTGTAGCTGTGTGACCTTGGCAAATTACCTAACTTCTGTGAATTCTACTTTCTTCACAGGATTATCATAGTGAATACATGAGATAATGATGTATAAAGCACTTTTACATTATGCTTGCTCCTTGGAAAATGGACAATACATAATAATTATTGTTGACCTAAGCAGTGCTAGAAGAAAGAACTCAGGAGTTGGCAGCCCACCTGACTCCACTTCTCTTACTTAAGCACCCAGATAAGTTAAGGCCAGCATGGTAAGAACCATTTGAAGTACATATGACTGAAAGTTGGCATGACCAACTTTGTCTTTTTTTACTTATTGAACACATATATAATAAGGCACTGAGCCAAGTATGGTGGTGAAGATAAAGACGAAAAAAATTCTCTACCCTTCAAGAGTTTGCAGATTGGTAAGGCAAGAAGTAGCAAAGAAGCATCTACTATTACCAGTTCAGAAAACATTCTGGAGGCATCCATTATTTTCTCCCACCAGCTCCTGGAGGAGTCAGCCCTTCATTTCTTGTGACCCCGATGCATTCTGGCTACAGCTAATTGGGCCAGAACTAGACACATGACCACACCAAGACAATTAGATTCTCTCCTAGGAATTTAAAATTGAGGGGATCAGGGATTTCCCTTTGTGGCTCAGTGGGTTACGAACCCGACTGGTACTCATGAGGATATGGGTTTGATCCCTGGCCTCGATCAGTGGGTTAAGGATCTGGCATTGCTGTGAGCTGTGGTGTAGGTTGCAGACATGGCTCCGATTCCACGTTGCTGTGGCTGTGATGTAGGCCAGCAGCCACAGCTCTGATTTGACCCTTATACTGGAAGCTTGCATATGCCCCAAGTGCAGCCCTTGAAAAAAATAAAATAAAATAAAAAATTGAGTGGATCAGAATTCAGATTCAGGGTGAAGTTTGTCATGATGGTGATGGGTACAGAACTCTCAGTGATGTAAACTCAAGGTGGCAGAATTCTCAGCCTTGGGCACAACAACGACTAAGCCGAGCCAAGAATTCCAGAGGGAAGCAATGATGGGAGGCAAGCAATTCCAGAATGAGACAGAGGCAGTAGCCCTTTTGGAATTTGTTTTTTTTTTTTTGTTTGTTTCTTTAGGGCCATACCTGTGGCATATGGAGGTTCCCAGGCTAGGGGTTGAATCGGAGCTATAGCTGCCAGCCTGCACCACAGCCACGGCAATGCCAGATCTGAGCCATGTCTGTGACCTACACCACAGCTCACAGCAATGCCGGATCCTTAACCCACTGAGCAAGGCCAGGGATCGAACTTCGGTCCTCATGGATGCTAGTCAGATTCATTTCCACAGAGTCACGATGGCAACTCCCCCTTTTGGATTGTTAATGACTTTTCAGTTCCTGTGAGGCTCAGCTCAGGGTTTTCATGAGTCTTTTCTTCCGATAAATCCCTTTGCACCTGAGCAGTCAACGCCCCCTGGTTCTACAGAAGGATTAAATGTGTGGGAGCCACTGATTAGATACAAGAACCTGCCAAAGGCCACTTAGATATGATTCCTTTAATCAAAATAACTGCCTCTTGTAAGCCTGATTAGATTAACCATTTGGTTTTAATACAAACAATTGTTTGGCAATTGATCCCATTTGAACAGATCCAGGAAAAATGTATCCTCCCCTTACTGAGAGCACCACATTGCTATGTGAAGGTACACCATTATGAAGAGATCCCTGAAAAACACATACTTCTGGGGAAGTAAAACTCCAAAAGTTGTAGATAAAAGTGCAGTTTAACCTCTTTCAGACTCTTGTAGACCTGTCTTGTGATTTCTAGAGGGGGGGCAAACACTTGCTTTCAGGCCTTGGGCTTCTAGGTGTGTCCTCCTTTTCCTGGCTGACTTAAGGGACCCTTTATGCCAGTACCGCCCAGCTGTGGAGACGACAGACGACAGGCTGGTCATCAATCCAAATGCAACTCTTTCAAAAGCACAAACACAATTACTTTCATCCAAGCACACTTTCTGAATATCCTGGGCTTGCTGGTACATTAGCAACATTATTTTGCCATCGCTAATGCCTCTAAAATTTAATTCAGGGAAGTCTATGAAAGGGGTATTGCATTTGAGGAATATGTATATCGCCTGTACATCAATTGGCATCTTGGGACTGCTCCAGGGCACAGAGGTCAAAGTTTAGTGATGCATGGAGTTGTCGTCCTAATGGTGAGTATTGATCAGTGGCCTCAGAAACAACCAGGAGGCACTCAGTCTTTCTCCAGCCAGACGCCAGTCTCCCAAAGAAGGAGTGTCTTTCCCAGAGAGCCTTGAAAAACAATACATAGAACACTCAAGCCTGCAGTACAGAGACCACTGAGATTGTGAATGATTGCTTCAGCGGGATAAGTGGAAAATGATAAATGGCATTGTGCAACATCTGCATAGCTATACCTGGTAGGAAAATATTGAAAACCAATAAATATCATATCCATATAAATATATTAGCTTTCTGTTGCTGCCCTAACAAATTACCCCAAACTGAGTGACTGAAAATAACACAAATTTATTATCCCACACTCTGTAGATTCAAAGTCCCAGTTGGCTGAACTGGTTTCTCTGTCCTGGGTTTCACAAGGCCAAAATGAAGGTGGCACCAGGGCTGCGTGCGTTCCCTTCTGGAGACTTTCTGGATGAAGTGCTTCCAAGCTCATTCAGGGTTTTGGCTGAATTCAGTTCCTGATGCCTGTAGGACTGAGGTCCCAGTGTCCTTGCTGGCAGTCAGCTGGGAGCTGGTCTTTGTCCCTAGAGGCTGCCCACATTCATTCTCAAGCTGTAGACATTGCCCCTGGGGTCCCTCTTGCTTTGAATCTCTCCAACTTCAACTTCTGCCAAATCTCTCCTATCTCTAGCCAGAGAAAGTTCTCTGCTTTTAAGGGATCATGTGATTAGACTGAGCCCACTGGATCATTTAGCATAATCTATTTTAAACTTTGTAATCCTAATGACATCTGCAGTTCCCCCCCCCCCCCAGCCTTTTTTGTCTTTTTAGGGCCACACCCGAGGCATATGGAGGTTCCCAGGCTAGGGATCTAATTGGAGCTGTAGCTGCCGGCCTACACCACAGTCACAACAACACCAGATCCAAGCCGTGTCTGCGACTTACACTACAGCTCACAGCAACGCCAGATCCTTAACCCACTGAGCAAGGCCAAGGATCAAACCCATAACCTCATGGTTCCTAGTTGGATTCGTTTCAGCTGCGCCACAACGAGAACTCCTGCAGTTTCCCTTTTGCCATGTGACCTAACATAGTCACAGATTCCAAGGAGTAGGATGTGGACACTTTGGGGGTCCTATTATTTGGCCTACCTTGACATATACATTGATATCTTGAAAAGCAGGGTTGCAAGAGAAGCAATCTGGCGGGGTCTGCATTGCAATCTGAGCAAAATGCATTGGATGGTGTATTAGTCACTTATTGCTGAATAACAAATTACCCCCAAACTTAGCATCTTAAAACAAGTCTTCATGATCCCACAACTTCCATGTGTCAGAAATTACATGCAGCTCAGCTGAGTCCCCCTCAATTTCTCTTAAAGTTGCAGTCAAGCTGTTTGCCAGGTCTTCAGTTTCCTATGAAGACCCAACTTGGGGGCTAAAGATCCACTTCCAAGTTTATTCACATGTTGGCAGGCCTCAGAAGATTCACCTCCAAGTTCACCCAGATGGTTGTTGGCAGGTCTCTACTTCCTACCACGTGGGTCTCTCCATAAGCTGCCTGATTGTCTTCCCAACATGGCAGCTGATGATCAGATTGGGAGCCAGAGCCAGAGAGTGAACATATCAAGAGAGAGTGAGAGAGTCTGAGATGAAAGCCACAGTCTGTCTTTTTTCTTCCTCCCTCCCTCCCTTCCTTCCTTGCTTCTCCTTCTTCAGCTGCACCATGGCATATGGAAGTTCCTGGGCTAGGTATCGAATCTGAGCCACAGTTGTGACCTATACCACAACTGTGGCAATGCCGGATACTTAACCCACTGTGCCAAGCTGAGGATTGATCTGGTGGCATCATAGAGACAAACTGGACCAGGAATCAACTGCCCCACAGCAGGAACTCCTGAAAAATCTTTTTTTCTTAAAACCATCTTAACATTTTTAAGGGTGCAGTTCATTAGTGTCAAGTATATTCACATTGTTGTGCATCAGATCTCCAAAACCTTTTCATTTTGCAAAATTGATACTCTATTCTCACTGAACCACTCCCCACAGCCCTTGGCAATCACCATTCTACTTTCTGTTCCCATGAATCTGTCCAATCTAGGTATTTCATATAAGTGGGACCATTTCCACCAGTATTTTTTCAGTATTTGTTTTTTGCGACTAGGTTATTTCCCTTTGTATGAAGTCTTCAAGTTCATCCATGATGTAGTATGTGATAGGATTTCCTTCTTTTTTAAGTGTGAATAATATTCCATTGTATGAATATACCACATATTCTTTATCCATTTACCCATCACCAGGCATTTGGGTTGTTTCAACCCCTTGGCTATTGTGGCTAGTGCAACTGTGAACATGAGTGAGCAAATATCTATTTAAGATCCTGCTTCCAATTCTTTTGGATATATACCCAAAAGTGGGATTGCTGGATCAGATAGTAGAGGACCCTCCATACAGTTTTCTACAGCAGCTACACCATTGAACATTCCCACCAAAAGTCCATATGGGTTCCAGTTTCTCCATATCCTCACCATTACCTGCTTTTTTCTGTGTGTTTGTGTGTGTGTGTTTATAGTGACCATCCTAATAGGTGTGAGGTGATATATCACTGTGGTTTTGATTTGCATTTCTCTAATGATGAGTGATGTTGAGTGTATTTTCATGTGTCTCTTAGTCTTTTGTCTATCTTCTTTGGATGTCAACTGCAGAACCTAAAATTAGAAATAAGATCCCATCAATTCTGTTGTATTCTATTTATTAGGAGGGAGTCAACAAGCTGGGTTCACACTCAAGGGGAGCAGAACACCAGGAAGTAGGGACCGTGGTGGTAGTGGGGAGGTTCTTAGAGACTGCTAGCCACAGATGGAGTCTCAAGGATCCCTGAAGAATGGTGGCCAGGCCTTCAATGCACCAAGGAGTTTTCCTAAATGATTTTCCTAAAATGATTCTTTGATAAGAATCATTTGGGGAGTTTATTAAAAAAACAGGTTTCTCTCCTGGAGGACTAAATCAGCAGGTCTTGGGTAGGACCCAGGAAACTGTTTTGTTTTTTTTTTAAACAACATCCCAGGGAATTTTTTTCAAGATATAATTCATGTGCCATAGAATTCACCCTTTTAAAGTATATACTTCAGGAGTTCCCATTGTGATTCAGTGGGTTAAGGACCTGATATTGTCTCTGTGAAGATGTGGGTTTGATCCCTGGCCTTGCCCAGTGGGTTAAAGATTTGGTGTTACCCCAAGTTGTGGTATAGGTTGCAGATGCAGCTCGGATCTGGTGCTGCCGCGGCTGTGGCAGAGGCTGGCAGCAGCAACTCCAGTTCAACCCCTAGCCTAGGAACTTCTGTATGCCACAAGTGCAGCCAAAAAAGAAAAAAAAATTTAAATAAAATATACAATTCGGCGCTCCCAAGATGCCGCCAATCCCATTGCACCACAGCAGGAACTCCAAGTGGTTCTTAATATATTCACGAAGTTGTACCATCATCACTGAGAACATTCCATCACCCAAAAAAGAAACCCCTACTCATCAGCAGTCCCTCTGCATTCCTTTCCCTCCAAACACCTGGCAATCATGGATCCACCTTCTGTCTCTGGATTTGCCTGTTCCAGACATTTCACATAAAAGGAATGACACAGTATGTTACCCTTTGTGTCCAGTTTTTTCACTTTGCATAATGTTTTCAAGGTTTACCAGTGCTGTAGCAGGTATTCATACATCATTTGCTTTTATGGCTGAATAGTATTCCCCTGTACAGATGCACCATTTTTTACTTATCCATTCATTCACTGAAGGACCCAAGAGATATTTATCCTAAGGGAAGTTTGAGAAAGGCTGCAAACTGTTACAGTGAGATCAAAAGAAGTTTGGGGAGTTCACATTGTGGCTCATCGGTAACGAACCTGACTAGTATCCATGATGATGTGGGTTCAATCACTAGCCTTGCTCAGTGGGTATCTGGCATTTCCGTGAGCTGTGGTGTAGGTCACAGATGCAGCTCACACCTTCCATTGCTATGGCTGTGGTGTAGGCTGGCGACTACAACTCCAGTTCAACCCCTAGCCTGGGAACTTTCATATGTTGCGGGCGCAGCCCTAAAAATAATTTTAATAAAGTAAAATAAGAAGTTTGGATGTCTCAGATACGTATGCACATGGCAGATTTCTAGACCCAACCCAAATCTCCTGAATTAGAATCAAAGGAGGGCCCAGGAACCTGTATTTCAAACAAGCTTTTCAAGGAGCCTCTTTTACACAATGAAAATGAGAGCAGAAGTGAGGTGGGTGAGGAGCAGGAAAAGTGATTATTCCCTATCAGCACATTATTCTCCAGGGGCACCTAAAAAAGGTTTTTAAGGGTAATGTGATGAGACGGAAGCTCCACATTTAGCAACATGACTGTGAAGAAAAGACTTGAACAGAAGCTTCATGAACACAAAATCTTGAGAGACAAGGGAGATAGTCAAAGATGCTGCTCTTATTATTTTGCCCATTTTCTGTTTTCTTCCTCTCTAGACCCTGCCCTCTGGCCAGGCCTCAACTCCAGACCAATTTATTCTGATATAAGAATTTAACTAAAGAGATACCATAGATTCTTAGAGCTGAGAAGAAGTTATCTAATTCAATGTCTCCAAACACAGGTGATTGTCCAATCAACTTCCAGGATTCTTTCTAAAATCCTTCTTTACAAGACTCTTCTCCCCTACTTCAGCTGTCTACATTTGGTGGCTCTGGGATCTTGAAATCTGTGGCTTTTACGAAGATCTCCAGGTGAATCTGATGTTCAGCCAGACTCAACAATCACAGGTCCAACACCTTCATTTTTCAGAGTAGGACATCGACTTTAGATGATTGCAGGAAGGAACATTGCCTAGAATTTAAGTATCCTAAATCCTCATCAATATTCTTTCAACCCTATGTTGTCAAAACATCTGATCAGTGGAGTAAAAACCCCATAGAATATGAGAATTTGGCTGTTGACCCTGGGGTACAAACCAGTACACAAACAGACCATCAGGATTCAAGTCAGTCCTTGAAGTCGTATATGTTAGCTGGCCGATGACTAAATTGTGAAAGAATGAACAATGAATGAAATGGTCATTGCCAAGTTAACGCCCTTTGGAATCAGAGGCCATTAGTATTTCAGTTCATGCGCTACCTCCTGGTGGTTTGATTATCATTAAGCTGTAGAAATTAGAAAACTTGGACTTTAGCCATGCCATAAATATGGATAAAATGCTCACTCACATATATTTACCGTAAACCTGGAAATAACAACTTTCCAGCTCAGTGGTTCTCCAATCTCACTGTGTATTAGAATCACCTGGGAGAGTTTAAAAATAGACCTTTGCTGAGTCCCAACTCTCAAGACCCGGAGAAACAGAATCTAGGGCCAGAGCCCAGCCTCATGTATTTTTAAATAAAGCTCTCCAAATTATTCTGATGCATGGTCAGAGTTGATAACCACTAGTCTAGCTCCTTGGGATGTCTAATAAAATGAAAATAATTAGAAAACTTTAAAGTTTCGCATCCTATTCCTGAAAAATATTTTCACCCTGAATGGGCTCATGAAGGATCTCATTCTGTGATCCTACAGCCTTGGAATTATAATCAGTACCATTTGTGCACTGCTTTATAATTTACTAAGTGCTTTCACATACATTTCACCACCCAGTTGTGATTATTTATTAAGTGCCTATCATGCCTTTTCTGCTGGAAGTTTAAGGTGGTAGATTCTCCTGCCCATTCTAAAAAAGACTCTCTTAACGAGGCTTTTCTTTTTAGAATTTTAAATAAAGCAAAGGAAAAAAATGTCAGAAAACAGAGTAGAAATCTCTTCCACTGGAAAACTGTGCTATAATGACACTGGGACTCCTTGAATGTTATGTGCCGAGACTGGGCTAAATTCAGCCCCAGATGTTGACAAACCCTTGAGGTTGAAGTAATGATGAGAGAGGAACCAGGGGGGAAAAGCAAGTTCTAGATGAGGGCTTCTCAAAGTCTAAATGCATATGAATCAACCAGAGATCTTGTTAAAATGCAGATTCTGTTTGGGTAAGTCTCAGGTTGGATTTAAGATTCTGCATTTTTAAAAGGTTCCCAGGTGACACCAATGCTGCTTGTCTACAAATCACGTTTTGAGTTGAAAGAATCTAGAATTAAGGACAAGCAGTTGGCAATGAGTCAATGGCTTTTTGAGCAGGTTCTGCCACAAAACTACCATGAGACTAGAGAATTTACTTCACTCCCTCAAATCTTAGATTTCTCGTTCCTAAAATGGGAATGAGAGACTGGTCTCGATGGAAGAAGACAAACACTTAACCCTTATGATTGCTCTCCCAGATGCTGTGGAAAGATAGAAGGCTCTGGAGGCAGGAAGGGTACAATTTCCTGTCCTCCCGCCCAGAGAACATACAAGGGGTCTTCAGGAAGATCCTATTCAACTGTGAGTTGTCACACACTGCAGTTCTTCAAGGAAAAAACGTAGACCTGTCTCTTCTGCCTCCAGGTGGTGGCCACCTGACTTTGGGGGTCTGCATTACAAAGAGATGACAGAGAGAATGTGCCTGGGACTCTGACTGCCTCCATGAGTGGGGTCTAGTTCCTTCTAGATACAAATTGTGAACACCCTTAGCAACTTTCCTGTGTATACCCTCAAACCCTGCAGTCAATTCAAACACAATTTGAGTATGACAAATTGCCAGGCAGAGTGGCAGGTTTTGAGAGGTTGCTTCCGCTGAACAGGGCAGGTGAGGCCCCCTTTCCAGGGCTGAACTTCTGGTTGGGGGAGGGGGAAGGAAAACGGTCACAAGACATTTCCTATGTAAGGAGGAGTTCCCATTGTGGCTCAGCAGTAATGAACAGGACTTGTATCCATGAGGACGCAGATTCAATCCCTGAACTTGCTCAGTGGATTAAGGATTTCGCATTGCTGTGGCTGTGGCTGTGGCTGTTGCTGCCAGCTGTAGCTCTGATCTGACCCTCTGACCCCTAACCTGGGAACTTCCATATGCCACAGGTATGGCCCTAAACAGCAAAAACAAAACAAAACAAAACAAAAAAACAAAAAAAAAAGACGTTTCATATGTAAGGAAAATGACAAAGGGGCTTTGTGGTACCCTGGGAGCACACTGGGGCCCAGGCTGTCAGCGGGCAGCATAGAAGGTGGGATGGATGGAATTAAACTGAATCAACCTTCCCTTGTTTGGAGCAACTTGAACCAAACCAGAGGATGAGACACTTTGCCCCCTGGAGCCATGGCTGCCCTGCCTCTCATTTGAAAAAACACTGTTTCCTAAGGCTGTAATAAGTTTCCCTCAACTAACTGCTGATGTGCCAACCGTCCCTTGGTCTGTACAGAGAAGAACCACGTGTGTACACATTTGTGCACATGCATGCGTGCACACACACACACACAGCCCACCAAACTCACGAGGTTATATTTTACATCCTTCCTCCCCTCAGGCAAGGTGAGTGGATGGGGTTTCCTTCAGAGTCTGCCCTGGAGATGCTGTTAATGTAATATATTTTAAAACCGTTTCCTTTGTTCTTAGGGGAATACACTAAGATATTAACAGTGGTAGATCTGGGTCATATAACTATGGGGGAATGTCTTTTCTTTTTTTTTTTTTGAAAAATATTTATTTTTATGCTGCACATACTGCATATGGGAATTCCCAGGCTAGGGGTTGAATCAGAGCTGCAGCTGCCAGCATACACCACAGCCACTGCAACAAAGGATCCAAGCCACATCTGTGACCCACACTGCAGCTCATGATGCCAGATCCTTAACTTACTGAGCAAGGCTGGGGATCAAACCCCCGTACTCGTGGATACTAGTCAAGTTCATTACTGCTTAGCCACAACAGGAACTCTTCTTTCTTCCTCTTTTTACAAATCATTTTTATTTTGTAGCTTTTCCGTCATAAGCATGGATTACCTGTATAATTTTTTTTTTTAAGTAAAACTAAAAATGAGATTTCCTGGAGTTCCTAATGTGGCTCAGTGGGTTAAGGACCCAACATAGACTTGGCAAGGATGCAGATTTGATCCTTAGCCTCCCTCAGTGGGTTAAGGATCTGGCATTGCCACAAGCTGTAGTATAGGCTGCAGATGTGGCTAGGATCTGGCATTGCTGCGGCTGAGGCAGGGGCTGGCAGCTGCAGCTCCAATTCAACCCCTAGCCTGGGAACTTCCATATGTTGCAGGCGCAGACATTAAAAAAAGAAGAACGATTTCCTTTGTTCCACTGTGGATGCTCTCCATTTCACATTTGCCCTGGAAGATAGGGACATGGGTGATGTCTTCGAGGCTTGGTGGCAACTGGATGGTATGATAGCAAGGGAACTGAACTAGGAGCTACAACACTCAACTTCAGATCCCAGGCGTCCCAAAATTTCTAACTTTTGGAACAGTGAGTAAGTCAGTTAACTTCTCTGTGCCTTCATTTTCTCATCTGCAGCATGGAGCTGCAATAGCTCCCAGAAGATGAAATTGATGCACAAATGTCAATCGGGATTATCATCATAACTATTCTTGCAACTGAGAACTGGCTAGTTTCCCATTCATGTAAAAAGGAGAAACAACCAATGGTTCTGTGAATTTTAGCATAGTTTCAATTGGTACCTGGGAGCAACAGCCAGCCCTGATGGCCTCCGGTTCTTTCCATGGCATGGCAGTTATGCCCTTGTAAACTCCCCCATTGAGTTGGGCTGACCTGTACAACCAATAGGATATGGCAGAGATGACCAAGTGTGACTTCAGAGGCTAGGTCATAAAAGACAATGTGACTCTGCCTTACCGTCTCTTGGCTTACTCACTCTGGGGAAAGCCAGCTGCTGTGTCAGGAGGACACTCATGGGGAGGTCTTTGGTGTGAGGAACTGAGGCCAGCTGGCAGTGCCATTTGCCACCCATCTTAGAAATGGATTCTCCCACCCGAAGTTTCAGAAGACTCCAGCCCAAGGCAACATCTTGACTGCAAACTATTGAGCAACCCCAAGCCACAACCTTTGGGCTAAGCCACCCCCTATTTCCTGACCCACAGAAAACTTGTGAGAGAATAAGAGCTTACTGTTTCTCCAAGCTACAAAATTGTGGGGTGATCTGTTCTGTAGCCATAGATAATCAATCCTTCAGCTGGCAGTCATCTAGGAAGGTTAGGGACCCGCGTGGCTTGGGAAGGGCAATTCATTCCAAGCCAATTTAATTTCCTTTCCTGATGAAGTGACCTGGCATGTGAATAGGGGAGGGGTGGGAGAGAGTGCTTAAGTGTATCTCTTCAACCTCAGGAGGGCTTTTAATTTGATACCACATGACACTCTCATCAACGTGCCTGGAGGCAGGGGCTTAACAGTGGTTCATTGATTTAGCCTCAGGAGAAAAAATGTAGGAGCTAATCAAGGACTTGAAGGAGGCAAAAGGATAAGGATCCTGATGCCAATACTGATACTAACAGTAATACTCTTCACAATTACTTTTGACACCACTAATACTCGTCCTCTGGGGACACTTCTCCCTTGGAGAGCCCAAGTTCTTTGGAATTCAGCAATCATCCTTTCCTTTAATAAACCAGGAAAATGGCTTCTTTCTAATCCCTTATTTCTTCCTTCCTTCCTTTCTTTCTTATGGCTGCACCTGTGGTATATGGAAGTTCCAGGCTAGGGGTCAAATTGGAACTGCAGCTGCTGGCCTATACCACACCTGTGGCAACACTGCATCTTGCAGAGTCTGTTACCTATGCTGCAGTTTTCAGCAACAACGGATCCTTACCCACTGAGTGAGGCCAGGGATAGAACCAACATCCTCCCAGATGCTGTGTCAGGTTCTTAATCCTCTGACTCCTGACGGGAACTCCTAGGAAAATGGTTTCAACCTCCATGATAGTGCTCTGCCAAGTTTCCTTCAAAAACTCCACAGATTTCCAAAAAGATCTACCTTCTCTGGTCACTAACAGCTGCAGCCTTGGTCACTACTGTTCTCTGGTCCTTAACCATCATCCATTGCTTTTGAGGTTGCTGTCCCCTGTTCCTCCTTGCTGTTTCCCCAGACCACCTTGTTTCCTTCATATCCCAATGCACCATGAACCCAAGGATGGTTCCTGAAAGCTTGCAGACGATGGGCTATCTCAGGGCAGAGCAGATGGGCTAAAGGCAATCTCTCGCAGCCTGGTCCTTGAGTTTCTTGGCTGTTGGGGTTTCTCTTGCTCTGAGGATGCCCTTACTGGGCTGCTTTTATTTTTCACTGGACCCTCTCCTCTCAGTCTCTCCCGTCCCCCTCTTTCCAGTCTCCCTTACTTCTTTTGCACTGCCTCAAAACGCCCAGCTCCAAATTCCCATCACTTAAGCTACTTTGGCTGTGTCATTTTTCCCCACCAGGGTAGCAGAAACAGTGTAAAACACACGGGTTCCGCTGCCAGAAATGCCCGCCCCCGCCCCATTTAACTCCCAGTTCTGCTTTCTTTGAAGCCCTCCTATCCTTATTATACAAATGGATGAAACCGACTTCCAGGGGGGCTAGGTTTTGTGCAAGGACTCAGGATGAGCAGGAAGAATCTGGGGCAACTCCCAAGCCTCTTCCTGGCTGGAGGAGAACTAGGTTGGAGATTGCTGGTTGAGGGCACCTGCAGAAGCTAAATCGAGCCTGCCTGAAGCTTAGAAGGAAGGAAATGTATGTAAGAGTTAGTTCCTAGAGGGCTTATAAATAGGACCATTGCTCATCTGTCCTGAAAAGTGGCACGGCCGGCTTTCCCGAGGGGAGAGGAGGGGGCGGGGTCACACATCCTCCTGAGGTCATTTCTAGCTCAGATGATTCACGCAGCAAAATCCCAGCGTGGGTTCAGCTCCCTTGAATGTACTTTCATTTTGCATTATGATTTACCACTCGAGCTGATGTGAACCCAAATTGATGTCATTTCCCTCCTAATAAGCCCTTGACCAGAAAACATCTACTTCTCCATCGAACATGGGATTTTTTTTTTCACCCAGTTCCTACAAAATCATGTTGCAGTTTGCCTCAATATTTTTTTCCTCTTTTAAAGATAGCATTTGTCAGGGCTTTTCCTCTGGTCATAAAAGTAATGTACACGCTCATTGCCAAAAAATCTGGAAAGCACAGAGAGCTGAAAGAAGAAAATAAAAATTATATATAATGTCACACCCATAGACAAACATTAAAATTGTAGTATGTTTTCTCTTTCCCTCATGTATGTGATACTTTTTTTTTAAACCATAATTGGATCAAAAGCCTTTTTTAAGACTTCTATTTAGGAGTGGGAGGGAAGGATTATGCCTTCTGGCTTTAGTGAAATATGAGTTTTAATCATAGATACGCTTACTGAGTACTGACTCTGTTCCAAGCAATTTATATACATTGCTTTAATGAACATAAATCCTTTATATGCATTGCCTGGTTCAATGCTCATAACAACCCATTGAGGAAGATGCTAAGACCATCTGTGCCCATTTTACAGATGGGGAAACCAAGTTTTTGAAAATATAAGTAACTTGTCCAAGGACAACTAGTTCATAGCACAGCTGAGATGGGCTTGAATGAAGATCTTTTTGCCTTCAAAAGCTTGGCTGGTCTTTATAGCACATACAGAGTTTATCTCTCTTTAGCAATAACTGCCACAACTGGAAATGCCACAGTGGAAATACTGGCCTGCTTCTCATTTAAATGGGAATCTTTTATTTTTATTTTTAATTAATTTATTTTTTTGTCTTTTGTCTTTTTAGGGCCGCACTCACAGCATATGGAGGTTCCCAGGCTAGGAGTCTAATCGGAGCTGTAGCTGCCAGCCTATGCCAGAGCCACAGCAACGCCAGATCCAAGCCAAGTCTGCAACCTATACCACAGCTCATAGCAGCACCGGATCCTTAACCCACTGACTGAGGGAAAGGATTGGACCTGCAACCTCATGGTTCCTAGTCGGATTCGTCTCCACTGCACCAGGACAGGAACTCCGAAATGGGAATGTTTTAATCAAACCACCATATATTCATGGAACAAAGACCTTACTCCACTCTGACATTCTGTAGCTATTTGCTTGTTTAAAAAAAAAAAAGACAGAAGAAAATCCAAGGGAAAGGTCAGAAGTTTATTAGCTAGTGCTTCCACAAGCTTGCACATGCATCCCTATAAGCTGTTGCTATTTTAATACTTGATGGCTATCTAACATACCTCCAGGCACAGGGGCAGCTGACAGATGCCAGGGATACATATATGTGCAGTACTGTGACTGTTCATTCTTTCTTCAGCCATTCACTGAGCACCTACTGCGATTCGCTCAGGCACATTGCTAAGCATGGAGTTCAAATGTAATCTGTACAATGGCAGAACCCATGGGTTCAGCCTAAGTGGTGAAATTGTCTTTAATTAAAGCGTGCACCCACACGCACACAACTCCCATCAGAAAATGAAACACTATTTCAGAATAATAGCTCAAAATGTTATACTGGTTAAATAGTATTTCCATTTGTGTGCTTTGATTGCAAGCAACAGAAACAGACTCTGGCAGATCTAAGCAAAAAAATGAGAATTTCTTGGAAGGATACTGGAGAGTACACTAATGCAGAGGGAAGGCTAAAGACTGAGACTTGCAGCCATCAGGCACCCAGCATCTCCAGAAGGTTCTTGGCAGCAGAAAATGCTCAAAAAAATCTCAGCTGCCTCAGCTGGAATGAGAACACTCCAACTGTTCTCTGTTTTGGACTTGAATCCATGGTTCACATTTCAGAGCAGGAGCCCTCATTGGCCTCACTGGCAGTCATGTGCTGGAGAGGGGCGGTACATGGCCAACCATTCCATCAGGCAATACTGGAGAACTATTAGCTGAATAATATAGACAACTAACAGACAATGAACGCCCTTGCATTTCTTGAGAATGAGGAGAGCCAAAGACAGAGGCTGTGATGTTTATTAAAAAAACAAACAAAAAAAAAACCCCTTCCTCTTCTATCCATTTCTGTCACAAACTAAAGCTGCTCCCCAGAATTTCTCTCCCCAATTAAGTACAAACCTCCCCACTATCCAGTCCTTTACACTTTTGTCGTGAATTTGGTCTGAGCAGCAGCAGTACCTGCATCACCTGGGAACTTGTTGGAAAGGCAGTCTCAGGCTCTGGCTCAGACATACTGAATCAGAATTGCATTTTAACAGGAGCCTCAGGTGGTTGCAATACAGACGGTTTGAGAATCATTCGCTGAGACACTTTCCTCTCCCCTCCTCTCTCAATTTATTATATGAATCAACCTAGTTCCCCACCAACCTAAACGAATCCCTCCTCTTAAACCAAAGGGAGGAGATGGCTTGTCAACTACAAGGTTGACTCTGGTGGGGTGAGAGAGAAAAACATTCACATGCTAATGATTTCTGTCCTGTAAACAAGGACTAAGCAGACACAGTCTGTGACCTTGGAGAGCTCATGTTCTAAAGGGAGGAGCTGGCTAGCCAGTCCAAATCCTATCTAGGGCTTCCAAGGGGCATGGCACGGTTCTCAGGACTAAGCTGGCTCTGGCATGCCTGATCGGGGAAAGATCCAAGGGACAAAGGGACAGAATGGGAAATTAAGTTTTATTGGGTTGCTCAGATACATGTGGAAGGCCAGAAGGGCTTTAAGCGCCCTCCAAGTTCTATGCTGAGGTATATAACACAGCGCCAGGTACTCGGGGCTGGTCTGTCTTCCACTCACAGAGAATAAACAGGGGGCCGGTCTCAGAGGAGGGCATAGAGGGGAGGGCAGAAAGTATAAAGTTGCTAATGCAGAGTTTTGCAAGCTTTAGAGCTCAGGTATACCGTTCTGTTGGCCTCTCATCATGTTGGTCTTTGCAGCGTCCAAATAAAGCTGGCACGAGATTTCCCCCAGAGTTAAGAGTCTCCTGTGACTCATTTTTCAGGAACTTGGTGGCAGCCACTTGGCTGAAGGCAGCTGTGAGGAGGAATGTCCAGGCGGTGGTTTCAACCATGGGTGTGCATGATTGGAGGAGGGGACAGGCTGTGGGTGTGGTCACAGCATAGGACGTGGCTGTTGTGGGGGAGGGGGCGGGCTGTGGGCGTGGCTGTCAGCTTCCACCGTAGTAGCTAGTGACCCGCTGGCTGGCCTCAGTTGGGGGGACGGGGGGGGGGGGGGGGGAACCACATGGCAAGCTTCGGAATTGTGCCAGTGGTCCCCCAAACAGGTAGAACTTTAGACATTGTCAGGGTAGAAATTGAGCCAAAGGTGAGAACAGGCCTTAGAGGGCTAGGAGAAAGATCAGAGAAGAGGTCCTAGTCACGCACCTTGGTGTTTTCTGTCGCTGCTGGTGGCAGTGAGGGCCAGAAAGAGGGCGACCTAAAACGCTCTGAACGCCTTCTGTTTGGAAGGCACCTGTGTTTAGGGATCCCCAGCTGGCAGTGTCTGAGGCAGAGGGGCATGCCCTGAGGACGCCTTCTCTCAACTCTCCTGCTTCCTGTACCATCCTCCTGCAATCTGCCCTAACCTTGCTCTCACCATTCAGATCCTTCAGGCCACATGAAGGGACCAACACCTTCCCACCTCTTCCTCATCTTCGGTCCCTCAGGCCTGGCAGTCCACAGAATATGGTCCTCCCTTCCGTCAGTCAGAAATAAGCAAAGCCCCGCCCCCAATCACTCCTGTCAAAGCTATGGGCTCTCACCACCCCAGCGCTTCCACAGACAGCAATGATCAAAACTCAGCTTAGGGAGTTCCTGCCGGGACACAATGGGATCAATATCTCAGGAGCAGTTGGACATTGCTTCCATCCCCAGCCCCTGCACAGCGAGCTGGCCAAAAAAAAAAAAAAAAAAAACCAAAACCAAACAAAACATATCAGTTTGGGCCCAGCCAGCTAGAGCACTCTGTGGTGGAGTCCAGCGAGTTAATGCTGAGAAAGTTCTTAGAAAAAGATCGACTCCTGGAAGAGGATGCTTTACATTTTTATGACATTCTCCAGTTTCAAAAGCCACTTGCCAATGCCAGTACTTCTGAGTTTCATTTCTGATACTTGCACCTTCAAAGAAAGGCACCTCTCATGAAAAATGAAAAAGCCTTTTAAGCCACGCACTTGAAGAAGGGACAACAGAAGATGCAAAAAGTAATAACAGTGAAATAAATAAGCAGATAGGTTTGTGAAGTAGCCCCAGCCACATGTCCCCACCTTTCCAGGACCTTCTAGTCAACACTGACGGCTAAGGTTCTGCCAGCACTTATTTTGGTGGCCGTACTCTTCCAAGTGCTTTACTGTATCATAATCTCACATGATAACTTACAGTCACTCTAAACCAGTGCTTTTCAAGCAGGGATTTACTTTGCTCTCCTCACCCCAGGGGATAATCAACAATATTTGGAGACAGTTTTGTTGCCACAAGTGTAGGGAGGGAAGGGTAGTGACTACTCTAACAGGAAGAGGCCAGGGTTGCTGCCAAACAACCTATGATGCTTAAGGCAGCCACTGTAGCAAAGAGTTTCTGGCCCAAAATGACAAAAAATTGTGCTTAGGTTGAAAAAAGCTGTTCTAAGAGATAAGGATTAGCTTCCACCCCATTTTACAGAAGAGGAAACAGAAGTGCAGAGAGGTATTATGATCAAATATAATCAGCAAAAATGAGTGCAAACAAGAGATGGAGAAAAAGTCTGCCAATATTTGAAACTAGCTAAGAGTAATAAAAGGAACACAGAAATTGTTAGCTTTGTGCCTGCCCTGTACTTTTCCATGTTGGGATAACATGAATCTCTGGTTCCTACTGAACTAACACATTGGAATAACTCCTGTGTGCCTGTGCTGCCTGAGACCGCACAGCGAGGGCAGGGACACTGCTTTCCAAACTCATCACCTGCGTCCCCTATTTGTTATCACTCTGTTTTCCAATCTCACAGCCACCCTTCTCATTCTTTTCTCAATTTGCAGCCCGTGCTTCCACTTTGTTAGGTCCATTTGTGAGAGCTCGGTCTGGTGGTGATGGAGGGAGGCATCCACCTCCAGACCTAAGACTTTTTCACTTTATTTTATTTTTTTGTCTTTTTGCCTTTTCTAGGGCCACTCCCACAGCATATGGAGGTTCCCAGGCTAGGGGTCTAATCGGAGCCCTAGCCGCTAGCCTACACCACAGCCAGCCACAGCAACACGGGATCCAAGCCACATCTGTGATCTACACCACAGCTCACAACAACACTGGATCCTTCACCCACTGAACAAGGCCAGGGATTGAACCCGAAACCTCATGGTTCCTAGTTGGATTTGTTAACCACTGAGCCACAAGGGGAATTCTGGGACTTTTTCACTTTAGACAGACAGCCTGCTCTATGAGCCCCTGGGGCGGGGGAAGGGGGGAGAAGGGAAGGGCAGGGGGGGCCAGCTGTCTGCAGTCTTTCCTCAAAACCTTCTCAGAGTCATCACAAATGTTAGCTAATGGCTCTATGAGGAATGAGGCCAGAAGGAATTAAAAAGAGGCTAAGGGAGTTCCCACTGTGTCACAGTGGGTTAAGGACTTGGCATTGCTGGCATTGTCTCTGTGACGGCAGAGTTCAATCCCTGGCCTGGCACAGGGGGTTAAGTGTCTGCCGTTGGCACGGCTATGGTGCGTAGGTTGCAGCTGGGGCTTGGATTCAATCCTTGGCCTAGGAACATCCATATGCTCTAGGTGTGGGGAAGAAAAGAAAAGACAAGAAAAAGACCAAGACTTGTTCACATGGATGAGCATGAAAAAAACGCTTAGGGTTTTTGGAGTGAAACAGCCAAGAACAGAAATGAACATATATTAAAGACTACTTTTCTACTTTTTTTTTTTTTGGCTGTGTCTGGGACATGCAGAAATTCTGTGGGGCCAGGGATCCATCTCGCACCACAGCTGTGACCTGAGCCACAGCAGTGACAACACTGGTTCCTTAACCCACTGTGCCACCAAGGGAACTCCCAGATATTGACTTTTTAAAAACTGTACTTTTGCATGTTCCATTTTCTAAATGAACAATTGTATCAGAAACAACATTTTAATAAGACTGTTTTTTTCCAAAAATCCCACATGAGGAGTGAAATGAGTGAGGTCCACAAAGGCATGAACAAAAATACTCTGAGCAGCCTTTTCATGTGTGAGAACTAAAACAATACAAATGAAGGGCAGAAGGACTAAATATACTGAGGCTTTTTGTTTTTGTTTTTGTTTTTTTTGTCTTTTTAGGGCTGTAGCCACAGCATATGGAGATTCCCACATTAGGGGTCGAATATTGGAGCTGTAGCCGCCAGCCCACACCACAGCCACAGCAACGCCAGATCCGAGCTGCGTCTGTGACCTACACCAGAGCTCACAGCAACGCCGGATCCTCAATCCACTGAGCAAGGCCAGGGATCAAACTAGCGTCCTCATGAATACTAGTCAGGTTCATTAACCACTGAGCCATGATGGGAATTCCATACTAAGGGTATTTTGCTGCAAGAGAATACGATAGAGCAAGGAAAGAAGAGCAGACTTCTACTCTGTCTCTGACACCACAGGGATGAGGTGTCAGAGACAGAATGTTAAGCAAAGGAAACTGGACAGAGCAACAAAACTACATGCTATAGTTGTTTATAGTTGTTTATTGCTCAAGAACTGGCAAACCTCATCTGTGGGCAAGAGTATTGACTGTGAAGATGACAAGAGAGCCTTGAGGGTGGGTAGGGGTGGGGTGGCTCCCTCCTCTTCCTCACCTCCCCGGGTCTGGCCCCTTATTTGCACAAACCAGCAACAAAAACCAAAGCCCTGGAGGTAATAGGAATCTGCTCCTGTGGTAAGCAGTCTAACCAAAGGTATTGGGTCTCAAGGGTGCTGCTACCTTGAGGTCTCACCCACTGATGCCACACCACTGCATCCCGACCCACCACCAGAGCAGGTCCCATCCTTATCCTTGGGTCAGGGATCCTATATATTTTAGTTTCCCCCTTGACACTGTTTTCTTGATGCTGCCCACCTCTAGAGCTGGGCCAGAAGACTTACCACCCCAGGGAAGGAGAAAGATCTTTTCGAATAAATAGACCTTGATCAGCACTGGTCTCTAAGTTGAGGTTCTTGATCTGTGTGGGGACAATGGCCTTGAAAGTCAGGATCTTTTAGAGGACAGGTATTTCTCAACTACTTGGTTCCTTTTTTCCCCCATTTTATAGCCACACTTGTGGTAAATGGAAGTGCCCAGGCTAAGGATGGAATCCAAGCTGCAGCTACCAGCCTACATGACAGCCACAGCATCTTGGGATCTGAGCTGCACCTGTGTGTAGCAATGCCAAATCCTTAACCCACTGAGCAAGGCCAGGGATCAAACTCACATCCTCATGGGTTCTTAACCTGCTGAGCCACAATAGGTGGTTAGTTCCTTTCTCACTAAGTCAAGTTTAGGGCTCTATATAGGGCTTCGCAGCTACCGTGCCTCTGCAGGCCCCAAGAGACTTGGTCCCATCTGCTCTCAGAACAGCCTGGCAGGATCTGGGCAGCTAGGTACCCCACTAATCCTCTAGAGCCATCCCCGGGGATTCCAGATCCCCTCCAAGATCACACACACACACAATTTTCTGTGTGATGTGTGGTACCACAGGGAAAAGGTGGAGAGGTATGGCTTTTAATCACTGAGTTTTGTTATTCCCAGTAATGCCCCAAGCCTGTTTAGGCTATCCTGGGAGGGTGGCGGGAAGGAAGGGGAGCTTGCAGACTATTGATAAAGTCAAATGTCTCTAGGGAGAGGAGATTTAGAAACACCCAGAAAATGATGGGGAAAATGTAAGACTACCCAGGGTAAGTGGATCAAATCCAGGGCACAGGGCAAGGAAGTCTTGCCAGCCCCTGGGGTGGGGATCTGCTTCTAGCTTAAAGCCATGTGTCTCTGGGGCCAGAAGCAATGGTGTACAGGTGGTTATCTAGAGGGTTGTATAGGAAGGAAGATGCTTGGACCCTCTGTGGCCTGTACCAGTAATATAGGAGATCTAGACTCTTCTGTGGGCCTCATATGGGATCAGGGAGGTGCCAAAAGAGCTTGGAACCAGCTCTGGCCTGTGAGCAGGACCAACAAGCCACCATAAGCAAAGCATGCCAAGCCAAGAGCAAATAACCTGGACCCTGGGCACTGGCCAAGTTCTGTCCTGGCTCATGGAATGCCTTTGTGCAAACTGGAAAGAGTTTCATTCTTCTGACACACACAGCCCCACCTGCTCATGGCTCTCCTAGGAAAGCCCTGGCCAGATTTCAGCCCTTCTGTGGGTGCACTTGTGCAAGGCTTAACCCCCATACCCATGAGAGATGGCTCCAGTACTAGAACATTGCTCCAAAGGTGGGAAAATAGTCCCTTCATGGCCTCTTAGTGCAGGTAGCACTTCAGACCAATCATTCTTGAAAGGATCTTCTCCCACTTTCTACTGGTCCCCCAGATGCCCATGTTTTCACCTTAAGTGGTGAGGGGGGATTTGGCAATGATGGGGATGGGGAGATGGGGCTTGGAACTCTGGCTGCACTCCCCCCTCTGCTCAGACATGTCACCACTGAGCAATCTCGGAGACTGTTTTGTTTTTGTTTTTGTTTTTGTTTTAATTTGTTTTCTTTTTTGGCCACCTCACAGCTCATGGAGTTCCCAGGCCAGGGATCAGATCCAAACCATAGCTGTGACCTAATCTGAAGCTTCAACAACACTGGATCCTTAACTCACTGTGCCAGGCTGGGGATCAAAACTGCATCCTAGTGCTCCCTAGACACCACTGATCCCATTGCGCCACAGTGAGAACTGCTCAGAGACTGTTTAAATTACCAGTCTGGAAACCAGCTATAATGGAAAAAAATAAAAATCATTATAAAATAAATAAATAAATTACCAGCCTGGCATAAAATCATATTTTCCCCCTTGACGCTTTAGCTGGGTGGAGATGTGCAAGGAAAAATATCTATTATAGCAAAATAAAGAAGCTACTCTTTTTTTTTTTTTTTTTTGGTACATCCAAGCATTAGGCAAGTAAAACTGCAAGTCTCCTAAACAATTTTTTCTCTCTTATTACATTTCCAGAGAGGTGTTAGCACCTCTTAGGGGTGGGGTAACTGAATGATATCTTTTTACCTAAAACCATCCTGGATTTTACTGATTCCCAGGATCATTACTAATAGCACCACTTTTCTTTCTTTCCTTCCTTCCTTCCTTCCTTCCTTCCTTTCTTTTTGCCAAACCTGCAGCATATGGAAGTTCCCAGGTTAGGGGTTGAATTGGAGCTGCAGCTGCCAGCCTACACCACAGCCACAGCCACACAGGATCCCAGCCGCATCTGTGACCTACACGGCACATCACAGCAATGCCAGATCCCTGACCCACTGAGTGAGGCCAGGGATCAAACCCACAGCCTCATAAATATTCGTCGGTTTCACACTGCGCCACAACAGGAACTCCCCTCTTTTCTTTTCTTCTCTGGCTGCTCCTGTGGCACGTGGAAGTTCCCAGGCCAAGAATTTAACCCAGGCCACAGCATTGACCTAAGCCACTGCAGTGACACCATTGGATCCTTAACCCACTGCACCATGGGAGACCTCCAATAGCACCCCTTTTCACTCTCAGAAGTGTCTGGTACAGGTGATAAATTATGTAGTCATCTACTAACAAAGATACAACAGATATTGGGTTTGGCTTTAGCTGTCTTTCCTTCTAGTTCCATCCAGTTAATCCCAAATGAGAAAGACAGGCATGGGCTTAAGGAATGAGTGATCCCTCTGGGTTGGAGAATTCAGGCAGGAAGAAGAATTTGACTTGAGCCTTGAGGGAGAGAGAATTTGGAAAGGAAAGGAGTAAACTTTATAGATAAGAGGGTGACTACTAATTACCTTTTTCAGCAGAACACATTACTTCAAACACTAGCTGCTCAAAACAAAAATAAATATGATCTCACACGGTTTCTGTGGGTCAGGAATTAGAGAGTGGCTTGGCTAGAGGTCCTGGATCAGGATGGGGTCAAGGTATCTGGTGGGAATATTGTCATCTGAAGACTGGATCAGGGTGAGAAGATCCAGTTCCACAATAGCTCATGCCTGTTGACAGGAATTCCTCACCACGTGGACCTCTCCACAGGGCTGCTTGAATGTCCTCCTAACATGGCAGCTAGCCTCCCTCAGAGCAAGTGATCCAAGAGAGAACAGAAGAGAAACTTCCATGACTTTTATGACTTAGCATGGCAAGTCAGGCTCCAGCATTTCTACAATGTCCTATTGATTACATCAGCCAGCCCTATACAGATGTGTGAATACCAACAGGTGGGCAAAGAACAGGGGCTGTCTTGGAGCCTGGTTACCACCCTGAGTGTGCACTAAAGCAGAGGCAAAAATAGGGAGCGCATGCTCAGAAAACTGGTGACTAGGCAGTTATCTGGAACATTTACTGACCTCCTATACTCAACACCCAACAGTCCTCTCCAGCCAAAGTCCAGCCATCCAGGATTGGAAAATATTGATTGACCAAGCATGTTTGAAGAAATGGGGAACTGCAAGTCCTTATCCATTGCTAAACTCTAGAGCAAAGTGCTAAGAAATGTTTTACTTTTGCTAGTCTGAGAAACACGCTGCATAGAAAAAGCACATTGTTGCCTTAGGTAGGAGTGGAAGATTACCACTTTTTAAAAGTACACACCAGGAAAAAAAAAATACATCATTAAAAAGCAATCTTTGAAAATTCATTTTTCTTTTATTTATGGGCATTTTTTCTCATTTTAAAAAGTGATGTACTACTTGTGTAATTTTTAAAAGATTAAAAAGCATTTTAAACATACACTCTGCACAGAGCTATCATTCTCTTCTAGTACCTGACTCCTGTGAAATAAAAGAGAATGAGTTTCCAGGAGTCTGTGCTGAAGAGTGAATCATAGCTAAGTTCGAGCCAACGAGGGAGCGCCGTGGTTACTGGCTGCTTGGCTCCCAGCTAGGTCAGCATTTTAAGCAGGTAAGGCTAAGGTTTGGGCTTTTGGGTTGTAGAGTCAAAACTGCTATTTGTTTTACTCTGTGATCCAGTAATACTAGCCCTTTTCTAGATTTTTCTCCATCAATGGCTCATGTGTTATATGATTTCTATCTTTATTTTAAACTATTTTAAGACGTTAACAGCTTGAACTGGCTTGAATATCCTTCTAGAGAACAGTTCTCCATCACTCCACATTTATTCATTTTACAATTTTTTTTTTCCATTTTTTAAAGTTTTGTTGAAGTGTAGTTGATTTACAAGTTTGCAATAATTTCTGCTGTACCGCAAAGTGATTCAGTTATACAAATACATACATCCATTCTCTTTCAGATTCTTTTCCCACATAGACCATCACAGATTATTGGGTAGAGTTCTCTGTGCTATACAGTAGGTTCCTGTTGGCCAGTCATTTCATATACCTCAGTGTGTGCATATGCCAATTCCAAACCCCCAGTCCATCCCTGCCCCCCACTATGTCTCCTTTGGTAACCATAAGTTTTTCAAAGTCTATGAGTCTGTTTATGTCCTGAAAATAAGTTCATTTGTATCCTCTTTTTATTTATTTATTTATTTATTTGTTTATTTATTTATTTATTTTAAAATAATTTAATTATTTATTTTTGTCTTTTTAGGGCTGCACCTGTGGCATATGGAGGTTCCCAGGCTAGGGGTCAATTAGGAGCAGTTACCACTGGCTTATGCCACAGCCATAGCAATACCAGATCCAAGCTGTGTCTGTGACCTATACCATAGCTCACAGCAACACCGGATCCTTAACCTACTGAGCAAGGCCAGGGATCAAACCTGGAACCTCATGGTTCCTAGTCAGATTCATTTCCGCTGCACCACGACAGGAAATGTTGTATTCTCCTTTTAGATTCCACTTATAAGTGATATCATATAATGTTTGTCTTTCACTGTCTCACTAACTTCTCTTAGTATGATCATTCCTAGGTCCATCCATAACAATTATTTCTTGGTAACTCCCTAGG
Organism: Phacochoerus africanus; assembly: GCF_016906955.1. Taxonomy (NCBI): domain Eukaryota; kingdom Metazoa; phylum Chordata; class Mammalia; order Artiodactyla; family Suidae; genus Phacochoerus; species Phacochoerus africanus. The sequence continues at coordinate 134,162,765 of NC_062544.1, forward strand.
GACACCATGAGGTACATGGCAGACACAGCCCTGCCCATGTGGACATTCCATTCTGATGGGCAAGTGAGGGGAATATTGCCTTGAAATTTCATTTACAGAGGATCTATCTGAAGAGTAAGTCTGTTATCTCTATGTCTCTTAGGTGGCTTTAGAGTTAACTTGAAGGAAGACTGGATGGAGATATTTGATTAACATATAAATACCATATGAGCTTAAGTACAAGTAGCCAAAGTACCCCCAGAATCATTTATGTCCTATATCTCTCTTTTTCTTTTCTCCATTTCTGTAACAACTATATGATAGCAACTATTTGAACTATTAAGAATACATCATTTTCTGTGGTGTATATATATATAACAGTGGAATATTACTCAGCCATAAGAAAGAATGAATTAAGAGTTCCCATTGTGGCTCGGCAGAAATGAACCTGACTATAATCCATGAGGATGTGAGTTCACTCCCAGCCTCACTCAGTGGGTTCAGGATCTGGCGTTGCCGTGAGCTGTGGTATAGGTCACAGATGTGGCTCGGATCCCACATTGCTGTGGCTGCAGCTCCAATTCAACCCCTAGCCTGGGAACTTCCATATGCCACAGGTGTGGCTCTAAGGAAAAAAAAATGAAATAATGCCATTTGCAGCAACATGGATGGTCCTAGACATTATCATACTAAGTGAAAGAATTCAATGAAAGACTAATATCATATATCACTTATATGTAGAATCTAAAAAGATGATACAAATGAATTTATTTACAAAACAGACAGACTCAGAAACACAGAAAACAAACTTAGAGTTAGCAAAAGAGACAAGAGTAGGGGAGGGATAAATTAGGAGTTTGGGATTAGCAGATACAAACTACTATGCATAAAACATATCCTTGGAGTTCCAGGTGTGGCATAGTGGTTAACAAATCCGACTAGGAACCATGAGGTTGCAGGTTCCATCCCTGGCCTTGCTCAGTGGGTTAAGGATCCGGCGTTGCTGTGAGCTGTGGTGCAGGTTGCAGACACGGCTCGGATCTCGAGTTGCTGTGGCTCTGGCGTAGGCTGGCAGCTACAGCTCCGATTCAACCCCTAGCCTGGGAACCTCCATATGTCATGGGAGCGGCCCAAGAAATGGCAAAAAGACAAAAAAAAAAAAAAGATCCTCAACAAGGTGTAGCACAGGGAACTATACTCAGTATCTTCTAATCAACTATAACATAAAAGAATATATATATGTATATATGATATATAACTGAGTATATATGATGTATAGCTATATATAATACATGTAATGTATAACTGGATCACTTTGCTGTACACCAGAAACTAACATAAAGTTGTAAACCAATTATACTTCAATATTTAAAAAATACATAATTTTCCATGTTAAAAAAAGCCCACATGTGAATTCCTGTTGTGGCTCAACAGTTATGAACTTGACTAGTATCCATAAGGATGTCGGCCTCGCTCAGTGGGTCAAGGCCGATTGAACATCCATAAGGATGTTCAATCGGCCTCGCTCAGTGGGTCAAGGATTCAGTGCTGCCATGAGCTGTGGCAGACATGGCTCAGAGGTTCAGATCCTGTATTGCTGTGGCATAGGCTAGCCACTACAGCTCCAGTTTGACCCCTAGCCTGGGAACTTCCATACGCTGCAGTGGCGGCCCTAAAAAGAAAAAAAAAAAAAAAAAAAGCCCACATAGGTAGTGAGCACTTAGTATGTGTCAGGTATGAGGCTAATGGCCTCACTTTTATCTCCATTAAATCACACAACAACCCTACCAATTAGGTAGGTCTTATTTATTTATTTATTTATTTATTTATTCATTTTGTCTTTTGTATTTTTAGGGCCACGCCCGTGGCATAAGGAAGCTCCCAGGCTAGGAGTAGAATCAGAGCTACAGCTGCTGGCCTACACCACAGCCACAGCCATGCAGGATCTGAGCTGCATCTTTGACCTATACCATAGCTCAGCAATGCAGGATACTTAACCCACTGAGCAAGGCTAGGGATTGAACCCACAACCTCATGGTTACTAGTTGGGTTCATTTCCACTGCACCACAACGGGAACTCCAAGGTAGGTCTCTTATGCCCATTTCACAGATAAGGAAGTGCAGCTCTTAAAGGTCAGGCACAGGTTCAAGGTCACCCAGTTAGTCAATGACAGAACAGGGACTCAAAAGCCTGTAATTCTGAAGCTCTCAGCTACCACCATGCTGGTGCCAGTCCTAACTTTTGGCTTTTAGTTCCTATGGAGTCTATTTTGACATGAGCCAGAACTGAAATTTAGTGGTAGCTCCTATGAACTGAAACGGCAAACTGAAAAAGAGGAAAGAAAACAGCTTGAAACCTGTTTCAGACCCTGCGTGAGGCCAGGAATGGAGTCAGCGGAAATGAGAAGCCAGCTGGATTCAGCAAGTCCCCAACTCAGGGGGGCCTTGTGAACCAACTTAATTGGATGATTATTTCAATTATCTAATTAAGAAAGATTACAGCTGAACAAAGACGGAATGGGCCTCCAAGGTGATACGAAAGAAAAGTTGATTAGCCGGGTTGGCCCTTGGTGGCACTGGGAGGTGGAAGGGACTCCCCATCGAAGGCCCTGGCCCTCGGGACAATTATCCACTGAGGGCCCTCCTCCCCGTCCCCCGATGGAAGCTGTCTCCCACATTACTCACTGCTTGAGCCAATTTTCTCCTCCCTCCCTACTTGCTTTCCTCCTTCGTTTTTTTCCCTTCCTATTTATCTTTGTACTAGTTTAGCAAACCAAAGCCAAACGATAGTGTGGATTTCCCTCTACAGTTTATAACCTGGTAACCACTACCCACCATCTTCCCTACCACCCCCACCCCTTGTCTGGCTCTTATACTTAACAAAAAATTATTCACCAATATTTCAGAGTCAGGGATCTCACATCAAAGTCCACATCTCTAGCTCTATTTGAAAAATCAGGAGTTCCCATTGTGGCTCAGTGGTAACAAACCCAACTAGTATCCATGAGGATGCATGTTCAATCCCTGGCCTCCCTCAGTGGTTTAAGGATCCTGCGTGGACGTGAACTGTGGCATAAGCTGGCAGCTGCAATTCCCATTTGACCCCCAGCCTGGGAACCTCACTTGCTGCAGGATTGGCCTTGAAAAGCAAAAAAAAAAAAAAAGGAAAAAAAGAAACATTAGATCTGACCACAATGGCTCCACCTTCTTGGAGGTCAGACTCAAAATGTTTAATGCCATGTATGGCTCTGTGCTGTTTTGGAAGGTGCCACACCCACACACACTGGCAGAAGTGTGGGGTGTTTGTACCTCCAGATGGGCCACGTGCTTTCCAGCTCCCAGGGCCTCCGCCTGTCCTCTTGTCTCCTTGCCATTGAGGTGAAGGTCACAGGCCATTTATTATCACACTTGCTTGACCCACTTACAGAAAAGAGGGAAGAGTTTGTTTCCTCAGGCCGGCCTTTGCTCCCTTATGTTATCTGCCTGGACCAAGTTGCCTTTGATCTTATGATCCTTATTTTAGGGAGCCCTGGCCTTTTACTCTTTAACAAATATTGGCTGAGGGATTTCATTCTGCAACATGATGTAGCAGAGCTGTTAAGAACTAAGCTATGGAGTCAACAGTTCTGGATTCACATCCTGGCCTCGCTCACTTGCTAGTTGTGTGACCTGGTTCCATTTTTAATTCCTCTAAATGAGGAAATTTAGAAATCATTTAATACCTAAATTGTCATAACACCTGTTTCCCTTATAATGCAGTCGAGAGGTTTATGGTGAGGATTCGATGAGAAAACATAATAAAGGACAGTGCCCAGTGTATGGTAAGCACCCCAATTAGTGACAGCTTAGGCAACAGTACCAGCAACCATTCTTGTGCATCTACTATGAAACAGTAACACACACAGTATAACTGTGCTCTACACACCTGTGTTCTATTCCCTCCAGTCCGCATGAGATCCCTAGACAGTGAATGATATTATCTCCCTTTTATAGACGAGGACACTGTCCATCATTGGATTCTGTCTTTAAGGATCTGAGTGTGATGAGAGAGAAGTTATGTCCACAAAAATACACAGAGGGGTTAAAAGACAAAAGTACTCTACCAAATGGGCAGAAGAGAGTAGTAAATTGACACAGGAGATAAAAAGGAGAGATTACTTTTTTTTTGTTTTTGTCTTCCTTTTTTGGCCACATCTATGGCTCATGGAAGTTCCTAGGCTAGGGATCAAATCCAAGCCACAGTAGTGACCTACACCACAGCTGCTGCAATGTCGGATCCTTAACCCACCATGCTGGGTTGGGAATTGAACCCACACCTCTGCAGTGACCCAAACTGCTGTGGTTGAATCCTTAACCCACTCCACTACAGTGGGAACTCCAAGATTCCTTTTTGGCTGGAAATAAATTAGAGTAGAACAGTGCCTCTCACATTTTACTGTGCATACAAATCACCTGGAGATCTTATGAAAATTCTGATTCAAGAGCCTGGAGAGAGGCGAATTTTGAATATTTCACACAAGGCTCGAGGTAATGCTTTCCTGCTAGTCCACGGACCATACTTTGAAAAGCAAGTTAATCCTAAATTAGCCAAGGTACTGGTAGCCAATCACAGTAGCCAATTTTTGTCGCCACAATGACTGGTTCAGGCATAGGTGTGGGAAACAAACTTAGCCAATGAGAGTCTTCCCTGGAATTATACACACATGATGGGGTAGAAAAGCCTCCTCCTTCTTTTAGGGCCATAAAGTGGGGATGAAGACACCTCGGGTTGCTTCTAGCCAGGCCAACTTATCCTACATAGAGAAAGTGTCTCTGGAAGGAAAGAATAAAGTTGCTACAGGGAAGCCAAAAGAGAGATGGTGAAAGAATTCATCAAAGAATGATCAAATGACATAATTTGAATAGTTGGTATTCCTGAAGCCGCTCCATCTCCAGGCTTCCCAAGGACAGGGACAGTAATAATTCTTTTTCTCTCGCTAGTTGAAATGGATTTTTATCACCTCCACCTCAAAAAGTCTTGAGTCAATATTAGTATTATTTACCTTGGTGTATTCATTATCTAGTACTGCTTAACAATTATCCCAAACTTAGTAGCTTATGACAATAAACATGCATTCTCTCCCACAGTTTTGTGAGTCAGGATTCAGAGAGTTGCTTAGCTATGCAGTCATGTAGTTATGGTCAAGATGTCAGCCAGGGTTGCAACCTGGAGGCTTGCAGAAAAGAAGGGACCAGAAAAGAAGCTCCCACAGTGGCTTTGTCATATGGCTGGCAAGCTGGTACTGGTTGTTGGTGAGAGGCCTCTGTTCCTCCCTAGTAGCCTCCTCTAAAGGCCTATTAAGTGTCCTCAAAACATGGCAGCTGGATTCGGGGAGAGAGAGAGCCAGGAAAGTTTTTATTCTTTTTACTACCCAACCTCAGAGTCACATCGTGTCACTTCCACACCTTCCCTTCATTAGAAGTAAAGCACTAAGTTTAGCCCATATTTAAGGGGAAGGGAGGAGTTCCCCTTGTGGCTCAGTGGGTTAAGAACCCAACATGGTCTCCGTGAGGATGTGGGTTCAATCTCTGGCCTTGCTTAGTGGGTTAAGGATCTGGCGTTGCGGCAAACTGCTGTGTAGGTCTCAGATGCAGCTTGGATCTGGCATTGCTGAGGCTGTGACCCCTAGCCTGGGAACCTCCATATGCCGAGGGTGTGACCTTAAAAAGAAAAAAAAAAAAAGGAGGGGGAAGGGAATTATACGCTGCCCTTTGAAAGTAGGAGTGTCAAAGAATTTGTAGACACATGTGCAGACAAATTTTATACCACCACACCTAGCATGTCACATGACAGTTTGATTAGAGAACCAAGACCTGGATTCCTGTCTAGGCTTTGCTACCAATGACTGTGTGGCCCTGGTCAGGTCATTTTAAATCTCTGCATCTTAGTTTCCTCATGTAGCAAATGAGTTTGGATTTCACCTATTTAGCCTGAAAATCCTACAAACGATGACACCAAAGACGCTTAAGGCCATGAACATTATTGCCCTTTGTAGGAACCTAATTGTCTTTGCTTTCTACTGGGCTTCCAACCTCCTGAAAAATGACTCTTGGACATGAGGAATCAAGATGGGTTTCAGCTGTGAATATAACTTGTCTCATAGTACAAGGCCCAACCTCATCGAGTAGGACTTGGTTCAACTAGTCACCTCATTAAACAAATCCCACTGCATATGAATCCAGAGGAACACGTGTGTTTTAACCAGGGCCATTTGGGAACAATTGCCTCACACTGTTGCTTAGTTAAGCTTCAGATGGTGGAGATTTCAGATGGGATGGAGGATGAGCAGCCACATGACAACCCAGTCAGCGAAATATTTGGAGAGAAGGTGGCCCTTAATATTATTAATCACGATAAAGATAATGCCTTTAATTGAGCATTTATGGTTTGCAGTTAACTGTGCTAAACGTGTCTTTTATCTCTTTTTCTCCATAACAATCTCATGAAGAAGGTAATATTAGGAGCATTTTATGGATGAGAAAATAGAAAGTAAGAAAAATAGGATGACTTGTGCAAATTCACATAGCTAATAAGGGGTGAAAATGGAATTAAACACAGGTCCACTGGATTTACAAGTCTGTTCCCTCTGTCACCATACTAAACTGCCTATTTCTTGTGTAAGGCCAAAGAGACTCTCAAAATCCAAATAAAAGTCTTAAGACTAGGTCTGGTTTTATTGCCGTTTTTGGTTCCCTTTTTAGCATAAACTTTGGTCTTTTACATTTTAAAGAATGATTAAAATTTAAGAGTTACTCATCATCATAAAACACTCATGAGGTCCCACAGTGTGATCCTTTATTCGGCAAAGATCATTAAACAGACGCAGTCTCAAATACATCCACATAAAATACTCAATCAAGGGAAGTCCAAGACAGCACCATGAATTGGGTAGGCGCTGCCAAGGCAATAAGTGGGTCTGTAAGGAGAATAAGAATTAATCAGAAAAGTCAAGTCCAGATAGGGAGCCAGGGGGCTTATAAGGAGAGGAGGCACATGGGAGGACCATGTTGACAAATATCATAAAGTTCTGGATTAAAGCTCAGCTGGAGAGTCAAGAGCTGGGTGAGTAGCGGGAACCCTGTGGTACCCAAGTCACTTGGCACAGGCAACCCAATAGAGGTCAGAAGGTGAACAGTGCCAGGAATTAGGGCACACAGAAATCAAGCAGATGGCTAAAAATCAAGAGGGCAACAAAATCAAGAGGGCAACAAAATCAAGAATAGGACAAGGCTGTCAGACTGCATAGGCTGCATAGGCAGGTAGACTCTGGACTCATGGACAGGAAAAAAACAAATGGTAAAGATCCTGGATACATGATTCAGGCAGTAGCTGAGAACTTGGTGACAGGATAAAGATAAATTTCTGTTTCCGCTAATGGCGGGCTATGTTATTTGGACCAACCCTTCTACAGGAAACGACTAAACTTGCTGGATAAATTGAGCATCTCACAAGCACTTAAGAGTTAATTACATAGTAAGACATTATTGAAGGAAAAAACAGGAACCCAAAGAGATAAGCAGAGTGTGGAATTCACTTTTGAACCGAGGGCACTAGCTGATTCCAGCAATTTGAATTTTTGATAGCTTTGTGGGATGAGGGAGGCAGAAATCAAAAGGGCACCATAATTGGAGACCCTTTCCATAATAACAGGGAGCCCAAAGCCCTGCACCCTCAGGGAAAAGGTGAAGCAGAAGGAACCTAGACCTTGTATATTGGATTTGCAGCTAGGATTCACAGTGTTTGGTGGTACAGGCAACCTCAGACCTTGAATTTGTTTTAAAGGTCCCCAGTCTGCTGACAAATGCAGACACACATCCTCTCTGGAGGAAGGTATGTTTATCCCAGACCTCGAATTACTCATACAAATAATTTTTCAGAAAACAACGAGCAGTATACAAAGATAAACATGAATAAAAATAAGATATCATGAACAAGAACAAGCAGATACAACAGGCAGCATAACCAATCCTGGTAAGATTTTAGATACTGGAATTATCAAATACAGAGTATAAACTAACCATGCTGCATATGTCTATGAAGAGACAAGGTGGAGGGTATCTATATGGTCCAGGAAACTCTCAAGTCACCCAGTAGATTTGAAAAAGAATCAAACTGAAATTCTAGCAATAAAAAAATACGGAGAAACATCAAAGAAAAACTTTTAGACACAGATGTATATTCAATCAAGGAAAGTCCTTGGAAACAAGAATAAGACATAGCAATGGGGTGATTTGGGCTGCAACAAAGAAAGAACCTAACTAAACGTGGTTCAAATGATGAAGACTATGTATTGTCTTACAGAACAAGAAATCCAATGGTTGAGCTATTCCAAGGTCATTTCTGTAGTGAAATAGTATCATATAGGACACTGCCTCTTTGCATCTTTCCATGCTACAATTCTCAATGTGTTGGCTTTTATTTTATACTTGTCCCCTCATGATTGCTAAATGACTGCAGCAGCTCCAGCCATCATATCATCACAACACCACATTCAAAAGCAGAAATAAAGAGGGCTTTCTCTTTTGGATCTCTCTTTTACCAAGAAGGAAAACCTTTCCCAGAAGCAATTCCAGCAGACATTCCTTCGTGTCTAACTGGCCAAGAATAGGTCATATACCCTAGCAGCAGGGCAAGCTGAGAAAGTGAGTTGCATTTTCAAGCCTCTAAAGTGGGAGGTGGAATCTGCAGCCAGAGAGAAGAGAGGAGGAATGTTTTCAGGATCAGCAGCCATGATTCTGTTGAGGACCACTTAAGAAGGAAATTGTGGTAAAAGAGAGAAGGAAGATTCTCAAATGGAAGAAAGCTGGGAGTTCCTATTGTGGCTCAGTGGGTTAAGGACCCTACCTTGTTTCTGTAAGGATGCAGGTTTGATTCCCTGGCCTTGCTCAGTGGGTTAAGGATCCAGGGTTGCCACAAGCTGTGGTGCAGCTTCAATTTAACCTCTGGTCTGGGAATGCCCATATGCTGCAGGTGCGGCCGTAAAAATAAAATAAATAAATAAATAAAATGGAAGCTGTCTGCCTTCAGGGGCAATGAACTTCCTTTTCAATACTGTTTTCCCTCTTTTGGAACCATGGACACATGTCACCCCCCTTTAAAATCCATTCTCCTAACATGCTGAAGCCCTTTCTTTTCTAATGAGAAAGAGGGTCTTAAAAACAATACATCCAAGAGTTTACATTAGTTGCTTGTATTACCATTCCCAGAAGAAGTACAAGGAGAACCCAAAGGAATAAATACAATGGTGATATTTCAGACACTGTTGGCTTGATGAGGGGTCAGGGGGCAAGATAAAAACTGGGGGGCAGTGAGGTTGGAGACACACCATCTGGTGACTAGGGAATTAAACACTTAATGAGCCTGTGAGTTACCTGACTCGCCTGATATAATGAATGCTTGTGGACTTGGACGCTGAAGCCTGGTGCCAGTCACGACTTAGAAGCTGGATGGTTGGAGAGAAGGTGCTGCCTCTCTTGACCCATTTTATTCACTGAGCAAACAAGAAAGCTTGACCCATGACCTTTAAAGCCCCTTCTTGTTCTCAAACAACAAACCAAAACTAAAAATTAAAAAGTAATGTTAGTTACAAAGGAGAATTGAAAAGACGCTGAAACAACATACTGGGGCTCCCTCTCCCTCTGCTTACGATCTGCTTCCCTTTATGCACTGGCTTTATTTCCTTTCCACGGGAGGAGAAAGGAGAGAAGGAAAGGGGGGTGGAGCGGGGATGGAAGAAGTATTCTGAGGCCTGCTGCCCAGACCTCTAGACTTGCATCATGTTAGTTCAGCAAAGGGAAAAAAGAGGGTCTCAGGGCTCCTGTCGTGGCTCAGCAGTAATGAATCTGACTCGTATCCATGAGGACCTGGGTTCCATCTCTGGCCCCGCTCAGTAGGCTAAGAGTCTGGTGTTGCTGTGAACTTTGGTGTGGGTTGCAGACGAGGCTCGCATCTGGTGTTGCTGTGGCTGTGGTATAGGCCAGCAGGCACAGCTCCAATTCGACCCCAACACTGGGAAATTCCACTGCCACAAAAGCAGCCCTAAAAAGCAAAAAAAAAAAAAAAAGGGTCTCTCTTCCAGCACTTATATATAAAATCTCCAGGAAGGATCATGTGTCTTTCACATGCCCATGCTTTATTGGTCAAACCTAGGCCCTGTTGAGGGCATGGGGGCGGTGATGCGGTGATGGGTAATGACTTTTACTGTGATTATCACCTCCAAAGAGAACCACAAAGAAGAGGAGATGCTATGATCAGAAGATGGAATTTTTCTGGGCAGACAAAAAACAAATAAAACAAAGATGTTTGCTCCATATAATTTGCCCCATTTATAATGATAAAGAAGTTGAGACCCAGAGAAGTTAAGCAACTTACCCAAGAGACACATAGCATGCAGCTGTCACAGCCAGATTCAGTCTTAGGTCCATCTACCTCTGAGGCCCAGGCTCCTTCCACAGTGCCTCCGTGCATCCTGGTAGTCACAAAACCATTTTTTCTGCTTTACTTTAAATGGCAATTCTTTGTCATTGTTATCTTCTGAACTAGATCAAGAGACGGCTTTTATTCATTTGTAGGTCACTTGCTATTACTGGAAAACTCTTCTAATGAACCAGTAACTGCTCAACAAGGCACAGGAGAGGGCACCACAGATATGGGGCAGGGCAGTCACTGAGCAGGTACTGCCAACAGCGTCATTTCGTACCATGATTTCGAGGGTAGATAGGACCAAGAGGGAAATGGGGGGAGGGGTGTCCAACAGAGTCGTAATGGTCTTAGGTTCCCATAAACTGCCCTAATTATCTAAGAAGTTGAGCTGTGTGATAATGAAAGGTGGGCTTTTAAGGAAGACACTCCCCAAACCTGACAGATGATTAAAAGGGTTGGGGGGCACTTATGTGCAATGAGTAGAACATCTCTATTAATTGTGCAGAAGATCTAGAACTTATCACCACCACAGGAGACACCAGGAACAGAGAGGATGTCCAGTTTGCTGCTTGTAAGAGCTGCTCACGAAAAAAGGACACAAGTACCCTCCCCCCACCCCCATTATTTTATTTACTTATTTATTTTCTTTTTTGGCTGCCCCATGACATAAGGTGTTCCTGGCCAGGGATCAGATCTAAACCTCAGCTGTGACCTAAACTGCAGCTGCAGCAATGCCAGATCCTTTAACCCACTGCCGCTGGGCTGGGGATTGAACCTGTGTCCTGGCACTGCAGAGACACCAATGATCCCATTGCAACATAGTGGGAACTCCCTACCCCCCATTACTGCTTGACATCTATCCAACCCACACCATCTCCATCCTTAAAAGTTGAGCCCTGGAGTTCCCGTCGTGGCGCAGTGGTTAACGAATCCGACTAGGAACCATGAGGTTGCGGGTTCGGTCCCTGCCCTTGCTCAGTGGGTTAACGATCCGGCTTTGCCCTGAGCTGTGGTGTAGGTTGCAGACGCGGCTCGGATCCCGCGTTGCTGTGGCTCTGGCGTAGGCCGGTGGCTGCAGCTCTGATTCAACCCCTAGCCTGGGAACCTCCATATGCCGCGGGAGCGGCCCAAGAAATAACAACAACAACAACAAAAATAAATAAATATCCTTAGATCAGTATGCTTGGAGCGGCCCAAGAAATAGCAACAACAACAACAACAACAAGACAAAAAAAAAAATAATAATAATAATAAAAAAAAAGTTGAGCCCAGCTTGTGCTCAGTGTTCCTGGCCCCAGTCAGGGCCTCTTGCTCCTGTCAACAAAGTCAGCCTCGGAACTGGTCCTTTCCTGTAACAAGTGGCAAAATTGGAGTGAGTTGGCGTGAACAGTGGCAGAATAGAACTGGTCTTGTTCTGGAAGGAGAAAGAGGATAGCTCTAGTTTGATGCCCCAACATCCTTTGGTTTGTTCACATTTAATGGAAAAGGGTGGATTTGAAGGGTTTTAGTAACCAGATTGTTCCTGCAGCTCTGAGTGGACATGGGGAATCTTATGACAACATAACCAGGACTGGGAGGATAAGACCTTAAGTAGCCTCAGAATGACTGCTGTAAAGCACGTGGGCGTGTGCACGTGTGCATACATGGGTATGTGCAAGCGGTGGTGTGTATATACACACATGGGTATATATGTAGAGATCAGAGGGTAAGCCAGCCTTAATTTTTTTCTTTTTTCTTTTTTACTTTTTTAAAATTAAAGTTTAGTTAAATTACAGCATTGTGCCAATTTCTGCTGTACAGCAAAGTGACCTAGTCCTACATATATACGTGTGTGTATATATAAATATATATATACACACATTGCCTTTCTTATACATCTTCCATCATGGTCTATCCCAAGAGACTGGATATAGTTCCTTATGCTGTACTGTAGGACCTCCTTGCTCATCCATTCTACATGTAACAGTTTGCATCTACTAACCCCAAACTCCCAGTCCCTTCCACTCCCTCCCACTCCCCCTTGGCCACCACAAGTCTATTTGTATAAGAATGGATTTTTTTTTCAATTATAAGTAGAGCTATTAATTATTAAGCATTGATGGTAGCCAGATACTCCAGAGGAGTGTCTTGTTATCTTACTGAATCCTGTCTTAGTTTGGGTTCCCCCAAAGCAGAGCCCAAGAACAGGACTTGAGGGCTAGGAGTTCCTTGGGAGGTGGTCTCAGGAGGCAGTGGGAAGAATGAGACAGGGGAAGCAAGACAGGTCAGTGTACGGTGAGTTACTGAGGCTGCCTGCCTCTTTGGGCAATGGACTACCAGATTCCTCCGAGCCCTCCTGGGAAGATGGGAATGACTGATCAAACTGTCTGCACTCAGAATCAGGGCTGTAGGGTGTTTGTCATCCTGTTCCTGCTGCCTTTGGTTGGAGGTTCCTCCCCGGGACAGGTGTCCAAGCATCACAGAGGGCACCATGCTCTGTGCCCCGAGGATGCCTGCACCTGCCTGCACGGCGTCCCCTCTGAGACAGGCTGCTGTGGGTCCTCAGCACAGGATGAGGAGGAATCAACCATTATTCCTATTGTACACATAAGGAACTGGATCTTTTCCAGCTGGAAAGTGGCAAAACCAGAGCAGAAACCCAGGTCAGGACGGTCAGCACTTGGCTGCTGACATTTCAGAAGTCTCAGGACGGATCTCAAAGTGGAACATTTCTTGAGGACCATGACATATCAGACAACTCAATTTCATGGCCCTCAATGACCCACACCTTGGCCAGATCTGGGGAGACCCCAAAGTGTGGGGGTGTTGGCCTGGCTCCTCAGGGCTTCTTGACTGGGGGCTCCCAGAGCCATCCAGCATCGCCCTTCTTCCTTCATATTGTTCCAAGTCAAACCCCAAATTCCTGGGCTGGAACAGAAAACCAGCTGGGCCCCCAAAGCCTGCCAGAACAAGTTCGGGTGCCAGGGCTGCCAGGAGCTTTTCACTTCACTTGGTCCCCTTGTCACTCACCATGGGATCCTGTCCATATCCTTGCCTTGTGGGCATCCGGCCTTTGCTCATTCACTTCCCTCATCGAGGAGCTCATTACCTCCCTTCTATTTCCAACAACTCCCACTGTATTTTCCTAACTAATCCCCCAAGATACCCCCAGGGGCAAGAAATGATTGGTGGGTAAATAAGTTTGGAAAAAGGCTGCTTGTGATAATATTTACTTAGAGATTTATATGACAATAGTAGATTCTGGGCTCTAAGAAACACAGCCATTGAGAACTTCTTCAACGTTGCCAAACTGAGATTTATTTGGCTATGGAACAAGGATCTCCTACAAAGTGCCCCAGAACCCTGTATGTCTTGGAAGAGCTGAGTTGTCAAGTTTTTCCTGAGGTTGGAATCTCTGCCTGAAGGTTCTTCCTCCTGGCTTCTTGGATAAGATCTGAGGTACAAAGACCAAGCCTGGCCCCTGCACAGATGAGATGATCAGATCTAACCCTTACTGAGCATGTAGGTGGATCCAGGCATTGTGCTGAGTATGTTACCCAGGTTACCCCCTAACCTTAGCCTTGGTTTAACAGATGGAAAAAATGGAGTCTCAGAGGGGTTAACTGATGTCGCACAGCACTGTGGCAAAACCATCATTAAATATGATATTGGGAAAAACACCTCAAAGGAGCTTCTGTCATGGCTCAGCAGTAGCAAACCTGACTAGTATTCATAAGGACACAGGTTTGATCCTTGGCCTCCCTCAGTGGGTTAAGGACCCAGTGTTGCTGAGAGCTGTGGTGTAGGTCACAGACGCAGTTGGAATCCCGAGTTGCTGTGGCTGTGGCTCTGATTCAATCCCTAGCTGGGAACTTCCATATGCCACAGGTAGCGCCCTTAAAAAAAAAAAAAAAAGAATCAAAGGGTGTTTGACACATGGTAAGATCTGTGTTGTGTTGTTATTGTTATTATTATTGTTTTCTGACTTAAGAGTAAGTGCTCTTAAACACTCTGCCTCCCTTGCCTGGAATCTTCCATTTTCTGGATTAAACAATCTCAACATTTTCCCATGTTCACACATTTCTTTCCTACCCATTTCTCCACACTGTACAAACCAGGAAGAAGAACTGAACACTGAGGACATCTAGTCTTTTCTAGTGGAAAGTTTTCTTCCATGTCTAAATCCTCAGATATTCCCCCTCTGTCTAAATCCTCAGAAATACAATGGTGATGAATCCTTCAAAAAGATCCCTGAGAAACAGGGAGCAGAGGAGGCTGGGTGAGAAGCCTTGAGAAGGATGATCTCTGAGACCAGGGGTTGCACGCTACAGCCTACAGGCCAAATCTGGCCACCCCACTGCTTTCAGTAACCTGAGGAGTTCCCATTGTGGCTCAGCAGTAACAAATCTGACTAGTATTCATGAGGATGAGGGTTCAATCCCTGGCCTTTCTCAGTGGATTAAGGATCCAGCCTTGCTGTGAGCTGTGGGGTAGGTTGCAGACGTGGCTCAGATCCTGTGTTGCTGTGGCTGTGGTGCAGGCCAGCAGCTGCAGCTCTGATTCAATTCCCTAGCCTGGGAGCTTCCATATGCTACAGGTGCAGCCCTAAAAACACAAAAAGAAAGAAAAGAAAAAGAAAAGGCCAGCTGAGAGCTGCTGGGGCACCATCCAGGATGCCTTCTAAGAACTTGCCAGTGAGGAAGACAGCTCCCTGCTAAAGTTAAGCTTCAGATATATTCATGATGGTTCAGAGACGAAACATGTGAAGTCAGCTGAAGGCCACTATATCATTCACTCCAAGGCTAGCTAAGTGTGGCTCTCAGAGGATCAGGGTATGGGCTTATCTAAAGACAAACCAGTTAACACAATGGGATTTGGGCAATTTAGAAAGAAGAGAGGAGGGCAATGCTTGCAGGACTCCATCCAGGCATGGCTCCAGGGAGGGGAGATCCCCAGTGCATGAAGAACCTCCAGGGGCAAGGCCATGCCTCCCATGTGGAAGGCGATCTTAGCCTAAGGCCCTCGAACATTCAGTTCACATAAATGCCCTTGCTGTGACTCCGTGATCTCAAAGCAGCCTTCTGACTATGACTAGGCTGCTTCTCAAATAATTCTGTCTACAGTGGGGGAGATTCTGTACCCTAGATTTCCAGATGGGTTTCAGGATGACTGAGACCCCCCTGTAACAGGGTGCCAAATGGTGTGTGAGAATGTATGTGGTTCTGAGAACAGCAAACTTCATGGTTATCAGAATCTCAAAGGGCTCCATGAAACAAAAAAGGGACTCAGTGTTTATTTGTGGGAATATTTCTCTCTCTCTCTTTTTTCTCCCTTTTTACAACCACATGCAAATCATATGGAAGTTCCTGGGCCAGGGATCAAATAAGAGCTGTAGCTGGCAGCCTGCAACCACACTGGATCTGATCCGCGTCTGTGACCTATGCAGTAGCTTGGGGCAGTGCCGGATCCTTAAACCACTAAGTGAGGCCAGGGATGGAACCCACATCCTCATGAACACTGTGTCAGGTTCTTAACCCACTGAGCCACGAAAGGAACTCCATGTGGGAATGTTTCAATTAGGGTTTCTGCCCACCCTCTGGAGTGAGGGCAGGAACTCAGTTGGCTTCAGCCACCCCTGTTCCTGCAGCTTGCAGCCTAGTGCCTGGCTCATAGAACATGCTCACTGGTTGCCAAAGCAGAGATGGAAAAGGGAAGAGGAGGAGCTAGGAAAATGGAGAAAGGGAGGAAGGAGTGTTGGGGTGGGACATGCAAATATGAGTGTTCTATTCCCTGTGATAGTCTGAATTTTCATTGTAAATTAATAAACTGACTTTCTGGTTTTATGCAATATGAGCAAGGTTAACAGATTTTCCCTGGGGCACAGATCCACCCCTGGTGTGCTGCCTGCAAATCTCATGGCCAGAGCCTGGGCCTGGGTAAAGCCACAAGTTACCCCATGGGGCTCCTCAGAGACAGACTGCCGGCTTCTTTCCCAAGCAGAAGAGGAGGGTTTTTGCTTTCCTGTAACTGCATTTCTACTGCAACATTGGCATGTGGTCTCTTCGCATGGTGCTGAGGACATTTATATCCAGTGTTTCTGTGCCCAAGCCAGGGCTGGCCCCCAGGAGGCGCTCAGCAAATATTTACTGAACAAATTGGATGTTGTCCTATCTTGAGTAACTGATAAAATGTAGATTGAACAATTGTTTTTGCTATTCAATCTATAAACATAACTGAATAATCCACAAGGTACTTGCTGTGGTCGACAACTGGAGGTTTTCTCGAGTAAGAACGCTAACAACAATTCAAAAGAACAGTCATGACTAGTTTTGAAGCACAGCCTCCACTAACACACACAAGAGCCCAGTATGACTGACTTGCCATCTTGAGGGAAGAGGGTGGGGTGTCCCTAGACTTGATTGACATAGTTTCAGTAGCAGCAGTTTACAGCTTGGCAAGTAGCAGTCTCCAGCCTTCAAACACATCAATTTCAACTTCAGATTTGGTTAAGGATTTCGAGGAGTTTAGTGAAATCCCAGAAAGCTGGAAATTACTGCTCTGTAAGGATTGGTCATGTCTGTCTTCAATGACTTAGGTAGATCTCTATTTTATGGGTTTACTCCTTTTTCCAGGCACACACACACACCTTTATTTCTTCTGGAGAAAAGAAGTGATACATGTATGGTGGTAATTAGTTCTCTACTGCTGTGTAACAAATTTACCCCACAATTTAGCAACTTAAAGAAATGAATATTAATTATCTCACACAGGTTCTGAAGATCAGGAACCCAAGAGTGACTTAATTGGGTGGTTCTGACCCAAGTTTCCATGAGGTTTTATGAGGGAGCCAACAGTCAACTGAGGATGCAGCCTTGCGAAGGCTCAACCAGAGCTGGAGGATCTGTTCCCAGCTTACTCAAAAGGTGGATGGCTGGCCATAGCTGTTCCTGGTTGGCTATAGCTGAAGGGTCTAGTTCCTTGCTACATGGACTCCTCCAGAAGGCTGCTCACACATGGCTGCTTGCTTCCCCAGAGTAAGGGAAATGGGGGCCAAGAGGAGAGAGATAAACAGAGTGACAGAGAGATAAAGAGAGAGAGAGTGGGGGAGGGATGGAGAGAGACTACAGCAGCTTTTATAACCTAACTTCACAAGTGACACACTATCACTTCTCCATGAGCCACTGGTCACACAGAACAACTGTGATATAATATAGGGGGAAATTCACAAAGGTGTGAATAACAGGAGGCAAGGATCATCAGGCAGCCATCTTGAGGCTGGCTACCATAGGACATTCTAAAATATATCCATAAATTCTTTGACATTCTTCTCTGCAAAAGATGGAAACTAATTCTCTTTCTTTTGAGTAAGAGCTAGACTTAGTGACATTCTTGCAACAAACAAAACAGGGTAGAAATGACTGTATGTAACTTCAGAGAGACGAGGTCATAGAAAGCACTGTGACATCCACCTTTGTCTCAGATGACTCTCTGGGGAGGGCAGCCTCCATGTTGCGCAGACACTCAAGCAGCCCTATGCAGAGACCTGCGTGGGGGGAACCAGGGCCTCCTGCCAACAGCCAGCACAACTGGCCAACTATGTGAATGAGCCATCTTGAAAGTGACATCTCTAGCTCCAGTTAAACCTTCAGATGATTGAGGCCTTGGCCAACAACTTGACGACAATCTCATGAGAGACCCTGGGCCCGGGCCACCCAGTTAAGTTACTCCCAAATTTTTGATCTACAGTGAATATGAGAAATAATAAAAAATCTTTATTATTATGTTAAACTACTAAATTTTGGGGTAATTTATTATGCAGTAATAGATGATAGAACACATTTATTGAATGGCTTTTGATGGCAAACAACAGAATCCACCCTAGTGAGTTTACACAGAGAAGGAATGTATTAAAGAAACTGAATAGTTCACTGAATTCCTGGACCAGAGGTTGAGGGTTGAAGCCATGAAACCGAGACACTTCTAGTGCGGATCCTTCTGCTGCTATTGTTGGCACAGACTCCGTACACTCTAGCCACAGGGTGCTGCCCCTAGGACGGCTGCCATTTTGCCTCTGTAAGTTGGATGTCTCCACCACCATCCCTTTTGAAGAATATATTCCACATGGTACTCACTTCCAAACCAAAGCCTTGTATAAGGATTAGGTCATACATCTATGCCCTGTTGTGATGGTTAATTTGTGTGTCAACTTGGCTGGAACACAGTGCTCAGAAGATATTTGGTCAACCATTTTTTAGGACATTTCTGTGACCATGTTATTGGAAGAGACGAACATTTAAATCATTGAAATTTGAGTAAATTCAATTGTTTGCCAAAATGTGGGTGGGTGGACCTCATCCCATCAGTTGGAGGCCTTAATAGAACAAAGACTGACCTCCCCTAAGCATGAAGGAATTGTGCCAGCAAGTAGCCTTTGAGCTTTTTTCCTTTTTTGTCTTTTTAGGGCCGCACCTGCGGCAGATGGAAGTTCCCAAACTAGGGGTTGAAATGGAGCTGCAGCTGCCGGCCTATGACACAGTCACAGCAATGCAGGATCTGAGTCACGTTTGCGACCTATACCACAGCTCATGGCAATGCCAGATCCTTAACCCACTGACGGAGTCCAGGGGTCAAACCTGCAACCTCATGGTTCCTAGTCGGATTCATTTCTGATGTGCCATGACAGGAACTCCTAGCATTTGAACTTGAATTGCAATATCAGCTCCTCCGTGAGTCTCCATAATTACCTGAGCCAATTCCTTAAAATAAGTACCCCTCTTCTCTCACATGCTCTTTCTCTTCCTCTCTCATGCTCTCACACTCTCTCTCCTATCCTACTGATTCTGTTTCTCTGGAGAACTCTGATTAATACACTTATAAGGTATATCAACCTTCCAAGTTATGTGAGAGGCTTAGAAAGTGTGTTTCTGGCTTAGATGTAGTCAGACCCCTAAGAATGGAAGTTCTACAAATACAGGCAAAGGGTTCTAGTTGCTGGGCGGCCAAGGAGCCTAAACAATAACCACTATACTTAACATTTAAATAACTAAACATCACAGCAATCTTTTCTCTCAAGTTCAACTTATCCTTCAATAATCACATCTCTCCCCAGTCCACAGAGAAAAGCCTAGATGATAGTTTGCTCTATATCCCTCAAGCTCTTTTTTTCCTGAGTTATAGACTTTAAATATGTATTTGGGGTATGCAGCTGGTGCCATCTCAGGGAATTCTACTTATATTTAAGCTTTTGCTCTGCAGACAGTAACATCTTTCTCGGTCTACACCTCCTTTCTTTAATTATGTACATTTGTAAATAATGAATGACATTTCCCACAAGAGATTTTCTAATTTTATCTGTTGATCCAAATTAAAGTCTGACCATAATTCTTTCTCTAGGGAGTGATGTTGGATGCCTGTGAGTTAAGTTATAAGCATCGCAGTCCCCTGGGAGGCAGGTGTGAGTTCTTCCTTGGCTGGAACAAAATCCCAGGAAATCTCATTAATTCAGATTCCTTAAATTTTGAATTTGTGATTTTTTCAACTTTCCCGAGGCTGGGGTTTGCCTTTTCATTTTCTCTGGGCAAAGTGATTATATTTAAAAAAGCCAAATTGCAAGAGGAGTATTTCAGTAGCTAAGCTTTAGAAGGCTTTAGTGCACAATTTCTGAGTCCAAATGCAATCTGCTACGATAGAAGTCATTTTTTTCCTAAGCCAGAAGGAGTAATGATGAAGACTGATTCTATCGTAGAATCTTCAAGAGTTTTCTGACACGGTTGGCATAAAATGTTGTTCCTTGCTTTAAACAACAGCAAAGCTGGGATCTCTGTGGGACCTTGGACTATAAGAAGCAGTATTAACCAAGGATTATGATTCAGGAAAAAGGCATGAGCTATTGAAAGTATCCAAGAGAAAGACAATCCCAAAGTACCTGCCATGGTTGTCCTCTAAAAAGAAATCAACTAGAGAGCAAGCCAAATCCAGGCAAAATCTAGAGTTGTATCATGAGTCCCATGAATGTTTTAAAATCAAAAGCAACACCCGTAATAATGCTAGCCAAGTTTCAGAACTTCCAGAGAGATACATTTTCCTTGACATGAAGGAGAACAACTTAGAAATCGTGCATTTTTCCACAACCTGGTCAGCTGTTGCTCGGTGAATGGGTTCCAGGTAAAGAAACTGATCCCCTCAGCTCTTGATCTTGGGAAGATTCTGAGGCCAACAGAGTGCCCAGGAAATTCATTTTGGCTTCATGTGGCCTTGATTCTTCAATGAGCCAGTCAAATATCATCACCTTCCAGCTGTCCTTACACGAGAAAGTTTGGGAAGCTCTGTGGGAAAGGGAGCAAAGAGTGGGGGGCTCTCCTCTAAATAATTTTCTTGGCAGCTGTCTTGAGTAATGGTCCTCCGATGTCTCAGTGTGTGTGCTACGGGCATGAGGTTGAAGACCCAGCCCGCAACCATGCCACAGCCCTTTCTGTCCACACTTTTCCAGATATGTAGTTTCTGTTTTTGCTTTTTAGGGCTGCACTCGAGGCATATAGAGGTTCTCAGACTAGGGGTCGAATCGGAGCTGTAGCTGCCAGCCCTCACCAGAGCCACAGCAACGCCAGATCCAAGCTGTGTCTGTGACCTACACCACAGCTCATGGCAATGCTGGATCCTTAAGCCACTGAGCAATGCCAGGAATCAAACCACAATCTCATTGTTCCTAGTTGGATTCGTCTCTGCTGAGCCACGGCGGGAACTCCTGGATTTGTAGTTTTTTTCAATATTAAAATGTCCCACGTGCTTGTTTTTAAATGCAAACATTCCATAAGCAGATTATTAAATAGTGAACTCCCCTTCTTCTCATCCCAGAGTGTTAACTGTGTGAAGAGTTGAGTGTGTACCTTTCTGAGCCTCTTCTCCATGCTCTGAGAAACACTAACTTTTATCTGTTCTATATCACTTGGTCTATCCAGATATCTAGCAATAATATCTCTCTTCAGTCATCTGCTTATCTATCGACAATTTACTTATACCCACCAGGGGTGAAGGAGGTTCACATGCCAGTCTGTGATTAGACTAAACTTAGCTGTACAAGATAGGATTCTATGTATTTCTTCTTTTTCCGCTTTTTTTTTTTTTTTTTTTTTTTTTTTTAGGGCCACACCTGAAGTATGTGGAAGTTCCCAGGCTAGGGGTCAAATTGGAGCTGTAGCTGCCGGCATATGCCACAGCCACAGCCACAGTAACACAGGATCTGAGCCACACCAACAACCTACACCACAGAGACCAGGAATGGAACCTCATGGATACTTGGCAGGTTTGTTACTGATGAGCCACAGTGGATACCCCTTTTATTTATTTATTTATTTATTTTCAGCATTGGCTGCACCCAAAATGTGGAAGTTCCTAGGCCAGGGATTGAACCCGCACCACAGTGTGACCTGAGCCACAGCAGTGACAATGCTAGATCCTTAACCAGTTGAGCCACACAAGAACTCCAAGAAAGGATTCTTTCGGATACCCATCAGATAGAATACAATGAAACCATCATAAGAAAAAAAAAAAGGAATTTATAGACTTCCCTTGTACAGAAATTTAGAGCTACACTTAATTTTTTTTTCCTTTTGCTTTTTTAGGGCTGTACCCGCGGCATGTGGAGGTTCCCAGGCTAGGGGTCGAATCAGAGCTACAGCTGCCAGCCTATGCCACAGCCACAGCAGTGCCACATCCAAGCCGAATCTGCAACCTACACACCAGAGCTCATGGCAATGCTGGATCCTTAACCCAGTGAGCGAGGCCAGAGACTGAATCTGCATCCTCATGGATCCTGTTTTGGGCTCATTAACTGCTGAGCTACGAAGGGAACTCCAAGGCACGCTTAATTTCTAGTACAGCATATTCAGGGGCTGAAAGACATCATCAGGACCATTTTATCTCTTGCCTCCCCTCCCTTTTCCCCTGACATTGGTTTCAGATTCTAGGGATGGGCAAGATGGCTTCCAGCAGTTGTGGGGTCCCATGTTCTTCCAAGGTTAAGGTAGGCAGAAGTGTCAAGAGACTCAACAGAAATCCCACTCCCTCTTTTTGTCCCTGGCCACCCTCTGTGAAGGATCCCAACCCCTACCCTTTGTTGTCGCTCTTTTATCTCATTGCCCTGTTCTATTTTTTTAAAGCACTTGTTACCTGTTGAAATTTTGCCAAGTCTTCATAACTTGTTTACTACCTGTCTGCCCCCATTGGAAAACAAGTTCCACCAGAGCAGCATGCTCATTGGTCTTGACCCCTGCTGTATATTCCAGCCCCTCTCAATACATATTTGTTGAGAGAGTGAGTCAATGTAGCCAGGGAAATACCATGGGCTGATTGGCCAAGCTCAAGTTATAAAACCCACCCCTGCAACCTGATAACACCTGGAATGAGAGTTGGGGAGAAGCTGGTACCCCAGAGGAAAATCACGGTGGTGGTAGCAGAAGAAAGGTGCCTGGAATGGATGTGCTGAGCGGCAAAATCCACAGAGGTCCATGGCATCAGCTAAGCTTAGACGTGGATTTCCCAAATGTAAAGACCAAATATTGTGGTGCTGCATCTGAATGGTGGTTTGCCGCTTATTAGCTGAATGACTTTTTGCAGGTTCCTTTGCTGCTCTCAGCCTTGGCTTCCCTCATGAGTAGAATAAGAAACATACCTAACTCTTCATGGGATGATTAGAAGTAACATACCTCAAGCGGCCAAAAGACAGTAGATTATGTAAAAAGCAGCTTTTACTATTTTTGTGGCCCTGGTTATCCATTTCTAGTGATCTTCCCCCTTTGATATTTGAAACAAAATCCAGTGCAAACACATTGCAAAACCCCCAAATATGAGGTAAACAGGGATTAGTTAAATGGCTTCCTTACTTTTTTTACTAGTTTGTTTCTTGCTGCCCTGGCCCTGAGGCATATGGAATTCCCCAAGCCAGGGATCAGATCCCAGCCGTCTACCAATGCTGCAGCTACAGCAATAGCAAGGATGGATCCTTAACCTGCTGCCCTGGGCTGGGGATTGAACTTGCATCCCAGTGCTCCATAGATGCCACTGATTCCATTGCACCACAGTGGGAACTCTGTCTCTCTTTTTTAAAGCAAAGGTATCAGAAAATTTAATCTTAATGTGGTGTCACCTTGACACTCAAGGCTGCTGGCAAAAATATAATTTGATGGAGATCCCAGGCCTGGGTGACTTTAAAAAATGTTTAACAACTGGTCCAGCTGGGCACTATCCAATCAGAATAATCAACTGTAGCAGTGCAAAAGGTTGCAGGCTTCAATAACACAGCCAGCGAGTTTCCATTGTGGCTGAGGGGTAACAAACCCGACCAGTATCCATGAGGACTTGGGTTTGACCCTGGCCTAGCTCAGTGGGTTAAAGGATTAGGTGTTGCTGTGAGCTGTGGTGTAGGCTGAAGATGAGGCTTGGAGCCTGTTTTGCTGTGGCTGTGGCTGTGATGTATGCCGGCAGCTGTAGCTCTGATTCGACCCCTAGCCTGGGAACTTCTATATGTCACAGATGCAGCCCTAAAAGACACACACATACAAAAACACATACATACACATATCCAGCTACTCTAGGTTGCACCAGCTGGAGGCAGGTCTAGCCAGGAGCCCCTTTTGGTCAAATCAAGCATCAGGGTCTTCACATCAGGAGTGGGTGTGGCTGTGCTTCATCCTCATCTGGGAAAATCTTTTCTACTCCAGTTTGTAACTGAAGTACAGTTTGGCATTTGTGAAGCCATGAATGAGAGCCGTCCAGCCCATCCCCCAGGCTTTCCCACAGTAAATCAGATATTTGGCCTTTCCCCTATGCCTGCCAAGCTAATCTGACCCTCCAGTCATTCACAGGGATGGAGGGCACAGAACTGCCCCAAGAACTGCCCACCAGCCCGGCACCAACACTTAGTGCTTCAGTGCTGTGGGCAATGGCCACAGTACCAGTGGATTATTGGAAATCGAGCAGATTTTACTGAAATCATGGTTGTAAAGGCAGCAAGCAAGAAACTAAAAGTCAGATCTGGTAATACTACAATGACAGCTCCAACTTTCCCTTTAGACCCTTTTCTTGGCATTCTCAGAAAATCACTGAATTAGAAGTAGCAAGTCTCTGATTTTCCAAGCACACCCATTTCTGAAACTTCACACATAGAAAGCAAACTCCCAGCGGGGGCCCAGAAACTCCACATCATTCCTCCATTAGGCTTTAAGCATCAGTCACCACAGCCTAAGGACTTCAGTTTCTTGAACTTTTTGCTGCTTTCCTAAAATCCATTTTAGCGTTTTTTGCTTAAGATATATATATATATATATATATATATATATATATATATA
Organism: Phacochoerus africanus; assembly: GCF_016906955.1. Classification (NCBI taxonomy): domain Eukaryota; kingdom Metazoa; phylum Chordata; class Mammalia; order Artiodactyla; family Suidae; genus Phacochoerus; species Phacochoerus africanus. The sequence goes on from NC_062544.1 coordinate 134,187,530, forward strand.
TATATACCCTTATTATTATTCAATTTTTTCCACTTGAAATTTGTCAGTTTTTAAAAATTATGATTGCATATACACAGCCTAAAATTTTACCATTTAAATGATGTTTAAGAGTACAGTTCAATGGCATTAAGTACATTCACATTGTTGTATAACCATCACCATCAATCTCTAGAATTTTCCTTATCTTCCCATTAAATAGTAACTCCCCACTGCCTCCTCCTTCCATCCTCTGGCAATGACCATTCTAACTTCTATTTCTATGAATCTATTCTAGGTACCTCATGTAAGTAGAATAGTAAACCATTTGTCTTTGTGTGACTGGATTATTTCATTTAATGCAATGTTCTCAATGTTCATCCATGGTATAGCATGTGTCAGAATTTCCTCTTTTTTTTTCCTTTTTTCCTTTTTCGGCTGCACCCAAGGCATATGGAAGTTTCTGGGCCAGGGGTCAAATCCAAGCTGCATCTGTAGCTGCAACCTATGCCACAGCTTTAGCAACACTGGATCCCTAACCCACTGAGCCTGGCTGGAGCTCCAGCCCCAACACACAGAGACAAGCAGGATCATTAACCCACTGCACCACAGCAGGAACTCCCAGAATTTCCTTTCTTTTTAAAGCTATATAATACCCCCATTGTACATATATGACACATTTTGTTTCTCCATTCATCTGCTAATAGGCATTTGGGTTGCTTCTGCCTTTTGATCATTGTAAATAATGCACATACAATCATGGATTAAGTCTTCTTTTAAGGTTGTCATTCCCCCATCCCCATCTTGAATCTCATTAACTAGATTCATGCCTTGAATATCCATTCTTGAATCTATATTAAATGGTTATTACAACACCCTCCTACTAGGATTTATTATACCTGAGTTTAGACATGCTGTGTCAGGTTTACTGTACAATTTAAACCCAATAAGATCCCAGGTGGCCTCTTTCAAACCCTTTCACACCATCTCCCTGTCACAGCCAGTGTTTGTTTGCAGTTCTTGTCTAATTGGCCCCAGAAAGACAATCCTCACTTTTACCTAAAACTGAAGCATTCTTTTTGTCAGCAGTCGGTCGATAAGAGATAAGAGGGAAGAATTTAGAAATGGGTTCCCAGTGAATGATATTTTTTGTTTGTTTGTTTATACACTTTGGTATAGCCTACATCATCTACAAGGGTCTTGTATCACTTTCCTCATCAAAAGAGAAAACAATATTGTTTTTCTTTCTATTGTTTGTGCATGAATAAGTCTCTTTCTAAAATACAGGTCAACAAACCTTCCTGTAAAAGGGCACATAGTAAATGTATTAGGTTTTGTGGACCACAGTCTCAGTCACAACTACTCAACTCTGTCCTGTGAAAGCTGCCACAGACAAGAGATCAACATATGGGTAAGACTCTATTCCAATAAAACTTAATCAATGCTTAAATTTGAATTTCTCCAATGTGAACATTTTCAATCATTAGCAAAAACCAGTGATAGCTTGAAAGCTGTACAAAAACATGTGTACCACTGGCCATAGCTTGCCAATCCCCTCTAAAAATAGCATAGAAAAGATTAAAAGTCCCCTTTAAATTGTAGTCTTTTCCATGCCTTCTCTTGCTACTTGCTTGTTTATTACATTTTATTACAGAAAGTTTCAGTTACTTAAAGGAGTTCCCTCATGGCTCAGTGGTTAATGAACCTGACTAGGATACACGGGGATTCGGGTTGGATCCCTGGCCTCGCTCAGTGGGTTAGGGATCTAGCTTTGGTGTGAGCTGTGGTGTAGGTTGCAGATGTGGCTCAAATCTAGTATTGCTGTGGCTGCGGCATGGGCTGACGACTACAGCTCCGAATTGACCCCTAGCCTGGGAATTTCTATGTGCCTCAGGTGCAGCCCTAAAAAGCCAAAAAAAAAAAAAAAAGAAAAGAAAAAAGAAAGAAAAGAAAGTTTCAGATACTTACAAAAGCAAAGAGAATAACATAATAATCCCCCTGTACCATCACCCAGCCTCAACAATGATCAACTCATGATTTATCAGACTTTATCTCCAGTGCCACCCATCTCTCCAGTTCCCCTGCATTATTTGAAGCATAACTATTTTAGAATGCATTTCTAAAAGATAATACTTCATTTAAAATATCATTGTCACATCTAAAATAAGTGACAATACTTCTAACTTTAAAACTCCTAGAGCAGAATTTCAAAAACTCCTTTAAGCAACAAGACAGCATCAATGACATTCAGAAGTTCATTAAAGGGTGGCAGTTTAAAGTCTAGATTGTAAAAGCAGACAGCATGTAGCACTGATGCGACATGAGGAATGGCATCCACACTTCCTGGGTTGCAGTTCCTTGCCTATGAAGGTGAAGATGTTAAGAGTATGTCCCTCCTAAAGAAGCTGGGAAAAGGAGCCAAGTTACATGTGTAAAGTACTTGGGACTGTGCCTGGCACGCAGCAAGTATTAGCCAGTGTTACCAGTACTACTAACTTCTTGCTCCTGTTTATATTTTACTTTTGATAGTGTTCTTATTGGAAAGGACAGAGGCAGACTGGACTTGTTCAACTAAAATGTGTGTGTGTTGGAGAGTATTAGTCCACAGGGATCTCATAGGAACTAAAAACAGGAAATCAAGCCCACCAGCCTTATAGGGATGAACTGGAAAGCCAGGGCCAGTGGTGGGCCTTACCTCCTTTCTCAGCCTCCTTCTCTCTCCTCCATCACTCTACTGGCCTCTGCCTCACACCAGTTTTCTGTCTTATATTTCCCTTGTTCTTGGCTCAACATGGCCTTAGATCCTCTAAACTATAGCTTCTCCTATGGAGTGCCAATTGTCTCTATATCTCTTATGTGTTGAAATTCTTTTTTTTTTCTTTCTTTCTTTTTTAATCTTTCTTTCTTTTTAGGGCCACACCTGTGGCATATGGAGGTTCCAAGGCTAGGGGTCCAATCAGAGCTGTAGCTGCCATTCTATGCCAGGGCCACAGTGACATGGGATCCAAGCCACGTCTGCTACCTACACCACAGCTCACAGCAACACTGGATCCTTAACCCACTGAGCGAGGCCAGGGATTGAACTTGTGTCCTCATAGATGCCAGTCAGGTTCAGTAATCGCTGAGACATGACAGGAACACCTCTTTTTTTTTTTTTTTTTTTCAATTCTTGAGAAAGAATTACTGGGCTGGTCTTTTAGCACAGGGGAAGTATCTGCCCTTGCCTTAGAGTTGGGGTAAAAGGCCAAGGTCATAGAGCACTCAAGTGACCATTTTTAGAGACCCTGATGAGCAGCTCAGTCATTCAGGACAAGCTAAATTAGGCTGTGGTAACAAATGGTCCCCAAATCTCAGTGGCTTGAAGCAGCAACAGTTTATTTCTTGTCAGCAAACATGTACATCAAGGGTTGGCTTGGGGTCTTGCTCTCTCTGGAAGCCAGGTTGCTGAAGCTGCCATGACCATGAAACCATGGTGGGGTGGCGGGTAGGGAGTAAATCTTTGGATAGAAATCACACTGGCTCTTAAAGCTTCTGCTTTGAAATGTCATTTCTGCTCACATGCCATTGTCCAAAGCAAGTCACATGGCTGTGGGCAGTAAAGTGCAGCCCTATTGTGTGCTCAGCAAAAGGTGAGCTAAAGTGTCTGTGGACACCCTCTCATGTACCGAGAGCTTTCATCTATGTTCTCTTCTTACCCATCCAATCATGTAATGTAAAAGCATTCAGAGAAAAACAAACTCACAGACATAGAGAACAGATTTATGGTTGCCAAAAGGGAGAGGGAAGGGTTGGGAGTTTGGGATTAGCAGACTAGCACATATAGGATGGATAAACAATAAGGTCCTATGGTATAGCACAGTCAATTATTTTCAATATCCTGAGATAAACCATATGGAAAAGAATATGAAAAAGAATATATACATATATGACTGAGTCACTTTGCTATACAGTAAAAATTATTACAACATTGTAAATCAACTATACTTCAATAAAGTAAAATTTTAAAAAAAGCATTTAGAGAGAGCAACGCCTACCATCACTGCAAAACGTAAAATAACACTTTCTTCCTGGACCAAAATACCCATTCTAAGGGTAGTTGAGTCTTCTGGTAAAGCAAAAACAGCCCTAATTCTACTAAGTCGTACTAGTAGAGTTCACCCTGGACTCATTTTTCATCTTTTAAGTCACTGAGATTATTTTATTTGAGAAATTCTCTAGGTGCCTCCCATTTCTCTTAAGATAAATATGCTGAAATTAGTCAGAATAGTTAGAACAGCCTTTGACCACTGCAGGGTGACTAATTGTGCACCTTTCTGAATTAGGCTGGTGTTTTCTTTGACAACTGTTGTGCTACCGACTCAAATTCTGTCTGAGGCCCCTGTGAGCCCAGCACTGCACCCCCATTAGAAATATTCACTCAGATTTTCCACATCTTCTGCATACATTCCCCTTCAACTCATCCTGTTTTTGATGTACCACCTCTTGAATGTATCTCTTTCAGGTAGTTAATATTTTAAAAGTAAGGCAACTGGTCTACCCATTGAATACACCTAAAACCAGTCCTGAACACTGTAATTCTTATTAGAAAGTCAGACTACCAGGGCCAAAATTTATACTCTTCAACTCAGATGTGCAAAACACAATTTTGAAAAAAATCTTTCGTTAACTGACCTCATTTAGCTCTAGAGTAACCATATCTGCAGATGGAGAAAATGTAAACTTGACAATTGGAGGTCATTCATCTTCTTTAGCTTAAAACGGTCTCTTTCGGGTTCAAGTTCCCTAAGGGCACTGTTTCTTAAGAAGTTTCCATCCTTTGTACTCTTTCTCCAGATGGCATCTATGAACCATGCAAATGTCCTTCAAAAGTTGAATGAATAAATACCTTGTGACGTCATCCTACCAGGGAATACTACCCAGCAACAGGGGAAAAGGTAAACTGTTACTTGCAATGGCATGGATGAACTTGAGAGGCATACTGCTGAATCATGAAAGCCTGGCAACAAAAACTATACAGTGAATGATTCTACTTATGTGACATACAAAACCTAATCTATGATGATCAAGTTAAGAGTGGTTTTTTGGCAGCAGGTATTGACTAGGAGGGAGCACAGGTGTGCCTTCAAGGGTGTAGACTTGGTCTATAGCCTACTGTGGGAGGTGGGTACCTAGGCATGCGCATCCATCCAGCATATACTTTGCATCCTTCTCTGTGTGTATATCTCAATAAAACATCAACAACAAAGATGGCATCTGCACATGGGGAAAAGCTTAACTAGCTTTGGGAAGGACTAGTTCATCTGGGCAAATCCACTGGCTTTCTGAAGGGGGTCTTTCCTTCCTGATCAGAGAATGTACTTCATAAGTATCTGGGGAGGAGTGTTTGGTTTTTTTTTTTTTTTTTTTGGAGACCCATAGCTCCTGTCTCCTCTGCCTTAACCACCTGTCATGGGCTCCTCACTCCAACCCCAGACCTCACTCTGGTTCACTGTCCTCTATGTATTTCAGCCCCTTTTCCCCTCCACGTGGGAAATCCCTAGGCCCTAAGGAAAGGGCCTGACCACAGGCCCACGGCCCTAGATGCCTCTGCCAGCCTTTCTAACCAACCTACTTGGCACCCACCCTAGTCATAGTCTTTCAGAGCAGGGGCTGTGTCTCCTCTGTGCCATAAAGGGCTTCTAGCCCTCTTGTCTGAGAGTAACTGCCTATGGCATCACCTCTTCAGGGCCAGGTCCCTCCTGTTTCCTGGGACCATCATGGGAAATGGGTTACAGGTAAAGCAACCATACTGACATTCACAAAATCAGGTACGTTGAGAGGCATTTAAATATATACACGTGATTCTTGATTTCTTTCATGCAGAGTCTGATTTCTTTTCATCATGTGACTTGGATGATTCAAACCAGTGTGGCTAAAATAGAATCACAGTATTTTAGCAATGAAGTGCTTCTTAATTATCATTCCAAATTCTAAGTGGGACAGTTTCTCATTGTGTGGTCCGAAGCCTTGAATACACTGTGCACCCTTGCTCTGCCCCCAACAACCCATACATAAATGCCACTGCCACTCATTAATCAGTATGACCACCAAAAATACCACCCCCTGCCCCCCACCCCAACACACCCCCTGTTCTAGATGCCTGAAGGCAGGGTTTTAGCCTAAATTGTTTATTTTAGAGATGAGCAAATTGAAGCTTAAAGCAGAAAAATGACTTCCCCGAGTCAGTGGCCAAGCAGGAATTCGATCCTGACCTCCTGATTTCCAGTTGCTGGAGACTCTGATGACACCCACTGGATTTCAGCTGAGGTTTGAGGAACTAAAACCAGGCACTGCCAGGGAACTTCTGTTTCTTACTAAATTTCTGCTTTCCTTTCTTGCAGTGGAAGCTGCTCTCTCCCCCCGCCACCCCCATTTCCTCTTTTCCTCCCTTGATGGCTGGCAGACACTCTGGTTCCAGAGCTTGGCTCACTCAACCAGAGCGGCCAGGGCACAGGTCTGAACACTCGCCAGCAGGCAGGTCCAGCATGGACCTCCCCTGTTTATCCACACTCTCCACCCCAACCATTCACACAGAGAGGCAAATACACAGTCATTCTGATAGGGAGAGAGTAGCCACAGGTATTTTTAGAAGTCCCAGTAAAGAACCACAGATAAGGAGGGAAATTTAGGGGACATTGGGAGATCGCTGTAAGTAAATAAATTGCTCAAAAAAGCTTTCAGAACAAGGCAGGTTTGCTTCATTAGTGGAGCCTAGAGAATTGCCTCAGGTTGTTGGGTGGGGGATAGGATGAGGCCTTCATTCATATTCAGACCAAGGGCAAGAGTTTGAGGTCCACCCTTCTGCAGATTTGAATACACACTTCACCTGATACTAAGGAGGAGCTCCTACTCCCAGAAAGGAAGAGGCAGGCTTTTCCAACCCCCACTCCCCCACTCCCCTAGCCCACCGGGTCCTAGGGGCAGTGCTTACATGCCTGCCCGCTGGTACCTCTCACAAGCATCCTATCTTAATAAATCTATTTCTTGCCTATCACTTTGTCTCTCACTGAATTCCTTCTGTGTGGAAACATGAAGAACCTGAACCTCGGTGAGTCCAGACACAGGGTGAGTCATTCTAATTTAAAACCTTGGGTTTAAGTCCCAATCTGGGTTTAGGCCGGGTTCAAGTCCTGGCATGTGGGTTCAGGTACCAGTCTGTGTTCTGGCTAGGTTCAGGCCATCAATACTGTCAGTTTCAATTCCTTCACACCTTCCACTTCACACCAAAAATCGATTAAACAAAGTACAAACTCTTCTCAGTCTGATATATTCTACTGCGGAAGCAAGGAGCACTCAATCCAAATGCTCTGTGTCACTCAGCTTCAAAGAGACAAAGCTGACAGCACATGGAGCAAAGTAAGGAGGAGAAAGAACAGGGTTGCTGAGATTAGAGGAGCTGGACCCTTATATTTATTCATCCACTTACTCCAGTATTCTGTGTGTGTGTGTCTTTGCCTTTTCTAGGGCTGCACCAGTGGCATATGGCTAGGTGTCTAATCGGAGCTATAGCTGCTGTCCTATACCACAGCCACAGCAACACAGGATCCGAGCCGTGTCTGCGACCTACACCACAGCTCATGGCAACCCTGGATCCCTAATCCACCGAGCAAGGCCAGGGATCAAATCCGCAACCTCATGGTTCCTAGTCGGATTCGTTAACTGCTGAGCCATGAAGGGAACTCCCTCCAGTATTTATTAAACATTTACAATGACCGGGTCCATTCTGGGCACCAGGTAACACACCTGAAAGCACAACTTGCCCTACCCTTGTGGGTCTTCCAGTCTATAATGTTAGTCCCAAAGCTGGCTCAGCTGCTCACCAGCTGTGTGAGCTTGGGTGGGTTGCTTAATCTTTCAGAATCTCTACCTATTCATCAATAAGATGGAAAAAAGGAAATAGAGTTGTGATGATTAAGTGTCAAAAAGTATTGGAAGGGACTATCCTAGTTCCTGGCACAAATGCCATGTAAGCGGAAGCTCCTTTTATTGTTTGTTGGTTTGTTGGTTTTTTGTTTTTTGGTTTTTTATAGGGCTGCACCCATGGCACATGGAAATTCCCAGGCTTGGGGTCAAATTGGAGCCTCGTCTGCGACCTACAGAAAAGCTCATGGGGCAACGCCGGACTCTTAGCCGACCGAGCGAGGCCAGTGATCAAACCTGAGTCCTCATAGATACCATTTGGGTTCATTAGCTGCTAAGCCATGACAGGAACTCTGAAAGCTACTTTTATTACTAAAAATTTAACATTCAGAAGGAGAAATCCCCATACCCCCCATTCGTGTAATCTGGACATCAAGTTTTGGCTAAGAACTCTCCATTTTCCCCCGAATCATGTACAACAAACTCACCTTCTCCAAAGTTGTGTAGTTGTATTTTGTCATCCCAAAATATGTATACACTAGATATATTTATATTTCTGTATCCTAAAGTGAGGACAGTAGTAATTGTTATTTGTTGCACACTTTTAGAAGAAGCTTGGGTAAGAAAAACATGATATGCACCATGAGTTTTGACATATTCTATTCCCTTCCCTGGGCCTCCATTCTTGACAGACACGTTACCTTATTTAGCCTCTGCTGCCTGGTCTTGAAACCTCTAAATAGACTGGTTATTTCAGGCTGGCCAACCTCCGACATTATTTGCCAGCAGCCTTTTGGAAACATATCCCCTTACTATGAGTAAGAGCTGCCAAGGAAAAGGACTGTGTGTTTGCTCCCAGCCCTCTTCCTTCTAAGCTTCCGTGTCAACTGTGCAGCCCACGGGAGGAACTACAGGCCAAGGAAGGAGGCTGGCTTGGAGGTCATTGCCAAGAATAGGACCCTTGGCAAGTGACCAACCTCTTAAAGCCTCCGTGTCTCCACTGGGAAAGTAGGGGGCGTACACTTAACTGGAGAGCCATTGGGATCACTGACAAAGTTAATGATTAGGAGAATCACTCATAAATGACAATAACAAGAGATAAGGCTTTACATTACAAATCAGGGATTAGCCTAGAAAGTCAGCTTCCTGGGAGGGATGCTGGGCTTAACAGTCAGAAGGTGGTGTGCATATGTGACATCCCTAGACATTTCTACGTGCCCTTTATAAGAAGAGGAGGAGTTGAGTGCAGGCTCCTGCAAGATCCCAGGTGAGGGAAGGGCCCAGGTCGGAGGGTAATTGTGACCAGTGGCCAAAGCATCTCTACCACAGCTGGCTTGTTTTCCTCTGGGGCTGGCAGGGTTCCTTAAGGCTCGCCACAAATTGACATGCTTAGGTACAGATCTAAAGAGATGCTTCTCTCAGCAAAGCTAAACATTTTAGGTGCATCAACTTGCTGACTTCAACCTGCAGGCTTTTCACATTTTTTCCCAGAAGGCCTGGAAACCGTCTGCACACACTTATAGCTCTCGAGCTGTATAGTTTGGGAAGACTTTCTTAGCATTTTCCTTTCCACAATGTTCACTGAAGGGTTTGCTGTGTCCCAGGTGCCATCTTTGGAGCCGGGATCCCAGGAGTGAACGGACTAGATTTATCCTGGCCTCCTTGAACTTGAACTCTTGGGAGGGAATGGGGGAGACGGCCCATGGTACGGGTGTGATAGATATGGTCATAATAAGCTCTGTAGAAGAGTTAGAGCAGAGTCAGTGAGAGTGTCAGGGGTGCTCTCTGAGGAGGTGGTTTTTGAGCTGGGACGCATCCAGAGGGAGGGGAGGGCAGTGCAAAGCCCAGAGGCAGCAGGAGGTTATGATCCCCACACTACACACAAGGACACTGAGGCTCCAGAAAAGTAAGGGACTTTCCCAAGGCCACCATTAGGCAAAAAGAAGACTCTGACCTTGAATCTAGCTGTTCATCAGTTATTTCAGGGTTCACAGCACTCATGTAATCCAATTACATGAACCCAGTTACAAAGTTATTTGTTTCAGCTTTCTGCCAAAACCAAGGGCCATCTATCACTATTCAGATAATCGTAATTACTAATAACTAATATTGAAAATATTGTAGGGAGTTCCCACTGTGGCTCAGCAGAAACAAATCTGGCTAGAATCCATGAGAACACAGGTTCGATCCCTGGCCTTGCTCAGTGGGTTAAACGATCCGGCGTGGTGTAGGTTGTAGACACGGTTCAGATCCTAAATTGCTGTGGTTGTGGTGTAGGCCAGCAGCTACCTCTCCAATTCAACCCCTAGCCCAGTGGGGAACCTCCAAATGCCTCAGGTATGGCCCTAAAAGAGAAAAAAAGAAAAGAAAGAAAACATTGTGTACGATACTATAGGGATGGATACATGTCCTTGTGATTTTGTCCAAAACCGTAGAATGTAGAACACCAAGGGTGAATCCTACTATAAACTATGGACTGCGGTTTATGACGTGTCAGTGCAAGCTCATTAGTTGTAATAAATGTCGCACTTTGGTGGGGGATGTTGATGGTAGGGGAGGCTGTAGGGGCCATGGTTATGTGAGAACTATAACGTTCTGCCCAATTTTGGTCTGAACTTAAAACAGCTCTCCCAAATAAGTCTATTTTGAAAAACTCCAAGGTAAAATTAAAAACAAAGTAAAATAACCAAGGCCATGGTCCTCAATAATTTATAAAAATTTTTTTGGGCAGCACCCATGGCATATGGAAATTCCTAGGCCAGGGATCAAACCCACACCACAGAACTGACCCAAGCCACTGAAGTGACAAGGCCAGATCCTCAACTCACTATGCCATAAGAGAATTCCAATAATTTTTTTCTTTTTACAGCTATACCTGTAGCATATGGAAGTTCCCAGGCTAGGGACTGAACTGGAGCCACAGCTGCCAGCCTACATCATAGCCACAGCCACAGCCACACCAGATCCAAGCCACATCTGTGATCTCCACTGCAGCTTATACCAAAGCCAGATCCTTAACCCACTGAGTGAGGCCAGGGATTGAACCTGTCTCCTCACAGACACTATGTTGGGTTCTTAACGCACTGAACCACAATGGGGACACCTCAATAATTTTTTAAAAGTATTTTTTTCTGTCATCTTCTCCATGAATCCACTTCCAGCCACCTGAACCAGATTATTAAAAACTACTACCTTTTTCAGAATTCTCATTTCACTGCAACTTGTCTAGCAATTTCCATTTTGGTTATATTCAAATTACAAAGAGATTTATCTTATTTCCTTCACTTCTTAGGAAGGTTCTTGCAGGAATGGAGGTGTACTTCCTCCTTAGTTCTCCATCTTGCAGTGCCTTCACAATGCCTTACTCATGGGTGGTGCTTTAAAAAAAAAAACAAAAAAAAAAACACAGTTATGGAATTTAATCACTTGATTCTAGATTTCCTGCACTGTCTGCTAAGGCATTTACTAGCTACATGTGACTATTTAAATTTAAGTTAATTTGAAAATAAATTTAATCATCAGTTCTTCCATTTTATTGGCCACACTCTTGTATAGCTAGCAGCCACCATATTGGCCAGCTCAGGTACAGAATATGTCTATCATTGCAGAAAGTTCTATCGGACTATTCTGCAACATTTTTATTCAACTTTTGTCTTTAGTCCTTGAATTACAATTGTGTTTGCAATGCTTATATTGTATTTCCCAATCAAAAAGAAATGTTTTCTTAAACCCTGTTGGAATTGCCCAGATTGCGCTTTCTGAGTACCATTTACCACTAAGAGAAACCAGGCTCTTTAGTGAAATGACTGATTCCAGGTCTAGGGCAAGAAATGTATACGATAATAAACCTGACCATCTAGTCATATCAGAAAGCAAGGAAGCTATCAGAGACTAGTGGGGTCATGTCAGCAGGGCTCAGGAGTCAACTTTGAGAAGCTTCCACAGGCCAACAATGGGATGGTTTGACCATCAGTAAAAAGAACCACAAAGAACTGAATCACTTGGCATGTGTAAAAATTCACGAGATCATAAACAATATAAAAACTCTCTGTCCTTTTGGAAGATGGCAAGGAAACAATTCATTTTTCTGAAAACTGATAAATAAAGGGGGAGAATCAAGTATTTATCCCATCCTTCCCATGGGAATTTTTCCTAAAGGTAGCCAGAATAGCTGAGCAGGGAACACTGCCATATGTATACGTATTCTAGGTAGTAAATAAAAGAGGAATGAAAGACTTCGGATATCACATTTTACTAATTCCTATTGAAATAATGGCTTGAGCAAATGATGGCCAATGTCTGCTAACATCACAGGTAAACAATCAGGCATGAGGAATGTACCACATGAAGAGACATCTGAATGCGACCATGAGACCAAGCCTCAAGATCTGGCAACCACTCATCAGGAAATTCAGGGGATCAGAAACATGTTAAATGACACCAGCAGGATGAAACCAGTGTCCACATCTTGGGAAACTTTATGGTGTAAATGGGGAAAAATTAGATGAAGTGAATAGATGGAAAGAAACTAAAAGCATGTGACAAAGAAACCGAATCCATCATGCAACTGTTGTTTGGATCCTAAAGTAAACAAATCAATTGTAAAGGAGTGGTGGTCGTGGGGAACTGGAGAAGGTTAAACATGAATGGCATACTTGGTTATATTGAGGAATTACTGTTTTTTTAGCTTTTTAGAAAAATTATTAAAGGAGTTCCTGCTACGGCTCAATGGAAACAAACCCAACTAGTAGCCATGAAGATGCGGGTTCGATCGCTGGCCTCACTCAGTAGGTTAAGGATTTGGTGTTGCTGTGGCTGTGGTGTAGGCTGGTTGCTATACAGCAAAGTGACACACATACATATATATACATTCTTTATCTCATATCATCTTCCATCATGTTCTATCCCTGTGCTATACAGCAGGACTTCATTGCTTATCCATTCTAAATGTAACAGTTTGCATCTACAAATCCCAAAATCCCAGTCCATGCTACCCCCACCCTCCACCCCCAGGCAACCACAGGTCTGTTCTCTATGTCTAGGAGTCTATTTCTGTTCTATAGATAGGTTCATTTGTACTATATTTACCATATTTTACTTTATTTGTCTTTTTAGGGTCGCACTCATGGCATATGGAGGTTCCCAGGCTAGGGGTTGAATCAGAGCCACAGCTTCTGGCCTACACCACAGCCACAGCAACATGGGATCCAAGTCGCATCTGTGACTTACACCACAGCCCATGGCAATGCCGGATTCCCAACCCACTGAGCAAGGCCAGGAATCGAACCTGCGTCCTCATGGATGCCAGTCGGGTTCATTATCCATTGAGCCACGATGGGAACTCCCATTTGTACCATATTTTAGATTCCACATATTTGTTACTGATTTTTAAGGGTGATTATGTTTTGATTATGTCTTTTGTAAAAAAGTTCTTATCTTTTAGAGACACTGACTAAAATGTATAGTTCAAATGATATAGTGCTGGGATTTACTCAAAATAATCCAGGGGTAGATCAGGAAGTGGGTGAGGGGTGCAGGTAAGATTGGCCAGGAGTTGGTGTTTGCTGTAGCTGGGTCTGTTGTTTGCATGTTACATTTTGCTTAATAAAAACATTCATCTCTCTGGTTCAGTCTCTGTCTTCGCCAGCTCTGTCCTATGATGTTTTAAAATAAATTCTCCACATCGGCAGTTTTCTGCTCTAATTTTGACAAGTAGGGGGGCTTAGACAAGAATGTTCTGAGTGGAAAACCAGTCTTTGAAAATATCCCAGGGCTGTTTCCTTAGAAATCTTAGCCGCAAGTTGTTCTGAAATGGCAACAGTCTTATAAAGCTTTACTATCTCCAGAGGTTTTCCCCTTCTTTGGGTATTCTAATCCAGACTGTCATTCAAATAATATGCAAATTATATCATTCCAAAAATTTGCAGGTCAGCCTAGAGGATTTTGAAGGGGGAAAGCCTCCTTCTCTATCCCCTCTTCCTCCCCCCTCCCCATCTTCCTCTTGCAAAAGGTAGAGAAACCCTCTTTGAGTGAATGAGTAACCAAAGCTACCCCCTGGGAGAGCTCCTTCTGGCCTCCTATGCCTTCCCTTTCCATGATGATTAGAAAACAAGAGCTAGGACCTCTAATCTGCAGCTGAAAGGAGGTTTCTCACATAGGTCAGGTGAGCCCCTGGGCAGGTGAACACCTGGGCAGGTGGAACACCGTTTTCTAAGGACAGGTCTCTCAGGGGGGTTAAAAGTTTTCCGTGGTGTGGGACTAATTTCCATCTTCCATCCTCCAGGAAGCCTGACCACCTCTTTTGATTTCTACTCAGGAGATGGTAATCACATTCTAGACCTACCCCTGTGGTTACTCCCAAAGAGCCGGCTAGGGTTTTGGATGTTCTGAAGCTCTTCAATTTCATATTTGCAGTCGGTCTCATGGTCTCTCCTAAGGATGGGGCAGTAGACTGCTCATTGTCGATCCTAATCTAGCCTCTCCTCCTTTCAGTGTAAACACTACCCCGGGAAAGGCTACCTTTCCCAGCCTCCCTGTAGCTCTGTGTAACCATTAGACTAGGTTCTAGAGAGAAAGAGTAACGCTGGTGCCCATTCTGGATCTTCAGAGAAGAAAAGGAGTCATGTTCCCCATTCCTTTCCTCCTCTCTATTGGTCAAGAAGGTGAGAAATAAACTCACAAGCAGTAGCCATATGGTGACAATGAACTATCCAAGCAGCCCCATTTTGTCACCTCTGGGCTGTGATGGGAAAGAGAAAATACTTGGATCTTGTACAAGCCACCAAAGCTTGGAATCTCTCTCTCTCTCTCTCTCTTTTTTTTTTTAGAGCCATACCCATGGCACATAGTAGTTCCCAGGCTAGAGGTCAATAGGAGCTTGAGCTGCTGGCCACAGCCATAGCAATGCGGGACCCTTAACTCACTGAGCAAGGCCAGGAATCAAACCTTCATCCTCATGGATAAGAGTCGAGTTCATTACCGCTGAGGCACAATGAGAACTCCTGGAGTCTTTGTGCTGCTTAGGCTCCTTCTTGACTAATGTAGATGGCTACCTATAACCACTCTGTGCGAATTTTACTTAGGCAGCTCTAATCATAACTTTATTTCCAAGAGCCTGATGTAGCCCCTCCCCATCACCTCCTTGTCCCTATTTGATGTCAGCGACTCCATATAATGCAGTCATTTTGATGACGTGTCTGTCATGGCTATAAACTCAAGAATCATTTTGTCAGGCAGAAATTTCACAGTGGAGCACCCCAGGCCAACATCTTTCCTTTTTTTTTAAAAAAAAAATTATTATTTATTTTAAAAATTGTTTTATTAAAGTATAGTCGATTTACCAAGTTGTGTCAATTTCTGCTGTACAGCAAAGTGACTCAGTCATACATACATATTCTTTTTCTCATTTTATCTTCCATTATGTTCCATCCCAACAGACTGGATATACTTCCCTGTGCTGTACAGCAGGATGACATCTTTCCTTAAAAGTCAAAGGACAAGGAAGGTTTGGAAACACCTAAGAGCCCTGGGCTCTCTTCCTGTTTTCCCAGGTCCGTAGAGTCCATGTCTTTCTTATTCCTTGGAAAGAGCATTTCCCACCAAGAGCCAACAGCTCGGCCAACACCGGCAGACGGACCCCATTACAACTAATAATGGGACTTGAGCACTTCAGAAGCTTTTACTAATTGAGCCACTAAATAGCCCTATGAAGTAGGTAACTATTATCGTCCCCAATTACTGTCAAGAAGCCGAGCTGCAGAGACATTAAGTGGCTTGCCAGAATCGTGCCATGGAGTCACAAGCAGAGAAAGTTTGCTAGTGGAGCCTGAGTTTCAGCCCCCATCAAAGGAACTGGAATTGGCCTGGAAGTCAGGTGGAGACCAGGGTTCTGTCATTAACCACCAAAGAGAAGTCATTTCCTCTTTTTGTGCATGGGCGTGTGTGTGTAGCCCAAATAGTTCGCCCACCCTCTGGGGTTTTTCCCACTGAGGGCGGAAGTGGAGTTTCCCCTGAAAGAACAGACATCTCACTGCTGATTCTCCCAGGAAGAGGTTAATGCTGAGACCAGAAATAAAGACTAAAGGAAGAGAAAACACACTCTTTACAGGGCCCAGACTCTGATGTGAAGAAAGGCCTGTGTTAGGACAAAACATGGTCTTGAGTGTGTTTGCGGGAGCAGGGAGCCAGCCTAGGACACAGGGGAGGCAGGGCAAGGAATTCAGGGCTTCCTTCCAGGCCAAGGTGCAGGCACTGAAGAAGGTGACAATTGGAAGACAGCCCAGCCTGGCAGTGACTGCCTGATGCCAAGTTTGTGGAGTGACAGGGCAAGGCCAGCAGCCCAGAGACGAAGAACACAGGGGACCTGTGCCCAAGGAGGGGCAAAGTGGCACCTTGGGAAATGTTCCCAGTCCACAGGGAAACCAAGAACACATTTCCCCATGAGCCCAGGGCTGGCTGCACCATTATAGTTTGGGAAAAAACAGAAGGTGCAGACTGTGTGGCCTGGGACACACAGGTGCCTGTGAAGGGAGCCTGTCCAGGCGGCTGCCCACTCAGACTCCTTCTTCCCAAGATGCATGAGCCGAGAACCCAGCCCTGAGGCCCCTGGGCAAGCGTGACTGAGGACTTCACCCCATGCAATCTGTCACCCTGGCCCTGGGCACCGTCTGCACTGGCCTCTGGTTATACGTGATCAGATAAGGTTGGGCTTAGGGCATAGGGCCTTTAGTATCGAGGGTCTGGTTAATTCCCAGAGAAAATGGGGTGGAGGGAGAGGGTCCTGTGGCCTCTCTGTTTCCCATTTCTGCTTGTTTGTTTCTTTTTAGGGCCACACCTGTGGCACATGGAAGTTCCCAGGCTAGGAGTCCAACTAGAGCTGCAGCTGCTGGCCTACACCACAGAGACAGCAACACTAGATCCAAGCCACATCTGTGACCTACACTGCAGCTTGCAGCAATGTCGGATCCTTAATCCACTGAGCGAGGCCAGGGATGGAACCCACGTCCTCACGGACACTATGTTTGGGTTCTTAACCCACTGAGCCACAGTGAGAGTTCCCAAATTTCTGTTTTAAATGAATTAAATTAAATGTTGGCTAATTCATTGCAAAGTACACTTCAACGCATTTTGACAAATATCACCACCATGCCAATCAAGATCTAGAACATGTCCATCCCTCTGGAAAGTTCCCTTAAGCCCCTTTCCAGTCAATCCCCTCACCCTCCAACAAGCAAGCAATATTCTGATTTTTAGCACCTTTGTTTATCTGTTGTAGAACTTGCTATGAATAGAACCATACTTAGTATTCTTGCTAGATCCATTTTTAACATGCAAATGATGTTTTCAATTACTTGCCATGAGTAAACATATTACACACCAAGAAGATCCAGTGCATCGGTCTGGTATCTGTGCATCACCTCCAGCACACTCAGACATGCAGACCTGAGTTTGCAGAACTCAAATCTATGAACCTCTGCCATTTGCTTAGCAGCAGCCAGGCCAGTCTCTTCCTTCCCCCACTCTGAAGCCCTGAAACCTTAGGGCTTACATCTCCCCCCAAACTCCCTTCCCCCAGCCCCAGTATGGAGCGATCACTGTACCCTGAGGGTCCTGGCATCCTGAGAGCATCTATTTTGGGCTCAAGTAACAACCTGAATGCTGGAATAGAGCCATTACAGCTTAATAGCTAATAATAATATCAGTTAGCATTTATTGAAGGCTCTCCAAGACACACTTCTGTTTGCATACATTATCTCATGTAATTTTCACTGCTCCTCCCCCGACCCCAGGTATTATCTCTATTTTACAAACCTGGAGGCTAAAGCTCAGAGAAGGCAGAAGGGGGCTTCCAAGATGTAAATGTGCATACAGTTCATCTGTAGTTCTTACTAAAATGCAGATCCTCATTCAGGATGTCCAGGGCTGGCCTGCCTCCTAAAATAAGCTCCCAATTGATTCTCATGGTATTGGTTTGTGGACCACATTTGGAGTAACAAGAGCAGAGATAACCTCTCTAAGGTCAACTATCAGGAGTCCCTGTTGTGGCTCAGCAGGTTAATAACCCGACCAGCATCTATGAAGATGTGGGTTTGATCCCTGGCCTCACTCAGTGTGTTAAGGATCCAGGGTTGCCACAAGCTGAAGCATAGGTCATAGATGCAGCTCAGATCCCACATTGCTGTGGCTGTGGTGTAGGCTGGCAGCTGCAGCTCTGATTTGAGCCCTAGCCTGGGCCTCAGATGCAGCTGTAAAAAGAAAAAAAAGAAAAAGAAAAAGAAAAAAAAGATCGACTACCAGTGAGGGGAAAAATCTAAGATATGAACTCTGAACATCTGCTTCTGAAGCTGGTGCTCTTAACAGTTCTGCTGATGTGGGGAGGAGAAGAGAAAAACTGGGACAGAATTCCTTTTCCAGGAGACAAGCGTTTTCATTGAGCAAAACGCCTTGATGAGACATTTAGGTTGTAGAAAGCTATCCCCCTGGGTAAGGCAGGGTTGGGAAAGAAATGAGACAAAGAAATAGCTAAAGAACAGGGAAGGAGAAATGAAGAAGTGAGTCTAGAGATTGGAAGTGGGGGGAGGGGGAGGGGTAGCAAAATGGTGGGTGGCTGTAACCCAGATGGAGGAGAGAAACAGTGCCCCACCTCTGGAGGTGGGAATGATGTAAAGACTCTTACTAACTTTTTTTTTTTTTTTTTTGCTTTTAAGGGCCACACCTACTATGGAAGTTCCAAGGCTAGAGGTCGAATTGGAGCTGCAACTGCAGGCCTACATCACAGCCACAGGAACATGGGATTCAAGCCTCATCTGCGACCTACACCACAGCTCAGCAATGCCAGATCCTTAACCCACTGAGTGAGGCCGGGGATCAAACCCTCAACCTCATGGATACTTGTCAGATTTATTTCTGCTGTGCCACAACGGGAACTCCCTAGAGTTGCTCTGCTTTTGTTTTTTGTGTTTGGCTGTACCCTTGGCATGCAGAAGTTCCCAGGCCAGGGAATCAAACCCACACCATAGTGGCAACTGGAGCCATAGCAGTGACCACACCTGATCTTTAATCCACTGGCCACCAGGAAACTCCATGAGTTGATTTGATTTTGTTTATCTAGAGACGGGCCCAAGTATTTTTCAAAAGATTCTCATTGAGTCTAGTGTTCAGTTACAATGAGAACACCTACATAGAAGAAACACAAAGTGCCTCACAGGAGCCACGCACAGCTAACAGCCAGCCTCTGAATGTCAGCAGCTGTGAACGTTTTTACTGCACAAACCCAAACTCCATGAAATCATGCTATCAAACACTGGTTTTCAGAGTCCAGCTAATAGCATCACCTGGAAAGCTTGGTTTGTGTTTTGTGTATTTTTTTTTAAGATGTGCTATCTGTTCACTTCATTTTACATCCCTCTTTTTATTGATGTATGGATGATTTACAATATTATATTATTGTTTACAGGTTTACAACACAGTGATTCAATATTTTTATAGACTATACTACATTTCATTATTATAAAAGGATGGCTATATTTCCCTGCACTGTACCAATAAAATACCTCTTCCCCTCCACCACCCAGGATCAAAGGGGGAAAGTTCATTTCTGGATGATGGAATCTGGGAAGGTTCCATAAATGATAATGAACAATTTAAATTGATATTACAAGTTTCTTTCGAACTGTTTTATCCCAAAACTTCAGTGAGAAATACATTTCATGTCAGTGTAACACACATATTCACATATATATCTGAAATAAAAATTACACAAAGAAATATAAAATCCCTCTTTGGGGAGGGGTTGTTCAAACATCACTGGTCCTCATCCTGAGAGCTTCTGACCTACAGGATCTGGGGTAGAAATGAAGAATGTGCTTTTCCAACAAGTTGCCTTTCCTGATGCTTCTGGTCCAGGGACCACACTTTGAGAACTGACTCTGCAAAACAAGTACATGAAGACTCAGAACAATGAGTTCTTTTCTATCTTTCCAAGTTGGGGTGGAATGGCCAGGTGGGGGCCCTTCTGTGCCCTGGCATGACAGGTGGGAGGCCTTGGGTCAAGGCTGCCTGTAGCCAGGAGCATCCTGTAGCAGGTGTGCCTACAACTGCTGGCTAGTGGCCAGCCTCCCAGGATGGGGCCCAACATTTGCTGGCTGAAGGGAGGCTGAGACTAAGAGAAAGCACCTGTAACCTAGGCAACGCAGTCCTGCTCCCATGATTAGAGGCTACTTGAAATGGGGTGGGGGTGGGGCGAGGAAATGGAAATGGCTAAGAGAAGAGAAGCTTAGGACCGAATGCTCTGAATGTTTCCATGCTCACACCAGCTCTCACAGATACACACAGATACAGTTATATATTATATGTTCTTTCAACCTAGGTTGGGAGAGATGAACCAAGGGAAGGATTCTGGAAACTTCTTGGGATTTTCTGCACTGAGAGAAAAAAGTCAGACTGTCCCATTTGAGGCTGGAAGTTGCATCATACGTGCACCTCCCTTCACCACCTGCCCACAGTCTCATCAGACCTACCCAGCCCCAAACGCCATCTGTAGGCATAAGAGAACCCAGGCAGTGAGGATGGCCAGGGCAAGAACGCTGACCAGTGGAGGAGCTTCATGGTGGCCAGTGGCTAACTGTCTGGGTTAGAGCCGACTCGCTGGAGGACACACAGGGTAAAGGGAAAGAAGCAGAGGTCACAGGGGTGAGAAAAAACGTGTAGGAGGGACTGAGAAACCAAGTGACCAGTAGGACAGCATCTTGAGAGTTGGCAGCACTTTCTGAAGGTATGACGAGATGGCCAGGGTCTGGAGCTGCCGATGTCCCCTCAGCCATCTTCTGTACTGGCCTCTTACCCATTGAGTGTGTGGCCGAGTTGAATTAACATCCTCCTCCCACCCCATTCCATGAAACAAGGGGTACAGGTTTGGGTCTATTTCAGAGACCATGCTGGGCCACAATCCCCAAAGGCATAATAGGGCACACACTGAGTTCTAAAAGTCATGCACACATGGGATCATGTACATGTAATCATGTGCATTCTGTCACCTCACTGTGCTCTATTGGTTAGAAGCAAGTCAGGAGTTCTTTCTTCAGTCCAGGCAGGGCATCACACAGGACACAACCACAGGTGGATCACAAGGCCATCTTGAGCATCTGACAAAAATGCTGTATTTACTTTTACTTGTCATATGTGGTACATTAAAAAATGAAAAAGTGGAAGTTTTTTTTCATAGACAATCCTAGAGACTTTATTTTCACTGACCCTTCATTCTCCCTCCTCTTTTGTGTTTTTTGAGATCCTCAATCCTACTCTATTTGTCTTATTGTGAAAAGAAGTTGGTTTTTTTTTTCTTTTTCTTTTTAGGACTGCACACAAGGTATATGGAGGTTTCCAGGCTAGGAGTCAAATTGGAGCTGTAGCTACTGGCCTACACCATAGCCACAGCAACACGGGATCCGAGCTGTGACTGTGACCTACACCACAGCTCAAGGCAATACAGATCCTTAGCCCACTGAGCAAGGCTAGGGATCAAACCTGCATCCTCATGGATACCAGTTGTGTTCATTAACTGCTGAGCCACGACAGGAACTCCATTACTGTGTAAAAATTTTAACGACACATAAACATAACTACAGCAAAGGCAAAAAGTCAGAAACGTATGCTATTTGATGACTTTTCATAAAGGGTTGGCAGCCAGGTAACCAGCACACACCCACCCTGAAACCCCCTCCTGCTTCCTGGCAGGCACTGCACACCCCACCCCATCAAGGTGTCCACTTTCCTTCCTCCAGTAACTTTTTCATGCCTGTCCACCCCACTTATGAAGTCATCCCAGAAGAGGGATTTTCAGGCTTAGGAACAAGACCTGCTTAGCCAACCAGGACTGAAAAGAACCTCTGCTACAGATCCGGTGCTGATAGGAATGATGCTCTGGCCCAGGGAGAAATGAGCTGCGGGAATTTGCAGATTGACGCCTCCTCCCCACCAGGGCAAAAACTCATGTTCAAGGGAATCAGAGGTCGAGAGGGGGAAAGCTACTGTCAGGTGCTCCTTGACATAAGTCTCTGCTTCTGGACTCAAGTGAATTTCTCACCAGGGAAGTAAAGAAAACTTGAAGATGTGATTGGGAAAGTAAGAATTCTCTAAGGCAGCACTGTCCAATAGAAATATAATGCAATCCATATGATGTGATTTTAAAATTGGAGGGGGGGGGTAGCTGCAGGAAACCAAGGAAGAGGAAATAAGCTTTAATCATTTTAAGAATTAAATATATTAAATAATTTAATTTTAATACTATTTTCATGAAATATAACCTAAATATCAAGATAACTTAAAATCAAAATAAAACTAGTAATGAGATATGGATGAGATATTGAAATACAATGAGATATTTTACATTTTTTCAGGGTGCAAAGTCTCTGAAATCAGTGCTTTAAGGCAAGTGTTTTATGTATCAGTCCAGAGTCGCCACATTTCAACAGCTCAGTAGCATATGTGGCTGGTGGCTACCATGTTGGAAAGTACAGTTCTAAGAAATCAGAAAGAGATGCCAGGACACAAGCAAAAATAAAAAAATATATCCAACTTAAAAAACACTCAAGAGTGGGTTGCAATGATATGCAGGAAACAATGATATGTGTCATTCATGACACATTTTTGCATGCAGGGGATAGAAAGAACTCGAAGCTTCTGCCCTCAAGGACCTCATCATCTAGCAAGGGAGACAGACTGGAATAGACGATTATAACATCAGGCTGCAGATGCAGTGCCAGAGATAAGCATGAGGGAGCAGAGAGATGGGCCATCCACGAGGGAGGGAGGCTGGAGAACAGAGCCCTAATATCACCATCCATTACAGCTGGTTAAGGTCCCTGAAGTTCTCATCATTCATGAAATTCTCATCATTTCAGGAGTTCTGCGTCATGAAAACAACCTGGTTAAAATGCAAATACCCACTCAGGCAGGGCGAGCACGTCAACTCAGGCAAGCCCATTTACATGCATTACTTTCTGAAACCAGATTGATTTGTGTTCTTTGGCAGAAAACAAAGCTGGAGGTATGAGAAAGATCTGAGATAAAAGGCTTAGATGTGGAGCACTCAGGGCCTGGAAGGCTTCTGAGATGAGATATTCAAAGGACAAAGGGAGCAGTGCAAGTGAAGACTAAGGCATCAGGCAGAGAGGAAGGACACCGCCCAACTTGGTATGTTAGAAGCTAGTCCAGACCAGACTTTATCCTAACATACGACAGCCCAGAGATCCTCAACGCATGGCCCTCAGACCCCCTGCAAAAGATTCACTCACACATAACTTCTAAAAATGCGTAGTTCTGAGCCCAACCCCAGACCACCTGTGGTAGAAAGTATTACTATTCCCAATCATTTGCTCCTTCTTTCTTCTAAGATGATTATTCACCTTTGATACAAGAGGGGCATGCCCCTCTGGGGGCTGTTCCTTCAATCTTTGTCCTTAAGTGAAGATAGTATGGCAGACTGATAAAATAAAAATGTTATCATTTCACATTACAGTCAACATGCCCTATGAGTGAGAAACACACCTCTTCTTGTTATAAGCTACCGAGATGTGGGGTTTATTTGTTACTGCAGCATTTCCCAGCCAAAGCTGATTGAAACACCTGCTGAACCAAAATTCCCAGAGGAGAGGGTGGATCCTATGAATCTGCATTTTAATACACTTCCTGTATGACCCTCATTCTCACGAATGACCCCTGAGCAAAGAATCTGCTTTGAGAAGTGAACCTTACATCAACTGGAAAGTTGAATGTTGGCCACAAATCCCACAGACACTTAGAGTGAGAATGAGATAAGTTATTGACGAATGTACACGCACTCAGTAGTGCGGTGTACATATAAGACTTATTTCTGTCACACTCCTAGAAAGCAAGGAAAACTAAAGCAAGGTGGAGGCAGCATCAGCAAGAATTGTTGAGTTCCTGCTTCATGCAGGGTTCCCAGCCAGGTGCTGTAGGCAAGTTCCTTGTACCAATGCTGAGAGTCTCCCAGCCTTCAAGGCTTCTCTTTCATGGTGCCCTGGCAGTGGGAGTTTTGTCTTTCAGAGTTGGGCAGAAATGGGCTTCCCCAGTCCTCTGATCAAACCAGGGGCCTTGGTGGGAGGGTGATGGCAATTCTACTGAGAAAGTCACCTCTCATTCCAGAGCGGAAGGCTGGCTTTGCTTGCTCAGGGCAACTGTCCACTTTTAATAGTCATGGCAGCTGCCATCTATGCTTATTCTGGAATACAAACCTGATAACGAAACACTAAGACTCTATACCCTCCAGACTCCTTGCCAGGGCATAGAAGTCCCTTTATAAACTAACCTGGGCTTACCTTTCTGGTCTCCCCCCTCCAGTGTCACCTCCACCACCACCCCCCTCCTGGAGACTCCAGTCATTCAAATATTTTGCAGTCAAATCACCACTCTCTCTCACCTCTGGGCTTTTGCACATTCTGTTCCCCTGCCTGGAATATGCTAAACCAGGTAATTCTAGGGCTCAGTGTCTGTGTCACCTCTTTTAGGAAGACTTCTCCGACACCCCCATGCCCTCAAAAGGAAAACAAAAAATGAAAAACTAGGAGAGATGGCCCTCTGACAGGCTTAGCTAACAGCACTATTTCCTTGCTTCTTTACTATCACAGTGGGTGGAAACTGCCCATTTAAACATCCATCCACTGCTCTGTTAGTTTGCAAGCACCGAGAGGAGGGCCTCTCTGTTGCCTACCACAGTATCTGCTCCAGCTGACACCTTGCCTGTCACACAGCAGGTGTTCAGTGAGTATTTGTGGAATGAATGAATCAACAAGGAATATACAAACCCTGAGAACAGTGTCCTTTCTGAAATTGTTTGGGGTTGGAATGCAGATGATTCTCAAAATATTTTCTCACTGTCCCATGAATTCATCAATAACTTACCTCATTCTCACTCCACACCCACTTCCTCTTCTGTTTTCTGGGCTCCTTGGGGTTCTCGGCCTGACCACTGACTGAGTTCTCCCTGGGCTGAATGAAGACTTGGGTGGGCCACTGGGCTCATCACTGGCTCGCTGAGCACCTACTATGTGCCGGCACCAAATGTGTATCTCAAAGATTGCTCCCACAATCCCAGGAGGACAATTTCATTATTTTTTAACCCACTTAAAATTGTGAAATACAGCATTTGAACAAACATCAAAAACTTAGAGGGCTTAACAAAGTGTAACCCACAAACAGCTGTTGAACCACCAGCCAGTCAGGTAAGGTGACTTTCCACACTCCAGAGCCTCCAGTGTCCATCTGGCTGCAAGCTTCTCCCTCCCTCTAAGGTGGGCACTTTTTTTTTTTTTTTAAGTTTTACAGCAATATAGTTGATTTACAAGGCTGTGATAATTTCTGCTATACAGCAAAGTGATTCAATTCTACATAAACACGCATCCATTCTTTTTCAGATTCTTTTCCCAGAGAGATTATCACAGAATACTGGGTAGAGTTCTCTGGGCTCTACAGCAGGTCCCTGTTGGCCAATCATTCCATATACCTCAGTGTGCATATGTCAATCCCAGACCCCCAGTCCATCCCTCCCACCACCTCTCTCCTTTGGTAACCGTAAGTTTGTTTTCAAAGTCGGAGAGTCTATTTCTGTTCTGCTAGTAAGTTCATTTGTATCCTGTTGATTCCACATATAAGTGATATCACATGATGTTTGCCTTTGACTGCCTAACTTCACTTTATATGATAGTTTCTAGGTCAATCCATGTTGCTGCAAATGGCTTCACTGAAGGCACCTAAGCGTGCTTCCCTAAACAATAGAGTATTGTGCTTTTGATAATCTCTTTTAGTCAGGTATAACTCACATACAACAAATAGCAAGTAATTAAAGAGCAGGTTTTGAGGTGGATTTCACTGTGATCTCAGTTTTTCAGATGAGGACCTGGAGGCCCAAAGAGTGAGGTGGGCTCTTCTGGTATCCCCCCCACCCCCACCCCCACCCCCACCACTGCGCCAGCCCGAACACACCCTGAGAGCAGGTTTTGCCTCCACAGCTTCAACATGGTTCCCCTACCCCCTCTCCAGTCTCCACCCCCCAACGTGGGAAACCACAGGTGGCATGATCCAGCCTGGACCCCAGGAAGTCTGGGCCGAGAGCAGAAGGGAAGGGAAGAAATCAATCTACATCTGGGCTTTGTTTTCCAGACTTTCCAGGTTCAAGTAAAACAAAACTTTCACCTCTCTCTTTCCTTTCTTGCTGCTCTCTGACCCACCCAGCCCTCCCCGAGCAGGAGCAGAGGGGAGGCACCGAGGCAAGGAACCCAGGTCAGAACCATTCAGGTCCTCATTCTTCTAACTGAATCGCTGAGAAAAATCTGCTGTATTTTCACTAACAAAGAAGCATGTGAAGATGCTCTAGGAATTAAGGATTATCCTCAGGTACGTGCATTGAGCACAGCAGGAAACCAGCAACCCATGGTTCAAATACCAAGTGTGCCTTTCTGCTGCTGGGGACCTTGGGCAGGGTCTCTACTGCCCTGATCTGCCTCAGTGTCTTTCTTTAATGTGGGATCATAGAACCCCCTACTCCTGAGTGGTTGGGAGAATCCACTGCGATGTTTTCTGTAAAGCATTTAGCATGGTGCCTGGCACTCAGGAAGGGTTTTGTTATTTTTTTTAAAAATCATTATTATTATCTTTTCAATCTGATTTTATTATTTTTATTATCATTTTGTTAAATGATAAATAGTAATTTTATTATTTTTTTATCATCACCAATTAAAAAAAAACCCTGCAGAGTGACAGAGTGGCAGGGGACCTTGGTCTATGTAAACCCCTCAAGTGTGTGCCCCACCTCCTTTGTTCTGGAGCATTCCAGCAGGCATGGAAGGAATGCCCCCTGACCATCCTACTGAGGACCTGGACTCTGATGGCACCAGCGGCAGAGGCAGCCAATAAGCCCTGGGTGGGGCTGAATAGCAGAGACAGGGGTTCATCATCATCTGAAATGGAAGATGGTAGTCCCAGGAAGCCACCTGCCAAGGAGACCACTGGAGTGACCAGGGAGAGGGGCAATGTGGGGCCTTCCTAGGGCTGTGTCATCAAGCAAAGAACATCCCTACACCTACTGCATCTCCTGGCTCCATCTCACGTACACAGCCCCTCACCTGGGGAACCTGGCCGCTTCCTCCCTAGCTCTCCCTCCCTCTGCCTCCCCATCCTTTTCTTTCTCTGGGTCTAAGAGTCTCCATCTCCAAAGATGAGGGGTTTTCCTAGGGCTGCCCTGACATATCGCCATGACCGTGATGTCTTCAAACAACATAGCTTCATGTTCTCACTGTTCTGGAGGTTGGAAATCAAGTTGTCTGCAGAGCTGATTCCTTCTGGAGGGTCTGAAGGGGAATGGGCTCCTTGCTTTTCTCCCAGCTTCTGGGGGCCATCAGCCTTCCTGGATGTTCCTTGGCTTCTAAACACATCACTCCAACTCCTGCCCCCTCTTCAGGTAGCCACCCTCTCTGGGTGTCACATCGACCTCCCTTTCACTAATACAGACACCGGTCATTGGATTTAGGGCCCACCCTAATCCTCGTGCCATCTCATCTTCAGATCTTTAACTTAATTACATCTTACAAATTAATTACCAAGTTAATTAATTTGGAAAGAAACACTTTCTCCAAATAAGGTCCCGTTTTGAGGTTCTGGGTGAGTATATGTCTTTCGAGGAGCCACCATGTAACCCACTCAACACTTTCTGTCTTTTTTCTCCACTTGCCCATTTTTAATTTCTTCCCCTTTCTCCCCCTCTTCTCTTTGCTTCCTCCTGTCCCTCCCTCCCCATCTCTCTCCCTCCCCCTCCTTCCCTCCTCCTCTTTCTCTCACGACCATAATCTCATGTGAATTTATGGAGCTAGTGCCCAGCAACAGTCAGTTTAGAATGTTTAATTAAAAATTCTTGGAGAAAGAATTTGACTGGATCAGCCTAGTCAAGTGTCCAATCAGCTGTGGGCCGGAGGGCAAAGTTTGTTAGCAGGTAATTAGTGAGCAGGTGCAGGCAGGGTGGCCTGGCTCCCGTAGGAGGTAGTGGCGCCCTAGATGGACCTGCCTCTAAATGGGTCCACTGTGTGTGTTATCAGGACTGGTTGACCAGTGCCTGCAGGTAATGGCGTGTTAACAGAACTTCCAGATCCCTTTCTCTTGCTTAGATTTAATAAACCCACTCTGTCTGGGCCTATATTCAATGTATATTCAATGTCAGCAGGTATAGATTTTTTCTTTCTTTTTTTTTTTTAGGGCCGCAGCCACAGCACATGGAAGATCCTGGACTAGGGAATGATTCAGAGCTACAGCTGCCAGCCATAGCCACAGCCACAGCAACACCAGATCCAAGCCATGTCTGTGACCTATGCTGCAGTCAGAGGCAGTGCCAGATTCATTTTCTAACTTGCTTGACTGAGAGCTTCACATGGGGGAAGATGTTTTGTTTAAATGTAGATTATCAGGTGCCTTATCTAGAATTTGCACTTTTGTGTGTGTCTTTTTAGGGCTGCACCCTTGGCATGTGGAAGTTCCCGGGCTAAGGGTCAAATCAGAACTGCAGCTGCCAGCCTATGCCACAGCAATGTCAGCCTCTGCCAGCAACTCCTGATCCACCCACTGAGCGGGGCCAGGGATCAAACCTGCATCCTCATGGATACCTGTCAGGTTTTACTGCGGAGCCACAACAGCAACTGCTATAAAGTGCATTTTAACCAACACTCCTGAAGATTCTTATAGTCAGAAAAATGTGGAAAATATCACCATAGGGCACAGTGTCTTTCCAATGTCAAAAATTCTATCTCTTGTTCCCCAAGTCTGCCCCCGATCATAAATTCCTTTGAAGTTCAACCAACCCAGAAAGAAAACACAGCAAAATCGTGCAATACCAGACCTGGGAGTGAGGTGTGAATGTGGCTAAAAACGTGGGATTTGTGACTACTGCACAGAGTTCAGTCTTCTGGCCAGTGCCCTGGGACTCTGTGACCTCCTTAAGCCTTGTAACCATCATAAAAAGTGTAGATGGTAATATTCTCATTGGTTTGTTATGAAGATTAAAGACAGGAGGGAACCTAAGAGAGATGTTTTGAGCATTTCCTCTGTTGAATGTGAGCTGGGCTGCCTCTCAAAGCAGCCAGCATTGCAGATGGCAGCTGTGGCATAGCACGGATGGCCTCATGCCGGGGGCTGGAGCTGCTGTCACACCTGGCCTGGTAGCCCCGTGAGCTTGGCTTGAAAGGAATTGAGGTTCTCCGAGGAAAGAGGACAATGGGTGGCAGGGGATGACTCCTGCGTTAGAAACAACCAGCTGTCTGACGTCTCTTCTTGGGGCATCTTAAGGAAATTCTCAAGTCCACAACCAAATAGAGGGACCAGTACAATGACTCCAGGTACCCACTGTCCAGCTGCACAACCCATCTTTGGCCATTCTTATATCATCTCTCTCCCTTCCTCACGACCTCCGGCAATCCGACCCTGGAGTATTAGAAAGCAATTGTAATTTTTGCACTATTTTTTTTCTTTCTTAAATAAACTTTTTTTTTTTTTTTTTAGCGCTTTTACATTTACACTAAAATTGAGGGAAAAACATAGAGGTTCCCCTATAACCCCTGCCCCCTGCACACACAGCCTCCCCCATAATCAGCAGCCCCCACCTGAGTGGTCATTTGTGCAATCGATGAATGCTCATGGACACATCTTTATCATTCAGAGTCCATAGTTCATCTCAGGGGTCAGTCTTGGGGTTGTACACTCTATCAGTTTAGACAAACGTACAATGGCATGAAGCTGTTCCCCTTTGAAATGCCATGGTATGTGTTTCTGACAGATAACCACCTGCCATCACATTATGAGCCTCCTGCTGGGAAGCAGTGGACAGCACTGACACCACCTTCCAAGGAGAGTGGCCACGAGGCTGAGCCTGAATTGAATCAAACTCTGGAGTTTACAGGAATTTCAGCGAGTGGGGATGGGGTAGGGGGGCACACGTTCAAAATCCTCACATGGGAAAAATCAGTTAAATCTGTAAGGTGGTGTGTTCTACAGGCTAGATAACCCAGGTTTTTTTTTTTTTAACTAAAAAGAAGGAGTTCCCACCATGGTGAGGTGGGTTAGGAATCTGACTGCAGCACCTTGGGTTGCTGTGGAGGAGGGGGTTCGATCCCTGGCCTGGCACAGTGTGTTAAAGGATCCAGCACTGCTGCAGCTGTGATACAGTTCGCAGCTGTGGCTCAAATTCAGTCCCTTGCCTGGGAATTTCCATATGCCATGGGTGTTGACATTTAAAAAGAAGAAAGGGAAGGAAAACTATTACAGATTGAAACAGACTCAAGAGATCTATCAACCAAATGCAATGTGGGGGTCAAGAGAGAAATTCTTGCTTGGAATAAATCAATCATAAATTAGAGGGGCTGGGCATGAAATGGTAATAGAGGATTATTGTTACTTTGGGGGGTATTATAATAGCATTGTGGTTATTATTATCATTTAAGTTCTCATCAACTTTTTTTTTTACGGCCCCACCTGAGGCATATGGAGGTTCCCAGGCTAGGAGTCAAGTGGGAGCTGCAGCTGCCAGCCTACACCACAGCCCCAGCAACCCAGGGTCTGAGCAGCATCTGTGACCTACACCGCAGCTATGCCAACACCAAATCCTTAACCCACTGAAGGACGCCAGGGATCAAACCCGCAACTTCAAGGACACTATTTCGGATTCTCAACCTGCTGAGCCACAACAGGTACTCCAGTCCTCAGCAACATTTTCTTTCTTTTTTTTTTTTTTTTCATTAACACACAGGGACAGACTTGGGAATGATTGTTCCAAGACCTTGGGCCCAGTCTGGCCCCACTGGTAAATCCCTGGTTGCCAGGTAACTCATTCAGAACGGCTAGGCCTCAGTGTTTTCATCTGCAATGTGTGCAGTTAGAAGGGATTTCATCTGCAGCCCCCCACCTCCCACTTCCACCACCTTGACAATTTCAATTCCAGGGTCATCTCCACCCTCCTCCATGCTGACACCCTCCTCAGATCCTAGAGGGTCAGCACAAGGATCTCAGATTTAGACAAGGCGAGCTTCTATTTATGTGTCACACTAACTTGTTTCTAGGGATAACATTATTGATTCCCATTTAGCTTGTGGGCCACTGAGATCCTTATCTTCCTTCGCCCTAAGCGACTGCCTCTGCTCAGTCTCCATCCAGGGAATGACACTTGTATTAAATGCCTTTCTGATTCGCATCTCCTTTCTTTTCTACTGTGTCAAGGTTATTTTAGCTAATGAGCCCCATTTATTATTCATTATTCAAATAGCTGTGGTCACTCTAACTAGAGATGGGTAGATCCCAGACTGGCCCTGGTAACCACAGACTCAAAATAATAAACATGCCTTCCAATTCCACAAGGCGGCTCAACCTCCTAAAGCACATTTGTGAGGATTATGGTCTCTCTCTTTTTTTCTCTTTTTATGACCGAATCTGCAGCACATGGAAGTTTCCAGGCTAAGGTTCAACTTAGAGCTGCAGCTGCTGGCCTATGCCATAGCTTTCAGCAACACCACATCCTTAACCCACTGAGTGAGGCCAGAGATCAAATCTGCATCCTCGTGGATAGTAGTCAGTTCTGAACCTACTGAGCCACAATGGGAACTCCAGGTCTCCTTGTAAATTCAAAATCACCCTGGATTAGGATTGACAAATTAGGCATTCTTGTTCCCATTTCACAGACTGAGTCATTGAGGTTATGAGGACATGAAATGACAACTCAATTAAGAGTTAAGAGCCTGGTTTCCAAGCCCAGGTTCTACCACTAATCACCTTTGTGGCCTAGGGCAGGACTGAAACCCCACCAGGTTACAGTTAAATTCACTCCATACCAAATTTGCACAGGACGACCCCAGCTTACACGTGCTGAACCTGTGTGATTGTCATCTGTGACCCTTTTCACTCTAAAATGCATTCCAGCTTAGGAGATCAATTATACAGTTCCCTGCCAAAAGCCCTAGAAAGTGAGGAGCATGGACCAAACCACCAGTTTTCAATCCTGACTGCACAATAGACTCACTGAGGGAGATTACTGGAACTTCCAAAACTCAAGCCCTGCCCAAACCAATTAAGTCAGCATATTTGCGGGGTTGGGACCAGGTAGTAAATTAGGTTGAAGCATCTCAGATGATTCTCACCTGCAGCCAGCACTGCAACCAGCCTCAAATGCTCTGATCACACATCAGCATCACCTGGGAACCTGTTCCAATGAGGATGAACCGGTCCCCTCTGAGACCCACTGACTTAATGAGAAGCTGAATTTGCCCAGGATCCCCCAGGATTCACCTACACATTCAAGTTTGAGAAACTGACTGCTTCTAAATGACTTGGCCAATATCAAACGGCTAGCAACAAATCCCAGTAGGGCAACCAGCTCCCAGTCTTGCATCCCCTCAGTAGGTCCCCAAGGTGGATGTCCTAGCTACCCATGAGGGTCTCACCTGGAGATACCATAATGTAGGTGGGGTGGGGGGACCAGATGTAATGAAGGGGTAAAAAGGTTGCCATACTCAATTCGCAAGGCCTATGAGAGGAGCAATAATGATAAACTTAATTGGCTTCACTATACTGGGCAGCTTATGGTACAAATAAGGTCACATTGATTCTTACTATTCACATCAGTGGTTCAAGCTCCCTCCTGTCTAGTTAGCAGCATGCCCACTGCCTCTCTCTCTTTTGCCTTCCCCGTACCCCTGCTATAAAAAATCCCAGGTGCTTACCTTTCTAAGAGGATCCAGTTGGTGCCCAAGGATGGAGAAATAGACAGGTCTATGCAGAGCTCAGTTTGAGGTTGTTTCCCTCATGGGACTGATGTAGAAAGTTGGTCTAGTTGCCAGAGAGACAATTCAGGTGCCCAGTCCTGCCTCCCAGATTCTTGAGCGGAAAAATCCCAAAGTCAGGGGAGAAGGGGTTCTGTGTTTACAGAGCTGCACCTTAAACTCAGAGTGGCTGACAAGAGAGAGCTCTTACCCAAGGTGAGCTTCTCTTGGGGGTCTTTGGTATCTGTCCTGGTAGCTGACCTCAGGTGACACTGCTGCCATCAGCAAAGTGATTACTACTGCTTAGCCTCAAGAGGGTTCCCTGGTTCTCCCAACAGGCTCCTTGGCCCTCATGCAAATTTGCCTGCCCCATCCCATCCAGGAGCTATGTATACCAGGAAGCACTGAGAGGGACTGACAGGCATTACCAGCCAAACAAAGGTCTGGTGTGCCTCTGGTAGGGCCAAGGGGCCACTACCCTCCATTGCTCAGAGGGGCCTTGTAGTTTCTTTCTAGACTGATGCACTGCTGCCAACTTGAAAAATCACCGTCTGCTCTAAAACTATGGAGCAATTCCTCTGTGCCAGCATCGTGCTGGTCCAACTGAAGGCTTTCTGACTGCCCATAGCCTCACCGACTGCCCATTTCACTCAGAGTAAAACCCAAAGCCTATGAGAGCCCCAAGCAATCTGTCCTGCAGCCCCTTCCTCTCAGCCTGCCTTTCCTGGGGCTCTTCCCCCTTCTGCCCTCCTCACCAGACCCGAGGGCTCCTCTAACACACCAGGCACATTCCCAGATCGAGGTCTTTGCCCTGCCTGTCCCCCTGCCTGGGGGTCTTTTTTCCCAGATACCCACAAAACTAACTCCCACCTCCTTCAAGCCTGCCTCAAATATCATCTTCTCCTTAAAACCTATGGTAAAAATTCTGTTTAAAATTGCAACCAAGACCTGTGCTGCCAGCCCCATCTCCACCCTCTCAGCCCCCCTTATCCTGTTCTTTTTTTGGCAACTGAATTTGCCTTCTATCACACCACATACTTTTCCTTTTTATTCTCTTCACTCTTTATTGTCTGTCTCCCTCCAAGAGAATGTACGCTTCCTTGTAGCAGAAAAGAGAATGTTCTGAGAGCTGATATGTCCCTAGCACCTAGAACAATGCCTGGCGCACAGGGACTCTAGGTAAATACTCGAGGAATGAATGAATGAATGAATGAATGAGTGAATGAATTTTCAAGACCCCTGGAGGTAGATAGAATTATAGTACCCATTTTACAGACAAGAAAATTGAAGCTCAGAGAGGTGACGTGACTTGCGGGACGTCATAGAAGAGCCAGTTACTAGCACCAGGCCACACAGGCTTGGGTTTGTTCAAAGGATCCCAATGCAAGCAATATATGGACACTTTTGGTACAGTCTAGGGTACAGGAATTAAATTTTGTTTTATTTTTAAGGCAAGGAGAAAAAGAGCTGGAAGGAGTGGAGATGAATTGCTAAGAGGGCTTTAACCACTTAAAGTTTTGGGTATACTGGCTTTATAATTCTGTCCTTAAAGACAGCTTTGGGCCCTGCACCCTAAGGGCTACTGAGAACAAGACCAGACTGACCTTTACCCTCTGGAGATTTCAAAGTATTAACCTGTGTGTTGGATCAAGATGGTGTCATCTGAGGTCAGCTACCAGGAAAAATTCCAAGATGTACTGAAAGAAACCACCTTAACACATGGGGGTTTGAAACAATAAGCCTTTGTTATCACTCTCTAGACTGTTTGTCAAGCTAGGTGTGGCCACTGATCTGGGCCAAGCTCAGTGGATCTCCACTGGTCCACAGTGAGTTGCCTGGGGCCGACTCATCTGTGATGGTCGCATTCATGGCGTCTGGCAGGCTGTTGGGTGTGACAACTGACAGGCTCGGGTGTTGCTTCCCTCATCATCCAGCAGGCTAGCTCCAGGTTGTTCACATGACAGCAGCACAATTCCAAGACAGGAGCCGAAGCCTGCCAGGCTGCCTGAACCAAAGCCAGCCACCTTCCATCAGCTGCATATTATTAATGGGGAGGCCAGCCCAGATTCAAAGGGTAGGAAAATAGATCCCACCCCTTGATAGGATTTACTGCAAAGATCTGGTACAAGGAAAGGGATGTTGTGGTTATTCTGGAGAAACAATCTGCTTCAGGTTGGCTTAGGTTAACAGAGATCCACAATTTAAAGCAATAGACCGACTGTAGATAAATAAGGAGGGTTAGGAAGATGGAGTGGGCAGAAGAAAGAGATTTCTATGCCAGAAAATAGTTTATTGACCCTCTGAACACATATTCAGTGAGCATCTCTTGCAGGTCAGGCACAGTGCTGGTTCTGGGGATGACACAGGAAACAGACTTGGAACCAGTCCTCTGTGGCTTGCATTTTAAAGCAAGCCACAGATAAGTATGGTCACCCTTCAATTCACCATGGTCAGTGCTTTGTCAGGAGAACTGTGGACAATTGTGGGAACTTGTCTGCATGAGAGAATGAACTGGGGTGGCATTCGGGGAATAAACTATGAAGCAAGATTCATGGCACTAAGTATGAGATAGGGGGGTGGGGAAGAGAGAAGAAGCAGGGGAAGAGTATGTGCAGAATCCCAGAAACAAGACAGGGTGAGACGTGTGGATTCAGTAGGGCTGGAGGGGAAGAAGATGGGAGTTGAGAGGGCAGGTGGAGATTCATGCAAGAGAAGCTGGGGAGCCGAGAATTCACATGGAAGGAGGGGTAACTAGTAGGTAACAAGATCTGACTGGCATTTAGAGAGGCCACTTGCCCTCTTAGCATGGGAGGACTTTTTTTTTTTTTTTTTGGTTGGGGGTACAGTAGGAGTAGGGTTAAATTAAAGTCAGGAAGTCCAGTTAGGCTATTCGAGCAATCCAAGCAAAGGAAAACCCTCCAGGATAGGTAATTGCCACAGGGAAGCAGAAAATTCTAGAATGTTGTCTGTGATTTCGGGCTTCAGCCAGATAGATGGCAGTACTATTCAACAAGATAGAAAACTCTGGCTAAAGGAAGTCCCCTTAATTGAGCACAAAATCTGATTCTAAGCTTCCCAACAGCAAAGGCAAAGAGAAACCAAGATAAATGACCTCATCTTGGTACCTCCTAACAGGAAGCAAACCTGTACAGCATGGAAACTAAACCTCCTCATAAGGCATAAAGGGGAATCTACTGAGGGAATCTCCATGGAAAGGACCAGACCAAATACAGACAGTAGTTTTTAAAAAGATGCAGAAATGAAAAATATAAAATGGGAAAAAGTCTTTTCGAGCAAGTGGTGAAACTGGACAGCTGCATGTAAATCAATGAAACTGGAACACACCCTCACACTATGCACAAAAATAAACTCAAAATGGCTTAAAGACTTAACCGTAAGACAAGACACCGTCAACCTCCTAGAAAAGAACATAAGCAAAACATTCTCTGACATCAACCTTACAAATGTTTTCTCAGGTCAGTCTCCCAAGGCAACAGAAATAAAAGCAAAAATAAACCAATGGGACCTAATCAAACGGACAAGCTTTTGAACAGCAAAGGAAACCAAAAAGAAACCAAAAAGACAACTTACAGAATGGGAGAAAATAGTTTCAAATGATGCAACTGACAAGGGCTTAATCCCTAAAATATACAAACAACTTACACAATTCAACAGGAAAAAAAAGCCAACAACCCAATGGAAAAATGGGCAAAAGACCTGAAGAGACATTTCTCCAAAGAAGATATACAGATAGCCAACAAGCATACAAAAAAATGCTCAACATCACTAATTAGAGAAATGCAAATCAAAACTACTATGAGGTACCACCTCACACCAGTCAGAATGGCCATCATTAATAAGGCAACAAATAACAAATGCTGGACAGGGTGTGGAGAAAAGGGAACCCTCCTACACTGCTGGTGGGAATGTAAATTGGTACAACCACTATGGAAAACAGTATAGAGGTACCTTAGAAAACTGTATATAGAACTACCATATGACCCAGCAATCCCACTCTTGGGCATATATCCAGACACAACTTTCCTTGAAAAAGATACGTGAATGCATATGTTCATTGCAGCACTATTCACAATAGCCAAGACATGGAAACAATCTAAATGTTCATCAACAGTTGAATGGATTGAAAAGATGTGGTATATATACACAATGGAATACTACTCAGCCATAAAAAAAGAACAAAATAATGCCATTTGCAGCAACATGGATGGAACTAGAGACTCTCATACTAAGCAAAGTAAGTCAGAAAGAGAAAGACAAATACCATATGATATCACTTGTATCTGGAATCTAATATATGGCACAAATGAACCCTTCCACAGAAAAGAACATCATGGACATGGAGAATAGACCTGTGGATGCCAGGGGGGAGGAGGGGGAGGAGTGGGGTGGACTGGAAGTCTGGGGTTAATAGATTGAAACTATTGCATCTGAGGTGGATAAGATCCTGCTGTATTGCACTGGGAACTATATCTAGTCACTTATAATGGAGCATGATAATGTGAGAAAAAAGAATGTATAT
The DNA here is from genome assembly GCF_016906955.1 of Phacochoerus africanus. Taxonomy (NCBI): domain Eukaryota; kingdom Metazoa; phylum Chordata; class Mammalia; order Artiodactyla; family Suidae; genus Phacochoerus; species Phacochoerus africanus. Next base: position 134,224,748 of record NC_062544.1, read on the forward strand.
ATGTTATGTGTGACTGGGTCACCTTGCTGTACAGTAGAAAATTGGCAGAACACTGTAAACCCACTATAATGGAAAAAAATAAAAATCAATAAAATAAAAAAATTAATATAATGCTGACCTAAAAAAAATCTTTTTAAAAAGATGCAGAAATGTTCTTTGCAGACCCGTTCTGTATATTGACCCCTGATAAGAGCCAAGGGTAAGATATTAAATCACATCTGTGTAGAGGCATTTGCGTGAGGAAATCGGCATAATGGTCTCTGGGCAACTCATTTGCTAAAGAGCTTTGAGCTCCTGGCATCTAGTGAAGTGAGGGATTGGATGCAAATGGAAGGAACTTGCACTGATTAATATATTTTATTTTATAAACTTGAAATTAAGAGTTCATGACCTTGGTGTGCAAATTAGTGCCTCAGGATAATTTTAAACAAGAAAATACAAAAGCCTCAATTCCAGCAAATACCATGAACAACACAATCAAATAACTCAGAATTTTGTTTTTAAATGTTGAAGCAATTAGAATCCATCGTGTGGTTTCTTTTAATTACATTTTTCCCTGATTATTAAAGTAACTCAGGTTTATTATAGGAAATTGGGAAAGTCCAGAGAAGTAGAAACAAAAAAAACCCCCAAATCACCTCTAATCCCAGCAAAGATGACCCACATTGTTAATATTGTGCTGTATTTATCTTTTTTGTCGTCTTCCCAGGACAATATATAAGTAAACATTTTTGTTTTTTAAAAACTTGGGCTAAGGCTGGATTAATTGTTTTACATCCTGCTTTTTTCACTTGCATTTGCCAAAGACAAATAGAAGTCTTTGTTTTAAAGGAATTTAGTGTCTCAATGACCTCTCTTAATTTCTGAAAATGTGTGTCTTTTGTCACTTGTGCGTGCTTTTGTGTAGTTGCCCCGTTTGTCCTCATGAGCTTCTGGAAAAAGAGAAGAAGGTTGGTGAACTTGACTTTTTCTTGCCAAGGACTTAATTGTGTCATTTATAACAGGGGCTTGGCATCTGAACACAGGGAGAAAGAAATATGCTTAACTCGCTGCGCTTCACTGAGAGCACAAGAATAATTAGCAACCCAAGGCCACTCCTGAACAGGTTGTGGCCTTGCTGCCTCCTTTCCTGGGGAACTTTCCAGGGGGAAGTCTCCTCTGCTAAACTACTTCACAGATAGGCAACCTCCATCCTTTCTTCCTCTTCCCTGCAAGGTCACTATTGTAGGTGGCAAAAATGGCCACAATATTTTATCACTTCTCCCATCAAGAGATAAATTCCAGAGTTCCCATTGTTGCTCAGCAGGTTAAGAACCCAACATAGTGTCTGTGAGGACGCAAAACCATAGTGTCTGGTTTTGCTCAGTGGGTTAAGGATCCGGTGTTGTTGCAAGCTGCAGTGTAGGTCACAGTTGTGGCCTGGATCCTCTAGGCCATGGTTGTGGCGTAGGCCTGCAGCTGCAGCTCTAATTAGACCCCTAGCCTGGGAGCTTTCATATGCCGCAGGTACCCTAAAAAAGGAAAAAAAAAAAAAAGAGAGAGAGAGAGATAAAGTTTATCTACTTACTGGTGGAATCAGGGTTGGTGATTTGCTTTGATCAATGAAAGTGAGGTGTGACCCTAGGTCAGTTCTGAGCCTAGGACTTAAGAGGCCTTGCAACTTCTCTTCTTGTTGTTCTGTTACCATGCAAACCAGCCTGGGCTAGCCTGCTGGATGATAAACAACCACGTGGAGAGAGGTCACATGCATTCCAGTCAAGACTCTTATAAACCAGCAACCTGGGCAGACCATGGTGGACCTGAATGAAATCAGCCAAGCCCAGCCCAGAACAAAATAAATGAAATGGATGACACAAAATTGAGAGTTATATAAATAGCTGTTTTGAGTTAGAAAGTTTTGGGACTGTTTGTTACACAGAGAAAGCAAACTGAGACAGTCACTGAGCATATATGAAATAGATTTAAGCACATTATTGAGTTTAAGAACCCGAGAGTTCAAATGTTATACTGGTGAGACAGGATGAGCCCCACAAAGGCAGGTACCCATGTGGATTTTGTTTGTTTGTTATTTGGACACCCCTTGGCATATGGAATTCCTCAGCCATGGATCAGATCTGAACATAGTTACACTGTAAGTGGCAGCTCCAGCAACACCTGATCCTCAACCCACTGCCAGACCAGGGATCGAACCTCCCTCCCAGTGCTCCCAAGATGCTGCTGATTCATTGCACCACAGGGGGAACTCCCCATGTCTGTTTTGATCATTGTGGCAACTCCATGTCTGGCACACGCTGGGCACACAGTGGGTAGGCCTAAATGATACTAATGGTTTTTACTGAATGCTTACCATGTACCTCACTTTATGCAACATGCTTTTACATTTATTATTTTGTGATAAAGAGGAACATTCCACACCAGCCCCCCACAAAAAAAGCTGACTACATCCTAATCCTCGAAACCTGTAGCTTTGTTACCTTATATGGAAAAATTCAACATATGAGGAAACGGAGGCTCTGAGAGGTTAAAGCGATTTGCCCAGCTCTTAAGTAGCAGAACTGGATCAAACCTGGTCTCCCCAAATTTACTCTGTAGAGCCTCCCAGCAGGTCAGGGAAAGAGCACTTGATGCGGAGTCCAGATGGGCAGCACTTCTATAAACAATAAGGGATGAGGAGTTGGGTCAGAAGGCTTCAAACCACCCCCTGACTTTCTAAGACTTTTAAATATGGAATCAGCATGTTTTAGTGCCAAGTTCATAACTCCGAAGAGGACTGGGCAGGCAGAGGTGCTCAATCATGCCTGGAGCAGGAATCAGAAGGAATCTCTGGAAATATAGCGTGGACCAAATCAAATTAGAACCTTTGAATATTTTTTATCTTTTATTTTTACGGCCGCATCTGTGACATATGGAAGTTCCCAGGCTAGGGGTCAAATCAGAGCTGTAGCTGTCAGCCTATGCCACAGCCACAGCAATGCCAGATCTGAGCCACATCTGCTACCTATGCTGCAGCTTGCAGCAATGACAGATCCTTAACCCACTGAGCAAGGCCAGGAATGGAACCTGCATCCCCATGGATACTATGCTGGGTCCTTAACCCACTGAGCTACAAGAGGAACTCCACTCTGAGTATTTCTGACATTCTCAAATATAAGATTGTTAGAATTCTAGTGGACAGCACCACAGCTCCATGAAATCTATAGAATGAGCACTATGGCTGCCTCCCCACCATCCATCCACCCAGTCATGGCGTGTGGCAGCCCACGGCTTGCATGGCATTAACCCCAGAATGGGCTGAGATTTGTCCAGCCCTTCAGTGTAATCTCATCTCCCCTGCCATGGTGTTTGATTCAGGTACTGAGTCATAACCAAGTGATAACCAAGACTTTTGTTTAGTGATTGGAGAAAGAAAATCTCTTTCTTGTTATTCAGAGGACTTTTACTTGGTGATCAGAGGGGAAAAAAAAACTCTCTTGTTTTTTTTTAGCATATAAGTATGGAAGACAGTTTGAGGACAAAGCCAGCAACCAAAAAGGGAAGAGCTATGAAAATGACAGTGAAATGGAGCCATACCCTTGATCAAACTGTTCCTGAAGTCTAACCTATCTCCGGACCTTCAAGTTATAAAGTATAATAAACTCCTTTGATGGTTTAAGATCAATGGGGGTGTTTCATTATTTTTGTGTGTTTTAAAGAAAAACTATCCTACCAGACACCAACCAGTCACAGTTGGGATGTATTCACAAACAGCCTCCTCTGGGCAAACACAGCTCTGGGCCTCCTGGAAAGTCCCAGCCTGGCTGGGTCTCAGAGGGTTTGGAGACAGCCTGCCTGCAGAAACCCTCAGACTCTTCCCAGAGGATTGGCAGGAGGGAAACAAAAGCTCTTTCTTGGAGAAATTAACTCACTTCAGAGTGGCTTACTGGATTAATGGTGTAGCCCTGTGAGAAATCCATGGGAACTGTCTTGTTACCCAGGCCTCAGTTATCTGTTGCCGCATAACAAATAATCCCCAAATTCATAAGATTCCAACAACAAATGCTTATTATCTCACAGTTTCTGTGGGTCAGGAACTTGGGAGCTGCTTAGCTGATTGCTTCTGGCTCAGGTTTCTCATGGGGTTGCAGTCATGAGATTAGCTGGGGCTGCATCATCTGAAGGCTTGACTGGAGTTTCCTGATGGCTCGTTCACGTGGCTGTTGGCAGGAAGCCTTGCTTTCTCGCCACATGGGCCTCTCCATGCAAAGCAACTTGAGTGTGCTCTCAACAGGGCATCTGGCTTCTCTCCAAGCAGGTGATCCAAGCAAGGAAGAGGCCACAATCTTATACATCACAATCTTATACATTTGTCACATCTGCCACACACTTTTTGCGTGTAGGTGTGTGTGCGTTTTTTCGGGCCGCACTTGTGGCATATGGAAGTTTCCAGGCTAGGGGTCGAATTGGAACTACAGCAACACCAGATCCAAGCCGCATCTGTCTTCAACCTACACTGCAGCTCATGGCAACAGTGGATCCTTAACCCACTGAGCGGGAGGGACCAGGGTTCAAACCCTCATCCTCAAGGATACTAGTTGGGTTCATTACCACTGAGCCCAGATGAGAACTCCAGGAACTGGCATTTTTTATTAAGTCCCTCAGGGTATTCTAATACAGGTTATTGGGGCTCAGGAATCAACATTTGACAAGTCCCCATTGTTATTCTGATACAGATAATCTAGAAAAATAATGTCCTCAGAACTGGTGCTAACAATTGGAATAGAAGTGTCAGAAATTCCAGTACAATTGGGAGTAGCCATGCGGAGGGGCGGGTCAGTGGCTAAAGAGGAACAGAGGAGCACTTGGGCGCAACTCCCTGGGCACACATACCTGACAGAGCAGTCACTGTCCCTGTCCCCTGCTCTCCTGGACAGAGTCCTGAGAAGATTCCCAACCCAGCAGTCCAGCCAGCCACCTCTAGTCACTCAGAGTTGGCATGAGACTTGAGGCCTCTTTGTCACCATGTTCCAAAGCCACAGGCCCAGGCAAGTGCCTGGTTCAGAAAATCACTGCAAGAAAGGGAGCAGAGCAGAGCTATTATGCCTGGTAGGACTGAATGGGGATGCCGCTGGGAGGGGGATGGGGCCTTGAGGGGCAAGAGGGGCGCTTGACCAGCACTTAGCCCTGGGAGCCTGTGGTCAAATGCTGAAACACTCAGCACAGAGGCCATGCTCCCCCTTGATGAGGAGCGGGGTTTACGAGGTGGCCCAGGAGGTGGCCCTTTGTCCTGCACCGTCTGGTCCTTCACCAGAGCTGTCAGGAAACTTGCCAGAAGCCCCTGTGAGTTTCCAGCCATTGTCTGGGCCACTCTTGCCCTCTTTTGATGGGCTGGTTTATGTCTGCTTCTCGGCCCCAGGAGTTGCTAAGCAGCTGCTGGAGCCTTTCAGTTTTAGGCTGGGACACTATTGTCTCTCCCTTTATTTCCCATAAGGAACTGTGACCCAGGTGCTTACAAAACTGCCGCCGCCGGAGTCTGCGGCTTTATTGGTCTGCAAAAGGGCCCAGAGCACAGAGCGCGGGCACACAGCACGACAAAATGGCAAGGGTGTTAGAGCCCCTTGGCTGACGGCTGACACTGCCCTGAAGCCTGGGCAAGTTCACCTCCGCCCCTCCTTCCGGGATCTGACCTCCGCCCGGGGGGCGTGGCTTCCCTTGCACAGACTCGCTTTGGATGCACGGCCCACAGGTTTTTGCGGTTTTCATGTGCTGGGTTTTTACCCACGCTTCAAGAGTTAGGGAAACTGTTCCCCCAGACAAAGGCTCGATATGGCATCGGCTTGAACCCCTGGAAAACCTCCCCTCCCACCCCGCCTCCAAACCTTCTTCCCCTTTGTTGCTTATCTTCAACTCAATTATTTCTTTTCTTTCTTTTTTCTTTTCTTTTCTTTTCTTTTTTTTTTTTTTTAAAGAGCCACAGACGAGGCATATGGAAGTTCCCAGGCTAGGGATGGAATCTGAGCGGCAGCTGCTGGCCTCCATCACAGCTCATAGCAACTCGGGATTGTTTCATCCACTGAGTGGGGCCAGGGATTGAACCCACATCCTCATGGATACTAGTTGGGCTCCTTTCTGCTGAGCCATAACAGGGAACTCCCTCAACTGAACTATTTCTAAGGCGATTGTAACTATAACATTTTCTCTACCCCTCCCCCACACTTAATCGTGTTGTTTAAAAAAAAAAAAAGGGTTAGAAAATAGATATGGAAAAAATTCACCCTATACCCAAAGATAACAACTGTTCACATCCTGAAATATTCCTTCTAGATGCTTTTTCTCTCTCTGTGTGTACACAGTTGACCCTTGAACAACAGGGTTGGCTACATTGACCTCCTGTGCAGCTGAAAATCCTCATACTGCTCTCTCTGACTCAAAAACAAAGGAATTTATAAATGACTCACCCAAGAGCAGAAAGCCGAAACAGTTTGGGTTGAGTCGGCACCCAAACCCTAGTTCTTTGGATTCCACAGACCGTGATCTTTAATGGAACACAAACTTTTCCCTACATTTAGTTAAAGATCTATAAAATGAAAAAATAGATACTAATGTTTATTGGGAAAAATCTGTGTATGGATGAACTCTCGTGTAAATGGACTTTCAAAGTTCAAACTTGTATTGTTCGAAGGTCAACTCTATATATTAAACTATTGACATTTTGAGTAGGATAATTTTTTCTTGTGAGGCTGGACACTGTAAGATAGATGTTTAGCAGCATCGGTGGCCTCCACATGTATGATAACCTGATATGTTTGTTGGCATTGCCCAATGTCCCCTGAGGGGCAACATCACCCTGATTTGAAATTACTAATTACACACACAAACACACACTCATTTGCAAAAAGGAGTCCTATTGCAAATAGGACTATTGCAAATACAGCCTTATCTTTTTCTTTTTAAAAAATTTACTATGCCATGAATTCATCCCATGTCAACTATTAGAAATTTATGGTACTATTTGCAATGGCTGCAGAGCTGTCTGTCAGTTGTCTACATGTGAAGTAATTTCTATCACCTCCCCCATTACTAGATCATGTGTATAAAACTGAAATTATATACATATATACAATGGATTATTACTCAGCCCTAAAAAAAAAAAAAAGTAAAGCCATTTGCAGCAACATGGATGGACCTAGAGATTATCACACTAAGTGAAGTTAGACTGTGACTGAAAGACAAACACCATATGATATCACTTATATGTGGAATCTTAAAAAAGGATGCCAATGAACCTTTACTTGCAGAACAGAAACAGACTCACAGACTTTGAAAAACTTATGGTTATCAAAGGGGACAGATGAGGGGGAGGGAGGGATGGACTAGGGGTCTGGGATTGGCATAGGCACACTGAGGTCTATGGAATGATTGGCCAGCGGGGACCTGCTGTATAGCCCAAGAAACTCTACCTAGTATTCTGTGACCATCTATGTGGGGAAAGAATCTGAAAGAGAATGGATGTGTGTATGTGTATAACTGAATCACTTTATTGTACAGCAGAAATTATCACAACCTTGTAAATCAGCTATGCTTCAATAACACTTTTTAAAAAGAAACAAAATAAATATCAGTAATGAAAAAAACTGAAATTATACTGCACGCTTGCCTTTAAAATTTAAGATGCCATGAATGTCCTTCCACATCACAGCTGTGGGATATACACCAAATTACTTCACCTCTTTAAACCTCCACTTCCTCATTTGGAGAATGGGGATGTGCTGTGAGAATGAATTACTAGAATGGGAACCGCTGCCCTTGACAGAGGACCAGAGCTGTGGCTCAAGTCCTTCCTACAATCACCAGGTCCTGGTTTTTCAGTGGCTTTTAGAGGCCATTGCTCATGTGGAGGCAAATGCACATTAGTAAATTGCTTTCATCAAAGGAGTTTTGGGTGGTTTCCGAATTTCCACGCTCTCAAATGACCCTGCCATTAACATAATCATAGAACGTTTCCTCTGATGTTTTGAGAAACCCATGAAAGGGAAGACGCTAGCCCACTTGTGCTTACCAAGGACTAGTGAGGCAAAGGCTTATCATTTTTTGTATGGCCCAGTTCTAGAAACACTAGTAAATGTGAGGCCCTGCTCACCTTCTCTGTCCCCTTGGGTACTGGTTACCTGGCCCTGAGTCAAGATGCCAAGATCCTAGGAGCATGTCTCCTAGGCTAAATGCTAGATGCTTTTTTTCTGCTTTTATGTAAAGGTCAAGCCCCCTTCATCTTGCCTTGAGACCACCCCAGGATGGTTCTTCAAATGATGAGAGATTTCCCTTCTTTTCCATTTGTTCTTAAGTTATGGGAGTACGATATTTGATGTATACAACGTGGGTGTGTGGGTGTGTGTGTGTGTGTGTGAGAGAGAGAGAGAGAGGAAATGCATTTGTACTGTTTAAAGAGCAATAACAAAATAAATACCTGTGCATCTAGCACCCAGACCAAGAAATAGAACATTCGAGGGGCAACAGAATGTTGCACTTACACAGGTACCTGCCTCTCCCACAGGGAGCTTTCCTGGGGTGGGGGTGGGGAGTGGAAGGAGAGGGGCCTCTGGGAACAGTGGAGTCAACAGCACAGACCCCACTGGGTTCTGCCCCCATGCCTCTGCAGCTCCGTGGCCCTGGGGGTTAGCCAGCCCTGAGAGCTTCCATCCTTCATCTTTGGAATGGAAGACTGTTTTGCAGGATAAATGAACCCTAAGTCTGGTGCCTGGCATCCAAGGAGGTGCCAAAGCACAGAAGCTATTGTTTTCATCTTGGGGGAGTGTTTCAGGAAAGGAATTCACAATTGAGATACTGACCTGACTTTGCCTGCCCTGAGCCATGGGATTCCAGTCAGGGCAAGTCCTGGGGCTCAGTTTCCTTGGGTCGGGGATAATGAGGTTCTGTCCCTCCCAGTTCCTTTTCTACATGGACACAGTTCCCAGCAAAGGAGACTACAGTCTCTATTTGTTTTGCTTTGCTTTGTTCTTGCTTCATTATAACCCATTTTTCCTTGACTTAATGATAGTACAGTTCCAAAGGGCCAGGGCTGGAGAGAAAGGAGGTGTGAAGGTTTCCAGTGAAGCTGCTGTCTTGTTCCCCTGAGGGCTCAGTGGATCCTTAGCTAGATCTTAGAAAAAGATGTGACTGGCCAGAGGTCACATGACCAGAAGGTCAAACTCTGGTTACTAATGATGATATTTTAAGCACCTCTGGAGGCCTTGTGTTTGAGAAATCCATTAATACTGTTTAATGTGGTGATGACACATGTGGGAATCCTTGCACTAGTGCCTGGGTCTGTGATCTTTTAGTAATATCCCTGCCTCCTGCTCTTCCACCTACTTCCTCTCAGCTCACACCGTGGTCCTTTGCATCCTCTGGGTCTTCCAAGCGCTGTTTGGTTTCTCGATGTTGGAGTTCAGGTGGTTAAGTGTGCCCCTCCCTCGGTGGGATGGAATTCTCTTTCTGCTGTGGCTCTCTGAGTTTGTCCATCCTCTTCTATCATAACCTTGGGCTCTCACTCACCTATGGGCTGTAGACTTCTTTGCTCTCACTCGTTTTTGTGTGTGTGTGTGTGTGTCTTTCGTCTTTTCAGGGCCGCACCTACAGCATATGGAGGTTCCCAGCTAGGGGTCTAATTGGAGCTACAGCTGCCAGCCTACACCAGAGCCACAGCAACACCAATCCAAGCCGCATCTTCAACCTACACCACAGCTCACGGCAATTCGGGATCCTTAACCCAGTGAGTGAGGCCAGGGATCAAACCCGCAACCTCACGGTTCCTAGTCAGGTTTGTTTCTGCTGTGCCACGACCAGAACTCCTGCTCTCACTCTTGATTACCCACCTTTCCTAAGGTGAACTGGCTTTCAGAGGCAAATGACTCCCAGGTGTAGGAGAGGTCTGCCAGTGGCCAAAAAAGAAAAAAGAAAAAAAAAAAAAAACACTGGTAAGAGAGAGGCTCCAAAGGAAGAGTCTTAGGCCTGATAAGGTTACTCAGTGATAACATCTGCTGGTCCCCAGGTTCCTTCTTATGTGAATCCCTGGAGCTGTCTTCTCTCTTCCAGACACACATTCCTTCCCAACTTGGGGAGAAGGACAACACATTGAAAATCTCCCCGCAGGAGGCAACAACCACCACACATGGCTTCAAAATCCCAGCTCATTCCTGGGGCGTCTGCTCTAAATAGCAGTGCTAATGCAGGGAGGAGGGGTAATTTCTTTACACCCAAAAAGGGCTATTTTTATTACATCCCAAGAAAAGAGAAATTAGGCCTCCACTCACGGCGTCTGACTGCTTCTGGGTCCAAGAGACCAAAAAGGAAACGTTTCCTGTTGACAAGAATTTTTGAGTCTCTCCCACTGGCTGTGTTTACTTTTTCCTGACTTTTGTTGAAATCGCTGCTTTGTCTCTGAGGAGGATAGGGACTTGCCACATGAACTCCCACTTGCTTTTTAACCACCTACCTCCGTGAGGGTGCATGGCCCCCAACCCTCCACAGGTGTGCTGGCAGGTTCTGACTGAAGCGTAACATTTATGTTGGCTTCTACCAAGGGTCTCTGCTTCACCTTCTTAGTTCTGCCCATCAAGTCTGGGGGGGAATTTCCGTAAAGGCTATAGAACAAGACAGGAAGTCGTACTTAGATGTGTAACATGTAGACTCAGAGGAAGAGCAACATGTTATTTATTTTTCCCTGCAAGACATCCTTTGGTGCAATAGAATGGGCTTTGGGAACCTCGTAGTCTCCCTGGATCCCCTCTTCTCACCACCCTCCTCCATCCCAGTCCCCCGTTCTGCTCTTCCCCTCCCAGGGTCCTGACTCCACGATGAAATAGTAGTAGCAGTTCTGTCCTTGAGCGTCCTCAGAGGAAAACAGCTAAAGGAGAGAAACGCTCCTTTCTTTGACAAGACTGTGATGCATTACAAAGCAAACAGAGACTGTAGTCTCCTTTGCTGGGAATTGTGTTCATGGAGAAAAGGAACTGGGAAGGACAGAACCTCATGTTCCCCTGAGACTCCTGATGCTGCTCCCACAATGCTTCATGCAACGTGGAGCTGAACAGCGGGACGTCGTGGCATGGAACAGGGATGCAATTTACTTCAAGGACCGGGGATGAGGGATGGCCTTCCATCCAACCAGCACTAACCAAAGAAGAGGGTTACAGTATCTCGGCGAGCCTTTGTCCAAGGAGTATGAAGACGATCGAGGTTATGGTGAGAGGCACCTCAGACGTGACCTGTGCTACCAGGTGACAGAGCCAGAGTGTGATAACTGCAGACGTGTTTAGAAGAGCTGTAAACACTATGGGGTGTAATTATAGTTCGCCAGTTGGGTGCTGAATTAAGCCCATTTGGGTTTAATCTCACGTGACATCTAAGCCTCTGGTCAATATTCAATGAATCTGGTGAAACTCCAAAAGGATTCACTGAAGTAAATCCAGACGACACCCAAATGCCAGCAGAGGTGCCTCTGTGGGTGTGTGTCCTGCAAAGCCACACGGGGCTCTGCTTTTAGAAAGGACTTGGGCTCTGCCGTCACTTTTTTTTTTTTTTTTTTTTAATATTTTTAGGGCCACACCCTCAACCTAGAGATGTTTCCAGGCCAGGAGTCCGATCAGAGCTGCATCTGACAACCTACATCACAGCCATAGCAACAGGCAGAGCCACATCTGCAACCTACACCACAGCTCACGGCAACGCTGTGTCCTTAACCCACTGAGCAAGGCCAGGGATCGAACTCATGTCCCCATGGATAATAGTCGGGTTCTTCACCGCTGAGTCATGATGGGAACTCCCACTCTGTTGTCACCTTTTGAAATGCATCATGATTTTTGTTTTTTTTGCCACAACATGTGGTGGTTTGATGTAGGATCTCAGTTCCCAGACCAGGGATTGAACCTGGGGCTGTAGCAGTGAAAGCACTGAGTCCTAACCACTAGAACAACAGGGAACTCCTGACATTGGAATTCTTTTTCCTTTTTTTAACAACTGCACCAATGGCATATGGAAGTTTCCGGGCTAGGGGTTGAATTGGAGCTGCAGCTGATGGCCTACACTATAGCCACAGCAACAGCATTACCAGATCCGAGCCACCTCTGTGACCTACACCTCAGCTTTCAGCAACACAGGATACTTAACGCACTGAGCCAGGCCAAGGATTGAACCTGCATCCCCAAGGAGACTCTATTGTGTTCTTAACCTACTGTGCCACAACGGGAATTCCAAGCATCATAATTTTTTAACAAGGGGTCTGCATTTTCATTTCGTACTGGGCCCCGCAAATTACACAGCTGGTCCTGAACACCAGGGATATTCATTGGATTTCCCAGAACTTGACTTTGGGTTACACTTGCCTCTCCTTTCCATGAAAACAAAACTCTGGTAATGGTACGACTGTCAAAAGTTAGGAACTGGACAGCCACACACCTGGTGGGCCCAAAGGGAGGAACGGGCCCTCCCTGTTCTGGTCCAGGGGTCTCAGGAAAAGGAGGTTGAAGGATGAGGGTGGGGACTGTGGGGGGACCAAGTTGTGCATCCTCAGCTGTTTTATTGGAAGCCAGGGTGCCCTGCAATGCCCCACACTCTGGTGGCAATATTCATCCCTCTGCCAGATGCAAATATCAGAAACTTCTCTGCCTCTGAGTCTTAGGGAGTCTATTCCATTCTGCTCGTACGGCCTGAATTTAGTGGTTCATTGTGAAGACATAGTGTCCCCCCGCTATAAAGGACGTGATTAGGACAACTGGGGAAATTGGAGTATGGACTGCATATCACGTAGCATTGTTGTATTAGTGCTACGTTTCTGGGATGTGATCGTGGAATTTCTGGGTGTGCAGGAGAACGCTCCTCGTTCTGGCAAACACGTGCTAAAGGATTTACAGGTGAAATTTCGTCACCTCTGCAATTTACTTTCAGATGGTTCAGAAAACAGAGGAAGAACAAACATACATATTTACATACATGTTATCAGAGTTTTGTAAAAGAAAGGCATGGTTGTTTTAGAAATGTTCCCCACTGAAGTGTCGAAATATATACATATTTTTTCTGAATATATTAAATAATATAAAATAAAAGTATAATTATATAAGACATAAGATCTGTATATGTGTATAAAAATACAAATATATATATTGAAAAAGAGGGAGACGGAAAGAGAAAGCAACAATGGGAAAATGTTATCAGTTGGTGAAACTGGCTGAAAGGGTATATATAGTTTTTCAATTTTCTTTTGGTTTGAAATTTTTCTCAACAAAACGTTGGGAGGGGAAGTACGCTATCTCTCCCAGCGAGGTTATCATCACAGGAGGTAAGACCCTGTCCATCTGTCTTGGTTTGGGTTTCCCCAGAAGCAGATCCTGAGATAAAGATTCAAGTGCAAGTTGTTTGTTTAGGGGGAGATCCGGGAAACACCAGTGGGGAAGTGAGAGGCGAGGAGGCCGCTGATAAAGACAATGTTTCCCCCTCACCAGCTGACATCCAGAGCAGAGGGAGCCCTGTCCCGCCCCTGGGGAACTCTGGAGCCCTGTAGAACATCCCAGAAGACTGCTGGGGATTTCTGCACCAGAGCAACACACAGGCCTCAGGCTGCTCCCGTGCATGGTGGCTGTGGGCTGGGTGACCGCCACAACTCCAGGAAGGCTCCCCATGCTTGGCTAGTGGGCCAGGCTCGGCCATGGCCTTGGTGAGGCTGGCTTCCCCTCCTACCTCCCCCATCCATTCAAGTCACCCAACCGGTTTCTACCTATGTCCAAGGAGCCAGGCCCTGTGTTCGGTGCTGGGAAATTATTTACATGCATTAAGACAGATCTGATCCCTGCTCCCACAGATGCACGAATGACGATAAATGGGTGGCGACAAGTGGCAGAAACAAACACACAGAAGCCAGGATAGAGAAATTGACAAGGGCGGGGGAGTTACAATCAGCCCTTCAGCTAGTCCTCAGACTTTTACTGAGCACCTACCACGTGTTGGTCACAATTTTTGAGATGGGGATATATAGATGAAACAAGAATTGTAGGCCCTCTGGCAACTTACGATTTTTTTTTTTTAAAGAAAAAATCTAATCAGAGTTCTACTGCTGTAGATGGGTGATGAGGCATTGAAATCCAGCTGCAGAGACAGTGAATGGCCCCATCATTTGCATGTAGTTAGAGAGAGTGTCCTCCTCCCCTCCTGCTGCATCCAGGGTACTAACCCTGCCTGAGACCGGACCCGGTGGAATGTCCTTAGGAGAAGTGAATTTGCTCCTGATACAGCTGCAGCAGAGGGTGCACTCTGCCTCCGTTCTCGGGACCAGCTCTTCTGGATGATGGTGTGGCCCCTGTAGGAGCCCTGATGCCCCGAAGGCAGAGGAGGGGGGCCCAGGTCCACCTATAGACATCACACAGCTTCTACCTTGCCCAGCAACCTTGGGTGCCCCCAAACATCTCTGAACACCTGAGAGTAGAGACATCAACCCCACCTGGTTCCATTCCCTTCTAGACACCAAAGTAGTATGTGTACAAGATTTGTCATTTAACTGATGCCAGCAGAACATTGTGCAGTTTTAGCATTAAGCATAGCACTCTTTAGTCACGCCACTGTCCGTCCATCAGGAAAAAAAGACCAGAGATAAGCAAGGGGCACAAGCTACAGACATCAAACCCTGGGATTTGGGGAGTTGTGGCTGTTGTTTAAAAAAAAAAAAAATGAGGCAAGAGGTATAGCTTTGAGGATTGCAAACCTATTGTTCTGAATTGTTTTTTTCCCAGCATGGTGTGGAACAGATCCTTTTCTTTCGGTCAAGCTTGTATTGCTTTCCTGTAATTTGGAGGAGGAGGGAAACAAGCACTTTTTAACAAGAAGCCTGGGGAAAGACAGCAATCTGGGCCATGTGCTGGGTTCTGAATGGTGCCAGGCTGGTGGTGGGAAAGGCGGCAGCCCCACCCATCAGCTCAGCCCTACCAGGCACTGGGCCAGCTCCCGGCAGCCCCAACTGACCTCGCGCTGGGCTCCAAGGCCTCCTCAAAGCTTCTCCTCCCTCTCTTTTGCAAGCACTCTGTCTCTGGGTCCTGTGGGCCCCTCATCTGTCTGTCCACGCTGTGCATCTCACCCCCACCCCCACCCCATGAAGCTGGCCCAGGATCCATGCTTCCAGCTGGATGTCAGCCCCCCTCCCACCTCTCCCCACAGCAGTCTCTGGAGCCTCCTACAACACAATCTGCTTGTGGGGGCCTCCAGCGCTCCCTGCACTCCTCAGCACGAAGCCCTCACTCCTTGGCATAGCCTCGGAGCCCCCGATGCTCCACCTCCCAGTCCACCCTCTCCCTTCTTCTTCCAAGCCACACCCAGGCAGACCCAGTGCTCCAGGCAGATCCAGGACATGGAGATATGTCCACAAATGCCCTTCCCTCTGCCTGGAAAGAGCTTCCTTCTTCCAGTCTTTCTCATTTTTCCAGAACTTCTTTCCACTGAATCTATTTTTCCTCCTCTTTCTAGACTTGGCCTAGATGTCACCTCCTTTAGCTGGGCTTCCTTGAGCTTTGAGGCATGGGTGAGCTGCTGCTCCTGCATCACAGTCCCACCTCACCAGCAGGGCACGCATCCCCCCACGTCCACCCTGCTCCCTGGCTCCATGTCTTAGCTTTCCTGACCAGGTCTCATAGAGCTCCTGGTGTGGAACGCATGCTCAGGAAATGCGTGCAGGATACATGGATAAGCAAATGCATGAACTTTTGTTAGGCATTTGGTCCACCTGAAGTGGGGTTCTATGCCAGTGCTGGCTGGGGTACAGTCCTTACATTGGTTACAAATTCGCTGCCAGTTAAGTTTAGAGATTGAGAGTAAGGGTTTGGAAACCTTTATAACAATTTACCTGAGTATTTTCATGTCTGCTCAACCTGTTTAAAAAAAAAAAAAAATGCTGGCCTTGTATTTTGTTTGTCTCTGCTTTATAGATTTATATGTGCTTATTTATTTATTTATTCACTCATTTGTCTTTTTAGGGTTGCACTCGTGGCATATGGAGGTTCCCAGGCTAGGGGTCAAATTGGAACAGCAGCTGCAGGCCTACACCACAGCCACAGCAACTTGGGATCCAAACAGTCTGCAACCTACACCACAGCTCACTACAACACTGGATTCTTAACCCACTAAGCAAGTCCAGGGATGGAACCTGCCTCCTTATGGATGCTAATCAGAATCATTTCTGCTGAGCCATGACGGGAACTCCTATATACACATTTTTTAAAAGTAATTTCTTTTGACTATATTTTATGCAAGTATTGGTCTGTAGGGGATTTGGAAACTAAAAAAAACTGGTCCAACACCCCAGATCATTTAAGAAATGCTGTTCTACACCCTTCCTGGAATGGCAGAATAGAAGTGTGTGTGTGGTGTGTATGTGTGTGTGTGTTGCTATGGGATGGGGGGTACAGGAAAAGGAAGGATTAGAAGATAAACCTTGAGCTCCCACTGTGGCGCAACAGGATCAGCAGCGTCTTGGGAGCACTGGGGCCAGTTCGATGCCCAGCACAGCAGGTTAAGGATCCAACATTGCCGGGAGTGCCATTTGCCACAGGACAGCCAACAATGGGGTGCAGGGGGGGAGATAAACCTGGTTGAATCAGCATTTGCAGGGAATGTTTCTCCATAGGATGTTGTCAAAAAACTTTCTCAGAATCAAACAATCCAGATGAGAAACAGCTCATCACACGGTCTCCTGAACCCTGAGCCCTCAAAGGAAGAATCTGTTGTGGCTATTAAGATCATCTTGTTCACCTAACTGACTCAGACAGCCCCATGTCGTGGGGCCTATGCCATCAAGATGTCCCTCCCACCCCCACCGGAGACATGATTTTTAAATTTGTTTCCTCACTTTCCCCAAATCTGGCTTCCATTAGAGAACTATTTCCCAAATTAACCTCTGTGCCCTCTCCAGTAAAGAATGCGAGAGATTTCCACCAGCTATTTTCTCCTGTTTCCAACATGCCACATGTGTTTAAGAGGAGGCAGCGATTTCCAGGCGAGAAGTGGTGGGGAGGGATCATTTCAGCAAACATTCTTTGAAAATCGGCACAAAGTTGTGGTGGTTTTTTTTTTTTTTTTTTTTAATGAGAGGCACCCCTTTGCTCCCCAAATGGTCTCTCACATTGCCATCCTGAGGCCAGTGCTTAAATGATGCTGAGGAATTTCACATTAAATCACCTCCCACGTGCTGAGCAAGTGGAAAAATGATGTCCACGGAGCCAAGAGGCTATGTGGTAGGGGACCAAGGTAACGGTTGAACTTTATCTGTATTCGTGAGGAGAGATCAAATAAGTCACCAGTGGCCCCAGCAACAGTGAGTTATCATTCTCCACACTTGTTAAGAAAAAGGTCAGAACACAGGGTGGTGATCATGCATTCAAAGCCCACATTCAGTCTCCCCAGAAACGTTTTTTCTTAGCCATGGCCTCTAAAATCAGACTCACTGGGTTATTTCTTTGAAAGCAGGGCTAAACACATGTTGGTGGAAAAGTCCAAGGCCCAAAGTATAATTTCAGAAACTCTGAATCGAGTTTCCAACTCAGGCCTTTAGTAAATGGACACTGACTGTGAGCAGAGAAACAGAAGCACTCCTCTTCTGGAAAGGAAGTGCCGCCATATTCCCATTCCTAGAGCCACATCCTGTAGTCACTAATCTTCTATACAAACTCCGGGCTTGGCTGTGAGATTTGATTGGAAAAGTGCTTGTGCCCTGGCACTTGCCCTCTCCTGCTGCCCCTTGGGACCCTAAGTCTTCCAGGGGGACAAAGGTGGGCTCAGCTCTTGGAGAAGGATGGGCTACATGGAGCAGAGATTAACCATCAAGTCCAACTAGCCTGCTTACTGCCAGATTATATGAGGGAGGCCCTGCTAGATCAGGCAGCCCCACCTGAGCCTCCAGCTGACCACAGAGACCAGTCAAGCCAGTCCAGAAAAGACCCACCCAAATGATCCACAGAATTATGAAAAATAAGTTAGTTACTTTCACCCAGTAAGGTGGTTTTCAGCCTAGCAAAAGCTAGCTGAGATATATCTATTCATTCTTCATTCACCCATTTGTACATTTGTTCATCTAAGAAATATTTGTTGAGCACCTCCTGTTGGGTCACTGTGGTAAGCATAAAGGCAGATGAGCCTCACCCAGGACTCCCTTGAAGCCAAGGATATAGCCTAAGTGTTTCTGAATCCCAGGACAATACAGTCTAGCATAAAGGAAGTACTCAAAAACTTTGACTTGTAAACACGTAATTTGGAATAAATCCCAAGGGGGAGAATTATAGATCTTAGGCTTTGGAAGTGCATATTGCTTGACTCAGCAATTCCACTTGTGAGCATTTTATTGAAGGAAATATTTTCAGGATGTGTGCAAAAATTTAATTACAAGGATGTCCTATCATAGCCTTGCTTAGAGTGGCTTCATTTGGTTTGATTGAAAATCCACTGGTTGCAATAGTGGTTTGGTCTCTATGAGAATGTGGTTGAAAGTAATATGTTGAAAGTCATGGGTATGGGTAATTGTGGTCCATGGTGGGGTAGCTTTCTGACCTTTTTGTATCTTTAGACACAAAATATTTAAATATTTTTCAAAAAATTTGAGGTTTTCCCCCCTGGTTTTTACATTTCAAATTCTTTTTCAGTCAATTAAGTTTGCTTTGGGGCTGGTAATAAGCAGCTGAAAATAAGTTTTATGTCTATCAATAGGGAGTTTGTTGGGTGAAACTGGTGGTATAAAATGGATATTCATCATTATATGTAATTTGTTTGAGATACGGTAGATATGTATGTCTGTGCTTACATAAAAGATGGTCAGGATTGTCCAGAAAACCAGAAGACAGAGAGACCGAGAGAGAGAGATTTTTAAGAAATTGGCTCAAATGATTTGGGGGGGCTGCCAAGTTTTAATTTGTGATAGGCTAACAGGCTAGAAACTCAGATAGGAGTTGATAATGTTATCTTGAATATGAAATCTGTAGGGCAGGCTGGCACATGGGAAACTGAAGCAAGATTCCTATCTTATAGTCTCAAGGTAGAATTCCTTCTTCTCCAGGAAATCTGGGTTTTTTGATCATAAGACCTTCAACTGATTGAATAAGGCCCACCCCTATTTTTATCCCCCTTTTTAGGGCCGAAGCTGGGGCATATGGTAGTTCCCAGGCTAGGGGTTGAATCAGAGCTGCAGCTGAGGCCAACATCACAGTTGCAGCAAAGCAAGATCTGAGCCACATCTTCGACCTACATTGCAGCTTGCGGCAACGCTGGATCCTTAACCCACTGAGCAAGAACAGGGATCGAACCCACATCCTCATGGATACTACTTAGGTTCTTAATCCACTTACCCACAATGGGAACTCCAGGCCCACCCAAATTATTAAGGACGATCTCCATTACTGAAAGTCAGCTATAAAATACTTTCACAGCAGCATCTAGGTCAATGTTTGACCAAACACCTGGGTCACCAAAGCCCAGCCAAATTAACACATAAAATGTAACTAGCATTGTTGTGATATGTTAAAAAAAAAATCTGGTTACAAAAACAGAATAATTTAGTCCTATTTTCAAAGATAAAAATAAAAACATATATGTACAGAAATGAGAAAAGCTATATAACAATATGTTAACAAGAGTTGTCTGTGGGAGGGCTGATTAATTATGGGTCTTTCTCCTCTCTGCCTGTCTGGTTTTTCTGTTTGGCCTGCAAAGAGAAGGCTTTGCTTTTGAAAGAAAACAAACAAAAGGGAACACTGAATTAAAGCAAAGAATCTTGCCAATGCCTTTCAGCCAGAGACCACCAGGAACATGCCTGTCATTTAACAAACTGGTTTATTACTTGTTGGAACGAGGGGGAATGCACTCCATGGATGTCAGAAGGAACCTAGGATCAGAGCTGAGGGGGGTGGGGTCACAGCTCAGTTGCGGGGGGGGCGGGGGGGGGGGCTCTGAGGAAGGAGGCTCACTGGAGACGGGACGCTGTCAGAAAGCAGCGATTCTACCGTAGGGTATCATAGTACATTTTCACTATAGAGAAGTGGACTAAAGCTATAACGCGCCTATAAAACAACATCGGCCAAGAGAGAGATATTTGGTGCTTCATGGGATGCAGTGACCTTGCTTGCAAAATGATCTTGTCTGATATCGATGTTCTGTGAGATCTTGTCTGACCAACAGGACAGCAACATGGCTGTGCGTGTCAGACCACTTCCTGAATGTCAAAGCTTGCTTTTTTTCCTTCTCGCTCTGGATAGGGATAAGAGTAGGAACTTTATTTGCACTTAAAAACAATCAGTTTTGGAGTTCCCGTTGTGGCTCAGCAGAAACGAATCTGCCTATTATCCACGAGGACGAAGGTTCGACCTCTGGCCTGGCTCAGTGGGTCAGCAATCCGGCATTGCCATGAACTGTGGTGCAGGTTGCAGACGTGGCTCAGATCCCACATTGCTATGGCTGTGGTATAGGCCAGCTGCTATAGCTTCGATTCTAACCCTAGGCTGGGAACTTCCACATGGTGCAAGTGTAGCACTAAAAAGACAAAAAAAAAAAACACAAATTAGTTTTATTTTTAGTGACTGATTCTTTTTCTGTTTATTTAACCATTGTGTTCCTGAAAGTTTTTATGTGTCAAATTGAACCAAGATTTTTTTCAATCACTGGCCCACAAGTCATAAATCTTGTGTGCTCTGTACAGGCAGAAAGTGTTTGCATCTTTTCAGGTGATGTTTAGGTAGGTTGTTTCCTTCTTTTTTTTTTTTTTTTTGATTTTTGTTTTTTTGTCTTTTCTAGGGCCGCTCCCGAGGCATATGGAAATTCCCAGGCTAGGGGTCCAATCAGAGCCGTAGCCACTGGCCTACGCCAGAGCCACAGCAACGCAGGTTCCAAGCCACGTCTGCAACCTACACCACAGCTCACGGCAATGCTGGATCCTTAACCCACTGAGCAAGGCCAGGGATCGAACCCACAACCTCATGGTTCCTAGTCAGATTCGTTAACCACTGTGCCATGACGGGAACTCCTGGTTGTTTCCTTCTTAATCCAACTCCAAACAGAGCATCACTGATGGGAAATAAGAAGACATTTAAAAGTAGGAAAGCAAAAAACAAAAATTTTACATAAAAAGTAGATGACATTGCTGAAAAATGCATAAAAATTTGCAAAATCATTCCAGGCAAAATTTCCCCCTCACACACAAAAATCTCCTCTTTGTAGAAACACAGGGACTAAAAATTTTCGTTATCAATGAATTCAACATCCCAACCACACTGACAGCTTAATCAATTTGCTTTTGGCCAAACTGCTTTTGACCAAGTTGTCTGATCAGATGTGTTAACAGTGAAACATTGGAAATAACCTAAACATCCAATGAGAAGGTTAATAAAACCTGCTCTCTAAATCATGGTTTGTCAATGGAACAAATGTCATGCATTCATTTAATGCAATGTAAATATGCATTTATTGCAAAGGGAGTAAATGAATTCTTCTAAACACTGAAGAAAAGAGTTTCAAGTACAAATAAGCCCAATTTTGTTGACCATGTAGCAAACTCTAGGAATTTCACCCATAGGGAGGGACATTCTTTTCTCTTTAAAAATCACCCACTCTCTACTGTTTATTCAGTTCATCAAACCTAGTATTTCCTCAATATTCTTTCCTGGCTATTTCAGAATATAAGTATCAAACAGAAAGCAAATCTACTCAGTTCCAAAATGGTAGGAGAGAGTCCATGGCTGAACCTCCCAGTCAATCTCCAGAAAGAAGAAGCTGACGTGTCAGCATGTGTAACCCAGGAACAAAATGCGTTTTCCCCGTGAGACATTTTAGTCTTCAACTAAAGCATGATGCCCTCCTTTTGCTGGACTTTGGTTTAAAAAAATTTGGGTGGGGAGGAACAGCTTTATGGAGGTAACTACCATTCAATAAATTGCACATGGATGAGCTGGGATGTATTCAGGCACCCATGGAACTAAGTCAAACTATCATTAGGATAATAAACATATCCATTCCCTCCAAAAGCTTCCTCGTGCCTTTTATTCTCTTCTTTTCAGCCCATCCCAATGTCCTCTTCTGGCAACCACTGATATGCTTTCTGTCACTGTAGATTAGTTGGCATATTCTAGAATTTCATATTGTCGCCAGTGTCAGTAATTCATTCCTTTTGAGTGCTGAATAGTATTCCATTGTATGGAGGTAGCACATTTTGTTTATGGATTCATTGGTCTATGGATGTGGGAGATTGTTTCCAGCTTGGGGCTGTTAGAAATAAAGCTCTTATGAACTTTTGTGCACTGGTCTTCATATGGACAGACTTTTGTTTCTTGTAGGTGAATATGATCGACCCTCAATATCTGCAGGTTCCATGACCCTGGATTCAATCAACCACAGGTCAAAAATATTCAGGAAAAAAAATTCCGAAAGTTCTTAAAAAGCAAAACTTGAATTTGCTACACAGTGGCAACTATTTACATTGTATTTGCAACTGTTTACAGAACATGTACATTGTGTTAGGTATTAAAAGCAGTCGAGATGACTTGAAGCATACAAGAGGATATGCATAGGCTATACGCAAATAATATGCCATTATATAAAGGACTTGAGCCTCCATGGATTTTAATATGGGCAGGGGGTCCTGGAACAAGTATCTGTGGATTCAGAGGGATGACTGTACCTAGGAGTAGAATGGTTGGGTCATATGGTATGTTTCACTTTTTAAGAAGCGGCCAAACTTCTTTTAGAAGGGATGGTACCATTTTACATTCCCCTCAGCAGTGTGTGAGGGTCTGGGCTTTGCTTTTGTTGGTTTGTATTGTTTTTGTTTTTGTTTTTAAGTCTTATTGAAGTATAGTTGATTCACAAGGTTGTGATAATTTCTGCTGTACGACAAGGTGACTCAGTTATATACATATGCACATCCATTCTCTTTCAGGTTCTTTTCCCACATAGATGATCAAAGAATATTGGGTAGAGTTCCCTCTGCTATACAGCAGGTCGTCGTCAGCCAATCATTCCACATACCTCAGTGTGCATAAGCCAATCCCACACCTCAAGTCCATCCCTCCCTCCCCCACCCCCACTCCCTTTGGTAACTGTAAGTTTTTTAAAGTTTGTGAGTCTGTTTCTGTTCTGCAAATAAGTTCTTTTGGGCTTTGTTTTAAACCCAGATAGAAAGATGTAGAAGGGCTGCTCTTTACATAGGCATCTTTAAGAGGAGACTTAGGCGGAGGGCGGGGACAGAATAGTTAGGTGGGAGCCAGCAGTGGGTCCACAAGGAATTGGGAAGAGTCAGTTCAATGGGAAGCAGGTGGGCTCTGCATCTATCTATCCCCTCCCCCGCCCCCGCCCCCATGCTCTCTGACACTGCTTGGGAGTGGGTGTGGGAGAGGAGGGGGAGAATTCCACTGATGCCTTGACTTGATGCAGTTGTGTTGGTGTCAGTGCATACTTGTTGAATGAATAAATGAGTGTCAAGGGAGGCCAGAAGGGAAGGGGCATAGGGCTCGGGTTCTGATGAGTGAGACTGAAGAGCTGGCAGAGGAGGAAGAGTGGGAGTGAGGTGGCTGGGCTGACACAGACTCTCGTCTTACAAAATGCCCAGAATCAGGATTACAAAGCCTTTTCATTGCCAGCAAAATGAGGTCCCAAGGCTTCCATTCTCAATCCTGCAAAAACAAACTGCTGTTTTTACATCTCACAGTTAAAAAGATATTTGATGTCTCTTGAGCATGTGGCCAGAGAGTTTCCTGATGGGAATAC